>NW_028258351.1:15217500-16422649 GCF_053883595.1 Heterocephalus glaber | reverse complement strand
CCCTTCCCACTCATTCTCCAGAGGTAGACACTTATAACAACATTTTCTCCCAGTATTTACCTCCATGTTTCCAAATAAAATAAGCTATTGTTTCACTTCTCAATCTTACAAACTATTTGTTGATTTTCTATCAGAAATGGTGAGTATTTGGTCCACACACTTCTCCTTTCTTTTCCAACATCTTCTCAATATTATGTATCAACATTTTGGTTAAATTGGTATTTAAATTACTAGGACAGTGAGATGTTGAGCCAAGTACTATAGTTAAGTTTCATTTCTTAAATAGCTTTATATTTTTTTAGAGCTAGTGCTCATTTTCCATTTGCTTAATTTTTAAAGTAACCGATAAATATTTCAGCTCTTCTTGCATTCTCAAACAGCCTCCCATTATAAATGTCCATATAGCCAAACATACGTAAGTATATATCAGTCTTCCTTTTTAACTAAAAGTAAATAACTCTCTTCTTGGACCTTTCCTCCTGATCCTACCTGAACCACTCATTTTCTGGGGTATTTGTACAGCTGTCATCCAGTACTTTTCTCTGCTGTTATCCTGAAAATTCTCTTGGTCTCTCCTCTGTTTGATTTCTTAATTCCTAGATCCTACGTTACATTCTTTCTTGCTTTACTCCCTCTTCTTGATGAAATAATACTGCAGTAGCTTTTCAAAAGAGTTAATGGAGCCAATGTGTGTGGGCTGAGAGTTTGGCTCTGTACAGAATTCTAGGCCGAGAATCATGTTGTATTAGTCAACTTTTCCATCACTGTGACAGAATGCCTGGTCGCAGTTTCAGAGGTTTCAGTCCATGGTTAGTTGGCTCTGTTACTTTTAGGGCTGTGGAGAATCAACAAGGAAGGGAGAATGTTGTGTAACAAAGCTGCTCACTTCATGGCAACAAAGAAGCAAAGAGAAAGAGAGAAAAGGCCTATGTCCCACTATCCCCTTTTAGGGCATGCCCCCAATAACCTAACTTCCTCCCACCAGGCCACACCTCTTATAGGGTTCCATCACCTCCCAGTAGCACCAATAAGTGGGGACCAAACTTTGAACACATGAGACTTTGAGGGCCATTTAAGATCTAAACCATAACACATGTCCATTTGCATTTTCAAGGCATTTATTTCTCTATTTTCTTCTAGTCCCATTGTGGCTATTGACAAGTCTTGATTCTTTATTATCTTGATTTTTCTCTCCGGGCATTTTGGGAATCTTTTTAAAAAGATTTTCTGGTTTTCTGGAATTAGTGCCTTGACGCTGGTCTTTTTTAATTCACTGTGCTGAGTACTGAGTGGTCTTTTCAATCCATAGTTTTTTCAGTCCTAAAAATTCCCTTGAACCATTTTTGTATTTTTTTCTCTGCACTTCATCTTTTTCTAAAATTTCCAAGGATTAAATGTTAGACCTCCAGAATTGATACTATAATTTCCTTTCCTATTTTATTAATATCTCTTTGACTTTTTGTTCTGTGAGATTTCTTCAACTTTATTTTCTATCACTTTCACTGAATTTAATCTCAGTGATCCTATCTTTATTTCCAAACTTTGTTTTATTGTTGTTGTTTGCTTTTGTAATAGCTGATTTTCTTTTATTGATACAACACCTTCTCTCATTGAGAATGTTAATTTTTGTACGTGGTTGCTTTTTTCTTCCATAAGATTTTTCTCTACCTGTTTCCTCTGAAATATTTCCACAGTTACTTTTGGTACCCACTGGGGTTCCAGGACTCCTTACAGGTACCAAAATCCTCAGATGCTCAAATTTCTCTTTAAAATGGTGTAGTATTGGCCTATAACCCCCACACACTTTCCTATGTACTTGAAATCAAGTGTATATTACTTGCAATGCTTAATACAATGTAAATGCTATGCAAATAGATGTTGTTCTGTATTGTTTAGGAAATAATGACAAGAAAATTTTTTTTCAAATATTTTTAATCCATGACTGGTTGAACCCATCTTGGCAGAACCCACAGATACAGAAGGAGATCCAATTCACTGGTTGCTTTTTTCTCACTGGAAATTTTCCTTAAGTTTTCAGTGACCTTCGGCTATAAGGCACTACTATAGAGTGATGCTGATGAGGTTTACTAACTTATTGTGTAGGTTTGGTTGTCATTTTGATATTTCTCACCAAGGGGCACCTAGATGTCACTAACTGTGGTTCTACTCTTCTGGGATGCTCAAAAAGGGATTTGCAGATGTGTGTTTGGGTGATTGGGACAAGGCACTCAGGGTATCACTGAATTTCATTTCATCTCTGTCTTTGCCTCCAGCCCTGCATTGTAGCTGGTGTTCAGTGACTCTGTGACTCATTTCCAACAGAAATAAATTTCTTAACTTTTTCTAGAATTGGGATAGGGAACCTGAAGTTTAACTGATACTTTTGCAGATCTTTTTAACCAGTCATCCAGCTTTTAGCCCTACTGTCACTCCTACTGTCCTTGGAAATCCATGTCTCCAGTTCCTACCTGTCCAGGGTTCTGTGGAACAAAAAGCTTTCTCTTCAGCTGTCTACCTGATATCTCTTCTTTGATGTCCAATAGGCTTGTGTTAGTTAGCTTTTTGTCACTGTAACAAAACACTAGGAAAGTCAATTTAAAGAATCATTTTGGCTTATGATTTCTGAGGTTTCAGTTAATGGTCAGTGAGTTTCATTGCTGTGGATCTGTGATGAAGCAGAATATCATGGCAAAAGGGTGTAGTGAAGCATAGCTGCTCAATTCATGGCAACCAGGAAACAGAGAGTGAGAGAAAGAGACAGAGAGAAAAGAGCCAGGAATCAGATATAGTGCATGCCCCTATGACCCTTTCCCTTCAACTAGGCCCCACCTCCTCTTTCTATCACCTCCCAATAATGCCATCAAATTATGTTCTCATTAACAGATTAATCCACTGGTGAAGTTAGAGCCCTCATGATCCAATCACCTTCCAAAAGCCCCACCTTTAAACATGTAAGACTCTGGGGCAACATCAGATTTAAACTATAGCAACTTTAACACATCCATAGTTAACTCCTGATAGTTTTCCAACCAGATGATCTTGTCCAACTCAGTGTGTGGAAAACTTTTTCTTCCAATTTCTCAGAACAAAAACCTTGGAGTCATCCTTGACTCCTCTCACATTTCCCATTGGTTCTCTTGGCAAGCCCTATTGAGTTTCAAAATATATCCAGAATCTGGGCTAGGGGTGTAGCTCAGAGCATAGCATGTATGGGGCCCTGAGATCTATTCCTGGCAATGCTAACAAGAAAAAGAAAAAAAAAAATACAAGAGCAATCAAAATATATGGTGAATGTTTAAGTTTTTGAAAACATTTATTATGGTAAAAGACACATTGCTTTTAACTCCCTCAGAATACTCCTCCCTGCATCAAATACACTTATCCCTTGTTCTTGCCACTTTCTGAAGTAGTTCTGGAAGTCACCTTTTCTTAGTATCCTTACAAGATATGATAAAAAGAAATATGGTGAATGTTGCTGCAGAGTGCCATATAATGGAAGGGCAGACTCATAAAAACATTACAGTGTGTCCTCACTGACCTTATTCACAAGATCTTGCACTGGGTAACTTCTGGCTCTCCCAAAAGTCAAAATGACCCTGAAATGTAAATGTTCTAAATCAATTCAGAACATCCAGGCAGCCATAACAGCACAACTAAAGAGGACTTCCAGAACTGCTTCAGAAAGTAACAAGGCTGGTAAGATAAGTGTTTTTGAAGTGAGGGGGAATGATCTGAGGGTGATTAATGGCAGTGTGTGTTTTACTGTACTGATGATTTTTTAAAATTTAAACATTTCATATTTTTCAATCAGAGCATGTATGTGTGCAAGCGTGTGTTTGTGTGCATGCATTCAGAATTTGACCTTTTGTCATCTCTCTAAGTTATTGAAGTGATCTTCATTCTCTCTCTCTGCTTCTTCCATTGCCCTTGAGGTCTATTCTCAGGTCGGCAGTCACTGCAATATGGTTAAAACATAAGTCAGACCATGCTATTTCCCTGTTTAGTCCCTTCCCATGGTTTTCTGCTCACCCAAAATAATACCTAAAGCCCTCATTATGGTCTACAGAACCTGACATGATCTTCTTTCTCCTATCTGTATTTTTGGGGATTTTTTGATTCCAGGGATTTAACTCCAGACCTTGCTCTTGCAAGGCAGGTGCCAGAACCACTGAGCTAAATCCCCAGCCCTCTCTTATCTGTATTCTTATTCATGCCCTGTTCCTTTCCCAATCCTGATTCCCCTCCAGCTACACTGGCCTACTTGTTTTTTGGTGGGCTAATTACACACATTCCCACTACAGGGGGACATTCGCATTAGCCTTTCAGTGCCTGGAAGCCTCTCTCCCCAGTCTGTGTGGATGGCTCCTTTACTTCCTTCATATCATTTCTCAAAAGTCACCTTCTCATTAAGGGCTTTCCAAGCCACTCCTCTAACATTCCTGACTTATTCTGTGATATTTTATATTCTACATCTGTTCTGTTTTATCCCCACATCATACTGTGTATTTTTTATATCTAACACATCTCAACTAGAATGTAGTTCCACGAGAGAAGGCATTTGTGTGTTTTGTTTATTACTATATCCGTAATGGTTAAGGCATTGTTTAGAAAATAGTGGAAGCCCACTAAATATCTGGGTTGGGGGGGCGCAGTTGAGACAGGGCCTTGCTATGTAGTTCAGGCTGGACTTGAACTCACTATGTAGCCCAGGCTGGCCTCAAATTCATGGCAATCCTCCAGCCTCCGCCTCCTGACTAAATATCTGCTAATAAATTAATGATTGCTTTCATTAGTACCACATATTTGTTTTTGCATTTTCTCATCTGCCAGGTCACTTACTCCTCTTCCATCATTCAGAATTGTTTTGTTTTCTCTCTTTCTCTCGTATTTGTACTACTGGGTCCACATCATTTTTGTATCTTATTTCCATCATTTTAATATCATTTGAGGAAGGTACAGAGTTAAGAGCCCATGTTTAACTCACTATATCAAGTCAGAAATCCAAGTTATTCATCTCAATCCATCTTTTACAGGTTTTTTTTCCTAACTTATTTGGAGTCAAAGTTTCTGTCTTTAATCTGATCCCATCTGTTATGGCTTGTGTCTAGATATCTCCCCAAAACTTCATGTGATCATAGGTAGGGCTTTTCAGGGGCAGCTGAATCTAGGGTGTGTGATGCTGGAATTGAGGGAGTGTGATTACTAAATTAGTCTACTGATTGGTTTGGCATAGCTCAGGGTGTGGGTAATGGGATGGCCCACACTGGGTGTGGGTGACACCATCCAAAATATGGGTACCCTGGGTGGATATAAAGAGACAGAAAGAAGGCAGGCTTTCTCCTGCTTCTTTGCTACTTCACTGTTTTACTTCCTTCTGCCCACCATGAACTGTTTTTCCTCTGTGATATCCCTCTGCCATGCCACCCTGCCTTGGAGCCAAATCCCTACAAACTGTGAGCTAAATAAACCTTTCCTCCTTTAACTTTTGTTGTCAGATATTTTGTCTCAGCAATGAGGAAAAGAAACTAAGAGACCATCTGTTTTCCGTCTTTCAGAAATTCTGCTCAATATCTATTGTACCAATTGTTTCTTGCATTTGCTTTTAGGAATAGCTATGAGCCAGCTGTGGTGGTGCATACCTGTAATCCCAGCACTTGGGAGGCTGAGGCAGGAGGACCATACCAATTCAAGGCCAGCCTAGGCCTACATAGTGAGTTCAAGGCCAGTCTGAACTACATAGGGAGACCCTGTCTTAAAAAACTGAAAATTTTAAAAAGGAATAGTTATGGGTTTTTTTTAATCATGAAGGAACATTCAGAGCAGAAAGTAGAGATGCCAGTATGTGCTCAGTCTGCCATCTTGAAACAAAGGTCATTTACCTATGGTCTTTCCATTGACCCTTCAACTTTAACCCCACCGTGAACATTTGCTCAAGTCTCCCCCATGTTTAAAACTCCTGCTTGATCTGGACTACAGCTTGATCATACTACAAATGATCAGTACTACCTTTCTCCTGCTCTTCCAAACCAATCTCTCTTCAAGAGTTTCTCATCTCCAAATGACTCCCCAACTCATTGCAATCCAACTGACATTCTCAAAAACAATAACTATACCTTCTGGACAAAGGACAAAAAACTACCTGAATTCACTAGAAGGGGAAAAGAGATTCTGGAAGGAGTCAACACTTAAAAGGAAGTAGTACTACCCAACATGTGAGAAAAGACTGACACTAGTTGGCACTTGGGAGGAGGGAACTGCACTGGATGAGTTTCCAGGCCACACAAGCTGCCTAGAGCTCCAACAGAAAATTCAGTCTCTCTGGTCTGAAAGGCCTGACAACAACCATAACAGTTGTAAAGTGATACAGAAATCTCAGAAGGAGAGTTCAGAGAGGGAGAGCCTTGAATTATACATACAAACTTTGCTTCAATCTCAGGCTGAGCCCTGAATCACACATGCACAAGACAGACTCTAAGCAATCTAATGAGGCATAAAAATCTGAACTGAGACTTGAGATTCAAAGATTATGGTCGCATGCAGTTAGTTGTCTGCTAAAACTAAAAAAAAAAAAAAAATTCAATGCTTTTTCAGAGAAATATAATAACATCTCTACAACATAATATTCACAATGTCCAGAATTTAATCCCAAATTACTTTAAAGCCAAGAAACAGAAATATGCAATCCGTTCTCAAGATAAAACACAATCAACAGAGCCCAATCCCATGATGACCCATATGTTGTAATTAGTAGGTAAGGATTTTAACCTATTTAGCCATGCTCAATGAAATAAAGAAATATATATTTATGATGAATAAACAAATAGAAAGTCTCAGCAGGTAAATAAAACCTATAAAAATAAACCAAATGAAACTTAAAGTTGATAAAACAATATATGGACTTAAAAATTACCAGCAGAAAGAAGATGATAGAGGAAAGAATCAGTGAATTTGGAGCTAGGTCAGTAGAAATTATCCAATCTGAAGAAAAGGTGAAAAAAAATAGAAAAGCATCTCAGAGGCTTGTGAGAAAATGTCACAAGTCCTGGAATCACAATATCATCAGGCCTGGAATGTCCTACTACACAGTTAATCAGTGTCTTAGAAGAAGAGAGAAAGAATGGGACCAAAAAACTTAACAAAATAATGGCTGAGATTTTCCCAAATGCGGCAGAAGACAAAAATTTGCAGGTACAAGAAGTTCAGGAAACTTTAATCAGTGTAAATACAAAGAAAACTATGCAAAACCAAATTATTATTAAATTTCTAAAAACCAAAGATAAAAGAAAATTAATAGCAACCTGAGAAAACAGAGACTTTTACAGGGGAATGACAACTCAAATGATCATATGCTCATGGACTTCTTCCAGATACTGTGGAGACCAGACAACATGTTCCATGTACTAAAAGAAAAAAATCATTAACCTAAAATTCTGTATCCAATGGAAACTAAGACAATTAATTGCCAAAAGACTTACACCACAAAACAAAGTGCTTTAGGCTGAAGAGAAATTGAAGTGTATGGAAACTCAAATCTACAATAAAAAGTCAACACCGAGATTCTGGTAAGCTTCTTGATTCATGGACTTACATTAATGTGGTGGGAAAGTGATCACCTCCATGGATAAATGAAGATGGAATTCTTTAAAAATATTCAAACAGTCCAAAAGAAAGCAAGAAAGGAGGAAAAAAGGAACAAAAACAGAAGACATACAGCAAAAATTACAACAATGTGGCAGACCTAAATTCAACCATATCAGTAAGTATATTAAATGCTAATGTACCAAGCACCTCAGTTAAAATATGGGACTGGAAGCAGCTCCCCCAGCTTCTTACTTTCTAGAGAAAGAGAACAGATTATTGCTGCTAATTGCTTGCTACCCCCCTATGAAACAACTAACGTGTGTCGACAAATATAATGTGCTAGTCCATTCTCCTAGATGTGACCTTCAGCCCGGAATGCCCTTATCTCACCCCACTCTCTGCCCCAACATGCAAAACACACACCGTGCATATTCCTGTAGGTCTTACCTTTCCAGGAAGGTGATCTGATCTGACCACTGCCATACACACACACACACACGCACACACACACACACACAAACCTCCAATTAAAATACATCATTTCCTTCTATTTACCTGCATGAGCAAAATTAATCTATTTACTTGTATGAGCTCACTAAAAGCTGAACTTTATTGTGTACGTCACTGTAGCCCCAAGGCAGGTGTATATAGGCCATTTGGTTATCAAATGCATTAATTAATGAGCAAAATTAAATTATGAATATGGTAAGCTATACCGTACTACACACATACTACAATTTGTCATAATGAACTTGGATAGGGTAATAATTCAACCCAGACCACACCCTTTGCTTTGAAAGATAATACCCTGCTAATTTAACATGGGGCCATATTTTTTTTCCTGACCAATATTGACATATATGTTCAAACAATTAAAATCGCTCACTTGTTTCACTTTTAGGAAGGAAATAAATTCATATGTCAGTGAAAGTGCTGAGCCTTTTAACATCCCCTCAAATGAATGTTTACATTTTTATAAATATTAAGGAACAATAAACTTTGCTTTAGCCATATATATAATTATATATATATATATGTCTTTATATAAAATTTTCCTTCCTTCCCTTCTGCATGGACCCCCTGTTCCCGAGACAGAAAAGCAGTAGTTTGTTGCTAAATGTTTAAAATCCACCTCTCCAAGCAAGGGTGCCCTGATTACAGTATTTATCAATTTCCATGGTGTAAATACTCCCACCACACACACCCAAGTCCAACCTACCAACATGACTCATGAGTAGAAAATTGGAAAGAGATAGGTATAGTAAGATATCAGAGCCAGCGTGAGCCATTTTAGAAGAGACCACATGAGGTCATGGTCAGGGCAGAAAGAAGCACTCATAGAGACAAGGAGTGGCAAAAGGTATCATTTAAGACACAAACACAAACAAGCTTCCACTTAAAAAAAATTAAGACGTTAAGTATTTTTTAAAATGGGAGTCCAAGTGATGATACAATGACTTAATGATATAAAGTAAATTACTTCCAACTTTTGACAATGAAAAAACTCAGAATCTGAAGGGTTTTCTCTTTATGCCCTGCCTTCCAACAAAGGACAATAAAAATCTGACTTGCGTGGTCATTTTTCTTGTGTCCCATGACATTTGGCAGCAACCAAAGTGCCCAGACCATGAGAGAGATCTAAAAACCTCACCTGGCCAGTATGGAAAAAAATAATCGTAATTAAATTAAAAATCACCTGGCTGGGAATATAGCAAGGCCCTGGCTTCTATCTCCAGCACCTCAAAAATACATGAAAGAAAGAAAAACCAAAAATAACAAAAACATCATCTGGGAGAGAGAAAGCCCTTAACACTGAACCTGCTTTTTGGGTTGGGACTGCTTGGATGGGAGAATGGGGAGTGACAAGATGCTTTACCCAGGAGAAGGACAGTGAATGTGTGAAATGGGATTCCGACACAAGAAAAAGAAGGGACAAGTACTGGTGACCACCATGCTGACCAAAAGCCATGCAGTTGCTGTTTCTGGCCCATGAGTTTAATGACAAGGTTCCTCCCCTTCTCTTGCCAACTAAGCAAGAGCTGTCAGAACATTCCCTGACTTTGCTGCCCAGCCAGGCCTGGAGTCTGCCCCAGGCACACGCACAGATATCCCCAGGCTTGAATTCCATCCAGAGACTAGTCATTTGATGAAACTGCATGAGGTCTGAAAAACAAACTCCCACTCAAACACACTGTACTCGGGAGACTGCAATCTAGACAATCCTGTCTCCTAGAACGCAGACCCACACTGACCACAGGATCCTTCCGAAGGCACAGCCGACAGAAGTGTGTGCAATTCCACCATATAATTTTTGTCTGGGAAGTGAAATATCTCTGTCATTACATTATTTTTCTTAGCTTAGCAATCCCTTGAAAGAATAAAGCTCAGAAAAGATCCTTCTCAAGGCCAACTATTGAAACAGTCTTCATATATTCTCTCCTATCTTCCACAACCTTGTACAGCTTTCACATCAAATTTCTCTTTTTATCCTCAAAATAGTGCATCCATCAAGGTATGTATTGTTATTTCTGCTTCCTGGTCCAGTCCAGAGTTCCTTGTCCCTGTTAAATCGTACCACAGGGCAGCCTTCCCAAATCACATCTGAGAGATTGGTTCCCTGTGACAACCTTCGCCCCCCTCTCCTGACCCACAAGCCTAACACAAAGAGGCGGCCGGAAACTCCCAAGAGCTGCCAAGAGCGTAGCCACAGTGTCCTAGAAAGGAATTCTAAGCCCACAACAGAGTATTTCTCATCTAGTGTTTTTATGAGGTTGGGGCTGGGGAGGGTGGGTGACTAGCCAATGACGAGGTGGCGGAATGATGAACTCATGCAAGCCCACAATGCTGGTCGTGTTGTAGTGGGAATGGGGACAGGCTTTTGTGCCAGCCAAAATGTGCCTCCATACACACTTGGTTAAAAATAGTGATGGCACAGGAGCAAATGCGGTGGGAAAATTTTTTTTTTACTTTATCTGTAATACTGTATTTACTTTAAAAAGAAAGCACATTCATGCATACTTACATAATTATAATGTATCTTTAAAAATCAAAAGAAAATGGCCATTGCTGCTGCTTTGATAGCCCTTGGGTAGTTTACATCCTAGAATATTGTGTGGGTGAGGGGAGATTCCTAGCATACTACTGAACTATCTCAAACACACAACCCAACCAAGATACATCATGTACAGGTACAAACACCCAATGATAAATGTAAACGAATTGTATACCTAAAATATACCAATAAAAGAACTAAAAAAAAAAACACACACACACAACCTTCCGTGTCTATTCAAGTCAGCTGACATGTGACTACCCACTGCTCCAAACAACTTTCTGCTTCCCAGGCCCAAAGCACATGTGTCTCTCCTTCTGGAAATGCAGGAGGGGCAGATCCGAAAGAGCTTTGTGTTAATCAGCTTTCCATCCCTGTGACAAAATACCAGAGATAAACAATGTGTAAGGAGAAAAGGTTTATTTTGGCTCGTTTTGGAGCCTTCAGTCCATGGTCACGTGGCCTCATTGCTTTAGACCTGTAGGGGCGCATGGTGAAGGAGGCCTGTTGACTTCGTGGCAGGCAGGAAACAAAGAGAGAAACTGGAAGGGAACAGTGTCCCAATATCCCCTTTAAGACAACTCCTCAGTGACCTAACTTTCTCCCACTAGGCCACACTCCCTAAAGGTTCCACCACTTCCCAGTAGCACCACAGGCTGGAGACCAATCCTTCAAAACACAGGTCTTTGGGTGATATTCAAGATCCAAAGTTTAAACTGCTTGCCCTCAAATTGCCTAAACCTGTGGTTGGTTTGGGATGAATTGAGATGACACAGACAGACAAGCATCAGCCCATACCTACAAAGAGGTAGTCTGTAATGAGGTTAGCCCAGGACTTCATCTTGAAGAACAGCTGGAGTTTTGATGGGGAAGGGGACAGATGGATCAGGAATGTACCCATGTGCAAGAGGACGGAAACATCTCGGAAGTAAATTAGAATGTGGACTCACGGACATTATGATCCCCTTCTTCCTCCTACTCCTCCTCCTCTTCCTCCTCTTTCTTCTTTTGTGTGTGTGTGTGGGGGGGGTGTGTGCGTGCACACACACATGTGCTGGGAATTTAACTCAGGGCCTCAAGCATGCTAGGCAAGTGTTCTGTCACTGAGCTACACCTGCAATCCCTCATGATCATTTTTAATCCCATCCCCATGCTTCATCACAGATTCCTGTCTTCTAGAATGTCACCCCTTTGTACACTTCTTTTACATCTGTACCAACACTACCCCCGATCCCTGGGCATCTCAGCAGGAGACAGTGTATGAAAGCTCTTCATTTTTTATTGATATGCATAGACTTCCTGAACAAACACAAGAGTGGCAAAGGAAGGTCAGAGGGACTAAGAGATTTTCCCAGCAGATGAGAAGGGGGATCAGGATGCTGGCCCTGGGCCCCATATCACCAGCTATCAAATGAGCCAGGTGGGAGCCTTGGTGAGATACAGATACCTAAATTAGATCAACCCACTTTGAATCCCAGTTCTAGCATTCTCTGTATGTCCTGGAGTAACTTAATTTCTCTGTGCCTCCTTTAATGTTTACCTCAGAGCTGTTGGGCAGATTAAAATGACAACAATGCCTATAAAATGTCTGGTGTAATGTCCAGGACGTAGAAATGTTGACACCATCATTCACTCAGATATTCTACCATTTGGATCATCATTATTCCCACAAATGTCTCTCGTTTAGGACCTGAATTTTTGAGTCTGCCTGAAGCCTGGAGCCCATGACTGGGCACTTTCTAATTCAGTTTTCTTTGTCAGAAAGGTTGCTCTAAACCCACTTGCGGACACCACAAGAATTCTCTGGGCCTGCTTGTGATGGCTAAAGATGGGGGTTTGAAGTCCCTCTGTTAGCACAGGTGGGGTCTGAGCAAACTCAAAGGATGTAGGGGTTTGGAAAAGGATGTATCTCCATCCCTTGAGCAGGGTTGGGATAGTAAGCAGCTCCTGCATCCTGATCCCACATTCCTGTGGCACCCCAGTCCCCTAGCTGCCTACTGTTCTCTTCCTGGGTTCTGGCCTGGATGGGCTCACATGAGAGCTTGCTACTGCATCTTGGCATGGATGGGCTTTTTGCAAGATCACCCACAAGGGGAGTGACATGCAGGCTGGGTGCTCACACATCCTAGACCCTGCCTGCCTCACTCCTGCTCTGGGTCCCTGCTCCCCTAGCAAGTTCATCCAGAATGAACCTCAAGCTCTCCTGGGACTCCTGCATACCGATCCTGGCTCCCCTCTGCAGCAGCATAGCTCAGTCTCCAAGTACATCTAATGGAGTACAATGAAGGCCGTTTATCATTTTCGGACAGCGACATATCCTGAGGAATGTGCCACTAGGCAATTTCATTGGTGTGTGAAAAGGATAGAGTGTGTTTAACAAACCTAGAAGGCATAGCCAATTGCTCCATGAGGTCTCTCAATGCAATCAAGAAATGTAGTGAACGTGACACATGAGGGCTACCACTGGCATAACACAGCACAATGCTTCACAGCAAACTTTCAAAAAAATGTAATTAACATATCTAATTTTCTTCCATGCTGGGGATTGAACCAGGGCCTTGGGCATGCTAAACAACTGTTCTACCACTGAACATAATTCCTAGCCTTAAAATCTTTTTTATAAGTAGAAAGTGTACATTCTAAAATAATGATAAAAAGTATAGGATAGTAAATTCAAAAGCCATTATTATCATTATCAAGTATCCACGCACATAATTGTATGTGCTCGACTTTCAAACGCCTGCAGTGCAGTGGGTTTGTTTATACCAGCTTCACCACAAACATAAGTAGTGCATTGTGCTGTGGCATTAGGAAGTCTGCAGCTTCACTAGGCGACAGGAATTTTTTAGTTCCTATAGGACCATGCTCATAGGCGAGGTCCATTTTGGATCCAAAATTCATTACACAGCACATGACTGTATTTGTGAAATTTTTCAGTTCTCACTGAGCTATTCGATACACTGCTTAGTCATATTTTTTGAGTGTATGTGTGGCCCTGGGGTAAATCCTTCTCCACATGCTAGGCAAGTGCTCTGCCACTGAGCTGCATTCCCAGCCCCTGTTTTCTCATTTTTATTTCTCTAATGAAGCACACTCAGCTTCTTCCTATGAAAAGAAACATAAGTAAACTTGCAAATGTTCTATAGTCACTTAATTCACCTATACATTAGAATTTTGGACATGTGTTGCCCGTCAGGTAAAAGGGCTGAAAACCAAGACCAGACCAGGCCACAACAAGCCTTTATTAGGGGACTAGATCTGCCCAGCTGTCTCTGAACAGAGACAAAAGAAATATGGCCAGGGCAGGGAGAGTCTTTTATAGAGACTGGGGTGGGGTTTGTAGGGGCTGAGGCGGGGTTGAGTGAGGTAGTGACCAGGGAATGGAGGAGCCCATGATGTCACTAGGTGGTAGGAGGTGAGCGAGAGTATTAGGTTACTTTCTAGGCGGGAACAGGGGCATGCTGGGGAGAAGGGTTTATTCTTTGGTGTGAGCAACCATCTTGGCATAACATCACACAGGGGAGGTGGCAAGGCACAATAGGAAGAGGGCAGCTACTATACATAATAGCTGCTGAGGTAGTGGGAGACCTACCATTGCCTTTAACAAAATTTGGTTTCTTTGAATCTCAAAGAATTCAATTTGAAGTCAAAGACTTGAGGTCAACTCTTTTAGTTGTTCATAATTGTCTGGGGTTGGAGGTGCCTCCTCAGGAAAAAGGCATACACTCTCATGAAGTCAATTTTGCACATAATTTGTGGAGGCAGCTGGATTCCTAAAGTCCCCAGGCCCCCAGTATAGTTGAATAAATAAGGAAAAGGCTAAGGTGAGCTCTCTCACCATTGTTCAAGGTAGCCTGGCAGCTCCTTCCCCAATAAAGCCTTGCCTCAGGTGCTCCTGTTTTGGCTCATTTTCTTTCATTCTGTGGCTGAAACTTGGGAAGGCAATGGTCAGGATTTTGAAATGATCCCCTGCTGGTTGGGGTTGATTGGCCGGGCTTCAGGTCATCCTTCCTGGACCCTGCCAGATGAGCACCCAACCAGGGGCCTTCACCTTTGCTGTTGCTGACACCCTGCATCCACACCAGTCCCTAATCTCTAGTGCAAAGGAGGCTGGGAAATGGAAAGGCAACACAAGGCCACCACAGGGCATCATTAAGAGCCACTGTCACCTGGCTGTGGTAGCACATTCCTGAAATCCCAGCACTTTGGGAGGCAGAGGAAAACAACCCAAAGATCCTGCCAACAGAAGTCCAGCATCCAGGGCTCACCTACAAGCTGTGTGGGCTCTGGGCATATGATGCACCACTCTCCTCAGTTATGTTGGGAAAATCACAGATATATCCCCAGGAGCAGCCAGAAGAATCCAGTTTCCCATTCCTGTCCATCAGATCAGATGTGGTGTTTGCTGGTGTTTCCCAGGAAGCAAACTTCAGGACATATTCCCCCAGATATGCTCATATGTAACAAGCATGCAGGGACAGATGGAGGCCTGGGACTCCCTTCCAGAAGAGCAGAATGGAAAATGCTACCTCCAAAATGAATATTGATGACTGCTTTTCCTGAAAGAGAGCCTGAGAGAGCTGCCGTTGTCAAAGTTACCTTCTGTTTACAGAAGGCTGAGGACACAATAACTAAGTCAGAGACTTTGGATGTTACACAAAGGATTAATGATGCCCTATATTTTGGATCTTGGTGCATGTCTGATCCAAAAATTCTGAGGACATCCTTATACTTTCCAAATTCTCCATGTGCTTCCTAGAAGAAGCTATTCAAGAAACATAATGCTTGGAAAGATTTTCTAACACTACCTGGTTAGGAAATGGACTGCTTTAATAAATGTAATTATGGAAGTAAAAAAAAAAAAAAAGAAAGGCTAAGGTGACTCAAACTGCCAGTGAATTACACTGTCAGAATTTGAACTCAGGGCCGGGGATTTAGCTCAGTGGTTCCGCAGCCTGCCTTGCAAGTGAAAGGACCCAAGTTCGATCCCTGGTACAAAAAAATAAAAAGAATTTGAAGTCAGATTTATTGACCTAACGCTGTTCCAAGAGAGACACACCCTGGGACACAGTGCCTGGGTTCTAAGCCTGATTGTGCTGCCTGTTCTTGTGGGACTTGTGCAAGTTACATAGTCCCTCTGTGCCTCAGTTTCTCCTGCTCAAGTGGGGTGAGAGTAACAGGACTCCTCCCATTGCCAGTTACCTTGGCGCTATATTATAAAGCGGCTTTAACCGCTTTGCAATCAAGAACACGACAAGCTCAGGAAAACAGGCATTGCTCCTGGCCACCAAGCTGCAAAGTGATATGTGACGCCACCCCCAAGACTTAACCCAAAGCCCGTGGACTGGGCACAAAACACCCCACATCCAAAGTTCCTCCACACACCCTGCTTTCAAAGTCACCACGGACTTGGACCAGAGCAGGGCGCAAGGGGTCAAGGAGCTGCTTCTTCAGAGAGCAGCCCTCAAATTCAACCGGACCAGCTACCTCTTTGCTTCAGAGGAAGGAGCAGAGTGGAGCCAGAGGAAGAGGAGGAAGGGAGAACAGCTGGGAAGCATGGGGCGGGGCTGCTGCCCAGGCGAGGCCTGGCCTCACTCGCACCCACCCTCGAGGGGCAGAAACAGCCTTTCACAGGGTGAAAGGAGAGAGCTCAGGCCTAGGGAGACGGCAGGGACTGGACATGCTTCAAAGTGGGTTCCCAGGAGTGTCAGGCCCCAGGAACCTCAGAGTCACCCAGGGACAGGCATTCAGAAAGTCCCCTCCCTCCCTGGGGCTGTGGGCGGGGTTAGAAAAAGGTTTCAGTTTTGTTTCCTAGTCTGCTAAGGAGGAAACTCATCAGGAAACCTCCGGCGGTGGAACGTGGAGGGAGACTTCCAGGTGTGCGGGAACTGGTAAGAAGCCACTTTCTCCAGCAGCTCGCTTGAGGCAGGCTATCCAGCAGGGTGATGGGAGAAGGCTGCTTCTGATGCCAGGAGACTGTGGTCCTGTGCCAAGAAAACACCCAGGCGGGAAAGGGGAGGGTTGGGGAGGGGCGGGGAAAGCAGCAGACCTCTAAATAGGCTGGTCAGTGCTGTGCAGCTTCACAACATCCCCCCAGCTCAGCTATCTGGGGCTTTGGGGGTCGGCCCTGAGGTTGAATAGCCAGGGTAATTATCCCTAAGGGCTTCTCCTGCTTGTCATTGCTTAGTCCTGACTTGGGGTTCTGATAAGGCTGTCTTCACACCAGTCTGTGAAAGAAAGTGGCCAAGGAAGAGTCCATGTCACCCTCACCTGCAGAGGGGCTGGGTAGACAGGTAGGGGGCCAGGACCATAGGGCTAAGTGGGGGCGCCTTTCGAGGCATAGCCTCACTCCCTGAACCCCTCCTGTGGCAGGAACCTGAGTAGAGCCTCCCCAGAGAGCTTTGCTCCAGTCAGGCCTTTTGAGATCTCTGGCTTCTGAGCCAGCTCAGGAGAAAAAAGTGAGGGAATGGCCCAGGCAGAGTGGAGCAGAGAGAACAGAAGGGGAGGCGAAAGCACGCATGTGCAGCTCGGGCAGCTTGTCAGATCAAGAGCAGTGATGTCCCCTGTGCTAGGGATTCGGACGTGAACCTCTCCTAGACATCTAGACCTTTAGGGCTACAGCCTCTGAGTTTCTTTTCATGTAAGCTGCCACCAGCAAGAGTTGATGGAAGTGGAAAGTGTCATTTCTTGGTGATGAGGACTGGTAGAGAAAAGCACCCTGCCTGGGAAGCAGAAGGGCCTTGCACCCTCTCTAGTGGTTACCACAGGTGGGCCCGGGGGCAGGGGACAGGTGGATGGCTTCTCAGTCCCTTGTTTTGGAAGTTCTAAACGTTTCCGCCCTTGGAGGAAGTATAGGTGTAGGAAGGCTGTGTTACTAACTTGGGACCAGCAGGTACACCAGAAAACAAGAAAAAAGATTTGGATTTTGTTATTTCATTTTTATAACAGCTTGATTAAAGTATTATTGACATAAACTGCACCTCTTTAAAGTACCATTTGACACTTTCTCACACATGTTATATACCTGTGAAACCACCCCACAAGCCAGGAAATGAAATTCACCATCACCCCAAAACCTCCCTGGGGGCCCTTCCAATCCCATCATCCTATTTCCCATGCTGACAGCCTCTGGAGAGCCAGCCCTAGGTGTGAAGTCAGACTCCCTGCTTTACATGCTGTCATTCTTCCCCCTTGTTCTCGTAGCAGAAGCAGCGTGCCCTCTGCCCACTTCATCATCCATGAAGCCCACTGCCTGCGCTTCCTGGTCTTTTGCTCCAAGTGTGAGGAGCCTGTCCCAGGGGTGAAGATGGAGGAGCATTGTGAGCAGAGGCACACGCAGGTGAGCAGGTGTCAGGAGAGACAGGACCTGAGGGCCGGGATCTGTCTGCCCTGCAGCAACTCAGAACTCACACAGCCCCCTGGGGACAAATCATGTAGTCCCTCCAAGTTCAAACCCAGTTTGTGAAAAGAAAATGCTAATCCTGTTTTTCTCCAGCTAAATGAAATCTACTCCTTTTTCCAACTTTTTCTCTTTTTTCCTTTCTTGGTGTGTGTGAGTGTGTGTGTGTGTTTGGAGGGGGCTTGAAACAGGGCCTTACTGTGTAACACAGGGTGACCTTGAACTCTTGACCCTATTGCCTCAGTCTGCTAGGTGCTGGGAAGACAAGTGCATGCCACCATGCCCAGCTTCCAGTCCTTTCCCTGCAGGCTTATGAGTCTGACAAGGCAAAGGGTTCCTGTTTCAAGAAAGGTAAATCTTGTGAGATTCAAGAAGAGGCAGAGCCGGGGATTTAGCTCAGTGGTTCCAGCGCCCTGCCGAGCAAGCGCAAGGTCCTGAGTTTGATCCCTGGTACCAAAAAAAAAAAATCTTCAAGAAGAGGAGAAACAGGAAAGGAGGCCCCCAGAAGGCAGACACACTCGGCTCATTTTTCTTTCCTGCTTTTCCATGTCTCTGTCTGTGTTTAGGTCACATGTGTGATGTGTCAGCAGAGTGTGCAGAAGTCCTTGCTGGAGTTGCATGAGGTGAGAGTCAGGCGTGATCCTGGGAGGAGAGGGAGAGGGGAGGAGAGGCCACTCCGTTCTTATCCAGCTGGGCTTAGAGAGCGGGGGAGAACCAGCCACCTTGGGCGCACAGGTCCTCCTGTATCTGATGCTGGACAGAGGACTTTCTGTGCTTCGAGAGTCCAAGAGAGCTTGTATCTCCGGCCCTTGCCATCATTTTCTGTAATTGGTTTCAGTTCCCTGGGGAGATGGGCTCCTTCCCCTGACCTGTCCTCCATCCCAGTGACCAGTGATCACATCCTTCCTGCTGCCTCTCACAGACCAAGGAATGCCAAGAGCGCCCTGTCAAGTGCAAGTTCTGTGAGCTGACCGTGTACTTCAGCAAGCTAGAGACCCACGAGTCCCACTGTGGCAGCCGAACTGAGCGCTGCCCACACTGTGACCAGCTTCTCTTGCTCTGGCAGCTGGCCCAGCACAAAGATGTTTGTCAGCGTGAACAGGCTCTGCTCAGGGAAGGTGAGCAGCTAGGAAACGCTGGAGAGGAAGAGGGAAGCTCCGAGCCCCAGAGCCTCTCTTAGGTGGAATGCAAAGGCCAAAATCCCCCAAGGGGGCCAGGTGTGGTGGTGCACACCTATAATTCCAGCTCTTGGGAGGCTGAGGCAGGAGGATTGCTTCGAGTTCCAGGCCACCTGGCCCACATAGTGAGTTCAAGGCCAGTTTGAACTGCATAGCGAGACCCTGCCTCAAAAAACCAAAAAAACAAAACAAAACAAAAACCAGGGGCACAGAGGAAAAGGGTACTTATTGCATATGTTTCAATTAAAGTGACTATTCTAGCTCTGCACCATGCACCAGGATGACCTTCTTATGTATCTGCTGTGGTCTTTACATGACTACTCCAGGGAGACCGAGGGCGGGGTGGGGTGGGGGGGCAATTGGAGAGCTCCACAGCCCAGTGAGGAAGCCATGATGAGCCTTAGAAGTAGAGGCCTTCTTTGAATTCCTCCTGCACAAACCTAGCCTGGTGAGAGCCACCTGAATCCTTTTATGGATGGGAAACCCACACTGAGAATGAAGCAGGGGCCCACTAGAAGCGGAAATCAGACTGGATGTTTAGGTTTCCCAGCACAAAATCTACACCTTTGTCCACCATCAGTGATGAACAGGAGCCAGCTGTGGCCCCTCCTGGCCTTTGGGCCTGTGTGTGGCTCCCTGGTGTCCCTTCATCTCCTTGTGTCCTAGTTACCTCTTTCTGATGGCTCATTTACTGAGGACACAGCCATTAGGATGCAGGGTCTTGTGTTGTTGACTTTGCTGGTTGTTGTGGTATCACAGTAACATGGGGAGAGAGCCTAAGATCTCTGAGACCAAAATTATCTCCTAGTAAATAATCTACCCCTAGTCAAAATTGGCCAGTGAAATCCTGGAAAGTGGGAAATTCGTGTCTCTTTCTTTCGTTCCAATGTGCTGAGATGTCATACAACCAACACAGTCAACCACACAAACTTCAGTACAACATGGCTTCAACACAACCTTGTGTACAACTGACACCTGTTTAAGTCACGGAGCTTGGAAACTGATAGAGTGAAAGAGTATTTTGACACCTGCGTATATGACTCCCTTCGTTGTCTTAAAAAACAGCTCTGCTCCAGGAAAACGTGTCTTCATCAGAGTTTCATGCTACCCTGGGGGCACACCGTGAACACAAAGGAAATGATATGGGTGTTTATTTGTTTGTTTGATATTTTGAGGCAGGGTCTCAGTATGTAGTTCAGGCTGGCCCTGAGCTCACTAGCCCAGGCTGGGCTCCAACTCACAGAGATCCTCCTGCCTCACCATATCCAGCTTAACATGGTTCAGCTGAGGGTTGCCCACATGGCCGAGAGTGCTTGCTGTGTGGGAAACCAAGACCAGGCAGGCTGGGGGCAGTTCATGCTCATGAATACGGGCCATGTGGCCAGTTGGGGAGAGTTAGGGTGGCCATCCTCAAGGGCAGTCATTTGTGGTGTTGTTTCTGTGCTTACCCAGGAAAAGGATCTGCAGTTCCTGAAAGGAAAATCTACTGTAATTATTGCAATGAAATGATTACAGGAAGTAAGCACAACCACTATATGGTGAGTAGCAATTAGTCATTTTCTAATGGTGCCAATATCCAGTTCATAGTCCAAAAAGCGTAATTTTTGAAGGAAGATTCTAGCCAAATTTTACATAACACAGACTTTTTAAAAACATTTTTTAATGCTTATTAGCACATGTTTGCTGTATATAGTGATTATTTTTATTGTGAGTTGGTACATGCACATAATCCAACTTAATTCCTTTACTTCCCTTTAGCCTCCCCTTCGCCCCCCATTTCTAGTTTCTCTTACCATTTGCAAAGGATCTATCTCTATTTTGTATTATCTTTGATTTTGCTCTTTAAATTATTTATTTCTTATTTATATAAGAAAAAAATCATGTGATATTTGTGCCTGTGTGTCTGGTTTATTTCGCTTAATATTAGGGTCTCAAGGTACATCTATTTCCTATAAATGATTCAAATTTATCCTTCTTTATGGCTAAATAGTATTCCATTGTGTCTATATGCCACATTTTCTTTATCCATTCATCTGCTGGTGAACGTATAGGCCATTTCCAAGATTTAACTATTATGAGTTGTGCTGCTATAAACATGAGTATGTATGTATCACTATAGTATGATATCTTAACTCTTTTGGGAATATACCCAGGAGATGTATAGCTGGGTCGAATGGAATTTCTATTTTTAATTTGTTGAGGAATCTCCATACTAATTTCCAAATGGTTGTACTAGCTTACATTCTCACCAGCAGTGTAGAAGGGTTCCTTCCCCCCGCCCCACAGTCTTTCCAGTATTTATTTGATTTCTTGATGATGGCCATTCTTTCTAGAGTAAGATGAAATCTTAGTGTTGTTTTCGTTTCCATTTCTCTCATGGCCAGTGATGTTGAGCATTTTTTCATGTGTTTATTGGCCATTTGTATTTCTTCTGAGAAGTGTCTATTCATTTTAATTGCTTATTTTCTTGATTGGGTCTTTCACTTTAGGGCAGATTATTAAAAGTGCCTGTGGCTTTTGTTTGTTTTTGTTTTGTGCAAAAATAGATCTTAGTGAATTCTTTAGGTGTATTTAGCATATATAATTGGTCTTCATTTGTGCCCAGCCCCTCAAGGAGTATCTTTGACCAATCCTGGTACCCCTGACCACATTTGACTGTCTCCAACCTTAGGTCTGGACATTGATATTGCAGTTCGGTACCTAGTATGGCCTGCTTGACTGTTTTCTGCCCAAGTGGTAGTCTTCTCTATTAGACTGTGAGCTCCCTGGAAAAACTGAATGGTTTTCTCCATCTTCCAGTAATAAATATCAGGTCTGGATACAGAAAGGGGACTCTGCTGAACTGCAATGATGTGGTTGATCGTTGATTGGTTTTGCCTGTGACCAACTCCCAGTCTTGTCCCTCCATAGCCCTAAGTGCCTTTTAGTACATTACTGTGCCAAACTGCTCCCTTCTTCTGAACTTATCATAGCTTCTCTTCAAGGAACTCCACTTCTTCTTGGGTAGAGATGTTTACTTTTCTAAACTTCAATTCATAGAACTAGAGAATATTAGAGCTAAAGAGACCTTAGAGATGTTCCAGATCTTTGCTTTTTTTATTACTGTAGTAAGATACGTCTAAAAATTGCCATTAGTGACATTCATTTGAAATATTACACAGCCCTCACCATTATCTGGAGAATGTTCCAGACCATTTTCATCACCCCAAAAAGAAGCCCTAAACTCATTAGCAGCTATTCCCCATTCTCTCTTCCCAGCCACTGGCAATCACTAATATGCTTTCTGTCTCTGTGGATTTTCCTATTCTGGATATTTCAAATAAGTGCAGTCACATCATATGTGGTCCAATGTGACTGGCTTCTTTAACTTAGCATAACAATTTCAAGGTTCATCCATGTTGTCATTGTACCATGCATCAGCACTTTATTCCTTTCTGGCCTTTTTATGAAGCTAACTACTCCCCTTCACAATGCCCAGATTGGCAACCAAAGAACTTGCAAACTTTCTTGAATGTGGCAGAGAAGTGCATAGCTATAATAAACATAGAACTGGATTTGTGGTCAGAAACCCTGAATTTTCATTCTGCTCTGCTGCTTACCAGCTGTGTAAACTCTATCAGCTTCTTTCATATTCTGTGAGAAATGGGGATAAGAATGTATCTATTTGAGCATGGAAAGAAGACATCCACAATCACTCACCGCCAGATCCACCTCCCTACCAGCATCCACACTCACACACGCGGCCTTCCCACCTGTTACCAAGGAGAAGCAGTGTTCCTGTGAAAGCTCACCCCGACTGGTGCACTGCAGCCCTTCCCTCCTGCTACACCAGCCCATTGCCAGATTGCCCCAGAAATCCCCCAACCTGTCGACGTGGAGAGACGAATTGAGCTGTACTCAGAGACAACAACAAAAATGTCAAAACAGTTCACTCCAGTGCGTTCTAACATTTTTCATAATCATGAGTTATCAAAGAAACAAAACTAACAAATACGTGTATCAATGGTTCTCTCTTCGCCCTTGCATGGAAAACATTTTTAAAATTTGACAAGTGCCAAAATAGTGTACGTTAGGTGGTTTCACAGTTCTCGGTCTTTATATTGACAGGACACCCTGAGAAACTTCTCTTATATCCATTTCCTGCCACTTATCTTTTGTGTTTTCCTTTTTTTTTTCATTAGTACATATTTGTCATACATATTGATCACATCCATCGCAGGGAATTTGTACATGATATATCTTAATTCTTATTTTTCTCCCATTCCCCTCCCCACCCTTCAACCCTTTTTCCTTCCCAATTACAAAAGCTTTGTTTCCATTTTTCACTCCATTCTCTTTTTTTCCTTTTCCCTTCCTTCCCTTCCCTCTCCCTGTTCCCTTGTTCCCCTTCCCATTTGAACATGTTCTTCCTACTTTCCAATATCTATCCTCCGTTATGATCCTTATTTACCCTTTGGGTTCCTCACACAAGAAAAAAAATGCAATATTTAAATTTGTGTGTCCGATTTATTTCACTTAAGATTATGCATCCATTTTTCTGCAAACGACTCATTTATCCTTCTTTATGGCAGAGTAGTGCTCCGTTGTATACAAATACTGCATTTTCTTTATCCATTCATCTTTGATGGGCCTATGGTTGGTTTCCAAGATTTAGCTATTATAAACTTCACTGCTATAAACATAGTATGCATATATCACTGTGGTACAATGCTTTTAACTCTTTTAGGAAGCTGTCTGGAAGGGGAAGAGCTAAGTTAAATGGAACCTCTACTTTTAGTTTTTTGAGGAATCTCCGCACTGATTTCCACAGTGGTTGCACCAGTCTACACTCCTACCAGCAATAGAGAAGAGTTCCTTTTTCCTCACAACCTCACCAGCATGTTATTGGTTGATTTCTTGATGATAGCCATTCTTTCTGGAGTGAAATGAAATCTTGGTGTTGTCTTAATTTGCATTTCTTAAATGACCAGTGATGCTGAGCATGTTTTCATTTATTTATTTGCTGCTTATACTTCATCTGAGAAGTGCCTATTCATTTCAGATGCCCATTTTTAGACTGGGTCTTTAAATTTGGGGAGTCTGATATTTTTGAGTTGTTTATCTATTCTAGATGTTAGTCCTTTGTCTGAGGAGTAGCTCGTAAAAATTTTTTCCCATTCTGTGAGTTGTCTCTTCACCCTATTGGTGGTTTCTTTTGTTGTGAAAAAGCTTTTTAATTTGATGGATCCCAGTTGTTGTTGTTGATTCTTTGTATTATTTCCTGTGAGATCAGGGTTTTGTTCATAAAGTTTTTGCTTATTCCTATATCTTCTAGAGTTTTACCTATTCTATATTCCAGCAGATTGTTTCTGATTTTATATTTAGATCTTTGATCCATTCCAATTTTAGTTTAATGCATGGTGAGAGATGTGGGTCTAAGTTCAATATTCGCATGTGAAAAAACGATTTTTCCAGCAGCATTTTTAAAGATGCTTTGTTCCAGTGAAAGTGATTGGCCCCCTTGTCAAAGATTGGGTGGCTAAGTGTGCTTAGAGTTGTTTCTGCATCTTCTATTCTGTTACATTCATCTTTGGATCTGTTTTTTTTGGGAGGGGGGTTGTTTTTGGTTTTGGTTTTGGGTTTGGGTTTTTGCCAGTACCGTGCTGTTTTTATCACAGTAGCTTTGTAGCATAACTTAAAATCAGGGATTGTGATGCCTCCTGCCCAACTATCATCTTGATTTCCTGTGTAACAGAATATTTGAACTAGTTGTCTATAGACACTGTCCCCATTTCTTCTTTCATTCTTATTTATACTCACTCCAATCTGGCTTTTATAACCAGCACTGTCCCCAACTTTACCAAAAGTGTTCTTTTCAAAATCAGTGGTGACCTTTGAATGGCTAAATCCAAAGCTCAGTTCTCAACTGTCATTTTATGAAGAGCATGTAACATCACAGCCCATCACTCCCTCTTCCTCAACTTACTTTTGGGCTTCTAGAGAACTACACTCTTCTGGTTTTCAATAACTTCAGTGGTCTCTCCTTCTTTAGCCCCTCCAACCTCTTAATTTTTCAAGGACAAGGCAGGCTTAGTCTCTTGTCTTATTTTAATAGTGAAAAAAATGTAGGTTTAAAATTAGCCAGATGGAGTCAGATTAGATGATCCCAATTTTGTTGACAACACCCAAGTATCGTAACTAGGAGCCAGTGGAACACATCGCTACCCTCTGCCAGGCCTGATCAGCATATACCCTTGACCACATCAGCATCATAGACCATCTTCACAGCCTCTGTGAGCTGATGCTTGTTGGCCTTGACATCCACAGTGAACACAAGTATGTTGTTGTCCTTTGCTTCTTTATGTCTGACTCCGTGGTCAGGGGGAACTTGGTGATGGCATAGTGGTCAAGTTTGTCTTTCCTGGGGGCGATTCTCTGAGGATATTTGGGCTGCTTCCAGAGCTACAGTGGCTTGGGTAGCCGGAAGATGAGATGAAGCACAGATTGTGTGTGTGTGTTTATGTCTGTAGATTCCTTTCAGCACTGCCTTCTTGGTTGTCAACGCCTCGGTTTTGGATTCAGCTTTGGGAAGGGCGGGAGCTTCCTTCTGCACTTTAGGTCCCATCTTAGTCCCAGGTCTCTGGTCTCCTCTACATCTATACTCACTACCTCAGGCCTTTATTTCATCCAGTCTCTCAATTTTAAAAGTGCCATATGTAAGCAGACACTCTAAATTTTTTATCTCAGTCTGAACTTCTTAACCCCAAATTGCAGACTCGTGTGTCACCACCTATTCAGCATCTTCCCATGAATACTGGATAGACATCTCAATCGTAACCCATCTGAAGTGGTATCCTCACTGCCATTGTCCATCTCAGGTGGTGGCAGCACTATCTATCCTTCTAGTCATTCAGGCCACAACTTCAGGTGCATCCTGACTCCTCTCCTGTCCCTAGGAAGTGTTGGTGCCCTGATACAAACCACCAATATCTCTAGCCTGGATGCTGTGGTGGACTCCTCACTGGTCATTCTACTTCTCACCTTGCCCACTGAGTCTGTTCCCACCACAGTGGCTGACAGGATCCTTTAAAGACACCACTCACTTGTTTCACTCCTCTGTTCAAAATTTTTCACTGGCTCTTTCCTCACTTCCTTCATGCAGTGAAAATCCCTACCACGGCCTTTGAACTCCATGACCTCTGTGCCTCTTTCCCACCTCACTGCCTCCTGATCTCATCTACACTCTTATCCAGCTTGCTAGACTCCTCTTTCTTTCTTTCGAAACAATTTCGCTATGTAGCCCAGGCTAGCCTCAAACTCACAGTGATCCTCCTGGCTCCTGAATGCTGGGACTACAGGTGTGCACCACCATGCCCAGCCTCATGATTTCTTGAGCACACCATACTTGAGGGCATTTTCACTAAGGGCTCCCTCTGCCTAGAGGCCACCCCATCAACCCATCCCCCACCATATTCCTGGAGCTCTCACCTCCTTTAAATCTTTGCTCACATGGCAGCTTCTTAAGCAGTGTACACCTTTACAACCTATTTAAAATTGCAACCTGTCCCCAGCACACATTCACCACCTCCTTACCTTTCTCACCTCTTTTTTTTTTTTTTTTTTTTTTTTGAGACAGGGTCCCACTATGTAGTCCATTCTGGCCTTGAACTTACTGTGTATCCCAGGCTGGTCTCAAACCCACATTTACTTCCAAGTTTCTTCATTCTGTCCTCCTGATTTATTGCTGTCATTTATTGTGGTTAAATCAATATTCAGTATTACATTAGTGTGGCCAGGTAAGTATTGTAAATTGTTTGCCATATGAACTGTGATTAAATTTGCCCTCTTTCTCAACTTTTTGTTTTCCCTGGTTTTAATAATTGCTTAATTTTTTCATTTGCTTCATTTTCCAGATACTTTGACATCACTAAATTGTTCCTTAAAAATTCTACCAGACCTGAAAATTCCCTCTCAGTATAATTAAACACACTCTATCCATTTCATTCTGGGGACATGTTTTTCCCTACACCTGAGGAGTAGCTGTCATTCAGAGAATTTTCTCCACTCCTGACAGGGTTGGAGTTCTGTTTCCCAAATCTCAGGTCAGGTCTTCCTCTTTCTTGATTTACTCCTTGTTTGGTAGAACATAGCCTCAAATAGTTTCTTGAGAAAGAAAGCATAGTGGCAAATAATTTACACCTTATGTATCTGAAAATAATAGCTTGGATGGCTAGGAAATCTATAATTTTTCAAATTTTATTATAAAAATGAAGTTAGAGAGTTAATATGATTAACCCCTATGTATTCATCCCTGAGATACAATAATAAGCAAAAGTTTTCCACATTTGCTTCATCTCTTCTTTTGTTTTCTTCTCTTTTTTTCTGAAATATTTTAAAGCAGATATAAGATATACTATTACTTCACACATCATTCTTTAAGACATATGTTTAAAAGGTGATCTTTTTCTTAATTACAATGCCTTTCTCACTTTCAATGGTATTAACAATAGTTCTTTTCTCCCATCTTTTTGTGACTTCCATTTACCATGCTTGCTCATTACTGCTGCAGCTGCTTTTCCTCTCTTGCCTTCTATTGCACTGAACAAGTTTCCTGCCTTCTCTTCTACTGATTTGGCAATTTTACATTCTATTTATATCATTTTAGTAGTTATGAATGACATTTTAATATGAAAACTTGACTTAATAAGATCTAAAATGAACCATTACCTTCAGCCTTCTTACAAATATATGTGGTTTTGAAAACAGATTATTCTGATTCTCTCATCCTATTTTCTATGCAATGTTACCATAATTTTTCATCTTTCTTTTTACACTACCCTTCATTGATCATTAGCATTGTTATTTTTTGTTATACAACTCATACCTGTTTGTATATACTCACGAGTGTACCCTTCTCTTTGCTCATATTCTTTCTTGGATCCTCAGCTTTCTTGCTTGCTAAAATACATCTTTTAGTTCTTTCAGCCCAAACGTGTAAGTAGTAAGTCCTCAGCTGCCTGTAAATCAGCTTTCCCCTTGTGGTCTCGAATAATAGTTCAGCTAGGTGTATTTCTGCTATCTGAACTTGCTAGTGGCCACTGCTGCTCTTGGTTGTCATTTACTTTTCTTCAAGGTACATTGCTCCCGTGTGTTTGTAATTTGGGATTGTGAGTTTCTGTTTGGTGACATTCTACCTGTGAAAATCCGGTATAACCTATTTGGAGGCTGTGTACCCTCTGGAAGAATTTTGTGATCCAAATTTTTGTGTTTATTTTTCTGCTTGAGGATTTCTAGACCCTGCAGCTAATATAAATCTGAACCCCAAACACAAGAATGGTATGGGCCTGTGATTTTGAGTTTTTAGGGACACAAATTTTTATTCCCTACACTCAAATTCCACCCCAAGGTAGAAAACTTCTTGCCACTTTTCCTTTGTAATTAGCTGATTCTTTTCTCTTACCCACCATAATTTTTCCCTTAAGGATCCCAGCATTACACAGGGAAAGAGCAATCTTACTTCCAGTTCTCCACCTTGTGTAGATGGGATTTTCCTTCATCCAAGCCCCTAATTGTAATATTGACTCCACATTACTCCTATAACCTAAGTGTCAGATCATGTGATTAACCAGTATCTTAGTCCAGTTTTGCTGTTGTAACAGAATACTGCACAGAAATTTATACAGAAATTTATTTCTCACAGTTCTGGAGACTGGAAGTCCAAACTTAATGTGCCAGCCTTTGGTGTCTGCTGAGGGCCTTTTTGCTGCATCCTCCCATAGCAGAAGGCAGAAGGATAAACTAGTCAAATGCTTCATGAATCCTCCTTTATAAATCCTTAATCCCAGCCAGTAATGGTGGTGCATGCCTATGATCCCAGCACTGTGAGAGGCTGAAGCAGGAAGACCACAAGTTTAAGCCCAGCTTGGACAACTTAGGGACCTTTTGAGATCCTGTCTCAAAACTCAAACACTTAAAAAGTGGAGATGTAGTTTAGTGTGAAGGCCCTGGGTGTAAACCCTAGTGCTCTGCCAAAAAAACAAAATCCTTAATCCCATGAATGAAGAAGGTACCCTTGTAGCCTTGTAAAGTCCTCTTGCCGGCCCCATCTTTTAACACTATCACCTTGGCAACACCGAAAATTTGTGTAGAACATGTTCAAACTTTAGCAACTAGGCAGGCCTTCATTCCTTGAACTCAGTTTTCTTTCTTGCCATCAAATCTGATCTTGAATGCCTGTTATATTTTATTCATCATTTCTAAGTATTTGTAATGGGAACTTTTCAGGTTATCTAGTCAAGCATACCTTCCAACTGTTCAAACTGAAGCCTTTTTTTTTTGCATTTGCTGTCGTACAATTGCAGGATGACTGTTCTGCAGCCTCAGCCCTCCTGAAAAACCTGCTTAGATCCTTTCCAAGTCGGACTGGTGGAAATCAAACTCCCACAGCAGAGAAAGATGTCCGTCCAAAGACAAAAAATACAAACAGATTTCCTCTTCCTTCTGAAAATTCAACAAAACAAGCACCAAGAGAGAAAAGCAGGACCATGGATCTGCCTTCAGTATCTGAGCTCAAGTCAAGGACTGCCTCTCCTACAGGAAACAAGACAGCCTATGACATTCTGAGGAAGTGTTCACAGTGCGGCATCCTGCTTCCCCTGCCCACCCTAATGCAACATCAGGTACCTAGGCTCTGTTCTCTCCCTAGCTGGCTGTAAACCAGCTGGGCCGTATCTTAAATATCAAGTATCTGCAGGATATTTGCCCATGTGGCAGCTGGGGAGACCTTCCCTGTCTCCCCGCTCCCGTACATCCAAGTACACCCTCTCATGGCACTTGACACCTGCTTTTTTTGTGTCACCTCTCACAACTATGTCACCTTTGAAGGTAGAGCCAGATCTCTCATTTCTGTGTCTCCAGCTCCTAGCCCAAGGGCTGACACACAGCAAGTGCTCCGAAACTGTGGAGTAAATGAATGAAGCTGAGAGTGGCCAGTCTATCTTCCCCAAGGTATGGATAAAGCAGCAGAGGCCCAGAAAGCAGAAATGTCTTGTCATGTGGTGGCTAGCCTCTAGCACATCAAGGTTACAGCCATATTCCTCAATATCCGATTTTTCTCTGTCTCAGATTATTTTCTTGTAATGATAAGAACTGGCCTTAGAGGTAGTTAACCATCATGTGCCAGTTACATTACAGAGCACTTGATAAATGTTTAGTCTTCATTATAAGCAATAGATAATGTTTTAACATTAAACTGGGCAGAAAGGTACACTTCCTTCCCCGGGATTGTACAATGACAGAGTGGAAGAATCCAGTCCAGACTCCACATGTATAGCTCCAAAGCTTTTGTTCTTAAGCTCTGGCCTAAATGCCTTACTTGTTTGGTATTTTTTAAACACTAAAGTATTAGGTTTTGTTGTACATAATAAAGAAGATGTATTGTAGCTTGAAGAAGAAAAGTAAAGCTCATTATTCCCCACACCTATCCCAATGCCATGCCCTGGAATAACAATTTCAGCAGCCTTGTGGGTGTCCTTCCAAGGCTTTCTTTTCCCCTCACATAAACTCTAACAAATTGCTTGCTTTTTTTCCTCTACATATTACCTGAATGTGCTCATTACTCTGCCATTTTCCTTCTTAATTTAATATATGGTAGGTCCAAGTATTAGGTAGGCCTAAGTATTTTTTGAACTTCTTTATGCATATATACATATATATATACACACATAGGCATGTAATTTTACAAAAATTGACTAATTTTGTCTTGCTAGGGCCATTTTCTCTTGCCTCCCACCTTTTGCAATTTCTTGACCACCTTTATATAATAAGGTTGTCAGATTTAGCAAATGAAAATAGTGGTTACCCAGACAAGTTTGAATTTCAGAGAAACAAGAGGATTTATTAGTATTAGTGTTCATATTAGTATTAGGCAGTACTGTGGAATTAAACCAGGGGCCAGGGTGTTGGGGGAGATCCTCTACCACTGAGCTACATCCTCAGCCCTTTTTCTTTTTTATTTTGAGACACAAGTTTTCCAGGCTGGCCTTGAACTTGTGATCCTTCTGCCTCAGCTTCCTAAAGAGCTGGAATTACAGGAATTACAGGCATGTACCATCATGCCTGACAATTTTTTAAAAGTATAACTCTGTTCCATGCAATGATTCTTTCTCTAAAATTGAAATTTAAATGAGCACCCTGTAATATATTTGGCAACCCTACTATCAAACATACACAAATGTACACGTTTGGAGTACTGTTGTGCACATTTCTTTACATCATAATGTTATCATTTAGCTATACCCAAGTGAGCAGTGTGGCTCGTCATTGTTAATGGTTACGCAGGAGTTCCTGTTCTAAGTGTACAGTACTCTCCTGTTCTCCTACCCTGATGAAGATGGGCTGCTGTTAAACACCATTCGAAGCCTCCTGCCCCTCTCTTAGATTGGTGGGCTCTATGCTTCTTCCCTGCTGTCCACCCCAGTCTCCAGGCACCTGTAGCTCAGGGCTCTTGTTTGGGAACAGGGAACAGAAATATCCAGAGTTATTTCAGAAACTAGCACTTCCTCCTCGAAATATACTGAACTTTTTATATTCCTTTCTTTAGGTAAAATGCAGATGGTTAGCTTCCTCAAAAGGAGAGCAAGTGAGAAAATCCAGCTAGATTTGGAAAGAAGAAGTACTGTGAATTTGGAAGATCTCCTGTTTGCACCAGCTTCCATGGTGGTCTCTGCTTATGAAAGGAGATGGGTTTTATTCCTTCGTATTTAGAAGAAAAAGTTTGCGCTTTAAGTATGTTCCCTCTTTTGAACAAAGACATTGGTTTGCTCAAGGGCTCCAGGTAACCAGGAGAAAAAAAAGATTCCAGTTCTTCTGGCTTGGCATTCTGGTTAAACTTCCAGCTGGGGTGCCTAAGAGACCCCAGCTTTGTCCCTGAAGAATAAAAACACTTTCCTTGAAAGCTTCTTGTTTACCTTCTTGGATTCCTCACCGGTTTTCCAGGGGAAGGGCTGGCAGAAGGTGGACAGCAGGATGCAGCTTCGCAGAGGAAGGCAGCGAGGTCCAGGGGGAAAAGGAGAAGGAGAAACACCAGGGAGAGAGATGAGGACATCCGTCGTGGAAGGCTTTGGGAGGGAAGGTGGCTGGGGCAGCCTGAAGATGCTCTCTGCCTGTAGGTAAACCGCTTTTACCTTTCTGACCAGGCCCTGGGGAGACCGCTTGGGACCCCAGCTCCTGCCAAGGCAGGGAAGGGCCAAGGAAGTGGGTAGGCTGTGTGCGCCCCACCCTCCCAAAATTGGAAAGGGAAAGCATTCCTCAAGCTTTGTTACCTTCCTGTCAGGTTTGCTTGGGGGACTTTGCCTAAGGAGAGAAAAGCAGAATACGGGGCGTGGCTTCCTAAAGAGAGCCGCACACACTGGGCCTCTCAAGGCTCAGCTGGACCCAGGGGCTGGGTCAGGACTCGCCAGGTGGTGGACTGAGCTGAACTTCTTCCTTGCGTGCAGGGGCCACTCGGCGCCTTCCAGGACACTGCGCAAGGCCCGTGGCGCCCTCTGCCCTCGCGATCCACTGATCTGGCCGCTCCCGGGGTTGGCCTCCTTGCACTGTGGGGCTGAGGAGAGCGCCAGGGACGGCAAGGCGTCACAAAGAGGGTGCAGCGCTGAGCATTTAGCTGAGCAGCTGAGCGAGGGCAGCTCGGCCCCCGCCCCACCCCGAGTGCTCACAATTGGCATCCGAGCAGCAGCGGGCGGGCGGACGGAAGAGGTAGGCGCCCTGCCGTCCTTGCAGCCCAGACGGGGCATAGCCCAAGCAAGCGACCAAGCAGGCACAGGAGCCGGTAACTGGTGAGCGCATGCGACAGGGGGCCACCTCCTCCTGGAAGTGACTTTTGGCTACGGGGTCTCCCGGCCACCTCTGCACTGCTTGGGTGATGGGACATCCTTAAGTTTTCTTCCTTGTTGGCAGCTACGTGTAAGAGTGGACTTGAAAGTCCTAGGCTGGATTCAAATCCCACCTCCCGCCAGGCGCGGTGGTGCACGCCTATAATCCCAGCACTTGGGAGGCCGAGGCAGGAGGATCGAAGCGAGTACAAGGCCAGCCTGGGCTACATAGTGAGTTCAAGACAAGCCTGAACTGCATAGTAAGACTCTGTCTCCAAAAAAAATCCCACCTCCCCACTTTGAGAAACCGTGTTAACCTTCCAAGACCTCCATTTCCCCATTTGTAAAATGGATGCATTCACATCTTTCTGGCAGGTATGGCACGGAAGTACCTTGGCACTTGTACAGCATTTCCTATGTTTTAGGCACTTTTCTGGGCTTTCCCTACACCAGCTCTTTGAATCTTCCCAACTAAGCTACACTGTCTCTTGCTGGTGATAGGAGCTTTGGAGGAACTCGGTAGAGTATATTTATGATTTGGGGCCTCCTTGAAAAAACTTTTCTAGCCCATCAAAAGTTCTTCCAGCCCATCCCTACTGCTTACATGTCTGATGATTCTCACCTGTGACTTTGTCTGTGATTTTTAGTTTAGCTTTTTTCCCTCCGTGCTGGGGTTGGAACCCAGGGCTTCACACATGCTGGCAAGTGCTCTACCACTGAGCTACACCACTGCCCTTAGTTTTTCCGGTGCACCTTTACACACCTTCATTCATTCTGTGCACAGCAGAGGCCTCCAGGCTTGGGCCCTTTACCACCAATACAAGAAATATCCCAGTTTTCTCATTTCTGAAATGTGTAAGCACCGACTGAAAAGAAGAATGAGGATGTCACAAGCCCCACAGAGAGTGTGTCCCTCTGAAAGAAAGACAAGGATACAAATAATGTGCAGGGATGCTCACTGGCCAGGAGGGATAGAGAAGGAGACAGGCTGAATGCGGAAGTGGGGACTCAGAACTGCCTGGATCCTTGGCCGGGGGGGGGGGGGGGGCTGCCATTCTATCCCCTACAGAAAGCTGTCCAGCTGGGCAGGGGAAGGCCAACTGGAAGCGGGGCCCACTTTGCTCAGAGAGCAGTGAGGGAACAAGAAGGGAAGTGGGAATAAAGACCTGAAGAAGGCCCCTAGGAAGCCCCGCAATACACTCCCTGAAGGGTGCTCACTGCCTCTATGATGTTGGTGGGAGCCAGAGAAGGCCTAGGACTATCACAGGAGAGAACGGGTAGAGGAAAGGCAGGGAGACCGGAGGTCCTATTCAATAGACACAATGGATGAGATATACAGAATCACAGAGTTGAATCCAGACACATTTGACAAACATGTACTAACAAAAAGATTTACATCAAACTCACTTAGATAGTTGCCTGTGGTGTGTGGAAAGGGGCAATGGAATGGGACAGAAAGTTAAAAGGGAATAAATGAATAAATAAAACCAAAGAGGTATCATGCACAAATAATATCTTGGATTGGGAAATAAGATTAATTTACCCCCCTGCACCTGAGGTCCAAGAAGTGGGGGGGTAGGGAAAAAGTCCAAGAGAAAGAAAAAGCCAAGGTTCTAGCCTGGGCCTTGTTACTAACTGGCTGTGTGACAAGTAATTCACTTCGCCTCTTGGGGCTCTAGTATGGATCTCTGAAAAGAAAGAAATTTTCAGTTCTATTTCCAGCCCTGTGGTTTTATTGACCACGATCAATAATCTTGGATTTGCTTGGGAAAGTATCCAATAAAGGATGTGTAGAGTAGTCAGTCTTGGATCTGGAAGTGTGGAGGTTGGGGAGAGACAAAAAACCAAGAGAAACTTTAGCAGGGGAATGTTTGAAAGCAAAAACATGTGAAAATTTCACCAGATGGTTATAAAATCTGACTGATGGCTCCACATATTGGAGAGTTCTCAGCCAGCCCCTCTTTGGGAACCCTGGGTCTGGCTGGTAGGACAACTTGCAAGACAACAGACAGTCAGAAACCTTTCAGTCCTCCCCAGTTCTGCCTTTACCAGCTACCAGTGTGTGTCCTCAGAGGAACTCACACACCTATCCTCATTCCCATCATCATCCCCAGGCTTGCTCTTGACCATTTGCTCTCCATGCCCCATAGGTGTCCCTTCTGCACCTCAAGACTTACCACATCGTCTCTACCCAGGTGACTCCCACTCTGTGGCTCTCCATGACCTCAGCTGAGGTTCTTCACCTTGTTCTGCTGCTTATACCTCTTAAATGTAAACCCAACCATCAGCAAAATGAAGCTCCAAGCATACAGTGGCCCTCATCCTGGAAGCCTTGTCAGAATTCCTAAGTCTTAGGGAGAGGAAACAACAGAAAACCTGCCCTCCAGGACAGTCTTTATCACATCCTTGATCCAGCATCTCCTGCTTCACCCACTGTCTCCAGCACCTCCACTCCCTGCTCACTTGCAAGTTCAGACCTCCAAACAATTTTTAGTTCCCTGATTATGAATGTATGACACACATTCACAATTTTATGGCTTTGCACATACCATTCCCTCTGCCTGGAAGGCATCCATTCTCTCACCACCGCCACTAGGCCAACCTGGTCTGCCTTGCAGATCCCACTCTCCTTCAAAACCCAGCTTGGGGGTGGCCTCCTCTGAGCAGCCCTCTCCACGTCCCCCTTACCCAGGCAGAATCTGTCTCCCCCATTTGTGCCATCCTTGCACCATGACAATGCATGGACCTTTTCCCTTCTCTCACCATATTGAAACTAAGTATTGATCCATGTCCCCAGATAGTCTTACAGGTGTGCTGTGGCACAGGTGGGCTGTGTTGTGAACACCAAACCACCTGCCTGTGGCACTGTGCCTAATGCTGTACACACAGAACCACGGAGACATTTTGTACAATTGAGTCTAATTTCCGTTTGGCTACTAATGGCTCTTCCTTTTTACTCTCCACAGAAAACAAGTGATTTTTTATCTTTCTTTTTTTTCCCTTTTATTTTATTGGTACATTTTAGGTATACAATATTAGTTTTTCTTTCTTAATTTTTGGAAGCCCTGCTTACCACACAGCTGCACCGTGCCTCTGGATTCTTTGATGGATGAAGGAAGTGAACTGATCCAGCCCCAAGACCAGAGCTTCTGGGCCACTCTACCCGATGTGTGCCTGCGCCGTATTTTCTGGTGGCTGGGGGACAGAGATAGATCCAGGGCGGCCCTGGTCTGCAGAAAATGGAACCAGATGATGTATTCAGCCGATCTGTGGCGATACAGGACCATCACTTTCAGTGGGAGACCTTCCAGGGTACACGCTTCAGAATTCCAGTCAGCTCTTTGGTATGTTAAGAAATTTGGTCATTATTTAGAATGTCTAGAGATCAAATTCCTGAATCCTTACAATGCTGTCTTGACCAAGAAGTTCCAGATCACCATGAGAGGTCTTCTCTCATGCCTGGGCCGAAGTAACAACCGTCTGAAGTCACTTTCCATCCAGGACCTGGAGCTAGATCGCCTGGTTTGGAGGAACAGCATCAAGAACTCACTCATCAAAAGCTTGAGCTTCTTCTTGAAAAAAATGGGCAAGTACCTGGACTCCCTCAGCCTGAAAGGGGCCAGGCTGACTGTGGAGCAGGGCTGCCAGATACTGAACTCCCTGAGCTACCTACAGAATGAGAGTGCCACCTCGGACCTTAACATCGAAGATTACTTCAGCCACCGCCTGACTGTCTACAGCAGCCCCCAGTTCAACAAGACCATGGCCACATTCCACAACCTGGCAACCCTGACACTCAACTACAACTGCATTTCTGACGAGCTGCTCGAGAACTTGGCTGCTAACAATGCCAGTACCCTCCGGACCATGTATATCAAATGTCACATTTATGACCCCCATGGCCAAGTCATCTGGGGCATGTCCTGGGCCAAGCTGGCCAGGCAGGCCAGCAACCTGAAGGTGAACTTCTTCTTCGAGCGTGTCATGAAATATGAGCGCTTGGTCCGCATCCTCCTGCAGGAGATCCCCATCAGGAGCATAAGCCTGAGAAGCTGCTATTTCAGTGACCCTGACTGGTCCATGCGGCCCACTCTGACAGACCTCCTGCCTACCTTCCGGCACACCCTGCAGGTAAGTAGGAAGTGGGGCCCAGGGAGGCTTGCAAGCAGCGACTGCCATCAGGTAACCTGTTTCCCCAGAGGAAAGCTTGCTAATCCCACACTGAATGTATATGAATTGTTACCAGACTAAGCCTCCCCATGTCCTCAAGATCGCAGCAGAAGACAAAAAGTGCTGCTCACTTTCAACACGAGACGTAAGGAATGCTCTGATTGGTGGTCAACCAAGAAAAGCCCCTATACCCATAGCTCAGAGGTGTGAAGCTTGAGCCAAGAGCCTTGCAGGTGACCTTTTCTCCACAAGGTTGCAGCAGCACATGAGGGATCATGTGGCTCCTACATGTCACCTACAGTCACTGCTAAGCAAAGGAACTGTCTGGTTCCACCAATGCCTGGTAATAAACCAGACAGAGGGGCTGGGGATTTAGCTCAGTGGTGCCACCTCCTGCCTCGCAAGCACAAGGTCCTAAATTCAATCCCCAGTACCAAAAATAAATAAATAAATAAATAAATAAATAAATAATAAACCAGACAGAAAACCAAGATTAACTTAGGAAGAACTTGGAAGTCCTGGAATGTACCGTAATGTGAGTTTTACCACCTATAAAATCAGGATTATTTTGTCATTCCTCAGGGCCTTGTTATCATTGTCACAATTGACATTAATAGGAATAAATGTCACTCCCAATGTGGAGGGGTTACAAGACTCTAACAGCTTATTTATATTCACATAACTGTGAGGTGGGCAGGGTAGATGATCTCAGTGCTACAGAAGAGCTTTAAGTTTGGTGGCCTGCCCACAGTGACCCAGCCACTTCACTGCAGGGCTGAGACCAGCACCTTGGTCTCTGGATTCCAAATATTCTGCTTCCAAATTCTAGGTTTTGCAAACTTGCATGAGACCACAATCATTCTCAAATCTCTTCCTTGAAGATTAAACATCTAGTTCCCTGTCTTAAAAACTCCTAAACTACCACAGCAATAGGCCCAAAGTTCAGCCATAAAGATATAAAGATGTTACAGAATGACCCAGCCAGTCCTGCCCACACACAACTTCCCCTTTGGTGCTTTTCCAGAAATTAACTTTTGAGTTCAACAACAACCATGAGTCGCTTGATGAAGAGCTGCACCTCCTCATCCTCTCCTGCAGGAAGCTGTTTTACTTCAAAATCTGGGCTTTCCTTGATGTTAAGTTTGTGGAGCGGATCCTGAAGAGCCAGGAGGAGGGGCAGTGTGCCCTGCGCACACTCAAGGTAAGAGCCCCTGGTGGTTTTGTGGGTCAGAGCAGGGCATTCGGGCCTGGTGCTTCTGCTCTGGGATCCAGGTCGGGGGGAGGGAGGGAGCAGGGAAAGCCAATACACCTGAATCTGTCCACTGTAGGGGAACGATTTCACAGAAGGGAATTTGCAGCTCCCTTAGTGCAGCCAGCCTGCTATAGCCCCAGGCTCCACATCTGTGGACTCAGCCAACTGTGAATTGAAATTTTTTAGGGATTAAAAACAGCATCTGTGCTGTCCTTGTTATTATTCCCTAAACAACAGAGTATAACAACTATTTACACGGCATTCACATTGTATTAGGTATTATAAGTAACTGAAAGATAAAGTATACAGAAGGATGTGCACAGATTCTCTGCAATACTATGCCATGCCATTTTATGTATGGGACTTGAGCCCCCCTGGATTTTGATATCCATAGAAAGTCCCAGAACCAATGCCCCACAGGTACCAAGAGACAACCATAATTGAGTTTGGGCTTTTCCTGATCCTGCCAGCAACTGTATGTATAGATCATTTAGATCATGGTTGGGTCCTGAATGATGTAGTCACTCTGTGTGTTGGGGGGTTGTTTCTTTATTGACGCAGGTGAAAATTTATATAAACAGATATGAGACTAATGAAGAGGACAGGACCTTGCAGGAAATTCACAGAAAGTACAGAGATCTGATCGATTCGGGGATTAACTACTTTGTTATCACTTACCCCATGATGTAAAGAGCCTCTTCAGAAGAAGGAAGCTAGGAGCACTTTGAACTTGAAAATCCACTTCTCGGAGAACTACACTAGGGGCACCTCCACCGCATCCCTTTTTCTTCATTCTCTTTTTTGCCCATTTTATACCAACATGAACAGCTGGGCAAAGGCTGGGACTACGGTTATGTGAAGGCCCCCGATGACTTTAAAGTGCTATCTTTACCATCTATCTAGGGGTGATTTCTCCTTTTGTTGTTTGGTTTTGCTTTTCTGATGCCCATGTTTAGCCACTGAACAAAATACCCAAAGCTGCTCAATATAGTTTCCTATTAGGGGAGCCTGACTCTTGGTCACCTGAGCTCCTGAAAAGGTGTGTGACCAGCCAGTGAGTAAACAATCTACTGACCAATATCGCCAGATATTGGAAACCCTTACATCCGGGCTGATCTTCATGTGAAACTGGCACTGACGTTGACTGGGTCTGATTGTCCTTGGCTGAAGCAGGGAAATCTCCACTTTCAAAAGGAGCCTGATCAGAGCTGGAACTCCCTTCCTTGGAAGGAACTAAGGCCCTGATTCATCAGCCTCGGGTACTTAGACCTCCTTCTTTGGCTTTGCTGTGTCTCCTTTAGTTTCCCATCCAGGCCACAAGGTGTCCATCCTGGGTATGGGGTGGAAATGGAAGTGGTCATTACACTCACATTCATGAAGAACTTGTCATGGGGAAATGTTTCTAAGGCAAAGTTCAGTAAAAAAGCAGAACATAAAAACTGTTTAATATGACATCAATCATTTAAAACATATCTAACGATTTTTTTAAGTCAAAGAAGAGAATTACCAAAAATGTTAAAAATTATTTCGGTGGGGGAGGGGTAGAATTATGGTTGGTTTTTATTGTCTTTTTACGTTTTTCCATATTTGCCAACTTTTTTTTAACTACAAACAGATATTATTTTTATAATTAGGAAAAGTCTCCTATGTTTAAAATAATGAATAATTATAAATTCCTGAGCTGGTGTTATATACATATATTGAAGATTTTTGTGCACATAATTGCATGTTATTCTCTTTTTCAACAGATGTAAACTAATAAAATATCAGGATACTTTAATAAGTGACTCACTTTAGATTGCGTGTCTTTTGTGTGCTGTATGTGTCCACATTTGTGCATTTTAGACCCTTGTTAAAATTCCTATTTAATTAGAGCTTTGCAATTTTCAATGCATTTTCACAGTCACTCTCTCACCTGACTCCCCCTACAGTGCTGTTTGGCAGACATGGTTGGCATTTCACTAACTCAGATAAAATTTGACTGATAAGATTTGACTTCTCCCATCTGTGAGAAGCTCCCGGATCTGATGGGAAAGACGTTCACAAAGTGTCATAATATCTGGGAACCAAAACGGCCCTAGGGAGCGGTCTACTGCTGTGTGGACCAAAAGAGGTGACTTATCTTGGATCTGAGGGGAGCCTTATTCAGATTGATTGGTGTAATGTTTTCTTTGTGTGTGGACTGGTTAGTTCCTTTCGCCCCAAGCACAGAATCTAAGTATACATAACTCTTGCGTGGAAAGCATGTTAATAGAAATTTCTATGAAAATGTTTTCTGTAAAAGAGTGGATTCATCTTACAGTTTTGCAAATGTCTGTCTTATCTGGCTTAGAAGTAGACAGCTGAGTTCCCATCTGTTCTCAATCCTCTGCAATATCACAGACTGGGTAGCCTCTGAAAAACTCCAGAGAGAACGCGAGTGAAAAAGACATGTGACATTTTGGTGTGATTGTTTAAATAGTTCTGACCTCATGTTTCCCTTGAAAGAAAGTTATCAGGGACCCTCAGAGATCCCCTGACCACACAGAGAACTACTGTAAAGATGTTTTGGTTCCCCTGAGGAATCAAAAAAGGCTTGAGAGTGGTAGAGTCCTAGCAGGAAACTGCAGACAGAGCACAAGAGTTTCCAAAAGCACCTATGTTTAAGCAAGTATCATCTTTCTTAAAATTATTATTACCACATTCAAAGGCCCAGTAAGGAATAGAGACAGCCAATAGACTTGTGACCACTCTATTCCTTCCTGGGTGACAGCTTCTTATGCATGCCTGTCCTTCTCCAGGACAGAGTGAGAGGACGGGGGCAGGAGGTAGGGGTCGGGAAGTGGGCTGGCTTCAAAATCTATCATCAGGCTAAAGGTCTGCAAAGACCACTGGTTCTTTGAAGAAATGCAAATGAGCACTTCAGTGTGACCCCGTCCTGTGTTTATGAGCAGAGACACATTGTAACTCCCTGGGGATTCCTCTCAGGTGTTGGCCATGGCTAATGAAGTCCTGGTGACAAAGTGACTGAGGCCAACCCTCCTGTACGTCCAAGTTGCAATGGACAGAATGCAACTCTGAAATTGATCTCTTGAAATATAGTTCCCAATGGTGTTTGGAGGTAGGGTCTTTGAGAGATAATTATATCATGAAAGTGGTGCAATCCTAAATGGGATTAGTACCCGTCTGTAAGAGGCCTCAGAGAGCTCTCTCACTCTTTCTACCATGTGAGAGATAAGAAAAAGTTATGAGCTGGCCGCCTGGATGAGAGCCTTTACCAGAACCCGTCCATGCTGGTAACCTGATTTCAGAATCCCAGACTCCAGATCTGGGAGGAAAAAATTTCTGTTGTTTACAAGCCATTCACTCAGTGGTATCTTATTATATCTCAACCCAAACTGACTGATATAAGGAAAGTAGGGCTATGATGAAACTTCAGTGTGAACCATCTCATCATTCACAGGAAAACTGACAATGCAAGGGCAGCTTGAAAACACTCAGTGATGGACCTTTGACTCTCTGGGCTGAAAAGGTTCTGAGGCTTGGGTTCTTGGATCATTTAGACTACTATTTTATATGAACTTAAATAAGTTTTCTACTCTGTTTAGAACTGAGTTTCTGCTATTTGTAAAGTGGGAGAAGCTGAGAAATTCAATATTTCTAAGATCCTTGAGACCTAGACAGGTGATGCTGAGCCAAAGTATGACTGGCCATTTAGCCCAAACACCTGGCCTTGGGATCCAGGCAGCCCAGGTTTGAGTCCTGGCCTACTATTTACTTGTTATGTGCCCTTTGGCAAGTCTTTAGCCTTTGTGAGTGTGGGCTACTGTGTGTAAATGGAAGAATAAATTAATACATGGACTCCATGAGCCTGGCTCATGAGTCTTCAATCAATATTGGCTTTTACCTTGTTTAATGAATAAGAATCATACATTGTACTAGTGGCAGGACAAAACTATACCTCCCTGATTCAGAATCCAGAGCTCTTCCTTCCACACAAAACATAAAATGGGAAGCATTCAACCCCTCTCTCTTCCCCACCCAGTCCCACAGATAAAGTGATCATCCTGTTTATGTGCTAGGTGTTAATTCACATAGTTCCAATCAATCCTCACAACAGCTCTAGGAAATAGAGACTGCCATTACCTCTCTTTTAGAGATAAAAGAAAGAAACTGACGTTTTGCAAAACTAACTTGCCCAGGGTCACTTACAAACTGCTAGAAAGGGTGTCAGACCCAACCTAATCCCAGAACCATGCTCTTAATGACCATGTATTGCGTCCCACAGCAAGACTTGGAGCCAGTCATACAGTAGCTCCACCACATGGAAGACCATTTAGAAGACAGGATATATGAAAACTTTTGTTTCACTGTGTTCAGCCTGGATATGCTGCTGTGCATAAATAAGAGAAAAATTCTGAGATGTCCTAACTTTAGTTACAAGGGCCAAAGAATGGAGGAGTCCAGAGAGATAAGAAAAATTATTCCGTGAACCACTTTGGGCCAAACCAACAGAGACTATTCACACTCCTAACTGTATGCTAAAACCTTGACTGAACCCCAGGCTGCCACTCACTGGACACCATTGCATCCTGATTCCAACTCCAACCAACTCAGAAACAATGAGTTTTTCTCCTTATAGCCTGCCCTTCTATCCCAAACCCTTCCCTGCTTCATGTTATGTGGCCTCTCTTATCTACAGCCAGTGTGGGTCCAAAGTAAATGTCTTAGGCTTTCTTCCCCAAATTTTCATTATATGTTCTTAGCTCTAGACGCAGTGAACTTTTTTCCAACTGCTATTTAGCCCTGATGCTGGAAGTTTCAGGAACTTGCCCCAGGAAAGGACCCGGTCCTTTTTCCTGGCTGGCATCTGTAACAGCTCAATAAACTACCTAACTTCAGAAATCCTTCTTGAGAAGTAAGTATTTTGAATATATAAATATATATAATATGACATATATGATGTTTTTACTATTTTATTACAATTTTCTCTTTATTTTTTTAATTTTTAAAACAGTGTCTCACTATGTAATTCAGGCTGGTCTTGAACTCACCATGTAGCCTAGGTTGGCCTAAACTCAGCCTCCTGAGTTCTGGGGTTACAAGCATGCGTCACCACACCCAGCCCTTTATTTTTCTTTTTAATTGACATATAATTGTACATATTTGTGGGGTACAGCATGATAATCTAATACATGTACACAATGTGTAATAACTAAATCAATATAATTAGCATTTCCATCTTCTTATCATTGTGTGTGTGTGTGTGTGTGTGTGTGTGTGTGTGTCTTTGGAGACTTAGAATTCCTCTTTTCTAGTTCTTCAAAAAATATATATGTTAGGGCCGGGGATTTAGCTCAATGGTTCTGTCGCCTGCCTTGCAAGCGCAAGGACCCGAGTTCGATCCCTGGTACCAAAAAAAAAAATATATATATATATATATATATATATATATATATGTTGTTATAAGCCATGGTCACTCTACCATAGTATAGAACACTAGAACTTATTCCTCCTATCCAGCTATCCAATCTTCCTTTATCTGCTTCCACCAGCTTCTAGTAATCACTATCCACTCTCTTCTTTGAGATCAACTTTTTTAGCTTCTACATATGGGTGAAAATATATAATATTTGTATTTTCTGTGTCTGGCTTATTTCACTTAATATAATGTCTTCCAATTCCATCCACTCTGATGAAAATTAAAATGTTTTTAGATAATGGATGTCACTCTTTTGGATAAAAATGTCACTAACTGCAACTTGAAAGAAGCAATCTTATAAACACAAAATACCCTTCTTCTTTAATGGATATATACCACATTATACGTATTATCCAAACTATATTAGTCAACTTTCCATTACTGTGACAAAATACCTGACATAAAGTAACTTAAAGAAGAAAAGATTTGTCTTGGCTCACAGTTTCAGAGGTTTCAGTCCATGGTCAAATGGCTTCAAGGCAGAAACATCATAGCAGAAGGGTATGGCAGAGGAATTCTGCCCACCTCATGGCAGCCAGTAAACAGAGGGGAAGGAAGAGTCAGACAAAAGATATACCCTGTGAAGCCATGCCTTCATTGACCTATCTTCTCCAAATGGCCCCACTCCTAAGTTCCATCAATGCCATCAAATTATGGTCTCATTGGTGGATTAATCCATTGATGAAGTTAGAGCCTCCATCATCCAATCATTTCCCAAAAGCTCATCAGCAACCAAACCTTCAACATAATGCGTCCTTCAAGGAGAAGGGGTTGTATTTTGGATCCAAATATAACATATCTGGTTCAGAGAGAGGACCCCCTGAAATTCTGATTTACAACTTGAAAATACAGAATCCTATTAGTTCATTGGCTGAATATCTCACATGGAGAGAAATCACACTGTGACTTCCCTGGGTGGTGCTTAGAATTAATCTGATTAATATTTCTCTGCATTTGCAAAGCCATGGATTTTAAAAATATGATTAGACACATACATAATCATAAATGCTAGAATAGAATGTAAGTTCCTTGAGAGTATGATTTTTTCTGTTGTTCATTATGAATCCCCATGGCCTAGAACTAGGCTGGAAACATAGTACTCGCTAATTGTTGAATTAATTAAAATAAAATATTGTTCACAGATTATTCCACCTTAGGTTATGATAAATGTTTCAAAGTAATATGTGTTTTGTTAGTAAGTATTAAGACAAATATGCCTTTTGAAAGCAGCTATTAAGAACCCAATGCTGACGAAAATTATACAACTGGGCAAATACTTTAGCCAGTTCTATTACATATGTCTAAGCCATGGGCTGGTAATATAAAACATTTTCAGCAGAAAGAAACCTTGCAAATCACCTCACCAGCCCCTCTCACCAGGATCTCAATGTTCTCTTCAAAAATGAGGAAAATACGGCCCAAGTTCAGGAACTCACCTATAATTCCTCAGTAAGTTATCAGAACAGCTGAGACCAAACCAAGAATGACCCTAAGGCCTGAATTCCTTGTCTACTGAAACCATCTCTACAGAATTTATCCAATCCTCTTCCCTCAGGTTATCCTCATCAGAATCTTACTAGGTAGGTGCCAGTCAAACCTGTCATTCATCCATGTAATTGCTAGCTTGCCTGTGGCTGAAGAATAAAACAGCCTTAGGGAAATACAGATTCAGGAAGAAATGATAAAGATGTTTACTCAAGGCCTGTTACTAACAGCAGATAATTACAACCAACAAAATATAGCCCATCATCTGGGAAATGGGTGACGCAAATATGCCCTGCCCTGTGATAGTGTAATGACTAGGATGGATCCTCATGTCTTGACATGAACGCTCTTCCAGACAGCCTAAGTGAAAAAGGCAATACATCTAGATTGATATTATTTATGGTTTTTTTAATGTATGGAGTAACTAACTATACAGGAGCTGGGGTTGGGCTAATATTCTGAAGGTCTGCTTTGCCCCACCTCTCATACATCACTCAGTATCAATATTCATGAGGTCAGGATTGCAGCCAGAGCTTGACCCTGTCAGCAGAGGCAGTCAGCCAAGGTGCCTCTTGGCCCTTCAGATCTTGGGTTCATCACAGTCTTTGCCATACCCCCCACCCCATCCACTGCCACCACTCAGGAAAGCACTCTTGGCCAGTGGGAGCCAGTACTCCCTACTCAATGGTCACTCCTCTCTCCCTGGAGCGAGGGCACCTTATGATGGAAGACCAGGGTTTCCTTTCTGGGGTACAGAGGAAACCAGAGGAGAATGACACACTGAAGCCCCCACAGCTCTCCGTTCTTGGGCAGGTAGGAGACGAAATGGATAGAAATGAAATCCAATGGAGATGTGGAGAGACCACCCCCAGCCTCAAAAGGGCTAAAGTGGAGGCCCTTGGGCCATACCCTTCACCTGCAGGAATATTTCAGTGAATGGGCTGGAGGACCCATTCATCTCTAGCTCTTTCCTGAGCACCACCCCATCCTTACCCTTACCCAATTCTCTGCTCTTCTCTAGAAGCTTGTTTGACTTTTACTGTGGTCTACATAATTTGACCCCAGTCACCTCTTTGCTCTTGTCCTACCTCCCCCTCTTCTCCAGCTGCACTAGCGTTCACTAAAAAGTCCAGAGGAGATCATTTCCCCTGGGTATTCACATGACTGCCATCTTCTTGTCATTCACCACCCCCAGCTCAAGCACCACCCCATCAGGAAGGCCTTCTCTGACTACTACATCTCAAGCAGCCACCTGCCCACCTGCCCAGACACTTGCTATCAGTTCACAAGCTTCCATCATGGCACTTTCCATTCTCTGAAATGGCTTTGCTATTTGTGGGGACCTGTCTGTGTCTGAATTGAGCCCCAAAAGGACCTCCAAGCTCAGTCTTATTCATCTCTAATATCAGTGTCCAATTGGCACTGGGGACAGGGACCCAGGAAATATTTACTGTGTGCATGAATGAGCAAATGACACACACACACACACACACACACACACACCATTTTGTTACCCAGCCTTTCATTATTATAACAGATACCTGAGATAATCAACGTAAGAAAAGAAAGTGTTATTTTGACTCACAACTTTAGAGACTTCAATCCACTATCAGCTGGCTCCTTTGCTTTGGGTGAGGCAGCACATGGCATGAGTGTATGGTAAAGCAAGACCACTCACCTCATGGCCCAGAAGCAAAAGACAGCAAAGGAGAGACAGGGTCCCAGTAGCTCTTCTATAAAATTATGCCCCCAATAACCTAAAGACCTCCCACTAGGGCCCACCTCTCAGTAGCATCCAGTAGCACCACACTGGGGACCACACTTTAACACATGGGCCTTGAGGGAACATTCAGAATCCAAACCATAGCAGCCCAATGCCACAGGCCTGTGCAACAGGTGTAACCATACCTTTGCTGCCTGCATGAAAAATCGAATTGCTCCTCCTGTGAAGACACACTGTGGAGATGTTAGTTCTAGGTTATCTTCCCTGCAGGGAACCTAACAAGCCAGCTACAGCTGAACAAACAAACAATCCCTCCCTGCTTTGAGGGCATCAGTGAGAGTCTTCCTAATTCTTATACTGATTTGCCAAAATTTTTGAATGAATTTCCAGATAAAAAATAAGTCAACAGATCCACATCCAATTAATCATCAGTGATTCATGAGCTGTGTGGCCTCTAGCAAATCAGATCATGCTTTTGTGCCAGTTCCTTGTTTGAGATCCTATTTGTGAAACACATCATGAAATATAGAGCTCTGTAGTAAGAGGAGGAGAAGGGAGCGATCTTTGTAGGAGGTAAAACCCTTCTTCCTTCTATGACTCTGTTCCAGACAGCATGATCCACATGCCAGGCCTTAGTTTCCCCATCTGTACAATGAGGAAGTTTGATAAGATCATAGGGAGATGTGGTGGCCTTAATTACAAGGCACAATGCTTTGACCAAAGGAAAACTTCTTCCAATTTTTACTTTACTACAATTCTCCTGTAAGATTTGGTTTGATGAAAGCTACTAGAGGAGAGAGGAAAAGAGAGGAAAAGAAAGAGATAGAGAGAGATAGAGATAGAGAGATGAGAGGGGAGAGAGAGAGAGAGAATCTTTCAACAATCTGATTGTTCTGAAGTCCACACTGAGGCTCTGAAATTGTGTGATTGTCAGGGCACACCCCAATTTAGGGGTCTGCAGACTCAACTGTGGCTTAAACAATAATGTCTTATTTTTCCTCCTAATGGAAAGTCTAAAGTTAACTGATTGCGGGCTTTCTTTGGAACACCTCAGGGTTGGTGTCAGTATCTTTATACTTCTCTTGAATATGATTCTCTTTCCCCGTGATCTCCAGAGACAGCTGTGGTCTCAAAGGTCTCAGCTATTGTGAAGGAGGAAGGAAAGGAAGGGACAGCATCACTGGTGGAAGTCTTCCCCAGAACCCCCCAGCCAGCTTCTGCTTTCTCCTCCTTGTCCAGACTTAGTTTCATAGCCACTCCTTACGTGCAAGGGAGGCTGAGAGTGACTTTTGCTCATGGAGGTGGGCAAGGGAGACCCTTGAGCTAGGCAGCCAGCAGAGGAACCTGTTTGTTCCCCCTTGGGGCTCTCTCTGGGTGTGGCTGGCCATCAGAGCATGGGCAGGATGGCACTAACAAATACATCTCCAAAGCCACAGTCAAGTATGAGTACCCTCAGATGCAGGGTGGTTAGGAAATCCATGAACAAAATCAGCTCACAAGATTGGGTTCATAATTTCCCTTACCACTTCTCCTCTGTGTAGGAGGAGCTGAGTCACTGACTGTGGTTCTCCATATGAAAAACGCTTTTTTGGCATTCACCTGGAACCTGCAGTTACCAATTTCCTTCTGAACTCAGAGGCAAAGGACAGAGTCCAAGCCATCATGGAAAAGACTTGCCAAGATGAAAGTATTAAAGTCTCGGGTCAGATCTGAAAACCTTAAGGTCAGTCTTTAAATCTGACACTGAATTGTGGTAAGCAACTTATTCTGTGCTTCCATTTCTCCATATAGCATTTCTCCTTGCTACTAAATCGTGAGGTGCACTGGTTTTAGAAATGTACCCATTACAGTTAGCACGCTTGAGTCTGAATCCTAAGCTCAGGATCCCTCCAGGTCTCACTTTCTCCACATGTGAAATAGAGATGACATGATAAGCATTCACAGTGGTGATAATTGTCAAGACCACCAACAGCACACTTGTCTTACAAGGTCATAAAAGCTCTCCTCGGTTTTGAGATTGCAACACCCTTCATAGGGACCCAACTGTATCAAATTCTTCTCTGGGAAGAGATTAAGCTCTTTAAAACCCCTTGACTTCAAGTATGCTGTGCCTCTGCCTGAAATGTCCAGCTCCTGCTCCACCAGCCAATATACACTTCTCCACCAAGATCCCACCCGCCATGAGCCTACCACCACTCCACACCTCTCACCCTGCTCCTGTAGACAAGCAGCCATGGCCTGTGAGTTACAAGTCTCTGTGGCAGGGGCCACAGAAAAACCACTGGAAGTCAGTGAGCAGAAGTGGGATGCAGCATAAAGATGCTTGGATGTCTCACAGAACCCAAAGGCCTCAGGAACAGCCTGGAGCTGGGGAGGGGGGCTGCAGAGGTGGTAGGGAGTTTTCCCTTCTCTTTTTGTCTTAGTGTATTGGCTTCCACTTTTCCTCTTGCTCCCAACTGGCTCTCTATGTTGTGTTCACATAACAGATGACAGATGTCATGCATGCTCCAAAGCCTGTATCTTCTCTAGTCAAGAGAGCACCCAGACGGAACTGAAATCTCCTTGTCCCAAGTCCAGATTCCTCAGGATAGGCACTCACTGACCCAACTTCCATCAGCAGCTCATTCCTGAGCCAGCAGAGCAAATATGGGCATTGGGTGGGGGCTTTTGCACAGGAGTTTGAATAAGCAAGAAGGATGAAGGATCCCGTTGCCTACTTACAGCCCTGCTTCACAACTGGAAACAAAGTCCTCACATTTGGTCCCACGCACTGTCTTTCCTTCAACATATATTGCTTAAGGCCCTTGAGGAAGCAGAACAGAAATGAACTTTTGGGATTCTGAGCCAAGAAAGTGACTGTATCGGGTCACCTTATAGGAAGAGAAGGCCCCAGGCATCTTTAGGGACTGCAGCCACAGGAGTTTGTGACCCTCCTCTCCACACCCCTCTGGTCACTCCCAATATCTTGTATCTCAATTTCAAAACCCTGATTCCCAGGAAACAGACCCAGAATAACCTAGCTGGGCCAATGAGCAGTGGCAGGGCATGTCAATTGGGGTGTGATTTCCAGGGAAGTAATTATTAGAGGCTTGGAAGCGAGCTCAAGTCATAATGAAAAGAACCGTGAGGTTGGGGCCAGGAGTTCTGAAACCCCAGAGTGAACTATGACAATAGTGTTCTTTTTCCCATTCCTCTCTGAACCTCTGTGTCTTAGAATACCTTACAACGGGTTCCTTAAACAACAAACATTTATGTCTCACAGTTCTGGAAGTTGGGAAGTCCAAAATCAGAGTCAGTTGGGCTTGGTGGTGCACACCTGTAATCCTAGCACTTGGGAGGCTGAGGCAGGAGGATTGCTGTGATTTCAAGGCCAGCCTGGGCTACATAGTGAGTTCAAGACCAACCTGAACTACACAGGGAGACCCTGTCTCAAAAAACAAAACAAACCCAAAATCAAAGAGCCACCAGATTTGATATTTGGTGAGAGCCAATTTCCTATGCATAGATGGTGCCTTCTTGCTGTGTCCTGGAATGGCAGAAAGAAGTAGAATCTCCCAGGTCACTTATAAGGACACTAATCCCATCCAAAAGGGCTGCAGCCTCATGGTCTCATCTCATTTCAATTATTTTCCAAAGAGCCCACCTCCTCATGCCATCATATTAGGAAATAAATTTAAACATATGAATTTTGGGAAGACACAAGCATTCATCCCATGATACTCTGCTTCTCCACTTATAAAATGACCTAGATTGATTTCTGGGGCAGAGCAGAAAAGTACAGGGGGTCCCCACATTGCTTGGGGTCTGGGAAGGCTGAACATGTTCTTGGAGCTCTCGGTGCTCAGAACCTGGGTGGTGATGGGTCACTGAATGCAAATGGGCAGTAAGGAAGCTGATGCTGCCAGCTTCAAAAAGGGTTTCTCCCTTTTAGGTTAGGAACATCCCTTGCTGACAGCAGGGAACACTTACCTTTTACACCACCCAGGAGTGAGCCCCACAGCCTGCACTGTCCTTGGGCCCCCTAACAACACATGGAGACAGACAGCCAGATTCAGGGAACATCCTAGATGGGGAGGATGATCTAGTCCAATCCTTATTCTACAGGTGGCCCGAGAGGAGGAAGGGCTTTCCTGAAGTATCAGAAGTAGGGTCAAGGTCTCCTGACCCCCTGACTGGTGCTGTGCCTCATTACCAGGTGTCCAATAAGCATTCAGGGACCAAACATTAACTCAGAGTGTAGCCGGGGCTCCACACGTGGAAGGGCACTGAGGGGGTGAGCCCTCCTCTGGCCATGTGCTCCCTCACCACTGGCAGAATGAATGAATGAATGAATGAATGGGCAGTTTCTCAGCAAAAGTCTTCCTGTAACAGTCACCCAGGCATGTCCCTGAGCTGCTGCGACTCAGCAGAGGACAACCAGCTATAAGTAGAGCTCTCTTTGGAAAACAAACTGTGAGTATAGAGAAACGGGCTTGGTGAACACTTTTAAAAGAGGCTTGTAGGGCTGGGGATTTAGCTCAGTGGTTCTGCTGCCTGCATTGCAAGCACAGGGACCAGAGTTCGATCCCCGATACCAAAAAAAAAAAAAAAAAAGGCTTGTAACCATTAAAATAATGATAAAGTAACATGAAAAGCTGCTCTCAATATACAATTAAGGAGGAAAACTATTATACACAACCGAGACTATGTCATGAGAACAACCATGCAGAGAAATTATGCAGGCATAGGGATGGGGCTGTCCAAACTGGCTTGTATTTATTAAACACTCCCCTCTCCCATGAGACAGGCTCTGCAAAGAGCCCTTTACACGGGTTATCTCATTCAATCCCCCAAAAGCCCTATGAAAGAGGTAGCATGGGACAAGCCAGCCCAGAAATATTGGCTGCAAAGTCTACACTTACTTGTTTTGAGGTGCTTAGAATTGAATCCAGGGCTTCATATGCACAAAGTAAGTGTTCTACCGTTGAACTGTCACCCCGCCCCAGAACCTATACTCTTAACCACTGGTTTGAATCTTTGGCAAGAATGAGACTTTTTTCTTTTCCCTTACTGTTGAGTATGAAGAAAGAAAAAAACTGTAAACCAGGCCTGGTGGCGCAGACTTGTAAACCCAGCTACTCAAGAGGCTGAGGCAGAGATTGCAAGTTTCAGGTCAGCCTGAGCAATTTAGCAAGACCTTGCCTCAAAATGAAAATAAAAAGGGCTGGGGGTGCAGCTCGGTGGTAGAGCTCTTGCCTAGCACGCGTGAGTCCCTGGGTTCAATTCCCAGTAATGGGAGTTGAGGGAAGGGATTATTCTCAATGATACTCCTCAGTCTTCAATTTTGAGTTTCTTTTGTGGAAGAGAAAGAAAGAACATTTCAAATTCCCGCCGGGTGGGGGCGCTGAAAGACGCGCTCCACAGGTAGGAGAGGCCTCCGGAGCCAAAAATCTCCGCAGTCTCCTCTTTCCCAAACTGGAGACTGAAGTTCCAGGGGGTCTGCGCACAGGGTCCCATACTGCGCTCGGACTCCCTCCTCTGGCCTGGGAGCCAGAGACGCCCGACTCTGTGACCCGGTAACCCCAGACCTCAGCACTCTGGCTTGCCCTGTCCTCACCCCCGCCACTAAACTGAATTTTTAAGAGCTGGAAGGCCTGCGGCCCTATCATTTCTTCATTTCACCCTGGAGAAGCGGCCTCCGATCCAGGGCCGCCCCCCTTTCATCTGTTTTGTGAGACTTCGATAGATCTCCCATAGACCGGCGGGAGGGGTGGAAGGTGTCTAAGCCGGAAGTCACCACGTTGCTTTCCAGGGAGAAGGGACTTTGAGAACCAGAAATCTTGCATCTTGTCTCCTGAATAAGGGGGCACTCCTGATTAGGGGGATCCAGCCAAGCCACTCCACTGAAATGACTCTCAAAGAAAACGTCTTGAACTCCTTTCCCCTGGCCCTAAATTGGCTGGGATATCACTAAAGAGGTCCACGCCGATACACAGTACTGTATTGAACAATGAAACACCCACTTGCGACCACCAGCAAAGCAGAATAAATCCCCCGATCCCACTCCACAGATCTCAGCACCCAGCAGGTCTGGAGCCCCGCTGAGAGGTTGTGGAAGACCCACTCTGCCGCTCTAAATTGAGGCTCCGTGCTGCTGGTTTATTAAGTGGGTTTTGTGGGGGGGGTTGTATTAAATTCTTTTATTGGCACATTGTAGGTACACAACACAATTACATTTCTCATTGGGAATTGGACCTTTACATAATGCATCTGGGTTCTTATTTTTTCCCCATTCCTAGCCCTCCCTTCACGCCGTCCACCCTTCCCTATTTACAAAGACTTTATTTCCATTTTTTCCATTTCTCAGCATTTTTTCCTTTCCCTTCTTTCCTTTCCCCTGTGCCTCCCACTACCCTACCCCTTTGGACCTTTTCTTCCTATTTTACATTATCGATTATTCATTCTAATCATTGGTCCATTTTAGGTATACAATATAATGGCATTCATCCTTGGAAATTTGCACCTTTACATAGTCTCTCTTGGTTCTTATTTTTCACCCTTGCCCAGCCCTCCCTTCAACCCCTCCAGTCCTCCCTATTTACAAAGATTTTGTTCCTATTTTTCCATTTTCTCCTATTAATCCCATTCCCTTCTATCCTTTCCCCTAGCCCTCCCACTTCCTTCCCCTTTGCCCCTTTTCTTCCTATCTCACATGACCTATTATACATACTGTGGAAATCAGTATGGAGATACCTCAGAGAACTAGGACTGGAAGTCCCATTTGACCCCGTCATTCCCCTGCTGGGGATCTTCCCCAAAGAATTAAAAGAATCATACCACAGTGATATATGTGCACCCATGTTCATAGCAGCACAGTTTGTAATAGCTAAAACTTGGAAACAGCCAAAATGCCCATCAACTGGAGACTGGATAAAGAAAATGTGGGTTTTTTATAAAATGGAGTACTACTCAGCCATAAAAAATGAGAAATGAGAGACACTGATAGCTAAGTGGATGCACATTGAGGCGATACTCTTAAGTGAAATAAACAGGACACACATGTGTAAATACCGAACAGTTTCTCTGGTGTGAGAAACTGAAAGTGTGAATAAGGGTTATTAAGTGGTTTAATGCACATCTGACCGGTCACTCGCTCAGCAGACAGCATCGGGGCGGAGGCCCCCAGCCCAGACGCTGTGGTCTTCCCCATCGCGCGGCGGGATGGACATGCGCATCTGCATACAGAGCACCTCGTCGATATAGATGGTATTCTCTTTTACATGGATCTCCTCCTGCAGGGCAAGCTGTCGGGAATTCAGCCCTTTCAGCTCTATTTGAGCCTGGGCCAAGGTTTCCTTCAATCTAGGGGAACCAGAACACAGGCAATTTCTCTCTCTGCATTGCCTTTTTCGAGAGGGAGTAAAACCTACCTGGGTAGGAAGTCAGATTGATATGTACTCTTCCCCTTCTTCTTTATCCTTAGACAAAGATTTCTGAATGGTGGCCACTGGGCAGCACTATGACAGAAAACTCCACAAAATGGCAATATTTAAATCTGCAGATGTTACCTGAACATCTGGATTTGGGCTTCTTCAGAAATATGTCAACATTAGGACCCATTTCTTGCACAGCAAGAACTTTGGCTGGACCTAGTGGATACTGGTCTCACCCAGCACAGAGCAGGCTGTACCCTCTCTGGCCACTGGCTAACCACCCCTTGCCATCGGTTTAGGGTCGTGTCCGGGGCCCCTCTGCTGCAGGCGACTGGCCTACCTTGCCACATTGTGGTTGATCTCACGAACCTCCTTGATGAGCCGATACTGAGCCATGTCACGACACAGCTCCACGTTGGGCCGATGAGTCCTGGTCCCCAGGCGTGTGTGAGCCACCTTGGCAGGTGCTTCTTGGTCAAGGATGGCTTTTTCGAGAACTGCAATATTTTTCTCCTGGGAAGCAATCTCTTCCATGACCTTACAGAAAGGATGAGGGCCGGTGAGTGCAGGTTCTGCTCCCCCAAACTTAACAGCACACAGCAGATCTGTTGTGATATGAAGAGGAGACTACAGGTCTCTACCTAAGCAGGACCCCAGAATGAGTCTGATCTTTCTTCCCTAAGCAGTGACCACTGGTGGGCAAGGTTCCCAGCCAACCTTAGAATCTGACAGATGCAAAGGGTACGACTGGCTGTTTTCCTTTATGCCCTCCTGAATGTCGTGAATCCCCTGGAGGAGGTCACCAGAGGCTTGTCCAGCAAATGGCTTAGACTGGGGGTCAAGGCTGCCCACCTGTTTTGGTACATAGCACCTCTGCATCGGGAGCAGATAGGTGCCTACAACATTTCTCTGTAACTGCCCCACCAGCACCAGTTCTGTCTCCTGGAAGCAGTCTGAGCTCCGTCAGTATTTTTGAAGGTGGCTTTGTGGATAAGAAAGATACTTACAAGTTGCTCAGTTTTTTAAGATTAATATTTAGGCTGGAAGTGCAGCTCAGTAGTGGAACACTTATCTACCATGTGTGAGTCCCTGGGTTCCATCCCCAGCACTCCTTGCTCCAACTTTTTTACTTCTTGAGTTGTTTTTTTTTTTAACTTTGCGTCATGGAAATTTCCAAACATGCACAAAAGGAAGTAGAGTAATGAACCTCATGTACTCATCATCAATTTAAGCAGTGATCTCCGTATCATCAATCGTTTCACAAATATCTCCCTCTCCCCACCACTGACCATCAGCTTAATTACTTTAAAGCAAATCCCAGATAGTACAGCATTTCAGACTCAAATACTTGAGTATACATTTCCAAGATGTAAGGATTGTATTTTCACTTCACATAATCACAATACTTTTCTAACACCGAGAGAACGGGAATATTCCTCACTATCAGCTCATATCTAGTGTGCAAATTTCTCTGTCCATATTTTAAGAATTGGTTTGGACCTGGGCATGGTGGCGCAAGCCTGTTACATGGCATTTGAGAGACTGAGGCAGCAGGACTGCCGCGAGTTCAAGGCCAGCCTGAGATACACAGTGAGTTCAAGGCCAGCCTGAACTGCATAACCAGACCCTGTTTCAAAAAAGAAAAATCAGTTTGTTCAAAGTAAAATTTAAATAAAGTCCACATTACATTTGATTTTCTTTTTTTCTTAATATTTCTTAGGTTCAGTTCACAGACACTATAATTTTTTAATTTAGCATATATTAATTTTAAATTGATGACATTTAATAGTTACTTTTACCTTAAACTTAGCAAAAATCCTTTAAACATTTATTTAGAGCAGCATTTATAAATGTGATTTATTTTTTTAAATACTCAAATTATCTTAACAAGCAAGGCCTCCTGAAGTTCTTAAATAAATCTCATCAATGTAATAAAGTAGTAAAACTGATGGCTCATAAGTTCTCTTAAATATTCCAATATTCTTCAAAACTAATAAAATTTCAACTTGAAATCATTAGTCTAAATCAATTAGATTACAAGGGTGTGCCACATGCCAGGCTATTTAATTACCTTGTAAATTATATTCTTTGAATGCATAGATTCCTTAAAAAAAAACTGCTATTGGTTAGGTCAGGAATTAGTAAACTGCCTTAAGGGCCAAACACAATTTACCATCTGCTTCTGTACAAAGGGTAAAATAAGAATTTTTAGTTTTAGAGACATTTTAGGTTTACAGAAAAATTAGAAAGTACAGAGTCCCCACATCACTCCTTTTCCCTCTTCCCCAGTTTTCCCTGGTATCATCTTGCACTGATGTGATGCATTCATTACAACTGACGAACCAGTATTGATTCATTATTATTAATGACAGTCCAAAGTTAACAATAGGATTTATTCTTAGTACTGTATATTCCATGAGTCCTGAGAAATGTATAATTACATATATCCATCATCATACACAGTAAGTTTCACTGATCTAAAAGCCCTCTATGTCCCACCTATTCATCCCTCCTTCCCTCCTCCCTCCACCTAATGTGGAGGACCACCCTATTGAAAATGCCCAAAGCAGGCTGTAAGCAGCGCAGGCTGTAAGGAGTTAGCCCCACAATTGGCTTGTTTTGAGAACTGAGTCCAGCTGAATCCTATGTGAGGAGGTCAGAGTGACTCGCACCCAAATTCCGTTCCTAGAGTTAAAACCTTTCCTAAAAAGACAATGTTAATTATTAACTACAATCTATATTTTATCTGTTCTGTTCCTAATTCAAGAAAGCTTTGTCTCTTTCTTTGTTTCTTGCTTTTCTCAAGGCTTCCTTTACAAGCCTTCCCTGCATCACCAATGTATCCATAGCAACTCCACATAGTCTCTCCATGTAGCCCCTTTACCTCAATCTAATTATGATATCACCAATAAATATCGACACCTCTGGGTGTTCAGGACCTTTGCTTGTTCGGCCTTGCTTGCATGAGCATTGGTCATCCTGGCTCCCCGTATCACTGTCTCTTTAACTGTCCCTATGTTTTTCTTCTTGCCTTGCAGTGTAGCACTGAGCAGGAGATTGGAACCCACTGCAGGAGTCTCCAGTAATCCAAGACCCTGAAAACCACCGACCTTTTTTTTTTTTACTACCACCATAGTTTTGCCTTTTCCAGGATCTCATACAGCTATACTCATACAGTATGAATTTCATTTTGGCTTCTTTCACTTAGCAATATGCATTTAAGTTTCCTTCATGTCTTATCGTGACCTGATCACTCATTTCTTCTTAGAACAATATTCCATTATTTGGATGTATCATAGTTTGTTTACCTGGGTCCACTTGTTGAAGGGTATCTCGGTCACTTCCAAGTTTTGTTAATTAGGAATAAAGCTGCTATAAACATACATGTACGTACTTTTGTACAGACATACATTTTCAATTTACTTGGGCAAATATCAGTGAATGAAACTGATAATGTAAGGGTATGTTTAGTTTTGTAAAAAGCTGCCAAACTGTCTTCCAAAGTGGCCATCCCACTTTTCATTCCCTCTAGCAATGAATGAGAATTCCCATTGCTCCACATTCTACCAGCATTTGAAGTTGTGTTTTGGGTTTTCTATAGGTGTGTGGGTGTCGTGCCTGGTGACATGACATAGCCTGGTTACCATCCATTAGCTTGGCACCAGCCGGAAGAGCCACAATAGCACTTCCGGTTCCAGGAACTTTAGGTACACCCAGACTGTCCTCAGTTAAAGGAAACATCTGTACCACTGCCCAGCCAAGGAGCACAGGCCATCCTCTCTCTGCCCCCAGACTCTTTACTCCAGATCAATACCTGGCAACCCCTTCCCTTTTTAAGTCTGCTCTCCTCCTCCCCACTCTATGCTGACTTCCCTTCAGATTCAGCCTGCCTGCTGGCACCTGAGTGTTAAACAAACCACCATGTTGCTAACACAAAGCCTGCCACGGGTGGTCTCTCTCCCCCTCCCTCACTCCCCGTACAGTAGGGATACCTCATTATTGTTTTAAAATTACCTAATGACATCTGATGTTGAACATCTTTTTATATGTTTATTTGCCACCAATTTATCTTTGTTGGTGAGGCATCTGTTCAGAACTTTTGGTCATTTTACTTGTCTTTTATTGTTGAGTTTTTAAGAGTTCTTGTATATTTTGGATAACAGTCCTTTAACAGATAGGTATCTTGCAAATATTTACTCCTAGCTTGTGGCTTATCTTTTCATCCTCTTAAAAGTTTTATATTTTTAAATGGCTGGAAAAAATCAAAAGTAGAATATTCAATGTCATGTGGAAATGATACAAAATTTAAATTTTAGTGTTCATAAATAAAGTTGTTTTGGAACACAACTGTGATCATTCATTTATTTATGACTGCTTTTGAACTACAACCACAGAGTTCAGTAGTTGCAACAGACTGTATGCTATGCCTCCATTGCTTTGCAATGTTGCTCACAGCACTACAAATTAGTGCCATAGTTATAAGTTGGTAGCTTTCCGACCATGTATCGCCACCATACAATGACAACTTATTTTATGGTTTTATTACCAGTATGTGTTAGTCCATTCCTACTGCTATTTTTTAAGTACCTGAGTAACTTTTTTTTTTTTTTTTTGGTACCAGGGATCAAACTCAGGACCTTCAGCTTGCAAGGCAGGCAGCAGAACCACTGAGCTAAATCCTTGGCCCCTGAGTAACTTATAAAAAATGTATTTCTCATGGTTCTACTGGCTGGAGAGGTCAAGATCAAGGTACCAGAAGATTTGCAGTCTTGTGAGGGCAACGCTCTCTACTCAGAGATGGAGCCTTTTTGCTGCATCTTCCAGAGGGGACAAGTGCCTGTCCTCCCATGTGAAAGGCAAGACAGAAAGGCCGCTACTTCCATCCACCCTCTGTAAGGCTCAAAACCCACGTGAACATCACCTCCTAATGGCCCACCTCTTAATACTGTTGCCTTAGGGATTGAGTTTCAACATGAATTCTGAAGGGGATACAAACATTCAAACCATAGCACAGTGTATCTCCATTATGTTAAAATGTTTTCTTCTCAGAACAAGACAATAAGGCTCCATGTGTTGCACTGTTAAATCCCAGTGGAGCATGGGTTTTGTTAATGAATTAGATGTCAAACCCCTGCATTTATTATACATCAACACTATAGCTGTGCTGAAAGAGTACAATGCACACAGACGTTATCATCTAAGCATTTATCACAATCTCAACTCACAAGAAAGCAATGATCAGAAAAATAAGAATATTTAAAACAGTATTTCATAACTGCAGAGTATCTCAAAAATGAAAATGAGGCTGCAATCAGCTTAAAGTTCCAAGTGGTTCATTTGTTAGTCAACCAAACAAATTAATTTACCAGTTAATTAAGTCATATTTGACTGCAGCAACTACAGAAGTGTTTCCAGAGGATATAAATTCATTTAAAACTATTAGTCTTTCTGCAGACTAGTTGCTCAAAGAGTTAAGGGAATGGGGAGTAACATCAATAATAATCAATTAAGAAAATAAGGTACAGTAGATGATTTTGAATAGCTTCCTTTGCTCTTAATGAGTTGACAAGTACTCTGATACTGCTCAGTTGTTTTTTATTCAGAAAGTCAATGCTGAGTTCCTTTTTTGTTGTTTGTTAGTTTGCAGTACTGGGGATTGAACCCAGGACCATCTCACTGAGCTATATCCCCAGGCCTTTTCTATTTTTTATTTTGAGAGGAGGTGTCTCTAAGTTGCCCAGGCTGGACTCAAACTCTCGATCATCCTCCCTCAGCTTCCCAGAGTGCTATTACTGGTGAGCACCACAGCAACTCAATTCTGAGTTTCACATGACTAAAGAATTAGCCTCACCAGCCTAATTAGCTAATGAAATTCACCTGTAATCCCAGCACTTGGGCAGCTGAGGCAGTAGTATCTTGAGTTGGAGACTAACCTGGGCAACTTACAATAACCTGTCTCAAAATAAAAGTTAAAAGGGCTGGGAGATGTAGCTCAATGCAAAGGCCCTCAGTTCAATCCCTAGAACCAGACACACATACAAAACACACACACACACACACACACACACACACACACACACACAGAATTAGTCTCTACGAATATGGTAAGCCCCTGACTCACGAATGAGTTCCATTCCAGAAGAACGGTTTAAGTTGGATTCGTTCATAATCCAACACAGTGAGTCTTATACAGTGCACTGGTGAATCTTATACAATACACCTGTGAAAGTTCACGGCTCAAATGTTTGTAAGTCAGGGACTTACTGCATTCTGCATAAAATAAATATTTCCAAAAAGTTAAGAAAATGATAATTCAAAACAACCTAAAGTGGAATATGCTAAGTGGTGATTCAAATATTTGTTGAATAGAGAAAGGCTCAGTTGAATAAATTTACAGAGCTTTTGAAAATGCAGTTCATTTAAAGCCTACGATTTTTCATTGCATTATTCATCAGAAGGTACTCTGAGGAAAATATTTGGATCAATCATGTGATATTGAACTGGTATCATCAATTGTGAACTTCATTAGCCCTCATATACTTGACCTTCATCCCATCTATAAATTTTTGTCAGAAATAGAAGCTGAATATCTTTATATGCCCTCCCACTTGGCAAATCAATGGGTTACCAGTGGCAAATCAATGGGTTACCAGTGGCAAATCAATGGGTTACCAGTGGCAAAATTGTCTTGTAGTTTGTTTCAGCTCAGGACCAAGATTGGAATTTTCTGAATAAGAAGAACCTCCCTCTACTGCTGTTAGCAAATGCTGAATGGTTTTGGAAATCAGCTTTTGCCTCAGACTTATTTAAAAATATTTCTTCATGGGGCGGGGGATCCAAATCAGTGGTTCCCGCACCTTCCTCACAAGCGCAAGGTCCGAAGTTCAATTCCCGGTACCTAAAACAAATATATATATATATATATATATATATATATATATATATTTCTTCATGAATCCAATCTAAAATCACAAGGCAAGATGGCACTTATATGCAAAGTTTATAATGCAGTAAAGTCATTACAAGTAACATGATTTTAATTACAAGTGAAAGTGATGTCAAGCGTCCTATGTTATCAAAAGTTAAAACAAGATCTCCATCCCATGCAAACTTGCAACAAATTTCCAAGTTCTAACACTGTTTTTTGGACTTCAAAGCAAGTCCAAAAGAAATTCCCAAGTTTCAGAATCTACTTAACTGTGGAATTAATGGTCTTCTACTTAGCTTTCAATTGGAAGTGATTAATCTGGAAAAGTAATGACATGCTGAAAGGCCAGTATCAGGAGAAGAATCTAATAGTATTCTATAAATGTCTTCCAAGTAATAAATACATTCAATCAAAATCATATGGTCAGAGGATGTTACCATAATTTGGCAGTACTTTTCTGAATGAAACAACAGTCTCAAAGGTGAATTATGTAAAATTTCATTACAGGTCAACATTAACAGACGAATATTTGCAATTGATTTCATAGGAAATGCTAACTTTGAATCCAAAAAAGGAAAGCTATTATCCTTTCCCAAAAAGAATTCCCTTATAGGGCCCAGGGATTTAGCTCAGTGGTGCTGCCACCTGCCTTGCAAGTGCAAGGTCCTGAATTTGATCCCCAGCACTGCAAAAAAAAAAAAAAAAATCCCTTATATTATTAGATCTGTATTACAAAGATATTATACTCAATTATTATTAGCATGTTTTGAGTTTTGTCAATGAAGAATTTATGGAAATGTATTTTCTCCTTTACTGCGTAAGTACCAACATAATATCCTTGATTTTTGCTACTTGGCTTTCAAAGCATAAAATATCTACTGCTCGACCTTTTATAGAAAAAGTTTGCTGGCCACTGTGTTAAATTATCTTAAACATTCCTATAGTTACTTGTAAATCTCCCTGAGGTTAAAATATGCTTTGCCCTTGGGGCCGGGGATTTAGCTCAGTGGTTTCACCGCCTGCTGCGCAAACACAAGGACCCGAGTTCAAGCCCCAGTACCAAAAAAAAAAAATGCTTTGCCCAATAAGGAAACAATTGTGTCATCACAAACAAAATGAAGGTTACCCTACCATTTAATTGGAGGTTGTCTTTTAAGCCTCCTGACCAGGGAGGCTTCTAGCAAGATTATGACCAGGAAAACTCTTCTCACAGAACCTAGGCTGATGGCCTCCAAATGAGAGTGAAGGGTCTCAGAGTCATTAAAAGTAAACACTCCCTAATTCTTCTGTATAATAATGCCACATAATAATGCCACTTCCATTCAAGTGGCTATGTCTCTTGATTGGATTTTAAATGTTTGGGGTAAATGATCTCCCTTGTTACCTCCCAACATCTTTTAAGTTGATAATGTATGTATGTATTCTGTCTCTTGGACTATAACTCTTCTGAATATTAAAATGATTTCAAATCTGCTGAAAGATAAAATATGTAAAACTCTTGAAGACACAGGCACAGGCATGTTCCTTTCTGAACAGAACCCCAACTGAACAAGAAATAACATGAAGGATCAATAAGTTGAATTGTATCAATTTTAAAAGCTTCTGCACAGCAAAGAAAACAACCAACAAAGTGAATAGACAACCTACAGAATGGGAAAAATATTTTGCCAGCTACTCCTCAGACAGAAGACTAATATCTAGAATATATAGAGGACTCAAAAATTTAGATTCCCCTCAAAATTAAAGACCCATTAAAAAATAATGGGCACTTGATGAACGGAAGTTCATCAGAAGTACAAATGGCCAATAAATACATGAAAAATGTTCAACATCTCTGGCCATTACAGAAATGCGAATTTCTCTAAGCAACACTAAGATTTCACCTTACTCCAGAAAGAATGGCCATCATCAAGAAATCAAATAACAATGAATGCTGGTGGTGAGACTGCAGGGAAAAAGGAACTCTTCCACATTGCTGTTGCAAATGAAAACTAATACAGCTATTACGGAAATAGTTTGGAGATTCCTCAAAAAACTAAAAATAGAAATTCCATTTGACCCAGCTATACCTCTCTTGGATATATTCCCAAGCGTTAAGACATCATACCATAGTGATACATCCATACTCATATTTATAGCGGCACAACTTGTAATAGCTAAATCTTGGAAATGGCTTAAATGTCCATCAACAGATGAATGGATAAATGTGATGTAGTATTTATATACAATGGAGTAATACTCAGCCATAAAGAAGGATAAATTGGAATCATTTATAGGAAAATGGATGCACCTTAAGACCATAATGTTAAGTGAAATAAATCAGGCACACAAATTTAAATGTCAGTTTCTCTTATATGAGAAGTGCAAAATAAAAGGCAGGCAATAGGAAATAGAGAGAGATCTTTTGCACATGGGAAGGGGACTGAGAGATGGAGGGAGAATGGGGGAAGGGAAAGGGGATTAAAAAAGAATTGATATGTGTTATATACATGGCCTAAGTCCCCATGAGGAATGTGATTATTATGTACTACAGGCAAGTATTAATAAAAAATAAAAATAGGCTTTTCCTTTCCTCTGTTAAAATGATGACTTTTGGGAGTGGATCTTCCAATGCTGAACCAACACTGCCATCCCTATAATAGAACCACTTTCTACATCCTGCCAGATCTGACTTCTAAGAGTTTGTTTTGTTAAACAAATTTCTATCCATGTTCATACTTTTTTCTTCTATTATCTTTATCCAGTTTTAGGATTAGCACAATGTTGAGTTCCTTCTTTTTTCTGCTTTAATTGTTTGATATAATTTATCAGTTGAAATGTTTATGAGCCTGCTGTTGTCATATAGGTAGGTTTTCAAGCTAGCAATATACTTTCTTTAATAGGTGCTATTCAAATTTTATATTTCCTCCAGAGTTAGTTTCATTAATTTGTCTTCCAAGTTACTTCTTAGAAGTCAAATTTATTTCAAAAAAGATTTTTGTAATATGCTTTCTATATCCTTTTAAATTCTGTAAAATCTGTGGTAATGTCTCCTAGATCTTAATACTGTAATTAAAAAAATGTATAACTGATATTGTGTAACAGGAAGAAAAGGTCTAAAAGAGCAGGGGAATTGGGAGGGGTACAGGAAGGGGAAAAAGGGAAAGGAAAAAATATGAGAAGAGGAAAAAAATGAAAACAAGGTCTTTGCAAATAGGGAAGGGTGGAGGGGGTGAAGGGAGGGCAAGGGAAGGGGAAAAAAAATAAGAACCAAGAGACTCATGTAATGGTACAAGATCCCAATGATGAATGTAACTGTATTTTATACCTAAAATGTACCAATAAAGTTAATGGGGAAAAAAAATAGGGGGAAAAAAAGAAAAGCTGCAGCTTCAGGACCCAAAAAGTAAATAAAATAAAATTATTTCAGATTAAATTCTGGTTGTCTTTCATGGCTATGTCTGACTTGAGGCCACCCCACTTTGATGAACCTGCTGATACCCTTCCATAGTAAGACCAACATAGCAACAGCCAGTCACAGCAGCTACTCTGCCTAGTCCTGAGAGGTGCAGCTAGTGTCAAACAATAGTCCTCAGCATCCTCAGTTCTGCATCTACCAATCCAGCCAGCTATGGATAGAAAATATTCAAGAGGCTTGATGTTGATTCAGAGGAACTAGGTTTGACCCCAGCACTGCCCTCTACCAGGTTCAAGTCTGTGGGCTAGATTTCTAACTTCTCTAGACTTCTGTTTCTGCATTTTAAAACTGGGATGCTAAAGTTCTACTTGATGTACATTTTTTTAAAAGAAAACATTCAAAAACAGTGGCACTTCTACTGAGCATGTACAGACTTTTTTTTCTCATTATTCCCTAAACAATAAGCATAACAACATTTACGTCACATTTATACTATGTTAGGTATCATTAGTAATCTACATGCTTTAAAGTGTATGGGAGGATGTGTGTAGGTTCTATGCCAATACGATGCCACTTTGTTTAAGAGACCTGAGCGACCATGGATTTTGGAATCGAAGGAAGGTCCTGAAACCAATCCCTGCAGACACCAAGGGAAGGCCTCAGATTGTGAATACTTAGTTTTGTTAAAAAAGTAAGATATATCATTAATTATATTAATAACATGTTAAATTATAATGTTTTTATAGAGCAGACTAAAATATACTATAACAATTTCATTTGTTTTCACTTTTTTTTTCTTGAGACAGGGTCTCACTATGTAGTTCAGGCTGGCCTTGAACTCACAGTGATCCTCCTGCCTCAGCCTCCTGAGTGCTGGGTTTTGGAGAATGTAAAATGACACATGTGGCTTGCATTGTATTCCCACTGGTCATGATGCCCTAGAGTTTCTACCCATGTTATAGCTGAGGCAAGGGCTCAGAGAGCTTGAGGAATCTGCTTCAATCCCCCAGCTGGCTGTCACCAGACTGGAGTTTGGGCCCCTAATCTTCAGTTCACATGTATTACTGTTGCACTGAACTCTGGCTCTCAGTGTCCCTGAGCTTAGCCTGTGGCCTGCTCCTCTACATTCACGACCGTGGCTCCTGGGCGGTGAGGAAGGTGGGCTACAGCTGCTCCAGTTGTTATCTATCCAGCAGCTCCGAGAACCCAGTGTTTAACATGTAACTTGAAAAAATGACCACAGCAGGAGTATTTGCACCATGGAAATGTGTAAATTCTACCACTTAGAGCTTTTTTTTTTTTTGGCCCCCTAAAAGCTCATTTACCAGCATACTTCTGGATAAACAGGAGGGACACCTGGCCAGAGACCAGGGCTGGCTGCATTTGGAGAAATGGGTGGCATCAACTCATGGGCATTCAGAGCCACAAAGGATGTCAGATGCCAGGTTGTCCATCTCCATATGTCACATAAAGAAGAACTGAGGCTCAGTGTGCCTGAGGTCAGCCAGCCAGACACAACGCTGGGGCCAGTCCCTGAGTGTCCCACCTTCCATCTGCTGCCTCTGTGCTCCTCTGCCCCAGTGAGTGACAATGGAGCCCTAGAGTGGGGCAAAATCCCATCCAGTCTCCCAAAGCCAAAAGCCTGCTGGTAAGACGGAGAGATGTGATTGACTCTCACTCATCACCTACCCCACCGTCACAAGCCCAGCAGTGTAACAGCCTCACCCCTGGGGGCATTCTCGTTTCCATGGTGAAACCTCCTGCACAGGCTCCATGTTCCCCCGGGGACCTCACCTTGGCCAGATGAACAGCCAGCTTGTCCCTGGCATCCTTGGTCTCCTTGAGCCCATTCTCAAAAGCCGTGTTCACCACATCACACTGCTTTCGCAGGTCACTGGCTGTCTGCGATAGGATTCGGTCCACTAGGGCCTTCAGGGTGAGGGAGTTGTTGCGCTGCTTGTCAGCCTTTTCCACATTGGTGTTGGAGAAGTCCAGCCAGTCTTCCAGACTCACGGAGCTGGAACATGACGCACACATCTGTTCATTCACAGCTTATGAGGGACAGGGAATGGGGCAGAGAAGGGGACAAGCTCCCAGAAATGTACCAGAAGCTAAGCCTACCTCCATCATAGGAGGTACCTAGAAGGTTTTCCCACATCTCTCAGCAGAGCGAAGAGAGATCAGTCGATGGCAATGTCTTTGGGAACCTCCTGACTCAGTGCCAGGCACTAGGCTGGCACCTTACACACAGGACTTCATTCAATCCTCATGGTGGCCTAGTGAGCTAACTCTTCTAATCCCCAGTTTACAGGAGAGGAAAACTGAGACTCAGAAAAGTGAAGTCACTTGGTCTAGATCACACAGCTAGGAGCAATTTCAGCATCAAAACAAACAATAACAGTAACACACTGAATAAAACAGGAAACCTTGAGTCCATGAAGATATAAATAAAAGAACAAATTGCTATTTTGATGAGAAATTGTTAATAACATGGATGAGAACCTCAAAATGATGTTAATTAGAAGAAACTGGACACCCACACAACATATAGTGTAGGCTGCTTTTTTGATAAAAAGTAGACAAAACAAACCTATTAGGAATCGAGAGGGTGGCTACCTTTGGGGTGGAAAAAATTATTGATCAGAAGGGGACAGTGAGGGCCTCTGTGGTGGTGGTGGTGGTGATATTGATTGGTCGGTTGGTTGATTTTTCCCTGGTTGGGCAGAAAAATGGGAAGATTTTCCACTTTGTGACTGGGGCAGTCTCTGGTCCCCAGCAGTCACTGCCTCCTGATATTCAGACCTTTGTGTAGGCTCCTTGACTTGAGTACAAAGTAAACATGTTAACTTTTCTCACAATAGAAGAATGAGATGTCAGTGCTGAGATTAGGGTACAGAAGATGGAAGCTTCTCTTTTGGGTGTCCCTCTCCCTCTCCTTCTCCTTTTCCCCACCTCCATCTTTCTCCTTCACTTAGATCGCTTGGTGTGGAAGAAGCCAGCTCCCATGTCATAAAACTGTTCCACAGAGAAGCTCACGTGCCAGGGACTGAGCCCCGCCATCACCACCTGGATCCTCTTGGAAGTGGACCCCACCCCAGTCCAGCCTTCAGATAGATGGCAGCCCCAGCAGCCAGCTTGACTTCCGTGCAGGAGGCACTCAACTAAACTCACCAGAACTATCCGATTAATAAATATTTACTCCTTTAAGCAGTTAAGATTTGGAGTAATTTGTTATAAATATAATTAATACAATAATGATTCACTGAACTGTGTGTTTATAATCTGTGCACTTTTCTGTATGTCTGTTTTATTTCAAAACATTAGCATGAGGTAAGTTCATTATGCTAATAATTGAAAAATGCAGGTTAGATGTTACAGAAGAGGGACACAGTATAATTCCATTTTTGCAAACTAAACAAAATGGACTTGTGTGTGGAGTGTGGATACGTGTTTGTATGAACTTACAGGTAATTCTGCTTATTTTGAGGTCTGGAAAATGGAAAGATAGGACAGATGGGGAAAATTCTTAAGTCCTCCTTTATGTATTTTTAGAATCTGTTATTGTTAAAAACATGAATAGATAAGAGAATACATTTTAAATCTTTCAAGGTTTTCTGTCACTGTCTTCAAGTGAGAGGAGCCTCCAGTCACCAGGTCACAGCCAACCCTGCTCAGCACCTGTCTGGTCAGGTCCTGCCTATAAGAGGGGCTCCGGGGCAGTCCCACCTGGGGCCAGCCCAACATCAGCACCCTACTCACTTGGGTTCAATCCTCATGACATTCTCAGAATATCTGATGTTTGGTGAGTTGTTGTTGAGCGAGAAGCAGATGTCATCAATGGTCAGGGCCACGAACTTGTCCTTCAAATCCTTTTCCAAATGGTACTTGGCCGAGCGGTTCAGCCTGAAGGGAGAGGATAAACTGGGTTTCTCCCTCTGGAAAACCCAGGTGGCACCTACAAGTCCTTGAGAGACCCTGAAAAATGAAGCTGAAGCTAGGCAGGGTACTGGGTGGCCATACTTCCACCCTACTTCCCCATCCCCCTAACACACACACATACACCACTGGATCTTTGGTGACAAAGTGACATAACCAAACCTGGAATTTGAGATCGTCCCTTCCAAGGTGACATTTCTGATGTCACCATGGTCCCAAACTATATGAGGGGTCAGCCCTGGCAGCAACAGACTCCAGCATCCTCCAGTTTATCATCACAGACCAAATCTGGCCCCACCACCCACCACCCTAGTGTGACCACCACATGGAGGAGGGACAACCTGGGGACACAGAGACCATGTGTGGGAGTGGTCAACCCCATCCCTCTGTGCCACGGAGCCCAGCCTGGGTGGACGCAATGGAGAGGCCAGGACAACTGTACCTGATCTGCTCCAACGTTTCCTCCAGTGTCCGGGTTAGCAGAGCCATGACGCCCCGAATGATCTCTGCCTCCTTCAGCAGCTCCTGCTCCACCACATCGTGTACCAGATCGATCCCCACACGCTTCTCCCTGGCAGGGGGTTGCAGAGGCTCAGGACATTTAAAGCTCCCTGGACCACAAGTATCATCCCAACCCTCTGGCAATGCGGTGGGGAATGGGCACTAGGGAGTATCTGTGCTACTTCAAAAAAATCCAAAACACAAAGAAAAACAATCGATGGGGACTGGCCTCTGGGTCTGAAAAATACCAGATGGATTCTATCCCCACTCCTTAATTTGGCCATCAGCTCTGAAGTCTGTCCCTTCTTAAGTATTCATTGGAAATCTTGTCTTATGACAGAATTTAAAAGACATGTGCTACCCTCTTTGACCCCAGTAATGTTCTTGACAAGAAATCAGAGAATTTAATCCAGAACAATGTTTTATAATAATAATAATAATAACTACTAATGAAAACACCAATAGTATTAATATTATCTCCACCACAGAGTGCCTAGTGTGGGACAAGCATTGCGCTGAAATGAACCCAGGGCCTTCACACTGAGCCACATTCCCAGCCCTTTACATTTTTTGAGACAGGGCCTCACTAATTGTTAAGTTGCCCAGGCTGAGCTTGAACTTGCCATCCACCTGCCTCAGTCCATTCCTACCTAAGCTTTTCAAGTACAGGTAAGGAAACTGAGTCTCAGAGAGGCCAAGTAACTTGCCCAGTATCACAGACCGGGCTTTACCCATGCTTTTAACCACTATGCTGTACTAGTTCCCAAAGTGACCCCACTGCCTACTACTTTGTTTTTCCTACCCTGCATGATAGTAGGGACAAGAGCTCCCACCAACTGCTTGCTGTGTGGCCTGAAGTATGTTACAAAATTGATCTGTGCCTTGGTTTCCCCTTTTGCAAAGTGGAGATAACTCACAGCACTTCACAGAGTTATGGCAAGGAACAAATGAGGTAGAAAGCACATAGTGCAGTGCCTTGTACACGGTATGTGCCAGACAAATTTAACAACTTCTGAATTACAATTATCCTTAGGCTTAGACTGGGATACACTGGGCTCCTCGATTAGCTGCTGCTTCCCTCTGCTTCATGTGCTCTCTAAAATGGGTTGGGGAGGTCACTGCCTGGTTGCTACAGAGGGTCCCAGCTCTGCAGTCAGATCATAGAGGAAAGAGGGCTTTCCAGGATGACAGAAGCATGGCACAATGGGGAAGGTGCAGGCAGCTCAGCTCCCTAAGCACATCCCACTCTCAGGGATGGAACTGGGCCTGGAGAGGTCACTGCGAGCCCAGTTATGATGAACTTGGTATTTGCTAAGCTAAGGAGCCCGAGCTTTATCCTGCAGCTGTTGAGCCATGGGGTGATAATTGAAGGATTTTTTTAAAGCCTGGGGATGATGAGTTCAAATCTGCATTTGGAAAAATTCACTTCCTAGCCAGTGTGGAGGATGCACTGGATTGTAGGGGGCTGTGATGCCAGCAAGAAGACCTGTTAGGGCCTTCCAGCCAGGCTGTGACAGGGATCAAGTCTAGGACTTGGCATCACCCAGACTCTAGGGGGAAATGCCACTCATAGACTTACAGGAAAGTAATAAAAGTTATGACTCTTTATATAGTGCTGTCTGGATTACAAAGTTCTTCTGTGTGGCTATGTATATTGAAGTAGACTTATTGTTGTGCAGTATCTGTAGTATCTGATCTCACCATATTTTGTTTTGGTTTGATTTGGTTTTGGTTTTTTGTGACAGGGTCTCATTATGTATTTCAGGCTGGCCTTGAACTCACTATGTGGCCCAGGCTGGCCTCAAACTCATGGCAATCCTAGTGCCTCAGCCTCCCGAATGCTGGGATTACAGGCATGCACCACCACACCCAGCTGTTCTCACCATTTTTCCTGGCCATAGAACCCCTGGTTCTTTAGCTGAGCACCTGGATGCCAAAAACAAAGACAACCATTTCCCTTCTTGAGTTGGTGTGACCATGTGATTAAGGTCTAGTCAATGAGATGCAAACAAACATGGTGAATGCCAAACCCTACTTATTGCTACTTGCAGGGGAATACAGACATAATGGCTGGACCTCCAGCTGCCATCTTAAACCATGAGGTAACCTGGGGAGTGAGAGCCACTGGCAATGGAGTAACAGGATAGAAAAGGCCTGGACCCCAAAACTGTTGCATGTCATGCCAACCTGAACAGACCATCTCTAGACTCTTTGAATACAAGACAGAAACTATGTTGTTTAAGCTTAATGTCATTGTGCAGTTGTCTGATACCTGCAGCCAAACTTAGTCCCAACTATTGAAGTTAGTAGACAGAGAAAAGCAACACTCCTCCCACTGCCCAGCACCACAGCATGGTAGGATAATTTCAAGGTTTAAAAGAGAACCTGCCTATCTCTCACTGTCAGCTTTTGCTACCCAGCATTGCTTTTTTCACAGCAGATGACCCAGGAGAGGAACACTCCACTACCACCTCTGCTCCTCCTACCTGTATTCCAGGCACCTCTCAGTGATGTGCAAGGGTTCTTTAAAGCTCTCCAGGGCTTTTTCCAGGCGGATCTTATAGGACAGCAGGTCCTCAATTTCATGCACAAGTTGCTCAAGCTTGCCATCCAACTCTTTCTTCCAGAACCTGATTTCCTCAAGTCTCTGTTCTGAAACACACAGAGAAGTTATGCTGGGGTTAATTCCCAATGAAGCCAAGTTTTTAAAAGAGGGTGGCTTATTTTTCATATATATATTTCTCTCTACTGTTAGCTTTGGGGGTGATGCTTATTTTTAAAATAAATTATATTGTGCATATTTGAGGTTTATAACATGATGTTATGTAGACAGATAGTGAAATCCTTACAATAGTTATCACTTCACTTTCTATATATTCCTTGCTAATTTTCCCTCAAGATACTCTAACCCATCAAGTAATCTACTTATTTTGTTCTTTCTTGGTCTCGTAATTTTGTTCTTCTACCTGAGCTTTTGTCCTCCAATCCTTTTCGTGATCCTTTCATAGTCTGGTCTCTTTTCTTCTCTTTCAACACATTCTCTGTGCAATCTAATCTACATATATGGCTTCTATTACTGTCGTCATGTGATGACTCCCAGATTTCTCCCTCTACCTCCTAAAATTTGACTGGTTACCTATTGAACTGAACCTTTCAATTCAAGGTCAAGTAGATATAGACTAAGTGTTCATTGGGTTGGGAAGTTGGGCAGTCACTAGGTCAGACAATCCTCTAAACTGACAGTGCTCTATCAGTGCTACTCATGGAAAAAAAATTCACACTACATTCCAAGTATCTGTGCATCTGACGTCTCTCCACTTTCAGATTGCTGGTTTCCCAGGGCAGACACCTGTCTAATATGCCTCAACAACACCAGCACTGGGATGCATCTTCCAGTTATTTTCAACTTTTTATTGAAATATTCTAAATATATAGAAAAGTACACATACCATACAGTTCAATGAGTTTTCGCATTTAACATACCTATGTAACTAATACCCAAATCAAGAAATAGAACATCACCAACATTGTGGAAGGTTTCCCATGGCCTCTTCCAGCCCCTAGCTCCCCACAAACCACCTTAGACTTCTAACAGTGTAGACTAATTTTTCCTTGTTTTTTGTTTTTCTGCTTTATTCTGTATAAATGAATAGTATGTATTTATTTTTGTATTATTTTACTCAACATCTTACTACATTTGTGAGATCCATGTGCAGGATGCACATAGTTGTAAATCAGTTGTCTTTGCAGTACAGGATAACACCGGTTATCCATTCTGTTGATGAGTATGTGGGTAGCTTTTAGGGTGGTACTATTACAAACTGCCCTTCTTTGAACATGGCAGTATTTATTTTTAGTAAATATATATATGGGTTCCTGTTGGGTATATACCTAAAAGTAGAATAGCAAGGCAAAAGGTTATACATCTGTCCCACTTTAGTAGATACTGCCAGAGTTTTCTAAAGTGGTTATGCCAGTTTATACTTTCACCAGTGGACTGGGTCCAATAGCTCCACATCCTCACCAACACTTGGCATTTTTCTTTTTCCTTTGTTTTTATCATTCTTGTTCTTTTTTATTCCAGCCAACCTGGGTGTGTGATGGCATCCCAACTATGGTTTTAATGTTTTGTTGTTGTTGTTGTTGTTTGTTGGTTTGGTTTGGTTTTTGGTTTTTGGTTTGGTTTGTGTTTCTGAGTCAGGGTCTCACTATGTAGTTCCAGCTGGCCTTGAACTCATTGTGTAATCCAGGCTAGCCTCAAACTCTCAGCAATCCTGCCTCACCCACCCAAGTGTTGGAATTACAGGTGTGCACCACCACATCTGCCTCTAAGGTTTTAATTTGTATGTCCCTAGTCTAATGAGTTTAGACTACCTTTTCACACATTCATTGGCCGTTGTATTTCCTCTCTTGTAAGGTATCTGTCAAGTTCTTCTTCATTTTTTATCAAATTTTCTGCCTTTTTCTTTTTTATTCTTAAAAGTTTTTGCTATACTCTGGATACAAATCCTTTGTCAGATATGTATATTGTTAATATTTTCTCCCTCTTTTCCTCTTCAATCCATGACTTCTGAAGAGTGGAGACTGACCATTCCCTTTGATATTCTCAGGGCATAGTCCATAGATGCTCAAAAGGTGTGTATCAAGTCAATGAATGAATGAATGAATGAATGACGATGGATAGCTGAAAATCAAACTGAGTTACTATGTGTCTATCATAGTATCACAGAATTTAACCACAGGGCCTGGAGAATACACACTTTCCCCTAATACTTCAAGAATGACACCTTGGGCTGGGGATTTAGCTCAGTGGCACCATACCTGCCTTGCAAGTGCAAGGTCCTGAGTTCAATCCTTGGTACCAGAAAAAAAAAAAAAGCATGACACTTTGTCACACCCAAGCAGGACATGATAAATAAACCTCAACAGCCTCATCAGAATGCTCACAAATATACCATGGTCTTACCAAGTTTCTTGTTCACATCACTTTGGGATCTCCTTGTACTCTTGTCAACTTCATCCACAAGCCTCTGGCTCTCTGCCACTAGCCGTTCTGATCGAGACCTTTGGGCCTCTGCCCTGTGGTACTGGTTCTTGTTAGCAATGAGCCACTCTGAGGGCAGGAACTTGGGAGGAGGTTGTAGTAGTTTGGCCATTCGAAATTTCCAAAGTCCTAATCAAAGGTAGACTTTATTTTAAATTACATGAACGCAATTTGTTCCTTTTTATTATTATTAGAGTATGATATTCATACCAAAAATTGCACAAATCATAATCTGTACACAACACGAACACATTTGTGTAACCAACACCCAGATTAAGAAACCAGTATTGTCAACATCTCAAGCTTCTTTTCAGTCACTAGTCACCACCCAGCCCCACAGAGTGACCACTAATCTTTAACACTACATATTAGTTCTTCTGGTTTTGAACTTAATATAAATGGAATCGTATACCATGTATTTTCTTGTATCTGACTTCTTTCATTCATCATTATGCTCTTAATTAATATGAACTAATATTGATAATACAGTATACTGTAATTTCTAGGTTAGACAATTACAAGATACTGAATACACAATCTCCAAAATAAAAGGGGAAAATGTGAAATTATAAAAAGTTGAACACAGGAATAAAAGTTAAGAAAGAATGAATGAAAAAAGACTGATTGTAATGAACAGCACAAATTGATAAATTCAAACACCAATATACTCTTATAATATTGAACAAAAATAAGCCAAATGTTTCTGTTAAAAATTTCTTTGTCTACTGTTTATGACACTTGGGTTGTTTCTACGTTAGGGCTATAAGGAGAATGTTATGAATATTCTCCTACAAGTCTTTCGATAAACATGTGTGCGGTTTTATGACTCAGTAGAATTACTGGGTCATAGACCAGTGTCCTAGCAAATAGGTGAATCCAGACACACTTTCTAAGAAATGAACAAATGTGACACACGTAAACTGAATACAATGCAGCAGATAAAAGAATCTTGAAACTTCCCAGGACACACACACAGAAAAGGAAAGAATAAGAAAAGGAACACATGAGAAGGCAGCTAGCAGAGGCCAGCAACAACAGGAAGACTAACATGTACCAGCCTCCTGGGCACCAGGCTGAAATCTACCACCCCCACCCTCACTCCTATTCCACCTGAAATCTGAGCCCCTGCCCTTAAGGACCTCTGGATTTCTGAAGCCTACGCGCGCGCGCACACACACACACGAACAGACGGAAGTCTTGACCAGGCTGAGCACTTCAGCCCACCCAGCCCCTCGCCCCTCATAGACACATTTCTTCCTACCCCAGCCCCTCTTATGGCCTCTCCCAAGTTTGTCTGAGTGTGGGCCGAGAATTTAACCCAAGTCTCCTGGATAAGTTCGAATAGCCCTCAGGTTTAAATTAGGGCAGATTCCAACCGGCACAGGCTTTAGGTAGGGTGGAGGGGTAGGTGGGGCGTTCCGGAATTCACTTACCTGAGCGCTTCAAAGAACTAATACACAAGCTGAGTGCTAGGTTCTTACCCCAACTGGGGCGCCCAGCTCTAGAAGAAGAAGAAACTACGTGGTTTCCGTGGCAACCGGTGACGCGTCGCTCAAGTAAAGGGGGCGGGTTCTTCCTCGAAGCACCGGCGGCAGGAGACTGCGCAGGCGCCAATTTTGCTGACCGGCGTACTGCAGAACCAGGAATTCGGTTCAGGAGCCCCAGGGTTTGATGCTCGGCCGTCTCAACCAGCCACGAAAACGTGGGTCGCCAAGCGGACTGGATCACCTGGGGCCGCTCTGACCCCCGGGTCTCGGACTACCCCGGCGTAGGGTGGAGTCGGTCTGGGTGATGTTCTCAGGTCCTCGCGGCCCTGTACAGGCGGGCCCGGGACCACCACTCTGGACTCCGCGCTGCAGGTAGAGGAGGGGCGAGCGATTCCTGGGGTTGTCTTGGCTGCTAGTGGGTAAGGAGGAGTCTCAGAGGGCCGAGGAGGCGCCGGGAGCCGCAGGTACGCGATGTTTGGGGAAGAAATATTAATGGGTCTTCAAGCAGATACCAGCCCAAGGCTTAGAAATCTACTAAATGAATGAGCATACAGCCAGAGCTTTTCCTGAGAGTAAAAACACACAAACCGTATTCAGTTTCAAGTGACCTTGAGATTCTTATGGTTTGGAATAAAGTTGGGCTTCCTTATCTTCAGCCATTCTATACCAGCTTCTTGCTTTGTAGCATATCCGTCCACCACCTGCAAAATTATTTTCATATTTTTCTTCAAATACATTCATTTTACATGTAGCATATTTATTTTGAAAGGTGACTTTGCATCACTACCAGAAATGGGAAATTAGTATCAGATGTGGGATAAAAGTCACCGTAAAGATAAATAAAATTAGACAAAGAAACATAAAAGTTAATTTTGTGGGCCAGGGATTTAGCTCAGTGGTTCCACCGCCTGCCTCGAAAACACAAGGTCCCAAGTTCGATCCGCGGTACCAAAAAAAAAAAAAAAAAGTTAATGTTGATCAAAAACAATGAGATAAAATTAATAAAAAATATAACCTATTGTTTCACAATTTACGTCTGAAAGCAGGTTGCTCGGTAAGATGAACAAACCTGTTTATGATAAGTAGATGTTGTTAAAGATCACTTTTTTTTTTTAGTTTTGGTGTTTATCAATACTAGGAACCTCAACTCACTAGTAAACATTTAGAAAGATTAAAAGATATAGTTACTCCCCCCAAAAAGTAATGATTTTTCTCCAGTGGGAGACCTAAGAAGTATAATCGTCCTGTGGATCCAGGAAGGACAGGAGAACCTGAGAAGGTGAACCCCAGAAGTCTCTAGCACGAAGTGCTTTCATTACCTGGCTTTATCTCTGACTCTTTCACCCTGGAATTGAGAGTTAAAATCAGGAAAACAAGTCGATCATTCAGAAACCACAATGAGTTTCCTCCTGAATGTGTCTAAGTCTCTTCCTAGGCCTCTTCCTGTATGGATCCTGAATGGGCAGGTGTGGGAAGATGAACTTCTGACAAACACCCCCAAAGTCCCTCTGAATCCACTGAGATGAAAAATAGGAAAGAAAAATCCAGGAGATTCAGTAATTGTCAAGTAGGACTTCTAGAAGGAAAGAAAAAATGGCAAAACAATGCTGAATGACAACAAAAAAAAAATGGTAAAACAACAGTAGTGGCTTGATCTGAAAACTGAAGTCTTTAGTTTGAAAGACCCATCTGAGGGGCCAGGGATTTAGCTCAGTGGTTTCGCTGCCTGTTGCACAAGCACAATTCGATCCCCGGTACCGAAAATAAATAAATAAATGAAAGACCCATCTGAAATACACACACCCTTTATATATATTTACACCTGTTCTGGTGGAAATTTTTAATTCAAATAATTTTTTTAAAGGAATGAAGTGGTTCTTAGAAATGATGCTAGAATAATGTCTTCAAAATTCTAGAGAAGACTATTTCATATCTGGAATCGTATAACCAGTCAAAACATGTCATGTATGAGAGAAAAATAAAGATATTTTTCAGCATGCTGGTATTCAAACAGCTGTCCATACACTCTTTGAAAAAAAATTACTAAAAGAAAAAGTACAGATATCGCTTCTCGGCCTTTTGGCTAAGATCAACGGTAGAAAAAGTACAGATCCCAGAAAGAGGAAGACATTGGATATAAGAAACAGTGGAACCTACTCCAATGGTATGATGAAAAGAAACCTCAGTATAATAGCTGTATAACTAAAAAACACAAAAGGCTATGTTAATGGTGTGTGCATTTATTACATTATATTTCCTATTGTTATTTTAGAGTGTATCTCTACATACATATGCCTTAAAAAGTTTACTGTAAAGCAGCATGCTGTGTTATGCTGGCAGCAGCCTCATGCATTCATATTTACCAAGTCTCCTGATTATATCATTTCTCTTGTGTTTGTTTTAATCTCATGTTTTGTTCAGCATGACTGTAGGAGCAATAGGAGATATACATATACATATATATATATATATCACATATCACATAGGTGTGTATAGTAGGCTATACCATAGGGGTATAGCAGGGTTTGTGGAAGTACTCTAGGATGTTCATACAACAAAATCACCTAACAACACATTTCCTAGAACATGTCCCCATCATTGAGCAACATATGGTTATAGGTAAAGTAGGGATAATAATAGTATTAATTTATAAAATAGCAGTAAATATTTATGAATTAATACATTTAAAGCACAACTAAACGTGACATAATAGAACTAATAAAAATTACTTATATCTATAATTCCAAGTTTAAAGTTTATATTTGTTAAATACCTTCATTGTTCTTACATGTTATAAATTTGAGTTTGTATAAAATAAGCTTATATCACCTTCATGTCTTTTATATGTTGAGGTTCTGTGCAGGATTTCAACTAAAAAAACAATCCAGTCATTCAATGGAGTTGTTAGTCATGTGATGCCCACTAACCATTCCCAGTATTTTTCACTAACTGATCTAGTCAGTCAACTCCTTTGACCCCTAACTTGACCCTTAGCAGACCTGAAGTCTAATCCTGGCTCTGAACCACCTTGCTTGTGTGACCTTGGGCATGACCCTTTACCACTTGTCTCCCTCTCTTCCTCTGCAATTGAGAGGTATAAACTACATGATTTCTAAGACTTGCTTTCCTATTTTATTTTATTTATTTTAGGTACTGGAGGTTGAACCGAGGGCCTCCACTGAGCTACATCTCTAGCCCTTTTTATGTTTTTTTATTATGAAACAGGGTCTTGCCAGCTTGCCCAGGCTGGGCTCAAATTTAAGATCCTCCTGCCTCAGCCTCAAGAGTGCCAGATTATAGGCATGTGCCACCATGCCTGGTTGCTTATTTGGATTTCTTTTTTTCTTTTCTTTTTTTTTTTCTCTTGGAAAAGAAAGGAGTTTCTTCTAAAAGCAACAAGTAACTTCTCATTATCAGTTATGAAAGTTACTACTGAATCTTTGGAAGCCCAGTACTCTGAGCCACATGGATTTGTTTTCTTAGAACTATATCTCTCGAACTTGAGCCTGAGTCAGATATACTTGGAAGGGATTTGTTAAATACAGATTGCTGGAGGGCTGGGGATTTAGCTCAGTGGTGCCGTCACCTGCCTCACAAGCACAAGGTCCCGAATTTGATCCTCAGTACCAAAAAAATAAAAAATACAGATTGCCGGGCCCACTGCCACAGTTTCTGATTCAGTAGGCAGAAGTGGCCCAGGAATCTGCATTTCTAACAAGTTCCCAGATGACACCGAGCTGCTTTTGTGTTTCAGTCTGTTTTTGCACCATGTGGCACAGCACCTTGTGGTCTTCAGCAGAGTAAGAAATATCCCTATTTTTCCTCACCTTCCAGTCTGCAGGTTTGGCACACTTGAACCCCTCAGCAATCATCTCAGACACTCAAAAGGCAAAATAAGAAACTAGCATTATTTTCTCTGTGCTTTATAGAGTCAGGAAGGCTGAGGTGATTGTAATTGTCTAATTGAAACCAAAAAATTGCTTTCCAAAATGCTCACTAAACTTTGTGTTTTTTCTCAATTTCTTCCCTAAGTCAGAAATGTAGGAAGTGGCCCTTTGCTCTCCAGTTTCTTCAACAGACCAATCAGTGCTTGACTTCATCACTGTTTCTTCAACACCTAAGATTAACATATTAATTGAAAAATAACAGTCATTATCTTCATCCTTCCAGACTGTCATAGCAAAATACATAAACTAAGTAAACTGAATTTTTTTGAAATTAACAATTCTGCCTTCATCAGGAACTATATAGTACACAATCGGTATAGATTACATTCACTGAAAATTGCTTTAAAAATGGATTTATGCTAATACTGAAAAGATTATATCACATAAAATAGGCACTGAGTAATCTGTTTTTATTGAGTCACAAAATTAAAGATATGTGGTTAAACTGGATAGTATTTTCTAATAAAATATCAGATCTTCCCAGAAAAGTAAATTTTGAGGTCTTTTTCTTCCCTTGAAGGGCGTTTCTTCCATATAAAGTTGTATTTAACAAATTTTACAAAGAAGTCCACACTGTGGCAGAATATACCTGAATACAAAGTTGTCTTTGTTCTCAATGATGAAATTATCAGACAATCAAGAAGATCTGGCCGGGGAATTAGCTCAGTGGTGCCGCTGCCTGCCTCAAAAGCAAAAGGTCCCAAGTTCAATCCCCAGTACCAAAAAGTAAAGATCTGAAGGTCCAGTTTCCAGGAGAGGAAGATGGTAATGGATACCAGTATAAGCCAGGCCTTCTGCAAAAATTTCAAAAATGGTCTGACCCCTTGAGTTCTGAAAGGTATTTTAAAATTAGCGTTATATAGTAAAAGCTGTGTTAATTATTGTTAGTCACCTTAAATGTTAATCACAGACTTACTAATTGCAAACATCATAACTATTTCTTACTATCCTACTTAAAAGTACAGCTAGGATGCAAAACATATGTTTATTGTTTGTAAATTCCTATCTGCTGGCATGTATGTGGGTCAAGGCAAGTCTGATTGGGCCAAACCCTAGAAAACATAAATATATTTATTCTCCTTGTAGTATTTGGCACATCCTAGTGTTTGCTAATAGTTTTAATGGTGTCTGCTATAGAATCTTGGCAGACACCACCCAGCATCCTCAGAATGCAGAGAGTACCCCAATAACCTGAATCAGGAGGTGCTGGCTGCAGAATAGCTTCCCAGACCCAATGGCAAACCTGCTGAATCAGAACTGAGGCACCAGGACCTGACACCTGCAGCTGTCCCCTCCCCATGCCTTCCCTGGGGTTTCACTTTTCGACAGGAAAGAGAACATCAATCTAAAATTCCTTTTGCACTTGGGCTGGTTTCCTTTGCTGATCTGATTCAAGCATAACTTTTTGTACTGGTACTGTGAGTTCATTGAATAGATCCCTTGTATTTTAGGAGAAGAAATGCAGTCCCTCATTGTTCAGCATCACCGTGGCCATGGCAGCTCTGAGAACAAACCAGCTTGGATTTCACCCTTGAGGATTAACATTTCACAGGCAAGAAAGCTGCCTGAAAGTCAAGATGAGGTAGGGCAAAGTGTGCACCAGGCTCCTTGTGTGGTCCGCTTGTCTTTTGTCATTTGTCAGGCACAGCAGCTGAGCCTATGAATCTAATGAGGTAGCCATAGTCAAGAGCCAAACTAACTGCAAGATGCTATCCTGGAGAGCAGAGCAAAGGCTGCTGACCCTCAATCGGCCTAGTTCGTGATCAACTTCACATCTGGGATTGTAGAAGGGGAACATTTTCTCTCCTATCCTTTTATGTTAAGTGATTGGCCCATCTACAAATTAAACTGATAAAACACATTAACTAACAGGAAGAAAGGCCTTCAATTTTTTTTTTTTTTTTTTTGATCCCGGGGATCAAACTCCAGACCTTGTGCTTGCAAGGCAGGTGGTGGCACCACTGAGCTAAACCCCCGCCCCCAAGGCCTTCAATTTTTAATTGATGTTAATACTTTTCACAAGCTTCACAAAAAACGAAAGTCAAAACTCAAAGAAGTGGTTAGACTTAGGGGCTTACATATCATTTTAACAAAGGGTGACAAACTATGGGAAGGTAACCAGACAAAGGAAAGGGGTTTGGGGCTTCTAGGGCCAATAAACTTGTGGGAAAGTGCCTAGGAAATAGAGAAAACCAATGGAAGACAGAGGGGGCATCGTCCTCAAAGGAATATTTATCCCCTCCTACTACACAGAAAGGGGGAAAGCAGAAAATTTTTCCTACACCTGTTGTTTCTTCATTGCTCATGGCTCAAAATGATCCATCTGTCAAGGTGGCATCTTGAGGGTTGGCATATTCTGGCCCTCTTCAGGATCGTCAGCCCATCTAGCTGGAGAGAAGCTGGACAGGACTGGTGCAAAGGGATAGTTTCCTGCAGTTTCCGAGAATCCTGTCCACAACCCCTGTGCAGAACAGCTGGCCTGAGCCCTGGTGAGGCTTGCGGTCCTCTCACGCCTGAATTGCTGTGCACCAAGTTATGAACCTGGAGGAAACTAAAGGAGCGGAGTCAGTGTGGCCACCAGGTAGAGCAGCTCTGTAGGAAGAGAGACTTGTGAAAACCAAGGCTCACAGTTCAAATGGCTGAAAATGAAATAGTAATTTGTAATCGTTTTGTGATCTATACAGATAAACCATACCTTCAGATGAACCTAATCTGTGACTATTAAGTGAAGTCTAAAATCTAAGCCAGGACCTAAACACAAGGAAACCATGATGATCCACTAGAGAGCAGTATGGTCACTCGAGTCTAGGACTAAGCTCAGAAGAGCAGAGGAAGGGAATTTGTTTTTAAATTTGTGACGAGAACTGCTTAGAGTGAAACAAAAAACCATTTTTATTGTAACAGGTTTTTCTCTATGACATGAAAACTATCAAGAAGTATTTTGGGTGTTTTTTAAAATCTAAATGATGTTTTTTTAAGAAGCACTTAGAAGGAAACAGACTTGCTCTCATTTAGTTGCTATGTTGTTCTGTTGCTATGTGGTGTAGTAGAGGCTACAAACAAAATCAAGGAGATTGTATTTCCTATACCTCAGCCATTGGAAAAGCTTCCGCCCCATGTCCAGTTGTGCCTGGAGCTACAAAGTTTGCAGGAGAGTTAAATTGGGAAAGGTAATAACAGTGATCATTAGCTGTTTTTTTTTTTTTAACTGTGAGTACTGGGCTGGTTGCTTCACATGGATTATCTGTCTAAGCCTCACAGCAGCTCTATGAGTTAGGTACTATTATTATCATCTTCATGTGCCAGATGAGGAAACTAGGGCTCGAGAGGACTGCTTGTCCACGGGACACAGCTCTCCACGGCAGAGCTGGGATACAAGCTGGACAGGCAGACTCTAGACTGAGCTATTTCCAAGCAATTAGTGGCACAAACAAAAGTAGAGGACAGCTCTCTTTGCTACAATCTAAAAAGTGATTATAATGTTGCCAAAGATAGATATGAGCAGGAATGGGTAGAAGAAAACTTTAGAAGGCAAGGAGAAAGAGATGTGACTGTATTTCCAAACACACAAGTTCATGCCTAGAAACAAGAACATTCCAGGCTGAGCTGGGATGCCCCATCTATGCCAATTATGCATAGTGCCTGAGCAGCCCAGATGCAGGAGGATTTTCTCACTGCTGCCTCAAAAGCCGAAGAGCCCTGGGATCCATGGACTTTTGGCCTTCCCAGGAGATGGCCACAGAAGACTGCTTCTGACTTCAGGGCACAGACTAGGATAGAGAGAATGTCATGTAAATCCCCAGAGCCCTTAATCAATTCATCCCACAATTATAAGAATAATTATAATTCCTTCCACTTGAATACTCAAATGCTAGGACTACACTAAGCATTTTACTTGCTCACAACAGCTCTGTGAGATGGGAACTCTGTCCACTCTCTGAGAGTTTCACAGGCTGGTCTCTTTCACAGGGGCTTCATCATGTAAGGCCTGTGGAGGTCCATGAGTGAGGACAACATCTTGCACACAAACTGGTTTTCCTAACCACCTTCCCCCCATCTATGAGCAGACAGCTGATTCTGTTTTTAAAATGCATCTATGCAGATCATGGCAGATTGCTCACCTCTCCCTTCTAAAACTCCACAGAAATGGCAATTAAGATATGATGAACATGTGAACCTATGAGGGACTAAAAATGCAAGAAGAGACAAGCACAGCTGAGAGTTCCACACATTTGGAAGATGGTGGGGAGTAGGAACTGACTTGGCAGAGCTGGGGAACATCAGCTCCCTGGCACATAAAGAGACTCCAAGCAGCAGAGGGCACTGGCCTTGCAAAGCTCTAGGTTCTGACACTCAGACACCAGGTGGGGATGAGACATGGAACCAAAGCAAGGGATACGTGGTTTGCTCAAGGTGACTCGTCTCTCTTTTTCCTCTACTTTTAAAAGTGAGCAGCATCCCCAGCCCATGGGCTTACCCTAGCAATCTCCACCCACTCAGCATGCCCCTCCCCATCCCCACTGCCACAGAGATCTGAGATGTCCTTTTGAATAACTAATTGGCTCCTAAGAAAAGACCTCCAAATTCTGACATTTTAGAGTCCTACCCCATATGAAGATAGAATAAAAGTATTTCAGACAAAGACTCAAATTTTACCTCACAGGTAAAATTAATATTAATCCACTTAAGTAGTTACTGCAGGATGTGTACCAACAAAATGAGACAGTAAACTAATAAAGATGATGTGGAACTTGGACTTATGGGATACAACACAGGAAAGCAATGACAGAAACCTCAAGAATGACAGCAGATGGAGAGTCCAGGGCAGAGTGAAAGGATATCAGGAGGGAGGAACTCAAGGAATCAAAGAAAGTGACATGATTGAGGACATAGAAAATAGTGTCCAGAAACATTGAAGCACTGGAGGGGCAGTGAATATGAGACTACTAAGCAAATATAAAACAAACAATGATTAATTCCAGGAAATAAGAGAATGACTCATGCAAAAGCACCTCATGTAGAAGTGAGCCTAGTGCATTTAAGGACTTGTGAGGAGAGGGAGGGAGGACCTAAGAAGGAAAGAAGACCAGACAGTGAGGTCAAAGAAAAAAGAGGGGTCAGGACATGGAGGCCTTGTAGACCACTATGAGACCTGGGCATTTTCTCTGAGTGAAATAGCTGCTACAGGGTTTAAGCAGAGGGGTGACATGATCTAATTCATCGTTATCAGTATTATTCTCCCTGATGTATTGAGAATAAACTGTAGGAGGGAATAGGTGGAAACAAGATACTACTGTAGTTAGGAGGTGGCTCTGGCTTGGACCAGGGTACTAGCATTGCGGGTGGTAAAAAGCAGTTGGATTCTGGGTAGACTTGGAAGGCAGAGCCAAAATATTTCTAGATATATTTGATGTGAGGTATGAAAGAAAGAGAAAAATCAAAAGTGGTCTGAGCAAGGCGAAGGTGAAGTTGCAGTTGCATGAGATGGAGAGACCACAGCTGGACCAATGTTGCTGAACCAATCTAAACAGAGTGATGTCAAACAAGAATCAGTTATGGTTATTAGAGCTTGGGGTCCCAGCAGTTGACTGGGCTCAGCTAGGTAGTTCTCTCTTGGTGGCTGGAGCTAGAGTCATCTCAAATCCCTCCACACTCAACATATATGTCTGGTGCCTCTACCAGAAGATTGAGAGCTGGGGGTGGGCCAGCTCGAGCTCCTGGGGCTTCTCTCTATATCATCATGTAATCTCTCCAGACTGGCAACTTTAGAACAGCCGGGCTTCTCTTGTGGAGGCTCAGGAATCCAAAGAGGCAGTCCCGTAAAGACAGGAAAGCTGTGTCAACTTTTATGATCCAGCATCAGAAGCAACCCAGTGTCACTTCGGTGGTGTCACCATGTCGAAGGAGAAGAGGGACCAGATCCCCCTTTCCTGATTGGAGGAAAGGCAAAGAATTTGGGGCTGTGTTTTATAACCTCCAACAGCAGGTTTGAGGGAGAAGATAAGTGTCCAGATGGGGAACATTATGAGTTGAGCACTGTTTGCATAGTCCTAATAAAGTAAACACTTACTATCAATTTAACCAAAGTTATGATATGACCACATTGTGGGGGGATTGAGCGGAAAGAAGTGGTGGGGTCACTGTATGGAGAGCCAAGTTTTCATCCCCTGTGCCAGGAAACCAATGGGCGTATACAAAGGAAAAATCAAGAAAGAATAAAACATTGTCAATTAGAAATACAAAATAAATACAAAGGGGAATTCTATACAGAAGAGGTAAGGAGAGTTTCTTCTAGGAGCAAGATGGGAGGAGAATGAAGAAAAGGGAAGGGAACTAGTATTTTTTAAATATATTTTTAATACTCTTTGACTCTGTGTGTGTGTGTGTGTGTGTGTGTGTGTGTGTCTGTGTGTGTGTGTTACTGAGGATAGAATCCAGGGCCTTCCCACTGAGGTATAGCCCCAAAGTGCTCACACTACAGGAGGACACTATGACCCACAAGGACCAGTGCAGCTTTTCCAGCCTCTGATTCATCTTGCTAACCCTCTCCCCAGTCCATGGAAACTGGTGGGGCAGGGCTGATTCCCATGGCTAAGAAAATTATGGTTTGGAGAGTTCGTATTTTCCTTAAAATGTAAAGTGGAGACTAGAAGCCAGGCCTCCTGGCTTACAGTTTTATGGTCTTTCCATAATAAAAATGGTGGCTGCCGTCACTGAAAATGACAGTGTTGGGGTGGGATGGAGGCCGAGGCAGGGAAGGACCAGGTTCCTGGAAGAAAAGTCTATCCTTCTAAATTAAGTGCATTATTTTTCCTGAATAAAAACACGCCTGTCATGAAATCCCCTGCTAGCAAAAAGATACTTGATACAGCAACTATGATGGCCCCTGGCTGAAAATACTCCATTTCCCCTTAGTCACCCTCCTCAGGCCAGCATAAGCTTGCTGGATAAAGTAACAGAAAGAAACAAGCAGATGTCCTGTGAAATGACCTCCCCAGCTAGAAGGAAAGCTGCAGCCAGGGGCAAGGGGACAAGGTCTGGACAGAACCTTGGTTTCTCCTGCCCTCGGAGTGACACCAATCTAGGCCCTAGAGAATCAGACCCTGTTAAGGGGGCACCTGGGAGGACAGGAGGAAATGCTGCTGTGGGAAGCAGAATGAGCCCTCGGCAGCCCGCAGAGCCAGCTAACCCTTGAGCTCATGGTTATGTGTGCACAAAACCCTGCTCTGGCTATGTCAAAGCTCATTTAAAGTGACTTCAGTGACTGGCAAATGCAGTCCCCAAATTTGCCAATGTACAATGATACAGTCGCCACGATGTTGGGGCAATTTCCATGCTGGGCAAAACAACCCTGCGGCAGCCAGGTCCTCAGGATCCACCAAGCACATCCTCTGAGCAAATGCTGTCCAAGGCCCTAATGGCAGCAGGGAGGGACCCAATCGAAGTCCTTCTCTGCACCCAGGATAACAGAGCAGACTCCACCAACCACCACATGTGTCTCTTGCCCTACCCCATGGCTAATCCCATCCACGTCACTAGGCCCCGCTAAGAACACCTATTTATTCTGCTGGGGTGGTGTTTTGTTCATCAGATAATGTTCACCAACAGAACATTCCTTGGCTCCCAAAACAAGTAGAGGGGAAGCTGCACTCTGCCTCCCCCTCATGGGCCTTGCTTTTTGACGAACCACAGCAGCTTCCTATAGGGCCTCTGACCTGGCTTCTCAGGGCCTCAACATCCTAACCTGAATGTGATTTCCTTTCTTTCTTTTTTTGTTTTCCAATTTCATCATAATGACTGAAGGGAGGAGACTGGTGCTTTCCCCTGCAATACTAATTAGTATTTGTTGTCCAGGAAGTGATGCTGCCCTTTGGGGCTGAAATCTGAACCTTTTAACCACTGGGGTTTCTAGCTGAGTCTGGAGAAGCTGAGTTACAGCTTGTTGCCCTCAGCTTCACTATTCACATCTGCCAAATAAAGAAATGTCACCTGGAGCACAACCCCAGCCCCAGCAGCCTCCTCCCATGGACTGATTCTGGAAATTCTATGGGGCTGGAAGTGAAGAAATCTTTTGAGTATTTTTGGTTGGTTTTTTTTTTGAGGCAGGTTCTCACTATGTAGCCCAAGTTGGCCTCAAACTCACAATCCTGTGCCTCAGCCCCTTGAGTGCTGATACTGCAGGTGTGTGCAACCTCACCCCAGTGAAAGTGAAGCAATCTTGAATAAGAAGGTCACACTGGAAACAAACCCAATGGCACCTTCAAGATCCTCCTGCCTCAGCCTTCCAGAGTGTTGGGATTACAGGCATGCACTATGATGTTCTGTCGTACAGCTGAAAATAAGCACTTGACCTTTGGAAAGTAGGACTGAGCAGCCATTTCTTCCTGCGTTTAGTGGGCTCCTAGCAATCTGCTGGCCGCAGCATCAGCCATCCATTCAGAACATGGCCTGGAGCACTGGCCAGACCATGCGGGGAACCTGGAGTCCAGGGTTAAAACAAGATCAGAGAGTGACAATGCCCTAGAAACAGATGGCAGAGGGGTGAAAGCCTTCCCAAGAACATGATGTTTAGTCTGAGCTCTGGATACCAAGTAGGAGGGGTACAAGTGAACCGAGCAGAGGAAACAGGGAAGAGCGGGGGCTGGAGGAACCTGGCCAGGTTAGGCAGCTTTCAGTGCACCACTAAGGCATTGTTTATCCCTGGGACAATGGAAATGCATTCAATGGAGTTGGTGCCAGGAGCAGATTTGCATTTTAAGAGGATCGGTCTAGTTCCAACGGAGTGAATGGTTAGAGGACAAGATTGCAGGCCTAGAAGCCAGATTTAAGAGTAAGTCATTCTAACCCAGGTGAGAAGGGATAGGAGCTGAATAAGGTAATAGACAGTGTGGATAGAGGGAGGGGGACGGAGAGTCACAGGAATCCTTATAGTATATAAAGGGCTCTTGAAAATCAAGGGAAGTCAGAAAAATGGACAAAATACAAAGGGTTCCATAGAAAAAGACACATAAGTGGACCATAAACATGAAAATGTGTTCATCCACACTCACAAGAGTAATACAAGTTGAAACTACACTGAAACCATTTGTAGCTGGGTGTGGTGGTGCACACTTGTGATCAAAACACTTGGGAGGCTGAGGCAGGAGGATCATCATGAATTTGAGGCCAGCATGGGTTACATGAGTTCAAGGCCAGCCTGAAAAAAAAAACATTTGTCACCTAGCAGGCAGACAAAAATTCAAAAGTCTGACAATTGCCATGGGGGAAAGCAGATATTCTTGTTGGAGCACAAAATGATACCTCTCCTATGAAGAAGAACTTGACAATATCTAACAAAATTATATATATTTATATATGTGTATATATATATATATATCCTTTAATCTAGCAGTGTCATTTCTGGGAGATGACCCTGAAGTTACACCCCACAAATGCAAAACAACATATGCACAAAGCTATCAACCAGCACTCTTTGTCATGGTGAAATACTGGAAATTACTTAGTTGCTCTTGCATAGGAAACTGGCTGAATAAACTATGAACTATCTTCACAGTGTAGTGCTGCGCATGCATTCTGTGAAGATGAGGAAGATTTCTGTGAAATGGTTTCACATGTTAATAAAAATAAAAGGTGCTAGGCTGAGAATATAGATCAGGGGCAGAGTGCTTGCTTGGCACACGTAAGGTCCTAGGTTTGATTCTCAGCACCACAAAAAAATAAAAAATAAAAAGTAAGTGCTATAGTTTGGATCTGGAATGTCCCCCAAAGCCTCATGTGTTAAAGGCGTGGCCCCCAGCCCATGCCATTGGGAGGTGGCAGAACCTTTAAGAGCCGGGAAGGAGTGGCCCCTAAGGGGGTGGTGGAACCCTGGGCTCTTCCTCTCTCCTTCACCTCCCTGCCATGAGGTCAGTGGCTTTGTGGTCCTCCACCATGATAAGCTGCCTCACCAAAGGCCCAAAAGCAATGGTGCCAACCAGCAATGGACTAAAATTTCCAAGGCTGGATGCCAAAATAGACCAGTCCTCTTTATAAGTACATTTAACTCAGGTATTTGTTATAGTAACAGCAAGGTGACGAACACAGCAAGGTAGAGGTCAGTCATTTCCTGGGGTCTATAAGGGACAGGTTCCAGGACTCTCTTCAGGTACCAGAATCTGCAGATACTCAAGTCTCTTATGGAAAATGGCACAGTCAATCTCTTATGGAAAATTGCATTCTATATACTTTAAATTATTTATACCTAATGCAACATTTTATAAATAGATGTTACATTGCTCTGTTTAGGAAATAATGACAAGGAAAATTCTGTACATGGGTAGCACAGGCATATTTTTTTTTTAATATTTTCAAACTATGGTTGGTTGAATCCACAGATGGAGAAACCACAGATGTGGAGGGCCAACTCTATATGCTGTGCTAGCTTTTGTGTTAAAGAAAGGAAAATAGAAACATAGGTATGTATTTTAATTATTGTTGTGGAAGGAAGAAAGGAAGGGAAGAAGGGGAAAAAGAAAGACACACTGGGAAGATAAATCAGAAAGAAGGAATAGGAATGGGAGTATAGCTTTTTATATCACTTAGACTTCTATACTAGGTAAAGAATTTGCATTTTCAAAACCAAAATGATGGAAATAAACCCTCAATTGAACACAAACAGAAACCAATGAACATAACTCCAGATCAAGTTCATAACATGACTTCTAAGAGAAAAAAAATAATGCAACTAACTTTTGTTTATTTGTGTTTTGAGACAGGGTCTCAAATTCAAGGCTGGCTTTGAACTCAACTCATTATGTAGCCCAGGCTGGCCTCAAACTCTTGGTGATCCTCCTGCCTGAGCCTCCTGAGTTGGTGGAATTACAGGTGTGTGCCAACACACCCAGCCACAGGTAACTTGAATCCACTACTCTGTGTACCCTTAGAGAAGATATTCTAAGGGACTGGGCATGGTGGCAGACACCTATAACCCTAGCACTTTGGAGGCTGAGGCAGAAGGACTACAAGTTCAAATCCTCCAGCCTGGGCTACATATCAGGTTTAAAGTTAGTCTGGACTACATAGCAAAGCCCTGTCTCAAGAAAAGGAGGAGGAAGAGAAAGAAAAGGAGGAGGAGGAAGAGGAGGAGGAGAAGGAGGAGGAAGAGGAGGAGGAGGAGGAGGAAGGAGAGGAAAAAGAGTTATAGTAATTGTTGCTATTTTTGTTATTCTAGGGGTGGAAGGTGGTCCAAAGAAGTCCCAACCCTCAGTGGGTTTGCTGTTAGCAGTGGTATCAGTTTAAACATTCTGAAACTATTGTCTGTGTGTTGTAGTATGGAAGAAATTCAGAAATACATTGAAATTGTTTGCAATTGGGATTGTTGGAGAAAACGTAAAATGAATATTGAATAAAGTATAGGTGAAGCTTGTGGTGCTGAATTTAAATGGGAGGTATCAGTATACTTACAGTCCCCTCCATATAAAATTTCTTAGCTCTGTTCACTGAAGAACATGATACCCAGTTGTAATGGGCACATCTAGTTCTTGGATCTTGATTGAGAAATGCGATTCCCCACTATAAGAGACTAGGATTGCTTGAAGAAATGGCTGATTCCAAGGTTAGGGCAAGGAAGGTCAAAGGTCAGTCTGGAGCATCCAGTGCCAGAAATTAAAGAAGTGCTCAAAAAGTCATGAGGCCATGGAAAGCACACAAGAGCTATCTTCTCTCACAGGACAAACTGCACAATGTAAGCACCAAAACAAATTGACAATAAGGGATTACAACACATTAACTTTTTTAAAAGTCCATGAGTCCATAGTGATACTAATGTATAGGGAGGAAAAGAAAGATCTTTACAGAAGGATACGAGCTATAAATACAAAACAAACGATAGATTTTTAAATCATCATTTTCATTCTTTGATATACAGATTTAGGTGAAAATCATCAACCGATAACCCTAAAGGTACTGATGAAAGGTTGTTGGATGTGTTAGCTTTCTATCACTGTGACAAAATACCTGAAAAAGTTGACTCAATGAAAGAAGGATTTATTTTGGCTCACAGTTTTAGAGGTTTCTGTCCATGGTTGGCTGGCATCATGGCAGAAGTTTGTGGTGGAGAAATGACGTGTACCTCATGGCACCAAGGAAGCAGAGAGAGAAAGGAAGGATCCAGAGATGAAGGAACTGGGGACCAGATATTGTCCCCAAGCTCACATCCCCATGATCCATTCCCTTCAACTAGATCCCAACTCTGTTTCCTTCACCTCCCAATAAGGCCATTAAATTTTTATTTCATCAATGTACTCATTCACTTGCTAAAGTCAGAGCCCTGATGATCCAATCAGTTGCCAAAACCCATCAGCAACCAAATCTCCAACACCATGAGCCTTGCGGGTACGTATACATATCCAAACCATAACGTGTGGAAGCAAGATATTCACTTGGTCTCAAGAGCATCACCTACAGTTTTAATTACAGTAGGAAAGGATGCAGTGAGTGGTCTGGTGGACACCTTCTGACCACATGGCTACCAAGAGGCAAAACCAGGGTTCCTCCTGTGATGATACATAAATATCCATCACCAAGGTACCATTTGTGTCCAGTGTGGCTCACCAGAATTTAATCAGGATGAAACAGACATATTGATATTGAATGTATTATTCATCACAACTGGTTCTTGTCATCTGAAGGCAATCAATGACCAAGCAATGTTAGAAACTAGTATTTATCTTATTGATCTACCTAAACATTCTTGCCTAAACCAACAAAAAGTAACATTTTTAGAAATATGAAAAAAATATAGACTGTAGGACCATTTGCAAAGGCAACTGGCTGGGCTCCTCAAAGAGTGCTGTGAAAAATAGTAAATAAAAAGGGGGACTAAGAAAAATATAATTATTATATATTAAAAACACATACTAATAAAAAATTTAAATAAAAGAAACTAAAGACTTATCACAACCAAATGCACTGTGTGAACTTTGAGCACATGGGAACAATTGGGGGAAATTTAATAGACCATGGGAAACACATTGCTCATGTAGGAGGATGCTCCTATCCTTGGAAGATCTCCACTGAAGTATCCAGGGGTGGTTTTCATGATTATCTGTATCTTCCAAATGGCTCAGAAACAAAGAAAATAACAACTTTATTATGAAGAGAGAACACCAATCAGCAGAATATTAACAAAGGGATACAGATGTTCATGGAACTACTGTTGCAACATTTCTGTAAATCAAGAATTTTTTTCAAATTGAAACCTTGGAAAAAACTAATACCTCTGATGTTTCAGGACACTCAATAGAAAGGAAATCTGGAGCCCCTGTTGGCAAGGATCTTGTGTGTGCCCACTTCCTAATACATGGAGGGAAGCAAGTGAAGTGCTTTGGGAGCAGGGCTCCTAGTGCCCAGGTGATGGGGGGGCTTCAGTGTCCAGCACGGGCAACCAGGTGGTCATGCAGCTGCCATCTCTGAGGTGGCAAACCCCAGGGGAGGAGACAGGCTTTTGGCGGGGGGCAGGGGGGGACAAAATATTCAGTTCTGGACATCCACAGACTCACTCAAAGCCCACACAGAGCCTGGGTTGCAAATCCCTGCTGCAGACCAAGAAGCACAGAGCTTGGGACATAGCTCAGGGGATTGATGGAAAGAGAAGAAAGGGGCTATAATGATGGAGAATGAAAAGAAATAGCCACAGAGGCTGCTAACCTGGGTGCTGGCACCAGACAGAGGGACCAACCACACAACTGCTCCTGAGACATCCAACAAGGGACACTTGCTACTGTGAGTTATTAAAATGCAGTTGGTAGCCGGGGATTTAGCTGAGTGGTTCCGGTGCCTGCCTTGCAAGCACAAGGTCCAGAGTTCGATCCCCAGTGGCAAAAAAAAAAAAAAAAAAAACGAATAAAATGCAGTTTGGAAAAAACAAAAACATATAATCCCTGCCTACATGCCAGTAAACTCTAGATCAGCTTATGGGATGAGGGTGGAGAGTCAAGCTCTGCCAAAACACAGGAGTCTCTCTGGTGCCAACAACGTCACCTGGCCTACTGGTTACCCCTCCACTTGCTTGCACCTTCACCCACCTGAGGCCTGGAGACTGCAGTCTGTAACTTTATTGGTTCCAGTCTCCCCAAGTGCTTTTCCTTACTTTGAGCTTGCTAGAGAGGAGGCAGGACTGTTTCAGTACTGGAATCCAGGACCTTAAGCATGGAAGGAAAGTGCCCTACCACTGAGCTACACTGCCAGTGCCTTAGGAATTCTTTTTTTTGCCTTAGGAATTCTTTTTTTTTTTTAATTTTTATTTATATATTAATTGGTACATTTTAGGTATACAATACATTTACATTTATCATTGGGTACTTGTACCTGTACATGATGTATCTTAGTTCTTATTTTTTCCCCATTACCTGTGCTCCCTTCACCCCTCCACCCTTCCCTATTTACATAGACTTTGTTTCCTTTTTTTTTCTTTCACATAATTTTTCCTTTCCCTTCTTCCCTTTCCCCTTCCCCTCCCGCCACCCCTCCACCTTTGGACCTTTTCCTATTTCAAATTATCAATTATTTATTTTAATCATTTTCATCCTTATTTACACTTTCAGTTTCTCACACAAGAGGTACTATTCAGTGTTTAAACATGTTTGTCCTATTTATTTCACTTAAGAGTATGGCCTCAATATGCATCCATTTAGCTATAAATGACTCTAGTTTCTTGTTCTTTATGGCTGAGTAGTACTCCATTTTATTTAAAAAAATCTTATTTATCCAGTTTCCAGTTGATGGGCACTTGGGCTGTTTCTAAACCTTAGCTATTACAAACTGTGCCACTATAAACATCATATATATTGCTGTGGTATGATTCTTTTAATTCTTTGGGGAAGATACCCAGTAGGGGAATAGCTGGGTCAAATGGGACCTCTAGTCCTAGTTCTTTGAGGTATCTCCATACTGATTTCCACAGTGGTTGCACCAGTCTGCACTCCCACCAACAACGGAGAAAGGTTCCTTTCTCTCCACACCCCTGTCAGCATTTGTTATTGGTTGATTTCTTGATAGCAGCCATTCTTTCTGGGGTGAGGTGGAATCTCAGTGTTGTTTTCATCTGCATCTCTCGAATGACCAGTGATGTTGAACATTTTTTCATATACTTATTTGCTGTTTTTACTTCTTTGTCTGAGAAATGTCTGTTCATTTTGGATGCCCATTTTTGAATTGGGTCTTTGAATTTGGGGGGGGGTCTGATTTTTTTCAATTCTTTATATATTCTAGATAGCAGACCTTTGTCTGAAGTACAGCTGCTAGGTTGTCTCTTAGCTCTGTTGGTAGTTTCTCTTGCAGTGCAGAAGCTTTTTAATAAGATGAGATTCCAGTTGTTGATTCTTTGTGTTAGCTCCCATGCTACTGAAGTTTTGTTCATAAAGTCTTTTCTGCCTTAGGAATTCTTAATATGCTCTTTCAAAGAACAATGATAAGAGATCAAAGGCTATAAAAGGAAATCCAGACCGAAGTTTAAAAGCAAGAGAAATGCGATGGCTAAAAAATGATCATACCAGCCAGGTGCAATAGCACACACTTATCATTCCAGCTACTTGGCAGGCTGAGGCAGGAGGCTTGCAAATTCTGGGCTAGCCTGGACAACTAAATACAGTATGTCTCAAAAAAAATCTTTTTAAAGGGCTGGTGGTGTGGCTCAGTGGTAGAGTGCTTGCCTAGCATGCAAGAGGCCATGGGCTCAGCTTCTGGTAGTGAAGAGAAAAAAGGCAAAAAGAAAACATCGTCTCAAGTACATTTATCATTTCACTGAAGCTGATTCTGAAGATGAGAGAGCATACGTAAGAGATGGGAAAAGTAGGGATCAAATTGATCGTCTCAATAAGTATAATCAAGTCATCAGATTGAGTTGCTCACCTGCCACTAGCTAGAGAAACTCAAAACCAGAGTTGGTTCTGGATTGGTAAGATGCCTCACCCAAACGGACCAACTGAATCAGCATTTTCAGCTTCCTATGCGATAATGTGGAGTCATACAGACTGATCATAATGGCAGAAAACGAAGTCTTCCCTCATGCTGGTCTCCTCTGGTTACAGAGTCCTGACCACTGCCACTGGGAAAGCTGAGAACTTTTCATCATCTAACACATTTGAGAAATTCATTGGCTTCAACAAACTGTTCCCCAAACACCTGGCCTGTACGTTCTCCTCTAACCAGCCTGTGCTATATCATATTCAGAGGGCACTTACAGGGTCTCATGTGCCTGGAAAAATATCCATCAGCTGTCAGAATAGCTTAAACCCATCTTGGCTCTGGTGAAACGTTCACTTCAGGGAAACACAGTGACCTTTTTGGTCAGATTTAGTACATTTTAACAAAGTGCAGGTGAAGGAATCAATCTATATGGAAAAAACAGGAGAGTTTTACAAGCAGCTCCAAGAAATAATTATTTCAAGAGAGGAAAAAAGAGATGTGAAACCCTCCACATCATCATAGAAGGCAATGAGCACTCAGATTCCACAAACCGGGAACTTTCCTGTAACCCCAGTTAAAAATGGTGGTTCCCAAAAGTCTTGAGATTGTGAGGCCTTCCTGCATTTCCCCCCAGTGCCCCAGAACCTTGATGCTTTGTGTTAAGAGGTTTAAAATTCACTAACTTTTAGGATCCCTCATTCGATTCACCCAAAGACCACAGACTAGGACATCAAGGAACCACCACGTCTAGTATGCATCATTCTGAAGGTGAGCTACGAGGGACACTATTCTTTACGTTTGAGTGAACTATTCCTCATTCCAGAAAGATCTGCTATATTTTGTGTGCAGAGGTTCAAGGCCATGTCTGCAGGTCAAGAGAGCTCTATTCAACACATGTAAGCACTCAGTAACATATAGGCATGCTTTTTATAGAGCCCTAGCATTCCCATATTGGCTTTAGGTTTGAAACCCTAAGGCCCAGTATGTGTCTCTGCTAATAATGGGGCTCACCTTCTCAAGCCCTGCAAGCAGCTAGAAAGGGAATGCTTCCCGCTGTGGGAGAATCCAAAAGGTGGGGAAAGGCTACGATCTGAAAAAGCAAATCCACTGAAACTTTTGTTTACCCCTTAGCAAGCTCTGCCATACCTCCTGATTCCCCAAGGAGCTTGTCCCTGACTCCCAACACAAAGGACATACATGTGACTCCACAAAGACACAGCAGCACTGGTGTTCAAGGCCCACTGCACGAGATGAAGACCCACATTAGCTCTTTAAAGGATATTTTAGAAGTCCATGGCAAAAACCCAATCCAATTATAAAATGATTTTTGAGTGAGAATAAACTATTGGGTGCAGCTTTATAGAATATAAAGATTTATCTATTAAAATCCTACCACCAAACAGCTGTAAAATTAAACCAGCACTCTTCAATACACTTCTATCCAAAGGGCCACCCCAGAGGCAGGCTGGGGTGTATGGGGAGCTCAGTGGTAGAGCACTTGCCCAGTCTGCACAAGGCCCTGACTTCCGTCCCCAGTACTGCAAGAAGGGGGAAAAAAGGACTACTTCAGAATCTTCTGTTGAGGGCCACGGCCACTTTTTATCATAAAACATTTGTCAGCCTCCAAGGGACAGATGTGTAAGAAGGAACCTTCTGTTCGCACTCCTTTGACAACATGAAGATGGGCAGCTGACAGATGAATTTGGACATAGCAAATGTCATTTTCAGCTTCCTGGGCAAGTGATTTAAGTACAAGAACATTAAAGGTAGGATTTAGGTAGATCCTCATTTGAATATGTACAAAGACTCTTATTCCCAGTACCCACATCACTCAAACAGAAATAACAAATCTCAAGCCAAGTTTGACACATTTTTTTTATGTACAAATAAAAGGGTCAATGGTTCAGATGAAATTACTTTATAAATACCTGCAGCAAATCCCCTAAAAAGATGTGAATTTAAAACTCTCTCAGCACAAAGGCCTATCCCTTCCCAAGAGCGTGACCTTCCAGAGCACCTCCTGGGAAGAAGAGCCCTTAGGACCAAGGCAAGAGCCTTCCCATCTCCCCAGTGGGTAGAGGTGGCTTGAAGGTCATCTGTTGCTAAGGACTTGGGTGTGATTAAAATGTTTCTTCCCAAGCCTTCGGTCTTCTTTGTCAGGCTGCTGATTAAGTGCGCTCTGTTTCCTGGCACTGGCCCAAAGCGAGGGAGGAAAGGGACCTACAATAGTGTGAGGAAGTAAAAAACTCTGGATATTTTGATAAAAAAAAAAAAAAACACTTGGTAATCAATGGAACCCTGTCCAGCCAATGTATCAAATTCACCAGAGGGAAAACCTGTAATTTAGCATTCCGAAATCTACACAGGCAAGCTATTCTTTAGGAAAATCATTACTTAGCACCAATTTCTGTCTCTCTGGAAATTTTCCCATTTCCTTTGAACCCTTGGCTGCAACAGTGCTGTCAGGGTGCACCCAGCGGTGCTTTTAATCAGTAACACAGCTGGGCATGGAGGGTCGCAGAGTCACCACCAGAGGACAGCCAGCTCACACCATGGGCAACTCTTCTCAGGGGGTCGTCCTGACTTGGGGAACACAAGCAGCTCCACAGTCTCTTTCTGGGGGGCCTTCTGGCTCTCCAGGCCCCTGGGCTTTACTCAAAGCGACGCAGGTGGTTGTAGAGCGACTGGACGTAGGTGAAGACGCACATGGGGTCTGGCTTGCGGCCCATCACCATCATGTCCTCCACTTCAATGAGGCGCTCACAGTTGGCCAGGTTCCTGCAACAGAGAAGTCCGCATCAGAACACGGTCCCACCCAGCAGCCAGCCCAGCTGCAACAGGACCCAGATCCCTGTTCCCAAAACAGATTCCTATATCCATGCACTGCCTGTACAGTTCATACAGTGCATTTTTTGACTTACATAGACTTACCTTTTTAGTAGTAGTAGTAGTCATAGTAGTAGTAGTAGTAGTAGTGGAGACTGAACCCAGGATATACTGTGCTACATCCCCAGCCCTTTTTTATTTTGAGACAGGATCTCCCTAAGTTGTCCAGGTTAGGCTCAAACCTGTGATCCTCCTACCTCAGGCTCCCAGAGGACTAGAATTGTACCATGCGCAGCTTACAGTTGCTTTTTTGACTTAAAGACTTTATTTAAATTTTCAGTGAAATTAAGTTTACATAAAAAATTAAATACAATCAATTATATAAAGAAAATCAGCATGATCTAAATGATATATGACTAAGCAAAAACTAAATTCACATTTGCCTCCTGAAACACTATTTTTAAACTCCTTTTAAAACTATGACCTTCAATAAGAAAGTTATTTTCCATCACATTTCAGTACACACACACATATACATACCCACACATTCAACCAGTCTTCAATTGAAAATATTAAGGAAAAAACTCTATCTGTAGTGAACATATACAGACCTTTTTCTGCCTCTCATTATTCCCTAAACCATACAGGATAACAAGCACTTACACAGCATTTACTTTGTATCAAGTATTATAAGTCATCTGGAGATGATTTAAAGAATCTAGGAGGATGTACATAGGTTACATGTAATCTATACTATTTTCTACAAGGGACTTGAGCATCTGTGGATTTTGGCATCTGTGGAGGCCCTGAACCAATCTCCTGTGAGTACTGAAGGATGAATGTTTGCAGAAATAAACCATCACAGAAATTCTAACCTTTACAACTGCCACTATTTTCTCTATATTTCGGATTTATCTCTCCCCTCTCCTTTTCTTTCTTTCTTTTTTTTTTTTTTTTTTTTTTTTGGTACCAGGGATCGAACTCGGGTCCTTGTGCTTGCAAGGCAGACAGCAGAACCACTGAGCTAAATCCCCGGCTTCCCCTCTCCTTTTACAAATGCTGGTCATGAACCACTAGGGCTGACAGATCCTAACGGGCAGTTGAAAAAATTGCTCAAAATCACCTTGTCACCAATCTCCATCACCGCTCCTCCCAAGGCCCTGGCCTCATGCCCTGGAATACACTAGTATGTCAACTATGACCACTTCTTTCTTTGGGCTCAGGGGGAAGGAGGGCAGCAGCCTCGTCGAGGTAGGAAGATGAGCCTTGCAGCATCTGGGAGATGGGAAGACGCACATCAATAGTCAAGACATGTAGCCCTGCGCAGCTCAGCACTGAGATCTAAACTAACAGTGGGCATCCACTCAAATGCAAGCAAGGCCCACCATATCCTCTGCTCTGCTTATGTGTGCCTGGGTCTCCTGGGTGCAGAGGTAGCCAACCAATATCACACAGAACCGAAGAGGCAATATGACTGCCTTGGTCCCCTCATCAGAACCCACTCCCTGGAGCTGTGTGCACGTCTGTAGTTCCAGTGCTCCTCGGTCCTCTCACCCCCCAACCCCTGGTCAATGAGTGCATGAGTGTCATGGTTCAAATACCATCTGGATCTCTTATACCTAAATTCTATTAGCCTCAGTTTCCCCGTGTGGTATAATAGCCACCTCACAGAGTGGTATGAGGATTAATGAGCTAATCCATGAAAATCAGTTGAAAGAGCTCCATAAACTGTTAGAAATGATTACGACTGCTGTTTTTATGATCATGCCTTGCTTTAAGAAGCAAGGTGGAGGGCTGGGGATTTAGCTCAGTGGTTCCGCCACCTGCCTCACAAGCGCAAGGACCCAAGTTTGATCTCCGGTACCAAAAAAAAAAAAGAAGCAAGGTGGAGCATGGAGTTTTGAGGCTGAACATGAAATCTAAACATCTGGTCTCAGATCCTGACTCTGCCAAACACCTGCTTCATCTTTCTGTGCCCATTTCCTGGACAGAAAACGAGAACACAACTCTATTCTCCCTCCCAGTGGGTTTGCTGTCGGCTGTGCTTCTGCAGTATGTCCTTATATACCCTGTGCCCCCCAGACAGCTCCACCAGAGAAGACAGCCCAGCAAGCAGGCCAGGCTCCTCAGGCTATCCCGGAGCTTTCAGCATAACTCATGCTGCACTCTCCACCAGGACACACACCAGGACACAGCACTGAGCAGCTCCCAGGGCTGTGTGTTCCGAGACAAAGCCTGTAACATTACCACTGGCCCTGCTCTGTGGTGCTGGCCAGAGGCCAGGCCTCCTATCAGAAACCAAATGTCAAGGCGAAATGGAGACATTTGTCCCAGATCCTGTCCCTGCCTCCCCTTCAGAGTTGGAGCAAGCAGCCTGTAAGGGAATCCAATGGCTTCCTGGGGTGACAGTGGATTTGGCCTCATCACTGGGTACCCTTTCTCCTAAGAACAGGCTATGGCAGGGTTCAATATCAGACAAGTCAGCCCTCTGACCAGGGCAAGCATGCAATGAGCTTTGTGGACACAGACTAAGAAATCTGAGTTCTTCAGAGAGCCTGGGGACCTGAGCTCACTTTATAGAGCCCTCACTAGGTATCTGGTGCCCTCCTCCTCACCTGTGTCGCAGGGAGAACCCCTTCTCACTCTTCCTCTTCTCCCTCTGGCCCTCAAAAGCCAGCTATGCAGAGGATGCCAGGTGTGGACAAACAGGCTACATGTGAGCCCAGGTTACCACCACCCACATGGTGGCCTCAGTTGTCCCCCAAGTTAAGCAAGAATAGCATTTGAATCCCAGGACCTCTGCCTTGGAAGAGAACTCAGATATCATCCCATCCAAACACCCTGATGATCAGAAGCACATCATCTCTAGAGCCCCTGCCTGAGCTTGGTCACCTCTATGTCCAGGAAAAGGGACCTAAAAGTTCTTCCAAAGATCATTGCATGGCTCCACCATGGTGGAACCCACCAAGTGGCTCCACCACAGAGAAAATTTTTTCTTCATGTTGCTTTTTTTTTTCTTTTTGGTACTAGAAATCGAACTCAGGGACTCATGCTTGCCAGGCAGACACTGCACCACTGAGCTACATTCCCAATCCTCTTACACTACTTTTGCCTCTGTACTTTCTACCTAAAATTTGACAAGGTTATTTTCAGTGTAATTTGTTTTCCCCACAAAAGAGCCCTTTCCACATTGGAAGAGAACCTTCATATCCATGTCTGTCTGAAATGGAATCTCTTTGCTGTACCCATCCTGGTCTCTCTGGTCCCCTTCATGAAAGCATAGAGCTGTTGGCACTTTACAGGTGTTGCCCAGCCTATGCAAAGCAAAACTGGTGGACCCCTCCTTCATCCTCCAACCAATGACCCCTGCCCTGCCCAGGCCACATGTTTTGGCAATCAGGGTGGCCATCAGGATAGGAGCAAAGGTCTTAACCTGGTGTCACCTTACACTACCCACACAGCAGGCCATGGTCAAGATTACCCAGCAGGCAACAAGGAGACTGGGCCACAATCCAGCTGCTCCTTACTCCACTGCTATTTTTAAGTCAAGCAGATGAGAGTATGGGGATTTTTTTTTTTTTTTTTTTTTTTTTAGTATGGGGATTCTTGAGAAGGGGGATCGCAGCATGCAGCACGCAGCCACTGTCTCTCTTTTCTTTCCCCATGCCATCTCCGCTCTCACCCACTTCTCCTGGGGAGCTCTGAGTTCTCCCTCCAATAGGTAAGACAGTATCCCTGTCTCAAGAGGCCACTGCATGGCCCATGCCACACCCTCAGAGGCACTTGCCTTCCACCTCAGCTTGTCCCTGCAGACAGAGCTCTCTCCCTCACAGACAGGTGCCAGCCACAATGGAAACAAGATTCCTAGAAGCTGCAGACACAGGCTGAACACAAGTCCAGGGACAGGATATGAGAAAAAGGAAGTGATAGCCACCATTGACTTTGATTAAAATATTTAAATCTCAAAATATCAGCAGCCCTCAATAATCCCAGCACTCTGGAAGACTGAGGCAGAAGGACTGCAAGTTCAATCCCAGCCTGGACAACTTAGCAAAACCCTATCCCAAAATAATAAAATTTTAAAAAGGGCTAGGGATGTAGCTCAGTGTAAAGGCCCTGGGTTTAATTCCCCAGTACTGAAAGAAAAGCAAAACAAAAAAAGCCCCAATTGCCTTTTATATTTTTTTAAAAGCCTCTGTAAAAATGATCCAACCTTGTTTTAAACAATTCAAACTTCATGGTGAAGTTCAAAGGAGAAGGTGCAAATCACCTCCAATACTACAACAGAGCAAGAGCCAAAGTTAACACTGCTCTGCTCTCATGGACTTGCTTAAACCCTACCTCGCTGGGGCCAGGACAAATGTTTAAAGGATTCTCATATTCCCATCTATTGTGATCTTCAGCTACCAAAGGGCTGGCCTGTAAGGAACATGAAGGAGGGGCTTGGGGGTTATTTTTATTTTTTTTTAAAGCCTGCTCTAAATGCAGGCCAGGATTCCAGGGCTCAGACTGCTGCCTCCTGTCTTCTTTTAGACAGAGACACATGGGCACTACAAATAGCCTGGAAGCCCCTTCTGCTGGGGCGTAACCCAAGAGTAGGACACATTCCACACAGGGCAAGTGGGAAGCCTCGGGCTACACATTCCACATCCTGCACTCTGCTTTGGGAGAGGTGAGGAGGAAAGGTGCAGAGGGGTCAGGCACCCACCTGGCTCAGCCCTTCCATAAAAGGGGTTGGTCCTCCCTAGTTCCAGCCCCTGAACACCTGTCAGGCCGAGGAAGCGCACTCAGCTGTCAACAGCGCTTCACTCACACAGATTAGGCCAGAAGGAATCTCTGGGCCCAGAAATTATGGGAGGAGGGGCAGCACACACCATTTTACTCCAAAGGCTCGGGATATATCTTTGTGCCTGGAAGGCACCTGCTCACAGGCTTTGGCAATATTTCCTTCCTGATGCTGGGTGGATGCATGGTTTGGGAACGTCATGTCTTCCTCTCCCTTCCAAAGTTCGTGCCTTGATCAGATCCCAGGCTCCTCTCATCTGCTGCTTGCTCTCAAAACTGCCATTCTTAGCTCTGTCCTCTGCCTGCCTGGCTCTTGATGGCTTTCAACAACCCTGCATGTGTGCTCAGATTTTGCTGGCAAACCTAAGAACTATATACTGAAGATGCCGATTGCCAAGATCCCCAAGCAGGTGTTCCTGCACTTTCTCATGGCTTTCCTAACCAGTCAATTATCCAAGAAACCAGGGGATCCAAGCAGCTGTCCTCCCAAGAGGCCTCAGGCAGGCAGGCTGTCTTCCCAGCATTCTCCCCCATTACCTGAGAGATAATCTCAGGGATGATTCATAATCTCAGGCTCTGAGCAAGCTCCCCACACAGGCCTGCCACGGATGCCCCTCCTCACACCCTGGAGTCAGCAGAAAAGCCGGGCCTCAGCTCAGTAGCCCCATCACACCCTCCTCCCTTCCCCAGCCCAGAGCAGGTTCAAGCATAGGGAGGCAGGGCCAGGTTTTTTACCGCTGTTTGCTCTGGAAGGAAGGAGGGCAAAGCCTGGACCAGCCTCCAGCACACCCCACCCCCAGGCTAGGAACAGAAGAAACATCTGTTTAGAGTCTGGAGGCTCCGTGGACTCAAACCTCATGTTGGGAAAACAGCCTTGGAACCACTCTGGCTCTGGCTGCCAAGGGAAGCTGTGCTCCCTGCAAGCTGAGGAAAGGGGTCACCATCTGATGGCCCATGGTGTCCTTCTCCCTTGGTCTGGAGCTGAGGGTGACCAAGGTAGCCAGGGCATGGGCTGGCCCTGCTTGGCCCCCTGGACTGAGAGGGTGAAGAACTCCGAAAGCCAAGCAGGACCTCCCCCAGCCGAGGTGGGCCTTGGGCGCCCGCGTGGGAGCCCCAATCCTGCACATTCTAACAGTCTGGTTTTTGACAGTTGTCATTTCTGAGTTCCAAGCAGCTGGGCCATCTCCTGTGAGCAACCCCTCCCCATATCATGCCTCAACACTTGGCGGGACTCCACCATCGTCTGGATCCAGTTGCATAACACACTCGGCAAAGCTGTTTCTGCTATTAGGATGACAACTAATCCCAAGCAGCCAAGAAAGAAAAGGCTTTTAAAGTATACAAGGAGTTCTTATGACCCCAAGGGGGCTGAGAGTCCCCACGAGTCATCTGAGACAACACAATGGGCCAACACTGATATTTCAAATCCTCAGGCCAAGGAGCTTAGAGCCAGGGGCTCCATTCTGTCCCCAAAGCGTGTAGCTAACCAGGCTCCAGGCAGGCTCACAATACCAAGTGTGGGTTACCATACTCTGGACACAACCCCTTCCCTGGCCAGGCTGGAGCCTGGCATAGGGGTCTGGAGCTGGGTGGTTGGGCCAGTATTCCTGGAAATAAGCAGGAAAAGCAAGGCCTGGGGTGAGGCCTCTTTCACCCTAATGGGATGAGTTGTACTTGAGGATATGGGTTAGAAACAAACATTGTTCCTCGAGGGCAGACCCATTCTGACAACATGTAGCACAAAGGCAGGGGAGAAGATGGCCATGCCCTTAGGAAACTCGGCTTTGGAGTCTACCTGCCTGCTATCTGACCTGCAGAGAACTCAGCACTACTTGCCTGTGCCCTGGGGACTGTGAGGGCCACAGTGATGGCTTCCCTGCCCTCTCTCTTCTGATGAGGGTCAGCCAACAAGAGGCCCAGGTGACAGAGCAGGAGGGGACTGAGGTTAGAACATGTGTCCCGTGGCTCCCTCTCTACCAGGTCACAGTGTTCTGGCTGCATCCATTTGCCAAAGCTATCAGACGGCCTCTGCATGAAGCCAGTGTCTTCTCAGCTCCAGTAGCTGCAGGCAGGGGGCCTATGACTGCTCCATACATGCTGCTGTTACCCTAAGGGTGCTGCTGCCCTGCCCTGCATCATTGCTCTCATGTTGTCCACATCTTTGTGGAGAGTGCCTTTATTAAACTCCTTACCCGAGCTGGATCCACACTCATCCCCTGCCAGGGCCCTCCTGGACAGACCTCGCTTAACCAACTCTCCTGATGCTCTGGGGGTTGCCCTTGGCTGGTGGCCTAATCCCAAATGGGTTTCCCAAGAACAGCCCTGATACAGGAGATGAAATATGCAAACACTGCATCTCCCAACAGGTTAGATGTCTGACATGCCTAATTTGTGTTCTCTAAAAATCAAAGAATGAATTCTAGGAACAATGGAGTCGGAAACTATTTATTGAAAGGATAGCTCTTGAGAGGCAGAAGGAGTCCCGAATGGGTAGTCAGGGACCCCACTTTACAAGGAAGTTCTACAGAGCAAAACCCACGTGGGGACAGCGTGGGTTATGGCTTTGATTAACCAACAAGGTTACAAGTATAGTCGCTTAGGTAATAGTGATCCAACAGGGACACAAGTCACATAGCAAGAGTTCATGGAAAGAACAGAGAACGTCTCAGGTAAGTGATAGATCCGGGGGTCTTGGTCACCCTCTGACTGAGGTGACGCCTCTCTAGCCTCTACTGAACCAGGTGTTATCACTTATCTCACCCCATGAGGAAGTCTGCAGGCCTGGTCCTTGTCTGTTATCTTGAGTTCCGGCCCCAGCCTATACGTCTCTGGCCGCAGCTGTAGTATGTTTTCACGTTCTGTCCTGACTCTCTCGAGGGTTCAGCCCTGTCTGGCTGCCTCTTACATTTCCATCTAACTTAGCTGTCTATAACAACCTGATCCCAGGACTGGTTCGTCTTCTCCAATCCTTCTTTCATTTTGACCCCTGGCCCTTGGTGTAATGGTGTCGAGATGTAGTAAGCGTTTAAGAGTTTAGATCATGTGGGATCCACTCTTATGAGGAGATTAATGTAGTTCCCATAAAAGTGGGCTTGTTATCTCGAGAACAGGTTGTTGCAAAGCGTACAGCCCTCTTTGTTCCCTCCCAGCATGTACACAGCCCACTTGCCCTTCCACTTCCGTGAGCTGAAGCAGCACGAGGCCCTCACCAGATGAGCAGATACCATCACCAGCCCCCAAAATTGTGAGCCAGAATAAACCTCTTTTCTTCATAAATTACCTAATGTCAAATATTCTGTTATCGCAATAGAAAACACACCAAGAAAGACAGTATCACTGTGAATACGAGAACAATTGGGGGGAAGAAAACTCTACTTTTAAATGTCCCGGATGTCATCTAGTTTCTTGCTGGTCAGCAGTGGGAATCTTTCAAGCAGCACAGCTTTTCGCTAGCCTGAGAAGCAGACCCATTTCCCTGGGGCCCCTGTCCCACTGCCCCTTCACACCCTGTCTGTGGATGGTCTCCTACACCGCACCCCAGAGGCAGGGTACCCAGGAAGGAGAGGAGGAAGGCCAGGAACAGAGAGACCCTGCTCTACTACTGGTGCTGGGTGATGCTGGGAAAATCTCTTGCCAGGCCTTAGTTTTCCCATCTGTACAACAGGAATGCAGACCTATGGCCTTGAGGTCCCTCAGCTCTTTGGACACCTGCCCATGTCCTGTGTGCCCCTACGTCCTACCTGAGCAGGAGTCAGGCTAACATCTGGGCTGGGGCCAGGTGCCAGCAAGATTTGCTATACTCACTCAGCCATAGTGAAGGCCAGCTCGAAGTTCTTCTGCCGCTGTGTGGGGCTCAGGGCATTGTAGTCGAAGGCATCAGGGAAGAAAGAGTGCACCAGGGCACAGAAACCCATCCCATCACTCCAGCTGGAGGAGAAGTTCTGCAGGTCCACATGCTGTGTGCAGGGAGAGCGGGCATCAGTGGGGATGACTACCTCAGCTCCCCACACCCAATTCAACCCCACGAGCAGATCCTCCCAGCCCTTCCCCAAGGCCCACCATCCACCCAGCAACCAATGTCATCAACAGACCCCACCCCTTCAGGTGCGCTAGACTAGTCTCCTCGGACCTAGATCTGGATTCTTCAGATTTCTAACTACCTGTGGCAGGTGGCTAGGATGATTTCTCTGGCTCCTACCCTATCCCCCCAGCCTTGGTAGCCCAGAGGGATAAAGGCAGGGGGGCAAGAGTGTCTGCTCTGACCTTGGGCTGGGCTTACCTGGTAGCCCAGGGTCTTGCTGCGGCACCACTCGAGCAGGATCTGCTTGATGCTGCTGGCACTGGCCACACCAAAGCTCTGTGACCGCTTTAGCTTGGCCCGAGCCTCACCTTTGCCCCTGTGGAGAGAAGGCAGCCCTGCTGTGGGGGCCGAAGGGAGCACATTCCCATGCCACCCAAGAAGATGTCCCCTGATATGCTCACTGTAGGGTGATACTGGTCAGGGCACAGCCCAGCCCTCACACCAGCCACACAGCCCTCTTTGATGCTGTCTGGCAGGACAGGCCTCCCCCTTCCGGCCCTCCAGGACCCCATGTGTCTCCCACAGCAGGAAAGAGGGGTCCCTAGGGAGCCCTGAGACAGAGGACCTGAGCCAGCATGGCCTCACGCCCCTCCCTGTACTCTCCCTGGACCACTTTCCTCCTCCCTTCCTCCCACCCTCCTTCTGAGCCTCCTTCCCAGATGGCTCTCTCCTAGCCAGAAGGGGTAGTCTCTTCTTTGGGGCCCAAGGACACTCCCTAATGGCCTAGGTCAGGTTGCCTGGGGTCAGTTGGAAGCTTCCTGGACCTGACTCCCTCACTGGAGTCAGTTATTGTCCTTCATCACAAAGGCCTGGGTTGCAGTCTGCACACAGCAGGTGTCAATAGCATGCACTGCCAAGATGACTAGATAAATATCCAAAGGCAGGCAGTATTCCAAGGATCCCTTTGCTAAAAGAGCATGGTAGTGACCAGTGAGGTCCTGCTGTGTCACCTCTTAAGTCCTCAGGCAAGTCCAGCCCCTCAGTAGGGCACCCAGCACCAGCTAGGACTCCGGACCCCTGTAGGTTCCCCCAGTTGTGCCATCGGCTATGGAGGAGCCACAGCCAATGAGGAACTCAGGTGAGGAAGCTTGCAAGTACTAGGGGTGCTGAGGACCAGGGCGCCACACATTGGAGAGGGGGATCCTCATCAGCTCTCTTCTGGCTCCCTGACCCACACCTCTCATTTCTCCATGACTAGGGTCCCCTGACCGACCCCCACCGGTGACCCTGAACTTTATCAGAGAGGTCTGATCTGGGGGAACAGGACAGGGCCCAACCTTCCTAAGCCTGCCTATCTGACCCGAGGTTGGGCTGGGCCCACTCTGGGAAACAGGCTTGGTGGGCACGGGGGATCCATACTTGCCCGCTGTATCCTGCTCCCACTTCTCAAACAACGCCTTCCGGGCCTGTGCCCCTGAGGTGCGGGGCAGCGTCTGTGACCTCACCAGCTCCCTGCGACGCTCCCCCTGGTGAGGGGCCTGAGTCGTGGCCGGCAGCTGCGGGGACAGGGGTGACTGGGGTGGCGTCACCAATGGTGGGCTAAAGAGAAAACCACCGAGTCAGGAACACAGACCCGAGCATCCTGGCTCCCCTGAGCCTGGGTCTGGCCCCGTACTCTGTGTGATGGACTGGAGCCCTGCTTGCCCGTGTCCAACTGGTTTGGCAGGTTTCAGAACAGAGCTGCAGTCTGAAGCCATCAAGCCCAACTGGGGAGGAAGGGTGGGCCCCTCTCTGAGCATAACTACCCCTTGGCAGGTGTCAGCTTCCTCATACAAGAGGTATACCGAGCCAGCCCCACCAGGACAGACCTCCCTCCTCACTACCACTCCACAAGACCCCTGGAACAATCTGCCAGGAAGTCACAATTCTCCTTTTCTAATTAAAAGGGAGAGAAAAAGCCAAGCTTGCCACCCCACCCCTAGTTCAGCAGGCCTGGGGAGCACAGGGCCCCAACAGTCCTGGAGGAGCTCTGCATCCTGGGGAAGCTCTGCTGCCTGCCCCAGCCCCAAAGGCCTCTCCAGGCACCTGCTCAGAGAAAGCAGAAGGTTGTCCCATCCTTCTTTCCATGGAGGCTAAGATGCTAAGACACACACACCTCTGCAATCTTTTTTTTTAATGCTAGGGGTCAAACTCAGGGCCTCGTGCATTCTAAATAAATGCTCTATCACTGATCTACATCCTAGCTGGGGTCATTTTTTTATTTGTTTGTTTGTGACTCGGGGCCTTCATACTATGCTACATCCCAGCTTTTTTTTTTTTGAGACATGGCCTCACTAAGTTACTAAGTTATGCAGGCTGTCCTTGACCTTGCAATCTCCTGCCTCAGCCTCCCTGGGATTGCACACCTGCAATCTTTTTTTTTATGGTAGTGAGGTTTTATATTTTATTAAAGGTAGGAAAATAAACGTGCTCTTCAGAGTGAGTGCAGATCAATTAAAGGTAGGAAGAGAAGCATACTTGGCAGAGTGCAGAGTGGGCCATTGACAAAGGGAGAACACAGAGGCCAATGAGGTTAATGGTGATTCTCTTTTGTGTCCTCCATTCTGATATCAGATCTAGGCCATCCTATCAAAAATCTGCTTGATTTTGTACCTGAAGAACTGAAAATAGCATTTTCTGATTGGTCCTAGGTGCAGGGCTTGAAACTGTTTTTCTGTGCATGTGTCCTGGATTTCCATGATTGACACATCATGCCTACTTGCCCAGCTGACTCCCATGCCCTAATCTCCTGCCTCATTTTACCCTCAGAGGCATAAATCCCCATAATGCTTTACAGGATTCTGAGGGTCCACAACTGCAATCTTTTAAATGACTTGCTTTGAGGGGCCCACAGAGAAGCCATGCTGCAGCCATGCTCTTCTCAATAAACCTTTCCACAAAGCCACTGGCCTCACTTCACCCTCAGCCTCACCCTGCTCCTACCCTACCCACTAACCCAGCTGCTTTAGCTCTCCAGACCCCTAACCCCCAGGAAGATGGGGAGCTCCTTGCAGGGGACCTGAGCACCCTGGTCCCAGGCAATACAGAGAAGCCAGCTTGGGAGCAAAGAACTCACCTGTCCTTGCACTTGCCTGCTGTGACTCCCCTGTAGCCAAAGCTTGACAAAGACCTTGTGAAGGAAGAATTCTCTGCAGGATGAAAAAAGAGAAACAACACAGTTGGCCTCAGGGAAGGCCAGCCACAGATCCCTTTCTTTGACCAAGCCCCGCCTCATTGACCCAGCATCCCTCAGGGAGCAAGCAGAAACCCAAGGGCTAAGCTAGCCCTGTCTCAGCAAACTGAGGAGAAAGGAGGATGGGGACACACAGCAGTGACAACAAAGACATCCTTTAAATTGTCCCCTACCCTGTTCCTAAGGGCACAGAGCCCAAGGCCTCTTATGCTGTGTGACCAGCAAACACTGTCCCCAAACCTTCCTTTGGAAGCTCATATCGTGCAGCCCAGGCCACATCACTGAGGCTGACCACACCCAAGACAGGCCAGAGGGCTGAGGAAACAGGGTACTAGGGAAGGGGACTGTGCAGATGTGTAAGGTAACCAGGGCCTTGACCCTTCATAAAAGCCATGGCCATCATCTGCAGAGGATGATGCCATTTCACTATCTCTGAAAAGGAGTCTGGCAAGCTCAGGCCCCCTTTGACAGAGCAGATGGAATAAAGGAAGGCGTCACAGTGATGGGCAGAGGTGAGCTGGGGCTTGGCCTGGGTTTCCTGAGGCTCCTGCAACTCCCAGTCCCTGCCCTCCCTCTCCCACCCTGAGATGGGTGGACCCCCACACTGTGCTCTCCTGCTCATACCAGTGGTACTGGAAGTCCAGGGGGTGGTTTCTTCCCTGGTGCTGGGGCTGAAGCCCCCCAGGATGGCAGCAGACGTGGGTGACAGAGCTGCAACTGAGGTCTCCCCAGAGAACTTCTCAGAGACACGGGTGACAGCTGTGACCGGCTGATGGGGCAACTGCAAGGGGAGGCTCACAGGGCGAGGTATGGGGGGCTCTGGGGCTGAGGCTTGGGTTCCCTCAGTGGGACCAGTGCCTGGACCTGGAATGTGAGACCAGGAGAGGTGGGTCAACTGTGGGGCCACAGGAGCCTCAGACACCCAACTCAGGAAGACTCCAGCCTCCCTATCCCTTCTCTCCCAGGAAGACCTCCCTGACTATTCCAGCTTCCTGAGCTTCCTCACTAGGGACATCTTGCTGCTCCTACCGGAGGTAATTCTTCCCAATTTCCCCTCATAGCTGGTACAACAGATACTAGTTGGCTTCTCAATCCACTCCCTACTCTCTTTACTGTTTAGACAATTCCTCAGCCCCTGCTTGTTTTCCTCCAGAAACAGGGAAGCTCATTACCTTCTAAGATCTCACATTTCCCTTTGTTTAAAAAATTCCACTATACACTGAACAATGCTACTATCCTAGAATCCCCTCTGCCTGTTGGGGTTTAGACCCATGTTCCCCACCACCCTTAGCCAAGAGACTGCTGGTACAAATGCCGGGCTGAGACCCCAACCCCCAAACCTACCCAAATACCTCTCCCCTGCCCTCAGCCCTACCTGCTCCTGGCTGGTGTCCATTCTCAACGATGCCTGAGTTTGAAGTGCGTCTCATCTCGAGCTCACTGGCTTCATCATGATCCACACTCTGCAGGGATATGGATGCCACTGGGGCCCCATCAACAGGGACCAGCTGTCCACCCCAAAACCACTTCCCAAGGTCCCTCCTGGCTCTGCCAGGGTAAACCTCACTCATTTTGGGAGGAAACATCCCTCAGGAGGTAGAGTGGTAAGCCAAGGTCAAGAGCAAATTGGGATCAACCCACCCAGCTGAAAGGCACACACATAATGAAAGGCAAACACCTCTCCTGGGCTCATCCCAGAGCTCAAAAAAGCTGAGGACAAAAGCCAAGTTTGACAGCTCTGAAGCAGTGTGTCATTGGCTCTAACCCTCCCCCGGCTGGAGCAGGTGATGGGGTGGGAGGGCCTGGCCCCTTTTCCTCCCAGCTGGGCCAGGCTGGCATGGCTGCTCACATGGGATCAGCAGGAACTGGGAGGCACAAGGTCTTATGGGCCAAAGGATAGATGGGCAACAGAGCCCCTCAGACAGACGCCATACAAGGACAGATCTCCCAGGTATACAGAGGCCTCATCAGCTCCATGCCAGCCCTACACTCTCCCTGGGCTACAGCAGAGAGTGGGGCCAGCAGAAGGCAGACAGACAGCAGAGACAGGGGTGGGTGGGAGAGTGTGGGGTGCTGGCTGAGCTGCTGGGCGATATCACATCCCCTCTGGGTCACAGCTTGAAAAACAAAAGAAGGCTATACAAATGCCATCTGGACATCATCAACCATGAAGCCCATTTCACAGATGGGACTCTAGGGCCCAAATAGGAGACACACACTGTCCAGGGCTGTACAGTGAAATTCAGCTGGGATTGTAGCAGCCCGGATAATCCGTCTCACCCTGCGTCCTGCCTCCTCTCAGTGAGGATACATCAGGCTCAGAGTATCATTGGGGCTGGGGGTGTCGGCCTGGCAAGAGGGGACAATAGCAGACCCCAGCCAGGGTCTCTACTGAGAGGCCATTCTGGTAGCTTGAGGGACTGGCCTCCCCCTAAATGTCTCTAGCCTGGTGCCCTGGTCTATAAGCTTCCCAGCCCCAGATGGCTTAGGTCCTTTGTAACCAGTGCTGCAGGTGCCCACCCTGCCATGGGGGCATCAGGCTGTCAGGTGCACAGACGGTGCAAGCCAGCATGAAGGTACCCAAGGCAGACTTCACCCAGGGAGCAGGGAGAGCTTCCCAAGGGCAGGGAAGTCTGAGCCAAGTCCAGAGTGAGCCAGGTGCCTAAGCAAAGGAGGCCATTCCCAGTAGGGTGACTGGTGACTGAAAAGCAGAGACATCAAGGCCCAGATATTCTGACCCCACATGACTGTGCAGCCCAACCTGCCAACCCAGAGTACTTGGACTTGCCTTCTTAGATAGAAGGAGCCAAAGGTTTGTTCTAAGGACATCCTTTAGAAGCCAGTGGGAGTGGCATGAAAAGGGGCACCAGATGACCAGCCAACTCAATGGTCCCAGGGAGGGATGATGTCGGAGGTGACAGGGGACCAGGACTCAGAGCTCTGGGGAGAAAGGGATCCAACTGGTAGAGTGAGTGGATATGGTACCACTTTTAGTGACTTGGGCCCAAATGACTAAGGAGGTTTTGAGGGGAGGGCAAAGATTTCTGTTCTGGACAAGACGGGTGTCCCTGGGATATCAGGGTGCTGAGGAGATAGCTGGATATTTGAGTCCAAAGTGTAAAAGAAAGAAACAACGGACAATGGGGAAACAGGAGCCACTACATCCACAGGCTCCTGGGAGCCTAGCTGAGGAAGAGCACAGGGATGGTGGGGCCTGGGATGTGGCAGCCCCATCGCAGGAAGCAGAAGAGGTGTCTGTGGTGGAGAAGAGCCAGGGAGGAAGGAAGAAATGCAGTGAGATGTTGAGAAAACCAGGAGGAAAGTCAATCCAGAAGGCAGAGTGTCCAAAGGCAGCCTGAGGTCAAGGAAAAGAACGTCAAAGTGAGATGGAAATCACATCCGTTGCATTTCGCCAGAAAGATGTCACTAGTGATGGCTGTAGAAATGGATCCAGAAGCATGGGATGAGGGTGGTGGCAGGAGACAGCCTGGGGAGAAGCTGACGGAAAGGGCAGGTGGTTTGAGCTGCAGGTTGCTTCTCTAGCCGCCCAGATTCTAGTCAGGTGAGGGGAGCCAGAGACAGAGGTCTGAGGAGTTTGACCAGATGAAAGAAGCAGGACCACAATGACAGGTTGCAAGAAACTGACTGGCAAAGTGAGAGGACCATCTGCAGGGTGGGACCCTGAGGAGGTGACAGAGGACAGGACCCAGAGCCCAAAGACAGTATTGCCTTGGAGAGGAGGCAACCCCTCAACTTCTGATTCAGAAGGGTGAAGAGAGGCCAGAGCCATCCAGAGGACCACTGGAGAAGGGCTGGAATGCGCTGGCCTCCAGGGCAGGAAGGGTGCCCTAAAACATACAGCTAATCAACAAAGGGAGAGAACCAGTCAGTCCAGATGGAACCTTCACCTCCACTGTCACCAGGGCCAGCTCAGCTTTGGGGTCTCTATTCCTACCCCCTCTGCTCTGGCCCAACAGGTTCCACAGGTCCAGGCAGGGGCCTGGAAGAAAAGACTAATGGTGAAATCATTTTTCCAGGAATGTAGGTCTTCGGAAAGGGAGGGGGGTTTCAAATGCCTGTCTCTGCACCTTTCGTTGCACGCCCCTACCCCTCAAGATACCCCCAGGAGACAAAACAGGAAGTCGGCTCTGCATCTCTCCATTAGTCGGATTCCTGCAAACAGATCTCTTAACACAGGGCACAGGGAAATAATCTGGGCTAACTCAGGCTGGGAGGACAGCAGCAGCTGGGGTGTGCGGCTGAGTCTGGACTCCCACATTCCCCTGCCTCTCATCCACTCCAGTTCCAGACTCCAGCCACTCCTCACCTGCTCATGCCTCAGACCATACTGTGAGCCCATCCTCGAAGCCCTCATCACACAGATGGGGAAACCAACCTGAAGCAGGGCAAGACGCCCTTAAACTCACACTGGCTGAAGGCAGTAACCACTTCAAGATTTAGGGATAGACTCTCCCTCCCCAGTTCAGAGCTCTATCTACAAAGTGCTCTGGGCTTCCAGAGGGCAGAGAGGACAACACAAGACAAACTTGGCTCCCAGGACCTGCGTCAGGGTGAGTCCTGGCTCCACAGGCTCTGTCCTAGCCAGGTAACTGGGAGGAAGAAGCAATCCAGCAGGATCTTCATAGAATGTGAGCACCGACACCAAAGGGCCCAGCTGGCTAGGTTAGAGCCAGTTCAGGGTCCAAGTTCATTCCTGGGGGCATCCATCCTCTTTGGATGGGAGCAATCTGCCCTAGCCATGAGTGAGGGAACCAAGGGAAGACCCTCTGTGTGCTAAGGCCAGGGCAGAAGTCACTGCAGAGCCCTGGGGCTGGGGACAGGTCCTACTGAGCACCCTAAGATTCCCTATGTCACTCTTTAAGGAAGGAGGAGGTGCCCTGTGAGGAAGCCCAGGCCTGGGAACTCAGGAGGAGAAGGAGAGATGAGATAAATCCAATGTCAGGGACTCTGAGAGATGGGACCCTCTTACTGGGGAGGTTTTTAAACATTTTGCAGGGGAAGAAATAATATTTCAGGCCTTCTCAGTGCTACCTAATCCATGTGGGCTCATACATGGGCATAGGAGCCCACACGTGTACCCAGCACAGCCCAGGCCAGGCAGCACCCCATGCTAAGCCCATTGATCTCACTGGCCCCGCCCGCCTCCACTCACACCAGTTTTAAAACACTCAGTTCAGACTTCTCCCTAAAGCATTAAACCCTGTTATCACACAGTGTGTCTGGGAAAGGAAGGCAGATAAGGGAGTCTGGTTTCTTTCATGGTCAGGCCTCTGACACTCGGCTCCTGGCACTTGTTCCTAAGAGGTTACTTTACTGGCTACTTTGGCCATGGGGACCCAGTGGCTCCAGCTTAACTGAGGACGACATTTCCAGGAAACAACTCTGGGCCAGCCTCCTGGGACCTGGGCCTGGCCTCGGGCTGTCATCATCTACCCTAGACCCCCAGCGGGATCCTGGCTCCCTACTTGAGGCCACCACAGCAGTGGCTCCTGGGACACTTTTGTTAACCAGATCTACTGGGTACCAACTACCTTGCCTGCTTAACACAGGGCGCCCAACAGAGCCAGTCCAATCCCTTTGGTCCAGCTATAAGGAAACTGAGGCCCAGCTGGGAGGAGATGCTCCCAAGGCCTCAGAGCAAACGTCCCAGAAGTACCTCCTGTTTGCTCCAGGGTCTCTGCCTTCCTACAGTGAGTCTACCCTGATTACTCCCACCAAAGTACCCTGTCCTCCTCCTCCAGCTTCCCTGCCCATTCCTCTGTCATCCAGCCCCATGTTAGTCTGTGCTGTAGCAAGGTCAAGGTTTGTGCACTCAGAAGTAGGTTACCTGACCAACTTGTTCTGCATTGAGTTCAAGGCACATTTGTATGCTGAGTTCAAACCTACCTGCAACTCCTACACTCCCCAGCAAAAGGGTTCCTACATTTCACTGCTTGTGACAAGCGGGCAGTGTTAACACCAGCCTCTACCAGGCCTGGCCACAAATCAAGTAGCACAGCCACCCCTGGCTTCTGTGCATGGGATGAGACCCTCACACCCAGACCCTGCCACGCACAGACAACCAGCACCCAGCACCCAGCTGTGACTCTGTCCATGGTCCACACTCATTTTGTTGTTGCTTGGTTATTTTGAGGCAGGGTCTCACTATGCAATTCAGACTGGCCTCAAACTCATGCAATCCTCCTGCCTCAGCCTTTCAAGTGCTAAGATTACAGGCATGTGCCACCATGCCCAGCCCACATTGCAGCTTTTTCCTAAAGCCTTGAGTCCTAGCTTATGACCAAGCACCTGATCACAGGCCACTTGCTGGTCACAGCATGGGAGCCGGAATGTGTGCGTGGCTCTGCACAGCCCCCACCACCACGAGAAACTGGCTCAGAGCCTAAGTTGGAGCTCCTGAGAGGGCGAGCTACAAGAGAATGAGACTGTACCTCTGGGGTCAGAAGGGGGGAGCTGCCTCAGGCCAAGGGAGCCAGGGATCCTGGGCTGGGCAGCCTCTGGCCCAGCTGGACACAAGCCATCCTCCACCCACTGTGCTCTACTATACTTGCTGATCACTGCCTGGGTCCTTCCTGAAGTCTATAACCTACTCCCCAGTGGGGTCTCCATCCTCAACCCCAAGAGGCTGCAGCACGCCTCTTCTTCCATAAGTTTCTCCTCTGCATTTCTTTTTTGTTTGGTTTGTTTGTTTTTTGAGACAGAGTCTCACTATATAGTTCAGGCTGGCCTTGAACTCAAAATGATCCTCCTGCCTCAGCCTCTCAAGTACTGGGATTACAGGCGTGCACCGCCAGCTTTCCTCTGCGTTTCTAAGAGTGGGCACTCCAGGTCCTCCTTGCTCTCTTGCAGTTCCTTGGCCGGGTTGTGCTTCCTTCAGACTCCTCTGCCTCTGCCTCTGCCCAGGGTTCTTTCTCTACTGTTGCCCTGAAGATCACACCTACTCTATGATTTTGACCACCAGCTCTGCCCCAGTCACCTCTGAACTATCAGCCTTACTGCTCTCTGGAGCACCAGACAATGAATCCACCTGCTCTTTTGCAGCTTTATCTGGAAATTCCAAGTCCCCTCACTGTACGCACACCCCGCCTGGATCAGTGATCCAGTGGTCTCCCAAGGCAGGTTTCTTCTCTGCCTCCATTCTCACATCCAAAGACTACCTGGCCTGCTGAGTCCATTCGCACACCACTGCCCCAGCTCAGACCCATCCCGTCTCCTTGGATCATGGCAACCAAGTTACTCAGCGCCAAACCCAAACCCTAACGTCCACTCACATGCTAATGGCCAGCCAACACTGAGGGAACTTGCCAGATACAAGCTGGACTCTGTCTCCTCCCTTCCTATCTTCCCCGACCCACCATCCCACATCCAAGAGGGCTACCTTGGCCTTGGTAAATAATGGTAAATTCTCATTTAAAATTCATGACTGTAAAGAATCATTCATTTATATAATTAAATGTATATACATATACCTATATGTGAATATATATAAGAATATATATACACACACATGATTGAGATTATTTTTCTTAAAACTTAGCTGCTTCTATGAGCAGACAAGTAACAAATACAAGTTAAAAAGAAACTTCAAAAATGACCAGTGACACAGTTTATTTGGCACTTGTGAGCTCATGGTGATTTTACACCAGGGACACACAGACTGTCATGCTTACAGGACTGACTTAAGTACTTAAATCCATATTTCCTGACACTTCACACAGAGCACTGGGACACCCAGGGTTCTGCCCCTAGCACAAAGCTCAACTCTTCTGCCCAACATCCTGGAGGCCTTCACAATTCAGTCCACCACTCTCATACCTGGGGGCTCCACCTTGGCCAGTACTTTCAGTCTTTCTGGGGGTGCATGCATGGCTGCCCACCCACGCCCACCTGCACCAGCAGCAGCAAGCCCTGGACCTCTAGCACAAAGCCCTCCTGGGATGTCCCCTGCCAAAGGACTACTGTGTTTGGAGCAGAACATCGATGGTTGCTTACACTGTTGGCACTGCTCATTTTGCAACCACCTCCACCCTGGCTGGGCCCCATGGAGGCAAGGCCTCCTCCAGACACCCCCAACCCCCGCCCAGGTGCAGCCCAAGTGCACAGCAGAAGAACTCAGTGCTTGAAAGACTGCATGGAGGAGGGGCAGCAGGTGCAGACCCTGGAAACCCAACCCCAGAGCACATGGTTGTTCGGGATGGAAAATCCCATGTAAGGGCCACTGCACACACCATGGAAACCTTCCACCCCAGACCTGCCGCTCCAGGAGGCCCAGGATCAAGATAGTGACTGGTCCACACTGGCCTCTGGGCAGTCACTGACCCTAGGAATCTAGACACAGCTCAATGCTGGCTCCTCCTCTCTCCTTCACGGTAAGGGATTTGCCCCTTGCAATGCTGCTTCCCAAACACAGTTGCTGAGCAGCCCCAACCTCCCCCCACCCACCCCGCTCGCTCGCTCGCTCGCGCTCTCTCTCTCTCTCTCTCTCTCTGTAACTTGAGTTCTCCGTCTGGGTTAATCTATAACCTCAGTGGTCAAGCCTCAGTGAGCAGCAACACGGGGCACGTGAATGGAGGTGGAGGTAAAGGTTGCTGACCATTTCAACCACAGTTGTGGCCCCGGGCGGTTCTGAATTTTCAAGGGCCGTATACCTCAGCGCCCATGTAGTGTAATGGGGCTGAAGGAAAAGGGAGACTAAACTCAGGGCACACAGGTCTGGCTCCAAAGAGAGGGGGAGAGAGGCAGGTGCAGCGGACAGGCTAAGCAGTGTTTCTGACCTTTCCAACTCCAGAGTGATGGTGGGACCCCAAGTCCCCGCGGCAGGTGGAGGCAGAGACAAAACACCTCTGGAGCACGTTCACTCAAAGTGGCCATTGGCCCTAGACGCCGAACTCCACTCCCCTGCGCACGCTCACAAACACCCACGCGGTACGCTGCGCTCCCCCAGGCTTACCTGGCTGCGGCCGGACAGCGAGAAGGTGGCGTGGCTGGAGAAGCGTGCGGTGCCCAGGCGGGGCGCGCGGTTCGGAAGGCCAGGCGCAGGCGGGGGACTGGGCGTGTCGGGCACGGGGAACAGCCCTGTCGCCAAGCCCAGCGCCTCCACCTGGCGCGTCAAGCGCTCGAGCTGCGCCTGCAGCCGCTGATTGTCGCGCTGCAGCTCCGCCACGGTGCGCGCCAGGGGCCCAGCCAGGCTCAACGCCTCGGCTACGCGCCGCTCCACTCCGCGCTGCAGCCCCTGCATGTCCTCGTGCAGCGCGCGCACCGCGCCCTCCAGCGCCGCCTCGTATCGGCCCAGCGCCTCGCGCACGGTGCGCGCCTCCTCAGCGTCCAGGGTGGACTCCATGGCCCAGCAGGGTGCACGGACCTCGGAGCCGGCGCGGGACAAGAGCGGTCTCTAGCTCTTCGGTTCTGTGCACCTACTGGTGGTCGGCTGCTGGCTTAACCCGAGAGATGGCCGGAGGGGCGGGGTGGGGCGGGGTGGGGCGGGCCCCGAGCCCCGGGAATGGCCTTCGCGCAGGGGGCGGGGCAGAGGGGCGGGTCCTTCCCTCCGCGGGCACCCCGTCTCTGGCGACCTGTGCCAAGATGTGGGATGCGGGACCCTAGGCGCGGATGAAGAGCGCTCTCGCCTTTCCTCTTCTGGGCTGCGGAGCCTTGGAGGAAGTGTCGAGTTAGAGCCCCGCTTGATCCCGGAGGAGCGATGTGGCTTGAGGGAGGGGCTGCTGACCCACCGGAAGAAGGCCTGGCAGTCAAGTGGACAACACCGAGGGTTGGGCATTACTTCTGGACTCTCGCTCGCGGGGCCCGGCCGGATTCTGTTGGGCGTGAGGACTCCACTGCTCAGAGAAACCTGAGAGCAGCAGCGGTGGCAGCCCTCAGAACTGCTGTCCTGACCCTCACCCTGTGCCTGTCACCACTCGGTTCTCACATGCATGTATTCACCTGTGGGACTTTCGCCTGGAATTTCTTGCACCTGTTATAAAACCTCAGGAGAAGACAGGTGGTGAAGTCCCCTCCCGCTCTCTGCAACTGCCTCCACACACACATGCGCGCACACACACACACACACACACACACACACGCACACAGTAGCAAAATCTTTGCACTCTTCTCACCAGTATAAAGACTCCAAGCTCAACCAGGGGCCCCTGCCAGGGCACTGAGGCAAGGCTGAGGGCAGACAGGAAGGAGTGTGCTAGGGCAGAATCTTCAAATCCTTCCCTGGGCCGCTTGGGGAGTAATCTCCTGCCGCCCCACCCCCATCCCCAACCCCCCCGTACAGCAGCAGCCCCAGCAGCCGCTCAGTCACGGCCTCTACCCAAAGGTGGAAACTCCTGCCTCTATTCCCTTTTTTCATTCCTGGTCCCAGATAGTCCCCCCCGTTCCAAACCCGCACACACAAACCCTAACCATCACAAGAAAAAGGAAGGATAGAAACAGTTGCTGCTTTAGGATGATGGGATAATGAACACTATAAAACTGATCTCCGATAAAAGTGAAAACATCTCACCCTTTGTGCAAAAAGACTTTTCTAATTAGCCTTCTCTTTCCCAGGCCTGCCTCCCCTGAAGAAGGCTGAGAGGCTGGGCAGGCACAGCCAGATGGCTCGCAGAGAAGAGAAGGCTGAAGGCTTGTTCCTCCCGTAATTGTGTTCAGTGTTCAGCTAACAGACCTTCCTAGCCTGGCCTTCTCTCCCACAAAGGAGCTGGATCAGCCTTACTGCTGATCATTACCCCCCTCCCCAAGTGGGGACAGGAAGGAACACTGGTTTACCTAATCCAAGGAGCTTTCCAGCAATTATTTCATGAGAAAGTCAGTTGCCAAAAGGCATGCATGTTGCGTGTGTGTGTGTGTGTGTGTGTGTGTGTGTGTGTGTGTGTGTTCCAAGTAGCCATCTGGACAGAGTGAGCCGAATTGTTTCTCCAGGTGGAATCTTTGAGAGAGACTTTGAGAGCCACTGCTATAGCGGCTCTTTCCCAGCAGTGCTCATAGCCCCTACAGGTCTGGGCACAAGGATCTTGGAGTTTAATAATCCTGGACTCAGCCAGGGAAGCCCCTTCCCTTCCCTTGCCGGACCCAATTACAGAAGGGATGGCTTGGGAGGGCCTGGATGGGTCAGTCCCTGGTCAGCTGTTCTGTACCTGGGAAGTACCTGAACCAGCAGCACAGGCATGGGGTGGAGGGTGAGCAAGGGTCCAGCCTTTTCTCTCATCCTCCAGGAGACTGGGTCTCTAGGGCAGGAATGCTAACAGGGAAGAGGAGGTGACAGAATGTAGAGTCTCTAGTCTCCAACCTTAGATGAGCTATCTGATCCCTCCTGGACCACCCGAGAATACCTAGGGGAGCTGTTTGGGGGCAGGGCCAGATTCCTTCTGAGGCTAAAGTAGGGACTCTGCCAAGGGCAGAGATTGAGGCTGAGTGTGAGTTCTGGGAAGGCAGATGGTACAAGATTCAAACCATCCCACTTAGCTCCTTTCTCTCAGTAGTCAGACCACTGAGTCATTGTCTGACAGTGAGCCTAGGAGAGGAAAAAGAACTAACTGGGAGGGTGAGGACAAGAGTCAGAGGGGAGGGAGGGAGAGGGGGATTCTGGGGAGGGAAGGGCTGGGATGGAGGACTGGCACCACCCGGTGAGCTAGCTCCAAGACCGGGGAGCTCTAGCTCTGTCCCTGGCCCTTTCAGGCCCCTCCCCCACTCTCCTCCTCCTCAGCCCCTGCCCGGGACTGGACTGCGAGGGAGGTGAGGGCTGACGGGCCTGGCTGAACTCCCTCCACATTCACCAGCCCTGATGTCAGCTAGCGAGCGGAGACTGACCTCCCACCAAGCCAGGGGTTCAGGCGCCTGCCTTCCAGCTCTCCCTCACCTAGCTCTGACCCAGCTGCTGTCTGCAGGTCCCTGGCTCAGCTCTGGTTCTAGGATCCAAGCAGGATGTGGATAAAACTTCTCAAGTCCCCCTGCCAGTCACCTCACAAAATCAAATCCCTGCCAGGCAAAAACCACGAAGTTGGGAAAGTTGAAGTCACAGGCCAGGGAAACTAAGATCCTGAGTGGGAAAGGGACCAGCCTAATGCCACTCAGCAAGGCAAGCAAAGACATGACTGGAACTCAGGACTCTGCCCTAGATTGTGGTACCTTTTTTTTTTCTCACACAGTAATCCCAGATCTCCAATCAGAGCAACAGATTTGCCAGTTCTGAGCAGCTCTCCCTCCTCCCCAGGCTGGCTGGAAGCTCAACTCAGCTCCCTGCTCCTCAGTGGAGGAGCTCTTCTGCCTAGCACCAATCCTCTACCTTCTGCACCCTGGATCCACATGTGTGGGTGCACGTACATGCACCTGCATGCATGCCATCCACAGAAAGAGGGGCTGTCTGTCTCAGCCATTAGTCTTCCCCACACACGGTGTGGAAATTGGTTTAAGTAAGTGTTCCAAAAATGTTGAGTGATTGGCTGGGTGTGGTGGTATACACCTGCAATCCCAGCACTCAGGAGGCTGAGGCAGGAGGATCACTGAGAGTATGAGGCCAGCCTGGGCTACATAGTGAGTTCAAGGCCAGCATGGACTATGTAGTGAGACCCTGTCTCAAAAACAAACAAACAAACAAATGTTGGGTGATTGGATGTCTGGGAAGAAAGGACTCAGTGGCAAACCATAGGGCTGGGTGGACCATGGGAGATACAGAAGGGAGAGAGGCAAGGATGGCACTGAAATTCTGTCTTAGGAATATTAGGGTACCACTCACTCAAATGAGTCACAGAGAAGGTACATTAGAGGGAATTGTGAGCTGTGGGAGCTCAAAGGCAACAGGTGATCTTATCGGGGGCCCTCTACACACTGCTGCTAGGAAGGACTCAGATTGGAGGGTCATGGGCCAGGGAGGCGCATTATCTGTCAGGTCCTGATTACCCTGTCACACTCCCCACGGAGGCCTCAGTTTTCTGGGGCAGCTAACAGGACTGACAGTCAGGCTTCACAACTGCAAAGATCTATGCAGTAAGCCATGCCCCATGCCTCATGGTCTGCAGCTGCAACTGCCCAAAGGGAGCCCATCAGCAAGGCCTCAGCAGGGAAGCACACTCCACTACTCCTGGCAAGCATACCATCCCCCGCTCCCCCTCCCAAATCCTGAAATCCAGCCTCTGGCCCTGGAAACTATTACCTCCTTAGGAGATCCATGGGGTGGGGACACAGAGCTTACAGTTATCTTTTCCTGCCAGGTTTCTGGCTTCAGGAGCCAAAAGCAGTAAGATAAGAAGGGAGGTAGAAGAGGTGGTGGAAGCTACACAGGAGCCATTCAGGGAGGCCCCAGAGTGGACAGGTCCTAGAGTCCCAAAATCTCATCTCCAGCCAAGACCCAGGGAAGCACCCAGGGTGCATCTCTGTGCTCTTCCCCATAGCTCTGCCTGGAACCCTCAGGGAGTTGAGAAGAGATTCCTGACCCCTGGGGGACACCAACTCCCCCCACCAGACCCGCCTTCAAACACCATTCCTTCTTTCCAGCGGACACTCTGCCCAGAACTTGTGTATGTTTTTAATGTTCATCTTTTCCCCGTCTATCTGAAGGGTGTCTGGGTGTCTTAGTTATTTTTCTCATTGCTGAGACAAAACACTCAACACCTAAAGTTAAAGGAGGAAAATTTTATTTAGCTTACAATTCATAGAGGTTTCAGTCCAAGTTGGCTGGCTCCAAGCCAGAGTGGCACATGGCAGGGGGCCATTGCAGAGGAGAAACAGTTCATTCCACAAAGAAGACAGCAAAAGCAAGCAAGGGACCTTAACAGCATATTTCTGCCCCTTTTATCTTATCTAGACTACTTAGGGTAGATAGCACTCACACCCTTAATCCTAGTGCCCTTAAGCCTAGTATTGCATCATGAATCAATCCCAGCTTCACACACTCTAGATCCAGCTACCTCTGAAAAAGCCCCACCTATGACTGCACAGGATTTGGGGAGACATCTGGACACAAGCCATAACACTATGCATGCATCATACCTGCACATGCGTGTATGTATCTGGGTAGAAGAAAGAAGTGGAAATTAAGAATTCTACCATTGATTGCTGTCTTCAACTCCTGGGGCAGCCTGGCAGGACCTGGTGAGGCCAGAGTTCCTAGGGGCATCGCCTTCAGACACAGATGGACTTTGGGGGGACCATCAGAGGTTGGCTGGGGGTGGAGTCTGGCAGGGTGGCCCGCAGGTGCCAAGAAGAGCACAGCGGCATCCTCAGGGAGCCAGGGCCACGCTGTCTGGACCCGTGTTTTGTTCATACCCAGGTGCCCAGGCGGTGTGGCTCCAGGTGCGGGTGGCCCCAGGGGCCACCTGTTGAAGATGCTTCTCTCCCTTTGTGCCTGGGCTGTCCCTGTTGTGGGTCCACATGTTAGTAGCTGGTTAAAAAAAAAAAGAATTCTACCATCTGTGCACATGCATGTGGTGCTTCAGTATGTGCACATTCACACACATTTGCAGGAGGAATTTTCAATGCATTTGCTCATAGGTGGTGTGTGTTTATGTGCACACATATGTAGACATGCCTGCAGTACATAGGTAGTGTAGACATCAGGATGTGTCCTGCACAGCTGATACCTCCCACATGCTTATATATATGTGACATGGATGCATGCATAGCTTTATATATATTAAATATTTGCATGTATATCATTGTGTGAGTGTGAGTTTGGACATACACTTTGTATCCCCCATCTTTGGCTGACTAGCCAGACCTAGAAGTGTCTCTAGAAAGCAGAAACCATGGGTGCGGTGGGATCTACTCTGCAGAGATTCTTCCACATCAAATTCTAATGATAGCCTTCCTTTAATTAGGGGGAAATAGAGAGCAGAGCTTCCTACCCTCCTGGGTCAACACGGGGCCCTCCTGACGCCAGTGGAGGAGGAATTTCCCACAGGCCTCTGCCTGAAGAACAAACACTACCCATTCCTGCCTGGAGAGGCCTGTGGTCCTCCCCTCAGAGGCAGGGGCTGCGCAGGGTGTGGGGTGGAGACAGCTGCTTCCAGCCCAGATAAGGCTGTTGGCCTCACATTTTCCATTTCCAGGATCCTCCCATTTGAGTCCCAGCCCCTAACCCCTGCCCCCGCCCCCGGGCCAGTCCAGCTTTCTGCACAGACTCACCCCAGCCCCCACCAACCCTGAGGACCAAAGAGCCAGAAGGGAAGACTGAGGTGCAGGGAGAACAAGCACTTGTCGAAAGCCTCTGGCCAGCTCCCTACTTGAGTTTGTCCTCGGTCTCTGGGGACCCAACAAGGGGATTCTGGGACAGGACAGTTCCAGCCTGGGTAGCCCCACAGCTTACATCCAGGCTCTGGGCCTCTGGAAACCTGCCCAGAGATGGGAAGAAGTAGGATAGCACTCCTCTTATAATACAGTCCCAGAATGCACACTGCTCTGCCCAGCCCAATCTAGCCACTCCAGCCCAGGGGACCCAAGACCCAAGGGGCAAGCCATCATTGTTTGGAGGATGACCTGGGCTTCAAACTCCGGCCTCCTTCTCTCTTCTGCTTCTCCCTACCCCCTCCACAAGGCCTGGGCCTGTTTCCCCTCCCAGAGAAGGGGCTGGGGGAGGGATTATTTATAGGGCCTGGCTCAGTGGCCTCCAGGACAAGAGGAGCCAGAGCTCCAGGGCTATGGCTTACCCGGCCTTCCCCAGGGGCCCCGCAGGACGGGCAGTGTCCGCTTTCAGCCCAGCAAAAGGCTGCGTCAGTCAGAGTGGGCGGTGGGGGTGGGGAGGCCAGGCCAAAGAAGGGGGCTGGGCTGAGGCCTGAGCCCAGGCCATCTGGAGCCCTTTGATGAGCTAGACCTTCTTAGAAGCATTTTGGAGACTAACTGGGGCTGGGCCGTATGAGGGAGGTTTCAGGGAACACTGGTCCTACTTAGGGAGGTCTGGAGATGTCACCTGGAGCCACTTCACCTACAAGCCCTGACAAAACTGTCCCACCTGGGTCCCTTCCCTCTAACCCCAGGCCTTAGGAAGCCACTCAAGATCCTTCCTGGCCAGGCCTCTCCTACTTCTCAGCCACCTTCTCTCAACAAACGTGAAACTTCCAAACTCGGTGACTGTGCCTGCACTGCTTACCCTGCCTGAAGGATCCCTTCTACTTGCCAAACTGTCTAATCTTCAGATCCCAGCTTCAAACCCCCCTCCTCTGGGAAACCTCCCTCACTCCCACTAACCCCATGATGCATTCTTTCCTTCTGTCCTCCTCCTCCAAGGAAGGCCCCAGCAGGTCTCTGTTTGGAGTGTGGCTGTGTGGCTCCCCCTCCTCCTCAGGTTAGGGGCTCCCTGAAGGGCAGGACCCTGGCTTGTCCATTCCTCTGTCCCCACTGCTCAGCTCCCCATCTCCATCAGCCAATGCTTATTGGAAAAGGGAATGAATGAATGAATGAATGAGTGAGTGAGTGAGTGGGTGAATGAACAGTGAACAGGTGACTGAGAGCAGAGGAGGGAAGGAAAGCAGGAAAGACCCTTTCTATGTCCCCTGACCCCAGGGTAACTTCTTGGTGTCCCAGTGGGCGGGAAGGTGGCAAGGGCAGCCTGGGCCAGGTCTCAGTGACATGGCCAGGCCCTGGGCAGCAGCCAGATCGGTCACTCTCATTCTTTCCAGATCACAGTTCCCCCAGGGAACAGTCCGGAACCTGACACTGGCGGGGGGGGGGGGGGGGGCAGCTGACCCCATGCAGGGGGAGGGCATGGAGAGGCCAGGCTCCAGTCCCCTGCTCCATGGACACCAACAACTTGAGGCCAGAGGTGGGGGTGCTGGACACACAAATGCACATCTACACCAGCCCCACCCCCAGGTCCCCATAAAGGGTCACACTAGTGGGGGGAGGAGGTCCTTGACTCTAGGCCATTCTGAACCAAACTCCTTGAAGACGCCAAGTCTCCAGAGGCTGGCTCCTTGCACTGCCACACTCCTGTGTCAGTTTTGAGTCACCGTGGCCCCACCTCCTAGTACCTTCCCTTGCAGACACCCTCTGGGCACCTCATTCTCTGTCTCTGCTCTCTGTGTCTCTTTCTTCACTCCCTCCTGTCCTGGCTCTCCATATTTCAATGTTTTTCTGTATTCTTTGTTCTCCCCTGGGCACTTTTACCTCCTCTTTCTCTCTCTCCATCTCTGCATCTCTCTGGACATGAAGAGTAAGAGTGGCATTTTAGCCCTTTGTTTGAAGGCAAGAGCCTTTTGTATGCACCTCCCTCTTCTGCAGGCCCCAGACCTGAAGTCTGCAGTGAAGGCAGTGGGTTGGGAGCAGGAGGGACTAGAACCTGCAGCCCAGGCCTCCTTTGACCCTTCAGGGCCTATGTCAGAGTCAGGTAGAGAGGACAAGGCAAAGCTGGTCTCAGGCAGGTGACTGTTGTCACTGGGCCAGCCCTGAGTCTGCTACTGTCCATCCTTCTTCTGGCTCCCTCTCCGCTCCCACCCCATGTACAAGCTAGTGGGTACACTCATGTACACACACAGCACAGAGTAGTGAAGAGCTCAGGACTCAGAACCCGGTCATGCCTCACCACTCCATGTCTCAGCATTTTTATCTGTGAAAATGGGGAACATGGTAATAGTATCTTTTCCCAGGATTGTTACAAAGATCAAATTAGTTCATGTTAAGTCCCTTGCAAACAAAGGGCCCTGTGTCTTGTGCATACTGACTTTATACCAAGTCATCCCCTCCCTATCCACAGTCTCACCTTCTGAGATTTTATGTAACCATGGTAAAGAAGGACGAGAGGCAGAGTACAGTAAGATATTTGAAGGAGGAAGAAAGAGAGAGAGAATGTTCACATGAGTCTTATTATAGTATAATAATTATTTTATTTTATTGTTGTTAATCTCTTATTGTGCCTAATTTACAAATTAAATTATTTCATAGGTATGTATGTACAGGAAAAATATAGTATATACAGAACTGAGTATTATTTGGCGTTTCAGCTACCCACTGGGGGTCAATGGAATATGTCCCCACACAAATACGGGAAGACTGCTGTACCCTTATATAAAATAAAGTCTGGGGTATAGTTCAGCTGTAGACTAGCCTAGCATGCTCATGGCCCTGGGTTCAATTCCTAGCATTGAAAAAGAAAAGAAAAGATAAAAAAAGAAGTTCTTTTCACCTAGATCCTGTTGCCTCAGGCTGAGCTGGACTCTAGTCCCCAGCAGGCCTGAACAGGCTTGCTGTGAGCAGTTGCACACCAAGCAGAGGGATAACACACAGCTCTGAGGTATGTGCATTTCTATGGAACAACATTAGCTAACGGAAACTGTATCACAAGTAGAAAAATCACATTCCTTCTGCTTAAAGATGATTGAAACTGGATAAAGAAGATGTGGTTTTTTTATAAAATGGAGTACTACTCAGCCATAAAGAATGAGAAACTAGACACATTTATAACCAAATGGATGCATAGTGAGGCCATACTCATAAGTGAGAGAAATAGGACACACATGTGTGAATACCGAATAGTTTCTCTAGTGTGAGAAACTAAAAGTGTAAATAAGCATTAAAATGATTAAAAAGAATAATTGATAATTTGAAATAGGAAGAAAAGGTCCAAAGGTGTAGGGGTGGTAGGAGGGGAAGGGGAAAGGAAAGGAGGGAAAGGAAAAATTATGAGAAAAGAAAAAAAATGGAAATGAAATCTATGTAAATAGGGAAGGGTGGAGGGGGTGAGGGGCGCACAGGTAATGGGGAAAAAATAAGAACCAAGATACACCATGTACAGGTACAAGCACCCAATGATAAATGTAAATGTATTGTTTACCTAACATGTACAAATAAAAGAATTTAAGGGAAAAAAAGATGATTGAAACCATATTCTGCCCCAAACATATAGATATAATAATTTAAAAGTTAATGATCGGGCCAGGGATTTAGCTCAGTGGTTTCCTTGCCTGCTGTGTAAGCACACACACAAAAAAGTAAATGATCACAAAACTATGATTAATAGCAAGAGAGGGACTTCTTCTTAAAAGAAGGAGACACAAGCCCTCAGGGGACAGAAGGCAGCTCTCTGGGAGTTAGGAAGAGAGCAGGGCTGAACTTGTAGAGTGTGGGCCACAGCAGAGTTGCCCAGCAGGGCAGGGACCTGAGCTTGGCTGGCATTGAGATCTATGCTGCCAGTTGTTGAACATAAACCAGAGCAGCTACATCCGCTCTCCAAGGTCACAGCAAAAACCAAGCCACATGCTTGCGGTTGAGTCCTCAGTGAAGCCACCACCTCAGGGGAGCTGTCTCAGAAATGTAGCACTCACATGAGGTGGAGTCCACAGTAGACACTGCTGAGAAAACCCCAGAGACTGGAGCTCAGCCCAATACATACCCAGCTGAGGCCACTAGCAGATGGCCTTGAGCTTTTACAGAATCTCCAGATAACCTCAAAACCAAGAATCACAGAGCACTGAGGGAGACCAACACTGTGAATGCAATCAAACTCTGCAAGCAGAAGAACTGAGGGCTGAGGGGAAAAAGTCTAAAGGCAATTTTTAAAAATGTGTTAAATTATCTTTAAAGTCCTCAAAGAAATAAAGAAGTGATAACAATATCAAACAAGAAAAGGAGGTCATGAAATAAGAACAGGAAAAATCTCCAAGATTTCATTAGAAGTCTGGAGAATTAAAACTACAGTAAAACAATAAAGCTCCAAAAGATGGGCTGAATATCTCACTGAATACAGCTGGAGAAAGAAATAATGAATTAGAAGTTTGAATTGAGAAAATCTCCAGGAACACAGCACTAAAAGATCAAGAGATGGAAAATATGGGGGCAGGGTTTAGAAATAGATCCAGCTGGAACAGTTAGAAATAACAGCTGAGTTGAGAGGCAGATACATAAATTAGGCTGAAATGCTACTCTAATTGTCATTATACCTTCCTAGAATCAATTACCTTTTGATGACCAAGACAGATTGAAATTGTAATGGACATATATGAGGCAGACAATTTGTTTAGAATATCTAGATACAGCAAGTGAATAGAATTCTTTCGTACTTATTACTTGGATTTGCTTATTGCTTGCATTTTTCTTTTTAGCTTTGCCTCTCTCCTGCTGCACTCAGCTTCATCATCAGAGAAAAACAGAAGTGTACTGCTTGAAAAGGACACAATGATGAGGGCTCCTAAAGGGAAAGATGAAACAATTTCTAAGAAAATGCCAGAATTGGAAGTGGAAGACTTTCCACTATTGGATATTGCAAAGAATATGCAGAATGGTGCATCTTCAGGGTCTCTGCTAGCCAAAAAAAAGTGACCCATTCCAAAAATAACATGATCATCTGGTAGAAGAGGGTTGCTAGGGCAGGTTTATCTGATTCACCACAGGTACCTGAAGGAAAAGAGGTGAAATTAGAGGAATTAATTGACTCTATATAGTTTCTAACATCTTCTTAACAAGGAACCAGATTCCTGTACACCTCAAAAACATGATAACTTAAATTAAGATTTAGTGGAGAAAAGCTACTGAAATGGAAGACAACAGAAGTACATAACCAATTTAAATGGATACTGAACATAGAGAGGTATTGCCAGAAGCCTTACCTATGATGCACTATCAAAGAGAATTTAGCACGGCCAGTTTTTTCGTAGATTTTGCTCAAAGAGAGAGCTGTTCTGGACTGCCTCAAGGATATGCCTCAGAAACAGTCTTATACAGAGTTGGGGGTTTTTTTGGTGCCGGGGATCAAACTCGGGTCCTTGCGCTTGCGAGGCAGGCGACAGAACCACTGGGCTAAATCCCCGGCCCAGAAACAGTCTTATAAAGTAGGTGAACCCCCAAAAGAAGATCAGTCAGATTTGTTCAATAAGAAAATAATTCGGGGGAGGCAGTGAAGCTCAGCCGGTCCCAGCACCCGGAAGGAAGCTCCCCCGCTGCCATCCCAGGCTCCTAGGGCAGTGAAGCTCAGCCAGTCCCAGCACCTGGAAGGAAGCTCCCCTGCTGCCATCCCAAACTCCTAGGGCACAGAAGTTGAGCCGCGTGGGCGCCAGAAGCACCGCCCCCCTCCGTGCAAATGAGAAGACGCATAAACAAGCCTCCAAAACAGACTTCTGGATCACCTACAGCAACCCCAAGGGGAAACGAGATGAGACACTCTGATACTCAACCACCTGGACTCTCTGAACTGGCAACAAAAGAGGATCTGGGAAAAATGAAATCAGAAATAATTACTCAGATAACAGCAAAGATTTTGCTCATGGTGCAAGACATGATTAATAAATCTACAGAGGACACAGATTAAAAAATAGAGGAGCTGAGGAACATGATGGAATCCCAACATAGGAAACAAATGGAATCCATAAAACAGATACAAACAGATTTCCAAGAGATTAAAAACTCCATCGAAAGTCTGCACAGCAGAATGAACCAATGTGAGGATAGAATTTCAGATATAGAAGATAAGATTGCAATTAGTGAGGAGGAAAAGAAAAATTGCTTTAAAATTGTAAGGGAACATGAGAAATCAATCCAGCAGCTGCTAGTCGACGCAAAGAAGAATAACATAAGACTGATTGGAATCAATGAAGAAAGAAGAGAGAGTGCAGATAACATAAAAAACTCCTCACAGAAGTGATGGCAGAAAACTTCCCAAGGAGGGGAAAAGAACTTGACATACAGGTAAGTGAGGCATATAGGACTCCAGCTAGCCTTAATCAAAAAAAATCTACACACAGGCTATAATAGTTAGGATTCCAGAAATCCAACAGAAGAATAAAATTCTACAAGCAGTGAGAGAAAAGAAACAAATCACATACAAAGGAAAGGTCATCAGAATCACAGCAGACTTCTCAACACAAACCCTCAAGGCAAGAAGAGCTTGGAGTGATGTATTTCAAGCCCTAAAGGAAAATAGCCTCCAACCCAGATTGATGTACCCTGCAAAACTATCTTTCAAAATTGATGGAGAAATAAGATGCTTTCATGATAAAGAGCACCTCAGGAACTTCATGAATATCAAACTGGAACTCCAAAAAATTTTAGACAATACCCTAGGAAAAGACAATGAGGATCAAAACCCCAGGAAACCCAGCAGAATGGATCCACTGGGCGTGACAAATTAAACCCAAAGGGGGAGAATCCAACAAAAAGAAAAAGTCATGACAAGGCTTTTAAAACTTTTGATTTCATCTCCCTAATGAGTGTATAATTCAGTCTTATTATTGTACTGATTAGTATTTTTCTGATTCTAGAATTGCACACCATTCCTTGTGCTATACTGGCTATTTATCATCTTATGTCTACATTTTAATTGGGTTGTCTATTAATGAGCTCTAAGAATTCTTTAAATATTCTGCTCATAGGTTATATGCATTGTAAATATGGTCTGTTTTAAGGACTACTTTTCATTTTAATGATGTCATTTAAAGTTCTAAATTTTGATGGAATCTCATCAATTTTTTTTCTTTTATACATCATGGTTTTTGTATCCTAGGTAGTTCTTGCCTACCCTGAATTCATAAATATTTTCCCTTATAATTTCTTCTTAACATTTTACACTTTTAGGCTTTCTTATTTAGGTTCATAGATCCCTTCAAGTTATTTTCATGCCTGGAAAAAAAAGGTTGAGGTTAATTTTTTATATACGGATCCCAGGTGTTCTAGTGCCGTTTGCTGAAGACACTATCTCTTCCTCAGCTCTTGAATCGAGTTTATAGTCTATAAAATGCTAATGTTAAATAATCTTTCAAAGCTCAGTGGACCATATATGTGTGGTTTTATTTCTAGGTTCTCTGTTTTATTCAAATGATCTATATGTCTTTCCTTACACCAACACTGCCTTGATTACTGTAGCTTTAGAAGTCTTAAAATTGGGTGCTAAACATCTTCCAACACTGTTTTTGTTTTTGTTTTTGGCTTTTCTGGGTCCTTTGTACTCCTACATAACTTTTAAATTTCAATATCCAGTTCTTCATTTATAGCAAGTATACACAGACCTGAATTTTTATGTATACCTTGTGTTTTCTAATCCTGCTAAATTCAAATACAAGTTCTAGGGGCTCCTAGAGATTTCTTAGTGTTTTCTCTGTAGATGATCATTTCATCTACATATAAAGATTTTGCTTCTGCCGTGCCAATCCTATCCTAGTTGTGTCATTTTATTGCCAGACTATTTTGGTGGGGACTAGGTTTCAAAGTTTAATGGACAGATAAAGAGTAAGCATATCTGCCCTTGTTCCCCACCTTAAGGAGAAAGCATTATATCTTCTCCATTTATATAAGGCGTTCTCGCTGGAAGTATGGAGTACATGTCTTTAATCTGTTGAGAAGGTTCTGTTCTACTTCTAGTCTCCTGATAGCTTTTACCATGAACAGCTGTAGAATTTAGTCCAATACTTTTTCTCCAACTAGTGACCGGATCATATGGCTTTTTCCTTTCCTCTGTTAAAATGATGACTTTTGGGGGTGGATCTTCCAATGCTGAACCAACTCTGCCATCCCTATAACAAAACCACTTTCTACATCCTGCCAGATCTGACTTCTATTAGTTTGTTTTGTTCAACAAATTTCTATCTATGTTCATACATTTTTCTTCTATTATCTTTATCCAGTTTTAGGATTAGCACAATGTTGAGTTCCTAAAATGAGGGGAGAAGTGTTCCTTCTTTTTTCTGCTTTAATTGTTTGATATAATTTATCAGTTAAAATGTTTATGAGCCTGCTGTTGTCATATAGGTAGGTTTTCAAGCTAGGAATATACTTTCTTTAATAGGTGCTATTCAAATTTTATATTTCCTCCAGAGTTAGTTTCATTAATTTGTCTTCCAAGGTCCTTCTTAGCAGTTGTCAAATTTATTTCAAAAAAGATTTTTGTAATATGCTTTCTATATCCTTTTAAATTCTGTAAAATCTGTGGTAATGTCTCCTAGATCTTAATATTGTAATTTTAAAAATGTATAACTGATATTGTGTAACAGGAAGAAAAGGTCTAAAAGAGCAGGGGAATTGGGAGGGGTAGGGGAAGGGAAAAAAGGGAAAGGAAAAAATATGAGATGAGGAAAAAAAATGGAAACAAGGTCTTTGCAAATAGGGAAGGGTGGAGGAGGTGAAGGGAGGGCAGGGGAAGGGGAAAAAAATAAGAACCAAGAGACTCATGTAATGGTACAAGATCCCAATGATGAATGTAACTGTATTGTATACCTAAAATGTACCAATAAAGTTAATGGGGAAAAAAATATATATATATAAAATTTAAAAAACAACAAAAAAGAAAATAATTTGGGAGCAAGATTTAGAGTGTACAGCCTTATCAACCAACCTTCCAGAAACTAGCCACACAGAGACATTTTTCCCTTCTGTACACAATAGGATCAGTGTGATGAATAGAAGTAAAGACAAATATATTAAAATATCAGGCCAGCTGTGCATGGTGGTGCACACTTGTAATCTCAGCATTCAGTAAGTAGACTGAGGCAGGAGGATCAGCATGAGTTTGAGGCCAGCCTGGGCTACATAGTGACTTCAAGGCCAGCCTGAACTACATAGCAAAGCCCTGTCTCAAAAAAAAAGATGACTCACATTCACTTTCTTATAATGAAACTTCCATGCATAAAACTATGTTATGGGACTCTTTTCAAATATGAAATGAAATTAGTTCTAAAAGTCTTAAGGATATGCATTTTGGCATATTGCATAAAACTCTTCCAGAACAAGTTGATCACCTAGGTCTTAATAGCTCTAGTAGTTCAGAGACCAATTTTTAAAATTTGAATCAAATAGGTTCCCATGCACTGTGACATTTTTCAGGATGATGTTGTTGAAGAAAGACAGGCTGGTCTAGAATCAGACTTCAACTCACAGGCTATTCACAGTAGTTAAGAGGCTCAAAAGGAATCTCTTTTCAAAAAAAGGGAAGAGCTGGGCATGGTGAGAAGCTGAGGCAGGAGGATCACCATGAGTTTGAGGCCAGCCTGGGCTAAACAGTAAGTTCAAAGCCAGCCTAAACTACATATCGAGACCCTATCTCAAAAATGGGGGGGGGGACCTTACTTCTCTAATCCTGAAACACTTGAAAGATGCAAACCCAGATTTGAGTCCTGTACCCCAAAACATGCAAGCAGATACAGTGTATGCATCACTTTTTGGACACTAATGATTTGCTCATTGACTACGCACATGTCCCTCATTCATAGGAAAAGGTCTCTGTCACCACTAATTAAGTTTTCTCTAGTAGAACAAAAATTGAGGACCGCAGTACCATGTAGTCTTGGAGAATCTTGTAGTCTTAGAGAACTTCTACATAATTTAAAAGAAGAAGAAATCATGAAAAAGGGCCTTGATACAAAAGAATCTCTGACTTGACAAACCTTGCAGTACCCAGTGCACTTAAATTGAAGCTGCCACAGAATAGAAAATGATTTGTAACTTAAATACATGTTAGAAGTGTAACACTGTTTTTCAAAGATGTAAAAGATCCTAAATACCAAAAAGAAAGAAAGAAAAAATGACTGAGGACTTTCCAGAAATAAAAAAAAAAGAATTCTTAGATTTGAAAAAAATTTTCTTCACATGCTAAGCATGATGAACAAACAAAAATTTATTTCTAGTTTCACATTTTAGTAAAACTGAAGAACACCAAGGATTAAGAAAAAATCCTTTATCGGGCTGGGGATTTAGCTCAGTGGTTCCAGCACCTGCCTCGCAAGTGCAAGATCCCGAGTTCGATCCCCGGTACCAAAAAAAGAAATCCTTTATCCACATTCCAAAATAATCAGTGACAGTATATCACACTTCTTGTGGAAAATAAGTCTGGGAGAAGTTTCCCATTTAGTAGTTATAGGTTATAAAAACAATTTAGGGAGAAACATTCACTTTGTTATTTTGAGCATTGGTATGTCAGTATGCTTACCTAATGTTTGGTAAATGTAGTAAAATGTGTGTGTGTGCTAACGCGTGTATGTGTCATTGCCATTGATCTGATGTCTTATGCTGCAATTTTTTTTAAAAACTTGAATGTTCTTAAATTTTTATGTTTAATAAAATTATCTCTTTAAAAAAAATAAAAAATTAAAAAATCCTAGTACCATGGAAAAAGTAGATTACCTCAAAACAAGGACCAAGGATCTGACATCAGAGTCTTCATTGGCAACAATGCAAAGAAGAAAATAAAACAATATTTAAGAGAGAAAGGAAAATAAACTTGAAATTAGAGTTGTATACATAGCTACACAATCCTTCAAGAGTAATGATAAGTTAAATATATTCTCAGACATCACTTCAAAGAAAAAACTGAATCTAGAAAGAAGCAGTGATTTGAAAGAAGCAATAATGAACAAATGAATCAGTTAAACATGTTAGAAAAGCTAAATACCTACTGACTGTGATCATTAACTTTATGTTCAGTTGCTGGTGCTAACACTGCAGCACATAGACATTGGGAGGGCAGGGGATGGAGGGCAGTCAAGGGCATCGTGCACTGGACCCTGCCGGGATCCTGGCTCACATAGTCTTGGCTCCACCTCTGACTGCAGCCAAAGCTGCAGCCAAAGTTCCTGAAATGCTCACAACAACAAGCTTTCACCTTAGGTGAGATTCAATTTCTGCTTCAGGACTTATGCAGTTAATGCCTCCAGAGGCAGCCCTCAACCCACGGGGATGGGAGCTGATGGATAAATGCTTCCCTCACTCATTCTCCAGACAGGCAATTACAAGAAGTCTTCTATACGTGCCTCAGGAGGTGTCCAGTGGAATTGAGCCCAAATTGCCCACAGTAGAGAACCCAGGGACACACTCATGTTGGCGACCTTCCCACCCCACTCTCCCAGTGCCTCTCTCCAGCTCCACACCATTACTTTTCACGTGAACTTTCCATATACAAGACCTGACTCAGCCTTTGATTTCAAAATAATTCTAAGCTAAGACACTCAGGTTCTTGTCTTCTTTGAGAGAATCAGAGAGCCATAGTTTAGTTTTTACTAAGTTATAATTTACATCCATTAAATGAATCTTATGAATATAAACCCAGAAAGTTTTAGTGTGTCCACAAACCTGTACAACCATCATCTCTAATTCCAGAACATTTTCATCATCCCAAACAGAAACCTTGTAGCTATTAGCAATCACTGATCTCCCTCTGTCACCATGGATTTGCCTATTCTGGACATTTTATATAAATGGAATTATATAATATGTGGTCCTATGTGACTGACTTTTTTCACCTGGAGTAATGTTTTCAAGGTTCATCCATGTTGTAGCATGCTTCAGTACTTTATTTCTTTCTATGGATAAATAATATTCCCTTGTATGACAGAGCAAAATATTAAACAACCAGAAGCACAATTAACCAATGATGGATGTATCAATCATATTTTTATTTGTAGTGAAATACACATAACATAAAAATCACCATTTTAACCATCTCTAAATCTATAGTTCAGTAGTTTTAAGTATATTCACATTGTTGTACATCCAATCTCCAGAACTTTCTAATCTCACAAAATAGAAACTCTATATTCATTAAACAACTCCCATTTTCCTCTCCCTAGTTTCTGGAAACCACTATTCTATTTTCTGTTATTATGAATTTGACTACTCTAGGTACCTCAAATAAATGGAGTCATATAATATTTGTCTTTTTCTTTTTCAGTACTGGGGATTGAGTCCAGGGCCTTGAACATGCTAGGAAAGCACTGTACTACTGAGCTACATCCTCAATGCTTTCTTTTTTTGAGACAGGATCTCACCAAGTTGCCCAGGCTAGCCTCAAATTTACAAGCCTTGTCTCAGCCTCCAGAGTAGCTGGGATTACAGGCATGGGCTGGCATGCCTGGCAAGATTTCTTTTTTGTAACTAGCTTATTTTACTTAGAAAAGTGTTCTCAGGCCAGGTGTGGTGGCATACACCTTTAGTCCCAAATCTTGGGAAGCTGAGGCAGGAGGCTCACTCGAGCCCAGAAATTTGAGTCCAGGCTAGGCGACATAGTGAGACCTTCATTTCAAAACCAACAGTAACATTATCCCACTGGGCAGTGTGGGTACCATGAGCAACATAGGACTGAATTTGGATGAGGTAGCTGCTCTGATCCAGAAACTGAATTCTGACCCTCAGCTTGTACTTGCCCAGAACATCAGGACCACCCGTGACCTGCAGGACATCTGTCTGAAAAGGGCCACTGTGCAGGGTGCACAGCATGTGTTCCAGCATGTTGTTCCTCAGGAAGGCAAGCCAGTCACCAACCAGAAGAGCTCCAGGTGATGCTGAGTCTTTTCTTGTCTGGGTGTTATGAGACTTCTGTTCATGAAAAAATTAAATATTGAAGAATTTGAGTTTAGTCAATTTTACTTTTTTGTGGGGGGACTAGGTCAAATGCTACTATTTCTTCTTGAATGCTTTTGTGGACACAGCCCAGAAAAAGGACCTTTAGGATGGGAGGCTGGTGTAGTATTTGCTGAGGAAGCCTACAAATGATGGTGGGCAGTGGGATGTGCTTGTCAGTATTTTTTTTAAATATAGGGGCCAGGGATTTAGCTCAGTGGTTTCGCCGCCTGCTGCACAAGCGCAAGGACCCAAGTTTGATCCCCAGTACCCAAAAATAAAAAATAAAATAAAATAAAATATGTTGTTGTTCTCCAGAAATGCTTCCCTATAACAGAGACCAAGCAAGAGGATGAATGATATTCTGAATCACAAGATGAGAGAATTCTGGGCCCAGGATTTAGCTCAGTGGTTCTGTTGGCTGCCTTGCAAGTACAAGGTCCTGAATTTGATCCCTGGTACCCACCCCCAAAAAAAGAGAATTCCGTATACAACTATAGAACCTAGAAAGGAAACTAAGGGAAAAGTCTCCGCTACAAAGGATGCCACGATGGAGGAGATATTCCGAGTGGTGTGCAGCTGTTCAGGTAATCCACCAGACACATTCACCTGTCAGTATCGAGGCAAAGATAAAAATTATCACAAGATTGGTCCCATAACACCCCGGGAGTTTTACAGGGAACATGTCAAACCACTCTTCAGTATAGGAGATAAGATTTGTTTCATGAATGATCCATGACCCTAGCACAAGTACAACAAACTTTACACTGCAGACTACCTGAGCAATATGGTTGGAGGGAGAAGAACTCTGTTTAACAACTAGCCCATTGACTTCTTGAAAAAGATGGTTGCTACTTCCATCAAAGATGAAGAGGCTGTGTGGTTTGGCTGTGATGTTGGAAGACACTTCAACGGTAGCTGGGCCTCAGTGACATGCATGTCTATGACCATGAGTTGGTGTTTGTTGTCTCCTTGAAGAACATGAATAAAGCTGAGAGGTTGTCTTTTTTATGAGTCCCTTATGACCCACACCATGACGGTCACTGCTGTCTCGGAGAAGGATGATCAGGATGGTGTATTTCTGAAAAGGAGAATTTTTGAGCTGAAGACCATGGACACAAAGTTACCTGTGCCTGACTGACAAGTGATTCTGAGTATGTCTACAAAGTGGTGGTGGACAAGAAACAAGTCCCAGAAGATGTGCTGGCTGTGTTAGAGCAGGAGCCCATTGTCCTCTCGGCATGGGACCCCATGGGGGCTTTGGCTGAGTGACACCGCCTCCAGCTCTTTCCTCCTCCCATGGAACCTGATATAGCTGCAAAGGACAGACGGGACTGAAGCCAAACTTACACAGGTGACTGTGTGTTCCCACAGGACACAGTCAGACTTGGATTTCCAGCCTCCGCCAGGAACCTTTTTGGGGAAGTGTGCTTTATGCTGAAACAAAATATTCATAAAGAAGAAAACCAGGAAAAATCAGGTCATGTTATCTACTCTCCTCATCTCCAACAGCTCAGGATCGCTTAGCATTTTAATCAGATGTAATTGTCTTAACCCCATCAAAAAGGTCTTCAGTGTGTGTTGTAATAAGACAGGAGAGGATGAGCATCCCAGGTGTCTGCAGAGGAAAGAGCCCCAAGCTCCTGGTTGCTAGAGTACAGTGCGGGAGGGGTGCCTATGACTTGAGCTCTCAGGGCTCCATGTGGCTTCAGAGACTGCACCCTTCTTAAATGGCAGTCACGGAATTCAATGTTTTCAAGGCAATTTCTCGTGCCTCTTACAGCCCAAGCACAGGAGGAGGTTGATCAGATCTGACATGATTCCTTCCTGTTCTGAAATGTGGGGGTGCAGCTGTGTGCGTTGGGTAAAATAGAGGTTTAGAGAAAGTAGGAAAGAAGACAACCAAAACCTTATCATCACCTTATCATGATCTCAGTTGTAATCAGTAGAGGGAGCTCTGGCGAAATGGTTTAACTTTTGCCTCTGCACTGGGGGTTGGGGGCAGGAGAAGATGATATTCATATTATTCAACTAGATGGTACTGAGAAGGTTTTGCTAAATGAGAATTTAAAACAACAACAACAACAAATAGAACAGAATAACGTCCTCAGGGTTCATCCATGTTGTAGTAAGGAACATATATCTTTCCTTTTTAAGGCTGAACAATATACCATTGTATGTTGCTACAACATTTGGTTTGATGTATTATCAGTCAGTGGAAACTTCGCTTGCTTCCACCTCTCGGTTGTTGTGAATACTGCTGCTATGACCATTTTTCATTCTTGTCGATATTATTAATCTTAGCTAATGTTATGGCATATAATGTTTACATTAATTGAGGTTATTAGGCTCCTGTACATGGCTCATCTTTATTCTTCTTGTTTGTTTACTTGTTTGTACCAGGGATCAAACTCAGGACTTTGCGCTTGTGAGGCAGGCAGGGGAACCACTGAGCTAAATCCTGGCCCATATCTTTATTTTCCTTATTTCCCCTTCCCCTCCTCCTCACCCTTCACACTTTTTCCCTTGGACTACTTCCCTATTGCAAGAGATCCATCTCCTTGTCTCCTTCTATCCATTCTTTATTATTGTCTTTGTACTTTGCCTCACTCAAATAAGAGATACCAAATGATATTTAAACTTGTGTATCTGCTTTATTTCACTCAACATTATATTTTCCAGGTGCACCCATTTTCCTACAAATGTCTCAAATCTGTTATTCTTTATAGCAGGGTAGTATTCTGTTATATATAAATACCACATTTAAGGGCCAGGGATTTAGCTCAGTGGTTTCATCGCCTGCTGCACAAGCACAAGGACCTGAGTTCGATCCCCGGTACCAAAAAAAACCCCAAAAACATTGCAGACTGGTTGGCTAAATACCACATTTTCTTGATCCAATTATCTGTTGTTGATGCATACAGGCTATTTCCAGGATTTAGCTATTATGAATTATGTTGCTATAAACATTAGTATGGGTGCCAGGGATTTAGCTCTGTGGTACTGCACTTGCCTCACAAGCATGCAAGGTCCTGAGTTCAATCCCCAGTACAAAAACAAACAAGCAAAAAAACCATTGGTATGCATGTCTAAAGCTCTTTCAGGAAGATACCCAGCAGGGGGATAGCTGGGTTATATAGAATTTCTAATTTCAATTTGAGAAATCTCCATACTAATTTCCATAATGGTCGTACTAGTTTATACTCCCACCAACAATGAAGCAGGGTTTCTTTTTCACCACACCCTTGCCAGCATTTATTATTGTTTAATTTCTTAATGAGTGTCATTCTTTCTGGAGTAAGATGGAACTTAGTGTTGTTTTAATTTGCATTTCTTTAATGACCAGAGATGTTGAGCATTTTTTTCATATATTTGTTGACCATATTTATTTCTCCCTCTGTGAAGTGTCTGTTCATTTTGCTTGCCCATTTCTTGACTTGATCTTTAATTTTAGGTGGTTTTGAGTTCTTTGTATAGTCTAGATATTAATCCTCTGTCTGAAGAGTAGCTGGCAAAAATTTTTTCCCATTCTGTAGGTTGTCTCTTCACTCTACTGATTGATTCTTTGTTGTGCAGAAGATTTGAAATAATCCCATGTATTGATTCTTGCTGTTATTTCTTGTACAAGAGAGGTTCTGTTTAGAAAATACTTTCCTACACCTATGTCTTCAAGTGTTTTACCTATTTTATCTTCCATTATGTTTAATGTTTATGTTTTAATGTTTACATCTTTTGTTCATTTTGATTTTAGTTTAGTATATGGTGAGAGATACAGGTCCAGTTTCAATCTTCTACACATACAAATAATCAGTTTTCCCAGCACCACTTGTTGAATAGGCTAATTTTCCTCCAACAAACATATGCTTTTGGCCCCTTGGTAAAAATCAAATAGCTGAATGTGTCCAGGGAAGATTCTGTATACTCAGTTCTGTTTCATTGATCCATGTATCCATTTTTGTTCCAGTACCACACCATTTTTATTGCTGTTGCTTTGTAGTATAGTTTGAAATCAGGTATTGCTATGCCTCCTGTTTTGCTATTGTTGCCCAAAATTGCTTTTGCTATTCTGGGTCTCTTCTGGTTCCAGATGGATTCTAGATTTCTTTTTTCTAGATCTACAAGATATGCTGTTATTATTTTGATTGGGACTGCATTGAATCTGTATAACAATGTTGGGAGTGTGGCCTTTTTGACATTGATTCTGCCTATTCAGGACTTAAAACATTAGCCAGAGCAATTAAGCAAGAGAAAGAAATAAAAGGGATACATATAGAAAAGGAAGAATGCAAAATATCATTATTAATGATAAAAGATTATCATTATTATTGTTAACAATAGAAGATTAATTATAAAAGACCCAAAGAATTCTACCAAAAAACTCTTAGAATTAATAATGAACTTCAGCAATGCATCAGGATACAAGATCAACACACAAAAATCATTAGCATTTGTGTACACCAACAATGAACTGGATGAGAAGGAAATTATGAAAATAATACCATTCACAATAGCTTCAAGAAAAATGAAATATCTAAGAATTAACCTAACCTAGAAAGTGAAAGGCCTCTATGAGGAAAAATACAGTACTCTGAAAAAGAAGATTGAAGAGAACATCAGAAAATGGAAAGGTGTCCCTTGCTCCTGGTTAAGAGGAGTTTTTTTAAAAAAATAGAAGTAGGATTTCCTTGAAGAGACCAATATAGTGATTTGTACCACTAACTCGCACCCCCAGCAATGGGTAAGTAGTAGGAGAGTCCTTGTCCCTCACCTCAGATCTAGGGGGAGTAGCTTCAATAGAATTGCTGAGAAAGCTCAGTATGCATCAATCAGTCAATAAACTGTTGAGCGTTCCAGGGACTAGGGTGTGACTGAGGATAAAATAGGGGTCCTCGGGCTGGGGACTTAGCTCAGTGGTTCCTGCCCCTGCCTCGCAAGTGCAAGATCCTGAGTTTGATCCCTGGTACCAAAAAAAAAAAAAAAAATAGGGGTCCTCCATAATTTAAAGAGTATATTAGACTTGACTCTAACTCATACCTCAAAAATCTAATAAGGATGATTTCCATTTTTGCCTATGAAGGATTAACTACCCCCAAAATTGCCCCTTACTACTATAAGCAATTAGAAATCTGAAAAACACATAGGAAACCTACTTTATACATTGAACAACAGGTTCTCCTGGAGAGAAGAGCCATCAGTCACGTAAATGCCCTAACTTACAGCCTGGGGGAAGTTTCTGAGTCACAGTACAAAAAGGAGAATTCCAAACACAGCTCAGTAGTCTCCCTGAGTTGAGGATGGAAAAACTGGCATTCCAAGTTTAAAGCAATTTTCATGACAAAGTACATATGAGGGAAAAATGAGTCTCACAGAAAAAATCTCCAGATGTATACTGAGAACTATCTTGGGGGGTGAGGCTCAGAACTGATGCTCTCATGTATGACGAGAAATTACTGAAGTCAAGGAAAAGAATCACCAGAAAGTAGGCCAAATAAATTTTGGAGCCCACTCCTGACTAGGAATAATCAAAAAGGAAAGAACTTGTAATATATCAATCATTGGGCAGAGTCCTCAGAAGGATCATACGCTAGTAGTAGAGCTAATTAGTTCCAAAGTAAATCTCCCTGCCATAACAAAGCTTCAAAGAGAAACAGAAGATATCAAAGTGATTCATAAGTACTCAACTGCATGCCAGAAAAAAAAGTCAACACTATTTAAAGGAATACAACAAAACACAGCATTCAACAATATAAAATTTACAATACCCAGGACCTATTAAAAAGTGACCAGACATGGACCAAGGATTTAGCTCAGTGGTGCCGCCGCCTGCCTTGCAAGCACAAGGTCCCAAGTTCGATCCCTGGTACAAAAAAAAAATTACCAGACATGCAAAAAAGCATAAAAAGTTTCCCATTCTAGGAGAAAAAACAATCACTGGAAACAAACCCATAAGAGACATAGATGGTAGAATTAGTAAAGACCTTGAAACAATTATTTCTTATCATATAATCAAGGAAAATATGGACATAATGAGGACAGAATTGGAAGATATACAAAAAAATCAAAATGGAACTTCTGTAGCTTAAATATATAATATCCAAAATGAAAATACTCTGGATAGGATTAAGAGCAGATATAATACTACTGAAGAAATGATCAGTGAACTTGAAGAAATAGAACAATCAATTACCAAAAGTGAAGCACTAGGAGAGAAGACATTTAAAAAGAAATAAACAGAGTCATAGTGGGCTGTAGGACAATACCAGTCTAATATATGTGTAACTGGACTCCCAGAAGGAGAGGAGAAAGTGGACAAACAGGAAAAACTGAAATAAATTGTGGTTTAAATTTTACCATATTATATGAAAATTAGAAACCCATAAATTCTACAATCTTGACAAAATTCAAGCCAAAAATATATAAAAGAAAGAAAACCATGCCAAACACTGCACCATAATCAAATTGCTGAAAACCAAAGGTAAAAAGGAAATTTTAAAAGCAGCAAGAGAGATCCCATTTCTAGTCAAGATGGAGTAACAAGGAGTAGTATATTTACCCTTTCAATAAAACAACCTAAAAATAGACAAAGTATATGAAATAACCATTTTAGGGCACTTGACATCAGACAACAATGGATGGTGATCTCTGAAAGATAGGAGATGTCTAGATTAGACGAGTTCCACAATTTCCCCCACTTAACAATTAAATGAACTATTGTGAAGTTTTCATACTATACATGAAATGGTACAACATCACCTGAAGGTAGATTGCAGTGGGATACTATAAACCCTAAAGCAACACTGAAATAACAAAACAAAGCGTTATGGCCAATAAACTAACAAAAGTTAAAATGAAATCATAAATAATATTCAAATGATCCATAAGAAGTCAGAAAGGAAGACAAAGGGATTAAATAATACTAAATAAGGAAAAAGTAATAAATATAAAAGAATGTAAGAGCAGAATTTAATTCAGTGGGAAAATCATCAGTTTTTAAGAAAAAAAGCTACAGAATTTTAATAGATGGATATTCTAGGACAATTTTGAGTTTTGAGATCCATAAACACAGGATATTATTTTTCCATTTATTTAGTATTTGGCTGGTTGTTTGGTTGCTTGGCTTTGTTGGGCGAGACTATACCGGGGATCAAAAGCTTCAATCATCCTAAGCGAGTGCTCTGCCACTGAGACAGCTCCCCAGCCCTGGGTCCTTTTTATCTCTGCCTCTCGAAGGCCTTTTGTAAGTAAAAGAAGCAAGAAGAAGAATATGTATACTGTATAGTTCCACTTACAATGTATGAATCTTCAAAACGTGACTCTTTTGGCAAAGGCAAACATAAAGGCATAGAAATGCGATCAGAGGTTGCCAAGGGCTGGAAATAAGAGGTAAGACAAAGAGCCAAAGGAAACTTTGTTGATGTTGGAAATGTTCTTTGCCTTGATTATGGTGTTCATTGCTGGCTATATATGAAAACTGGTAGATTTTCTTTATGTAAGTTATATCTGAATAAATGTGATTTTAAAATCCAATTTGTTAGCCAGGTATGGTGGTCCACACCTAGTAGTCCCAGCACTCACAAGGGTAAGGCAGAAGGATCACCATGAGTTCTAGGTCAGCCTGGGCTACATAGTGAGTTCAAGGCCAGCCTGAACTACACAGTGAGAACTTGTCTCAAAATAGCAACAACAACAAAACCAAAACAAAAATCCAATTTGTGAAAGGCTTGCTGGCTTATAGTGGTTTTGATAATAAAGTGAAAATAATTAGCTCATTGGAAACTGGCTCCCCTAAAATCAATGGGAGAAAGGATGTGTGATTATTTCCCATGGATCAAATATGAGCCCTGTGGAGGGGTGAGCACAGAGACACTGAAACCTGCCCAGGAGCACCACCTGCAGACAAGATGAGCCCTCAGCAGAAAGAAGCTAAAGTTTGTGAGCCCTGGAGTGGTCAGCTACACCAAGGAAACCATGGGAGAGAGACCCCAGTGATGGTGGGCACTGGAATGTCTTGGAAGAATGTACACAAGCACTCCACTGAGCCAGGTGTGGTGGCACACACCAGTAATATCAGATCTCTGGGAAGCTGAGACAGGAAGATTGCAAGTTCAAGCCCAGCCTGGAAAACTTACTGATTTATCAAGAACTTGCCACAAAATTTTAAAAGGGCTGGGTGTGTAGTTCAGTGCAAAAGCCCTGGATTCAATCCCAAGTGCCCTCAGCACAAAAAAGGGCCCCACTGGATGAAGAGTTAGCTATATACATGTACAAAGTCCAAGAAGTTGCTCTGACAGCTTACAGCTCACACAAGACAAGTCAAAGTGAGACTTTCACTGCCCTCTCCCTGTATAAACACTTCAATGCTGGAGGAACCAAAAGTAGCCAAGTCAGAAGGGGGGAGGAAGGGGAAGGGGAGGAGAGACCCAAGGCTTCTCTTTTCTCTCTCCCTTTCTCTCCTCTCTCCCCCACCCCCTCAGCTTTTTTCATTTTACACCTGTGCTAGTTACTTTTCTTGTTGCTGGACAAAATACCTGACATTCACAAGTTAAAAGAGGAAAGGTTTGTTTTCGCTCACAGTTTGTAGAGGCTTCAGCCTATAGCTGGTTGGCTCCAGGGCCAGGTGGCATGGCAAAGGGGCATGGCAGAGGAGAAACAGTCCACGGAAGGGTAGGCAGGAAGCAGCAAAACAGTGGCAGTGGCAGTGGCGGCAGCAGCAGCATCAAGCCTCCATTTCCCTTTTTATTCCAAGCCTATTGGTTGGTGTCATCGACACCCAGGGTGAGCCTTCCCATTATCCACACCCAAAATTATACTATACCAATTAGTGTACTAATACAGTACCACACACCCTTAATCCCAGTATCACACACTCATGATCCAGCCACTTCTCAAAAGTGTCATCTGTGACCACATGAGGCTTTGGGGGAACATCTAGATACAAGCCATAGCAGTACCTCATCTTCCCAAACAGACTAAGAAGGTGCAAAGGAGATAATTTGTTTGTTTGTTAATTAGTTGGTTGGTTGGTTGGTTGCAGCCCAGGCTGGCCTTTAACTTGTGGTGATCCCTCTGTCTCAGCCTCCCAGATGCTGGGATTACAGGCATAGGCCACCATGTCTGGCACAAAGGAGAAATTTTTAACTTTTAATTGTCTGTTAAATTTTGGAGGCCTGGGGGTTTCTTGAGTGCTCTTTGTTTTGGGGGTTTGTTTTTGGCTTGGTTTTGCTTGTATTTTTTTACATTTTTTATTGTGGTAAAAAATGTATAACATAAAATATACTATTTTAACCATTTTAATTGTACAATTTAATGGCACCAAACATGCTTACATTATTTTTATGCACCCATCGCCAGAACTTTTTCATCATCCCAAAGTGAACCCCTTACCCACTAAACAATAACTTCCATTACCTCCCTCCCCCCAGCCCTTTGCAACCACAATTTTACCCTCCATATCCACAAATTTGAACAAATTATATGGTTTTTAATTGCAGTGACTAAAATGAGACTTTTATAACTTGAAATGGCCCAGAAATTATTTACCAATGGAGTGTTTCCTGAGAAGACATGGGCCTGCCCTACATTTAATTCAAAAGGGTAGTGAATGGCTGGGCATATAGCTCAGAGCACTTGCCCTGGGTTCTATCCCCAGCATCATGAAGAAAAAATGTGTGTGTTGGAGCATGGAGGATTGGCAATGGACCATCCCCTCAAAACACATTTGAATGGAAGTTAGGAAATAAAATTAAAGGTGCCTGTGTCAACACCCTGTGAATCATTTCTTCAACCTCTATGCTACATAAATAAGGAGCTCATTTTACCCAGGGCCAAGAAATCTAAAAGCAGAGAGTCAAGGGCTAATACAGCTGGTTTAGAAGTCACCAGAATCCAGGTTCCTTTTAGCTTCTTGCTGCACCATCTTGGTTGTGGCCCCACCAGCCCCATGGTATAGGTTCAGAGTCTGAGTTGTAGGCAGGAAGAACAGGCAAAGGCTTTTTTGGACAACTGGGGATGTTGACACTGAACTCATGCCCTGTTTCGGTGGTTTAGAAAAATGGCCAGGTTGAAAAACATGCTTCAGAAATCTAAGAAGTATGACAATGTCTCTTGGTAGGGCCAGACTAGTTGACAATTCTCATCTCTGAATACTAAAGTTGCATGCTCAGATCCAAAAGTCTGGAGGCAATGATCTAGCTAGTAGAAGAGCTTGGCCATTAGTTTAATCCTTGGCTATACAAACAGGGGAGGTTAAGGACAATTCTGTTCCTTCAGTTTCTGTAGAGGGAAAGAGTAATAGAAGAAAGGCTCTGGTTATTATTAGCCTATGTCATATAAATGGGCTAAAGATGACCCCTGTTCTTGGCCCCTGAGGTGTTTGCTTTTTCACAATAGGACTGTTAGCTCCAAAGCCCTTTGGAGCTCAAATTTTTACATAAATAATGTAATATATATTATATATATATATATAAACATAAACACAAACATATATATATATGTATATATATATATATATATTTTGGAGATACGAGAGCCCAAGCCACTGCTGCCTTTAGCGTTCTTTGACCCAGAAGCACCTTCTTCCAGACAAGCACCTCTGCCTGGGGAGTTCCCTCGCTATCTTCCCTTTCTGGGTGGAGGACCTACAGCTCCATCCCTAGAAGAGCACCTGCTAAGAGGGACTTCCCCTCACAGGCAACATTGTTTGAGCTCCACCCAAATCAAACTCACTGTGTGATACTGCCATCTCGTGGTCATTTTCTCCCTCTTCAGTCCCTGTGTCCTAGACCTCACCAGGAATCTAAATAGTATCCCAGGGCATTAGAAAATCCAGATAATGTTAGGGTAGACAATAGGCAGCCAGAAATTTAACCAACATCTCCTATAGTAGGTACAATACATAATGTCTAAGAGACTATAGTAGGTAATGTCTAGCAGAAATCAGACTCTCAGTACAATGAAAAAGCTGGTAAAACACTTGTGATTAAGTGACTTTAAAAAGCAATTAAAGCTGAGTGTAGCAGGGCACATCTGTGATCCCAGAACTCTGGGAGCTGAAGCAGAAAGATTTCAAGTTTGAGCCCAGTTTGAGGAACTTAGTGAGTTAGCAAGACCCTGCCTCAAAATTGAAAATAAAAAAAAGAAGGTCTGGGGATGTAGCTCAGTATGAAAGACTTGAGTTCAATTCCCAATACTGCTAAAGAACGAGATGAAGTCAGAGAAAAAGAAGAAAAATAAGAAGGAACTACATGCTACTGGGGAAAAGCCAGAGGCACATCAGAATTCATCCTTTCTGCCCTAGAATTATTATGAAAATAAATTGAAAAGGAATGACTTCTTACTGGACTTGAACTTCTTTCACCCTGGGTCTGGAACTAAGTCACACTTCCTGAGAGTCAGCAGGATCAGGACAACACTGATGTCCTTCTTGCCTTCTTGAAGTTTTAGATGTTTGGAGCCATTGTTGATCTGCAGTGCTGCTTCTACCTCCCTCCTTCCATTTCAAGCTGCAGATGACCTTTGCCGGAAGGAATTCCTGGAAGTACAGCTATTGGTGTTATTAACTGTAAGCAAAAGATATACTTCTTCCTGGCTTAAATAGAAGAGAAACTTGTGAGAGGTCTGTAGGCACAAGAAGTGGATGGTGGGGATGGGGATTGTTGGGGAGCAGGCTTAGAGGTTATGCAACCAGGACCAGTCTTCAGAATCACACTGCAGAAATGTCTGGTGAGGGCACCACTATCTGCACTTCAAATGAATATCAGCTTCCACAGCTTGCAACCCTGACACCGAGCAGTTGGTACTGTGATGCCATAACTGAGGTGAGACTGTGAAGGTGTACTGCTGCCCTACCACGTGAAAACAAATGATTTCTGGATTCTCAGCTTGTTGGGACAGAGAACAAAACATTTGTCAATGACTATGATTATTTTTCCTAGTTAAAAAAAAAATACTTAGAATAGTAGCTGCCATTTGAATTATCTCTTTTTATTGTTATTTTCCAGCATTCATCTGTCTTCTACATTAAACCAAACATTACTCAGTTGAAGTAAGATAGGAATCCAAAAGTCCTTCAGGGTTTGTCCTCTCTATGGTCAGCAGATGTTGGACACAGTTTGTCCCAAGTCTTTAATAGTAGCATTTATCTTTTTAATCCCTCCAAGAATGTACAGTGGTACCTCAGTTCATGAACTTAATTTGTTTTACAATTTTGGGGAAGATGACTGCGTTTGTGTTTGTGTGGCAAAGATGGCCGTGGTCATATTTGTCACCTGATGCAGAGTTTGCAAATGGAAGCAACATTTTGCTGAAAGCATTTGTTTGCAAACTGAATTGTTTGTAAACAGAAATGTTGGTGAATCGAGGTATTACTGTAGTATTGATTTTGGTTTACTACTGTGCTTATAAAAAGAGTACTCCAGAGGCTTCTGCTTGATTCTTACTACACTAAAGTCTTTTTCTGTGAGTCTGAGAAGCAATGTGAAGACTATGATCACTGCAGGGTACATTTATTCCAACTGCATTCTCAGAAAGTGTGGAAATAGCCACAGGATGAGTTAAGAATTCCACCAAACCTACTATGAAGTATATATAGCTCAAAGTCCCCTTTATCAAATAACCATCAGAGTCCCCATTCTAATGACCCACAGCAGCACTCTGAAATTATTAGTTCAAGGGGCTGGAGGTGTAGCTCAGTGATAGTGCATATGCAAGGCCCCAGTCCAATCTCCAGTTTGTATGTGTGTGTGTGTGTGTGTGTGTGTGTGTGTGTGTGTGAGAGAGAGAGAGAGAGAGAGAGAGAGAGAGAAAGAAAGAAAGAAAGAAAGAAAGAAAGAAAGAAAGAAAGAAATTATTAGCTTAGAACTAGCATCAATACCTGAAATATGTGGGTATTTTCTTTTTCTAAGTCCATAATTATTCTAGCAAATAGCATATGCTCATTCTTTTTTCCTCTGTGGTACTGAGTATTGAATCCAGGATTTTTGCACTAGCTACATCTCCAGCCCTTTTAAAAATTATTTTTATTTGAGACGGAGTCCTGCTAAGTCACTAAGTTTCCCAGGCTGGTCTCCAAATTGGGATCCTCCTACCTCAGCCACCTGAGCCACTGGGATTATAAATATGGGCCACCACACTAGATAGCATATACTTATTCTAATACCACCTCCAGTATGAGTTGTATTCCTAACTTGCCCAAAAACCCTGTCCAGTGGTTTCTGCAGCTGGAATCACCCTGGAGTGATTTTTTTTTAAATTCTGGACACATCATAAAGAGAGACACCTTGAAAAGAAAAACCAATACTTCTACATTGTCTCCAAATCTATAACTGAAGTCAAATCCTAGCCTTTCCCCAGGAGGCCAAGTATAAAGTCAACTTGGAGAAAAGGAAACACACACACACACATGCACACACGCACGCACGCACACACACACACACACACACACACACACACACACGAATGGCAGATTCTGAGATCTGAGCCAGAGAAATAATGAACAGGAAAGTCCCGTCCAGAGCTCCATGGCATTGTAGAAATGCTGACTGCTGGACCCTTGTCCTTCCCTGTCTCTGGGGTCCTTTTCTGGATGGCAAGAGCAGTCAGGGCTGCTGGAGGACATGCTCTGTGGACTAAGAGGCAACCAACCTTCAACTGTTTCCTAGGCTCCTCACTGTCATCCCCTAGCACCACTGTCTAAGAGGTTCTCAGTGAGTGCCTGTTACATGCATCTGTGTGGGTGGCAGTTATAGGCATCAATTCTCCAATCTAGCTGTAATAAACATCAGGGAACATTACAAATTATCATGAAGCCTACAGCTCACTTCTGGAGAAACTGTTGCACTTGGCATGGAGTTGAAGGACAAGGAAGGACCAGGATATTGGTAATTTTTTAAACCTCTACAGGTGATTCCAGTTTTAGAAACCATAGATTAGGGAGCTAGAAAAGGCAGTGGTTCTCAGTCTTGCCTGCACATTGAAAACACCTGGGAAGCCATAAAAACCATACTGATGAATCTCCAAACTAGATATTCTGGCTTAATGATTTAACTGGTAGATTTGAGTACAGTACTAGGATTTTTTTGCCATGTTCTAATGTGCAGTTATTATCATTAGGATAAAAGAATAAATGAAGAAGGAAAATGTATGAAAGAATTAATGAATCTACAGTCCTACACTGCAGTCTAGGGCTGTCTTGTGAGAATGGGGGTAGGGATTATAGTTGTAGGGGTGGGATTATCCATACCTCTTAGCACTGAGGATATTGAAGCCTGAAGAACAGAGAGAAATATTATGAAAGAACTCATTATTTGGAGAGTCTTGCTCTATACCAAGCCCTGGTCTAAATTAAGTTATTTTCTTATTTAATCTCACAACAACCCTGGAAGAATAGGTAGTTATGCCCATTATACAAGGTGCAGTCAAGACTCCTAGAGGTTAAATGACTTCCCTACCATCAAAAAGCAAATCAATGGCAGCACTGGACCAAACCCAAGTCCACTAAAACCAATGTCAACCCCTACCCCATCCTGTTGGCACCAAAATGACTGGAGCCAACTGCCCTGAAACTGCCTTGGCCCAAGCATCAGTCATCCTCTGAGCCCATGTGGCATCAAATCAGAGCTTAGCTAACAGGGATGTTTAGGAGTGTGGCAATCCATGCTGTTCAGGCCCAGTGCTATGGAAATGAGAAAGACCCATAAAGAAAGGTGCCCAGGGAAAACTCAGCCCCTGCTGTTCTTAGTTGCCATTGTCACCTAGCTAGCCTGGCTTCCTCCAGGTTGGTCCCGGGTTGGAGGAGGGCTGACCGCGGAGCCTTCTGAGTCTGAGTGCCCCGAAGGAGACCGGCAGAGGGCGTGCGTTCTGGGCCTCTCGGTGGACCCCGAGCGGTCCGCCCCGGCCCTGGGCAGAGGAGGGAATCACGATGGATCCTGGAGGCAGAGGATCACTTGCTGAGGACTCAGACCTTCCCGGTGCTGGAACTGCAAAAGAAAATGGCATGGCTGATGTGCTGCTGACCCCTGGGTCCCAGGACTTCCAATTTCCAAGCCTGATATAATCTCTTACTTGGAGCGTGAGGAGGAGCTAGCAAGAGAAATCTCAAAAACAACCAGTCCAGACTGGGAGACAATACCAGAAAGCAGAGAGCTAACTCCAGAGAAGGACTTCTCTGAAGAACCAGCCTCTGGGGTGTTAATAGAAAGATTTCCAAAGGCAGGTTCCAGTGAATGTAAGGACTCTTTAGAGAATGAGCAAGAAAACCATGAAAAACATCTAATCAAAGAGGTTGTCACTCAGAAGAAACTTTCTGGGGAGAGAAGTTACCAATGTGATGAATTTAGAAGTGGTCATTACTTGTTCAACAACACAGAGAGAGAGACTTCATAATTTTGATTCATTTAAAAAGAACTTAAAGCAAAATTCAGATATAATCAGGCATGAGAGAATTTGTGCAGGAAAGAAACCTTGGAAGTGCAATGAGTGTGAGAAGGCCTTCAATTACTACTCAGCTTTTGTCTTGCACCAGAGAGTTCACACAGCAGAAAAACCCTTTGAATGTAATGAATGTGGGAAAGCCTTCAGCCAGAGCATACACCTTACTCTTCACCAGAGATTTCACAGTGGAGAGAACCCCTGTGAATGTCACCACTCAGCCCTTATTCGGCATTATATAATTCATACTGGAGAGAAGCCCTATGAGTGCAGTGAATGTGGGAAGGCCTTCAATCAGAGCTCATACCTCATGCAGCATCAGCAGATTCACACTGGAGAGAAACCTTATGAGTGTAATGAGTGTGGGAAAGCCTTAAACCAGAGCACATTCCTTACCCAGCATCAGGTCATTCACACTGGAGAGAAACCTTACAAGTGTAACAAATGTGGCAAAGCCTTTAGTGACCACTCAGGCCTTATTCAACACCAGAGAACTCATACTGGGGAGAGGCCTTATGAATGTAATGAATGTGGGAAAGCCTTTGGCTACTGTTCAGCTCTGACTCAGCACCAGAGAACTCACACTAGGGAGAAATCCTATAAATGCAGTGATTGCACCAAGGCTTTCAGTGACTACTCAACCCTTATCCATCATCAGAGAATACACACTGGCAAGAAACCTTACAAGTGTAAGGACTGTGGGAAAGCTTTTAGCTAGAGTTCATCTCTTACAAAACATCAGAAAACTCACACTGGCAAGAAACCCTATACATGTAAGGAATGTGGAAAAGCCTTCAGCCAGAGTTTGTTCCTTTCTCAACATCAGAAAACTCATGCTAGAGGGAAAACCAGGGAATATGGCCAAGCCTTTAGTGAGCATTCAGCCTTTGGCCAACATAAGAGAATTCATACCGGATAAAGGGCATATTCAGAATATCATCATGAAGCATTTACCATACATGCTGTGAGGGCTACAAACAAATTTAAGACTGTTAGTTATTGAGAAGTCATTGTAGATGTAGGGTATAGCTTACTTAGACTGAATGAAAGGTTTTACACTTTTTTAAATGTCCTAATGGAGGACACTCTAAATTTCCCTGGGGAAAGAGGAAGTTTATTTCTAACACCATAATGTGTATGTAAGTGACCAAATCCTTGAGAGAGAAATAGGGTGTGTCATGGTGGAAAGAGGACTTGTTGGCTGGACGTGATAGTCTTATGATGCTGAGAGCCCAAAGTTATAAAGAAGCAATGATTCTTATAGGGAAATTACAGATCAAGAAATAAGGGATTGAGAATTCCTAATGAGTTTGTCCAGGAACAGTGAAGAAATAGAAGTTGTCCTTCACCCTTAATTGTAGGACACAAAAGAGATAAATGGAAAAGATAGACTAAGAATTGGGGGAAAGATCCCAAGAAGTGTTGCTTGAGATAACTATTCAACTGAATATTTACAACTAGGAAGAAATTAGACTTGTTAGTTGGTCAATTGCAGTTCCTGCGAGGGCAGCTTTACCAGGAATCTAACAGCCTAGAAAGAGAAACTAGAGATCTTTCATGTGTTCAGTCTATTTTAAGCTATCTGAATTACCTGAGAATATTTATTTATAAAGATTTACCTCAGTTCTATGTAGATTGTACCTTAGATTTTTTTATACCATAGTAAAATTTAATTGTAGCCTTGCAAAAAAAAAAAGAAAGAAAGAAAGAAAGAAAGAAAGATGCCCAATACCCAACCAGTGGAGGTATTGATCCCAAAGAGCTTGAGTCCACATAGATGTAAGAACACAGGAAGGTTGGCTGGGCAGGGCAGGCCCAAGAATAGTGTCCTGCTGGACAAAGGAAGCCAGTGCTAAGAGCCCAGAGGCCAGCAGAGGATGGGGCTTGAGTTATGGGCAGCACAGACACTGAGGTTCTAGCTGCCTGTTCTTTTTATTTTTATTTTTTAAAATTTTCCCCTCTAGGTATAAACATCAAAAAATAATCCAACACAAGGACACACCACAGAGAGACAGAATTTAATTAAATAGATCTCCATTGTAGTGACAGAATTTCTCTACCCTAACTGGTCTTCTACCCACAAACCAAAAACAATAGAGAAATGAGAAAGCAGAGCAAAGATGCCTCTCAAAACCCAAACTCTCCAAAAGTAGATCTCACAGACACTGATGAAGAGGAAGCTATAGACAAAGAATTCAAAAACCAAATGGTCAAAATGTTTGGAAGATAAAAGAAGAAACATATAAGCAAATGCATAAGATGTTTAATGAGCTGAAAGAGTATTTAATTAAACAAAGGATTTTACAAATAAAATGTTCAAAGAGCTTAAAGAAAAAACAATAAACTGATTAAACAAGTCAATAAAGGACATGAGTGACTACTTTGGTAAAGAATTAGAAAGTATGAAAAGAAAACAAGTGGAGACAGATGATATGAAAAATTTAATGGAAAGTCTAGATAGCAGACTTGACCAACATGAGGACTGAGTGTCAGAAATAGAAGGCTAGGTGAGTGCAGTCAATCATAAACTGAATGCTACCCTAAAAATGATAAGACACATACACCCTGGATCCAACAGTTGCTAGATGACTCAAAAAAAAAACCCTCAGAATTATAGGACTAAAGGAAAAACTAAAAGATGAATCAAAAGATATAAACATTTATTCACTGAAATCATAACGGAAGTTTTCCAAATCTATGGAAAGAATTTAATATTTCAGTACATGAGGCATATAGAACCTCAAATAGTCAGGATTAGAAAAGAACCTCTCCACAATACATCATAATCAAAATTCCAAAAGTTCAACAAAAGGAGAAAATACTAAAACCTATTAGAGGAAAACAGCAAATAACCTATAAAGGCACACCTGTCAGAATAATTGAGGATTTCTCGAACAAACATTAAAGGTCAGGAGAGCTTGAAGCGAAGTTTATCAAACCCTAAAAGAAAAGAATTCCCAATTCAGACTTTCAGATCCTGCAAGATTAGCCTTCAAAATTTATGGAGAAGTAAAGAGCTTCCGCAACAGAAAAAGAATTAACATGTGCTATGTACATGTAACAACTCCCTACCAGGAATGTTATCATTATATATTCCAAACATGTACTAATAAAAAAAACTGAAAAAAAGAAAAGTAAATAAGTATGTTTTTAAAAAAGACTTATCACAACAAAGAAATTCTAAAGAAATATATGAGTACTAACGCAGCATTGCCAGGGCTGGGGATTTAGCTCAGTGGCACCAAGCCTGCCTCACAAGCACAAGGTCCTGAGTTCAAACCCTGGCACCAAAAAATAGAAAATAAAAATAAATCGGGCCAGGGATTTAGCTCAGTGGTTCCACCACCTGCCTCACAACCACAAGGACCCGAGCTCGATCCCCAGTACTAAAAAGAAAAAAAGATAAATAATTAAATAAATAAATAAATGGCAACATTGCTGAAAATACTTAAGGAAATCCTAGATAGAGACAGGGAGGCTACCAGCACCAAAGACCCCAAAGAAAAATATACATCTAACTGGGAGAGTAGTTAAACAAAAGGAAAAAAATAACAGAATCAGCACTGGGAAAATAATGTAAGGACAGAATTCAATAAATACCTTACAATAATAACTCTCAATATCAATGGTCTCAACTCCATGATCAAAAGACACAGACTGGTAGATTAGATCAAAAAATAAAATATAACCATATATCACCTACAGGAGACATACCTTACCCAAAAGGAAGTACATAGTCTGAAAGTGAAAGGATGCAAAACAATACACCATTCAACCAGAGCCAGAAAAAAGCAGGAGTAGCTATCTTATTTTTAGATACAGAAAACTTCAAGCAAAAACTGATCAGAAGAGATAAAGATGGCCACTACATATTGGTATAGGAAACAAATCAACAGAAAGAGATAATAAGTATAACTATGCACCATTTGGTCAGTGCACCCAACTTCATAAAACAAAAACTACTAGACTTAAAAGGACAGATAGGCATCAATACAGTCATAGTATTTTTTACTTAGTTGTGCATCCCACCAGGTGTGTTTATTCTTTGGGACTTATTGGCATTGTCAGCTTCATTGTCTCTAGGACATCCTTGAGAATTTTTTATCATACTGATTTGGCAGTCATGAGTTTCTTGAGGTGCTCCTTGCCGTGGAAATACCTTATTTATCAATTTTGAAGAAAAGTTTTACAGGATATATAAGTTGAGGTTAGAAGTTGTTATCTTTCAGGGCTTAAAACACTTCACTCCAAGCCCTCCTGGATTTTAAGGTTTGTGTAGAGAAGTCTGCTGTAATTCTAATGGGTTTACCTTTATACGTGATTCATTGCCTTTCTCTCACAGCTTTTAAGATTTTGTCCCTAAGATGGACTTCTGGTACTTTAAGTATAATGTGGTTCAGAGAGGTTCTCTTTTGGTTGTGGTTATTTGGGGTTCTATATGCCTCACTTATTTGTATGTTTATTTCTTTCCCTATATTTAGGGAGTTTTCTGCCATTATTTCTGTGAACAGGTTTTTTATGGCATTTGTGTTATCTTCTGATTTTTTACTTATTTCAATTAGTCTTAGATTCATCTTCTTTGTTTCACCTTGCAGCTACTGTATCCATTTTTCATGTTCTCTCATTGTTTTTAAGGTGTCTTTGAGCAGCTGATCTTTGAAAGTATCATTATCTTTTAGTTCTGAAATTCTGTCCTCACAGTGGTCACTTCTACCCATACTTTCATTATGACTTTTAATCTCCTGGATTTCTGAATGAAACTTTTCAATAGGTTCTAATTCTTTGATAAACTAGTCATTCATGTTTTGTATCATCTAACTTATTGTTTAGCTCATCTACATTTTCATTAGTATCTTCTCAAAGCTCTGGGATCATTTTGGCTATTACTTCTATTATTATCTATTACATCTTCTGTGATCCCACTGAGTACATCTTTGATCTGTTTTCTAACCTCCTCTGTTATCCTTTTGACTAATTTGGGTGTGGGGCTTTTGCTATTCTGCTCCTCAGTGCCCTCTGGATTGGCTTCAGGGGAGTTGGGAGTTTGGGGAGACATTTTGTTACCTTGTCTTCTCACATTTCTATTGGTTTTGTTTGTGCTTGTTTGTTCTGAGATTTATGGATGCTTATAGGGTAAAGACTTTGTTGCTAGTATAGAGAGCTCTTTAGTTGCTTTCCAATGACATACTTAGGACATAGCTAATTATAGTTCTTTGCCTCAGCCCCAAGATCCAACCACCCTGGTTAATTTGGGAGGGGCAGATGCAGTGTAATCAACCCAACAACTGAGAATGTAATCTAGTATTGATAGTCACAAAGGTAATCTGAGTATTGGTTTACAGAGAATAGCAACAACTATGCAACCCAGATACATAGCAAATCTATTATAGTAGTATCATCCAAGACAAATTGGATATTAACATACAATAAGAACAAATTATGTACCACCATTTATCCTAGAGAAGAAATCCACATTTAGGGTATAAACATTAAGACAACTGAGGAATTGACTTAAGTTAATATGTGCTAAATGAGACAGCTATATCTCCACTAATGGTAAAAAAAGAATTCAACAATTAATTTTACAGTTAATTAACTATCAAAAGATTAATAAAGCTTTATGGTTATACTATCAAAGATATAGGAATTGGGAATAGGGAAATGCAAGAAAATTTTGAAACCTTAAACTATATGATATGAGGAGAAAGAAGTAGTACAAAAGATCTAATTGGGAAGTAGAAGGATGCTTATGGAATTAGGTAAAGGTAAGAGAAAAACTGATGAGAAATAGAAGATAAAAGAAAAAAGAGGCAAAAAAGAAATCATATAGGGAGTGAAAATAAGAGAAACACTTAAAGGGAGAAAAATTAAAAGAGAGAAGAGGAAAAAAGAAAAAGAAATATGAAACAAAGAAGAAAGACAAAGAAAATTCCCCAAGCCCCAATAAACTGCTGAAGAAGAAAGGAAGAAAAAGAAAGAAGAAACAAAATTAAACTAAATTAAAAACACACACTCACCAAAAAAAAAATTTCATTGTCATTTCATACATACAGTTTTATTCCAGGGTCTACAATTTTGGGACAGTGTTCAAATCACAATGTGTCCCTGCTCACACTGGTAGATAAAGATGGCAGTCAGACCCCAGATCCATGCTGGATGCAGGTGCCAACAGGCAGTAGGATTAGGGCAAGTGCACTAATACAGTGACTTTTACATCCAGAGTATAGTAATAGCCCTCTGGCTATGGGCTGAGGCCTGTGTCCTTTGGCTTAAGCCTCTGGGTGTGCAGGGTCTCTTTCCAGCCTGACCGTGGCTCTCTGAACACAGCTGTCTACTGTGACTGTCTCTCACCTAGTCACTGTGGGAATGTAACACTGGGAGCCCTGGATTGAAGGTTCTGCAGCTGCTCTGAGTCCCAGGTTCAAACAATCAACCCTTCCCCAGAATGGCATCCAACCAAGCACTCTCTTCAAGGGTATATGGTGGTCAATTGGACTGGACTCACTCACCAACTGTTGTCTGTCGAAGGATTTGCATGGGAGCAGAATCCTGTACTCTCCCAGCAGTTCACAGCATCCACCAGTCCAGTCCATTCCACTGCCACGTTTCTCCCTGAAGTCCTCTGGAACCCCAGCTTTTGCTTTGTCTCTGTAGATTCAGCCAACCTTCTCCATGCTCCAGGAGCTGGGAGCTGGGGAAAAAGTTCAGATTGTCCCTCCTTCCCTTTTCCATGGTGTATTCTATCTGTTCAGTTTCTCTGTAGGATCCTTCCTGGTTCCTAGAAATCTACTTCTCTCTTTTTTTCTTCCCCAAGCTGTTATCTTCCAGTGTCTGGATTCCAAATCTTGGAGAGGCTAAGTTGTTGTTGCCTACCGCTCTGCCATTTCACATATACTAACTTTTTCAAGAGGGGAAAAGGAAAGAAAGAGTTTTTTTCCCTCCCAGGGCTTTTCTTAGGAGGGAAGAACTGCTCTTCATTCTGAGATTCCAACCTTCTACTTTGTAGTAACAGGAAGTGAAATCAAATTACTCTATGAAATGAGCACAAATTCCTTCTAAAAGTGACTCGCTAATTAAATGTTACTGAGCTTTGCGGTGCTCCCATCTCCTTCTAGAGCCGGATTCCAGGTTCTCAACTCAAATACAGAATTGAATGAAACAAGCAAAAATACAGTGACAAAGTTTATTTGAAAAAGTAAAAGTGAAGAGCGAGGGAGAAATTGGCTCTGCAGAGTGAGCTAAGCCAAGTAAAAGAGGAAAAAGCAAGGTAAAAGTACACCCTGGAAGGGCTGGGGATTTAGCTCAGTGGTGCTGCCATCTGCCTCCAATGCACAAGGTCCTGAGCTTGATCCCTGGTACCAAAAACAAACAAACAAACAAAAGTACACCCTGGAGGATACAGGGTGGGTTATCCTGAAGAAAGCCATGAAAGCAAGCTTATCTTGGAGTCTGTCCTTTTATCATCCACATCTCAAGGAAACCAGTGAGAACTTCCATATAAACAAGTGCTGGGAGGCAGTGCTGGGATCCCACCTCAGGGTGATGTCAGGTCTAGCCCATCCTATTGAAAACTTGCTCAAGTTCTTGAGCTTTGGGGACTGTTCCATGCTTGTGTTTCCACATCTTGTAATTAACTGGTCAGACCTACTTCCTCAGCCAGCTCTGCCCTAATCTCCTTCTCATCCTCATCAATGGAAAAATTACAAGGTGGCAACCCTATACCACTACCCCCATTTGGTTGGATTGTTTGTTTTTGGTCCAAGAAGCTCCCAACCGTGGAAACCAAAAGTCTCTTTAGAGGTTTGGGAACAGAAATCAGCTTGTAATGGGCTAAAGAGGGAAAGGGAAGTAGAGACAGTGGGTGCCCAGGGTTTAGCTACAGATAGATGCTGCTCAAAGTGCAGTTCCAGAATTGTGGCACCAGCATCACCAGGTATTAGGAAAGCAGAGTGCTGTCCCTCCCCAGACCTAGTCAGAATCCTGGGGCACAGAGTCCAGCAATCCAATGGACCACTCCTTGGTGATTCTGACACAAACCAGAGTTAGAGGTTCCTGTACTTGTTTGTGAAAGAAAGGAAAATGGCTAAGCATGTGGAATTAAGGATGGTTTTTGTGGTGTTTTTTTTTTTTTTAGTACCGGGGATCAAACTCAGGACCTTGTGCTTGCAAAGCAGGTGGCAGAACCACTGAGCTAAATCCCCGGCCTAAACACAGTGATTGCTTTTAAATGTAGTTTATTTTTTACTAACACATAAAAATTGTAAATATTAATGAGGCACTATATGGTACTTGAGATTCATGTATACATTTTATAATGCTTAAATCAGAGTAAACATATCAATCTCCTCCAACATTTATAATCTAGGGTGAAAACATTTCCAGCAATAAACGCCTATGATCCCAGCACTCTGGGAGGCTGAGACAAAAGGACTGCAAATTCAAACTTAACCTGGGCAATTTAGTGACTTAGTGAGACCCTGTTTCAGGATTAGCTCAGTGCGGCAAGGTGTGGTAGTGCATCCTTGTAATCGAAGCACTTGGGAGGCTGAGGCAGGAGGATTGTCAGGAGTTCAAGGCCAGCCTGGACTACATAGTGAGACCTCGTCTCAAAAAAACAAACAAACTAAAAAAAAGATTAGCTTAGTGCTGAGGATGTAGCTCACTGTTGAGGACCTAGTTTCAATCCCCACTACCACAAAAAAGAAAACAATGCATAGTACATAGTTGTTATCTAAGTCTCCCTACTCAGCAATAGCACACAGTCTTTCCTCTTTCTTTCTTTCTTTTTCTTTCCTTCTTTCTTTCTGCAGTACTGGGGATGGAACCCAGGACCTCACACATGCTAAGCAAACACTCTACTTGAGACAGATCTGTCTAAATTGCCAGGCTGGCCTCAAACTTTCGATCTTCCTACCTCAGCTCCCAAGCAGCTGGGATTATAGGCATGCCACCACACCCAGCTATACTAAAGCTTCTTGTTCCTGTCTAACCATAATTGAGTACCCACTGATCAATCTCTCTGTTCCTCCTTCCCCCATTCTTCCTAGCTTCTGGTAACCACCATTATACTCTCAACTTCTATGAGACGTAGCTATTATTTTCAAGTAGAACACACTTGGGGATTCTTTTTTTTTACTGAAATACAATATACAAACAAAAAAGCCCATATCTAGATCATCTGGGGTCATCAATGCACACCCACAATCAGCACACCCACATAACCAACACCAGGTTTAAGAAATAGACACCAATAGACACCAGCCAAGCACGGTGGTGCACACCTGTAATCCTAACACTCTGGAGGGAGCCTGAGGCAAGAGGGTTACAGAATATTCAAGGCCAAGCTGGGCTCTATCATGAGTTCAAGGCCAGCCTGAACTAAATAGCAAGACCCTATCTAAAAGAAAAACAGGGCCAGGGATTTAGTTCAGTGGTTCCACCACCTGCCTTGCAAGCACAAGGTCCCAATCTTGATCCCTGGTACCAAAAAAAAAAAAAAAAAAAAACAGACACCATCTCTGACCCTGCCAAGCAGATACCAGAAGCAAAGCTCACCCTCCTGAGGTGAAAATTTGATGGACAAGTATCATTGAATTTAAGTGGAGGCAGACACACTCAAGGAATATTGCCATAATTCGATCACTTTATGAATCCTGTGCAGAGGTAGCAGCAGAGCAATCCTGGAATAGTGGTCATAGGCGGGAAGAGCACCACCATGTCAGAAGCTTTGGAATGAGTAGGTATAAATGACAGCAACAGCCATCCTGCAGAGAAATCCCTTCTCCAAAGAGCCTGTTTTATCATAACATAAAAATTGGGTCTCACAGAACACACCGAATCAGCCTGCTGCAGACAGGCAGGTCTGCCCATGCCCTACCGAGGTCCCCAGTCATGCAGAAGACACCGAATCAACCCGCTGCAGACAAGCAGCCACCTGGTTCCACACTACAAAGACGCAGAGGACACCAGACCACCAGACCAAGGTACTGAGTCCCGCTGTTCCCGGCCCAGAGGTAGGGGCTTCTGAGCCTTCGTCCCACTGCTCCTGGTCCAGAGGAAGGGGCTTCCCAGTCACCATCCCTCCCACTGCTCCCAGCCCACAGGAAAGGGCTTTTGGGTCACCATCCCTACCGCTGCTCCCGGACCTTGTCCCACCTCACCCAGCTCAGAGGAGGTAATCCGTGCAGGCGCTAACAGCCCCCTGCCCCAGTCGAAATGAGAAAACACGTAAATAAGTCTCAAAACCAGACTTCCAGATCACCTACAGCAACCCCAAAGGGAAATGAGATGGAACACTCTGATACTCAACCACCTGGACCCACTGAACTGGCAACAAAAGGGGATCTGGAAAAAATGAAATCAGAAATAATTTCTCAGATAACAGGAGAAATTGTGCCCCTAGTGCAAGACATGATTAATAAATCTAGAGAAGAGCTCAGGAACATGATGAAATCCCAACATAAGAAACAAATGGAATCCATAAAACAGATGCAAATAGATCTCCAGGACATGAAAAACTCCACTGAAAGCCTACACAGCAGAATGAGCCAATGTGAGGACAGAATGTCAGATATAGAAGATAAGATTGCAATTAGTGACCAGGAAAAGAAAAATTGCTTCAAAATTCTAAGGAAACATGAGAAATCAATCCAGCAGCTGCTAGATGATGCAAAGAAGAATAACATAAGACTGATTGGGCTCAATGAAGAAAGAGGAGAAAGTGCAGATGACATAAAAAAATCTCTTCACAGAAATAATGGCAGAAAACTTCGCAAGCAGGGGAAAAGAGCTTGACATACAGATAAGTGAGGCATATAGGACTCCAAATAGCCTTGATCAAAAAAAATTTACACATAGGCATATAATTGTTAAGATTCCAGAAACATAACAGAAGAACAAAGTTCTACAAGCAGTCAGAGAAAAGAAACAAATCACATACAAAGGAAAGCCCATCAGAATCACAGCGGACTTCTCAACACAAACCATCAAGGCAAGAAGAGCTTGGAGTGACATATTCCAAGCGCTAAAAGTAAACAGCCTCCAACCCAGATTGATGTACCCTGCAAAACTATCTTTCAAAATGGATGGAGAAATAAGATACTTCCATGACAAACAGCACCTTAGGAACTTCGTGAATACCAAACCAGCACTCCAAAGAATTTTACACAATATCCTAGGAACAGACATTGATGATCACAACCCCAGGAAGCAAACCAGAATGAACCCATCTGACATGACAAGAAATTAAATGTAAAGGGGGAGAACCCAACAAAAAGAAAAAGTCATGGCAATGACAAGTCATACATTTCAGTTATAACCATCAACGTTAATGGACTCAATTCACCAATCAAAAGAAATAGACTGGCAGAATGGGTCAAGAAGAAAAATCCAACAATACGCTGCATACAAGAAACATACTTCATTCAAAAGGAAACTCATAGACTGAAAGCTAAAGGGTGGAAAACAATACTCCATGTGACAGGAACCAAAAAAAGCAGGAGTAGCTATCCTCTTGGCAGATCAAGTAGATTTCAAACCAACACTGATTAAGAGAGACCAAGAAGGACACTACATCCTTGTAAAAGGAAGAATCCAAGAGAAGAGATGACAATCATAAATATCTATGCACCAAACACTAGTGCACCCAACTATATAAAACAAATAATAACGGACATGAAAAGTCATGTATGCACTAACACAATTGTAGTGGGGGACCTCAACACCCCACTGTCACAAATAGATAGATCAACTAGACTAAAAATAAGTAATGAAATACTAGAACTCAATCGAAGTCTTCAACAAATGAACTTAACAGATGTTTACAGAGTCTTCCACCCCACAAAACCAGAATACACATTCTTCTCAGCTGCACATGGGTCATTCTCCAAAATAGACCACATACTCACACACAGAACATGTTTAAGTAAATGCAAAGGAATTGAAGTTAGCCCCTGTATATTATCAGACCATAGTGCGATGAAATTGGACATCCATAGCAAAAGAAACTCAAAAAATTTCATAAACATGTGGAAATTGAACAACACACTTCTGAATAACCAATGGGTCACAGAGGAAATTAAAGAAGAAATCAGACAGTTCCTTCAATTAAATGACAATGACAATACAACATATCGGAATCTATGGGACACAATGAAAGCAGTCTTACAAGGGAAATTCATAGCAATGAATACACATATTAGGAAAACAGAATGAGCCCAATTAAACAACCTGATGCTGAATGTCAAGCTTCTAGAAAAAGAAGAGCAGGACAACCCCAAAGCTCATACAAGGGAGGAAATTATAAAGATCAGAGGAGAAATCAATGCAATGGAGACTAAGAGAATGATACAAAAAATCAATGAAGCCAGGAGTTTCTTCTTTGAAAGAATCAACAAAATTCACAAACCTTTAGCCAACCTTGTCAGAAAAAGGAAAGAAAAGGCCCAAATCCATGCAATTAGGAATGAAAAGGGTGAAATTCCAACAGACCCAGCAGAAATCCAGAGGATCATCAATACCTACTTCCAGAACCTATACGCCAATAAGATGGACAACACAGAAGAAATGGACAGATTCCTAGATACATATGAATTACCAAAGTTGAACGAAGAAGACCTAAAAATTCTGAACAACCCAATATCAACCAATGAAATTAAAAATGTAATTAAAAGCTTATCAACTAAGAAAAGCCCAGGCCCTGATGGCTTCACTGCTGAATTCTACAAGACATTTAGAGAGGAACTGCTGCCACTACTGTTTAAACTCTTCAATGAAATTGAAAGGGAAGCAATACTCCCAAATTCATTCCTGGAACCAAGCATCACCTTGATCCCCAAAGCAGAGAAAGACCCAACTGAAAAAGAGAACTATAGGCCAATCTCACTAATAAACATAGATGCAAAAATCCTTAATAAGATAATGGCAAACAGAATGCAGAAGATCATCAAGAAGATCATACACCCTGATCAAGTGGGATTCATCCCAGGGATGCAGGGATGGTTCAACATACACAAATCAATCAATGTAATACACTATATCAATAGAGTCAAGGACAAAAACCATATGATTATCTCCATAGATGCAGAAAAAGCATTTGACAAAATCCAACATGCATTTATGATAATAACCCTACAAAAAATTGGAATAGATGGTCTCTACCTCAAATTGATAGAAGCCATCTATGAAAAACCAACAGTCAATATCATACTAAATGGTCAAAAACTGAAATCCTTCACACTAAAATCAGGAACAAGACAAGGATGTCCACTATCACCACTCTTGTTCAATATAGTTCTGGAAACATTAGCCACGGCAATTAGACAAGAGAAAGAAATAAAAGGAATAAAGATAGGTAATGAAGAAGTCAAATTGTCATTAGTTGCAGATGACATGATACTCTATATAGAAGACCCCAAGAAGTCCACCAAAAGTCTTCTAGACTTAATAACCAAATTCAGTCAAGTAGCTGGTTACAAGGTCAACACACAAAAATCAGTAGCTTTCCTCTACACCAATGACAGACTCACTGAGAGAGAAACAGGGCAAATAATTCCTTTCACAATAGCATCCAAAAAACTGAAATACCTAGGAATCATCCTAACGAAAGAAATCAAAGACCTCTTCTCTGAAAACTATGGCACTCTGAAAAGAGAGATTGAAGATGATATTAGAAAATCGACAGACATCCCCTGCTCCTGGGTAGGAAGGATTAATATAGTGAAAATGGCCATACTTCCAAAACTGCTATATAGATTTAATGCAATTCCAATTGAGATCCCAGCAGCATACTTCATGGACCTTGAGAAAACAATCCAAAAATTCATTTGGAACAAGAAGAGACCCAGAATAGCAAAAGCAATTCTAGGTAACAGAGACATGGCAGGGGGTATCACAATCCCCAACCTGCAACTATACCACAAAGCTACTGTGATAAAAACAGCATGGTACTGGCAAAGAAACAGACTTGAGGACCAGTGGAACAGATTACAAGATGCAGAAACAGTGCCAGACACACTCAGTCATCTCATCTTCGATAAAGGAGCCAAACACCCTCACTGGAGGAAAGATAGCCTCTTTAATAAATGGTGCTGGAAAAATTGGGCTTCAACTTGCCAAAGATTAAAACTAGACCTGTATCTCTCACCATGCACTAAACTAAAATCAAAATAGATTAAAGACCTAAATATTAAAATAGAAACTCTGAACCAGTTGGAACAGAGGTTAGGTAGAACCCTTGAAGACATCGGTGTAGGAAAAGATTTATGAACAAAACCTCAGTTGCCTGTGAACTAGCACAAACAATCAACAAGTGGGATCTCTTCTTATTAAAAGGCTTCTGCACAGCAAGAGAAACCACCAGCAGTGTGAAGAGACAACCCACAATGTGGGAAAAAATCTTCACCTGCTCTTCCTCAGACAAAGGTCTGCTATCTCAAATCTATAAAGAACTTAAAAAGATCAGACCTCCCAAATTTAAAGACCCAATCCAAAAATGGGCATCTGAAATGAAGAGAAATTTCTCAGACAAAGAAGTAGAAATAGCAAATAAATTCATGAAAAAATGTTCAACATCACTGGTCATTCGAAAGATGCAAATGAAAACAATGCTGAGATTCCACTTCACTCCAGAAAGAATGGCTGCTATCATGAAATCAACCAATAACAAATGCTGGTGGGGCTGTGGGGAAAGAGGAACCCTGCTCCACTGCTGGTGGGAGTGTAGACTGGTGCAACCACTGTGGAAATCAGTATGGAGATACCTCCAAGAACTAGGACTGGAAATCCCGTTTGACCCCGCTATTCCACTGCTGGGGATCTTCCCCAAAGAATTAAAAGAATCATACCACAGTTATATATGTGCACCCATGTTCATAGCAGCACAGTTTGTGATAGCTAAAACTTGGAAACAGCCCAAATGCCCATCAACTGGAGACTGGATAAAGAAAATGTGGGTTTTTTATAAAATGGAGTACTACTCAGCCATAAAAAATGAGAAATTAGAGACATTTATAGCTAAGTGGATGCACATTGAGGCAATACTCTTAAGTGAAATAAATAGGACACACATGTGTAAATACCAAATAGTTTCTCAGGTGTGAGAAACTAAAAGTGTAAATAAGGACTAAATGTATAATAGGTAATGTGAAATAGGAAGAAGAGGGGCAAAGGGGAAGGAAGTGGGAGGGCTAGGGGAAAGGACAGAAGGGAATGGGATTAATATGAGAAAATGGAAAAATAGGAACAAAATCTTTGTAAATAGGGAGGAATGGAGGGGTTGAAGGGAGGGCTGGGCAAGGGTGAAAAATAAGAACCAAGAGAGACTATGTAAAGGTGCAAATTTCCAATGATGAATGTCATTATATTGTATACCTAAAATGTACCAATGTTTAGAATGAATAATTGATAATGTAAAATAGGAAGAAAAGGTCCAAAGGGGTAGGAGTAGTGGGAGGGGTAGGGGAAAGGAAAGAAGGGAAAGGAAAAAATGCTGAGAAATGGAAAAAATGGAAATAAAGTCTTTGTAAATAGGGAAGGGTGGAGGGCGTGAAGGGAGGGCTAGGAATGGGGAAAAAATAAGAACCCAGATGCATTATGTAAAGGTACAATTCCCAATGAGAAATGTAATTGTGTTGTATACCTACAATGTACCAATAAAAGAATTTAATACAAAAAAAAATTGAATTGGCCAGGGATTTAGCTCAGTGGTTCCGCCGCCTCCCTTGCAAGCGCAAAGTCCAGAGTTCGATCCCAGGTACAAAAAAAAAAAAAAAATGGGTCATGGGTCATATACATTTTCATATTAAAATTTTGTTAATTAAACCTTGTAATAGTAAAAAAAAAAAAAAAAAGACCACCAGCTTCCCAGAAGCCCTCAATTCCCTCCTCCAGTCACCCTGTAACTCCTAACTGCAGACTAGGTTTTTTTGTTGTTGTTGTTGTTATTGTTGTTGTTGGAACAGGGGATCAAACTCCGGGCCTTGCGCTTGTGAAGCAGACGGCAGCACCACGGAGCTAACTCCCCGGCCCACAACAGGCTAGTTTTCTACTTTACATAAATGAAAGCACATAGTGTGTCCTGTCTCACCTGACTTCTTTCACTCCTCCTGTGTTCCGTAAGATCCATGCATTTTATTACACATAAAGTATAGATTGCTCAAATCTCTCTGTTTCAGAGTATTCCACTGGTTGAATGGTGACTTGCACTTCTTATTCTGCTGATAATGGGTGTTTGGGCAGCTTCCAAGGTGGGGCTGTTAAAAGCAATCCTGTTTTGCCTCAGAACAGGTCCTTGATAGGAGATGTAGAAGGAATTTAGAAACTCATGGGTTCCAGGCTGCTGTTCCTTGCAGAGGTCTGTGGCGCCACCTGCTGGACATGAGCACTCGACGTGTCAGGGAGTCACTTTTACCAGTTTTTCTGGGGACTTTGACCCCACCTGGAGACCACACCCCCTCACGAGGAAAGCTAGTCACGTGCTGAGCCACTACCCACGTTACCCTGTAACTGTAGCTCTAATTTTTTTTTGGTACCAGGGATCGAACTCGGGTCCTGGCGCTTGCGCAGCAGGCAGTGAAACCGCTGTAGCTCTAATTTAAACCCACAGTTCCTAGAGTCCTAGGCAGACTAGGGATGAAGGGGCTGCTTGGCCAAGGGGTGGGGCCTGGGGGTGGACCCCGCCCATGGCCCGAGGCTGTAGGGCTGGCTCCTCCTTCACCTCGCGGAGCTGTGATCTCTGGCACAGAGACACACTGGTGTCCTAATGGAACAGGTTCACTTGCAGCCTCCCTGGCCCCGCCCTGCCCAGACCTGTTCTGTATCCTGCCACTAGCCTTTCCCAAGGCCTCCACACCTTCCTCCCATCAGGCTGGGGTAGGGCTTCAATCAGGAAGGCTGGCAGGAGGAGCACCGGGCCTGCCGCTGGGGGCCATGGAAGTCGCGGCAGAGCCTGTGCTCTACCAGAAGCTGAAGCTCTGGGAGCCGAGAATGGAGTCAGGGGAAGAGGAGGACGACGAAGAGGGAGAGGAAGAGACTGCAGAGCCACTGATCATCTACTCCAGGAGGCCCCAAGACTGCCCTGGGTGAGTCAGGGAGGGGTCTGGGCACCCACTTCTCAGGCAAGTCCCTCTCTCTGGAGCCCCTAAGGGGAGCCAGGCAACCCATGGTTGGCTTAGCTCCAGGGACGTTCTGGATGAACAGAAGAGGCCCTGGGCTGAGCCACTCAATCAGAAGCTTATGTGTCTGAATGGACATTCTTACCAAGCAACCTCCTATCCTGTCCATGGCTCTGTCACAAGTTCCCAGCCCCCACTCCCTGGTGCTGGTGGCACCTGCTGGGGCCTGGCTATATTGACTGGGCCTGCTCCTCAGCCTGCCAAGCCCCCTTGGGCTTCCTGCTGACCAGGGGCCCCTGCCTCTCAACCTCTACAAATCCTCCCTCAGCTCCCCAGCTTCTTCCCACCCTGTGTCTTTGCCATGGCCCTGAGCTCTGCCTGGAAGCCCTCTCTCCCTGGCGCATGTACTCTTGCAAAATCAAACCCTTTGGGGAAACATTCCCTGGGTTCTTTTGAGGCTCTTTTGGAGGCCCCCCAGCCCTGGCTCTGGACACCCATCTTTGCAGGAACAAGGTTGTCAGGCTTCCTGGAGCCTGGGCTCGACTGGTGGCAGCCCTGCTGCTGCTGGCGGTCAGCTGCTACCTGGCTGTGAGGCAGCTCCAAGGCAGGGGCAGCTTGACAGGAAGCTTGGGCTCCGTGGCACCTCCAGCCAACAGACACTCCCATCGTGCTGGTGTGTACCACCATGGTGCCATCATCAGCCCTGCAGGTGGGTTCTGGAGAGCGGGGGACCTGGCCTCATGGCCCCAGGCCCCACCCCGTGACAGTCCCGTCCTTGCTGCAGCCACTTGCTCCCACCTGGGCCAACAGATACTTGTCGCTGGGGGCAATGTCGTGGATGCCGGAGTTGCAGCTGCTTTGTGCCTGGTCGTAGTGCATCCTCACACCACAGGACTAGGTCAGTAACCTATGACCCTGGAGAATGACCCCAACATGGGTCCTGGAACTCAGCAGCCCTGAACCTCAATACTTGCTGGTGAGGAGAACATAGGATTAGGGCACTGACCTAGGCTATGGCCTTTGAGCCTAGGTCTGTGCAATCTTGCCTGCAGGTCTGATCCCCTGCTTAGTCAGGTGTGGAGGTGCACACCCGTAATCCCAGCACTAGGGCAAGGCTAAGGGAGGAGGATTACTGTGGAGTTCAAAGCCAGCCTGAGCTAGACAGTGAGTTCAAAGCCAGCATGGACTGCATAGCATGATCCTGTCTCAAAAATAATAATAATAATGATCTTAATTTTAAGCTCTTCAGTGACCTTTCTCCTGGGCTACTGAGTGGGGCTGGCCCCAGTCCTGGCCAGTACTCCTGACCTTTCTGTGTTTTCTCCTTCCAGGTGCCATGTTCTGGGGCCTCTTCCATAACAGCTCCTCAGGAAACGCAACTGCCCTGACCCCAGGACCAGCCTGGTCCCTGGCTCCTGGCCTGGGGTTGCCCACTGCTCTGCCTGCCCTGTACTTGCTTCATGCCCGCTTTGGCCACCTGCCCTGGCCACATCTCCTCATGGATCCCGCCATGCTGGCTCAAGAGGGCTTTGTGGTGGACGAATCCCTGGCAAGCGCTCTGGCAGCCCAGGGCACAAAGGGCCTCTGTCCATTGCTCTGCCATGATGATGGGACACCCCTGGGCCTCGGGGCCCGAGCCACCAACCCAAAACTAGCAGCTGTGCTACGAAAGGCAGCTCTTGCCCCCACCCCAGACCTTGTTGGGGATCCCCTACTGAGTCTGCTGGCCACAGACCTGGGGCTGGAGAAGCCTGCTGGGCCCACACCCACCTTGGAGCCAGCACTGCAGCTTTCCATGCCTGAAGGCGTCCTGTTCACCACGCCAGCACCTTCGGCTGGCCCAGAGCTGCTGTCTCTGCTAAAGGCAGCCCCACACTCCAGGGAACTCAGCCCCAGCCCCTGCCCACTGCTCCCACAAACTACAGGGACCCCTGTGAGCAGCATCCTGGCCACCGTGGACAGCAGCGGCTCTGTGCTCCTCCTCACCTCCTCGCTCAACAGCTCCTTTGGCTCTGGACACCTGTCCCCAAGCACTGGAGTTCTGCTCAGCAACCTGGTGGCCGGGTCTGCAACTAGTCCCTGGGCCTGCCCCCTCATTCTCCATGGCAGCCTGGATGACCCAGAGGCTGATGTGTTAGGACTGGTGGCTTCGGGGACCCCCACAGTGGCCAGAGCCATGACTCATGCCCTGCTCAGCCATCTGGCAGGGCCCCAAACACAGACCCAGCATCAGCACCAGGGCCAACAAGGACCAACAGAGAGACCCAGCATTTGTGACCAAGGGACCCTACTCCAAGTAGCAGCCCATGCAGAACATGCCCATGTCTCCAGTGTCCCCAGTGGCTGTTGCCCCTTCCAGGGGTTCTGATGGCAGGGCAGGGGTCTAGCACTATCAGAGTTGTCTCAAGCCTGAGGAGCCAGAGCAGAACCAGCAGCAACAGAGTGTAAAAAGAGTGCACAACTGCTATGTACTCGTGGCTGGCCCAGCCATAGCCTCTGGCCGAGTCAGTTTCCCATCTTTGCAGGAACAAGGGCTGGACTGAAGACCTGGGTTGAAGTTCTAGCATCCAGGGCTAGCTCAGTCATTCCTGACAGCATCCCCACCTGATGGGATTTCTGGCTCTTTTATCTGCTAAGGAACTTGAAGATAATAAAGAGCAACAGGGCCTGGGGCTAGCCCTGAAGTCAGATCACCTCCAGGAAGATTGGTGGAAGAACGCTCTAAGGGGTATAGCAGGCAGGGCTCAGGTTACTGCTGGCATCTCCATCTTCCTTTCTAGGCCATTCTTTGCCAATCTCCCTCAACTGGAAACAAATAAAAAGCAAGTTTCCTGGATGCCAAGTGCCATTCCTGCTTTTTGGTTAATTTTCCATCAGGCTTTGAGGCCCTTGATGTCAGGGCACCTCCTAAGGGTAGCACAGGTGACCAACACCCAGAGAAAGGCGGAGTCTGGGTTTAGTGTCTTCCAGCTTCCCCCTGACCTGTTCACCTTCTGCTCCTGTGGTGCCACATGTGCCACGTAAATCTTAGAGCAGAGGGGATGTTGGAACTGTGAGCAGGAGGTACCCCAAGGGCCTGGATGCAAAGGGGCTGAAGCTGGGTGTGTAAATGGTGGGGCGATGGGGAGGGGTAGTGGGGGGGATGACCCAGGCCTCCCACAGGCTAGAGCTCTATCACTGAGCTACATACCCAGCCCTTTTATTTTTTGTATCAAAACAGAATCTTGTTTAAATTGCCCAGACTGGCCTTGAACTTTACATCTTCCTATGTTCAGACTCCTGAGTAGCTGGGATTACAAGTGTACACCACAACGCTAGGCTGGGGTCTTTTTAGACACAACCCTCTAGAAAACAGCTTCTGAAGCCAAGAAGCAGGGGTACCAGTAGCACCCCCTGCCCCACTAGAAAAGGCCACACTGATTTAATTGAACTTGGATGCCACCATCTCCACCTCTCCCTCAGAGACAATTCTCCAGCTCAGTAATGGTACCACAGTCCACCCAGTTATTTTGGTCCCAAACTTGGTATCCTTCTCTATTCCTCTCCCTCAAGAGCCAAACCTCACCAGCTCCAAATTAGTCCAAGTCTGACCTGTTCTCATCTACCACGGTCTTGGACTTACTCTTCCTGCTCTTACCCTTACAAGCATCGATCCATCCCTTACACAGCAGCCAGAGAACCTTTTTTAAATGTAAATCTGAACTGAAACCCTCAGGGAGGATGACCTCTCTTCACACTCAGAATGAAATCCAGACTCCTAATCCTGACCCGGGGTACCACCAAGGCTTGCTTCTCCCGCTCTCCTCGACAGCTCAGCTGCAATATCCTCAGCCTGGGCTTCCATCCCCTTTCAATCTTAGATCTTTGCTCTAGGGGAGGATGAGTCCTTCTTGTCACTCAGCTCTCAGCTCACCTGTCATCTCTTCATCAAGGTTACCATCCCCTCAAATCAGTATCGAAGGCTGGGCATGGTGACTCAGCCCTGTAATCCCAGCACTTCAGAGGCTGGGGCAGGAGGATCCCTGTGAGGTCAAGGCCAGCCTGAACTACACAGCAAGAGCCTGTCTCAAAAAAAGGAAAAGAAACACCCAAATCAAATCAGTATCGCAGAACTTTATTGAAGTTTCTGTTTTTGTTTTTTGGGGGGTTTTTTTGGTACTGGGGATAGACCTTGTATTGAAGTTTCTTTTTAATTACAGTAGTAAGGTTTTTAGCACGTGATGTGTTCACGTGTTTCAAAATTTAAAATGTTCCCTTTGACCCCTGCATTCTTTATTTTCTTCATAATTATTATTTTGTAAATGTATTTGGCTACTTGTTCATCAACCATCTCCTCCCACTAGAAAAGAACTCCATGTAAGCAATGCCTTTGTTCTGGCCGCCTGGCTCAGCACAGTTCCCAGGACTAGGAGCTCAATAATTGCTGCTAGTTGTCGAAGGCCTCACAGTTGGGAGCTTAGGGGCCACTCTGGGACGAGATAGATCAACTGCCTTCATCTGGATTTGTTTTCCGAGGCAGGCAGTGAGGAAAGCCTTGGGTGAGGTACAAGGATGTATTCTAAATCACTGGGAACTCCTGCCGCCCCTACCAGGATTTCTAACCATTAAAGGCGGAAGTGCGGGCTTTTCGATGGCTCCACCCCCAGACGAGCCCCGCCCCGCCCCCAGAGGACGAACCCTTTGCGCACGCGCCGCGGCCTGACCTGGAAGTGGCTGTCTTCCGAGCCCACGTGTTTCGCACAGCATGGCGGTGAAGAAGGGTTCTGAAGTTGCGGAGCCTGCGCCTCCCGGAGGGGCGACGTCTGCCGATCGCCATGGCCTGCTGGAGCACAGCCGCGAGTTCTTGGACTTCTTCTGGGACATTGCGAAGCCACAGCAGCAGACGCGGCTGGAGGCCACTGAGAAGCTCTTGACGTACCTGCGCGCAAGGCCGGAGGAGGCACGGTGTTGGGGCCTGGGGCCGGGCGCCGCGCGCCGCCGAGGTCCCTACCGAGAAGCGGAGGCGGGCCCCAGGACTTGGGACAGGGCCGCACGGTCGCGACTCTGGATGCCCAGGAGGGCGAGGGCGGGCCCTCTTGTTACTGTCTAACACAAGGCTTTCTCTTGATTCCGCAGGGATCCGAGATGAAGTATGCCCTGAAACGTCTCATCACTGGGCTGGGAGTGGGGCGAGAAGCCGCACGCCCCTGTTACAGTGTGGCTCTGGCACAGGTAAGACGGTGCTGGGCAGAGTGGTAGAGTGGGAGGCGGGTTGGTGTCTCGGCCGCAAGGGAGAGCCAGCCGGAGGGAGAAGACTGAGCTGATGGGAGGCACCCTCGCGTGGCTGTAGTGTGAGGAAGTGCGTGGACAAGGCCTGTCTACAAAGAAGTCCAGGCAGTTGGAGTGAGAATTTGAGCAAGTTTTCTTTTTCGATGGTGCTCTGAGGAACTTGTGCAGCCTTAGACCTTTAGGATCAACCTAGAGCAACGATGGTGAACCTATGGCACTAGTGCTGCAGCGGGCATGCAGAGCCCTGTCTGTTGGCAGGCAAGCCAGGTCGCCCCAGCATCCCCCCAACAGGCGTCAGAAACACACATAGGGGCAGTGTTGGCACTCTGTGATAAATAAGTGGGCTTTGGGGTGCAGTTTGGGCACTGGTCTCTAAAAGGTTGGCCATCACTGACCTAAAGGGAGCTCAGGCTGTGAGAATAGGGTGGATTGTCTGGGGATCACACGCGTGCACTGTAGCAGGCATGGGAGGTAACTTCTAAATCCCTAGTGGGAGGGCTGGAGATTTAGCTCAGCGGTTCCACAGCCTGCCTCGAAAGCACAAGGTCCTGAGCTCAATCACAGGTACCAAAAACAAAACCAAACCAAAAAACTGCCATAAAGCTCTGGTGGGGGTGGGGTAGGGAAACAAGATTCCATTCCATTTCAGCAGTAGTATCCCATCCTCAGTGCTGCTCAGAGGATTGTGAGTGGCTCCACAGGCATCCTTTGGGTGGGAGTAAGGACTCAAGGCTTCCTAGGAAATACTGAAGGGAGAGGCGTGGTTAAAGCCACCCATAGTGATACACACCAGTAATCCCAACTACTCTGGAGGTTGAGTTAAGATGATTGCAAGTTTGAACCCAAGCTGAGCAACTTAGCAAGTCTTGTCTCAAAATAAAAATAGCAAGGGCTGGGGCTGTAGCTCAGCACTCCCAGGGGTCAATCTACAATATGGGGGGGGGGGGGCGGTTTTAAGGTCTGATAATGTAGCTGGGCCACCACCCGAAACCCCTCTCTTCCTCTTGCCACTGCTCGTGGCAGTTGTTACAGTCTTTCGAAGACATCCCCTTGTGCAGCATCCTGGAGCAGGTACAAGAAAAGTATGAGCTGCATACAGTGAAGAAGGTGAGCATGGCCCCAGGAATATCAGCTCCAGGGGTGGAGGCGGGGGATGCTTGGATCCTTCTTACTGTGCCTGGAATCTTTTTCTAGGCAATGATAAGACCTGCTCTCTTTGCAAACCTGTTTGGGGTGCTAGCCCTGTTTCAATCTGGCCGACTAGTGAAGGTAAGAGCTCTAGGGGTGCAGGGAGCACTTGGACTGGCTTAGGAATGGCGGGGTGAGGGGCAGTAGCATGCTCTGCTCATACCTTCTGCTCTCCGTGGGTACCAGGACCAGAAGGCCCTGATGAAGTCAGTGAAGCTGCTGCAAGTCCTGAGCCACCACCACAACCACTTACAGGGGCAGCCCATGCAGGCCCTGGTGGACATCCTTTCTGAGGTACGGGAAGACTTGATGTGGCACCACAGAAGCTTTATTTTTTGGTGCTGGGGATCAAACTCAGGACCTTGTGCTTGCCAGGCAGGCCCAGCATTCCATAGAATCTTAAAGGGTTATAATTGGAAATTTTTCAGTAACTGCATTGAAAAGGTGTAGTTTGATAACATTTTAATGTAGTGTGTCTAAAATATCTTAAACATGGAATTAGTGTAAATAATTGTTAAGATTGTTTGCATTCCTTTGGTCATATTAAATCAGAAATACAGTGCATATTTTGTTCTTACAATATATCTTCATTCAGATTAGACATATTTCAAGTACTCCTAGCCCTAGCTGATAGCTTCTATATTGGGGAGTTTAGGTCTAGGACAGTGTCTGGCACACGGCAAGTGTATTAAACATGCTTGCCATTTTTATTTTGATCAAGGCTGGCCCTTTGTGAGCTTCCACTGCTCTACTTGGGAAACTGAGGTAGGCTTGTATCTTAACTTTGCCACTAAAGAAAAGTGCAGGGGCTGGCATGTACACAGTCTCAGTCTTGGCCTCAAAGCCAAAAGGACCTGAATTAAAATTCCAGAATTCCACTTAGGAGTCCTTGTGTAAGAAATGGGCTTATTGCTGGGCATGGTACATCATGGCTGTAATCCCAGCACTTGGGAGACCAAGACAGGAGGATTGCCAAGAATTCAAGGCCAGCCTAGGGTACATAATGAGTTCAAGGCCAGCCTGAATTACAGAGCGAGACCCTGTCTCAAAAAAAGAAAGAAGAAATGGCCTTGTCCTCTAAGAAATCAAAAAATACTAATTAAAAGGGCAGCCCCAGGCAGGTCAGCATCAGTGAGATGCTTGTTAAAAACCAGCTTCCCTGGAGCTTGAGGCTAAATAAATCCATGCTGGTGGTTCTGGTGCCTGGCAAGATGGACTGTGACTGTCCCACCTGATTGGCACAGAGCCTAGAGGGCTCGCCCCACAGAGATAGATTAAGGATATTTGGAGGGAACCCCCTTCCCATAACCTGTATCCCCATTGCTAGGTCCCAGAGGCCATGTTCGAGGAGATCCTGCCAAAGATTCTCAAGGCTGATTTGAATGTAGTTCTCAGCTCCCCTAAGCACTTGGAGCTCTTCCTCTTGGCCTCCCAGAAGGTACCGGCAAAGCTTGAGTCATTGATGGGACCTGTTGACCTGTTCACGGATGAGAATATTCCCAGGTGTGAGAGAAGTGGGTGATGGGTTCTCCTGGGGGTGTCCCTGTACCCCAGTCTGCTAGGCAGTGTTCCCTGAGTCCCTTCTTGCCTCCTCCACAGACTGGTGAATGTGCTGAAGTCGGCAGCCCCCTCTGTGAAGAAGGAGAACAAGCTGCCCAATGTGGCCCTGGACCTGCTCCGCCTGGCACTTAAGGAGGACAAGTTCCTGTGGTTCTGGAAGGAGGTTGTGGAACAGGGGCTCCTGACAAAGCCATCCTGGCCAACCAGGTGCCCATAGCAGCTGCCCCCTTGCCATCCCTACCCCTGTCTAGGTGGAACCTCTTTGTCTGAGCTTCCACCCAGTGGGGATAGGGCTTTGACCAGGCTCTCCCACACCCCCTCAGCTTCCTGTGTTTCCGCTTGCTGGGCACAGCCCTACCCCTGTTGTCCAAGGAGCAACTGCAGCTGGTGATGCAGGGAGACTTGGCCCGCCACTTCGGGGAGCACATGGTCACGGCTAAGGTAGGCATCATACACTACAGTTCTGCACTGCCCAAATAGGTCAGATAGCTGGCTCTTCCTGCCAAGAAGTAGGGCAGGACCTAGTACCTGGGTATCCCTGTCCGCAGAAGGGAGTTGGGACAGAGGCAGAGCCTCTGCCTTCAGGGTCCCTTAGAGGCAGATACAGCCAGCAGTCTACAGATTTCCCTGCTCCCCCAGTGGAGGTGACAGTGCTTAGAATATCATCATTGCCGTGAGCACTGTCATGCAGCAGACGTAGCAAACCTTTGCTGTTCTCACCAGCTCATTTCATTCATAAAACAGTGATGGCAGGGCCTGGTAAAAGGGTTGTCATGACAGTTAAAACAGGCTGCCACAAGAAAACATGTGGCCCTAAGCTCGCCACATGCAGAGCAAGCACACGAGGACTGGTGGTTTTTGAGTCCCAAGATGACGCTGCTGGGAATCAACATAGCAGGATTTGAATCCGGGTCAAACTAGGCTCTTAAATGCCACTCCACACTGCGTCAAGCCAAGAAAGCAGCCTGTCACCATCTCCACTGAGACAATGGGGAGGCGTGGATGCCAGGCAGGAGCACTAGTGACAAGGAGCAATTGCAAGTTAAGGCTCAGCCCAGCTCTGTAAAAAGGAAGGGACTTTGGGCCTGGGTTTTTTGTTTTGTGGTGCTAGGGATTGAACACAGGACCTTCACACTGAGTCACATCCCCAGCTGTTTGTTTTGAGTGTTGTGTTTTGTTTTGTTGTTTGAGACAGGGTCTTGCCAAGTTGCCCAGGCAGAGCTCAAATTTAAATTCCTCCTGCTTTAGCCTCCCAGAGTTCTGGGATTACAGGCATGTGCCGCCATGCCTGCCTGTGCCTGGGATTAACCTGCAGCGGAAGAGGCTGGTAGGGCTGGTGGCTCCCCATGGGCTAGTGACCCTCACTCATACCTGACTCTTGCAGCTCTCACATCAGTCGAAGTTTGTCTCTGAGATGAGCGAGTATGTGGGCACCTTCCTGGAGGGATGCCAGGACGACCCTGAGCGGCAGCTGCTCGTGCTAGTGGCCTTCTCATCCATCACCAACCAAGGACTCCCCGTCATGCCTACCTTCTGGCGTGTTACACGGTTCCTGAGTCCCCAGGCCCTGCAGGACTATGTGGCCTGGCTGCAGGACATGTGTCTCCAGCCCAGTCTGGACTCCTTGATTGACTTCAGCACCGTGAACCAGAAGAGAGTCCAGGATGCTTCATTCAATACGTGAGTGGCCCAGGGGGTGAGGGACCCCAGATTAAGGACTCTGCGGTAGGGGAACTCCAAACCACAGAAGGAGGAAAGAGAGGAGTCTTAGCTCTTGAAGATGCCCTCAGCCTTTCCATAACGATCTACAGGGCAGGAGGTCTTGGTTTCTTGTCAAGATGGGGCAAAGGAATTCCCAGGTTTTTGTCATCTCTGAACGTCTTCCATGGTGTTGGTCTTTGCCCCACAGACCTGAGCGAGCTACATTCCGGCTGCGGAAGTGGATTGTCCACCGCCTGGTCAGCCTTTTGGATACCTTGCACCTAGAGAAAGAGGAGGCCTTGGTCGAGCAGGTGGCCAGGTGTGAAATGTGCTCAATCCCCAGTAGTGACTAAGGAAGGGGCCCCCTTGCCCAGTCCTAGTATGGGTCCACCCTGGAGCCAGAAGCCTTTGGGTTGAGTCCCTGGCACCTCCCACCTCTGTGTCCAACATGGAGCTGGAGTTGCCCCCACCCGCCACCACCATGGTCACAGTAGCCAGCTTCACTAGCCAACCAGCCTCCCCCCACCCCGCCGCCCAGCCCCCCATTTGAAGGCACCAGAGCATGACTTGACCACTGGTCAGACAGCCCTGGTCTCGGCTTCAGGAGGGGCTCTGGTTCCCATTCCCTAACTCAAGCCAAGATCTAGACCAGAGAAGCAGCCCCTGCTTGTCATTGCCCATCTGCGCCTGGCCTTGCCCTGTTGGGTCCTGGGGGTTGTGCCCAGCGCAGAGTAGCTCCTCCTTCCTCCTGGCATACCCTCCATGGTACCACCCAAAGAGGGGAGCCTGTTGGAATGAATGGCACAAGCTGAGGTGACACTGGCTCTCTCCCAGGTTTTGTTTGTTCCACTCATTCTTTAAGACAAAGAAGCCCACAAGCCAGATCCCAGAGACCAAGCAGCAGTTCTCCTTCCCTGTGGACAGCCGGACACGAGAGTTCTTCACCAGTGCCTTTTTCAGGTGGGCCTTGGGCAGCCTGGGAAAGTCCAGGGTGGTGAGGAGACCTTGGGGATATTTGCTCCCTCCTGTGCTAAGCTGGGAGTAGTAGGCACCCAATAGATCCAGAAGCCAAGGGACCAAGCCCTGAGGTGAGTGGAGAGGGGGCTGTGTTTGTCTGTGTAGTCCTCTCACTCCAGCCTCACCCTCACCAGCCTGCTGCAGATCCTCAGCACGAAGTTCAGGCACATACCGGACCAAGCCCAGGGTGGGCAGCCCTGGATCTACCGCCTGGTGCAGTTAGCAGACACACTGTTGAATCACAGCCGCAACGTGGCTATCGTCACACCTTTCACGACGCAGCAGCGCCAGGCCTGGGACCAGTGAGGCATGGGACTTGCACAACGGGTGGGACACTTGGGTATGGCTGGCAGTGGTGGTCTGCAAACATATCTTGTGCCCCACCCCCCAGGATGCTAGAAACTCTGAAGGAACTGGAGGCCTGCTCCTCAGAGGCCAAGGCCACTGCCTTCCAGCACCTGCTGCTCCTGGTGGGCATCCACCTCTTCAAGGTACAGTGGCCTAGAGGGAGGCCTTTAGGAATCTAGGGTTCTGGGGCTTGATGGGCCCCTTACAGAGAGGCTTGGGGCCAGGGAAGGCCCTAGGGGGTTGAAGTTGGTCTCCTAGTCCATCCTGGAATTATAACCCAAGGAAAAATCACCATGTCTACTTATAGGCACCAGCCAGCATCCCAAGCTTTCCCTACAGTGCCACCTCTTATGATCCCCAAAGCTTTTGGGCAGGTACTTCCCAAGTTTTACAGGTAGGGAAACAAAGCCAAGTAATTTGCCACACAGCAAGTGGCTGGGATTCAAACCATCCCACAGGATCTCCCAAATGTGGTTTACAGACCAGAGGTGACAGGTATGAAGGAGGGAGGCCGACTCAGCACCCATGGGACATGTCACTGGGGAGTCAGTTAGTTTGCTGTGCATGGAGGCTCCCACTTGTAATTCCAGTACTCAGGAGGCTGAAGCAGGAGGATTGCCACAAGTTTGAGGCCAGCTTGGGTTATGTAGTGAGACCCTATCACAAAAAGGGAGGCAGCCAGGCCCCCGGTTTAATTCTCACCCCACCCAGAAGCAGTGGTGGTGGGCGGGTGAGGTTAGTATTTTCCTCTATGTGACTCCTCAGCACAGGTTCTATGTCCCATCCTGTGGGGTGTCAAATTCTCACATTTCTCTAACTCATACACCTTCCAATAATGGGTCCTGTAAAATACCCTGTCTCCCTTTCTGTTCTGTCCAGCAAGAAGCTTTGACTATATTTGAAGCTTAGCACCAACAGTGCTGTTACCCCTTGTGTTTCCCCGAAGTCCTGAACCCTGATTTGTTCAGCAGTGTTTCCCTGGAGGTGCCTGAGGCTCTTATCAGGGCAGCCTGAGTAACAGGTCCCTCATTTGTTTGCTTCCTCTGGGCCTGTAGCTGTAGTTTTTGCTTCCAATCCTTGGCATCGAGCCTTTGATAGCAGCAGGGCCCCAGTGACTTTTAGACACCTGAGTAACCTGCCTCAGACCTTGGGATCTCTGAGTCTGACTCTTCAGAGGAAGCTGTAGTTCAAAGTGTATCAAATCCTTGGGGAAGAGTTGCAACCCAGAGAAAGACATCTGCCTATTCGCAGGGATCTGGAGACTGACACCCAGGGTGTTATGAGGGGGAAGTCTGCCTTGCAGCTACTACAGATTACAGGATGTTTCCTAGAGCTGCACACCCTGCCCCACCCCACCCACCCCCACAAACACTTCACTGGTACCTGGGACCCAGGTTCAGGTCTGTCTCTAATGCCAAGCCAGGTGTTGAGCCATGGGAGGCTGGGAGCTACAGGGTTCCATGCTCACTGAGGGCTCAGATCCTGTGAATACATATGAAGTAGGGAGAGGCCATTAGCTCCTGGGCTACGTTGGGGTCTTCTTTCCCGAGTGGTGAGGGTGCCTGGGCAGGGCAGGCTGGTGGCCAAAATGTTTAGGCCTCAGCCAGCTGTTCTCACTTGGCCAGCTCCTTGCCTGGCTCAGCAAGCGCAGGAGCAAAGCCTGTCCCCTGATTTCTTCCTACCCTACCCACAGTCCCCCACAGAGAGCTGTGACCTCCTAGGGGACATCCAGACCTGCATCAAGAAGAGCATGGGGGAGAAGACCCGCCGTTCCCGCTCCAAGGCCATCAGTGGGTCATTGTGTCTGGGGGCGGGGTGGGAAGGCCATGTCCTGTCGCGTAAAAGGGACCCCCCAAGCAGGGCTGGCCTGTACAGCCAGCAGTGCCCTGTCTTGGCTCAGCCATCTCTCTGCTTACAGGCTCCCAGGAGCCACCATGGGTGGAAGTGATGGTAGAGATCCTGCTGTCCCTGCTGTCCCAGCCCAGCAACTTGATGCGCCAGGTGGCCCGGAGCGTGTTTGGCCACATCTGCTCCCACCTGACCCCACGTGCCCTACAGCTTATCCTGAATGTGAGTTGGGATTTAGGGGAAACAGACTGTGGAATGGGGCTCACTGAGCACCAAGTTATGCTGGGGATACCACGTCATTATCTCAGCCCCCTCTGCAGAATCATTCTGAGTAGGGACTCATTCATACTGCTGCTGCACCAGCCTATCCCATGCATCCTGAGGGCTGTCCAGGAAACACTGGTGCTCCCATTCTCTTCCGTGAGATGGAGCCTTTGACCAAGACGGCTAGGTCTGGTCAGAGGAGGCGAGGTGCAGCGATGAGGAATGTTGGGAGCCTGGGTAGCAGGTGAGTCAGCACCCTGGGAATCCTCCCCAGGTGCTGAACCCTGAGGAAAACCAGGATGAAGATGATGCTGTGGTGGTTACTGATGACTCCGATGAGAAGCAGCTGAAGGATGCAGAGGTATTGGCCAGCAGAGAGCCGGTCTGGGAGGGCTACAGCCGTGGGCTAGCAGTGGGGAGGTATAACCAGCCTACCTCACAGGATGACGGCTCAGACAGCAAAGAAGAAAACTCAGAGAGCGAAGTGGATAGCGAGGGAGAGGAGAGTGAGGAGGAGGAACGAGACGAGCATGTGGACCCAGGCTTCCGCCAGCAGCTCATGGAAGTGCTGCAGGCTGGGAAGGCACTGGTGAGCAGGAACCAACAGAAAGGCGTGCGTGCGTGTGTGTCCAGAGTGTGTGTGTGTGTGTGTGTGTGTCCAGACTGATGGCTGGGCCTCTGTCCCCAGGGTGAAGTGGACAGTGAAGAGGATGAGGAAGAGCTGAGCGATGAGGCCATGATGGCCCTGGATGAGAGTCTCTCCAGCCTGTTTGCTGAGCAGAGGCTGCGCCTCCAGGCCCGGCGTGATGAGAAGAATAAGCTGCAGAAGGAGAAGGCGCTCCGGCGGGACTTCCAGATCCGGGTGAGCAAGTGAGCAGGTGGCTAGTGCCCTGCACAGCCCCTCCCTGTGCTCAGTCCTGAGTGGACTGACCCCACTCTGACCCCTAGGTGCTGGACCTGATCGAGGTGCTGGTGACCAGGCAGCCTGAGAACCCTCTGATTCTGGAGCTGCTTGAGCCACTGCTGAACATCATCAGGAACAGCATGCGCAGCAGCAGCAGCAGCAGCAAACAGGAGCAGGACCTCCTGCACAAGACGGCCCGTATCTTCATGTGAGTGGGGCGGGTATGACAATAGGCCCCAGCCAGTCAGCCAAGCCTCGCACAGAGGCCACTCGGTAGCTGCAGTCTTCGATTTCCTGTCATTTCATTCATGCTAGCTGTGCCCTAGAGCTGGCGTCCTCAGGTCCCCAGCCGTCCCTGCCCACAGAGTCATAACAGGAGATCTGACCAGTCAGTCATCTGGCAGTGACAGCACTGCACGAGCAGGGATCTGGTAGTAATGGGAGACTGAGAGCACGCAGGTGGGGACATGTAATCCTAGAAGTGGCCACAAGGCTGGAGCTGTGGAACGAGTGGACATCACCAGGAGGCCCCAGGCAGGGCTGAGGGGAGGGAGTGTTCAGGAGCTGGTCATAGGCGGCTGCAGCTGGAACAGAGGAGCTGCCTCCCTGGCATCGAAGGGCCCATGGGGGCATTTCAGCCACAGTGTGGGAGCAGGGACAGTCTGATTTGGAGAAGTTTGAGGGAGGGCTTACTAGAGGCAGGGAGTCTGGCAGGGAAGCAATTATGGCATCTAAGAGACAAAGTCTGTGCCAAATACAGACCTTCGAACCTGAGGAGGCAAAGGCCTAAAGTCCTGGGTCCCCAAATACACAGCAGACAGGGTTTGGGGCACCCTCAACATGACCCCTGGTCATGACCCTCAGATAGTTCTGCCAGTTTATGTCCAGTTTTTCCAGTGTCTCACTTAACCCCACTGTGTCCCCAGGCCTTCAGCATCACAAAGAACTTTTTGTTTTGTTTGTTTGGGTTTGGGTTTTACGGTTTTCTTTTTGTGTGTTTTGCTTTGAGATAGGGTCTCTGTATTCCAGGCTGGCCTTAAACTGGCAACAATCCTCCTGCCTCAGCCACCCAAGTGCTGGGATCACAGGCATGCACTACCACACCTAACCCACTCAGGGTTCTGAGCACACAGACTCTGGTCTTATTTTGGGTTGTTTTGTTTTGTTTTGTGTTGGTTTTTGTTGTTGTTGTTGTTTGTGGTACCAGGAATCAAACTTGGGTTCTTGCGCTTTTGAGGCAGGCGTCGGAACCACTGAGCTAAATCCCCAGGCCCTGGTCTCATTTTGCAGAGGTCCTACGGGCCACTGCCCCAGAAGAAACGGGTACTGAGGGGAGGCGTGGGTGTCTTGGCCCGTGCTACAGCCCAGTCCGGGGAATCGTTTCCCCCTTTGCCTCCTTGTTCCTTCCCCAGTGCTGTGGGACTTGGGTCCTTCCTCAGGGTTAGCCCTGCTTGGCAGAGAACCAGGGAGGGAACATCTGACCAGTGCTGCCCCTCTCGCCCATAGGCAGCACCTGTGCCGTGCCCGACACTACTGCCACGACATGGGCCACTGCGCAGCGGCTCTGCACACCCAGGTGGAGCGACTGGTGCGGCAGGCCGGCCAGCAGGCTGACTCCTCTGTCGCCCTCTATTACTTTAATGCCTCGCTCTACCTGCTGCGCGTCTTGAAGGGCAATGCCACCAAGAAGCACATGCTGGAGAGCCAACAGTGCCAGGGAGCCGGTCCCAACCATGGCCCTGAGGACACAAGCCCTCAGGTGAGTGGGGCCTGGTCCCTGAGGGCTAGAAGAAGAACCAAGCCCCAGCCCTTGGCCTTTGGCAGGCACCTGGGCCTGCCCCAAGTCTCACCCCATCTCTCGCACCTGCCCTAGACTGCCAGCTGCCTGGACCTGGACCTCGTGACTCCAGTGTACTTGGCAGCGCTGAGCTCCTTCCTGACCAAGCGCAACAGCCCCCTCACTGTCCCCATGTTCCTCAGCCTCTTCTCCCGGTACCCGGTGAGTGTCCAGGCCACCCCTAGCCCCCTGGCAACCCCTGCCCATCCCAGGCCCTGCCTCTCTCATAGCCTCTGTTATTTCCTCCCCTCCCAGGTGATCTGTAAGAATCTGCTCCCCGTCCTGGTCCAGCGCATGGCTGGCTCAACACGGGCCCGCCAGCAGGTAAGGGCTTTCCCAGATGCCCCTGGGCCTGCCAGGATTATCCACTTCATCCCCTTCTGTTTGGGTGTGTGAGGCCCAGGAGCCATGCCCTGCCAGCCTTGGCTGTGGGCTGTGCTATGGCCCTTCTCCACCATGGGTACAAGATCTGTGGAGACAGGGCTGGCTTTCTCCCATTGCCACCACTTCTTACCTGGCCTGAGCCCTGCAACTCCTGTGAGAAGCTGTCCTCTTGCCTGAACAAGAGGATGCCTAGCATCGCCCAGTCAGTCAGGTGCCCTGGCTGTTGGGCAGGCAGGAGGGTGATGGTGCTAAGCTAGTAAGAGGGCCTGAAACTGTTTCAACCCGAGGTCCCTATCCATTCAGGACCCCAGCCTTTTCCCAGGCCTCGGTGTCCCCTGCCTACATCATGAGGCGACAGGAGTGGGCTATCGCGGGGCCCAGGACAGGCACCCTTCAGGCACCACCTAGAGTTGCTATAGCCTTGTCATGTGTCTGGCGGTCCCTGAGCTTCAGCCTACAGCACCTAGCTTCCTGGTAACCACATTTTTCTCTCCTCAGGCCCAGGCCTGCCTGCTGCTCCAGAAGACCCTGTCTGCACGGGAGCTGAGGGGATGTTTTGAGGACCCTGAGTGGGAGCAGCTGATTGGCCAGGTCCTGGCGAAGGTCACGGAGGTAAGATCCTGGAGCTCCCTCCTCCCGGCTATTGGGAAGGTTCTCCAGAACCTGAGCCTCCCTCTAGAGCGGGGCTGGGATAGTCCCAGGAACAGGATCTTCCTCTGGGCTTTAGTCTCAGGCTGGGGCCTCCAGCAGGTACTCCCCTCTACATACCTCAGCCTGGCCCCTCCTCCCTAGAACCTGTGCACACTGGGGGAGGCGCAGAGCCGGTCAGAGCACCAGAAGCAGCTGTCCTCCCTGGAGTTGCTCAACACTCTGTTCAAGATGATCCATCATGAGGTGAGCCAGCAGCCCGCAGAGCTGGGCCTGGGAAGGAGCAGGCATCCGGAATACTCAGGGCTTCCGGGGCAGGAGGGAGATCAGCAAGGACCATGCGGGGAAGGTTCTGGGTGCCAGTGTGAGGACTCCGAGCTGTGTGTTTACATGGTTTTCCTACCACTGGATGGATGAGTGTGAGTGACTTGGGTGGCAGAGTGCCACCTGTCCCTGACAGAGTGGGGGTGAGAAGGTTCCAGGAAGAGCGCTGAGAAGAGGCTGGAAGGGCAGGAGGCAGTGGGAAGAGGTGGAGAAGATTCCGGGTGTGGAGTCCAGCCAGCCGTCCAAGCCTGAAGCAAGAGGGCAGAGAGACGCAGTGACAAGTTGGGGCCCAGTAGGGTGCAGTATGCTCACAGGCCATCAGGGTAGAAGCCCAGGAGGTAGCTGGAGATGGGTATTTGGGTCCCCAAGCCTGGCCAGAAATCAGGATTTGGGAGACTTAGCACAGACAGCCTGGTCAGAGCCCAGGTGAGGGTGAGCTTGGCCTTTGAGCATTGCTGAGGGGAGAGGCAGGTGACAGCAAAGTAAGGGGCAGAACTGAGCAACTGCCACTGGGGTTGGAAGGAAACTAGAAGGGTGGGGGCCTAGAAGCCAGTGGGTTTCAGAAATTACCTACTTAGCACGCCAGCCTCAGGAAGAGAGGGGTGGGGAGGAGTTTGACAACCTGAGAGGACTGAGTGACGCCCTTAGAGATGGGCAGTCAGAACCATGGCAGGAGGAAGGTTGGTGGGGGGTAAGAAAGCAGAGAAGGCCCTCTGGCTGTGGGAAGAGGGGCAAACATGGAGGTGGGGGACTTGCTTCCTCCCAGAGGAGAGAGGCTGGTGATTGACAGGCAGGGGTGGCTGAGGGCCCATGAGCAGGCTGGAGCCACTGGAGAGGCCCTGCCTCCCATCACCAGGGCAGCTCCAAGCTTCACTTCTTCTGCAGAAGTTGACTGTGGACCTGACCACTCTCCTGGGTGTGCTGCGGGGCCAACAGCAGAGCCTGCAGGAGAGCCTACAACAGGGGGAGCACTCATCTGGCTCCAGCCGCCTCTACGACCTATACTGGCAGGCCATGAAGATGCTCGGAGTCCAGTAGGTTCTGAGAAGGAAGACCCACACCTTGGGAGGCGGCTGGAAAGACCCCCCTTAACCCGTGTTGCACATGCTGTGGTGTGGGTGCATGGGTCTGAGAGCTTTGGGCAACTTGGGTCCACAGGACCCCAAGGTGGAGGTGGCTCCTGCCCTCGCTGGATGCTTTCTTACCCTGCTCACTTCCTCCTAGGCGCCCCAAGGTAGAGAAGAAGGACACCAAAGCAGTCCCCAATGTCTCTGAGAGCCCCATTAGCATGAAGCGGAAGAAAAAAGGGTTCTTGCCAGAGACCAAAAAGCGTAAGAAACGCAAGTTGGAGGAGGCCACACCAGAAGAGGGGGCCACGCCAAAGGGAGCCACTCCTGTAGCCACTGGTGGTGACCAGCCACCCAGCACAGGCAAGAAGAGAAAAAGGATGAAGGCCAAGGTCCTAGCCCAGCCCCAAGGGGATGGGACCCCTGCTGCCAAGAGCCCAGGCCCTGACACCCTCACCTTGAGCCCCAGCACCCCTGCCAAGACTCCAGAGCTCCAGAAGAAAAGCAGAAAGCTGTCGCAGGTGAATGGGAACACCCCAGTGTCCCCCACAGAGCCTTCAGGCGAAAAGCAACATCTGAAATCTCTTTCCGAAAAGGGAATCTCAGGCAAGTCCCCACAGTCTGCCCTGTCACGGAAGAAGGCAAGGCTGTCTTTGGTCAGGAGCCCCAGCCTGTTCCAGAGTGGGGGCAGGAAAAAGAAGTTGCTGAGGCAGCAGCTAAAAACACCCTGAGCGCTGGTGCCCACCCCCCCACCCACCCACCCCCGGGTCCCAGTCCCAGTCCCAGTCCCAGTCCAGCAGCCCTTGACAGTCCTGTTTTTTCACAATTTTAATAAAGGAGCCTAAGGCAGCAGCTTCTGGTTCCGAGGCCTGGATCTGTTGCCAGGCTGGCCCCCAGCACAGGTGTCACCACCCCTTGGATGTGTCCCACCCCTCCCTAAACTCACTGCAGGAACCACCAGGACATGATTTAAATAGGTTTATTTCTTCATTTACAAGAGGAATATATTTGGCTTCTCTCTTAAGATTCTGAGATTCACAATCAGCAGCTCTAAAAAATAAAGGAGCAGTTTGGCTTCCGGAAGGAAGAGGAGGCAACATTTGGACCTAGTTCTTGTACAACAAGAAAACATTGCTGGGGCCCCAGGTGAGGTTGGGTGGAGGCCAGGCTGGTCTTCGTGGGGTACCACCCCTTTGTCCACCCCCTAGGGTGCCCCAGAGCTTGGAAGAGTGGTATTCCACTAGCTAACACACCACTGAAGCCACAGCCAGCCAGTAACTAAGCAAGGGGAGCAGTGTCCAGCTGGCTCTCAGCATCTATGTGCAGGGAGTGTGGGGCGGAGGGTACAAGCTCCTCTGAGGGCCTGCTGTGCAGGTGACAACTGTACCCTGGTGGGTGGTTGTAGGGAGTGGGGGTGCGGATAGCAGGGTGATCAAAAAGGCTGGGGAGAAGGCTCAGCCCTCCCGGAATCAGCTGAGAGAGTCACTGTGGAAGTGTGTCTGTGAGAGCCACAGCAGCTGGTGGCCAGGGGACCAGCCTCCCTCCATCAAGTTCATCCCCTAGACCAGGAAGCTCAGGGGATAGCTGCTTCCTCCAGCAGCTTCAGCCCAGGCTACTGCCCCCTGAATTCTGGGTATGGTTCCCTGGGTCCTGCCCTTGGAAAAGGCTCAGCCCATCCTGAGGAAGGGAGTGGGCTCCAGGCTTCTGGGAGGTCAGCAGAGGTGGACTGGTGGGTGGTTCCCAGCATCTCAAACCTGGGGCGCGGGCGGTGTGTGGCTGCCACCAGGGCCTTCACCCCTGGTGATGCCAGCTCCCTGTGGAGGGGTGTTCCCAACCTGGGAAATCTCCAGGTGCAGAGACGTGTCCTCCAGAGTGACCAGCAGGCCAGGAAGCACCCTGTGACAAGTGTCCCATTCCATGTGCCAGCCTGAATCCAGTGACCCTAAAGTCAGAAGCCCAGCTAAGGGGCAGTGGTCCCTGAGCTTTCAAGAGCCTCAGAACCTGAATTGTAGCCCTGTGGCCGGGACCACCTCTTCTCTGTATAGTCCAGGATCTACTGGGTCTTCAAAGCTGTAGGTAGTGTCTTGCCCAACACACTGCGTGGGAAAGTCCAGCTCCCTGGCCTCACCACCTAGGGCGGGCAGGATCTTGCCCAAGATCACATAAGCCTGTGGCAGGCCAAGGTCTCCTGATAGATCTACCTGGGGGTGCCTTCTCCCTGGGGCCCAGGGGCCCTGCAGCCCAAACCCAGGGCTGAGAATCTGTCCAACCTGGTGGCCCCAACACACACAGCGTTCCAGGGTAACAGAGGATGTGGCTTCTTGGAGCCAGGTCCACTCAGCAGTCCTGGACCAGAGAGGGTGAGTGCCCAGGTGTGGGTCACACAGGAAGCTCTGGGACAGCTCTGCTGTTCTGGGATGCTGTAGGACGCTTCCCAGATTAGGTGAGAGCAAGGGTTCTTCACTGTCCCAGTGGTACCTAAGGGGGAGAAGGGTGTGATTTCAGAGTTGGGGTTTTGGGGGGCCCATCCCAAGGCTTCGCTCCTCACTTTACCTGCTGTTTGGGGAATCAGACTTGCTCTGGGCTCTGGGACCATAACCCTGGGCTTGCGCTGCTGGGAAGCTGCAGCCTCCAGAGCCCAGACCCTGAGGAAGGTCACTAGGAGCTGGGCCCTGGCACCTTCAGGAGGATTTGGGAGTACAGAATCCCAACAGAACGGGGAGTTCCTGACCAGTCTCAACCTTGACCCATGCCCTCAGGCCTTTCAAGGAAGCAAGCATCTGATTTACTGGAAGGAGGCCACTCCCCCTCACGTAGCTCCGTCACTGAATTTGGACAGCATTTCAGGAGTCAGGGTTGGTGGGATGAGTTCAGGAAACAGGCAGCTGCCCAGGAGTCTCCCTGTCCCTTAAAACTGCTCTGTTGGGCTGAAGCACCAAGACTGCCTTGCAAGCACAAGGTCCCGAGTTCGATCCCCAGTACCAGAAAAAAACAAACTGCTGTGTCCCCCTCCTTAGCCTGCACTCACCGCCTCAGACCTTCATGGATGGGGGCGGCAACACCAGCTGATTCACCCTGAGGGAGAGACGGGCGGGGGTCAGGGTGGCGCTTCAGCGGGGGCCGGGCCCGGGCACGGTTCTGGCACTTCGCATCACTGGGGCTGGCTGACCGGAGGTGCTGGGCAGGGACCTCGTCAGCCCCAGGGGGAGGTGGGAGAGCCCAGAGGTGGGAGAGAAGAAAGAGAAGAGTAAACAGAAAAGGAGAAAGAAGTCAGAAAAGGAGAAGAAAGCGGTGAGAGGGTCTCAGCTGTGAAAACTTGCAGCTCCAGAGAAAATCCCACATCCTAGGCCACAGGCTTGGCAGCTGCCATCATGGGCTATAAGTGTGACAGAAGCTTGGAGGTGGGGCATGGGAGGCCTGGGGCCCAGGCGTGCTGGGGCTGGGTCCTGGAACCCGGCACCAGGCTACCCACCCCTCACCCAGGGTGCAGAGGAGGCCACTGTAACCCCACACACACACTGCTCGGCAGGGACATGGCAGGACTGTCACAGTCCCTGGGTCACAGCCGAGGCAGCCAGCCCACCCCCTGCCCACTCACTGCTGCTCAGCCTTGGCACGGTCGCTGAGGAAGAAGAGAGCAGTGGCGAGGAAGAACATGCCACCCAGGACCACGACGAAAGGACAGAGCATGAGGGCGTAGCCCAGACTCAGGAACTCCCAGAGCGGGGAGTCCTTGGTGCTCTGGCGAATCAGGTCTGAGATCTGTGAGGATTGGGAGGTGGGATCAGGGCAGTGCCACCTCCCGAAGCCCCCGAACACTCCAGGGCAGCCCCGACACCCCCCTACCCCCAGCCACTCACAAAGCCGATGAGGTAGGGGCTCCCTGCGTCACCCAGCAGGTGGGAGGTGAAGCTCTGCAAGGCCACAGCGGTGGCCCGTCGGGTGGGGATGACCACGTACTGCAGGACAGATAGGCAGGTCAGTGGCCAGAGCCACCAGGTCCCCCATCTAGTCCACCCCTGCTGCTGTGACACTTCTGAAGACCCCACAGCCTCAATCAAGCTCCCGCCCTGGTGTCTTCACCTCCTCTCTCCCGATACGGTAGCTGCTCCCCATCTGCCCCTCCACCTACAGCTCGCTGACCCCACCTGCAGCAAGCACCAGGCCCAGCCCAGACCCCTCTGACTTGCCCTCCATCCCCACCTCAGAGGCAGAGATCTTTGTCTTCTCTCCAATCATATCCAAGTGGGAGAATAAGATGGTAGTGGTTCCCACAGGCCTAAAGTTACAGCTTAGTGCACTTTCAGGAGGCCAAACTGTCAAGAATAGCAGAGCTGGGCCAAGAATTTAGCTCAGTGGTTCCACTACCTGCCTTGCAAGCGCAAGGTCCCAAGTTCCATCTCCAGTACCAAAAAAAAAAAAAGAATTAGAGCAGAGCTGCCTCCTCACCTGCCGCTGACCAGGCTGCCATCAGCTCTGCACTTGGTTCTTGGGGAACACCCAGGTACCATGGTCAAGGGACACTGAGGCCCAAGGAGGTGCCATTTCCCAGGGGTCACATGGAGTGGTGCCACTCTGGAACTGCAAGCCTGGCCTCTTGCCCTCCCACAAGTTAAATACCTCTCTTGGCTCCCCTTTCATGAGGACCAAGCAAGGCCGAGGTTGGCGTGGGACAGGGGCTGGTGTGAAGTAAGATCCTTGCCTGGAAGAGCCTCATTTGAATAGATGGGCAAACCCCCGACCCAGCACCAAATGCCAAGAACTCATGGGCCCCAGACACCCTATTCACCCACCATTAAAACTGAGCAAGCCCTGACCAGCTCCAAGTCAGACAGGAGGGGCTAGGGCAGAGCAGCCAAATGGGCAGCACCAGCCCAGTGGGTGTCCCTGGGCACCCCTGCCCCTGAACTCCAGCTAGTTTCTCTGTCCAGGGCACCAGCCTCCATGGACAGTGTGCAGACAGTAGCCCCACAGGGAACCCTATCTGAGATGAGATGGGAAGAGACCTGGATCTGATGAGACTGCATGACCCCATTTCCAGTAATAACTAGTCACTTAGCACTTGATAAACTGGAACATGATTTCCCTGGGACCCAGACCCTGTCAGCAGCTGTCAGGGGCTGCCCCTGGGGATGGAGACAGGGAAAGGCCGGCTGCCCAGTGCCAGGGGCACTTGATTCAGACACTCAGTCCCCCATCACCCTGGGGTTGTATGGTGACCCATCCTACCCAGCCACCACCCAGCTCCATGCTGAGACCCCAAGCTGAGTCAGAACCCACCACCTCCACCCTGCCCATGGACTGGGACAGAGACCATCAGGGGGAAGCAGATACTCAAAGAACCTTGGGTGGACAAGGCAATTTCCTGAAGCAGAGGCACTAGCAGGGGCCCAGTACCTGGCCAGACTCTGACCTCCTGGGCTGTCCCCTGTGGTCACACCAGACCTCAAGCACCCTGAGGGTCTTTCTTCCCCTGCCCTTGCCCCTCCCGACACCCTCCCATGCGAGTCCTCTGCACTCTCTGCTCCCAGTCCTCTCCTAACCCTGACCTGGAGGATCTCCAAGGATGGAACAAGGGTTGTACCCACCCCTGCTTCCCCCCGACTGAGTGCCACAAGCCAAGAAGTCCACTGCCCCCTCCTGGTTCCTCCCAGACTGCTCCCATCCTGCCTGGGGACACAGGCCCCTTGCCTGCTGTTCAGATGGCTCTTTGTCCCTGGCTGGCTGGTCTGCAGCCCATTGTTGGCCCTGTGAAGACGGCCTCTGTCTGGCTGGCCCAGCCTCGGGCACCCAGGCAGGCACGCCCGGGAGGGCAGAGCCCACAGACACTTGGCCCCTGGGGGGAGGAGTGCTGGCAGGCAACACCACCTCCGTGCCAGCCTGGCACCGCCAGCCTCCCCACACAAACCTGAGCCTTGAGACAATCCCCTCCCCACCCTGCCCCACACCCCACCTCATCTGCCTGCTCAGCCCTGTTTGCAGACCCTGATGCAGACCCCAAAACCTCCCAGCCTCTGGGGTCACCTTCCCAAAGGCCTACTTCCAGCTCTCCCACCTCCTCACTGGCCCTCTCCTGATGCTCCTGTGAAGTCAAAAGGCCTAGGTCAGCCCAAGGTGATCTCAGCCTGCCTGGCTCACCATGAGGATGTCCGCAGTGATGGCCCAGTTAGAAAACAGCAGTGTCTCCCCGACAAAGATACAGATCTGTCCAGGAGAAAAGAGAGCAGCCATCAGGGGCCTCTCCACCCACCAGCAGCCCCAGCTGCACCTGTACTCTGGCTGCAGCCTCCTATCCCTCCCCACCCTCTCTGGGTGGATTACCCAGAGAACTCAAGCCATACCCACACCCCCAAGGGATACCCAGAGCCCTGGACAGGTGGTGGACGGAGCAAGGACAAGCAGCCACGGGACAGGAGCCTCCCCATGAAGATGGAGGGCCCAGCAACCCAGACTTCATTTCCAGCCCAGCTCCAACCTCCCTCCCCGACCACTGTGCCCGGCCCCTACTACACTCACATAGGCGCCCATGATGCTGCTCTTGGCCGCTACGAAGATGAGGCAGATGAAGATGGCAGAGCCCAGCATGCCCACAGCACACACCAGTGGGTCAGCCCTCTGGGTCCGCAGGCGGCACCAGCGTGTAGCGCCTGCGCCCGTGACCACACCCAGAAAGCCCGTGAAGCAGGTGATAGCCCCAAAGATGAGGCTGTGGGGAAAGAGGACATTTGGTACAGGTTAGGGGGGGTCAACAGCTGGAGCAGAGGTGTTTCCCTGTCCAGTGTCCCTCGCCAGCCACCCTGGCCCCACCAGCTAGGCTCACCTATCCTTGGCCCCACAGGGCGGGCTATTGCAGGTCTCCGCCGTCTTCTGTACAACTTGGGCACGGTGCAGGTAGAGTGGGATCCACATGCCCAGGGCCCCTGTGGCGAAGGACACAGCCGACGTGGCCAGGGAGGAGAAGACATAGCTGCGGCTGGGGAGAGGCCAGGGCGGCAACACTGAGCTGGGGCCAGGACCCTCTTTGGCTGCAACAAACAGCCCACATCAGGGCCCAGGAGGCTGCCTCTTCTACCTCAGCCTGCTGCCCCATGCCATCCCCTGAAAGAGCTGAGACGCCTCCCTCACAGGCTCCAGGGCGGGTTCAGGCTACAGGAACAATAAACTCTAGCAGCCAGAACCGCCAGCATCAGACCTGGCAAGCGATGGGCTGAAGGTGCTAAAAGGCCCTCTCACTATGGCAGCCCTCCCTCTTCCCGACAGACCTCTCTCTCCACAGTACTCACTTTCGGATCAGGGCCTTCATGTCTCGGAGCCACGAGCTCCGTGCCTTGAGCTGCCCCCCGAGTTGGTCAGCATGGCCTCTCTTAGTGGCTGGGACCAGGATGAGGATGAGCGTTCCTGTGATCATGCCCAAGACAGGGGACACCTGGTGGAGGATGAGCCATGAAGTTAGGACACAGCCCCATCGGCTTTGTCTTTGCTGCACTAGAGGGGGCCAGGCAAGCTGTACCTTCCCTGGGCTCTGGGGCACTGCCTGGCCAGCCCTCCTGATGGGCAAAGCCATTGGGGGCAAGGTCAGTGAGGGGTCTAGGGGCTCAAAGGGGACTCTTCAGACCAGGGAAGACAGGCAAGGAAGACTGACAGACTGAAAGAAAGGAGGAAAGTGATAGATGAATGGATAGATGGATGGACAGATACAGGAGGAAAGAGGGGTTTCTGAGCAGAGGATACATGGAAAGGTAGGCAGGCATACGGAAGGAAATTGGATGGACAGATGGATAATGAAAAGACAGATGACAGACATATGAAATGATGACTTGGAGGGAGGAGAGAATGGGGGAGACCAGCCCAGTCCCACCCTCTGAAGCTGGGAATGTTCCCCAGATACACCTCTCGCTCTGTGGTGCCCTGAGAAGGGAATGGCCAGGCACGAGTCAGGTATGCTCCTGCTCGTCAATCAGGTAGAGTCCTTTGGGAGGAGCCCGTGCAGGCCCCTTTGCATCTGCGGCCAGCCTCCTGGCAGGAAGAGAGTCTGCAAGGCCCCAGAACTCTCCGAACATGGGAGGGGACTTCTTGACAGCCTGGATTCCAACACACCAGCCCTTCCACCACTCCCCGAGCAAAAAGGTCTGTCCCCACCCCCACCCCAGGCCTGGGAGCCTTGAGCTGGTTCCTCTCCATGCCACCGCTCTCCATCCCCACCAAGAAATTCCACGGAGGCTGCTTCCTTCCTGCTTTTGAGGAAAAAACACTTTGTCTTAAGCTTCCTCTCCTCTGGGAGATGGGGATCTCTGTTTCCTCCGATTGCACTATCCTGGAGCCTTGGTAACTATGTCCCAGGCCTCTGACAGGACAGGAAATGGCTCCAAGGGGCCCTACACTGAGGTCCTGTCCCAGCCTTGCCCCAGCACAGAGCCAGGGCTAGAAGCAGGAAGCTCTGTCGTGGACCTGGAATTTCCTGCCATGGGAAGAGAATCCTTCATCCTCTCAACCTGGGGCTCCCAAGAGAGGTTCCAAGCCTCGGACTGAGACCCTGAGGCAGTGGGGCTCTGACTCGCCTGACAGCTCAGTGTAAACTAATCTAGCTCAAGACTTCAGAGCCCAGGCTGGCGAGGAGAGCCCCTGGAGGTCAAGGCCAGTGCCCTAGCGTCTCTAGTCATCCTGGGGCAAGGGCTGGACTGAGGACGATCTTATGCGAGGGGACCTAGGCCTTACCCGAAGGGCCCAGTGCCAGTCTCCAGCAGCCTGCTTCACACTGGAGCCAGTGATGTAGCCCAGGCCACTGTAGAGAAGACAAACACGCATCAGGCTGAGCAGAGACAGGGGCTGGGACAGGAAATGCTCACTGGTGTATGAGGCAGGCTGCACACCTTACCTCCCCACCCAGCTAGCTGGTCAGGCCTGCTCCAAGGCTGACTGCATGCACATGTGGCTAACAGAGGAAATACTCAAAAGTCCAGGGGTACCTAGCCCAGATCCTCCCCCACACCCTGGCATCTCCTCTCACCTGCCCAGCGGGATGGCAAAGTAGAAGACAGACAGCATGAGCGTGCGTGTGTTCTTGGTGAAGAGGTCGCCAATGATGGTGGGCGCGATGGTGGAGTAGCTGGCCTCGCCGATACCCACTAGACCCCGGGACAAGACCAGGAGCCAGAAGTACTGCGGGGGAGGGTAGAGGATGCTAGGGCATGGCGCTGCTCCTTGGCTGCTCATTCTTGCTCCCATTCTGACCCCACCCCTGCGTGTGGGGAGGAGCCAGGGAAGGGGATGGAGCCCACCCCTCACCTCAGCAGTGACCAAATTCCCCAGCTATGCTGGGCCTCAGTGTGCCCCTTTGTACGGCAGGTCTGACTAGGACTGGACTTTCCCAGCTTGAGAGCTGTTTGGCCTAGACAGGCCTCTTGGTCCCTATAAGCTAGAACCTAGGAGAGTTCCTCCCTGGTCCTGGCCCCACCTCAGGAGCCCCTCCCCCAAGCAGGGTATTAGGGCCAACCCTGATGGCATGGAGAACCCAGTGTGAGTGGGGAGTGAGCAGGGCAGCCCACTGGGCTCAGGGCCCCTGCCACACACACATCAAAGCACAAAGCCAGCCGAGCAAGGAAGGGTGGGGCCCTGCCAGCTGCTTGCTGGTGGTCCTACCCTTTGATGTGGACCTGCCCTCTCAGTCACCCCAGCTGCCCAGGGCCTGAGAACACAGCCTGGTCATGGTTCTCTGGCCCCACCCTGGCCACCCATCCGGCCAGCAATGCCCACATCCAGCCCTCTCTCAGGGGTCCCCAGTTCCCTCTCCAACTGCCCAGCTGGCTCGCTAGGCCTTGCACCTGACCCCTTCTCTCTTTCCTGGGCTGTCTTTCCTTAGCTCCTTGCTTGTTTCTTTTCCTGGGAACTACCAACCCACAGCCTTTGCCTATTTTTCTGGTGGATTGCTTGACCTTTTTTTTTGTATTGACTTATATGAGCTTTTCCTACACCACAGGGCTTGATTCTTTATCATTTGTGTCACCAATGTTTTCAGTCATCTTCCCACTTTGTTTATGGTGAGTTTCACTATTGCTAAGCTTCCCGATCTTCTCTTTAATTTGCAGTCAAATCTGTTTATTTTTCCTTAATGCCTTGTTTAGGAAGGCTTACACTCTCCCCAAAGCATTAAAACCATTCTCTTCAATTTTACATTTGTTACATTTTAGAGAGGCTGGGATGCACGTCATCCATCCCTCCCAGCATACTAGCAGGCAGAAGGGGCCCTGTGTGTCCCTAACCCACTCACAGCAGCCTGCTGGATTGCGTGCTTGCTGTGAAGCCACCTCTGTCTTGTTGCACACTTAGGTACCAATAAACAGCACTTAGTGTCCTCTGTGTGCTTGTAAAAAATAAACATAAAAGGGACCATTCCATGCATTTTACTCTGCCACATAGTTTTTCCCTCATTCTTCTTTGTTTTGCAACCCATTTGTGCTGGTTACCTTAGATCTAGTTCATTTTTCTGCTATCCAGAATTGCAAGACGAATATGCCCCATTTATAAGCTGTGCAGGCCCAGGCCCTACACCCTATGCAGGTGGTCCTTGGCATTGTTGCCTCCTTTTTTCCCCTTTTTTCCCCAGCTGCTTTCACACTAAGCTACATCCTATCCTCTTTTGTTTGTTTTCGAGACAGGATCTCCGTAAGTCACTAAGTTACCCGGGCTGGGCTCAAACTTAATCTTTCTCTCACCTCAGCCTCACATAGTCCTGGAATTACAGATGTGCCATGGGTCATGCCTGACCTATCTTTTATTTTTGAGACAGAGTCTCACTCTGTTGCCCAGACTGGTCACAAATTCACAAAATCACGCAATCCTCCCACCCTATCAGCCCAAAGGAGCTGCAACTACAGGCGTGTGTGCCATTGTGATCTCCTAAGAGGTTCTAACAATTCACACTCCCGCCAGCAACTCTTGAGACCTGGATTCCCCACAGCTGTAATAACACTTGGTATTGTCAGCCTTTTTAATTGTTGCCAATCTGATGAGTGTGAAATGGTATCTCATTGTTGTTTTAATTTGCATTTCCCTGATTACTCCAGAGGCTGAGCCATCTCATCCTACATTTATTGGCCATTGGGGTATCTTCTCCTGGAATGGCCTGTAGCTACCCTTTGCTGGTTTTTCTACTGGGTCTGGCTATGTAGTTCAGGCTGGCCTTGAACTCACTATGTAGCCAAGGCTGGCCTCAAACTCAGAGATCCTCCTGCCTCAGCCTCCCAAGTGCTAGGATTACAGGTGTGCGGCACCACACCTAGCCAAACTGTTTCTTACCCAGATGAATACTCAGTTCTTCCCGAACCACTGATTTGAGATGTAAGTTTCATTCTACATTCAATCCCCAGAGTCACAAGGACTTGATTTTACTGATCTCTTCATCTATCCCTCAACTGTTTTAGTTAGAATACCTGTAGATTTTTGTTTTTGTTGTTTTTTTAGTTTGTTTGTTCATTTGTTTTTGAGTTTTGTTTGTTTGTAGTACTGGGTATTGAACCCAAGGCTTTCACACTGAGCTACATCCCCAGCTCTTTTTTATTTTGAGACAGGTTTTCACTAAGTTACCAAGTTGCCCAATCTGAGCTTGAACTTGCAACTCTCCTGCCTCAGCCTCCCAGAGTGCTGGAATTACAAGCATGCACCAGAATGCCTGGCTCAGTAGATGTTATTTTAAAACACCCAATAGGGTGAATCCCCTTTCACTGTCATTTTTTGCATTGCTTTTGGCTGTCCATGGGGATTTTCTCTGCCAAATTCAGAATCGAATTGCCAAGGTCCACCGGAAACCCCCATGGAACAAGGAGCGCAATTGCAATGAATTTACACATTACCGTATTTGGGAGCAGTTTTTCTTTCTGCCTCTTCTTAGCTCCTCTCCCTAGCTCAGAATGGGGGGCAGGCGCTCAAGTCAGGATGAGGCCCAGAAGAGGCCCTAGTGGTTCCTGTTTTCTGCTGAGGCCTGCAAACTCTACCTGTCCCAGAGCCTGTGGGCCTGACCCTCCTGCATGAACCTGCAAACCTTTCAGCTCTCTGCCTTCCCCTCCACTCTCCCTTCCATCAACAGGAATCTGATCTGTCCTTGTCCTTCAAACTCTTCCAGGGCAAGGCCCACTGACGTGGCTCTCAAGGCTCTGTATGATCTGGCCCCTGCCTTCCTTTCTGGCCAAGACACCTCTTCATCCTCCTCCCTCTACACTCTGCCATTCTGCACCTATGGGTAACCCCTCTGCCCATGCCACCTTTGCCCAAAGGCCTTGCCTCCCAGGCCTGCTCCCTGGTTCACATGCAGCCTCCTCCAGGAAGTCTTCCCTGACCCCATGGATTTCAAGAGACTGCTCTCTTATCAGTGAGGACTCAACACTTTATGAGTCTTGAAGGCTCCTAGTTGGGAGCTTCTGTCACATGTTCCCACCCAGGCTCCCAAGGAAGGGCTGAGGACAGATCTTGGTTTTCTTTCCTCCTTCCTCTACCCTCTGCTTGAACACTCCTAGCAATGGGAAACTCATTACCCACACAAGGCAACCTATCTCCTCTTTAATGGTTTGTTTTTTTGGTACCGGGGATCAAACTCAGGTCCTTGCCCTTACAAGGCAGGCAGCAGAACCACTGAGCTAAATCCTCGGCCCTCTATCTCCTCTTTAGAAGAAAGAAGAGAAATAAAGATTTGTTAAATATTTGCCGTGTTCCAGGGTCTGGACATTTCATCAGATCAGTTGTTTCTCACAAGAAACCTTCAAGCCGAGAAGCATTAGCCCCATTTTAACAATAAGGAAATTGAGGCTGAGAGAGATTAAGTACATTTCTCCAGGTCACAAAGATGAGTAGGCAATGGAGCTGGGATATTCAAACCCGGGACCCAGGACCGTAAGAGCTATGTGAGAAACCTCTTTATGTTGAGTTGATGTTTGCCTCCCTGGGACTTAGACCCGAGGTATTAGCTGCTCATCATAAGCAAAGTGAGGAAGAACCAGAGAGGGGTAGGACTCACTGAGGTCCACACAGCAAGATAATGGCAGGGCTAAGACTGGAAGTCAGAGTCCTAACTCCTAGGCCAGGCTTGCTTCCCGTGTTCCTTGCAACTTGTCCAAGTCAGAGGGCAACTTGGAAAGAGTGAGGGTGCCACCTAGAGCTGCAAGGCTCCGGTATAGGCTGGCATGGAGAAGGCCCGGTCTGTAGGGCTGGTTTATAAAAACAGCCAAGGACACCACTAGTGTCCTTCTGCACTGGGAAGACACTGTCATGGGTTCAAGCTAAGATAAACAGGCTAGCCACCCACTGAGGACTGGGACACGGGGATGGGAAGAGCAGGAACCCAGCTGGGCAGCGGGGTGGGCCTCACCTGCTGGGGGATGAAGGAGCTGGAGAAGGTGACTGCCGACCAGAAGAAGATGCCACAGCTGAGGATCACCTTCCTGTTGAAGCGGTCCCCCAGGTAGCCGAAGATGGGGGCAGCCACCATGAAGCTGCAGATGAAGACTGCAGGGAGAGGAGAGCTGCAGAGGCGGGCTGGGCTCCCTGCACCAGGCCCAGTGACTCATACAACCCCTTGAGGACACATGCCTGTGAGATGAACCTCAGCCTGGACCAGGGACCAAGGAAGCAGCCACAGGGATGGGCATCCTCAGCTGGGCCAGCACCAGGCAGGGCAGGTGGGCAATGCCATTCAAGTTAGGGTGATACCGTGACTCCGCCTCCTCCATGCTCACGCAGCTTGTCCATTGTACAGGGTCCCCTTGGATATTTTCTACATGCCAACCACTACAGTGGGGTTCACCACAATATTTCATTTAGCTACCCCAGCCCGCTGCCTACCTCACAGAGGAGACAGACTTGGGGAGAGCGGGGGAACTTGCCAATGCCGCACAGGCAATTCTTGTCCCAGTAGGAATTTGACCCCTTGTCTGACTTCAGAGCCTCTCTTACTTTTGCATATAATTCTCTTTATTACACATGGAAGAGAGGTTCAGAGAGGGAAAGGAATCTACCTAAAGTCATAGACCAAATCAGGGCAGAACTGGCCTGAAATTCCACATCTCACTACCTGCAAGGTCACTCAGTCACACTTGCTCCCAGGGGCTTCAGAGGTTTTCCTGACAATTAGAAACCCTGAGGTCATTCATTCACTCATCTAGTCTTTTTTGGGGAACCTAGAATGCACCATGCAATGTGTTAGGGTTAGGGATAGACCAGTGAATGAGACAGACTAAATTCCTGGCCATGGCGGAGCTTTCATTCTAGAGAACACATTCTAGAGAGCATAAGTAAATAACATAGTACATCAGATAGTGGCGGGTGCAAAGAAAGGTAAAAGGGCAGAAACAGGAGATAAGAAATATACAGTATTTGTAAGACAGACAGAGCAGATGTTGTATTTTCACATAGGAGGGCCAGAGAAGGTGACATTTTACAAAGACTAGGGAGAAGTAAAAGAAAATATCATGCAAATATTAAGACAAGAATACCAAATGCAAAGGTCCTGAGGGCAGGAGCATACTTAGCATGTTTCGGGAGACCAAAGAAGCCACAGTGACTGGAGCAAAGGGATGGAGAGGTAAAGGGGTAGGAGGCAAGGATGAGAGGCCAGATGGGGTAGGATTTTGTGGCCCACCATGTCTAGTGTGGCTTCCATGGATAAAGAAGAAAAACACTAAAGGATGTTAATGAAAGGAGGGACATGACCTGGTTTTGTTCTTCTGAAACAGAAAAGCGATATTCTTAGAAGACGTCATGGAGAGCCCCCTGTCTGTGATGGGAGGGGCCTCAGAGGTCCCAGGTGGATGAGGAGGCCTAGAACAAGGCAGGGCAGATCCTGGGTCACATAGCAAGGCAGCTCCCTGCTCCCCCGGAAGCCAGTCCCTCAGCTGACAGGTAGATGGCCAGACAAAGGCCAGGGGTAGGCAGACAGTTGTCTGGCCTCTGACCACCAGGCTAGGTGTGAGCATGGGTTTAACTGCTCCCCTGTGGACCTGAGTTCCTGGGTGAGATGAGCCTGGGAGAAGAGAAGAGCCAGGGACGCAGGGAGGGACAGAGGGCTCGAGCACGGGTCCCCTGGACTAGACAGTGAGGGTGTGATTGTCCTTCTCCATGCAGGCCACAGCAGGACAGTGAGGTGGCTGCCTGGGTGGGGGACCTGCTAACCTAATTGTGTGTGATCTGGGAACCTGGGCAGAGTCAGCATAGAAGTAGGGCACCAGTGATACGCTGCCTGGGCACAAATCTACCTCTGTGCCTCCCTAGGTGAGGAACCATGGCCAGGTCACAGCCTTTCTGTGTACCAGCTTCAGTGGTGTGCTGGTAAATGTGCAACAATTGGTCCTCTGAAAAGCCAGCAGAGGAGGAGCCCTGCATGGAGCATTTGCTGATCTTCATGGTGCAAACTCTCCTGTTGTGGTTGATGTCAAGCCAGCACCAGTACGATGTCACTGAGGGGAGCTGGGGAGTCTACTGTTCAGACAAAAAACTCTGATCAACCTTAGGAACATAGATAATAGCTAAGCATAGTAAAATAATTAGGAAGTGGTAACTTTTGAGTCTGTATTACCTTTTAAAATATGAATTATTTAATTGTAAATTTATGTAATTTCATGTTTAACAATGGTTCCATCTAACAAGCAGCTCACACAATTCCTGAAAATTTAACAATTCACTCTGCTGAGCTGGGATCAGGCCGCTCCACCAACTTCCTCATCTGTAACATGAAGATAAAAATAGCAACTCCCCTGGGCCGCTCCAATCCTGGATGAGCTAATGCGGGGAAGGTGCTTCGCACTACACCCTGCCCAGGCTGCAGCCCCACTTAAGGCTGTGCCCTTGTTTACATGAGCCAAGGTAGATACTATTTCCTCACATCAATGAAAAGAATGTTTTCCTGCTGGACCTGCCTCCCAGGGCCTGCCTGAGATCAGATAAGGATGTGGGCAGGAAGGAGAGTTCAGTCACATCAGAACTTACACATGTTAGGGGAAGAGGATGAGTGGCTTTCTGTGTCCCTGTCTGTCGGGGGACAGAGACATCCATGGGTTGTCCAGTTGAAAAGGCTAAGGTGTCGGGGAACAAGCAAGGAGAACCAAAACCTGCTGGATAGCGAAGAAGGGCTTCGTGGAGATGGTGATGTCAAAGCTGGGCGTGGAAGCATGCATAGGAGTTTACCATGGTGATAATACTACTTAAAATTAATAGTAAAATAGAAATCCCAAATCTTATAAAGGGTATTATATAATGGTTATACACTATATGCACAATGCTTATAGTTGCAATTATCATTCATAGAGTGCTTACTAATGGCAAGGCCCAGGAAGGCACGCTTGACACATGCACTAAATCTCTCTTAATAATGATTCTTACTACTATCTTCATCTTACAGAGGGGACAGTAGTGGCCGAGTGAAGTGACATGACACAGTGAATGTGGAGCTGAGCCAGAATTTAAACACTGATTGTCTGAGCCCAGAGTCCTTGCTCTAAATCACACCATAGGCTGCTGGGCTGGGAGGCAAAATCTCCCAGCTGATGTTTCCAAGGTCAGAGAAAGTTCAGGGTGTGGTGGGGACAGCAAGGAGAAGGGTCAGGCCGCAGCGTGAGAAGGCCATGGACGAAGCAGAGGGAAATGAGGCCACGAAGGGAAACTAGGCCCTAAGATCAGGCCCAGGTGTGGTTTCTAGGAGAGCACTGGAAAAGCACCCTAGGACTGAGGACAAGTGAGCCAGGCCACGGGCAGACCAATGTCCAGCTCCATCCCCGCCCTCTGCAGCAGAAGAGTGGCCCCGCTCCCACCCCAGCTCTCCTGGTTCTCTACCTGTGCATCCCCTGCCAGTCCCAGTGTGACCCAGGCCGCCAGGCACCAACGTGCCCTGAGCTCACCTGAGCCCCCAACTCTGTACCCATTTCATAACTGGGGAGATTGAGGCCTGAGGCAGAGGAATTTGCCCCAGGTGACACAGCAAGTCAGGCAGGGACCTGGACCCCTGTGTGACCCTCCATGCCTTCCCCTTGGGGACAAAGGAATCCAGGGTTGTGGGGGAGACAGGATCCATCTTTGAAGTCCCAACCCCCAGCCCCTGCTCAGGGCAGGCAGCAGGGAGGACCCCTCTGGTCCCTCAAGGATCTCTCACAAGCCAGCAAAGGGGCCTGGACACTGGGCAGAAAGAGGAGGAAGGATGATCCTGGGAGGAGCAGCCTAGGCAAAGGCCAGCATGTGTGACCAAGTCTGATGGGGACACAGAGGCTCATCCAGACAGCATCAGCTCCACAGACAATGAAGACCAGCCCAAGCCGGAAGCTTCCCCTGTCCACCACCCCAACCCTGTGGTCTTTGTTCTTTGACGACAGCTTTCTTCCAAACTGGCTGCCCCACCCTGATTTTGGTAGGGGTGGCTTTCCCAGAAGTTCTCCAATGCACAAGGACATCCTGTGGCTGGGGTGTGGGGAAGCCCTCTCTCGCCTCACGTGTGCTGAGCCCACAGGTCTGGGACAATGGAGCTGTGGGGAGCCAGGCTCCAGGGGAGGTGGCGGGGTGGGGCAGAGGGGATGGGGCACAGACAAGGTAGGCGGAGTTGGAATAGCCCAGCTGTGGCCAAAACCTGGGCACCAAGCCTCCCCGTTGAAGGGCTGGCTCAAGGCTAACAGAAGGACAGGGGCCTGGAGGATACACCTGAGGTGCTGTCTGGCCCTTGTAGCCATCCCAGAGCTCAAGGTACTGGCAGCACCCAGAAGCCCCAAGCAACCCTACCAGGGCCTCTGTGTCCTGGTAGGCAGCCCCAGGACCCTATCCTGCCACCCTCATACACACATGGCCTGTCTGATCCCAGAAGGTGGTCCTGGAGCAGGAAAGACAAGGTCGGAGCAAGGGGAGCCCTAGGCTCCATGCTGTGGCCCTGGAGCTTGCATTCAGCCCCTGGCTCAGCTCAGGCTGAGGCTATTTTTACGTAGTCCACCCTTCAGCTGACCTGTTATTTAGGGAAGACTCGTCACTGTCCACATCCTGTGGGCAGGGAGGATGCTCAGGCAGGCATGAGGTGGGCAGGGGCCAGGCTCTACCAGCCAAGGGACAGTGCAGGCTGCTCCAGCTGATGGGAAGGACCCAGAACAGAGGGCCCTGTTGCTGCCTGGAAGCCCAACATGCTCAGACTGCTGCATGTAGAGTGGGGACAGCCTCCCTTTACACCCTACTCGGCTGTAGCCCTGTGCTGGCCCCTCCAGCTCAGGAGGAATAAGGTTCATAGGCCTCCTTTTGAGCAGGATCCTTGGAGGTTGGCCACAGGGGAACCCAAGTCTGCCCAAACTAAGGGTGTCACTAAGCTGGCCAAGGGGAGAGGGAAGACCAGAAAGCCAGCCCCAAAGCAGAGGCACTGTCTGGTTTCAGTCTGAGCTGGCTCTTCCTCCATCCCCACTCTACACCACTCCCACGCTCTAATCCTAGCACTTCCTCATGGCCCCACAAACTCCACCCCTGAGGAGCCTCTAGTCTCCCCTGCCATTCGTCCTGCACTTGGCTCCAGAGTGTACATGGAGGCACACACATCTTACGTGGACTTGTCCTGCTCTAAAACCTTCCCTGAGAGGCCTTAACCCAGCCTTCAAGCCTTCTGAAGTCAGACCTGCCCATGGTCACCTCCTCGCCCTCCATCCTCCCCACTCCAGCCCATGCCAGTGTCACACAACCAGCGTTCTCTCATCCCCTGTGCTGCATTCATGGATTCCCTCAGATCTGTCTTCTAATTTGCCTACTTTCTGTTCAACTGGATCTAATTATTATAATTTTATTTTCATAGTTTCATTTTTCATTGCTAGAATTTTTGAGTTTGGGTCTTTTCAACATCTCCGTTCTTTTCATAATGCACTACTCTTGTTTTAAGAACCCTACTCTTTCCTTTGAGCTTTGCAAATTAACCATTCTGAATTTGAAAGTTCCTTTAAAATGAGTCTATACTCCATGGCTCTTCAGCCTGTGGGGGGGTGGGCAGCTGATGCCCTCTCACAAAGATGAGTTTCCTATTGCTCTGCTAATTTTGAATTTGAGTTTGTCTTCAGAGAGAACTGTCACCTGTATCCCATGCAGGCTCTGGGTCATGAGGCTTCCCAAGGAGTAGCTTGGGATTTCCTTCTGCCTCGGTGCCTTGAAATCCCCAGCTTCCATGGGGAAAGGAGTGAAGACCTGGGCCTGGGCCTGGGAGGAGCAGGGACCAGGACCAAGCTCTCTGAATAAGGCCAGGTTCACAGAGGAGACATCCGCCCATGCAATGGAGCTCCACAAAGCCACCGCCAGCCTGGCCACCGATTAGGACCAGAGAACTCGCCTGGACTCTGGGGAGAGACTAAATCACATGACCCCGGGACCCCAACTGGCTCTGCCCAGTCCTCAGAGTGAAGAGGCCCTGAGCCTGGAATGTGGGCCAGACTGAAGAAACTTTGATGAATCTGGGTGATGAACACATGGAGCTACGTTGTGCTGCCCTCTCTATTTTTATGAATCTTTAAACTTTTTCATGAAAAAATGCTTACATTAAAAGTACTGTAATAAGTTTCTAAGACACAGATTTCATCCATAAATCTTCTGGCTTTGATTCCAGCTCCCATTCCAGTTTTTGACTTCGGCTCTTTGTTTCTGACACCTGGGAATTTCCCTATTAGCTTTAGCTTTCAAGCTCAGTTATGTAATTTAAACATGTTTTCTTCACATATTTTTTTAGCTTGGGAGCAGGGCAAAGGGTTTCCTCATATCTAACTGAATCTGAAAAACTGACCAGAAGTCCTCTCCCCTTAACAAAATCTAACTCGTCCTTCAAAACCCCATTCAAATCTCCCCTCTTCAGGGAAGTCTTCACCTGTCTCAAGTCATAGCTAAGCACATATCCTCTATGATCCACCCACCCAGGTTCCCACAGTCCTCCCCTTGCAATGCCTGAGTGGTGACTGGATGATCCATTCTTTGTTCCTATAGATAGAAGGACTCTATCTGATGACAGAGACTGAGTCTAGCACACGGCTGGCTGAACACAGGTTCAGTAGCAGCTACCCCTTTTGATGTGAGCTGTGGAGGTTCCCAATATGGCCAAAGGCATGAGCTGTAATCTTGCCATGCAGTCACAAAGGCTGAGCTGTGGCTCCTGCAGGCAAATCAGGGGCCAGGGCTGAGCTGGCAGCGATGTGCCGAGGGGATGCTGAAATGGGCCTTTCCCAAGCCAGTCATGCTCTGCTCCCAAGGAAAGAGCAAGGCAGGCCCAGGCTTGACCCTCAGGCACCCCCTACCCTGTCTCCTGGCCCAGAAGCCCCTGGTGCCAACAAATAAGCAGGCAGCCTGCTCCCACCTCGACCCTTTGATCTGGGCAAGCACTGACACCAAGCTGGCGCCCTCCATCTGGCTCCGGCCTTATCAGGGCTAGGGAAGAGACGGGTGCCTGGGGCCCAGGACAATTAGGTGACTTGCCTAGTTGCCCACTGAGTCACATCCTGGTCTGGCTCAACTGGCTTCTTGGCTCAGATGACTGAAGGGGTAAGGATGCTGGGGACAGAGGTGCCAGCCATGCCAGAGGTAGGTGGTAGGGTAAACACCATGGGCTAGGGACTGCAAATTCTGGGTATTCTCACCATGTCCCAGAGGCATCCCCCTGGGATGCTGAGATTCCACTCAACCCCCACCATCCCTCCAGCAGAGGCCTCTTCCGGATCCCTATCTCCAGCTGATGCTCTTTTACCATGAGGCCTTAAGTAAGCTGCTTCCCTCTCTGAACCTCTCTCTTTCCTCTGGCCAGTGAAGCTCGAAAAGGGAGCCTGTAGAATTACTGAAAGAATCAAACAGGATGACGCCTGTGAGTGAACTATCCACTTCTAGCCAGCTCATCCAGGATAGGTGAAGACTGACTTCTCTCGAGAAAGCTGAGAAGCCAGCCTGGAACGTAACTGCAGAAGGGATGGGGTGCTGACCCTCACACCTGCCCTGGGACTGATGCCCCATCCTCTGCCTGGAGACTATGTGGCCTTGACCACATGCTGGGAGTGTTGAATGGAGGAGGCTCAGGGTACACAGACAGCAAGGCCTGGACCAGAGGAGACAGGGCTCAGTGACTCAGGGGCCACACGTGGTGGGGGGTGGGGGGGCTGGAGGGCCGGGCTCTCCCCTGCTCTTCCCTCACGAACTTGGCAGCCCACTGCCTCCCACATTCCCATCTAGTATAGACCCCATCTTCTCAGTGAGTTCTAGTCACTGAGTGTTCAGAGCCCGGGGTGACCCAGGGCAGGCTGACTTACTCTAACTCGGTCAAGGAGGCCCAGGAAATGCCTGGGAGCTGCTGGCTGGGTGTTTGGACTCAGGGTCTGGCAGGAGGTGATATCTACAGGGCAAGGCCTGGCCACCCATGGGGGCCACTGGACCATACATCCTTGCCCTACCCTAGTAAGTCTTACTTATTTGGACTGTGCCCTGGAAACATCACATTCCCTCTCTCTGAGCCAAAAAGACCCCACCAGGGATCTAAAGGCAAGTGGCCAGCCTGAGTGGGTCTGGCATTCTCTGAGCTCAAGGAGGCATTGTGCACACCGGAATGCCACCTAAACAGGTCAGGCAAGTTCCTAGACAGAGCAGCTCGCTCCACCCCCACACTCCCAGGCCAGGCCAGGGAAGGGAAAGGGGTCCACAGATTGGGATGCAGATCATGGCCCTTCTCTCCACACTGAAGGGCACCTCACAGCCAGAGGGACTCCAGGGCCAAGAGCTCACAGACAGGCAGGCATTAGGCTGGGGTCAAATAGCAAGGCTGGGGCCGAGACAGGACCAGACTTCCTGCCCCCAGCCCTGGCATATGGCACTGGACGGAGGCTCCACCCAGGCCTGAGAGAGCCTGCTGAGCACAGCCAGCATGGCAACAGCCAGTGGGAAGGCCAGGGAGCCAGCAGCACCTGGCCTTTGGGGCCATAGAGGGGGTAGGGCAGGGACAAGGGGGACAGGGCCTCTCTGCAGAGGGAGGGGCTGACAAGCCGGGGTAACTGCTCAGTGGCCTTCCACACAGCCCCTGCTCAGCTCACTGCAGCCCAGTGAGGCTCAGGGAAAAGAGAGCCTGAGTCTAGCCCAGGACCCAGGTTCTCAGGGCCTCTCTGTGTCATCTAAGAGGTGATTCCCAGGACTGGTAGCAATGGAAGGAGTAGAGGGTGGGGTGTGAGATGGAAACAGGGTCACTGAGGCTCTGTTGGCATTGTCCAACTTACTCAGGGAAGGAGTTCCCTTCACCAGCCTCGAGAAGGGACCCAGATCACTGGGTCTCCATGAGGCCCCAGGACCCTTTGCCTGCACCCCTGTTTGTCTCCCGTAGCCCCTCAGGGCAGCTGGTATGGGTTTCATTTTACAAGTAGAGGCTCAGAAAAGTCCTACTTGTGGGTAGTAATGGTGGGACCTGGATGCAAAGCCCTTCCTCATTCCAGGAGTGAGGACCGGGGAAGAGAGAACTGGGGAGAAGGATGGACAACAGGAGGACCTAAGGAACCAGCACCTGGGCAAGCGGCAAAGGGGGGTGGTGAGCCTCACCTGACTGCAGCAAGCCGGCACCTCGGTCCTTGACCCCAAAGTGCTGCTGGATGTCCAGAAGGACGCCTGGAGGGGGAGATAGAGGGTGCTTACTGGGGATCTCTGACCCCTGGGTGCAACATCACCACACTCCACCTAGGTGGCCCCAGTTCCAGCCCAGCCCCATCTGCAGAACTCTGCTGTGCACAGCCTCCACCCTGCCCAGGCCAGCCCGGCCACTGCAAACCGTAAAGGCCAGGCTTCCCTCCCACCCTCTCTAGGGCAGGCGACAGGGTCCCAGCCCTCAGCCACTGCAGTGGCCTGAGGTACCGAGATGAGCAGGGCTCCCCTGTGCTCACTAGGGGGGCACAAGCAGTCACGCCTTCCATCATGCCACCTGTGTGGCCTAACCCTGGATCAGATCCTAGACTGGGAGCAATGGGCATGACCCTGCCCTCAAAGAGACCACAAAGCCTTCAGCCCAGAGAGCTGTGGGTAGCCACTGAAAGCTACAGGGTGACCCTTGGGCTGGGGAGAGGACAGGGGAAGCCCACAGCAACACTCACAGGGCTCCCCTGCACCTGTGCATAAGCACATGCATGCACACACATGTGTACACACACATATATGTGCACACACAAACTCACTCCAGCTTCTAACCAGCATTGCCAGTTTGCACAAGTAGGAGCCCGGGGTGCAGAGGGAAGCGGGCAGGGCTCCAGACCTGCTTTCTTAGGCAAGGGGAGTCCTTGAGGCCATGCCTGCTCCCAAACCTGGCTAGTTCTGCTCTCCCATTAGGACCCTGCCTGGCAAGGGGGTCAACTGCCAATCTAGAAGCACCATAGCTGCCAACAGACAGAGCCATGGCTGCCTGGGAGCCCAGCAGGATCCTGGACCCCTCCCACCTCCTATAACCAGGTCCCCTGAGTTCACCCTGCAACCCCAGGCCCCATGGGCCCCACCTTGGCTTATCTCTGAGGACAGGAGGACAGGCCCCAGCCCCCTCCCCCACATCTGCACTGTGAAGGGGCAGGGAGGAAGGAGGTAAAAACAGGCCCCACAGCGGCCCTTGGGGGACTGAGCTTTTCCTGATGATGGTGACAACAGCATTGAAAACGATAGCGTTTACACTGCTGGGCATTAAATTTCTTGTTTAATGTCACATAGATAGCTCAGTGAGGCTGGTCCTGTTATCCCATTTGACAGACAAGGAAACTGAGGCATGGGAAGCTAAGCCATGTACTCAGAGTCACACAACAGGGAAATGGAAGAAAGCAGATCTCCAAGCATTGTCTGAGGGTCTGGTCTGGTGGCTGGGGGCACCCAAGGTGCAGAGAGACAGAATGTCACTGCCTCTCAAAACCCAGCCTGGATGGGATGCTCAGCACTTTTCTGGACTGCAGGATCAGAGTCAGCCAGTGTCCTGGCAGCCCAAAATCCACAAGAAGCTGGCCTCCTGCTTGTCAATGCCGAGTGGGTTTGCCCTGCTTACCATAAGGAGAGGATGGGTGAGGGCCAGTTCATGACTTAATAACTAAGGCTGAATGGGGCAATGGTTTTGCCTCAAATGTGAAAGCTGGGGACCAGTCCTGGGCTGCGGATGGCAGGGCCACCAAGTGGGACCCCCAAGTTGCCCAACCCAGCCTCAGGAGTCCAGGGGCCCACTGGGACCTGTGGGCAGCAAGGCCCTGGGGAGCTATCCACACTCACCTCCTGGCCATAAAACCCATCCCGGGGCCAGGCCCTCAGCTCCCCAGAGTCTTCTCCTTCCTTTTTTTTTGGTACCGGGGATCAAACTTGGGACCTTGCACTTACGAGGCAGGTGACGGAACCACTGAGCCAAATCCACGGCCCCAGTCTTCTCTTTCCTAGCAACTGTCATCTGTGGCTCCCCAGTGCCCAAGCCCATCGTCAAGCCACAGGCTGTAGGCCCAGCCCTGCCAACCCTGCACTCTGGCCTCAGTTCCTGGGTGCCACCTCTCCACCACACACCCCTCATCCCCATCACCGTGCCCCTCTGACCCCACACACCTCCTCTTCTATTCTGGCACCACTTGGCTGGCGATGCTAATCCTTGCCACTCCTTTAAGAATAGCTCAGATGCCTTCCTCTTCTGAGAAGCCTTCCTTGATCTCTCCCCTCCTGCCACCCTCAATAAGTTAATGCTCCACTTTCCCCCATCTCTACTAATTTTAGCACTTGCCCCAAGGTCAAGTAAGGATTAGGTAATTCTATAGGAAGAAACAGGAACATAGAAGTGAACTTCTGGGACCCATTATGGCCAACAGCTAAAAGATACTAGCTATTGCTTCCTACTAAGTTTTAGGTACTGTGAGCCTTTACAGATTTTCTCTCCCTGGCGCGCTCTCTCTCTCTCTCTCTCTCTCTCTCTCTCTCTCTCTCTGCCCTCTTTTTTCCTTTGGATCTCACTATATAGTTCAGGCTGGTTTTGAACTCACTATATAGCCCAGGCTGACCTCAAACTCAGCCATTCTCCTGCTTCAGCCTCCTCAGTGCTTGGATTACAGGTGTGCACCACCACACCTGGCTTGATGGATGGCATTTATATCCTTGCTAAATGCATTAGTGTTTGTGATTATCATTTCTGTTTTGCATATGAAGTAATCAAGGGACCAGCCATGGTGGCACACACTTATAATCCCTGCACTCGGGAGACTGAGGCAGGAGGATTGCCATGAGTTTGAGGCCAGCCTGAACTACAGAATGGGATCCTGTCTCAAAAAAAAAAAAAAAAGGAAGGAATCAAAGCTCTAAGACAGATGTGTCCAATCCTTCACTCACAGGCTGCATATGGCCCTGGACACCTAGAAATCTGGCCCCACAAGATAGTAATTTTTAACATCATTATGTGATTTGTAGTGATATTTTTCATGACCCAGTTGCACTGGGCTTGAGCAAGGACTGCACAAGTGACAGTGGAAGGCTGTGTAGGGACGGCAACGTACTAACTCTGCCTCTCACACCTGTCACAATCAAAACCCACATGTATCAGATGTTACACAGGCTTCTGCAACTTGGTGAATAAAACACACCAATTACCAATAATAGTTCAACCTACCTACACATGCATGCCTGTGAAGACAGGCTTTACTGTGACATATGAGTTTCCTCATTTAATTATTACATTTGGGCTTCTTGTGTTATTTCATAAAATAATAAATAAAATATAAAAAAGGGAGTTTTGCTACTTAGGTACATTATATATTTTATAGGGAATCTAAGACAATTCCTCCCTGCTTAGTGCGGCTCACAATAGACAAAGGGTTGAACTTTCATGCTCTAAGACCTGAGGCAGCCCGGCTCGGTGGCGCACATCTGTAGTCTCAGCACTTGGGCAGCTGAGGCAGGAGGACAGTCTCAAGTTCAAGGCTACATAGTCAGTTCAATGCCAACCTGAGCTATTTGGCGAGGCCCTGTCTCAAAAAACAAAGCTAAACAAAAGAACAACAAAAAAAGACATGCTGCAATTTCTCACGCAGCACAGTAGAGTGTTTTGGCTTGGTATTTATTTATTTATTTATGGTACCGGGGATCCAACTCGAGTCCTTGCGCTTGCGCAGCAGGCGGTGAAACCACTGAGCTACATCCCTGGCCCAACTTTTTATTTTTTGAGACAAGGTCTCACTATGCAACCCAGGCTGGCCTCAAATTTACGGCAATCCTCTTACTTCATCCTTCTCAGTGCTGGGTTTACAGGTATGCGCCACTGTGCCTAAGTAGCATGTTAGGTTTTGACGGCCAGATTGGAAAACAGGTCTAAGCATATTGAGGAAAAATCCAAACTCAGTTTTCCCCACTACACTCTCATAACACACAGACCACCCCTATGGACAAACTGGGGTAAGAGGGGTCATCACAAACAAGCAATCAGTTCTGCAGAAGACACCAGCTAGGCATCCTGCAATTCAATTCATCTCTGCACTATCTACCCGAGTAGCGTCAGATCCCAGAAGTGGAGGGCTCAGCCCCCAAGATGGCTTCTACTGCTTCAAATACCCATCACAGCCCTGGGTTGTCTGACCTGGGCTTCTGACCAACTAAGTATAAATCAGGGTTCCCTCACCCCTCCTTGGCTTTGACTAATTTGCTAGAGCAGCTCACAGAACTCAGAGAAATATCAACATTCACCTGTTTATCATTAAGGACTTCACAAAGCACAGGGATGACACAATGCCCAAGGTGGGGCGTGTGGGAAGGGATGTGTGGGAAGGGACATGGTGTCTCCTAGTGTTCCACTACCCAGAAGCTATCCAGACTTGTTCTTTGGGGGTTTTATGGAGGCTCCCTTACATCTGCATGATCAGTTAAATCCCTGTCCCAGGGCAATCGACTTCATCTTCAGCCCCTCTCCCCTCCCTGGAGGCCGGAGGCGGGACTGAAAGTGCCAACTCTAATCCTGCATTGGCCTTCCCCACAGGCAGCTCCTACTCTGAAGCCACCCAAGGGCTGCCAGCTCATTAGCATACAAAAGATAAAGAAGATTTGGAAGATTTAAGGATTTTTAAGAGCTCAATGGCAGAAAAAGAGAGGAAGATAAAACATATCTCACAATATCTCCATTAGGTCTCTGGCCCCAAACCAAGCTTACTTCTCTGCCACGCTGCCTCCTCATGGTTTGCTGTTGTCCCCCAGCACAAAGCTAGCCCCACAGGGACTCTGTGGGTGGCCACAAGCAGGGCAGAGACCAAGGCAAGTCATCAGCAGAACCAGGATGGGGACTGTCACCATTTTGGCCACGGGTGGATGAAAGGATGAGTGGAGTCGGGAGGAGAGTGAAAACTCCCCAGGGCCCCAGGACTGTACCCTGCCTACAGCCCAAAGGAAGGATGAGGACCAGCAGTCATCAGAGCTGGGCGGTGCGGATATCAAAACGGCCATCACAGAGACATCCTGCCTCCATAGGCAATCAGCAGGCACTCCTGCTTCCTTCTTTCTTTTTCTTTTTTTTAAATTTTTTTGGTACCGAGGATTGAACTTGGGTCCTTGCACTTGCGCAGCAGGCGGCGAAACCACTGAGCTAAATCCTCGGCCCCCTGCTTCCTTCTTACAGCACACAGCACAGCCTTCCAATTGGTCACTTCCCCATTCAATGATTTAAAGGCCAAGCATTTGCCTCTGCCTCCAGGAAACCTCCCCCTGACTTCCCCTACCACATAGAGCTCCTTGTAAGGGGGAGAAATATTTCTCACATCCAGATGGGCATCCAAGATCCCCAGAACTCCTGGGCAGTCTAGAGCCAGGATACAGGAAGCTTTGGGCTCCTACTCCCACCTGCCCACCGCCATCTAGAGCACAGCCTTGGGTCCAATGCCCATGTTCAAGCAGAAGGCCATGGAGCAAGGCCTCCTGGAGGCAGTGAGGCCCAAGGTCAGTCCCTCTCTGAACCTTACTGGGCTTTTTTCCCCTCTTCCGGGCTTGGAAGGAGCCATGGCTGCAGGAGGGCAAGATCCCACTGGCTGCTGGCACGGGAAGCATGTGTCACAGCAGCTCGGCTGGTCGCCTCACATTTTCCTCGGGGCTCCAACCTGGCTTGGGCCCACATACCCCCTCCTTGCTTTACCACAGCCTTATTTTTAGCCTCTTTCCTGGAGGCTGAGGTTTGGTGGGTCACAGGATGGGCCTCTCGCCCAGGAACAGCTTCCCACAGCTCAGGCCAAGCCAGGCCCCAGCCCCACTAACCCTGGGTGGGGGGTGGGGGTGGCCAAAGTGAGGCTCCCAACCCAGGGTAGCCCTCCACTGTACCAGGCCGCAAGGCAAGGCAAGCCTCTTGAGGCAGCCACTCCAAATCTACACCCAGAAAGGCTCTCTGGCCACAGGATCCTCCTCCTCCAAAGACACATTCTGGAATAACAGGACCCCTGAATTTTCTCACCCACATGCAGCAGGCCCTGGGGGACTCTCCAATCCAGCTCCCGCACTAGTTGGCCCCTGGCTCGGCCAGCCTGGGCTTCCAGCCTTGCCCTGGCTTCTGGCTCCCATGAAGCAGCCCACACACATGCTTGCACCTCACTCATCCTAGTGTGAGGACAGCCCTGACCTCTCCCCTTGGCCAGCGCTCCTTCTTCCCTGTGGAAGCTCTTGGAAGGGTCCTCTTCCCTCCCCAACTCCGTGTCTTCACCTGCCTCATTCCCCTGACTGCAGCTATTTCCAATGGCTCATGCTCAGACTCACGGACCCCTCATTTTCCCAGCCTCCCAGGCCCTTAGTCCACAGCTCCCCACTGGCCCCCTTCTCTAAGCAGCACTGCCACACCCAGGCCAGGCACCTGGGATCAGTTGGGATCCCCTCCTCATTGCCCTTGCTCCCGTGAATAGACATTCTCTGCCACCCAGCCTCTTCTTCCCTGGCCTCCCTGCCTTCAGCCTGTGCCAGCTCATCTGCATCCTTCCTGCAGCTGATCTATCAAGCCCTTAGCAATCTCCAGCTAGGTCTTAGATCCTGGGCTGGGGCCCTGAGACCTCAGGGCAGTTTCTGGACTCAAGGAGCTAAAGCTGTGCCCCAGTGGGCATCATCTCTGGCCATGCCTCGGAATCAATCATGACTTCCTCAAGATCCACTGGCCCATGCATACACAGTAATGTGGACTGAGTGCTTAGAGTGTGCCAGACTGTTCTGAGAATGTCAGCTCACTGAGTATGGCTGCCAGTAACTTATGGCTCCCCATTGCTGCCTGAATAGGGCCCAGACTTCTAACACTCGGGACCTCCATGATCTGGCCTAACCCAGCAATAGGCCCCCTTACACACACACACACACACACACACACACACACACAGCCCCTGAGCTCTAGGCTAAGGGGAATACCACTACTGTGACCCTTTACCTCCCTGGACCTCCATTTCCTTCTGGGAAAATGGAATGACAAGAAAGATCAGTGGCCAGGCATGGTGGCACACGCCTGTAATCCTAGCACGCAAGAGGAGGATCACTACAAGTTCGAAGCCAGCCTGGGCCACATATGAATTCAAGGCCAGCTTGAACTATATAGTGCATTTTTTTTTTTTTTTGGTACCGGGGATCGAACCCGGGTCCTTGTGCTTGTGAGGCAGGCAGTGAAACCACTGAGCTAAATCCCGGGCCCAAGCTTGAACTATGTAGTGAGAACCTATCGAAAGAAAGAGAGAGAGAGAGAGAGAGAAAGAAAGAAAGAAAGAAAGAAAGAAAGAAAGAAAGAAAGAAAGAAAGAAAGAAAGAAAGAAAGAAAGAAAGAGAGAGAGAAAGAAAAAGAAAGATTAGTGGTCCCCAACCTCCCTGAGAATTCCAGTCACCTTAGAGAAGACACTTGTTAAAATACAGCCTCCTGGGGCCGGGGATTTACCTCAGTGGTTTCGTGGCCTGCTATGCAAGCACAAGGACCCAAGTTCGATCCCCGGTACAAAAAAAAAAAAAAAAATACAGCCTCCTGTGCCCCTCCAAGATCTGTAGAATCACCCTGTTAAAAGTGAGATCCAAGAATCCATAAACACACTGCTCTGCTCAGGTGACTTGAAGCCACTGACCTGGCCACTGTGAGCTGCTTGTGACTTGCCCTTGTGCCTCCAAGCTCTGCTTACTGCTGTGTCCCCTTCCTGGGATGTCCAAGTCTAGCTGCTAAGATCCACTTCTTCCTCCAGGGCCCAGACCCAAGCTCAGGTCCCCTAGGACACTCCTCCATCCTCTAAGGTTCTTGGAGAAGGATCTTGGATCTGTTATAGGTCCCTGTAACCTCAAGGATACCCTTGGCCCTGACTTACCCCACCAGCTGGTCCCAGATGCTCACAGTGAGCTCCCATCCCTGTGGGTCCCTTAGCAGCCCAGAAGACTCATGGTGGCCCCTTCCCTCCTCCAGCCAGGTCTAACCTGCTGGCATCAGAGTCCACAAAAAGATGAGGCTCTAAGAGAAAGCCCACAATAATCTCAGAGGTCTTCAGCTCAAGCAGCCTTGGATGGGAAGTCCAGACAGCATGCTCCTAAGGTCTCCTCCTAGTCAGCTGAACAGCCACCTGGTGTTCAGGCTTGTTTCCCTCGAGCATAGTCATCATCACCCCACTTTACCCCGCCAGAGCCTCTCTCAGAGCAGCAGACAGCTTAGCTGAATTTTCAAGAGCATAGGCTCTAGAACCAGACCATCTGGGTTTAAATCCTGGCTTTTCCATCTTCCCTGCTGTGTGATCTTAGGCAAACTACTTAACCTCTCTGACCCACTTTCCTCCTCAGGAATATGGCTTAATTTTAAGACCTGCTTCACATGGGTGTGCTGAGGTTTAAGTAGGTCGATCCATGCAAAGTGATTAGCACAGCGTCTGGCACATAATAAGTGCTCAATAAATGTCATCACTGTTACCAGTGGGTAGGAATAATGAAGAACCAAGAACAAGGGAATTCTCACTTCAGTGTTCTTTTCTCCAAAATGGGGGCAGACATGCAGAAAGACAGAGCCTCAGAAAGGGAGTTCAAGGGATAGGCCATGCTGCCCTCCTTCCAGTCCCTCTCAGAGGGACCCAGATCCTCACGTGGAGGCCCCAGAGCTGGCTCACTCTGGGACTCTCACCCCTGCTCCAGTGCTCAGCCATAGCTCCCACCCTGGTAATTACAGAGGCCCAAGAGCCTGGCTCTGCTGCTCTGGCTCAGGATAGTGAAGTCTGGTCACAGCCTGGCCCCACTAGCATCCCACAGCCTAGGGACCCAGCCAAGGCAGCCCAGGCTCCCAAGCCTACACACCCAAACCTGCCCCTGAGTCCACAGGGCAAGATACGGCCCACACCCTGCAGGGGCAAACTGTGTGACACCATCTGCCCTTCCTCTGAGCCATGGGTGGTCCTGCATCCCAACACAGCCTTGCTGGGTCCATTCATGAATCTAACTGGGTTTTGCCCTACATGCACCGACCACTATGCATGACATCCTACAAATCTAGGTGATTAATGCCAGGATAGCCTACGGGTCATCTCTGCAAGAACGATGAAGCAAGGGCCTAGCCCAGATCTTTGATCCCTTAGGAAAACACCCCTCTCCACCCAAGAGCCCTGCCTGCAGACCCCACCAACTCTAAAGAAGCACTGCCCCAGAGCCCAGAGATCCCCCTCCTCCCCAGCACTGCTGTATGCCCAGAGTGGGAGGGGCAGCAGCCAGGCCTCTGGCCTGCGGTTCCAGCCTATCATTTGGGGCCAGCTTTCCTGGAACTAGATTCAGCCTTAGCAATTTGGGGGCTTTGCATAGAAACTCCTTTCCAGCTCAGCCTCCCGGCCCTGGCTTGGCCCAGGCACTCCCCAGAACTCCAGGGGCCAGTGACAAGGTGGCCACAGTCTTATCATGGCCCTCAGGGGTGTGGCTGGTGCAGCCACAGACAAAGGATAACACAAGAGCACAGGAGCAGCAAGGCTGAAGAAGAGGAAAGAGACCTCAGAATGGCGAAGCTCAAGCCCACATGCTCTTGGCTTAGTGCTTCAGTAGCTCCAGAAATCAGGACTCCTGCTCCCACTTCTCAGATGGAAAACTGAGACTGGGAAGGTCTGGGACAGAGGTCGAAGAATCAGGCAGGAGCTGGGATGCACACCCTCCAAGCACTAAGCCTGGTGTGTCTTCCCATCATCATGCCAGCAACTTCCCAGAAAGAGGCTACAATCAGTGCCCCCTTAACACCCATTCAAGCTGTCTTCACAAGAGTGTTTGAAACAGTCATGTGCCCAAGAAACACCAACTCTCCCCCAGCACAATCCTTTACAGTTTACAAAGCTTAATCAGGTTTCTTGCCTCCTAGAACCCCACCCAGCAATCCATGCTTGATGGTGAGGGGACTACAAAGACACCACAGGACTACAGCTTGGGTACAGGGGACCCAAACAAGGTCTCCAGTTAGACAGAGGACTGAAAGGGAGGTAGGAAGTCAGAACCCAATCCCCAGCCTCCTGGCCCTGGGTAGTGCATTATCCCTGAGTATTTCTTGCTCTAATGTAAGTGTTCCTGCCCTCAGCCATGTCCCCTGAGATCATCTGCCCACCTCCCAGGCACCTAGAGACAACCAGGCCCAGAACAAACCAGTGTTCTCTTTTACATGGCCTCACTTTGTGACCTGGGGCCAGCATTGTGCCCTGATGGCCTTACCTGTAGAGGAGATAGGGCAAACCCAGCACTGTGCCCTCCTGAATGTGCAGAAGCACTCTGTCCAGCTTGGGGGTGGGGTGGGCCCATTGTCAAGGCTGAGGATTGGGCAGGCAGGGACTTCCTCTTGTTTCCTTCCTGGACACAAGAGGCCCTGAGATTCACTATGCACCCTGGGCAAAACAAAAGAGTAACACCTGCCACAGGCAGAGAGGCCTGGCCTCAGTGACAAGGGCTGGTCCTTACTAGGTCCAAACCAACCAGTGTCCTTTCCACCCAGAAGGATATGCTTTAGAGTCAGGCAAGCACGAGTTTACCCAAGTTGGCCACTCAAGGTTATGCCAGCTTCCTGTGGAAGCTTCTGTCACACACGTCAGCCCCTCAGGGCTGGAGGGAGATAGTGATCCTACAGGTGCCGTGGTAGAGGCAGAACAAAGTGCGGATAAAAAACAGAAGTGAGGTGGTTTGGCCTAGAGGATTGGGGAAGATTTCTTGGAATGAGGGCAGAACATTGCCTAGACCACCAAGGGAAACAGGCTTACAACTGCAGCTCCTGGGACACAGCCCAGGCCGGGAAAGAAGGTACAGGCAAAGCCAAGGGCCAGCAGGCAAGAGCTCCTGAGATTAAGTGTCCCATGATACCCTTGGAAGCGAGAACTTGATCACAGAAAAAAAAAAAAAGTGGGAGGGGCCAGGGATTTAGCTCAGTGGTTCCACCGCCTACCTCAAAAGCTCAAGGTCTAGTTTGATCCCTGGTACCCCCCCCACAAAAAGAGTGTGGGGGACAAAATCATGTATTGTGGATTCAGGGATCAGAGAAGGTCAAGATCTGCTTGAGTCACACAGCAAAGCTGCTAAAGTCTGGCAAAGCTAGGAGCCCAGGAGACCCTCAGGGGCAAACAGGGAGCCCAGCCCCAGAAGGCTGGGGATGAGGCCAGTGTACTGTTTGCCTCCCTCATTCTCATCTCTCTTCTGTCCTCAAGATCACAGGCCCCCATACCCAGGCAGAAACAAAAGCCACTTCCTTTTGTGGAGGGTCTGGGGAAGGTCCTAGGCAGCTCTCCAGGCAGCTCTGTCTAGGGCAGCCCCATTCTCAAGCCACGCCCTACTTTCTTGCTCCAATCACAAAACGGGAAACTGAGGGCTCAGCCTGTATCTCAGACTAAGTCAGTCTGAAGGCATTTCTTATGACAGATCAACAGCATAGCAGAGCTGCTGGCAAAAGCAGCAGAAAAGTATCGAGAAGGAAGAGGGTAAGCAGCTGCAGTTAGTCACCAGGCCACTGGCATTGAGGACACCGGTGCTCGCCAGGGTGTAAGCTCTGCCTGCAAGGTGTTCTGGATGCCCCACCCCCAAGACATTAGCTGGGGCTTCCCCACAGTCCACACAAGGCAGTTGGCAGGGCAAGGCCATCCCAGAGGGTAGGGCAGGGCAGGGACTGTATTTATCCTTAAGGTGACTATCCTTATCCAGAGAGAGCCACAAAGCAACTAGGCCTGGGGCTGGGCTCCCTATGAAAGACCACGTACCTCCATTTCCCCATCTGTCAGCTCTGGGCAGACTCAACTGGACAGTGAAAAAATGAACCAAGAAGAGAGGGAGTGAGCCCTGCCCTAGCAGCCCCTTCTTCTGCCCCCAGCCAGCTGCTCAGGGCAAGGCCCCAGTCCACCCGCCTGTTCTGCTGGCTGGGTCCCTGTGCTCATCTCTTCTTCTGGGATGGTGTTAGTGAGTGGTTGCCATGGAGACTGGCCTCAGCTTCTTTGGCAGCAAAGGACTCCCCCAGGGCAGGACTCTGCCTCTCCTCCCCAGCCCCACCCCACTCAGCTCCAGGTGCCCAGTGTGTCACGGGCTGGATCAAAGGGAAAGAAAATAGGTCTCAGGATGGAACAGGTGCCCCAGAGAAGTTGGGGAAGGATCTCAGCTCTCAAATAGTCATTCACCAACCCTAATTAGGACCTAGGCCTGCTCCCTCTTGCTGAGCCTCTTTCCAGGAGCGAAATGCTTCCACCTACACCCGCAGTTCTGCTTCCATTTTAAAGACGGAATGGGAGCCCAGGGGCAGAGGAGGTTCTGCACCAGGAAGCAGAGCTGGGAAAGAGGTGGGGGGCTCAAAGCCCTCGCCCTAAGGGCTTCCTCCTTTCTCTGATATGACGCCATAGGTGGGCTCAGAATGCAGAGGAAGTAGCTGCTTGGTCAGCAAGGGCCAAGGGAGCCATGAACCCTCAGGGATCTCAGGTGCCAGGTCTAAACTGAACTGAACTCTTATCTGCCCCGGAGGGCTCCTAACCTGTCCCTCAGAGTCTCTGAGCTTCCAGGCCAGTCTGGGGGACGGGGGCGCCCCCCCTCCACCAAAACTCCTGGGACTGGAGAGCATACTGGGGTGGGCCACATGACCCTGGGTAACTGCCTTTGTCCTCTAGGCACCAGTGTCCCCATGCGCACAAGGAGGTGGAGGGAAGGGTTTAGAGGCGGCTTCCAGTCTACCTCTATCTCACTGTACTGAAGCAAGGCTCCAGAGAAAGGAGAATGGGAGCCCGACCCTCCTCACCTGGGGCCAAGGCTGGCTGCCCTCAGGGGGTTCTCATGGGGAGGAGGAAAAGCCATAATTAACTGGATCACCGGGTGGTGCTGTGAATGCCAGGGCAAAGGCAGAAGCCACTGGAGTTCCCAGGCTAGAGATCAGCCAGGGTGCAGAAGGGAGGGGCTCCCAAAGGCATCTGTAGGGACAATCTGAAAGACAGTCTGAAAGGGACTGGCATAAACAGAGGAAATGGGAAGGGCATCCTGGCCAGGGGTACAGCGTGTGCCTCCGCTCAAAGGTGAAGGCAGTTGACATTTGTGGAGGCCTCTCAGTGTCTGGCCTAGTCCCAGGTGCTTCGAATCCACTCTCATTCATTCTGCACAGCCTGTGAAGTAGAGCTGGGGCAATTATCCCGCAGAGGCTCAGGTGATGGCTGCAAGGTCACGCAGCTGGTGAGCTGAGGAACCCGGGCTCCATCTCTTCTGCCAAAGACTCTTGACCTCTCCACTCCAGTGACCCCCCAGCTACTGTGACACTGACATGTGCTGAGGAAGTAAATCATGCATCAGATTTCCAAGACAGTATGAAAAAGAATGCAAAATATCCCAGGAATAAATTTTATGTCGATTTCATGTGGAAATATGTTGGATATATTGACTTAAATAAAATATATTAATTAATTGCACACATTTCTTTTACTTTTCGAAAATGACTGGACTACCAGAAAATACGAAATTGATATGTGGCTTGTATTATATTCCCTTTGGACAGAGCTGGTATATACCATAAAAAAGAAAAATATACGAGATAGATGTAAAGAAGAAGAGTGAGAACTCACCCTTCCTTTGATGGGGGTCACTGGGTACAGACTGTGCAGTTCTCATGAGTCAGGTGGGCAAAAACATCAAAGGTGTTGAGCAGCAGAGTGTCTGCCTCCCTCCCTCTGTCCCAGCTGGGCCAGCAGGCAACAGGTGGACTCAGGCCCTGGCCCAAGATATGTGCAGCCAGAGTCGTTACTGTGGAGATAGTTAAATACGCCTCCAAACTGATCTTGGGGACAGGGGAAGTCCACTATAAAGAGAGGGAGCCAGGCTTATCCGGAGAGGAAATCAGTGTGTGTTGTGTGTTGGGGGTGGGGTGGCACAGGAGCTCCCACCCTGGGCCAACACAAGGAGGGATGTACAGCCCAGTCAGTGTTTGCCCAGGGCTTTCCGGGCCTTCCTCCCTACTGCCCCATGCCTCTCTTAGCTACTACTCCCCGTCTCTGCTCCCCATGACCAATTCACCAGAAATGTGCTATCTTGTTTCCCCATTCTGACAGTCTGCCCCTACTAGAGGTAGGAGCAGATAAACACCAGACCTCCCTGATCCCACCCTCTCCCCACTGCCCCTGACAAAGTCAGTTCTCTTAAGAACGTCAGAGGGGTAGTCTGGGGCTGGAAAGAATAAGGTGAAAAGCGTTATGATGCCAGAAGCAGCACATTCATTCCCTAGCTGAGAGAGGGTGGAAACCTCTTCCCCAGGCAAACTTACTGGTAGAGCTGACAACAGCTTTGTTGTCCAACTCCTGGACCATCATGGACCAAGGCCATGCAAGAGCCTTAGTTGTCCCATCAGAAGCCAGTTTTGCTCTGACTAGGGGACCCGAGTGTTCTCTGACTTCTGCCCACAGGGTGGCACCTAAGCTCCCAGGTCCCAGGTAGCACAGCAAATGCATGACAAGGTTGATGCCCTTGAAGGGCACACAATACTGCTCACCATGATCAGGGTAAGAGTCTCTTGGGGCAGCTCAACTCAGAAACTGATGCCATTGTCTATTTCCAACTCCCTCCAGTGGACAGATGAAGAGACATGGGATTTCTCAAGCAGGAATGGGGGAGTGGGGAAGCCTTTGCCCTCCCATCAGCATTCTTTCTTGCACTTGACACAAAACTCCATTCAACAGACTGTGTCAACAGATTGTGGCCCAGAGAGGTGGGCATGTAGCTTATGCCAGGGTCCCCCCAGCCATCCCAAAGCCCTCTTTATAATCTACAGGAAAGCCGCTCTCCCTTTCCCGACTCCAGCCACCTCCCCCCCACCCCCCAGCAGGTTCTTGGACAGCATGCCAGTTACTCAGACTTGCTCTCCTCCGGCAGTGAGCTCCCACCTATGCCAGATTGACCAGATTCCTTTCTTCTCAAGACTGCATCATTCCCAGCCAGGGGCAGCTCATCTAGGGCAAGTCCCTACCTCTCGACCCTGACAAGTCAGGGAAGGGAGCCAGCAGATGGGAATCCCAGAACCACATCCATCCCAAGAGGCCCAGAGATAGATGAACTCAAAAACAGGGAATCAGATCTAAACACAAGCTGAGACTGGCCCAAGGTCACACACCAAACACATTTGTGGCAAATCTGGGACTAGAAACCAGTTGTTCTGTGGACTTTAATCCCATCCCTACGGTTGATTCCAGAGAAATTCACAGAGAATAAAGCCGCCCCTCTTTAACCAGAAGCCTATGTCCTGCCCCAGGCCTCAAGCGCCATAGGGCAGGGGGGGGCTCTCCAGGCTGCTAGCCAGGGCCAGCTGCAAACCGCATCCTGGGTCCCCAGGCGCCGCGGACCCGCCCCGCCCCTCCCTCTGCTCCCCGCAGGCCGGGGCCTTTGTCAGCCACGCGCTCACAAGCTCTCACACACACACATCCGCGCCGCCACGCGCGCGCACACCCTCAAGGGGCGCACACACTCGCAGCTCGCACGCAGGGGGGAGGAAGCGGCCAGGGAAGGGAGGAACTGACGGGCCATGGACGTACAGACGGCCTGGGTTAGAGGAAGGCTAGGAGAGGCCCGGGAACCTGCGGCTGAGGTGGGAGGGCTCACATAAGCAAGAACGTAGAGCTACGCAGAGGAGACTCGAAGAGGACAACGGATGGGCCGTCAAGGGCTGGCGAGGACGCGCCAGCTGCTCCAGGGTGGGGGAATCCTCCAATCCCTGGTCCTGGGCGGGGACGGGGGTCTGGACGGGACCTGCGGAGCAAGGGGGCATCACTCGCCCCGTTGCGCTTGAGCAGAGGGGCCTTAGGGACTCCACGTAGGGCTTGGATATAGGTGACCTGGGATCCAAAAGCTCCCTCGGGTCCCTGGGGACCCTGGGGGGAAGGGGTCCTGGTCCTCGGGCTGGGTGGGACACTTGCTCACCTGCCACGGTGTACCTGTCCAGGTAGTTGAGCACGTTGCCCAAGCTGAGGATGGCGGCGGCTGCCCCGCGCCCGCGGCCCAGGCTGGCGGGTTTGGGCTGCTGTGCGCAGGGGCCCTTGGCAGTGGCTGCGCAGCCGGGGGTGCTCGAGATGCTGGGGGGTCCAGACGCGGCTCGCCTCACGCTCCCCGACAGCGTCTGCACCTCATCGTCGGCAGCCACGACTCCAGCGCCACCCGTGCCTCGCGTCCCGCAACAACCGCTACCGCTGGCCCCGCGCTGCGCCCCCCCGCGCCGGCGCCGCCGCTCCGCGTCCGCCTCCTCCTCCTCCGCGCCGCCCGCCGCCGCCGAGCCGCATTCCAGGCACATCATGCCGGCCGGGATTGGGGCAGCGGGGGGCGAGGGGGGCGCGGGGCCCAGCTCGGGCCCGCTCAGTGCGTGAGTGCGCCGCGGAGCCGCCGCTGCACCATCCCGACTGGGCCCCGTCAGCTTCTGCGCTCCGGCCGGGGCTGCGGCTCTGCCGCTGTTCAGCCCGAAGAGCCGCCGTCGCCGCCGCCTCTGACAGCTGTGGCCCCGCCCCGCCCACTGGGCCCGCGCCCAATCAGCTCCAGGTTCGAGCCACAGCCCCGCCCCGCACGTGCTGCCCGGGAGGTGGGGGTGGCCGCAGAGCCCCACCCGCCTGGCGGGGGCGCAGTCACTATGGAGCCGGAGTCGTGCAGACGCCCATCCCGCGAAGAGCTGAAGGAGTTTGCCGGGTGTTATGGAGGTGGAGGTGGGGTGCGGGAAGCAGGACCCCCGAATACCTACTCAGTACCCTCCACCCAGTCCCCACTACCGGCAGAGACTGGGAGAGGGCCGAGTGTTTGAGCCTAGAGTGTTTGGACAGCCTGGAGAGAAGGGTCCTACACGTCAGAACAGGGGCACCTGTTGGAGAGCCTATGGCTCCAACAGCTACTCACACGCCCTAAGTCAGGCAGCCCAAGAAGTGCTACCTAAGAAGCATGACTCGTGAGGGCTTGGCCCAGGAACTGATTTACATCAGGCTTGGAAGGCTGTGCTGCCCACTTCCCCAGAAAACACAGCTCCAGGATCCAACCTACTCTGCCCCACTGCTGTGTGTGCGCTAAGACCCTAACCCTCCCCCTACAGAGTAGCAACCCCTAGCAGGAAGAGCCATGGCTGGGATTAGGACCCCCCAAAACAGGACACTCAGAAGGGGCCTCCTCCCCCGAGGGCACCTCCGCAGGCTTCAGACTTCTAGCTGTGCACTAGGGAAGGGCACAAAGCCTTCAGTAAAGTCAGGTATCTAGGTCCTAGCCGAGCTCTGCACTGGTGTGTGCTGTGACCCTGAACCAGATCCTAACTCTCTCTGGGTCTCAGTTTCTGTCTGAGGTTAGGTGGCAGGATGAGATTCAGGCAGTTTAGAAGTCTATGAGCAGTCCCTCGGGCAGGTTGGAAGAGAGGGGCTGACTCCTCTGGAAACTGAAGGAGCTTCTGTATTCAGAACTACCATCCATTGCCACTCTGACCCATCTCAAAGGTGTGTGGTTCTGTGACACTTCCCTTAATCCTCCCCATTCATCTCTCTGGGGCTTTGATTGAAATTAAAATCCTGTACAAAGTGCAAAGGACAGAATGTTAGAACTTGGCAGATTGTCAAAAATTAGGTGGTTTTCCCTATTTTTCACAGGTGCCATAGCACAGAAAATGTCCCCACCACAAACATGCAGCAAGCCAGTAGCAGGGCTGGAGCTACCTCAGGGCTCTGATATCTTCCTCTAGGGTTGGGAGCTCGTGTCCTACTGCAGGCTGCTCCAAACCCCACATCCCCGGCAGGTGCATCTTATGAAAGTATGGGCCACAGTGAGTCATGGCAGAGCCAATGGATGACGCAGTATGAGGCACCCCCACACGGTCTCTGAAGAGCAGAGTTAATCCCCAAGCTGGTGTTTCTTGGCGCCTTCGAGGTGTATTTTAAATTCTGTGAAGTGACTAAAACTATGCTTCAGTGTGTTGGGTATGAATGACTGTGACGGAAGGGTTAGGAAAACAGATTTCATTCTGAAAGTTGCCTGCTGCTTCTTTCCAGCTTGCTGAACTCAGGCCTGCAAGTCAAACAGGGTAAGTTCCACTGGGTGGCCTAGGATGACAGGCCATTAACCTGCAAGGACAGACCTAGTAGCTCCAGGGCTGCTAGAACAGGGCTGCCACAATGATCCTCAGATCTGTGATGGCAACAGCTCAAGGACAGTGTGGCTGTTGGCTGTGGAACTGTGAAGGGGGTCTGAGTGCCACTTCAGTTCCCTTTTCCGTTCCCCAAATTCCCTATCCTTTCAGCCATACCCCTGTCCTGAAGGACAGTTTTAACCTTTGACCTAAAAGAGAATCATTCTTCCCATGGCCCTCCCTTTCCACCCCTGGGTTGGTCCCAGAGCAAGGGAAGAGGACAATAAGCCCTTTCTGGATATGTGGCCCCGAACAAATCACAATGGCTTTTTGAGAACCTCTGGAGGTATCATGAGGCCTAGGGTTCTTATCCACATCTCACTGATGAAGAAACTGTGAGAGCTGAGCATCGTGGCACACACCTGTAATCCCAGCACTCTGGGAGGATGAGCCAGGAGGATCAAAAGTGTGATCCCAGGACCAGGGATTTAGCTCAGTGGTTCCATCACCGCCTGCCTCGAAAGTACAAGGTCCTGAGTTCGATCCCCGGTACCCCCCCCCAAAAAAGTGTGAACCCAGCCTGGGCAATTTAGCAAGATCCTGCCTCAAAAAAATTTAAAGGGGGTCAGGGGCACTGGGGGTGTACCTCAGTGTGCAGTCCCTGGGCTTAATCTCCAGTACTTCAAAAAGAGAAAGAAAGAAAAAATAGCATTTATAAAAGCAAGCCCAGAAAAAATAATTTACCCAAGGTTGCCTGCTTAGTAAGTGATGGAGCTTAGACTAAACTCAGGTGAGTCTGCTCCTAATCCAGTGCTTCAGCTCCTTCTCAGTACTGCTCTCAGCTTCTTCAGGATTCAGTTTCCCTGCCAGCATAATGGGAAGCTGAACTCGATGATGGCCAAAGGGCATTCTGATAGTTCATTAGGTCTAGACCTAACTTTGAAACAAATAGGGCACAGGACATTAGCAGCCATTATTCAAAGGGCAAATATGTTTGAGAAATGGTGTGGAAACACAGAGAAGCCTCCTTCATGAGGGACTTTTCAGAGCCCTTCCTCTAAGAGTGTACACTGTGAGTCTCCGAGAGGAAAGGAGAGGCTGCCATGTGCTTATGGGTACTTGACCACAGAACATCTTGTAAGACCACAACTCTGCAGAGCACTCTGTGAAAAGCACTGGCCTAGAATGCACCAGCTCTCCCAAGGCTGATCACTGGGGGTTCAGTCCACCTGCCCTCTGCCCAGACTCCTACCTGGGATTCTCTCAAGAGCTCAGGCTTCAGTTGCTTCTCTTCTCAGCCGGGACACCCTCTCTTGCTAGCCTCTCATGCCTGAGCTTTCAGTGATTACCCATGTGTTCATGACCCCTACCTTCATCTCAAGATGGGCCTCATCTCCAAGCACTAATCCATATGCAATCTCCTGCATGTCCACCCGGTGATCCCACAGGCCACCGCAGCACATCCAAAACAGAGCTCACCATCCTTCCTCCATACTTGGTCCCACCGTACTATCATTTGTCTCTTGACAAGTAGCACCTTCATCCACAGTTTCCCAAGCAGAGGACTCTGGGAGCCATTTGGGACTCTTTCTTCTCCCTCCACTCCCACATCTAGAGCCTGTTGATTTTTTCTTCCAATGCTCCCATCGCCCACTGACATAGCTCAGCCCTCCGTATCTCACTTGGACCTTATAGAGCTCAGCAGCACCTGAGCTGCAGCATCCCCCTCCAGACTTCCCATAGCGCTTGCTGATAACTTTCTAAATCACATATGTGCTGCCCATCTCTACCTGGCACAAACCTTTCCATGGCTCCTCACTGCTTATAGAATTATAAGTATCTAAATTCCCTAAAGTGATCTCTACAACCTTTCACAGCCCTTCCTGACTCGCAACAATCTGCAATCTCAGATCCTTCCTCCCATTTCTCAAAATTGCTCTCCACCATACTGAACACAGAGCCTTCTAGACTCACAGTCATTAAACTTCCTGGAGCCTAGGCAGGTGGCAAGAACTGAGTCACTTGTTTGTAGTCCGTGCCCTTCCCTCAACAGAAAAGCCCTGTCCTGCTAACTCAGTGATGATTCAGGACCACGGAGAGCGTCACACGTGCATCCCCCCCTCCCCCGACCCTTCAGTTGCCTTTAATGCACTGGGCCTAGGCTGCCTACTTCTCACCCCTCCCACTGGTCCTTCAGAAACCCAGCACAGACATGATTTCCTCCAGGAAGCCTTCCCTGACCCACTTGAACAACTGGTCATTTTTTCCCCTGGGTTGTTGACTAACCTCCATCACATCAAACTCGTTATGCTGATTATGTTTGTACAAGAATCCACCAGCACCACGCTCAAATAGATCATGAGCCTCAAGAGTCCATACTCTGTCTGATTCATCTTCACGATTCAGTACAAAGGAGGTGCTTAGAGAATGTTTGTTGATTGAATGAGTAAATGACATTTAGCAGGTGCAGGAAATATGTGTTGATTTGCTTCGTGTATCTGTTGCTCTGAGTGACTCAGATACCAGCCAGATTCCTCTCCTGGCCCCTCTAAAAAAGGCATTTTCTCCCTAATTGTCTCCCTAATTGTCTCCACCCTCCATTAGCCTCCCCCTGCCATTTGCCCCTACCCTTTGACTAACTTTCCCTGAGGTTCACCACCCATAGCTGGGGAGAAGGCCCCTCACCTCTGCTCTGCAGTTGCCAAGCTGTGGACTTGTTGAGCCCCCATCCCCCATCCTGGGCCTGCCTCATGAGTTTTGTTCCGAATGCCTCATCTCTGCCTCTCTGTCTCCTGCTCAGAACAGATGGCTCTGAGCCCCCACTAACAGAAGTTCCTGTTCTGTCATTTGGACATTTTAACACTTCTAAATTATAGAAGCTTCAGTCTCATTTGATCGTGGACTGAGACAATCAGGAATGAAGAATCGCTTGAAGGACATTGAGGCCTGCCTTTTTCCTGGCCCATGAGAGGCTGCATCTTAGAGAGGGCCAGTGGCTACCCAAAAGCATCAAAGTGGACATGGTCTTTCTTTTGGTTTGTATCTCCCTTTTTTTCTCTAGTTGCTAGTTTGGATTTTGTTTGTATATTGTTTTTTGTTTACATTTTGCTGTGCTGGAGATGGAGCCCGGGCCCTCACACATTTTAGGCAAGTTCTCTAGCACTGAGCCACACCCTCAGCTTTGCTTTTATTTGTGCACGCACATGCACACGTCTGTGTGTGTATATGTGTTTGTGTGTGTGTGCATGTGTGCGTGCAAGCTTTGTTTTATTTTGTCCAGTACTGGGGATTAAACCCAGAGCCTTTGAGCTACATCCCCACCCCTTTTTTTATTTTTTATTTTGAGGCAAGTTTTCACTAAATTGCCCAAGCTAAGCTTGAACTTGCAGTCCTCCTGCCTCAGCTTCCTAGAGTGCTGGGATTACAGGCATGCACCACCACACCCACCTAGCTGTTTAATTTTGATGATCAGAATTCACTCATTCCTCTTCCAAACCGCACTCTGATTTCCTGGCCTTAATGGAGCTATTATAAATCAAGGCATGTGCATGGTTAGTCCAACTGGACTCTCATGCCCAGGGCTTTAAATCTTGAGTTTGTGACAAAGGAATAGGGAAAAATGTTCGAAGACCCCCAACTGAGAGGGCCTGCATCTCCTAGCTCCTGAATCTCCTGGTTACCTGTAAGCTCCTGATATGTTCCCAATAAATCCCTTTCCTATTTCAGGTAGCCAACCCAGTCCTGTTGCTTACAATCCAAACTGATACCCAGAGAAGCCAGTGGTAGTCCACCCCTGACTGTGCCGAGACAAAGCACAGCTCCAACAACCTCAAACTCCAGGACCTCTGCCTGCTCTTCTTTGGAGATTTTATTGGCTCAACAATCTCACAGGAAGCCCACCCCAGGCATAAGGGAAAGTCACACACTTCAGGGAATGAAACTTGTGGCCGATGCTGCAGAAAAACAAGCCAGGGTTGGGGTACAGGAATATAAATGTGCATGCTCAATCACCCAAGCCTGAAGTAGTGGAAGAAGAGCTTTTATCAAGACCCTATCCATGCCTCCTCACGTGCTCACACATGGACAGGCTCACCCGCCAGCCATATCTCACCTGCGAACGAGTCATTAACATATGAAGTAAGCAGGGTCAGGCTTGAGGACCTGCCCGGCTGAGCAGCATTTTTTCCTCCTGCTGACATTCCCAACAAACAAGTCAGAGTATGAGTGACTGGGATTACCCCATAAGTGCTCTTCGGGGCCAGAAGATGGGTTCTATTTACCAGACTCTTCCACTCTGAGCTGAGTAGCCTGCCTCTCCAGGCCTCTCACACCTGTGGGCCTCAGCCCATGGTGATGGCCCCAAAGAGGCAGGAGGTAGGAGCTGAGCGAAGCTGGGGGGTCTGGCTTGGCTGCAGGATAAGAGATTTGTCTCTGCCCCTCCCAGGGCCCCCCAGTCGCTGAGCTCCAGCCCTGCCCCAAACCACTTTGATGAAAACATCCTATCAAGTTCTCCGGTCTAGCTGAGCCCTGGGAAGTACCACCCTGCCCTGGTCGGCACCCCAAGTGTCGTAATGCACTTGAGTCTGAAGAAGCTGCCCTGGCTTGTAGGATGAAAGTCCCAGCCCATCAGTGGGCATCCAAAGCCCCTCTGGTCCCGGCCAGCCTCTCCTGCCTCCGCTCCCCACCAAAGACACCCCTCCCCTCCTTTCTGGCCACACCACAACCCTCTATGATTCATGACAAGTCTTCTGCCCCACCCACTGCACCTTTGTTCCGTTCCTTCTACCGAGGATTCACCTCCTGCCCTTACCAACATCAAAGCCACTTCCTGGAAGGCTTCTGAGGAATGTGATCCCTTCTGCCCAGAGGAGTGTCTCACTTGGCCTAACCCAGGGTTTTCTCATCCTGCCTTGGGCTGTGAGGTCCAAGGGAAAGGCCAGAGTCTGATTTGCTGCCTAAAAATGTTTGTTTGTTGGTACCAGGGGTTGAACTCAAGACCTTCCGTTTTCCAGGCAGGCACAGTGCCGCTGAGGTAAATCCTCAGCCCATAACTGCCTAAAAAATGTGATGAGACTCAGGAATATCAATATGTGTTTGCAGAATTGATGAGAATGAGGTTTCTCTTTTCTTTCTTTTTTCAGAACTGGAGGTTGAACCCAGGGGCACTCCACCATGAAACTACATCCTCAGGCCTTTTTCTTTTGAGACAGGGTCTCTCTCTCATTGCACAGGCTGAACTTGAATTTGCTGTCCTCCTGCCTCGCCCCCCAAGTAGCTGGAGTTACAGGTGAATGCCACTGTGCCCAGCTTTCTGATCTTCCTCCCTAGCCACTGGACTCAGATGGGGAAGGCAGAGGAGGAATATTCTGACTCTTAGGCACCCCTTGCCCACATTCTGGGACCTGAGCCTCACAGCCCCTCCACCCCACTGGGGCTGCTAAGTGAAAGATTCAGGTACCGGAACTGTGCTTCTGTGAATCAAGACCCAATCTGTGAAAATCACATAAGGCCTGAAGTGGAAAAGCCACCTCTGACACACCTCTGGAATATAGCTGGGAAAGCTGCAGCTCTGAGCGAGATAAGAGGTAGCCCTGATCACACAGTCAGTGAATGCTGCGAGGGTCCATGGCACTCTGGCTCCAGCCCAGGCTGATTGCCTCCTTCTCAGGGGAAATCAACTGACCTCATCAATGGATTCCTCATAACTCCAGGGCAGCCTGTTTCATGAGCTCCGGGGTCAAGTCATGGATCAAGGGCCAGTCAGCCAGGTGATGCCCACTTCCAAGGGATGGCTGACCAGGGGGCAAGTGTGGGCTGAGCTAGAGGGTCTAGCTTTGACTTGGCCTGTCCCAGCCAGAGAGGGCAAGGAGAACACTCTAGGCAGCAGGGATGGGGCTGCTGGCGAGGGTCAGGGGCTGTACAGGCGTATGGGCCACTGTTCCACCCACGGCTGCTGGGAGTCAAGCACAGCCTGGCACAGCGGAGGTAGTAATCAGCAAATGAGCAAGTGATCTGCTGGCTGGGCTCCAGGGGAGGGGACAGAAGCTCAGGCTCCTGGGAGGACAGAACATGCCTCCCCACGGCTGGCCCCCTGGAAGCCGTTGATCTCCAGAAGGCCTGCTGAGAACAGCTGCTCAGAACTCAGTGGCAGATGTGGGTGGGTCCCACAGAGCTGGCCTTCCCCACGGGCAGTGCTGGGGTCAGAATGTGGGTAGAGCACAGAGAGCCCAGAGCCCGGGACAGCCAGAAGTCTGCGTGCACAGCCACACGAATGTATCCTCATGGCTTGAGCACAGCTGCCCCACAACTACGCAGGCCCGGGTCCTCCTTCAAGTGGCTCCCTGGCACTTCAAGCCACACCCCTACACCAGCAGCCAAGTGAAAACCCACCTTCAAGACCACCTCTTATTCAGATGAAGAATTCACACAGCGGGTGTCCTGTGCCCTCGTGGCCTTGCAGACTGGGAGAGCCAGGTCACAGTGAGAGTTCCAGGGCAGGGGAACCTACAGACCCAAGCTGAGCAGCTCCCTCAGTTTCCCCACTGCAGGGGCCACCATGCACCCTCAGCCTGCCCACCTCTCCCTCTCCCCTTCCCCTTCCTACAGAGATACCCTGAGGCTAGAATAACAGGATTGTCTAAGGTCTAAACTCCATGGGCTTTGTACTGACCATTCTTTAATCGGGGCCCACCAGCAGCCAGGCTGAGCACCTAAGCTAGAGGGCCTTGAGCTGGGCACAGGCACAGGTGTAGGCCCAGGCCTCCCATAGAGGGTGCTGACAGCTCAATTCTCAGCCCAGCCCAGCCCTTGGGCCCCGCCAGCTCTCTAGCTGGGAGTGAACAAGTAGCAGGTGCAGATCAGCTGGGGTCCCCAAGTCACAGCAAAAGGTGGTCTGAGACACCGGCAGGAGGCACATGGGAGGCATAGGAGGCCTTCTTGATCCAGGGCAGGAGCTTCAGGGGACCTCTGTGGAGGCAGTGGTGCCAGGAGGCAGGTTTTAGGTCTCCCTGTCATTGCTGTCCACATCTTTGCTATCCAGGGTCCCTGTGGGAGGAAAGAAGCTCATATTTCCCAGCCCCAAAGAAGGCAGAAGATACTTTGGGAATAGGCCTGGATACTATCTGTCAGGAAATCCTCTAGGTTCCATTTGTAGAATAAATTCCAGCTCCAACCCCTCTCACTCCCTACAGGTCCACTGCTGTGTGCTGCCGCTGAGTAGTTCCAGAGCCTCCTCTGGCCTCTCTGCCTCAACTGTAACCTGCTGTGGTCTGCTTTCAACACAGCAGCCAGGGCAATGCTTTTCCGATGCAGTCAGACCCCTTGGGGCTCTTCCCATCTCACTCTCCTTTAAGACTGGGGCCCTTACAAGGATTCCCCAGCACCCCTGGTTCTGCCCTGCACTGCTACCCTCATTCTAATCACAGTCCCTCTCACCCCTACTCCAACCACACTGGGCTCTTTGTTGGTCCTCAACATATGAGGTATGTTCATCCCCCAGGGCCTTTGCACTAGCTGTTCTCACTGCCAAGAGCTCCTTCCACCAGGTAGCTGTGTGGCTTGCTCCCCCTCTTCGTCTAAATTTTGCCCCAGTGTCACTTGTACAGTGAGGAGCTCCCTGGCCACCCTATCCACAGTTGGAACCTGCCCCTGAATGTCCCTCTCTACTCCCTTTCCTGGTTTTTGTCTCTATAGCACTTATCCCCTGAGCATATCCTCTCATTTTTTCTTTTTGGTCTGTCTCCACCCACTGGAGTGGCAGCTCCATGAGGCTTTAGACTTCGCCTAATTTGGTCACTTCCTGGCCTCTGCAGCCCTGCCTGGTATATAACAGGGTGTGATAAATATTTTCCAATGAATGAATGAACAAGCTGGCAACGCCCTCGGGGTGGCCCCTAGATGTCCATGGGTATGAGCTGCAGGAGTACCTGTGCCAGGCTGTCGGGCCTGGGCCTGGTCTCTCTCCAGGTGCAGTGCAGTCAGCAAGAAGCAGCCTCCACCGAGGACAACGGCGAAGGCACAGCACAGGAAGCTCTGCTGCAGGCTAAGGAAGCGCTGCAGGTAGGAGTCAGGGCGCCTGGCCCGAAGGGCGCTGGAGATCTGCCGAGGAGGGGCGCACATCTGCTAGGCCCCCCAGGCCATCCCCTGGCCTTAGCAAGCAAGGGGCTTCCCCAGACCTTCCCACCCCACACACTCAGCCAGCCTTACAAGTCCAGTGAGATAAGGGCTGCCGGCGTCTCCCAGGATGTGGCCTACTGTGATCTGAAGTGCCTCTGCTGTCCCCCGGCATCTGGGCACCACCACAGACTGCAAAACATAGGAGCCCCAGGGAGCTCCCCCGGTAAGGGCAGAGTGGGTGTCCCCTCACACCCAGCCCTGTTCCCACCTGCTGAGGACCTGCCTGGAAGTGTGACAGGCTGCCAGATGAGTGGAACAGAAGGAAAGTAACCCTCAAGCCCAGACATCAGGCCCCTCCGTGCCTCATGCCTAGGGATGGGGGTGCCAAAGTGCTTATCGGGGCACCCCACTTGACAGTTTGACCTTCAGTTGGGCAGGGACCAGGCAAAACAGTGATAGGCCCAACTCAGGGACCAGGAGGCAGCAGGGCAGGTTGGCCAGATATAGCCAGGTGCCCGCATGCACAGGTATTTGGGATGGCATGGAGGATGGCATGGAGGACTCAGTCTTCTCAGGAACTTCAAGACCCACTGGGCAGGGACTAAAGGAAGCCATGCTGGGGAGGCCCAAATATCCCCCTGGAAGGGGGAGGGAAGGTCAAGAATATGAATTCTCAGCTGGAAGTGTAGCTCTGTGGTGGAGCACTTGCCTAGCGTGTTTGAGGCCCTGGGTTCCATCCCCAGTACCTCAGTACCTCCAAATAATTCTAGAGCCAGCCTGTGGGCATGCCCACTCTGGATCCCATATCCATTGGTCATGGGACTTTGACCAGTTGCTTCATGCTTCTGTGCCTTAGTCTCTTCATCCCCAAGTGGATGAAGTACCAAGTACCTTCCTTGAGGTGACCCTCAACATTATCTAGCTGGTACCCAAAGACCTCAGGTGGACATCATGCTGAAATAAAACCTCGCAGGCAGAATCATCTGTGCACCTAAACATGTGATGCCTTCTTCCCAGCCTGCCTCCCCCTCTTTGGCCTACCTGAAGCATCTCTATTTGTCACTTAGGGCTTACCTTTGGGTCACTTCCTCCATGAAGCCCTTTCAGAGTTCAGGTGCCTGCCCAAGATCCCACAGCCCCCACGCATGCACCTAACTGAATGCACATCATCCAGGACTGGAAGAAAGGGTCCTTTCTTTGTTCACCTCCCTGTATCCCCCATACTGTGTTGGCAGCAGTGCCCCTAATTTCTTTTAGGGTCCCTACAGTAGAGCAAGACATGAGGCACAGAGAGGATTAGTAAAAGCCTTCCATTAAAAAAAAAAAAAAAAAGCCTTCCAATAAACAAGTTCAAATAGAAATTTCTGGAAGATTGATCACAGGGGAAACTCTGCCAGGCCCAGTGCTTCTGCCCACTAGGGAGCCACAGGGGAGCCTCCTGCCTAACAGCTTTGTCCCAAGACCTCAATGACCATAATCTGAGCCCAGCAGAGAATAATAGCAATTATGATAATAATAATTCTTAACATTTATTGAATGCTTCTTTATGCATTTTGTGTATCAACTTAAGCAACCCATGAGAGAGATGTGATTATTATTTACATTTTATAGATGAGAAAACCTCTACAAAGCAGGTAACTTCCCTGGGACACCCATCAAAATCCCTCCAGGATGTGGCCTTCTGATCACTCTTCTGTGATGTGTGAGGAGGAACCAGCATTTCCAGCAATGTTTATATGTTTGTTATAGAACATTCAGAAAGTGGAAAGAAAGCTGAAGAGGAAAAGTCCATTAGTAGCCCTGCAAATGAGCAGGAGGGGAGTCTGTACCTGGCTGAGAGCTTGGTGAAGGGCTCTCCAGGCAGGGGACAGTGGCATTCAAAGTGTGAAAGAGGAGCCCAGAGGGACAGTCACTGGATTCCAGAATCGCAGAGGCCAGATGCATGGGTCTGGTGAGAGGGGGCCCTGTAGATGGGTAGGGCACAGTGGCAGGGGACCCTGTGGGTGCTCAGCCAGTCCCGAGGTCACTGGCACTGAGCCACCCTGTCCAGGTGGTGAGAGAAACTGGGCCTCCTGCCATAGCAGGGACCTGCTTACAGGCTGAGGAGGAATAGCTTTGCACCTTCTACAGGACTTCCTTCTCACCCCATAATTATGTGATTACTCACGGGTGGTTCTGGGGAGACTGCAGGGCTTCCTAGACTGAGGGCCCTGCATGTCCAAAAAGGTCCCTGTGGGGGCTGGGCCTGCTTGGACCCTCAGGAAAAAGTCCAAGCCACTGGCCCCTTCCTCCCATCCCCAAAACCTCAGCCTTCTGGGCGCAGAGCAGCCAATGCTGCCAGCCTTGGGAAAGCAGGTCTTCCTCCTCCAGCTCACCCTTCCTATTCTGGGTCCCGGCTGTTGTCTTCATATAGCCAGGGGCCAAGGCTGGGCTCAGCAGCACCTGGAGAGCCCAGGGGGTAATTTTAGAAATGAGAGGCCTTTGAGTTCCCAAAAACTCCAGGCTCACTCTATTCTGAAACAAAACACTTCTGTTTTAGGCTCGCCCTTCTCAGAAAGCTGTTCTCTTTATAGCCCAGAGCAAAATCTGCACCAGCCAGAGGCAGGCAGAGAGTCAGAGGAGAGGCAACCACCAGGTACAGGCTACCCGGCAGCCTGCCTCCTGCACTCTTTACTTGACCCTCAGCCCAGACACTCCTGGGAGCGTGAGACAGACCGTTGAGCAGACAGCTACCTGGAGGGCGGGGCTGAGCCAGGAAGCACTGAGACCTGAGGAGAGGCCTGCAGCCCCCAGTGGGGGGCTGGAAAAATCTGTTGAGGAGGTGGAAGGAGAGTGAGCCAGGAAGGGAAGCAATGAGCAATTTCCGCTCTATTCCCCATGCCGGGAAGTGGGTGAGCAGCCAGTGGGTCATCCCAGGTGGGGTTAGGAGGGAGCTGGAGACCCCATGAGCGGTTTGGGGAGGCAGAGAGCTCAACCTGGGGAGAAGCAGGCTCCAGAGACAGCATCTCAGCCTCCCAGAGTGGGACCCTCTGGGGCCCAGCCAGGCCAGCAGAAGTCGCCAGAGGTGGGTGTTGGCTGACCATTTTCATACACACAAAGCCCCCTGCCACAGTGCAGAGAGTGAGCTCTCTGTGGAGGGGAGGGGTATGTGAACAAGGGGATGTCGGGAATTTTGCAAAGGCTTTGTGAATGGGGAGTTTGAGTATGCTGGGCCAGTGTCTCTAGTGCCCTCTGAGGAATACTGGATCAGGCTCCTTCGGGAAGTCCGTCAGAAACCCAAGTCCCTCCATTCCCCTAGACCCACTGAATCAGTGTGAGGACACAGGGCCTGGAATTAGTAACAAGCTCCTCCAAACTTGATTCTTATGCATAATGAAGTCTGAGAGCCACTGGACCAGACAGGCCCAGGGCCCTGGCTCCAGAGAGAGTCTGCATTCTCCCTCAGTGGATTAGGGATCAAAGAGAGCAATGACTGTCCTGAGGCAGACGACCTCAGGGGCTGGAAGGCCCACATGACCCCTTCAGGAGTGAGCAGATGGAGGCCTGAGGGGTAACTGATAGGTACTACCACTCTATCTGCTGCACAGCTGAGCGAAACAAGGCCCAGAGAGGTTAGGTCACTTGACCAACATCATAAAGCTGTTAGGGACAGGGCTGGGAGTGAAAGTAGATGGACCGCTGCAGAGTCCTCAGGCCTGGGCTCTGTGTCCTCACCCCTCCAAACCTCCCACAGGTTCCGGCTCACCTCTCCATTTTCCACTCCTGTTTTCCCCTTCGCTCCCTTTGGCCTCCTCCCCAGCCCAGAACCATCCGCCTGAACATGCAGGTCCCTCAGCCCCTGCCCACTCATTCCTAACCCATGGCACGAACACAACCTGAGGTCTCCTGGCTCCCTCCGAGCCCTGCCCAAAGTGAATCTCACCTTCAGCCTCAGAGCAGGTGCACGTGGCCCAGGAGACCTCCCTTCCCTTCTCTTCCCATGCACACTAAGGTCCGACCTGGCCCTGGATCCAATACCCTTGCTGCTCCCCACCTGCCAGGGCCACCTCTCTCCACACCTCCCTTCTCTGTCCTCCACAGGCTGCTGTGGCCACCTCTCTTACGCTTTTTATTTGGTTGGTTGGCTGAGGTTGGGTTTTTTTGTGTGTGTGGTATTGTGATGCTGGAGATCAAACCCAGGGCCTTGCACATACTGAGCAAGCACTTTACCACCGACCCATGCCCCTAGCCCCTTTTTGATTTTTGTTTGGTTGGTTGATTGGTTGGGGGGTTTTTTGAGACAGGACCTGGCTACCTTGTCCAAACTGGCCTCAAACTTTTCATCCTCAGGCCAGGAATTTAGCTCAGTAACAGAGCGCCTGCTTGGCAAGCGCAAGGTCCTGAGTTCGATTCCCAGTACCAGAAAAAAACTTTCCACCCTCAATGGGTGTGGTGGTGCATGCCTGTAATCCCAACGCTCTGGAAGGCCAAGGCAGGAAGATCAAAAGTTCAAGGCTAGCCTGAGTAACTTAGCAATTTACTGAGACCCTCAAAATTAAAAAAAAAAAAAAAAAGGCACTATGTAGCTCAGTGTAAAGGCCCTAGGTTCCATCCCCAGTATTGGAAAAGAAACAAAAACAAAAAAACTTTTCCATCCTCCTCCCTCAGCCTCCTGTGTAGCTGAGATACAGGTATGCACCAACACAACCAGCTCTGGCCACCTCTTAAAAGCCCAGCTTCCTGGGCCAGGGATTTACTAAGTGGTGCCACCACCTGCCTCAAAAGCTCAAGGTCCCAAGTTTGATCCCCATTACCAAAAAAAAGTCCAGGTTCCTGGGATCTTGTGCCACATCTAGGCATCATTCTCCCTCCCCTCTCCTGTCATCACATGTCCTTCTACTATGCACAGGGTCACCCACAGCCTGCCCATTGCCTGCACAGGCCCTGAGACCACTACCTCCTGTGCCTCTACCAGGGAATCAGCAGTGGAGGCTACTGAACTCCCAGGGCTGCAAGGACCAGCCCAACCCCCACCACCTAGATGCTGGAAGGTGGTCTGCACCCATGGGCTTCCAGGAGGTAGGAAGGCTGGAAAAGGGGCAGGCAGCTCACTGGGTGGCTATGCCTAACTGTGGGGCTGGAGGTCTGCAAGCCAGGAAGAACAGCAAGGAGCTGGGGTGCCAGCTCCCCCATGGGTTAGACTCCAGCTGGCCAGCCCCACACCCGCCACCACCACCTTCCCTCTTCAGCTCTACAAAGAGCTTGGTTCTGCCAGGTTAATCATTCTTGAAGACACAGACACCGGGGGACACGGGCCGCAGTCTTCACATATCTGTGGGGCTGTCATGTGGATCCACGCCTTGGGGGGCAAGTGGAGGAAGCTGCAGAGGGCACATGCAGCTCTGTTTATACTGCCAGGGAGACAGCAGGCTATGTTGGGGGTGGGGATGCTCATCTCCCTGTGTCCTGAGCACTTTCCAGCATGCTCTCTTGCTCACCCCACTTGGCTATGATTACCTCTTTTTATAACAAGGAAACCGAGGCCTAAGGCTATTCAGCAGGGCTGTGGCTGAGTCCCAGGCTGGAGCCCAAGTCACTGTATGGAGGGAGAGGCCAGAGAAGGCCACCACCTTTGTAGATGATACAGGCTGGGAGCCAAGGACAGGGCAGCCCTCTCCATGCTGGCTGAGCCTGGGCCCCGGGAGGGGGCGGAACAACTCCACAGGGAGTGAGCATCCTGTCAACAGTCACATTCAAGAAGGCCTTGTTGGCTAATTAAATGACCATACATTCCCATAGGCCTTTCAAACTCAGATTCTAGGTCACCCGGATTTCTTTGGGGGACAGAAGAAGAGCAAGTAAAAACCTGGGAATTGCTGAGAATCCTAGCTAGCATTCCCTTCTGGGCAATGGGCAGAAGTTTCACATGGATAATCTCACTTCGCCCTCACAACATACTATCATCTCCATGTGGGGAATCTGAGGCTCAAAGATGCAAAGTGACTTACCCAAAGTCACACAGCCTGTGTCAGAAGCAGAGCAGAAGCCCAGTCCTGTTTCCTGACTCCAGGCCTGTGTCCCTGCACTGCCAGTTGCTTGGTTGCCCTGGTTCCTTGTTTCCAGGTGGGACAGTGCCACCAGGAGGCCACAGAAGAGCTCAGGGTATTCCTAGGCCTAGAAGGCCTCTCTTTGTTCAAAGTTCTTCCCCATACACCTCCCAGAAGGAGACAGGGAGACCAGACAGAGTGTGAGGCTCAGGACAGGGCCGAGCTGGACTCTGGGTGTAGCAGTCATGTGGTCAGGATAGCATCAGGCCTCTTGAGAGCCTGAGCCAGCCCCTTGCACTACAGCCCACAACACATGAGTTGGGGTGGATACAGCTGGGCTCAATGGCCATTGCCCTGAAGTCTAGCACCCCTATCTGCACACCTGAGAGCCGGCTTGCTGAGAAGTGGCATGGTAAAGAAAGAAAGAAGGAGGCAGTCCTGGGATCCAAGGCTGGCACAAAGCCTTGGCACTGTGTGATCATAGCCCTGGCACCTCCCATCTCTGAGCTTCCCTTTCCTCATCTGCAAAATGGGGGCAACAGTCAGAGGAGACATTTGAGTGTCAGGGACCCTGTGTTCCTAGGCAGCTGTGAGTGGCCTTGGTCCCCTACCCCAAGGCCTCTCCAACCCCCAGGCTGCTCAACAGCAAAGGGCCAACCCTGGGTGGACAAAAACAGCTCCTCCTGCCCAAGAGGGCCCCGGACCTGCCCCCACCACACCCCACACCTACCAGCAGGATGTCAGCCACCACCGCCCAGTTGCAGGACAGAAGCAGCTCCCCCAGAGCCAGAAACACCTGTGGAGAAAAGATAGCTGGGTGAGGCTCCCCACAGTGTCTCTCTCCACCTGTGGACTGGAGAAACTAAGGCTCCACAAAGAAGGCAAGACAGAAACTGACTGGTGGGCACTGTCTGGATCTGGTTTTCCAGTTCCCAGTCTCGAGGGTGGGTAGACAGTCCCCAGCAGGCCTGGCCAGTGGCCATGACCCAGAGGTGAGCACCAGGCCCGAGCCCTGAGAAGTGCACTCTTCCTAAGGGACAGTCCTGGGACCAGCTCTCAGGGTCACCCACAGGCCCCAGAGGAAGCAGCCAGGACTCCCAGGGCACTTTTTTTTTTTCCTATACCGGGGATTGTACTCGACTTGGTGCTCACCAGCCAGGCGTGGTGCCACTGAGCTACATCTCTGGCCCTCCCGGGGTACTTTTAAAGCAGAGGAATCACTCTCTGAGAGGAAGAAGGCCAAAGGACTGTTTAGAGCTTGCCCATACCTTATCTGTTGTCTTTTGAGGCCTGCACACAATGACAAGGCACCTCCCGTGTGCAGGCCAGCCAGTCTGGCTGGAAACCCCATGATGGCCTCTCCCAGGCCATTCCCTACCCAAACCCCTAGAGCAGTACAGGGCTAGTACTCTCATGGTGCAGGGAAACTGGGAGCCTAGGGAAACCGAACTAGACAAGACCAAGGCTTGTCTGAGGTCACCAGTTGGCCCAGGGCAAAGCCACCCTGCCGTATGAGGCTTCTGGCCCTGTCCAGTGCCCACCCCCTGCCCTGCTCCTGATGTTCTCTGGTGACCACAGGCAACTGTGGGCCAGTCTTACCCAGTTCCCTGAAACTCCCACCTCGTGCCAAGGGATTAGGACAATCCTCATTCCCCTCACTCAAGAACAGTTTAATGAAGCAGCAAGAAGAGAAAGAAAGTCTCATTTATCAGAATTACTGGAATTAGTCATTCCTGGAGTCACGGGGCTGTGCACTGGGCAGGAGGCTCAGGCACTCAAAGGCCTGATGCTCAGAAGCCTGTGAGCACCAGGGTAGAGGAACGAAGGACCACTGCCCAAACACCTACTGTGTACCAGCACGTCCACTCTTGCTACCTTTCAGGTCGGGTGACCTGGTAAGCTGCACGTCAATATACCCAAGTCACAGACCAGGGAACCCAGGCTCAGGTTTACACATCAAGCCCTTTCCTGGAGAGTCCCTCACCCCTGTGGCTGGTCTGTGCACAGTGAGGGTGAGGAGACCTTTGGCAAAAAGAGCTCAGGGGCCTCCAGGGGCCACAGTGCCCAGTGAAACTGGCATGGGAGAATCAGGCAGGGAGGGAGATGGCCCTGAGCAGAGCCCTGAACGGTCGGGGTCAGGATGGGCTGAGAAGAGCTGCAAGACCACCGAGGCAGAGGACCCACAGGAGCAGAGGAAAGAGGCTGGAACGTGCCCTCCATGCTGGGTGGGGCAGGAATCTAGGCAGGCACTGGTGAAGGGTGGGTGGAAGAGGCCAAAACCAGACTCCCTGTGGCTGTAGCCTCTGCCCATGGCACACAAACAAGAGGCCCCTGAGGGCAGGGTGGGCCTACCTCGGGGCCTAGAACATGGGATGGGCACCCACAGCAGAAGGAATCAGGAAGTTGCTGCCTGGCAGTTCTCAAGCATGGTCCAGGCAAACCACAGACCTCATTCCGCTTGACGGGGCCTACCAACCGGCCTCCTGGGGCCACATGAAAGCCAGGCCCCACTCATATCCACCCTCTGGCCATGTCTTCAGGGCCCCTCCTGGGCCACCAGGCCTCTCCTCTCTCTTCCTCACGTGCCAGCCCTCCCCTGCTGCATCCTCTCCCTCCACACAGTCCAGACACCAGTAGCCCCAGCCATACAGCCACACAGCCTCCAGTTTTGTCTCTCCCCTGCATGGTCTACACCCACAGGACATACTGAAATATACCTTTTCCTTCCTCCAGCTGGGGCAGGGTGGATCCTGATCCTAAAAAAGCCGATTAGAGGGAGGCGGCAGCCACAATGAGGCTTTTCAGGCTGAACGAGCAGTCCGAGGATGCCAAGTTTCCTCAGACACACCTGGAAACTGACACAGCACCGCCAAATCCTTGGCTCCACTCTGTGGCTTTGAGGGGCAAAGGGCTGGCTGGGGAGAGGCTGCCTGCTAATCCCTTAATTACAGAAGCTCCCCACCAGCGGCAGCCCAGCCACCAGGGCTCAAAGAGGGGCACTGTGAAAAGGGGCGTGTCTTCTCCAGTGGATGCCCCAAACTCACCTGCGTGCTGAGGCACCCTGGGGAGCTCCCTGCCTCTGGGCCTTGGTTTCCCTGGCTGCATAATGATAGAGGATCCAGAGGCCTAACCAGGCTCCTAAGGCACCAAGAGACAGCTCCTGAAGCTGGTCACCTCACTGTGCACGCTTGCAGTCCACACAGGCAGGAAACAGAGCAGGTCCTAGTTTGATGGCTCCCATGCATAGTTCAAATTTGGGTTCCTCCATTAAAAAACAAAACCAACAAACCAAAAGGGCCCCAGTTTAAAGAATTTAGTGCCTATTCAAAGCCACTCCTACACAGGCATCTCAGCCCTGTAAGTCCAGGCCCCTCCTGGACAGCCACGAGGCACTGCACACTGGTCAGGGTTCTCCTGTTTTCCACCCCTTCACATCACCATCCTCCCAGAGTGGCTGAGCCAGCCAGGACCCAGGCGCAGTGGCTGCCAGCGCACTGCTGAAACTGCTCATCCTCAGACTCAGGGGAGCCAGGGAGAACCGCTGCCAGACACAAAGTGATCTGACTCTCCTCTCTCACCCTCACTCCCCTGCAGTCCTGTCCGCTCTGTATCCTCACTGCTCCTCAGATCTGCCTCTGCTTCCTGTCCACTGCTTCGGGCCTGATCTAGAGCTCCCTCCTCTCCCGCCGCCTCTCCAGTTTCCCAGGCCCCACCATCCTCCTGACAGCAGCCCTGCAGGGGACTTCCAAAAGGGAAATCAGGCTCTACTCTCCTACACCCTGTCTTAGTCCTTGCTGGACAACAAGGCCTGGGAATGCTGCCTGGAGCCCGAGACACTGGCTGAGCCTGAGAGCCCTGCCCTCTGCCATTTCAGACTTAAGAGGGTTTCTCCCTGGAGCTGGGGAAGCGAGGATGAAAATCCCTGGCTTAGCCATTCCTGGCCAGAGAGGTGCGCACTCATACACACCTGTGTTTACACGGTCACACATGCACACATGCTCCCATGTGCGGAAACGCACAAGCATGCACAGACACTTGCAAGTGCAACCAAGTGCAACCAAGTGCAACCACATGTACACAAGCTTCAGCTCATACCTGCACATACACAAGCACTCATAGCCTGGGAGCCACACACAAACCATACAACACAAGTCCACGTATATGCAGGTAACAGGGATGACATGCAAAATATCAAACATGTGGTGCCAGACACAGTAGTGTATGCCTGTAGTCCCCAAGCTCAGGAGGCTGAGACAAGAGGATCACCACAAGTTCAAAGACAGCCTGGGCTACATAGTGAGACCCCGTTTCAAAAAATTTTTTAAAAGCACTGGGGCAAGGACATGAATCAAAGAAATGATGGCATCCTTAAATATTCCACAGGTTTTCTGGGTGTACTTGCTGAAGAACAACCTGACATGCACCCAGGTATGCATACTTGTGGTCTCATAAGAGGTACAGCAAGTTATACACATACACACACAGACACACACACACACATACACACACACACACATGCTAGTACCCTCATGTTCATGTACATGGTTGTGAATACATCATAACCTGCACATACTCAGCTCTCCTCATGTATATCTGCATGCAGAGGTAGGCATGGCAGCAAGGCAACAAGGAGGCGAGATGGAGCCCCTGCCCCTGTGAAGGTCAGCCCAGTGGGGTGGAGGGGTAGCATCTTCAACCTCGGTCCAGCTCAGTCTTCCATCTGGGCAGTAACTGATCTCTGAACTACCAGAACAGATTCTAGCCCTTGCCAGGAAGGAAGAAAGCCAATGCCCCCCATGGACTCAGGATACCTAGAGCAGACTGGAGACCCAGTCCTCCCCCCATCATGGATCAGCTTCTTGCCCAGCACAACTGAGCCAGTCAGGGCACAGCCCCCAAGGCACAGACTGGACGCCAGCAAGCTGCCGCGCTGGCTGGCACACTTTGCCCCTAGGCCTGCCAACCTGTAATTGTAGGGCCTGGTATCAGGGCACAAGGGCACTGCCTGGTTTCCAGGGGCCAGCAGCAGCCCATCACACTGGTAGACAGGCAGGTGGGGAGTAAGGCAGTGAAGGGGCAAAGCTCTAGAATCCTCCCTGGAAATTGCCGGATCTCCTGCAGAGCTGGGCTACCCATATGAAAAAGGATACCTCATGGATCCTGGCAGGGAGGTGAGGCCCAAAGTGAGGCGGGAAGGGCAGGTGGGCCTTGCCAGCCCCTTGGAGGCAGCCCCTGGGAGGACCTGCTTACTCCAGCCCAGAAAGCAAGAAAGAAGGGGCACATCCAAGAAATCTCCCCACCAGGGACACGTCTAGAAAGTGACAATAGCCAGGTGTGGTGGCACATACTTGTAATCCCAGCACTTGGGAGGCTGAGGTGGGAGGATCACTATGAGTTAGAGGCCAGCATAGGCTACATAGTGAGTTCAGGGCTACATAGGGAGACTCTGTCTCAACACCCCCCCCACACCACCACCAAAAAAAGAAAGTGATAACAGAGCTTCTCAGAGCTGAGCTCTTGCATGGCCCAGCTGTGAGAGCCACCCCAGGAGCCAGGGAGCAGATCCCACAGCCATGCCTAAATCCCCAGCTGACCATTGACCACAGCTGTGGCACACACGCATCCTGTCTGGTCCCCACCAACCACCTCACAAGCTCCTCTTGGGGCAGAAACGAGGGCGCTATCCTAGTCTTTGCTCTGGAGTCCTCAAGGCTGAGAAGGGTGGAGTCTCCTCCTGGATGTAAAGCCCTTGGTGACAGCCATGCTGGCTCTCTGCTCTGGGTGCTGGTAACCACACGACCTTGGACAAAGAGGGGGTTCAGAGTCATGAGCAAGTGTCCCTCTTGAGTAAAGGTAAAGGATAGAAAGTGCATCACAGTCTCTCCAGAAGCAAAAATGAGTCAGGGAATGAGATGATTTTTCACCAAAGAAAAGAATAAAATCTAATGAGATGTACATCAAATACTGGTATCCAGGCAAAAAAGGCAGATGGTTCTGTAGCATAGCCCTTCTTGGTTCCCCATCTCCAAATCCAATCAACAAAACTCTCCTATCTGGGAGGAAGTAAACTGAGTAGCTGTCCTTAATGGAGATTCAAGGGGAAAGCTGCTGGGAAGAAGCCAGGAAAATAGAGAAAGTGAACAATGACTCTAGTCACTGCTTCTACTTTGGGCCTGGGGCTACCCCCATCCCAGAAGAGGAGGCACCCAGCAATTAGACAGAATGAACCCTGTTATACCCAGCATTTACCTAAATCCCAGAAGAGAAAGCAGAGCCCAGGTATTCTCATGAAATTCTCCACAGCCTGCCTGAGCCCTCCAATTCCCTCAGGTGACAGAAAAGTCCGTGGAACATAATGCTCAGTTCAAACTACAGCCCCTCTGCAGAAGACAGGGTGACAGTATGAAGATCACAGCAAAGCAGTCAGAGTCGGAGCAGAGGCACCCACACCCAGGTTAGGGGAAAGCAGGGAGCAGGTGAACTTTGCAGACATTCAGTAGAGAAGGAAGGAAGGGAGGGAGGGATAGAAGGATGAATAGAAGGTAAGAAGGAAGGGAGAGGGAAGAAACAGAAAAAGAGAGAGGAAGGAGGGGAAGGAGAAAGCCAGAACCCAACCTAAAAGATAGATGATAAAGAACAAAGGAAATTCTTTATGACAGCTTCAATCATAGAAAACATAAGAATACTAATAAAGAAAGCACTCAGAGATAACAGGAACGTGAGACATAAAGGGAGATCACAGACCTAAAAAAATAACTGGAGGAGTGAAACCATGAACAACATCATCAGAGAAGCAACAAACCAAAAATAACTAGAAATGAAATAAATACAAAAGAAATTAGAATTACTGATAAAGAGAAAGGGCTGAGATAATCTCACTAATTTTTTTTGGAGAGGGGGCCTGTTTGAGGCAGAGTCTTGCTATGTAATTCAGGCTGCCTTCGAACTCACTGTATATCCCAGTCTGGCCTCAAACTCCTGGCAATCTTCCTGTCTCAGCCTCCCGAGTGCTGGGATTACAGGCGTGTGCCACCACGCCCAGTTGGCTGATCTTTAATAATTAAAAAAAAAAAGAGTAGGCCATTTAGAGAGAAGTGAGTGGCACAGAGGACAGGTGGGAAGATCAGGCTGGGACCAGGGTGAAGCAGCAGGGTTGTACAGGCAGGATCAGTATCTAGGGGCGAACACCTCCTTAAATTTTGCTCGCCAAATGTCTGCTCGCATCACCCTAGTCCCAGCCCTGAACATGATCCAATGCAAGTAAAAATGCAACAAATACATCTAAGAAATATTCAGAGATAAAATGGGGAAGGGGATACTCAACACTGATTCAGAAGATAGAAGAGCACAGTCATGAGATCTTGCTGTGACATGGAATATTTACACAGACGTTTCCTAGCTGCAATGAGCAGCTTCTGACCCAGTTTCTTGTATTCTTACCTGTACAACGAGCCCTCCCCTTGATGTGGGCTGGACCTACTGACTTGATTCCAATGAGGTGACAACGTATCACTTCTGTAATTAGATTATAAATGACTGCAACTTCCTTCTTTATAGATCCCTTTATTTTCTTCTCAGACTGAGATAAGTTTTGATGAAGCAAGCTACCATGTAAAAGAGGCTCTGGCTGGGATGTAGCTCAGTGGTAGAGTACTTGCCTGGCATGCATGAGGCTCTGGGTTCAATGCCAGCACTACACACATGTGTGCACACACACACACACACACACACACCAGCCCACATAATGAGGAATGAAGACCAGAATCCTACCAACAAGCAGCAGGGAACAGCAGCTCTACCAGTGCTCTGAGTGCTGCCAACAACCATTGCATAGGCTTGGGAGCAGACCCTCATCCATCTGAGAATTCAGATGGGACCACAGACACTGGGCCAACACTTCACTCTGTAGCCGCCCGTGAGAGACCATGGGCAGGCAACTTGAATAAGCTGTGTCTGGATTCATGACCCACAGACACTGTGAGAACAGGAATGTGCAGCATTTTATACTGCTAAGTTTTGGGATGATTTGTTACACAGCAACAGATGGCTAATACACTAGCTAAGCTATTGAATTTCAAGAATAAATCATGATATCTTCAGGTATCCTGATGGAAAAGGTTTTTTAAAAATCAGAGCCAGGGATTTAGCTCAGTGGTTTCACCTCCTGCTGCGCAAGCACAAGGACCCGAGTTCAATCCCTGGTACCAAAAAATAATAATAAATAAATAAATAAATAAATCATTCTAACTTTATTCTCCATAATAATACAGTGGTACCTTGGTTCACAAACTTAATTTGTTTTATGACTTTGGAAAAGATGGGCCGAGGTTGTGTTTGTCACCCATGTGGAGTTTGTGAACGGAAGCAAAATTTCATTGAACACTTTTGTTTGAGAACCGAATTGTTTGTGAACAGAAGCAATTGTGAACTGAGGTATTACCATATTTGATACCAGAAGACAATGGAAAAAAATGTTTGCAAAGTCATGAGAGGGGAAAAAAGAGTGACTGGAGAACATTATACCCAACTAGGTATTATTCAAGTAAACAGTCAAAGACCACCTCAAACCATTTAACCACAAAATATACCTGGGTAGGGGTTAAAGCAAAATAATAACACAAGAATTGGCTGGATGTGGTGGCACATGCCCATAATCCCAGCTACTCAGGAGGTTGAGGCAGGAGGATCACAAGTTCAAGACCAACCTGGGCAACTTAGAGAGACCCTGTCTTGAAATAAAATAAAAAGAGCCGGGCATGGTGGTGCACACCAGGACTCCAGCACTCTGAGAGATGGCAGCAGGAGGGGCTGGGGATATAGCTAGCTCAGTGTAAAGGCCCTGGGTCCAGTCCCTACACCACACAAATACAATACAATACAATACAATATAATACAATACAATGCAACAGGCTTTGACTGTAGCTCAATATTAGACCACTTGCCTAGTATGCAAGAGTCTCTGGGTTCAATCCCTAATACCACAAAAACAAAAATAAAAAACTCAGAAATGGAGAAAGTGTAAAAACAAACTAATTATGACCATTAAATCTATTTAAGTATGGGACTACTGTCAAAACAACTACAAGGATTATAGAGAGAACAACTTATGAATGTTTTAATGCTAGAAAATGTAAAAATAAAAATATAACAAAAATTAAGAGTTTGAGGAAAGAAGGAAGGAAGGGAAGGGGTACAGTGTTCTCTTTCACAGTGAGGATTCATCAATAAGTTTTACAATTAATTTGAGTTTAATACTTTTTTTTCGGTACCAGGGATCGAACTCAGGTCCTTGCACTTGTGCAGCAGGCGGTGAAACCACTGAGCTAAATCCCCGGCCCTGAGTTTAATACTTTTGAATTCACTTTCGTTTCTTCAGGTAGATTCATACAAGTTAATTAAACATATATGATTCTATTTATATGAAACATCCAGAATAGGCAAATCTATAAAAATGGGGAGTAGATTAGTGGTTGCCTAGGTGAGGACGGACTGTGTGGACACGGGGAGTGACTGCTAATGGAATGAAGCTTCTCTCTGGGAAGATGAAAATGTTCTAAAATTACTGTAGTAATTGGGTGTGGTGGCATGCACCTGTAGTCCCAGCTAGTCAGGAGTCTGAGCCCAGGGCTCTGAGACCAGTCTGGACAACATAGCAAGGCCCCATCCATAAACAAAGAATTAATAAATAAAATCGATGTGGTAATGGTTACACACTCTATAAATATTTAAAACCATTGCACTGTACTCTCTAAGTGGATGATTGTGTATGTATGAATTATATCTCAATAAATCTGTTTTTAAAATTATACTACCATATAACCCCAATTTAACTAACTATACACCCATGCGAATATGTAGAAAGACACATAAATGAATGATGGTCACCTAATTAAATAACATAGATGCAAATAGGCCAAGATGTCAACAGTAGTTAATTCTGGTAGATGAAAATATGAATAATTGTTATTTTCTTCTTGCTGTTTTTTTTTTTAAGGTTTTCCCAAATAAAACTATAAAGCTCATTTGTGGTAGAATGAATTATTGGTCCCGGCACTTGACTTCAAGATGGTGATTTATGCACCTACACCCTTGACCTGTGAATGTGCCAGGGCTTAATTCTCAAAGTTCTTCTCTTTTGTATCTATGCTCACTTCCCGGGCAACTTCATTCAGGCTGATGGATTTTAAGCAGCCAGACTAAACCATCCAACCGAACTCAAGGATCTTATACAGATAGATTTCCCTCCAATTTGGGTTGGCTGCTATACATAACAGCTGCCTTCTTCTTCCCATAATGCCCTTCACCCCACCTAAAGCCACTGCAAGGTGGCTTCTCCCAACAAAGGACAACCTTCTTCTTCCCAACATGCCCCTATTCCTGCCAAAAGAGTAACCTAATACTTGCTCTCCTCCTAGCAACTAGTGACGTCACAGGCTCCTCCAGTCCCTAGCCACTACCTCACTCAACCCCACCCCAGCTCCTACAAGCCCCACCCCAGGTCCTATAAGAAGCACTCCTTGTTGCGGCCATATTGCTTTTGTCTCTCCTTTGTTCGTAGACAACCCGGCAGATTGTTCCTGCAATAAAGGTTTGTTGTGGCCTTGTCTGGTCTTGGTTTTCGGCTCTTTGGCCTGACAATACATCCAACTGCCTCTAAACATTTCCAGTTGGATGTTCAAAGAGGCAACAAAAATTTAAAATGTCTGCAATGAAACTCCAAATCCCCCCTCCTTCGGAAAAATAAAATAGCGCCCCTACCCCACCTCCTGTCTTCTCCATCTCGGTAAATGGCAGGTCCATGTCATCCAAGCTCCCAGATGTTCAGACCCAAACTCTTGGAGTCACCCTGGACTCCTCCCTTTCTTTCACACTCCACACTCATCTGTCAGGAAATCTGGTAGAGTCTAATTCCAAAATATACCCAGACTCTGACCACTTCTCCACACTTCCTCCATAACCACGGTCATCTCTGGCCTGTATTGTTGGAAAATAGCCTATTTGGTTTCCCTGTTTCTGCCTTTCCCTCCTTTCATTCTATTCTCAGCGCAGCAGAAGCCACACAGATCCCATTAAATCACATGGTCAATAGTCACGAAACGGTCCCAATTATTCACACCACTTGATATGCACATCGCTGTACTGTCCCTTCCTACACTGAGCCTAGGCTGGCCTTACACCTTGCCCTGCCCAATAAAAGAAGGCAAAAGAGACTCTGTTTGAGTTTGTGGCCTTGGCCTGAGAGGCTCTGGGGCTCCCACTTTGCTCTCAGAACGCTGCCCTGAGACTGACTTGAAGAAAGCTTGTCTGGCCTGAGGGAGGATGAAAATCCACATGGAGAGAACCAAGGAGCTGCAGCCAACAGCCAGACATCAGCAAGGCACCATGTTTCTGGGGATCTTCCAAGTCAAGGTGGCCACAAAGGCAAAACCAGCAAAGGAATGGACCTGCCTACCTCAGAGTCAAAGGAAACAATAAACAGTTGTGTTCTGCCACTGAGGTTTGAGGTGATTTGTTACACAGCAATAGACACCTGATACACACCAGAAATTAGATCAGTTCACTTCCAGGATAGACACCCTTGAAAAGTGTTCCATTTCTCTCACATCTGAAGTCAAAGTCATTAGATGTACAGAGGCCCTGCACAATCTGCACCCCCCTGGCCCACTGCCATATGGCCTCATGTGCCCTCCTCCTCCCTGGTTCACCCCATCCCAGCCACACTTCCTCCAACCATGCCCTCTCCCTTGGGCCCTTTGCACTTGCTATCCCCTCTGCATGGAGGGCTCTTCCTCACTTTACACAACTACCTGGCTCCTTCCTTGCTTGCCTCTGGTTGTTATTAAAGTGTCATTGTCACAGTGAGGCCAACCTTGTCCCCTTGCACTATACCTGTTGCCCTTCTCATCTCCTTTCCCTGCTCTGTGATTGGCCAGAATTCATCCCAGTCTAATGTATTATTGGTTTATTTTATCCCATGCATATCATTGCCTGCTTTGTTCAATGCTGTTCCCCCAGAACGTGGAACAGTACTGATATGCAGGAGGTAGATGGGACATGTTTAACAAAGGAATGAACATTTTTGATCCTTCTGGCTGAGAACTGCTTCACTGCCATATCATCATGGCCTCACCTCTGTGCCCTGAGGTGGTAAACATGTCTTCTCCCTCAGCCTAGGAGAACAAGTAGGGTTTGAAGGTGTTCACTTGACTTCCAGGCTTCTCAACTGTGAGACCGGAGGAGCAGCATGGAACTAGAGACCCATACCTTGTGGGCTTCCAGCCATGTGCTAGACACTATGCCCTGCAGGGTCAGACTTGACTAGACACAGAGCACAGGAGACAAGGAGTCCCCAGGGCACAATGGCAGGCTGTCCTTTCCAAAGATGGCACTACAATATTCCCAGTCCCATATGCTCCTTCAGATCACTCATCCTCTCAAAATACGGAGTCTGTTTCCTTGCCCTGCATCCTAGGAGGAAGTTGTAGCTCAAGCAAAGAATAGAATGCAGCAAAACTGTCACTTTCAAAGGTGACTGTCTCAGGTAGGTCATACAAGGAAATATGGCTTCACCTGACTTTCTGTCTCAAGAGGCTGGTCCCTGGAATCTGGCCACCATGTTGTGAGGAAGCCCAGGCCACATGGAGAGACTGTGGGCAAGTGTTCCAGCCAAATGCTCCAGCTAAGTTCTCAGCCAGTAGCCAGCATCAACCACCAGGCCCTGATGATCCTGGTAGCCTCATCCTGACTGGATAACATCAAGTGAAAAAAAGATGTTATCCCTTCCTGCCCCCAGCTGAACCTTGCCCAAACTAAAAATCTGTGCACAAAACAAATATTTTTGTTGTTTTGAACCACCAAGCTGTGTTACACAACCATAGTAACTCAAACAGGCTCAAAAGTTCATTTATCTTTTCAGGAAAATCAAGAGGTAGGTTGTACCCTCCCATTTTATGGCTAAGAAAATTAAGGGTTAGCAAGGTCAAGATCTTGCCCTCGGTCACATAGTTGGTAAGTGAAAGTGACATTCAGGTCACTCAGACTCCTCAATGTGCTGATTCTGGCCTTTCCATCTTGAACACAAAGCCCACCTGATGGGAGATTGTGCCCCTGTTCAGCCACCAGAGCAGTGATGGTGGAGCCCTTGTCTTGGGCTCGGTCCCTGCCCTGAGTACAAACCTCTTCTCTTCTGAAGGGCAGCAGCTCTGGGAAGAAGGCCAAGGAAAGAGGTGTTGAGCCAGGACCCACTGTGTGTGTGTCTAGATACTAATTAGCAGCTGGGAAGTCCACTTCCCTTGCCAAGAGGACTGGAAAGAAGGAAGAGACAGAACCCTCCAGGCCTGCAGGTGGGTCACTGAGGCTGGGTTCTCCTGGGAGGGCCCAGACTAGACTTCATATGCCAGAAAACTTTGTGTCCATGAAACATGAACCATAATTTCGTCCCTACATCAGGAAATTCAGGAGCAGACATATTGTGCCACCAAAAACCCTTCCTTCCCAGGCAAGGCAATTACAGTCACAAAAGCAGTAGGAGAAAAGCTATATTCGGCCACACTCATCCCATACCATAATCTGCGTGCCCTGATGCATATGTAGAGGCACACTCATGCACAGACATGCAGAAAGAATAGAAGTCTAACAAAAGCCAATTTCTCATCCCCCTTTGGATACCCTTTCTAATGCTGACTTCCTTAGCACCCCAAAACCTAATGACATTCATCATGGTGGTGGGCAGCCACCCCCACCACTATGTCCCCTGGGCCTCAGGCCCCTGCATCTCGCTCTCTACCAACATTTCCACTTGGATGTTAACTTCCCACAAACTCAGAACATACAAGACCAGGCTGTTGTTTTCCCCTAACAGGCGACTCTAGTTCACTTTCTTAGCTCAGTTAATGGCCTCTCCCTCTTTCCAGAAGTTCAAGCCAACATCCAAGAACTCACCTTTAACTCTTTCTCTCACATCCCACATCAAAACTACTAGGAAATTCTGATAACTCTACCTTCAAGATAAAGCTATAAGCCAGGCATGGTGGTGCAAGCCTGTAATCCCAGCAATCTGCGAAGCTGAGGCAGGAAAATTACAAGTTTGAGCCCAGCCCGGGGAACTTAACAAAACTATCTAAAAATAAAAGAACAATTTTTTTCAGACCTTGGGAAGCAGAGAGGAGCAAGGGCATCTCTACACCAGGCACATCCCAACCCTCTTCATTCCATTAGGACCAGGTTCTTTGGCTGTAGCAAAGACTCCAACAAGGAAACACAGGAATAGAAGGAAAAAAGTAGTGCTTTGGACAGAAACTTCCAGAAATACTCAGGCACAAAAGGAGAGAAATGCAAAACAAGAACCAGGGACAGTCCATTTCACTCAACCATGGAGTAGCCAGGAAATCTAGAGCTTCCTTCAAGAATGGAAATTTCCAAAACGTGTGTTATATATCTGAGTGAAGAAGAATCATGTAGTGTCATGACCAACTGCCCAGTGTCTCTGTCAGAGGGGCATAAAGAACAGTTGGAAAAAGTGTTCATGCTTGCTGATAAGCTTGCAGAATTTATACTGGACTATTTGTGAGGCCAATGAGAGACTAAGGAGCCAACCTTTACCATGTCCTTAAGTAGAGGTGCTGCGCAGGATCCTGGGATATAGATGGAAGGACCGTGACCTCTCAGGTCCTCTCTGGGAAGATGCTGTTGATCAACCTCCAGAGTGTCAGCCCAGAGCTGTGGCATGCCCATCTCTGTCGAGCAGCCTGTGTGCCACCCTGCCAGCAATCTTCACGCAGGATCCGTGGGGCAACTGAATGGGCGCCCTGTAACATGAACCCTCTGTGGGCCATTCCACACCTGCTTCCAGTCTGTCTCCCAGCAGCAGTGCTCAGCCTCTTCTGACTCTGATCCATATTCTCAACAATGAGAATTAGAACCTCCACCCTGCTCTGTCTGAAGACAACAGAATTGTGCAATTCTGTAGCTGGGGATTCCTTCCTTTCCCCAGCCAAGGTAGTGAAAATAAACTGTGAAGTTAAATGGAAAAAAAAATTTTTAAGCTGGGGGTGTAGCTCATTGTGAAAGCCCTGTACCACACACACGCACACATACAATATGATTGATGAATATTTACATTTAAAAAATTTATTACAGTAAAAGACACATTACCATGAATTTCCCTCAAAACTCTCTCGATCTCTTTGAACACACTTATCCCATTGCGCTTCCCACTTTCTGAAGTGGTTCTGGAAGTTTTCTTTCTTGTCTTTACAAGATATGATAAAAAATTACAGCATATGCTGTTGCTGTGTGCCATCCAATGGAAAGCTAAGCTGGTAAAAACATTACAGTGTGTCCTCATCCATCTTATTTATTGGATCTGGCCCTGTGTGACTTCTGGCTCTTCCCAAAGTCAAAATGACTATGAAAGGTAAACACTTTGAATCGATTCAAGATACAGAAGCAGGCACAACAGTGCAGCTAAGACACTCATGAAAGAAGACTTCCAAAACTGCTTCAGAAAGTGGCAAGAACAATCGAGTATGTTCAAAGCGAAGGGGAGTGTTTTGAGGGGGGTTAACGGCAGTGTGCCTTTTATTATACGAAATTTTAAAAATGTAAATATTCTCTATTTTATTACACCATATATATATATATATATATATATATATATATGTGGTGGTTGCTCTCATATTCCCCCCAGTATATGCACATTCCAACCACTACTCCCCACCTCCACTGCCACACCTGCTTCACATGCCACAGCCCTTACCTGCACTATAGCAAGAGCATCCTGACTTTTCTCTATGCTTCTTCCTTAGCCCTCACCCTAGTCGACTCTCAATAGGTAGCCTGGGTGATTCTATTAAACATAAGTCAATAATAGAAAAATAATGGAGAAGCCAGGCATGGTAGTAAAGTCTGGGATTACCAGTCTGAGGCAGGAGGATGGAAAATTCAGGCCTAGCCTGGGCAACTTAGTGACTTAGTAAATAAAACCCTGTCTCAAAATAAAAAATAAAAAATCCCTGGGGATGTATCTCAGTGTTAAGGTCCTGGGTTTAATCCCCAGTGAATGAGAGAGAGAGAGAGAAAGAACAATGAAGAAAATCAGTGAAATCAAAAGTTGGTTCATTGAAAAGATCAGTAAAATTGGCAAACATTTAGTGTTAAACTGACAAGAAAAAAAGGAAAGAAAAATCAAATTAATAAAATTAAGAATGAAAAAAGGGACATTGCTACCTGCCTTATAGAAATCAAAAGGATTATTATAAACAATTTGGTGCCAAGAAATTATGTTAACCCAGATTAAATGGACAAATTTCTAGAAAATGCAAACTGCTGATATTGACTCAAGAAGAAACAGAAAATCTGAATTGACCTATAATAAGTAAATATTGAGTTTGTAATCAAAAAACTTTCCCCAAACAAAAGCCCAGAACCAGATGGCTTCACGGATGAATTCTACCAAATGTTTAAAGAGGAATTAACACAAATCCTCCACAAACTCATCCAAAAATCAGAAAAGGAAGGAAAACTTGCCAACTCAGTCTGAGGACATTACCCTGATACCAAAACCAAAGACCTCACCAAAGTAGATGCAAATCTATATCTATATCCATGTCTACATCTATCTCCTAAGCTCAACGATATCCCCTTGTGAATATAAATGCAAAAATCCTCAACAAAATACCACCAAGGCAAATCCAGCCACATATAAAAACGATTATATATCATGACCAAAGGGAATAACGCAAGAATGCAAGGTTTGTTACACATATATCAATCACAATACACTACAGTAACAGACTGAAAGACAAACACATGACTGTCGCAAAAGACAGGTGCAAAAGACAAAAGCCACGTCTCCAGCTTCTTAGCACAAAACCCAGCCTCAGCCTCAGTAAAAGCCAATTCCACCCAAAGTCCACAAGACTCTATGTGACCTGGCCCCATCTCCCCTCTGTCCTCACCTCCCTCCTTCATTCTCTCTCTCCTCACTAACCACCACAGCCTCCTTGCTCTTCCTCACACCCAGACACACTTCTGACTCAGGGCTTCCAGTTCCCTCTTCCTAGAACACTGTCCCCCCAAGTATCCATGCAATTCACTCCTTCACCTCTGCAAGTCTTCATTCAGTGATAACACTCTGAGGCTAGAGATGAGGCTCAACAGTAAAGAGCTTGCTTAACACATGCAAGGCCCTGTGTCTGAGCTCCAGCAATGCAAAAATCATAACTAAAGCTGGGCATGGTGATGCACGCCTGTAATCCCAGGATTTGAGAGGCTGAAGCAGGAAGATCACTGAGTTCAAGGCCAGCCTGGCTGGGCTACCTAGTGAGTTCAGGGCCAGCCTGAACTATATAGCGAGACTCTATCTCAAAATAACAACAACAACAACAATAATAATAATACTAGTCACCTCCTCAATGACCCCTCTCTGGCCACACTATATAAAATTGCAGCCCTCTCCCTCCAACACTTATACAATCCCTATTTCCCTTCCCCATTCTACTTTTCTCCTAAGCACTTATTATCTGAAATATTATGAATTTTACTTACATATCCTGCTTGTCTATCTCCCCAAGTAGAAGTAAGCTCCCTAAGGACGGAGATATTTTGGACTGTTTTATTCACTGCTACATCTGCAGCAATTAAACTGACATGCCACAGAATCAACTCTCAGTATCTGCTGAATGAATACATGAATACAAATAGCTTGTCATTTGACTTCACTCAACAAGCATCGATTACCTCCACCTTCCCCATGTCAGTTTGGGGCCAGTGTGCTTGGGGCCAGTGTGCTGAGAAAGGCAGGAACCAGACTGGGGCTGGGAAAAGACTCAGAGTGAAATAACCCAAGGAAGATAGACTAAGGATGGGGCAGAGGGCCAGGCCAGCAATTAGGGAAGACTACGTGGAAAGACAGTGTGGGGCAGGCCCTTGAAGGCCTGGAATGATCTGGGCATAAGGCGAAGGGAGTGGGGCTGGGGGAGTGGGGAGGAGGGAGCATGGGGCATGTCCAGGAGGGAATCAGCGTGGGTCCTGCAGGGTGGGACTGCACAGACACAAAAGGTCAGGCAGGTTGTCAGAGTAGTTCATGACGGGCTTTGAATCCTAAGACAAAGAGTTGGACCTAAATCCAGAGATGCTAGGGAGCCATGCAAGGCCTTTTGAGCAAAGAAGGTCCTTGGTATCAGAAAGCTCACCACTGTGAGCAGTATGGAAAGAGCAGAGTCTGACAGGTAAGCAGGAAGGTAGCTCTAGGGCAGGGCTGGAGAAAGACAAGGCATGAGCAGGGGCAGGGAGGAGGGGTTAGGCAGGAGAGGGTAGATGCAAAGGCTTTGTAAATGACGGCTGGTGGGGGAAGAGTGAATCTCAGGTCAGAGCCTCTGAGAGCATCACAGAGGCCCAGAGCCGCGGAGTGGGAGGCTGGAGCTCTGGTTGTGGGCGCAGCGCTGCTGGGTGCCCTGCAGGCCAAGCGCCTCTCCAGTGCTGGATGATGGGCACCTCCTGGCCCACCCACCCTCCCCAACTTTGGCCCCCAACACAGGCAGGCCCAAGAGGAGTTTCTCCAGTGGCTTTGGCGGCCAAGACGCAATGTCATTTCTAGATCTGGAGATGCGCCAGACTGCAGGGTGGGGGACAGCTGTGTCCCCGAAACACAGCCAAAAAGCAGCCTCCTGGAGCCAACCAAGACAGTGGCAGAAGTAGGGCTGGCAGGGGGTCTGCACTCCAGCTGGCTGATGGGGGTGACAGGCCTTTGATGGGGCCTCCATCTGCCTGGGGCTCAATGTCCTGTGAGGTGGGGCCCCATCAGCCCCCACCAGCTCTTACCAGCCAGAAAACGCCATCCCAGTCCCCCACCAACCCAGTCAACGAGCATGAAGGCATTTCTTAGTGCCATTGTTTGGCAGCTGTTTCCCACCCAGGTGACAAGGGGCAGCACTAGGTGAAGGACGCAGACTGGGTGTCCTTGGGATTGGTTGGAGTTTTGTCTGTCCTTCTCTGGGCCTTAGTTTTCAAACCAGTCAAGTGGGGAAGGAGAAACCTTCCCATGACAGCGGTCACGAGAACTCAGTAAGGCCTGCAGGAGGCCTCTTCTCTCTCCAGGCCACTGAGCTGAAGCCCAAGGCTGAGGACAGTTCAGGGAAAGGGTACCAGCTTGCACAGGGGAGGCTCTAAAGTAAGGGGAGCCATTTATTTTTTATCTTTGAGAGAAAATCTCATTAAGTCCCTAAGTTGCCCAGGCTGGCCTCAGACTTGTGATCCTCCTGCCTCAGCCTCCCAGTGAGCTGGGATTATAGGCATCCACCACCATCCAGCTAAGAGGCCCTTCCTAAAATGAGTGAGGGACTTCAAGCAACCTCCTTCCCCAGAAAGGACACTGCTTACCAGGAGGGAAACCAACCTTTTTCCCTGGCTGGACACCCTAGGGCCACCTGAGAAGCATCACTTCTTCCGTCCACCCTGACACCAGTCATGTGGCATCTGAGGATCTAGGGAGGATGGGCCCTGGGGCCTGATGGTCCCTGGAGAAGCAGGAGTGCTGGGTGCCAGATGAGGCAGTCTGCAGGGTGGGGTAAGGGGAGAGGGCAGCAGTGGGGGTGGCTGCCCTTCCTAGCTTATCCCAGGGGCGAATGGACAGTGTGGAGAGTCACAATGGTCATGAGAAGGAGTCCCACCTGGCTGCCTGCAGAGGCAAAAGCACCCAATTGAAAAGGAATTTGGGGGTGCTACAGCCAGGTTAGGGGCCTCCAAAACACAAAAGTGTTCCCAAGCCTAGTGTCCGGCCATGGAGGGCACTGACAACAAAAACAACTCCAGACCCAGGTGATGCTCGGCCATTCCCAGTCGCGTTCCTCAACCACTCAGCTCTGGAGCGGTCAGAATCAGCACAGTGGTGGCTTCAGGCACAGAAGACGGAAAGAGGAGCCTGGGGCAGATGATGGCTCACCCTCTTCCTGGTGCAGCTTTATTCAGAACTAGAGCCAAACTTGTGATTTAAATGAGAGCAGATTTTTTAGTGCACAAGTGTGACTAGAAAGGCTATGAGACCTGATCATGGGTCTGGACTGATGGGAGAACAATAAAGCCAGTGTCGATTTGCAGTCCAAATCCAGCCTCCCCAGGGAACCTGGTACACAAGTCCATAGAGGTGGGGACTCCACAATCCAGCCACAGAGCCCAGGGCATGAAGTGGAGGGAGGGAGGGAGGAAAGTTCCAGCCCACCTGCTTGTGGCAGAGCTGGTGCCATCTTCCCAGAAGCAGTGGTCCCTTCCCATTTGGGGGAAAAGGCAGGGTTGGAGCTGTGGGGACCTGGGAACACTGCTGCACACAGGGAGACTTGGGATTTGGTCCTTATCTTTTGGGCTTCTTGTCTGGGACAAGACCTCACACACCTGCCTGGGAGCTGTATGGAGTCCAAACACAGGCTGCGTTCAAGCAGGAGCAGTGAGCTCAGGGCAGTCTGTGGAGCTTCGTGCGGGTAGCCTCCGAGTTGGGTCTTGCAGAAAGAGAAGGGTTTGGGGGTGCACAGAGAGGGAATGGTGCCCTTAGTGGGGAGATCAGATACCAGCAAAGGCTGGGAGGTACCAGTGCCCGTGTCCCTGGGACAGCCAGCATGTGAGCCGCATGGAGGAATGTGATGGGAGAGGGGCTTGGGAAACTGGCTGTTACCCTGATTGTCGCCCTTCAAGCAGGGCCAGCAGGGGCTGCACTCTCCTCACCTGTAACCTGGGAGAGTTCCCCTGTCTCCTTGGGCTCATGACATTCCCTGGGAACAGATGCATCCCATTATCCCAAATCAAAGTCTTAACCAGGAGCTCAGAGGACAGGTGGTACTGTCAGAAAGGCATAGGTTCAAACTCCAGGTCTGTCCCTTCCTAGAGGCCCAAATCTGAGTAAACCTCCACTTACTCGGCTGTGAAATGGGGATAACAAGACCCCAGAAGACACAATCACCAATCTGGCATGGTGCATGCCTGTAACAAGAGGGTCCCCCACCTGCCTCCAAAGGGGCCCTCACTTACATAAGAGGCCACAAGGGTGGATGGGGCCAGGACGAGAGCCAGGTAGAGGCAGGGCGCTGTGGCCAGCAGGCTGGAGGCACAGATGAGGGGCTCAGCCCGGGGGTTGACTTTCTTGTACCTCCTGGCAGCCTCTGCCCCCAGGATGACACCAACGATGCCGGTCACAACAGTTAGGGTCCCAAAAATCAGGCTGATGGGAGAGAGCAGAGAGGGCTTGGTCAGCCCTTCCTCCAGTCTAATCCCAGGTCAACCAAGCCAGACCTCACCCCAGCTGATACTCCTGCGACCTCAGGAGCCTGATTAGAGTCCCATGTTCTCTCCCTGCCACCCCATCTCCTTTCCTGCCCCTCTCTGGGGATGCCACTGCCCATGTGAGTGACCGGCCCTGCACCCCAGCACCCCAGTTCCCAGCCTACTGCATCTCCAGTGACCATCTCTACCCTCTCTCCAACCAAAATTGCCCCCTCAGAAACCTCAGTTATATCTAGGGTCACACTCTGGCCCCAGCCTTCTCTTTCAAGAGGAACGGAGCAAGCGAACCCTTGTATACTGAGTTGCTGTGACATACTCAGTCCTTGTCTGGCTTTGTGTACACCTCTCCTGGAATCCTGTCCTTCCATTCCCCCCAAGCGGCCCCTCCTGACATCAAAGGCACAGTGAGACCATGGCAGTGTGAGCCCTTGGAAACCCCAAGCCAGCCAGGATCTTCCTGCCCCTCTGTGGCACCCTACTATCCTCAGCACAAGCTCATGGCCAGTACTCATGCCCTGGGGGACTGGCCCCTGCTGACCTGTGTGGCTGCCCCTCTCCACTCCCCCCCAAACTCTGCACAAACAACTGAGAATTCTTTAAAGTCATCCTTTGTTTTCTGGCTTCCCTGCCTTGGCCCATACTGTCCCCTTAGCTCTGAGCTCTGTTGCTCCCACCTGTCCCAGACCCTTCTCCTCCTGGCCACATCCCCTTAAACAAGTCCAGAACTGTGTGAGATGGCTGAAGCCCTGCTGTTACTCCAAATCTCCCCCCAGGATTTAAGAATGTGATTAGTGCAAGATGTCACTGACAAACTGAGTACCACAAAAACCACCTCCCTTAGCTCTAAGTATCTTCTGTGAAATGTCCAACCCACATTCATTCCCTATCCCATCCCCTCAGTGTGTAGAAGAGAGGGTGGAGCCTAGAGAGCGGAGGAACTTGCCTGAGGTCACAGAGCCCGTGAAGGGCAGAGACAGAGCTTCCTACCAGATGGAAGCATGTGTGTATTTTGGCAGCATCAAAGTCCTCACCAACCCTTCCCAGCCTTCCAAGCCCAGCAAGCCTCCAGCTCAGCCATGTTAAGTGACCCCAATCCTGGATGAATGTCAGTCACCTTTGAGTCCTGGTTTGAGCTGGCCTTGGCAGGTTCTCAGGACCTTTTCGAGACGTAGGATTGATTATTCAAACAGGCAGCATGGCCAGTGCCCCCGCTACTGGTCCCTGAGCAGGAGGCAAGACCAGAGGACAAGGCCCAGCCACCAAGCCCTTTGAGCTCCCTTCCCCCACACCATGCCCTGCCCAGGATCACACTCTCAGGGGAAAGAGGGTCCCTACGGGTCTATAAGTTCTGTACTGCTCCCCTACACAATGGCCCCGGCAAGTGGCTGTTCCAGCCCCACTTACACACCCCCAGGGATGGGAAGCTCAGTACCTCCCATGCAGCCTCTTCTCCTGGGCCACTTCAGTTCAGAGAGTTGGAAGTTCTCCCTGTGGCTGCCCAAAACCCTGTACCCTGTAGCTTTCTGCCCCGGCCCTGCCCATACCCTGGGCCTGTCCTGATCATGAAATGTATATCAGTTCTGTGCAGAACTCCAGCTTGAAATCCTTTTGCCACTCGAGGGAGGGGGCTGAGTAACAACATTCCAAGATGTCCTAATCTCAAAGACTTTCTATGGAAAAAGGCATTTTGCAGATGTGATTCAATTAAAGCTCTTGACACAGAATAATTTTTCTGCATGCAATCACACCTGTGCTCATTAGAGGGCAGCAAAGAGACTTGAGCCAGAAAAGGGGAAGGCTTTGCAACCATGGATGCAGAGATTGGAGTGATGTGGCTACAAACCAGGGAATGCCCGCAGCCACCAGCAGCTGGAAAAGATGAGGAACAGATTCTCCCACAGAGTCTCCAGGAGTGTGGCCCTGCTGACACCCTAATTCAGGTCCACTAAAAGCTCCAAACTTACGAGAAAAAAAATTTCTGTTGTAAACTACCAAGTTTGTGCCAACTCAGTATATGAGTCATGAGAAACTAAACCCACCCCTTCAGTTTGTCACATTGGTCTGTGCAGAGCTGAGTGGGAGAAAAGGGAGGGACTTGACCAAGAATGCATAGCCCATTGATGCCAGAAGTGGAGCTGAGTTCTGTTTTCTCCCCACTTTTTCCAGTTGATAGAGGGTTTCTAAGATTCAGTGCACCTTTGCCTCCAGAGAGAGAACTGTCTAGTTGTGGAGCCAAGCAAACATCACAGTCTCACTCCGCGCATCCATTCGAAAGCTTTCCCTGAGCACCTACTATGTGCCAGCAAACCCCTGCCAGGTGGTGGGAGCAATGTTCAAGTCAATCACCAGCAACAGGCAGTCTCCAGAGGCCACAGGACATGGGGCTTCTGAGCAGCAGCTTTGAAGCTGCACTGGTTTGAATTGTGGCTCTCTCACTCAGCTGTATGACCTTTGACAAGTCACCTGACTTCTCTGATCTTCCATCTGCATGTTTGTAACACAGGAATAATAGGAAAGCCTTCCTCTGAGGGCTCTTTGGGTAAAATGCCTGGCACAGGGCCTGCACTAATGTGAAAGTTGTGATGATGAGAAAAGCAAAGGGAGCTAGTGGCAGAGGACACAGCTGGAGCAAAGGTGCAGACAAGTGAGAAGCCATGGACATTCTGGAGACTGTGCAAAGCTCTCTCTAGGTGTCAGGGAGTGAGGTAGAGACAAGAGGGGAGGCTGGGGAGGAGCAGGTAAATTGGGTGTGGCTGACAGAGAACCATGCCACCTGCTGAGGCCCCAGGAGAAAATGGGGCTCTGGGGACGACGAGGATCCGCACCCCTAAGGAACTCCAAGCATCCAGAAGGGCAGGATCAAGGCAGACAAGGGGACACAAGGCAATGGAAAAGTACTAAGCAGAGAGGATGGACAAGGAGGGCAGACAAATGAGACAAGATGAAAGATGGCCTCGACTCAGTGTCAGGAGGTCCCAGAGTCTTTGGAGCATGGGGATGGAGGTGGCGGAGACAGAAGAGGAGCCCAGCAGGGCAGAAGGAATGCAGGGAGGGTGTGGGGTGGGCATCCCCTGAGGGCAGAGGGCCACCTTCCACCTCCCAGCAGCTTTTCTTGGGCTCTTGGAGAACTAATGAACACATTCATGAAAGCCCAGAGACAGAGACACAGAGGCCCCAGTGCCTCAGTCTGCAGGCAGGAAGTGGAGCGACCTCTCAGAGGCATTAGGAGCCCCTCCAAAGGACACAGGGCCATTACCAAAGACTTCTGTCAAGGCCGGGGATGTAGCTCAGTGGATCCACTGCCTGCCTTGCAAGCACAAGGCCCTGAGTTCGATCCCCGGTACAGCAAAAAAAAAAAAAAAAAAAAAGCTTCTGTCATCTCCCATGACCCACAGAAGGGCCCCTCCCCCTGCGGTCCCCTCTGGACCCCCACAGCATCCCTATAGTAGAAGACTGGGATTTTGCCTACAAAGCACAAGAGAGCTGGCCAGAGCCCAGGCCTCCTGCCTGCCAACTGGGTCCCCAGCCCTGTGGTCATCACAGCACACCACAAGTCCAGAAAGACAGAGTTTGAGGTGCACAACCTCCTGAGAATTTGTGCCCAGAGTCCCCCACTGCTCTCCCTCACCTGTCCCAGCTGCTGCACGGCTCCTGGAAGCAGGGCAGCTGCAGTCCATGTACCACACGGGCCTCAAACAAAAACTTGGGGGCCCAGAAGCCCAGCGCTCCAGTCACAAAAGCCATGGCTGTCACTCCGAGGGTTGACCACACAAAACTCCAGCTGTAAGAGAAAGAGACCTGGCTGAGGTAGAGAGAGGACTAGGACTAAGGGGTCCACTGCCTCCACCCAACCAGATATGCAGGCTCCAGCTTCCAGGTCCTTCGAAGAAACACCCTGCACTCCAGCCTCCCTGACGTCCCTGAGACATCATCCATAACCCAGTTCCCCTGCCTGGCTCCCACTGCACCTGCTCCACCCTTGTAGGACCACATCTCCCCATCCTGGCGGCCCCAACCCAACATTATATTCTCTGGGAACCTGTTCCTGCCTGCCGCCATTGCCCTCAGAGTCCCAGTCCCAGTCTCCTGGCTCTGGGACAAAGAGAGCTAAGCATTGTCATTTGCCACACTGCAGTGAACCCTGAGGCATGGGACTGCAGTTGCTCCTGCCTGGCTTCCCACGTGCCTGGGACAGAGTCCAGGGCACTGCTGTGAAGCTTGGAGAGGTGGTGTTGAGCTCCCAGGATCCTCCCGTCAGCCCAGAGAAGCAGTAAGGTGGGGAAAAGTACCCATCAGGTAAATGAGGAAAGCAGGGCTCCAAGTCTCAGGGTGGCAGAGGCAAGGCTGGAGGTCATGCCACTTCCCCCCCAGCAGCCCACACTTCTGTCACATGGGGATATGATGGGGGCTGAGTCCCAGGTGACAGAGGGGCATCTCAGTAGGTCAGGGGAGCTCAGAGAAGGAAGAGGGAAATGAACATGGAAAAACCAGGGAGGGCTTCCTGGAGGCAGAGGGAGAGTTGGGCATGCTGGGGAACTGGGGGTTTTCTATGGCTTGGGGTGCAGGGACACTCACTTTCTCCCCAGGTATCTGACATCCTCACACCAGCTGCTCCTCAGGGCCCGAACGGTCACCTCCCCCTGCCTCTCAGCAGCTCCTCGGGGTGGATCTGGAACCAGCAGGATGAGCAGGATCAAGGCCACAACCTCCAGGCAGGGCATGATCTGGGGACAAGAAGGCTCAAGGTCACATGCAACTGTGGCCTGGGAGACCCAGGGGAGACCAGCCAGTATCTGAACCCTGAGGTCCAAGCCCTGGGTCCTAGGTGCTGCTTATATTTAGAGCTGGACACACTACTATTCCTTGCACCCTTACCCCGGAGGGTACAGCCTTGCTAGGAAGTGGGGTGCCCTCACCCAGTATAGATGCTTCTCTACTGAGATGGGCAGAAGTGAGATGGCTGAGAACGGGAACTCTGACCACTGAGTACGTGCTGCTCCAAGACCTAACCTGCCCTTCCCCTGGTCTGTGCCTCCATCTGCCACACCAGGCCTCCCCTAGTGTCCTCCCCGGCTGCCCCCCAGACTATACTTCAAGGGTGGGGATCTCATTACCTGCCTTGGGGCAGACTTCAAATAGATGGGACCATGAGAAAGCTCTCAGTCAAGCCAAGTCAGATTGACCTTTTTTTTTCTTTTATGGCAACAAGGTCTCACTGTGTAGTCCAGGCTGGCCTCGAACTCATGGCAATCCTCCTGCCTCAGCCTCCTGAGTGCTGGGATCACAGGTGTGTGCCAGCATGGCCCGACCAGATTGACCTTCTTGAAGCCCAACCCACCTCCGGGTCCTGATCCTGCCTGCTGTAGTCTCACATGGCAGCTCCCTCAGCATCTAGACAGCTTAGCAGAGATCTGTACACAGGACAGAACCCTCAGCCCCTCTGCCACCAGGTCCCTTCCTCCCCTGAGTGGCCCACATCCCTGCCCAAGACTGAGTGAACAGTGGCTGCAGCCCAGCAGGTATCTTCCCAGGTCTCTTGGCTCCACTGGTAACCTTTTCCTCCAGCCCTTAAAGCCTACCGAGTGCTGGCCCTGGAGAAGGCACTTTCCAGTCCTCATCTCAATAATCTTCAAGCCTCCATAGGTAGCATTTATTGCCCCCACTTCACAGACAGCCAAACCCCAGCTCAAAAGGGAGGTGCACCTCACTTGAGGTCACACAGCTCATAAACTCAGCAGCTGGGATTTGAACCCAAGGTCACGACTTCCATAGCCTGTGTTCCATCTGAGGCCCCAAATGTCCAAAGCTGCAGACATCTGACACCCACTATGGCGCCGGGTACTGTGCCAAGGGGCTAAGGCCACTGGAAGCTGGAAAGTCCCTGCCGGCCCAGGGGAAAGCAGAGGGAAGAAAAGGAAGCCAGACTCACTCGGAGGGCCCAACGCCAATTCCCCATCAGCTTCGTCACAGCCGACCCCAGCACGTAGCCCAGACCACTGTAACAGAGAGGCAAGGAAGATGAGCAGGGGGCAACGGTGCCCCTGCCCAGGATCCAGATCTCTGCAGGATCAGAGCTGAGGAGAATGAGCCCCATGAGACCTAGATTCCACTGCCCCTGGTCAGCTCACTGGTGACCTCTGCCCCGCCCCCATGGTGCCACTGCCTCCTCAGTTGAGGACAAACATATCCCACCAAAAGCCCCACCCCTCCTGCCCAATGCTCAGCCCTATTTGAGTCAGGCCAAGTCAGGAAACCTGGGTCAGAGCTCAGGAGCCTGATTCTAAACCCCTCTCCATCCTTCCTGCCAGGCGTGCAGGGCGCGGCCTGACACACTTCCTGCCTCACCTCCAGGGCCAGCTCCTCCCTGAGCCGGCCACATTTCTTCTTGCTCCTCCAGGAGTGGGAGCACACTAACCTGTGGGGGCATCCTTCTTATCACTAGTCCTCCCCACAGCCCCATCCCATGGCCACACGTCCCCATTAGCAGCCAAGGAAACTGAGGCTCAGAGGGGTAACCTGACATGACAAGGAAAGGGCAGTGCCGGGATTTAGACCCAGACCTCCTGGTTTGACCTCTCCAACCCCAGCCCAGTCCCTGTTCTGACTTGTTTCTGGCTCCGTTTACTGAGGGAAGTGGATGGGGGGACTGGGGGGACACCAACCTTCCAACAGGAATGAAGATGTAGAAGACGGCCAGCACTCGGGTCCGCTGGTCCTTCACAAAGAGGTCAGCCAGGACCGTGGGCGCAATGGTAGAGTAGCTGGCTGTGCCAGTACCCACAACTCCCCGGGACAGGAAGAAGAGCCAGGAATACTGGGCAAAATGGGCACAAGACCACAGTAAATTCCAGAAATTGGCCACGGGGCAAGGAAGGACCCGAGAATGTATCAGAGGGACCAAAAGGACTTCAGAACATAGGCCCCTCGGGGAAAGGGAGGGGTCCAGGGTTACAGATACTTGGCCCCCAGATATCTCCTCCACCCCAGATTTCCAGAGTCACACAGTTGCCCCCTGCTGGTGCCTGCAGCCACCACCTGCCCCACACCCAGGGGGCTCTTTTCCTGAGTCTTTTGCTTAACCAGGCCAGTTCCCCAAGGCAGGAGCTGTTACCCCAGCCCTATCCCATCCCCAGCAACACCAGGTGGAACTGAAGCCAAGGGCAACCACGGCCATGCAAGAGAGGAAACCTCCTGTTGGGAAAGTCTGACAGGAAGATCTGGGGGGCTCAGGCCTGGGCAATCTCTGAGTCAGCCTGGGCCAGAAAAAGGGCAGAACCATCCCCATCAGCTAAGAGGGAGGTAGATCAGGGAGGAAGCCCAGATGCAGGTCAGGAGGTGGGCACCTACCTGAGGCGAGATGAAGGAGCCCGACAGGCCAGCCCCTGACCAGAGCAGAATGCCAAAGCTCAGCGTGGCCTTGCGGCTGTGGCGGTCACCCAGGTAGCCAAACACAGGTGCAGACAGCAGCAGGCAGCCAATGAAGACTGGAGGAGACACACAAGGGGCAGCCTGGATCCCCCCTGCACAGTGACAATGGGTGGGCAGACAGCCCCACAAACCCTGGAAGGGAACTGGCTTAGATACCACAAACTGGCATCTTGGCAGTGGGCCCAGGGCATGAGGAAGAAAAGATGAGGTGAATGTCACAATCCTCAACCAACAGGCAACTCAAAACCTACAGCGTGCAGCGCCACTTGGCCTGGGCCAAATCCCAACTCTGCCACAGGCTCACTGTGCAGCCTCTCTGAGCATCATCCCAGCACTGGAAAAGCCCACACGCTCTCCCAGGCTGTGTAAAAGGGGAGATGAGAAGTGAACGTGGAGCCCCCGTGTGGACAGGCTGCCGTTTCCTGTCTTTACAAGCACATGCAACCCCTACGAGCCTGACACGGGGACTGATCTGATTGTCCCTCACACTTCTGCAGGCTGGGCCCTGCCTCCACCAGCAGATGAGGACAGTTTAAATGAGGACAGCTTAAATGAGCACGTTGACAGCAAATCAGAAATGATCCCAGGAGGCTCGGAAGTAGCTGGTTTTCATAAGTGGGTACATTATTCTCCAGACACTGATAGTGATGTCTATACCATCTTTTAAAAGAAGCTTTTACTAATATTGGAGACTGGATTAATGAATGTGTCTGCTAGTCTGTGAGGACAAGGAAACTGGGCACATGCTACACGGATAAGTGCACACACAACTTCTGCACTTTCAATAAACACTCCTCTACCTTTGAGGGATGGTAAGTCACTGCTCCGAGCTGGGAGAGCAGACAGGTGGAGAAAGTCAAGTCTGCACACACATGCGCTCACACACACACACACACACACACCCTGCTTCCAGGGCAGTAGGCTTTGGAAAGTCCCACCCACCACGCCGTCTCCATTCCCTGAGCACAGATGATTGACGTTTCCTGAGCCCAATGAATGTCCAGGTTCTTCTCAGATCAGATTCCAGCTCCCCACCCCCACCCCCACCCCACGACAAGCTCTGGTGTTGGTTCAAGCTATATGCAATTGTGGAAATTAGGCCAGTTTTCATCTACAAAACCAGCAGTTTTCCCCCTGGTACCGGGGATCGAAGTCAGGACCTTGCAAGCAGGCGCGGTGCCACTGCGCTAAATCCCCGGCCCTCAAAACCAGCAATTTAACGTGGCTTAACCTAGTATTCCACAGAGAGTGATCTTTGGTGTCAGTGGCATTTAAAATTTTAATAGCTACTGCCAAAATAGGGCCCTAAAAAGGCTGTATCAATTTACACAAGATAGATGGCACTATCGCTGACACTTGAAAGGACCAATTGTCTTATTTTTTGTTCATCTAACGAAAAACAAATGATATCTGGCTGATTTTTTTTTTGGTACCAGGGATCAAATTCTGGTCCTTGCGCTTATGCAGCGAAACCACTGAGCTAAATCCCCAGCCCCTCTGGCTGATTTTTTAATCAGCATTGTCCTTATTCCTGGTGAGGCAGAGCAACAGTTTCTATTGTTTGTATTTTTGTCCATTTTTCTTCTGCGCTTTTGTTTTTCCTTAATGTATTTTGGAAGTAATTTCTCCAAGGCATTTTTCCCCACTGCTGGCCTGGAAATTGAACCCCAGGGCCTTTCCACTGAACTACATCCCCAACCTATTTGTATGTTTGTTTGTTTATTTATTTATCTGTAAATGCAAGTTCTAGGCTAAGTATGGTGCCACACACATTGCATTCCACAGGCCATGAGTTTGAGACCAACCTGGCCAACTTAACAAGGCCACGTCTCAAAAAAAAAAAAAAACCAAGTTCCAGGACTAGACCATTTGGGGCCACCACTTTCTGTGATCTTGGGAAATTCCTTAACTGTCTCTGTTCTCCTCCATCAACTCCACAATAGGAATAGTATTTCCTTTATCAGATTACTAGAGGAGTAGATAAAATAAAATGTGTAAGATATCTGAATGGCTTCATGTAAATGCCCAGTAAGTGTTACCTGTTATTAATACTAATTGCATAGTTTTAATCACCATCATGCAGAAGTGTTTAGCTATGATGTAGACAAATTTCTCAGCCTTCTTCCGGTGGAGGAAGATTGTTCCATGTCTTATTTATACATAAAACGTTACGAAAGGTTTATAAAATATTTTCCCAAATCTTTTCTATTTTCCTGGGGTATTAGGCATGGATCACTTATAGGAGCCAAATGCCTTAAATCTGCAGGTGGTCTGGTCATATGCAGGTGCCCGTCTTCCGGGGAAGGCAGGCACTCCTCACTCCTAGCATCTCCAGATTCAAACCATTCCAGTGACAGGTAGAAGGAATTAATGATCATACAGTTAGGAGGTAGACTCTACTTGCAGACTTCCAGGATTTGAATCCCAGCTTCAGCAAGACTCACAACCTAGCCGGGTGTAGTGACACATGCCTGTAATTCCAGCACTCAGGAGGCTGAAGCAGGAGAATTCCAGTGAGTTCAAGGCCAGCCTGAACTACAAAGCGAGAACCTGTCTCAAAAAATAACAAAAACTCACAACTGGGATGGGGATTTAGCTCAGTGGTTCAGCCACCTGGCTCGAAAGCACAAGGTCCTGAGTTTGATCCCTGGTACCAAAAAAAAAAAAACAACTCACAACCTCTCTGAACCCCAGTTTGATCATATATAAAGTGGGCATCATAATAATAATACCTGCCTATGGGATTGTGGTGAAAGTTGAATGAGTTTATATTTAAACCACTTAGTGCCTGGCATATGTTAAGGGCCAGGTCAGTGCTGGTTTGGTTTTTGTTGTTGTTGTTTTGCTTTGTTTGCAGTACTAGAGATTGAACCCAGGGCCTTAGCACTGAACTATACCCCCTGCCCTTTTTGTATGTTTTATTTTGAGACAGATTCTCACTAAGTTGCCCAGACTGGGCTTGAACTTGTGCACCCACCACACCTGGCTTAGTTTTAAACATCACTGGTTAACTCCAGTCATTTCTCTGTGCTGTGGGGTGCAGAGGGGGCCTGACCACAGCCTCCCCAGCCTCCCACTCCACTTTTGCAGCTCCTCCAAGCTCACTCTCAGACAGCAGCTTCCTTTGCTCTGCAGTTGTGTGGTCAAACAGCAATGTGAGTCTTAGGGTCACTGTGTAATGACCCCAGAAGGTGAAGAGACTGACTGAAGCCACCAGAGACCAACCTGATAACCAGGCCATCGAGCTCAATGTCCTTTCCACACAGCTATTTGTGCTACTTCAGCAAAGATGGCTTGTATCCCCATCTACCACACACCCACACACACACACACACACACACACACACACACACACACACACACACATACCTCTTCTCCCTCCATGGCACCTCGCTTATCAGAGGCCTATAGAAATAATCCTGATCTCCATAGTAAGAACCAGGAGGGGGAAATGTTGACTCAATTATCAACATAACTACCATTATTTATTGAAAAACAGAAATTACTTCCAAAATACATTAAGGGCAAACAAAAGCTCAACAGAAAAATGGCCAAATGACTGCCATTATCTGTTGAATCAAGAGGTATGTGGGGGTCAAGCTAAGATGGTCTCACTTTGGTTACAAGTATGAGTCAGTGCCAGCACCTGCCTGCCAGCCCTGAGAGGAAGGGGCAGTTGGAAAAGATCCCTGGTCTACAGTGTGGTTTCATAGGACTCAGAAAAGTTTATAGAACTACATGCTTCTTCACATGCTCTCAGATGACATTTAAAACATCTTTTATTGAAAGTCTAGTAGTTGCAAAGGATGTGATTTCTGGCATTTTTGTTTACAGTTGGGCCCCACATCCTCCCATTCTACCAACTGCACATCAAAAGTAATTGGAAAAAAATTATATCTACACTGAAAATGCCCAGATTCTTTTCTCAGTCGTTTTTTTCTAGGTAATTAAATTTAACCATTTACATTATATCAATGTATACTAAATAACTTCTACATTGTATCACTTATTATAAGTAACCTAGCAATTTAAAGTTTACAAGAAAATGCACAGGTTCTATGCAAATACTATGCCATTTATAGAAGGGACTTGAGCATTTGTGGCTTTTTGTTTCCACGAGGGCACTAGAACCCATCCTCTGTTGGTACTGAGGGACAACTATATTAGTAAACTATTATTTTCATCCAAGCCCTCAGAGCTACAGATTGAGTTCCTTCAGTTTCTGGGACTCGTCTGCCATAGAGTCCAGGTGGCAAAGCCAGCCCTCCTTTGACAGGCCAATCTGATAAATCAGGCTGACAAAAATGTCGGTTTCATTTTTAAAATCGAAATAAATGTGCTGACACCCATCACTGCAACCACTATCTCACTTCCAAACTCAATGTGCAGATAAACAGCAGATAGTCACCCACAGAGGGCAGCTATGGAGATAAGGTCTGGCTGAAGGAAAGACCTCCGGCGCCCTTCTGCTGCAGCCTCTGCTCCGCTCCTTCCCCTTCTGCAGAAGCTGCACATCCCTGCTCTTCTACCTGGCAGCCTGGACTTTCCACACCCCAGAGCAGGGCATGCAGGATGGAGCTGCACGTCTGCCTCCCATGGCAGACAGGAGGCTGTAAATGTGGAGGTGAGTGAGGAGACCCTCAGGCTGGTGCAGGCCTGTTCTCAGGACAGAGACCTGGAGGCTTACAGGGCTGGAAGTGGGTCTCTCAACACGGTGTTCGTGTCGCCTCTGGAGTTTTTTGTGTGCCCCTCAAGGGACTTGTACCTAGTTTTTGAGCCCTGTGCTTCCTAAGGGATTGAGATAGTAGGCAGTTAAGAGGAGAGAGTAGTACAAAGCAAGACCCTGTCTCAAAAAAAACCCCTAAAATACAAAAATAAATAAAAGGAACAGAGATGGAGCTGCTTGGGGGAGGGAGCTGTAAGAAAAGCCACAGGGTATACTGCTGGAGGTTGGGGTGGACACATGGGTGTCATGTGTTGTGACCATGTGTGCACATGTATGCACATACGTGTATGGATGTGTGGATGTCACCACCCTTGCACTTATAGGGGACAGGTGAGCCTGTGCCCTGTGACTCTATTTGTCCCCACCTTGGACTGGGACATGTGGCTGTTGCCTGCTGTTGACTTTAGATTACCCTGGTCCAGAATCCTAAACACATCAGGCGATGTGCCTGTCAGCCTGATGGTTTGTGTTCTCATAGTTAGATTTTTCAGCTTTGTAAGAGAAAAGCACACATCAAGATTCCTCACACTGGGCATGGTGTCACAGGCCTGTAATCCCAGCACTCAGGAGGCTGAGGCAGGAAGATTATCTTGAGTTGAAGGCCATCCTGGACTCCATTGTGAGTTCAAGGCCATCCTGAACTACATAGTGAGACCCTGTCTCAAAAAAACAACAACAGCAACAACAACAACAACAACAACAAAACAGATTCCTCAGACCTCAGAGAGTCTGGTGCACAGCTGAGCTTACAAACTTGTAGGGAATGAGTGGCAGCTCCACCTTGGTGACTCAGTGCTCCTCCTGCGGATCCAACTCAGGCTACAAGGGCTGCTCACACCCTGGGCCTCAACCCTACTCTCTCCTCCCCCTACCATGACTGTCTTTCAAGAAGCCTGGCTCCTATCGCTCCTCTGTGTAAGGGACTCAGTGGAGCTGGAGCTGGGCACAAGAACCCCTGGAAGACCCCATCCTAGTGTGAGCCCAGGGCCCAGGCTCCAGGACCAGAGACTCACTCCTCACCTGTCTGAAGTAAACCAGCATTGCTGTCACTGATGTGAAAAAACTTCTGTATGTCCAGCAGCACTCCTAAGGACAGAGGGACAGCATTATGGAAATGAGTAGCTTCCAAAGGCAGCTCACTCTGAGTCTGAGGCAAAGCCATAGCTGACCAACAGACCACAGGGTGAGGCAACGGGGCCCTCTCTTTTCTTCCTCTCTTCCACATATTGGTACAACCACATACACACACAGAGCAGGCCTGCAGAGGAACACATGCACGCCAAACACACACTGTACCAAGCATCCCAGGCATATCTACATGCACATTTACACGCAAGCATGCCCTTGCACACAGACAGAGTTACACACACACATACAAGCAGGTATTCCCAGAGAAACACGTTTGCAGGGACACAGGTATACATACACACCCAGGAGGTTACACTCCTGGACAACGTGAACACTTTCGAGGCAGGTGCCGGAACCACTGAGCTAAATTCCCAGCCCTGTATCATTTATTTCTTATCCTTATTTAAGACTTTTTTTCCCATTAAGTTGATTGGTACATTTTAGGTATAAAATACAGTTACATTCATCATTGGGATCTTGTACCATTACATGAGTCTCTTGGTTCTTATTTTTTTTCCCCTTCCCCTGCCCTCCCTTCACCCCCTCCACCCTTCCCTATTTGCAAAGACCTTGTTTCCATTTTTTTCCTTTTCTCATATTTTTTCTTTTTGCTTCTTTCCTTTCCCCTACCTCTCCCACTTCCCTTGCTCCCTTAGACCTTTACTTCCTATTATACAATATCAATTATACATTTTTAAAATTACAATATCAAGGTCTAGGAGACATTACCACCGATTTTACAGAATTTAAAAGGATATAGAAGGCATATTACAAAAATCTGTTTTGAAATAAATTTGACAACTTCTAAGAAGTACCTTGGAAGACAAATTAATGAAACTAACTCTGGAGGAAATATAAAATTTGAATAGCACCTATTAAAGAAAGTATATTCCTAGCTTGAAAACCTACCTATATGACAACAACAGGCTCGTATACATTGTGAACACTGAGATGTACACATAGACACACACCAGGCATCCGTGCATATGCACACACTTAGGGCTGCCTTTCACGCTGTAGGCAGAGTGGCTGGCAGTTCCCTGTTGCTGCAGTGACAGCCCTTCTCAGTGACATCTGTGTAAACAGGAGCCCCAGAGTGCACAACACAGCAGCCCTGCTCATGCATGAACACCAGAAATAAATAGACACATGCAAGTACGTACATGCAAAGCCGCATGTGCCCCAGTCTGCACACAGGTACACAGAAGCATCTTTTTTCACACATGACACATGCACACACAAAGCTTCAAAGACTTTGGTCTGTCCTTCGTCCCCTTCCTGAGGGTGGCAAGTTGCAATGTACACTAGTTGGGTCTCAGAAGTCCCTCCGAGATCTTTTTTTTTTTTTTTTTTGAGACAGGGTCTCGCTATGTAGTTCAGCTGTCCTTAAACTCACTGTGTAGTCCGGGCTGCCCTTGAACTCAAGGCAATCCTCCTGCCTCAGCCTCCTGAGTGCTGAAATTGCAGGCGTGCACTGCCTGAGAGGAAGTGGCGCCTCAGACACTGGGCTCTGTTCCCTGAAGTACCCTTGGCCTCTCAGTGGGATCTGAGAAAAGGCAAGATTTCTGGTCCCTGCTTATGTGAGTCATGTGGCTCTGGCCCTGTCGTTATTTTGAAGAATGTCTTAGTACATTTTGTGTTGCGATCACAAAATACCTGAGGCTGGGCACCTAATAAAGAAAACGGGGTTTTTTAGCTCACAGTTCTGGAAGTTAAGGAGCATGGCACAAGCATCTGCTCCCCTCTGGTAAGGGCCTCCTGGCAGATGGACTCACATGGCAGGAGCACTTTGAGAATGATAAGCAGAATGTGTAGAAGAGAGCTTCAAGGAAGGCCCCAGACACATTCATAACTTCCCATTGTCTCGGGAACTAATCTAGTTGCACTAGACCTGACCCAATCTCGTGAGAGGGCATTAACCCATTCATGAGGGCTCTGTGTCAACCCTGCCACTCTGGGGATCAAGCTCTTGGCACAGGGACTTTTGGAGGACAAGCCACATACAAAGCGAGCAAAGATCATTATCACTATCACTGAATCAGGAGATGGCTGAGGGCCAGGCCCTGAGCCAGGCATGCGCAATTGTCACCCTAAGAGGTGGGGACTATCACTGTCCCCATTATACAGGTTGCAGGACTGGAATGAGAGAGCTGGGACTTGAATCCCAGCCAGAAGCAGCCTGCTCTTCCATGCAGCAAGACAGGAGGGGATCAGAGCCTCACAGAAGTGGGCCTCACAGAAACACCCACACCAAGAAAGTCCTTCATCTATGCTCTAAGGCCTGCCAGCAGGCAAAGAAGGGGCAGGAATCAAAGGCACAAAGTAAGAGAGCTGGGCTGGGGATTTAGCTCAGTGGTGCCACCGCCTGCCTCTCAAGCTCAAGGTCCTCAGTTTGATCCCCGGTACCAAAAAACAAAAACAAAAAACAAAAAAAACAAAGTGAGAGAGCTTTGTTTAGGCATCTAATTTGGGTTCAGTTGCCGTGGCATCCAGGTATACAAACTGCTATGTGTTTTTTTTTTTTGGTACCAGGACGGAACTGGGGACCATGCCAGAACCACTGAGCTAAATCCCTAGCCCTGCTATGTCTTTTTTTCCCTTTCAATGACACAAAGAATATACAGTCATTGGAGAGGAAAATAAAATAGATGACACAGAGAAAATAAAATAAACAGCTAAATAAAGATCCTCTATAATTGCACTCATCTTTCATTTTTAGGAATAAGTTCCCCTGTTTTGTCTCCTCCAGCCTTGTGGTGCAGTGTGAATGACCAAAGGCCGTGAGTGAACTCACCTCTCTTACCTGTGTCTACCACACAGGCCTCTAACAAGCTGTTTTCAACAAGAGAATGTGAGCTGCTGCACAAAACACCTGTCCCCAGCAGCCCTCAGGGCTGAGTGGTGGTGCCCTCCAAGCCTCTGTTTTCACGATCACCATGGCCAGAGAAAGTCCCAAAGGGGAAAGGATCCCAATAGGCAGGGCTCAGGGTCTGATGGCCCAGCCAGAGGCTCCAAGGCCAACTGAGGAAGAACAGGCAGCCATCTCCCTGGCTCAGAAGGCTGTGGACTGATGCTGCCCGCCCACCATGCCTCTGTACATTTCCCACCCCTTCGTGCCCCCAGCCCACAGTCCAACTTCTCGGCTTTGGCCTTGCTCCCTGCAGGGATCTGCAAACTACCTCCTCAGCTCATTTTGCCTCCATTCAGGGATTCAAATACCATTATATTCTCCCCACTTAAAAAAAAAAAAACTGTCCTACCCTTGCCTAGCATACTCACAGCACTTGCCCTTGGCTCAATTCCCAGTAATGAAAAAATAATTTCCCATGGCTCCCTGGTGTCCAGGCCAAAAGTCCAAACTCCCACATTGCCACCAGGAAGCCCACGCTCTTGTCCTAGTCATCCTTTTTGGGACAACTTCCTGCACCCTCTCCTCTTGCCATCCCTGATCAGAGCGTGCATTTTCAGACCACATCCCCTCTCTGAATGTCCTCCTCTCCCCAACCCTTGGTACTGGGTGTCAAACCCAGGGGTGCTTTACCACTAAGCTACATCCTCAGCCTTTTATTTTGTTTTATTTTTAGAACTAGGGGCTTGCTAAGTTGCCCAGGCAGGACTTGAACTTGCAATCTTCCTGTCTCAGCTTCCCAGAGTGCTAGGATTACAACTGTGAGCCACCACACCTGGTTCTTTCCAGTCTTCTCAACCTTCAAGTTCCAAACCAAATATCCCCTTATCAGTGAGTTCTGCAGGAACCCTAAGTCACTTGTCCTCAGGGCTGCCCATCCTGCGTGCACTTGACTCTATCTTATAGTAGAGAAACTTATCTGTGTACCTTGTGTCCCTCTGAGCTCCTCAAAAGCCAAGACCAGGTCTGATGGGGTTTGCAGCCCCCAGAGTCTCATTCATTCTATGCCTCCGCCCTGGGGTGCTGAGCTGTTATCACCATCCCTGCCTTGGGGCTCTCTGGCCTGGCCTGTGCCTCTTTATCTGACCACATCTCTGCCTTGCAGGATTGCTGGTCCTGAGCCTCTCCCTACACCCAGGAGATGCTCATTCCTGCACTCAGGAACCATGAGGCTGAGTTCCTCCCAGGTTCCCGGGGGCCCACCAGTGGCTCCTGCCTGCAATTAGTGCTCAATTTTGAATGAATGGGTGATGAAAGAAAGAAAGGCTGGCTCTTAGATGAATGAATGAATGAGGCAGTGAATGAATGACGAGAAAAACAAGTTGAGTCCCTGATAATAAGAAATGAATGAATGAAGAGCCCCAGAAGACAGAACCAGGTTGCACCTCTGGGGCCTACAAGAAGCAAGGCAGAACGCGCAAGTTTTGACAATAGCTTCCTGTCCCACAGACAGACCCAGTACAAGTCATTGTCATCTGGAAGCTGAGCCAATCTGCTCTGCCCTCCAAAACCTCAACCCAGGAGCTCCACCCAGACCCTTGAGGCCTTTGCTTGCAAAGCCCAGTCCTCCCTGCGGTCCTCACCCACTACCCACCACTCCCTATGCCCTTGTCCCTAGGCTCACTGTGCTCCCTCTTAGCTTGGGAGGCTCAGATGGGAACCACCCCTCATGCAGCCATGACTGGAAATCACCTCCAAGAGTGCAAACGCCAGACACGTGCCCTAAGAGAAGAAAGTATGCTGGAGGCAAGGCCACCACTGATACACAGCCACCAACTGGTGGAACAGAGTGGGTACTGCCCCAAGATATTCACCCCTCCTCACCTGCAATGATGAACCAGTTCATGTAGTTCAGGAGGTTGATATAGCAGAGAACAGCAGCAGCCACATAAGCTCGCCAGCGGGGCAGGCTCCAGGGACTGTGCACAGAGGAAGAGGGACACTGACGTGAGACCAGGGCGTCTGAGTCCCTGCCTGCCCCCAGGGACTGGCCCTGCAGGCCTCCTTGCCCAGCACCAGGGCAGAGTGTGGACATCCTCCCAGCCACGCTAGCCTGCAGCTCCTGTCCCAGTCTGGGGACCAGCTGAGGACGTATCAGCTCGGCACAGAGTTGCTTCCTGTGGGCTCCCACGCTTCTGACCTCAGAGCAGCTCCTCTAACTGTTAGGCATATTATCACATGTTCCTGCTGAGCCTGTCACAGCCTCACCATGAGATTTCACCATCCTCCACCGCCAAGGCCCACTATAGGGATCAGGGCTCCTGGCACCTCCTCGCTGGTGACTGGATGACTCTGTGGTCCCCTTAATCTAGGCTATGGCTGCAATGAGGAAGGAAAGCTCCTGAGATAGGAAATGAAATGAGTCTCCACCAACCCTGCTTACTGTAAGCCAGCCTGGCTGCCCGCACAAGACATGGACTTTGAGTCCGGGACTTGAACCTGGGTCTGTTCCGGGAGGCCGAATCTTGGCCAGGAAAGCAGCATTGGGCCAAAGGGAAGGAAAGGCTGCTCGTTTCTAATGCTTTAACTTGGAGAGAAAAGATATCAGAGGGGGCAATCTACATAGAGGCAGCCTGTGTGCAAAACGCATCAGTGGTATCAAATCTAGGGGGATATTTCTGGTGAAGGGCAAGACAAGAGCATGGCCTTCAAGTGTCTCTTTAGATTGCCTACCAGTAGTAGCCAGCAGGGAAAGAGTAACTAAACAATAGAAGGAGCAGACATCTTGACAAAGATTAAAACATTACCTACTGGGCAGATGGCATCCTGTGCCTCCAGATGTAAAGCCCTGCATGGGTCACAGTGTGTGTTCCAGCCAGAAATGCATAATCTGGGTCCAGCCATAAGGAAACAGCAGACAAACCCAAATTGAGGAACACTTTCTTTTTTTAGAAGACTGTATTATTCAAAAGAGGGCTGAGGGTGTGGTTCAGGGGTAGAACTTGTTTGGCTTAGCACACAAGAGAGCCTAGGTTCAATCCTCAGTAGCAAGGGGAAAAAAACAAAGTAAGAGTCATAGAAGACCAAGAAAGACTGCAGGCCTATTTCCGAGTAAAGGAGATGACAGAGCTATGACAATTCTGTACAACACAGGAGCCCAGCCTGCGCTCTGTACTGGAGGGGAAATGCATGTCACTGAATCAACTGGTAAAACTAGAATGCAGACCATAGATTAAAGTAGGAAAAAATTTGACATCACTGTCAAATTTTCTGAAGTCAATAATTGTATGGTGATGGGACTGCAGTTTTTGTCTTTGTTTTTGTTCTGGTACTGGGGGTGGAACTCAGGACCTTGTGCTTGTCAAGCAGGTGTGGCGCCACTGAGCTACATCCCAGGCCCTACTGTATGGTTATGTAAGTAAATGTTCTTCCTCTGAGAGTATAGGAGTAAAAGACCATGATATATGCAACTTATTGTCTCAAGTGGTTCTAGAAAAATTAATAGATACCTAGAGTAAGAAAGCAAATAGGGCAAATGTTAATAACGGATGGATCTGAGTAAAGTTTAAATGGATTTCTTTGTACTATAAGTTTTCTATAAGTTAGAAATTATTTCTAAGTGCTGGGTGTGGTGGTGCATGTCTGCAATCCCAGCACCTGGAAGGCTGAGGTAGGAGGATCATTTCAAGTTTGAGGACAGACTGGATTACATAGTGAGTTCAAGGCCAGCCTGAACTACATGGTAAGACCTTGTCTCAAAAAAAAAGAAAAGAAATTATTTCCTACGTGAAAAAATGATAACCCAATTTAAAAATGGGCAGCAAACGAGTAATTTCTCCAAAGATATAAAAATGACCAACAAATACATGAAACGATGCTCAACCTTGCTAGTCATTAGGGAAATACAGCCCCAAACCACAGTAAGATTCCACTTCACACCCACTGTAATAAAAACAGGGACACAGAGAGGAAATAACAAGTGCTGGGGAGGATGTGGAGAAATTGTATCCCTTGAGCATTGCCAGTAGGAATGCGAAGTGATGTAGCCACAGTGGAAAACAGTCTGGCATTTCCTCAAAAACATAAACATAGGGCCAGGGAAGTAGCTCAGTGGCACCACTGTGCCTGCCAGGCAAGCTCAAGGTCCTGAGTTCAATTGCTAATACAAAAAAAAAAAAGAGAGAGAGAGAGATTTAAAAAATTGTAAACATAAAATTAGCATCTGATCCAGCAATCCCACTTCTAAGTATATATACAAAATAACTGAAAGCAGGGACTCAGATATTGGTACACCCAGGTTCACAGTAGCACTATTCACAATAGGCAAAAGGTGGAAACAAATGTCCATTATCTGAGCTGGGAATGGTGACATACGCCTGTAATCTCAGCCTGAGCAATTTAGTGACTTAATGAGACCCTGTCTCAACTGAAAAACAACAAAAGCCAGTTTCCCTGTATGAGCCTTGGTATCCTACTGATGGAAGGGTGGGACAGCTCTCGAAGGCCGGCTCAGCTTCTCAGGAGGGTGTGTGTCTAGGTTCCCCATGACAGGCACCCAGCTCCCACAAGGGGCCAGCAAGGACAGCCCGCTGTCCCCCCAGGAGTCACCATATGGAAGGAAAAGGCTCCTGTTGATTTGGACCTTCCACGTGCGAGGTGACCAAGAAGAACACAACAATGTTCACATTTACCTTGGCAGGAAATGCCAGTGTTGAGGAAGAAAAGCAAAGCAGGGACGACAACTCTGGGTAGGACTCAGAGCCTGCAACACAGAGGAGGGAAGGGAAAGGGGAAGCATGTGTCCAGGATGGTTGCAACCCCTTGGCCACAAGGCAGCCCCTCCCCTCTGCACAGGCAAGAGCTACCAGGTCTGCAGTTTTTGCAAAGGTGGCATGATATGTTCAGGGGGGTGAGGGTGTAGCTCAGTGGTAGAGCACTTGCCAGGCTGCATGAGATCCTGGGCTTACTCCCCAGGCCCTCGCCTCCAAAGAAACTGCACTTCTGGTATATCCCCCCCAAAGAATGGAAAGCGGGAACTTGAACAGATATTTGTATATCCACATTCATAGCAGGATTATTCACAATGGCCAGAAAGCAGAAACAAGCTAAGTGAATGAATTAACAATTGACAGACGGATGAATAAACAAAATGTGGTACCTACCTACAATGTAATATTATTCAGCCTTAACAAGGAAGGAGCTGGTGAAGTGGTGGTTGCCTATAGTCCCAGCTACTCAAGAGGCTGAGGCTGAGGTAGAAGGATCACCGGAGGGCAGGAGTTCAAGACCAGCCTAGGGCAACATGATGAGACTCTATCTCAAAAAACAAACAAACGGGGCTGGGGATTTAGTTCAGTGGTTCTGCTGCCTGCCTTGCAAGCGCAAAGTCCCGAGTTCGATCCCCGGTACCAAAAAATAAATAAATAAATAACAAACAAACGGGCCAGGGATTTAGCTCAGTGGTTCCACTGCCTGCCTTGCAGGTGCAAGTTCCCAAGTTTGATCACCGGTACCAAAACAAACAAACAAACAAACAAAAACTCCCAGGAAATTCAGGTATATGTTACAGGTTGGTCTGAAGGTATTGAGTTCTATCAATTGATTGCAAACAGCTGCATACATATGCCACAACATGGATGAACCGTAAAGATATTAATCACAAAAGGACAAATCCTGCATGATTCCACTTACATAGCATACCCAGGACGGGTGACTTCAGGGAGATTGAAAGTAGAAAAGTGACTGGACAGTTAGGAGTAGGTTGGAGAATAGGGAGTTATTGTTTAATTGGTTCAGAGCTCCAGTTTCAGAAAATGAAAACGTTCTAGACATGCATACCCATGACAGTTACACAACAAGGAAAATGTATTTAATGCCACTGAAGTGTACACTTAAAAATGGTTACATTGAACCAGGTGTGGTGGCGCATGCCTATAATCCTAGCACTCAGGAGGCTGAGGCAGGAGGATCAGTGCAAGTTCCAGGCCAGCCTGGGCTATATAGCCAGACCCTGTCTCAAAACAACAACAACAACAAAATAGTTAAATTGGCTAAGCATGGTGGCACATGGTTGTAATATCAGCTACTCTTTAAATTGGGGACTGAGGATATAGCTTATGTGTTGGACCCTGAATTCAATACTCAGCAACACAAACACACAGACACACACACACACACACATACACACACACACACACAGTTGAACTATATATTTTATGCTACATATTTTTACCACAATTTTTTTTTAGACAATTTCTTGCTATGTAATTGACCTCAAACACAGCAATCCTCCTGCCTTAGCCTCCTTAGTTCTGGGATTAGAGGCATGCACAACCACACCTGGCTACAATTATTTAAAAAATAAATGTGGTACCTGGGATTTAGCTCAGTGGTTCCACCGCCTGCCTCAAGAATGCAAGGTCCCAAGTTTGATCCCTGATACCAAAAAATAAATAAATAAATAAATAAATAAAAATAAAATAAATGTGGTGACTGTAATATTAAAAAAGTGATAACAGGGCCAGGATTTAGCTTGGTGGCTCCATGCCTACCTCACAAACACAAGGTCCTGAGTTCAATCCCTGGTACCAAAAAAAAAAAAAGTGATAACATTCTAAATTCCCAGTTTCAAGGGCTGGTTAAATAAATAATGGTACTACCTCCACACAATGGAATGTCACCCAGCCCACTACATGCTGTTAGCCTGTATTGACATAAAATATGTTCAGGACATGATAGTAAAGTGCAAATAAAAGCAACAAGATGTATTTGATGATGAGCCCATCAGGTAATAATAATAAAAGGAGCACTTGTTTTCTTTTGGGGTTTGTTTGTTTTGAGACAGCATCTCTCTATGTAGCCCAAACTGGCCTTGAACTCACTATGTAGCCCAGCCTGGCCTCTAACTCATAGTAGTCCTCCTGCCTCAGCCTCCTGAGTGCCAGTATTACAGGCGTGCACCACCATGTCTGGGAATAAAAGGAACACGGTGAGTTGGCCAGTCAGCAGCACTCATCTGGCTGTTTCCCCTCATGAACTCTGACTAATGCAGAAATGAACTGAGGCATTTGTTTGTTTATTGTGGTGCTGGGGATTAAACCCAGGGCCTCAGGCATGCTAAGCATACGCTCTCCCATTGAGCTTGTTATGGTTTCACATCCCTTGAAAGCCTCATGCACTCAGCAGTGGGGCTTTTGGGGTGATTGGATCACAGGGGAGCCATCCTCATCAGCGGGTTAGTCTACTGATGTGCTCAGTGCTGACTGAGGTGCTAGGAGGTGGGACCGGGGGTGTGGCATGGAAAGATGCATCTCCCTTCTGGCCCCTCCTTTCTCTCTCTGCTTCCTAGCCACCTTGGGATGAGCTGCTGTCCTCCACACAGACCCTCAACCATGTTGTTTCTGCCCTGGAGCCTGCCAGCCAGGGACTGAAACTTCTGAAACCATCATCCAAAATAAACCTCTCCACCTTTTAAAACTGTGAGAGTTGAATATTGCATCTCAGTGACAAGGTAAATAACTAAGGCAAAGCTATATCTCAGTCCTCCAAGATTATTTCTAGTGGAAGTCCTTGCAGAGGGGCTCCCCTCACAGCTCAAATTCCTCTCTCTCTCTCTCTCTCTAAAAGAAACTTCCAGCTTCGCAACATAAAAAGTGACAGAAAATCACCTAGAAACCACTCTCCAGCCAACTCCTGGGTAACCAGGCATGGTGACAAACACCTATAATCCCAGCATTCTAGCAGGCTGAGGCAGGAAGATCATAAGTTTGAGTCCAGCCTAGGCAACGTGGCAACTTAAGCAAGACCCAGTCTCAAAAAATTAAAAAGGGCTGGAGATGTAGCTCAGTGAAAAGGCCCACCGCTCAATCTCCACAAACACAAAAAGAAAAAGAAAGAACAAACAAAATTCCTGAGGAGTATCCGTTTAGAGGATTGATCCACAAGGATGCTGTAGCTGCGAGGAAATGCAGGTGGAACCTCGGCTGAACAAGGACGAGTCAGGAGGCCTGAGAAGGTGAGGAGAAGGCACTTTCAGGGTTGGTCGCCTCAGGGGCACCAGGGTATCATCAAAGCCTCATCATGAGCACCCCCATCTCTCCTCTCTGAAGTCTAGTCTCCGACATTCACCTACTGCCGGACAACAATTCCTCCAAGATTTATGGCTTAAACAATCATCTCTGCGGTTTGAGCGGGTCAGGAATTGCGGTGGCATACCTGAGTGTGCAAGGTGAGATTAGAGGGACAAAACAAAAATCCCAGGGCACAACATGGACAACAAACACTGTAAAAGTGTCACATGCTTATTGGGGCTGGTGATCGTAAGATCATCACGTGCTTATCGTGTACCACGTGCCAGGAAAAAAATGGACCCTACTGTGTCCATTATGAAAGTGTTACTCACACTTACTGTATGCTGACCTTGTTCCCTTCCCAGAAGCATAGCCTAAGACCCTGACTGGCTCAGCCCACACCAATCAGCAAATCAGCCTGCCCCTGTAAGTATCCACTTATCTCATAGGCACAGCATCCCAGGCAGGAGGCCCCCTATCTCTCGGCACCACTCTGCTGTTGAGATAGCTTTTCTTCGGCTTCCTCTGCATTTGCCACACTTTAAATAAACTTTTGCTTCACTCTATACCAGTCTTGACTTCCCCATTTTCTGCTGAGAACCCCACTTCTCCATTCTTTGCTAGAGTGAGGGCAAACACCCAAAGAGAGGCTGAGGGTTACACAGACACACACACACACCACTGGACGCAACAGGTGGCTTAGGGTCCACCATCTGTGCAGTGAGGGCTGGAGGCTGCATTTCCACGGTGGCCGCTCACACACTGGCAAGGAGGTGCTGGCAGCTGGCGCCCCTCCACGGGACTGCTGGTGTCTGTCCTCGCAGAGTGGTGGGTGGCCTCCTCCAGAGGAGTGGCCTAGGCAGAAACTGTGATGCCTTTCCTGATCTGGCCTTCCAGATCTGTGTTCTGCCACATTCTGTTGGCCGCACAGACTGGTTCTGATTTGTCAGGGGCGGCGACTACCCAAGGGCATGAATACCAAGGGTTGAAGCTTCTTAGAGATCTTCTTAGAGGCTGGGGTCACTGTGGCTTCCTGGGGTTTGTCATTTCACATATAAGCTGGGAGAAATGGGACTGGGGTGTGGCTCAGAAGTAGAACGCTTGCTTAGCATGTGTGAGGCCCTGCATTCCATCCTCAGTTCCAGAAAAGAAAAATAGCCAGACAGGATGGCACTCAAGGAGGCTTCTTTTAGAGGACTGATCAATAAAGATGGTATAGCTGCAAAGTACATAGGCAGAGCAGCACTCTAGGAAGCTGAGGCAGGAGGATCAGAAGTTCAAGACCAGCTGGGCAACTTTAAATAAAAATTTTTTAAAGGGCTGGGGATATAGCTCAGTGCTAAGGTCCCAGGTTCACTCTCCAGCACTGAGAAAAAAGGGAAAAGGGGGGAAAGCCGCTTGAAATGTGTTCACATATATTCATCAGAGAGGAGCCAGGGATTTAGCCCAGTGGTTCTGCCGCCTGCCTCGCATGCGCAAGGTCCTGAGTTCGATCCCCGGTACCAAAAAAAAAAAAGAGTGAAAGGAAAATTTCTAGGAGTTTTTTCCTAGAAATCCCCCAGCTGGCATCCCTCAGAGCCCGTGGTCCAGGATGGAGTCCCACATCCGTGCAGCAGCTGCCAGAGGAGCTGAGAAGGTGTGCACCATGGGAGGTCACCTCTGCCCAGCAAGAAGGAGAAAGAAATCAGCGCGGAACGAGCAGGCAACACCTGCACAGATGGCTAAGCACTTGGAAGCCCAAAAAGATTGCCTTCGTTTACAGTGAGGGAGCAAACACACGCCCAGAAAAAGGAAGTGTGATTCAACCTTGTAGTTGACCTCCCGATGTGAATTCCCAAAGAGGGAAGAAATTTTGAGGTTCTGGATCTAGAAGGTGCCAGATGCCAGAAGCGGTCCTAATCCAGGGATCCTGAAGCTAGTGGGCTTCCCTGAATAGCGGAAAGTACAGGAAAAAGAGCTGCTGAACGCTGAAGACCACAAGCTTGGACCTGCTACTAGCTGAATTCGGCACTGTTCTCAAAAAAGGACCATTCGCCAGCAAACCCTGCGGACCGCTTTGTACCAGGCTTCAGTAGCGACACCGTGTGGTCATGACACGTGATCGCAGGTGTAAACTCCAAGGATTCTGGATAATTCAGGATGGTCTCAAACTCCCGTATTCTCTGCCAATGAGATGTGCAAGTATCAGCCATCAATTGGGAAAATAAGAGTGGTGACCATATTATATACCAAGTTATGGAACCTGCCATATTTCCTCCCCTCTCCTTGACATCCGACCGGAAGTCCTACCGGCATTGCAGGGCCTTGGCGCTGTCTCCTGGCCTCCTCCCGGCTCACTTTTCTCACCTCTGTTAGTGCACTGTCATCCATCCAAGTAAAAACATCGTGAGTCCCTTCTTTCCTTAACCCCCCACCTGCTGGCCTTCACACACTCTGCTTACTCTGCCTCTAAAATACATTTTGAGTCCTTTCCTGTCCATCACTAGCAGCCTACTGTAGGCAACCATCATCCCTGGCCTGGACCATGATCCCATGATGCAACTGCTTTCCCCATCTCCCATCAGGCCACAGGCACAGCAGCCTGAGGGATCTGTGAAATGGACATCAGTTCATGGCCTGTCAGGTCACATCCCCTCTTGCTAAACCGGGGCAGGCCAGATGTGGTGGCATACACCTATAACCCCTGCACTCTGGGAAGCTGAGGGAGGAGAATCCCAAGTTCAGTCGCAGCCTAAGCAGTTCAGTGAGATCCTGTCCCCAAATAAAAAACAAAAAGGGCTAGGAATGTACCTCAGTGTGAAGGCCCTGGGTTCAATCCCCAGTGACACACACACACACACACACACACACACACACATACACACACACACACACACAGTGAGTAAATAATAGAGTGAAGGGTTTGCTTTTTTTTTTTTTTCTAATGCTGGAGATGGAACCCAGGGCCTGGCACATACCAAGCAAGCTCTCCACCCTGAGTTCCATCCCCAACCTGGGGAGAAGGCTTCCCAAAGGCTTTACACCCCGGGTGGAGTAAAATCAAACCCCTTTCCCCTGGCTTCAGACCTCAGAATTAACCGTCACCCAGCCCCACATCTCTTAAATACCCAGTTTACATTATTTCCACTGTGCTGCTTGCTCTGTTCCCCAAACACAGAAGTTTGGCCCTCCTCAGGGCCACCAGCATGCACTCCGCCCGAAACCCTGCTCCTCAAGAACTTCACAGAAAGCTGGGTGTGGCGCCATATGCTTATAATCTCAGCACTCGGGAGGCTGTGGCAGGAGGATTGCTTGAGTTTGAAGCTAGCCTGGGCTACAGAGTGAGACCCTGTTGCAAAAGAAAAGAAAAGAAAAAAAAGAAAAGAAAAAGAAAGAAAGAAAGAAAAGAGCCAGGCACGATGGCACACACCTGTGAACCCAGCATTCTCTTCCTAAGGCAGGAGAATGGCTGGGAGTTGGAGGCCAACCTGAGCTACATAGTGAGTTCAAAACCAGCCTGGAATACATAATGAGACCCTGTCTCAAAAATAAATAAATAAAATAATAAAATGAAAAAAAAAAATTAAAGAATAAAGGAGAACTGGGGATGCAGCTCAATGGTAGAGCATTTGCCTAGCATACAAGAGGCCCTGAGTTCATCTCCAGAACCGCACTCTCCAAAAAGTATATAAATAAAGAGAGTAACCCTTTATGAAGTGAGAAGAGCTGGCATGACTGGGTAGCCCTTAGCTCCTGAGGAGCCGCCTCTAAGGCAAGTCAGAGTGATGGTGGTCATGCCCACTAGGTGACGCCAAAGACCAAGGTGAAAATATCACTAAACTGGTTTTTGTGCGGTGGAGCCCAAGTGCCTAGTGGATCAGCCCACTGCTACTAGGGAATCCAAGAATTGGAATTCACATGTGTCTTCTGGGGGACAATCCTGAATCAGGAGTTCTTCAGTGACTTGGCGATCCAGGAACAGGGGCAGGACCTGCAGTTGACTCTGGGCCTCCTCTTCCCATCTGCCCATGGAGTATCCCTTCATTGTCCAGGTTCCTCTGCCTCTGGGCCTCCCTATAGCAGAGTCAGGGTGGAAGGAAGGAGCATGGAAGGGCACGAGGTGCCTCTGTCCTCCGAATTCTGTTCCCAGAGGACCTTCCCTTGGGGCGGAGGCATGTCTGTCTCTGGCTGTGCTCTGCCAGGGCATGGCATCCCCATGGCCTGCAGTGAGGGCTAAGCAGTCCTGTTCCACAGAATTCATCTCATGGGGCTTAGGGAGCAACTGGAAAATGAGGGGGATGTATTTCCCTAAACCAACAAATAAAACCATTATTAGCTCAGAGTCCAACAAAAGAGACCACTGGCCAGGCTGCCTGCAGGCTAGAGCTGGAGGCTCCTGATTTAGGGAAAATCCCTTGGTAGGCTACCTGGGGGCCCAGCTCTGAATGTGGGGAGAGATGAGAGTAAGGGTGATGACCCCCACTCACTCTTCTTCCTTCATACAAAAGCACATGGGCATGGGCACATGCACCACGGTCAACAGACTCCTGTGTCCAAGGCCAGGAGAAAAGTTTATTTGGTTCTGAGAGCCTAGGACCCCACAACTTAAGTAAGAATGAATTTTACTACACACTTCAAAATGGCCAAAATGGGTCAAGTGGGTGGGTTAGGCCAGAACTCCATCCAAGTCCTGATTCTACCAGCCCCTAAACTGAATGAGTCCAGCCAGGCATGGTGGTGAACATCTGTAATCTCAGCACTCTGGGAGGCTGAGGCAGGAGGATATAAATAAATTCAATCTGGCAACTTAGCAACTTAGCCAGACTGTGTCTCAAAATAAAAGGGCAGAGAATGTAGCTCAGTGCAAAGGTCCTGGGTTCAATTCCCCAGAAGAGAGAGACAGAGATCACCTTTCAGAGGCACATTCTAATCCAGGCGAAGAGCACTCTGACAGCACAACCTCAGAGTCTTTGGGTCACAAACCTGAGGACAGGAAGTGAAGGAGCATCCTTCCAATAGAGCCTCAGCCACAAGGATGGCGTTTCTAGAAAACAGACCCAAATCACAGGAGAATAAAGACACACACACCTGTATGCAAGTGTGTGTATGAGCACACATGTGCGTATGTGTGTGTACTGTGTACACACGCACATGCCCACACAGGGACTCCTCCACTTACAGCGAGGTTCCTGATAACCTGCAGGGGACGGCAAATGTCAGCGGAAACTGCACTGCACACCCAGCCTCCTGGTCCTCAGTGCTCAGTGTGACACGGCCCACCACAGCCCAGTGGTTGTTCCCTTTGAGATTCTGCAGTCGCCCACCATCAGGAAAGAGGAATTCAAGGCTTCTCCTGGCCCCAGAAAATGTCAAAATTCAAAAATTGTTTTTTTCAAAATTCAAAATTTGAAGTACAGTGGACCCTTTACTTACACAGGGCTGGTTGTAACTCCAGTTGGTCAATGAAGGCTCAGGCTCCTCTACACAGCCTGCAGAGTCTCTCTCCTGCATAATTTTAGCTCACACTTTCTTCCAGGCAGATCTCAGTGTCCTTAGAGATGCATTGGCCCAGGATTTCTCAATTAACCCCACATAGAAAAGGATATTGCAATGTTTCTTACAGAATCCTTTAAGGATTAAATCTGTATCTGAGACCATCTGGAAGCACAGCAGCCGGCATTTGGGTTGTAATGACTTTGGTTGTAAGTTAAAACTAAAATTCTGGTCATAACCCAAGTTGTTCCTATGTCAGGCCAGTCATAACTCAAGGGTCCATATGCTTTTTTTTTTTTTTTTTTTAACATAATGCTTTATTTTGTGATCAAGAGTGATCTTTCTTTCTTTCCTTCCTTTTTTTTTTTTTTTTTTTGGTACCAGGGATCAAACTCGGGACCTTGAGCTTTCGAGGCCCAAAGTGGAACCACTGAGCTAAATCCCAGGCCTGGTCCATATGCTTTTGAACCATATAAATTCAAAAAGTCATAAGCTGAACCCTCAAAAAGTTTACTACCATCTATAAATTAATGTATTTATATTTATGATATACATTAATGTAAATCTTCATTACTGAGATATATGCACATACAATAAAATTTCACCCATTTAAATGTACAGTTCAGGGCTGGGGATTTAGCTCAGTGCTGCTGCCACCTGCCTCAAAAGTGTAAGGTCCTGAGTTTGATCCCTGGTACCGGAAAAAAAAAAAGAAAAATATACAATTCATTGATTTTTTTAGTACAGCCACAGAGTTGTACAAATGTCACCACAATCAACTTTAAAAGATTTTCATCACTGCAAAAAAAACCCATTCCCGCAAGTGCAAGGACCTGAGTTCGATCCCTGGTACCAAAAAAAAACCCCATTCCCATTAACAGTCACTCTCCATTTTCCCCCAGCCAATTCACCCTCCCTCCTGGGCCCTAGCAATCACTGGTCTACTTTCTATGGATTTGCTCTCTACTCCCCATCCCTTCTGGACATTTCAGATCAATGGAATTATATGAAATTTTTGCCTTTTATGTTTGGCTTATTTGTTTGTTTTTGTTTATTTGTTTGTTTTTCAAACTCAGGACCTTGCACTTGCCAGGCAGATACAGTGCCACTGAGCTAAATCCCCAGCCCTGGCTCCTTGTTCTTGAACATAATGTTTTCAGGGTTCATCCACAGTGTGGCATATATCAGAACTTCATTACTTTTGATGGATAAATAATATTCCATTGTACGGTTGTACCATTTGTTACTTCATTCTTTGGTTGAATATATGGGTTGCTGCTTCTACTTTTTGATTATGAATGATGCAGCTACAAGCCATCACATAAAGTTTTTGTTATTTTGTTTTGTTTTGTTTGAGACAGGATCTCACTATGTAGTCCAGGATGGCTTTGAACTCACTATGTAGCCCAGGGTGGCCTCCAACTTTTTTTTTTTATCAGTTTGGAGGCAAAGGGCTAGAAATGGGATTGCTGAGTCAAATGATGACTCCACATTAAACTGCTTGAGACACTGCCGGACTGTCTTCCTAAGTGGCCACTCCGTTTTATATTCCCACTAGCAATATAGGAGGGTCCCAAATTCTCCTAATCTTTGCAAATATTTTGTTTTGTTGTTTATTTGTTTGGTTTGCTTTGCTTTCTCCAAATCTTTGCAAACATTTGTTTGGTTGGTTTGGTTTGGTTTGGTTTGGTTTAAGACAGGATCTCACTGTGTAATCCAGGCTGGCCTTGAACTCATTATGTAGCCCAGGCTGGTTTTGAAATCCTAGAGATTCTCCTGCCTCAGCCTTCTGAGTGTTGGGATCACAGGCATGTGCTACCACATCGGCATCTCTTGTGGGTTGTCTTTTCACTTGATGTTTATTTTATATGTGTTGAGGATACATTATTAGATAACACAGCCTGAGAATTGTTCCATCTTACTGGGTTACCCCTTTATTTGTGATGTAGATGCTCTTTTCTCTCACAAATACTTTTTGTTGGGGCTGTGGATATAGCTCAGTGGTGGAGCACTTGCTTAGCATTTGGGAGGGAAGCCCTGGGTTTCATCCCCAGCACCAAAAAAGAAAAAGAAAAAATATTTGCTAAGTACTGTAATGTTTGATATTTGTATAGATACACCAGCTTTCTTCTTGTGGGTATTTTCCAGCCATTCATTTATGTTCATTCATCCAAATCCTTTTGTTTTTACCCCAGGTACTGGGGACCTTGCACTTGCCAGGCAGCCAAGGTGCCACTGAGCTAAATCCCCGGCCCCCTCCATATCCTTTTTTTTTTTCCCATTAACTTTATTGGTACATTTTCAGTATAAAATACAGTTACATTCATCATTGGGATCTTGTACCATTACATGAGTCTCTTGGTTCTTTTTTTTCCCCCTTCCCTTGCCCTCCCTTCACCCCCTCCATCCTTCCCTATTTGCAAAGACCTTGTTTCCATTTTTTTCCTCTTCTCATATTTTTTCCTTTCCCTTTTTTCCCTTCCCCTACCCCTCCCAATTCCCCTGCTCTTTTAGACCTTTTCTTCCTGTTACACAATATCAGCTATACATTTTTTAAATTACAATATTAAGATCTAGGAGACATTACCACAGATTTTACAGAATTTAAAAGGATATAGAAAGCATATTACAAAAATCTGTTTTGAAATAAATTTGACAACTGCTAAGAAGGACCTTGGAAGACAAATTAATGAAACTAACTCTGGAGGAAATATAAAATTTGAATAGCACCTATTAAAGAAAGTATATTCCTAGCTTGAAAACCTACCTATATGACAACAGCAGGCTCATAAACATTTTAACTGATAAATTATATCAAACAATTAAAGCAGAAAAAAGAAGGAACACTTCTCCCCTCATTTTAGGAACTCAACATTGTGCTAATCCCAAAACTGGATAAAGATAATAGAAATGATCTATATGTCTTTCCTTACACCAACACTGCCTTGATTACTGTAGCTTTAGAAGAAGTCTTAAAATTAGGTACTAAATGTCTTCCAACACTGTTTTTGTTTTTGTTTTTGTTTTTAACTTTTCTAGGTCCTTTGTACTCCTACATAACTTTTAAATTTCAGTATCCAATTCTTCATTTATAGCAAGTATACACAGACCTGAATTTTTATGTATACTTTGTGTTTTCTAATCCTGCTAAATTCAAGTACAAGTTCTAGGGGCTCCTAGAGATTTCTTCGTATTTTCTCTGTAGATGATCATTTCATCTACATATAAAGATTTTGTTTCTGCTGTGCCAATCCTATCCTAGCTGTGTCATTTTATTGCCAGACTATTTTGGTGGGGACTAGATTTCAAAGTTTAATGGACAGATGAAGAGTAGGCATATCTGCCCTTGTTCCCCACCTTAAGGAGAAAGCATTGTATCTTCTCCATTCATATAAGGCATTCTTGCTGGAAGTATGGAGTACATGTCTTTAATTTGTTGAGAAGTTTCTGTTCTACTTCTAGTCTCCTGATAGCTTTTACCATGAACAGCTGTACAATTTAGTCCAATACTTTTTCTCCAACTAGTAACAGGATCATATGGCTTTTTCCTTTCTTCTGTTAAAATGATGACTTTTGGGGGTGGATCTTCCAATGCTGAACCAACTCTGCCATCCCTATAACAAAACCACTTTCTACATCCTGCCAGATCTGACTTCTAATAGTTTGTTTTGTTAAACAAATTTCTATCTATGTTCATACTTTTTTCCATATCCTTTTTTAAGGTGTGCTTTCTGGTTTTTGTTTTGGTTTTGGTTTTGGTTTTGGTACCGGGGATCGAACTCAGGTCCTTGCACTTTCGAGGCAGGAGGCAGAACCACTGAGCTAAATCCCTAGCCCAAGGTGTGCTTTCTGTAAACAACATGAGTCTAGATTTTTTTGAAAATCCAGTGCAACAGCCAATCTGGCCAAACTGGTCATATACCGTGATCGTGATAGGTGACCAGCAGTGCCTGCAGGGTGCCACTGGCCAGGCTGAAGGAGAGGAAACACACAGCCATTTGCCAAGCATTTGCTCTGTGCCAGCCCTGCACCATGTGAGGCCCACAGGTGTCCTCCCTCAGAGACAATGCTGCACTGGCATAAACAGCATCACCCCTGTTTTAGGGAGAAGGGACCCAGGCTCTGCACAGGGAAGTCACTCAAAGCCTCATGACTGCTGAGTGGCAGAGCTGGAGCTGGTTGGCTCCACACAGCACCCATGCTGCCTGCAGGGATATCCGGGAACCTCCTAGAGGTGGCAGAATCCCTCAGGGCCTCCAAGGTCAGATGGTGATAGGGAGAGAAGGTAAGGGTCTGGGGGCCCAGTACACAGTCACACACACGTGCCCAGGTGCAGCAAGATCAAGGGTCTTTGGCCACTCACCCCAGTCTAGAAGTGTTGTTCTCCATCCTCACACCCACTACTTCCTAATCACTGAACTTCTCCCGCCCAGAAAGCTCTTGCCTAGGCCGGCCCTGGAGCCCTGCACCATAGGGTGAGGCTGAGAGGTCAGCAGGAATCCGTGAGATAGACATTCAGCTCCAGCAGTGCACAGCTAAATGCTTAACAGCCCACTGGCAGGGAAAGGGGCTTTGCAGCAATCACAATTTCCTTGGCGTAAATATACCAAAACCAAACTGTCAACGTCACTAAACACACGGAGTTAAGAAGATTGACATCAATTAGCTCTCAAGCTAGTAAGAGGCCAGGCATGGTGACACACATCTGTAATCTCCACACTGGGGAGACTGAGGCTGGAGGATTGCCATGAGTTCAAGGCTGCCTGGGCTGTATAGTGTGACCCTGCCTCAAAAACAAACAAAAAATAGAGCAAGAGAGAAAAAGATGGGAACTACTTCTGGAAGCTATACATTCCCCAGAGTATTCAGACATCTTTTCCTCTCCTTCCTTTTCTTTTTCCTTCTCTGTTTGGGTTTGGCAGTTTCCACCCTTCATGGAGGCGCACAGAGATACAGCCTGTCAGTGTTAGGAAACAGAGGCTGAAAGAGATAGCTTGCTCAGTGAATTTCTGGAGACAGCAGAGCTCTGGAGGCTGGGTTTGTTGTTGTTGTTGGGTTTTGTTTCGGTTTTGGTTGGGGTTTTTTTGTTTGTTTGTTTGTTTGTTTGTTGAGACAGGGTCTCACTATGTAGCCCAGGCTGGCCTCCAACTCACAGCAATCCTCCTAGCTCAGTCTCCCAAGTGCTGAGATTACAGATCTGGGCCACCATGGTCGGTTTAAAAAATGTGATTATTGGGCCAAGGATTTAGCTCTGTGGCACCACACCCGCCTCGAAAGTACAAGGTCCAGAGTTCTATCCCCGGTACCAAAATAAATGTGATTCTTTAACAAGTTAAATACCCCCATGTTAATTATGCCCACAGTTGTGTCCTAAGCTATGAATTGTAAATGGCCTCTCTCTGATTCTGCTCTTCCCACCCCCTTCCCTAACTCCTTCCAGAAACTTCTTCACACTTGGGTCCTATCATGGTCTGAGACAAACTTGGAAACAGCTCCCAAGGGTGACCTGGGCTAGGCAGAGGTTTACAGGATACAACCAAATCCTCAGGGGACTGAGAGTGGGGGCCCAGGTGGCACGAGAGTGGGAAGGAACCAGGATTTGGGGCAGGTGGTCAACAGGAGTTGGGCGGGGGCGAGCAGGCACGGAGCCCAGCAGCAGAGCCGGGAGCTCAGGAAGGAGACACTCAAGGTGGCACAGGGCCCTGCACACTGCCGCCTGCATGGGGGCCTTGGGAGGCCTGGCACGGTCTGGCCCAAAGAAAGGGACACAGATCTACATCTCCCCATGCCCCCCAATATCAGCTGAGCCCATCAGTCATGGGAATGGCAGCTCCTTGGCTGGGCAGACCTTTGCTGGAGGGCAGAGCCCTGGCGGCAGGGCTGGGGAAGATATGGATCCTAGCAGGCCAAGGAGACGCAGGGTTCCCAGAACAGGAAGGGGGACCCCTGTGGCTGGGACCTCCCCAGTGCAGCACAGCCTCTCTACCCACTTCGTCCCCAGGACTTCCTCCCCTCTGTCCCCCAAAGCCCCTGCCTGGCTCAGTACATCCATGGCCGGGCTGGTCAAAGTTCTCCCTAGAGGAAGTGCTTGCAACTGGGTACCCCATGTGCCCATGAGTGTGCACGTGCAGGAGGATCACTGCAAATCAGTCTGGGCTACATAGTGAGTTTTAGACCAGCCTGAACTACATAGTGAGACCCTGTCCTCCCCCCAAAAAACAAAAACAAACAAAAAAGATTTTCAATATCTCAGAAAGTCTCCTGGACCGTCAGGTAACTCCTGTTCTGACTTCTAACACTATGTTAAATTTGCCTCTTTTTGGAATTCATGCAGTGGAATCAAACTGTATATTTGTCTGTATGGATCATATTATATGTGCATCATTCAACACAATGTCTGTGGGATCCATCCATATTGTGTAACAATAATTCTCTTTAAATATGTAGATAACAGTTTAAGATATGAACAGCATCTCAGTCCATTTATGCTGCTAATAAATACTTGAGACTGGGCAATTTATAGTTAACAGAAATTTGTTTCTTACAGTTCTGGAGCCTGGGAAGCTGACGATCAAGGCACAGGCTTCTGTCATGGGCCTACTTGTTGGATCCTCAAAAGGCTGAAAGATGACTGGGAGCAGCATTGTGTCTTCACATAGCAGAAGGGTTACAAAGACAGAGCCCACTTGGCAAGCCCTTTTTCTGGTGGCATTGCTACATTCACTAAGAGTCTGGGGATTGCTCAGAGGTACAGCTCTTGCCTAGCTAGCATAGGAAAGACCCTGGGTCTTGCCAGGCACGGTGGCATACCTATAATCCCAGCACTTGGGAGGCTGAGGCAGGAGGATTGACAGGAGTTCAAGGCCAGCCAGGGCTACATAGTGAGTGCTGAACTATACTGAGACCTGTCTCAATTAATTAATTAATTAATTAAATTTCACAAAGGCTGGGGATATAGCTCAGTACAAAGGCCCCATTTATTCAAAATCCCCTTTGTTATGAGGTCTAAGAGGTGGGGGGTTTGGGTTGAAACCCCAGTACCAAAATCATAAGGGCCTGTGCACCATCTCCCACTGGGCCCACCTCCTAACACTGTTGCCCTGCAAAGTAAATTTCCAGCACATAAATTTTGGTGAACACCTTCAGACTATAGCAAATACATCATCATGTGTCTATTTTCTTACTTCCAATTTGGAGCCATTAAATAAAAGTGCTACAAATATTCCTGCTTTTTAAAAAAAAAGGATTTTAAAAATTATTCAAGTAACTGCAAACATGAAACCAGAAGGGACATCCAGTCTGGGACACATAATGTCTACCTCCTCTGCAGAATGGGGGAGACAGTGGCCCTGCACCCCAAAGGTCATCACCAGCCACTGTTCCCCGTGCTTGCCTGGCAGGTGAGGCCAGGGGTCGGCCAGGCCAACTCCTAGTTAGTTCTCTATCTAAGGAGAAAGGAAATTGAGGCCTAGAGTAAAAGCACACGGGGCTGGGTGAAGACGCCAGGAAACATAGAGATCACCAGGATGAGAGGTGAGTCTCCCTCTTCCTTCTGGCCGGGGGGACTGGGCTCTGTGAGAGGGTTGTGGGGCTCAAACCAACCAGTTCAGGAGCCAGGGAAGGTGGGGAAGGAAGGAGGGGAGTCTCTCGTGAACAAGGCACCCCTAGGGCCAAGTGCCTCCCATCAGCCACATTTGCTGCTGCGAGTCTAGTGGGTTGAAATGAGATGGGGGCCCTCCGGATCTCTTTCATGGGAACCAGATGGAAGAGTGGAGAAACAGAAGGAATCCCCCAAACCAAGAGCTCAGGAGCAATGTTCCCACTGCCAAGGGAGCAAGGTTGAGATGTCAGCTTTGTCCAGGATGGCACAGGTTGTTGGGGAGAAAATGAATTTAGCCAGGTGCGGTGGCACAGGCTTGTAATCCTAGCACTTGGAGGCTGAGGCAAGAGGATCACCAAGAGTTCAAGGCCAGCCTGGGCTACATAGAGAGATACTGTCTCAAAACACCAAAAAGAAAGAAAGGAAGGAAGAGAGAGAGAGAGAGGGAGGGAGGGAGGGAGAAAGAAGAGAAGAGAAGAGAAGAGAAGAGAAGAGAAGAGAAGAGAAGAGAAGAGAAGAGAAGAGAAGAGAAGAGAAGAGAAGAGAAACTGAAGCTAAAGAAAGCCTGCTCCTCTCTCCAGCCTCTGCGTTGCCGGGGTTGGGGGGTGCCAGTGTTGGGAGGAGTTGCCAGTAGGGGATACTTCCTGCCTGTCTTGTTTTGTTGTTGTGGTTGTTGTTTTCCAGTACTGGAGACTGAACTCAGGCCTCAAGATATTAGGCTCTAGCACTGAGCTATATCACCAGTCCTTTTTCAAAATTTAATCCGGGGCCGGGGCTTTAGCTCAGTGATGCTGCCGCCTGCCTCAAAAGCTCAAGGTCCCAAATTTGATCCCCTGTACCAAAAAAAAAAAATTAGCCAGCGATTTAGCTCAGTGGTTCCGGGGCCTGCCACAAAAGTGCAAGGTCTCGAGTTCAATCCCCGGTACCAAAAAAAAAAAAATTAATCTGCCCAGGCTGGCTTCAAATGTGTAAGCCTTTAGCCTCAATTTCCAGAGTAGCAGGGATTATAGGCATGCACCACCACACCCAGCTCTGCCTTTGTTTTGTTTTGTTTTTGTTTTGACAGTACTGGGAATTATACCTAAGGCCTTCACACTGAGCTACATCCCCAGCTTTTTTGTTTTTTTGAAACAGGGTCTCACTATGTACCCCAGGCTGGCCATGAACTCACAGCAATTCTCCTGCCTCAGTTTCCACGCCCAGCATCTCCGCTCTTTTTAAATAATTTTTTATATTCAGACTGGATCTTGCTAAATTGGCCAGGCTGGGGTCAAATTTATGCTCCTGCCTCAGCCTCCCAGAGTGCTGGGGCTCCAGGAGTGTGCAATTACACCTGCTCTGCATGTCTTTTGTTGGCCCCATGCCTCAGGTCCTCCCAGGTATGTGCTGAGGAGCACATTTGCAGAGTCAGGGAATAGGCTCTGCATAGTTAAAGCAGGAAGTGCCAAACTCTTCCCAGCCATACATACTGTGCTCACTTTCAGGCAGTCAGCTGCTCCTCATCCTCCAGGCCACCTTTCCACAGATTAGACCTCTCCCTGAGCCTTCTATGGGCATGCTACTAGGTGGACGGTCCTATGCCTCATCTGGTTTGTCTATTTAATTTTGATTTTTTTTAGACAGGGTCTCCCTATGTAGCCCAGGCTGGCCTCGAACTCATGGGGATCCTCCCAAGTGCCAAGATCACGGGCGTGCGCCACCACACCAGGCCCACAGCTCCTCTGGGAAAGAACTATTTTTGCCTGTTGTAACTCCTTGAGCTTTCTTCGAATTCTGATAAACTGCTTGGGTAGTTTTAGGTAGATTTGTGAGATGAAGACCACTGGCAGTCATATTTATGCACACAACTAATCTTCTGTTTTGTAAACAATCTAATAATCTTTACCTAGATTTTTTTTTTCAGGTACCAGGGATCAAATTTAGGACTTTGCGCTTGCCAGGCAGGCTCCATGCCACTGAGCTACATCCCTGGCACCTTTTTACCTAGATTTTAAAAATCCAGTTTAAACTGGGTGTGGTAGCACACAACTGTAATCCCAGCATTTGAGAGGCTGAGGCAGGAGGATCACTGAGGTTGAGGCCAGCCTGGGCTACACAGTGAGTTCAAGGCCAGCCTGAACTACATAGTGAGACCCTGTCTCAAAAAACCTAAATAAATAAATAAATCCAGTTTAATAGTTATTATCTAAAATATATTTGTTTTGTTTTTTGTTTGGTTGCCTTTTTAAGACAGGGTGTTGCTATATAGTTCAAACTGGCCTCGAATTTACTATGTAGTCCAGGATAGCCTGGAATTCTCATGATGATCCTAATGCCTCAGCCCCCTGAGTGCTGGGATTACTGGCACACATCACCACCACCAGCTATTTTGTTTTTGCAGTAATAAGGACTGAACCCAGAGCGTATACACTGAGCTATATCCACAGCCATTTTTTATTTTCTCTTTCTCTTTCTTTCTTTCTTTCTTTCGACTAGTGGCGATCCTCCTGCTCCACCAAGTATGGCTTTCCCATTAACTCTAAAAAGATTATACTAAAAAAAATTGAAACACCACACTTAGACAAAGCCACTTGAAGGAAGGAATTGGATAAGAAGCCTAAAGTTACCAATAAAGACACGGAGTGCGCGGCGCGGGATCGATATCCATATCACTTTTTCTGTGGCTTTTAAACTTTTCTGAAAGATTCTCTCAGGTTCCTCCAACAGCTTCCCGGCGCTGCTTCAGTTCTGGAGGCCTCAAGCGCACCCATCCATACCCCAAACATACAGCAGAAAGGGGAAGAAAAACTCAAGACCAAAGTACTCAGCGGCTGCGTCCGTCACCTGCAGATCGGAACCCGGGATGAGGATCCGAAATCAAGAAAGTTCTGACTGACTCAAGTCTCTTTCTGATCGGACTGGCTCCACCGTCCTGCCCCTGCCGCAGTCCCCGACCAACTCCTGGGCCGGGCTCCGCCACCTTCCGGAGCGCGGAGAGGTCCCGGGGAAGCGTCGGCCCGGAGCGCCTCCCCCACGGGCGCCCGGGAACCAGCGCTCCCTCCGTGGGGTCCAGCCCTCGCCCGGGCCGGGCACTCTGATAACTAACCCGGCGGCCCTGGAAGTGGCGCCTCCCCACACCCACCCGCCCCCGGGAGAACGCAGGAAACGTCCGGGCCTCCAGAGGGCTCCTCCGGGCCCCTCTCTGCGCATCTGCGTTCTTTGTCATTCTAATGAGCTGCTGGGGGCAGCCTTTGTCAGCTCCGGAGAGTTATGCAAATGACTGGGGTCGGTATTGTTATTACTAAGAGGAGCTCGCTTTCAAAAATCACTTTGACTATTCTGGCCCCCAATCCTGTCGGTCCCGGGCGGGGGGGGGCGGGGGGGGGCTTTGCGCGGTTTGCAGTCTCCCGGTCTCGTGTTACTGCAGGTCGGAAACACCAACGCTCAGGCCTTCCTGCTCAGAGGAGCCACGAGCCCGGACATCCCGGTGTGCGGAGCTTGAATTTTGGAGTCCGACCGGCAGAGGCTGGGCTCTCTCCTGCGCTGTCGTTACTGTTTGCCATCGGATCACTTGGCTCCTTGTTGCCTTAGTATTTCCAGCCCATGAAAGGGGAGTGGACACTCTGGTGCTTGACAGAGTGGCACAAACCTGTAACCCCAGCATTCTTGGAAGCTGAGTCAGGAGGATTGCATATTCAAGCCCAGCGATTTAGAAAAACTTGGTCTCAAAAATTAAAAAAAAAAAAATTCTGGGAATGTAGCTCAGTACAAAAGCCCTGGGTTCAAACCCCAGTACTGGAGGAAAAAAAAATTTTTTTTCTAAAGTGTCACTGTGACCACGTGGGGAGCTCGGGGATGCAAAGCCCTAGAGGACCAGAGCTTGTGAGTGCACCATGCCGAAGTGGCTGTCTGGAATCAGCTAGCAGGAACTGGCAAGATTGCCAGATTTACAGATAAAAATACAGTATGCAGGATTCCAGTTGAATTTCACATAGGCAACTTTTTTTTCTCCAGTTCTGGGGCTTCAACCCAGGGCTTCCTACCTGCTAAGCAGGCACTGTACCACGGTACTCCTCCCCTCGGCCCCGGTAAGTTTTAGCCTGCGTAGACCCCACATATTGCATGGGAAATAGTCATACTAAAAAAAAGTCATGCCCCAAATTCAAATTTAACTATTTTACCTCACAAACCTAGCACAAGACTAAAATGCCTAGGATGTTTTAGTTTTTGTGGCACAGGGGAGTGAAGCTATGCTAGCCAATGCCCACTGTGCCACATCCCCAGCCCTGGATGAGGGTTTCTGCTGCCAGAGAGAAAGAAGGCTTCCTCCAGTATTGCGGACTCTGGGAGAGATGTGAAAAGCACGAGAAGAAACATGGGCTTGAACGCCAAGGCCTTGAAAGGCCAGTGCCCTCCAGGCCTGGTTGACTGCTGTCTGCTCTCAAGCCAGCAGCAGTCTGGAAGCCTGAAAGAGGGCGGGGCTCAGCTGGCCCAGCTCCCCAACTCCCAGTCTTCCCAATGTCCCCTCCTCATCCACTAGGCCAACAGCAGCTCCCCAGCCCACCCTCTCTGAGCCAGAGGGACAGCACAAAGGAGCTAGATCAAGGTGGTAAATCAAGAGCAAAGCTAGGACTGCATTAGTAACATCCCAAGGAGCCAAGCTATGTCACTACAGAAAGCCACAGACGGGCAGGACACACCTCAGAGGTGGTTTAACCTGCTGCAGCCAGACTGGCTACATTCACATGCACAGTGCCCCTGCTGGATATATGACCACTCCATCCCTATGGCCCCTAGCAGGACACTCATCCAATAAACATTTCCCATTGGCTCCTCCCATAGGCAACTCCCAGTCCACTCCTGTCGCCTTACCTCCTAGTCTCTCTTCTCTTCCAAGGTCACAGGCCTCCCTCTCCCACCTCCACATCACTGGTCAGCCTTAGGGACCATTTCTGATATATCTCAGGGGCCATCCCCACTGCTCAGCTGAGACTTACTATTACTCACCAGAGCTGCTGGTGCAGCCCCTTCCCCACTCTGAATTTACCCAGCTCTGTTTCCAACAAAAGCAGGTCTCATCTTGCCACTTCCCAGCTGCAAAGCCTCCTGTATTAAATCAGAAGCCAAGTCCCAGCCCTTAGGAACAGAAAAGCAGGACAAACCAGGGTGGCTGAATAAAACAAGCCTCTTCCAGTCAAGGGGGTGAAACTTACTCATGGGGGGCGGGGGTCCTGAGAGGGCCGAGGGCCTGGGCGGCACAGCCGCCTCCTAACTGCAGGGGTGTAGAGCCCGGGCACAGTGACTCAGTCTAGGCTAGGACCGGTTACCAAATGGCCTCCCAGTTTCTATCTTAAATGCTCATATATAATATAAAAAATACCAATTAAAACTGGAGGACTGGGGATGTAGCTCAGTGATACAGCTTTTGGTTACCACGCAAGAAGCCTTGGATTCAATGCCCAGTACTGCAAGCAAAGAACTATGAGAGCCCATTTTCCCCCTACCAGATAGGTAAAACAAATAAAAACCCAAAATAACTCAAATGGACAAAAGCGTCTGAAACAGGCCCTGGCCCACATTTTTGGAGGGAAGTTTAATCATCCATAGAGCCACTCTAGAGGAGCAACCCCAATATCTATCAAAAAGTTAAATATACAGCCAGGCATGATGGGAAAAGTACTGTAATCTCAGCACTCTGGGAGGCTGAGGCAGGAAGACTGGGAGTTTGAGCCCAGCCTCAGTAACTTAGCAAGACTTTGTCTCAAATAAAGGTGAGGAAAGGGCTGGGGATTTAGCTCAGTGGTTCTGCCACCTGCCTCGCAAGTGCAAGGACCCGAGTTCGATCCCCAGTACCAAAGGAAAAAAAAAAAAAAAAAGAAAGAAAACCAAACCCAAAACAAACAAACAAAAATTCTTTGTAAATTTTGGGCCGGGGATTTAGCTCAGTGGCACCATGCCTGCCTCCGCAAACACAAGGTCCTGAGTTTGATCCCTGGTATCAAAAAAAAAAAAAAAAAAAATGTGAGGGGCTGGAATGTAGTCAGTGTGAAGGCCCTGAGTTCAATCATCAGTCCCAATAAATAAATAAATATCCAAGATCTTTGTCCCAGCAATCCCACTTTCTGAAGTTTATCTACTGGTACATAGGTAATGAAAACATACATAATATGCACCAGGATATTAATTAGAACATTGTTTTCCTAGCTAAAGTTTGGAGCTCAAATGGGGGCTGGCTAAATAAAATATGCTACAACCATACAATTAACATTGTGTTAAATGAGTTGTGGTGGGGCATACCTGTAGTCCCAGCCCTGAGGAGGCTGAGACAAGAGGATTGCCATGAGTTCTAGGTCAGCATGGGCTAGACAATGAGTTTAAGACCAACCTGGACTACTTCGTGAGACCTTGTCTCCAAAAATATGTGTATGTATATATGTGTGTGTGTGTGTGTGTGTGTGTGTGTGTGTGTATTATTAAAAAGAGTGGGCCAGGGATTTAGCTCAGTGGTTCTGGCGCCTGCCTCGCAAGCGCAAGGTCCTGAGTTCAATCCCCAGTACCAAAAAAAAAAAAAAAAGAGTGAGGCAGTTAGGTACTGAAATTACGTGATCTTAATTAAGATATGTTATTTGGGGGCTGGGATGTAGCACAGTAGTGGAGCATTTGTTTAGCATGCACAAAGCCCTGTGTTCAATTCCCAATTCTGAAAAAAAAAGAAAGGAAAAGAAGATATATTATATGCAAAAGCAAAATGGAAAATAGTGTACACAACACATAAATTGTTGATTTAAAAATATATGGGGGGCTGGGGATTTAGCTCAGTGGTTCTGCCACCTTCCTCAAAAGCACAAGGTCCTAAGTTCAATCCCCAGTACCAAAAAAAAACCCAAAAAAACCACCCTCACACCTAAAAATATATAGGGGCTGGGGATATAGCTCAGTGGCCCTGTGCCTGCTTCACAAGTGCAAGGTCCCGAGTTCAATCCCCGGTACCAATAAATAAATAAATAAATAAATGAAAATATATAAATGAATAATATGAATGGAATGTCTCTTCTGGAAGGGTAAAAAGGAAACAGCTAACAATGGTGGGTGTCTTCGAGTCTCAGGCTGGATACTGGGAGACCCAGGAAAGCAGTGGAAGACAGGCTTACTTTTTTGTACCTTTTGAATTTTGTGCGTGCATTTCATCCATGTGCTTTATATTTCATATACAGTGTGTGTATATATATGTATGTAAATAATGTTAAAAGCAAGCAACATTTCCACCACAGTGCTCCATGAAAGAAAGTAATGAACGTATTAAACAGCTGCATGGCCCTCAGCCAGGTCCCATCCTTCCTGGCCTCAGTTTTCCATCTACAGAATGGGAGTGTTGGATGGAAAGAGTTTTGCTAGACATTTATTTCTTTTTTTCTTTCTTTTTTTTTTTTTTTGGTACCAGGGATCAAACTCCGGACCTTGCGCTTGCAAGGCAGGCACCGGAACCACTGAGCTAAATCCTTGGCCCTTGCTAGACATTTGTTACATGTTACAGCTAACCAACCAAGGGAGCACTGGGGCAGTGACATTTGTGACCTGGAGCAGGGGAACAATATAAAATGGCATAGATGAAACTAGGATGCAGTGCTCATCACCCGAAGGACTGGGTCCCTTCTCTGGGTTTTGAGAGGTGACCATGGACAATGTTGAATCTACTTGGACTGGAGGAGCCTGCCTGGTCCCCACCAGCCCTGCAGATGCCAGCTCCCCAGGCTTTGGCAGCTTCTCACTTCCTCCCCACCAAAGCCCTTGGGTGGCCCAGGGGAGGAGCTGAAGCTGGCAGCAGGCAGTGTTCTGAGGGGCAGAAGGGAGGGCTCTGCCTCCTCCTTGGCTGACATCCTGGCCTCCCTCTGCCTTGCTTACCTGTCTGTCTGTCTCCTCTCAGCCTCTCATGGCCCGTTCATAGGAGGCAGCTCCTACCCCCAGCCAGAGCCAGGTCTCCTGTGACAGAGGACAGATGTGCCAGAGGCTGGGAGTTTCTCTGAGCCTCCCTGGGAGGTAATGGCATCAGCAATCCCAGCCCCTAGAGCATACTCAGAGGCCCAACCTCAGCAGGAAGTCACCTTCTTACAAAGATTTCCACCAGAGTCAGCAGTGGGGTTTTCTCTTAATATTTGGAGCCAGTGGAAAAATACATGGGAATCAGAAAAGATTGGTCATATTTCCTGTTCTTCATTCCCTCGCCTTTTCTCCCTGGGTTTTAGAACCAGAGGTCTTGAGTTCCTGTCCTACATTAGCCCTGGTTCCCTGACAAAATCTCTCCCCTTTCTGAGGCTTCATCTGCAAGAAGAGACTTGAGCCCAGGAGGCTACATGTCAACAGGCGTGCCCAAGTGGTTCCAAGACAGGTGGACTGTGCACAGGCAGCAGGGATGCCTGTGGCAGGAATTGGCAGGAAGGGTATTTTCTGCTAGGAATTCCATCCAGAAGCTGAGGGTCTGAACTGAGCAAGCCAGGCTTCCGGTAAGGAAGGGGAGGTTCCTCTGGGTGGGCCTTGAGTCAAGCTGTCATCAGTTAGCCTCTACCTGAAGATGACAAGGAAGCCAGTGAAACAGAGAGCAGGGGCAAGCAGAGAGTGCCAAGCCCTGGTTCATTCTGAGCGTCAGCCTGAGCCTGGCAAACCCGCCCTGCTCTTGGGGTAAATTGGGTGATTCTGGTTATTCATAATCAAATAATCCTAATGTGTACTCAATTCTATAATTCTATTTGCATTTTTTTCTTTTTTTTTGGTACCGGGGATCAAACTCAGGTCCTTGCGCTTGCAAGGCAGGCAGTGTAACCACTGAGCTAAATCCCCTCTAATTACATTTTTTTAAAAAAGAGGAACACGATAGAGATTAATACTATAGGAATAATTACATAAAAATTCCTATCAAAAGCATGGAAGCTCAGTGTGGTAACACACGCCTATAATCCCAGCACTCTGGAGGCAGAGCAGAAGGATTGCTGTAAGTTTGAGGCCAGCCTGGGCTCTATAGTGAGTTCAAGACCAGCCTGGACTACACAGAGAGAACTTGTCTCAAAATATACAAAAAACAAACAACATGGAAGCCAAGCATGATGGTGTATACCTGCAATCCCAGCTACTTAGAAGATTGAGGCAGGAGGATTGTGCAAGTTTGTATACAGCCTGGGCAACTTGGTAAGATGCTGTCTCAAAACTAAAAAGGGCTGCAGATGTAGCTCAATGGTCTCCAGTACAGAAAACAAAACAAAACCAAAACACCAAAAAACCAAAAAAATACACACACAGCTTGGAAGAGAGGTCTTTAACAAAGTATTCAGCCACTTAACTTCTCTGAGCCAGTATTTCTTCATTTATAAAATGAGTTTGATAATACCTAGCTCAAAGAATTGTTGTCAAAACTAAATCAGATAACTCAAGTAATAAATAGTTCTCAAATATTTGCTAGAATAAATGAACTTTGACCTTTGCTTCAAACCATATGCCAAAATTAACTCAAAATAGATCATAGACCTAAATTTAAGATCTAAAGCTATAAAAATTTTAAAATAAAACTTATGAGAAAACATGAGCAGCTTTGGGTTTGGAAAAAGATTTCTTAAATATGATGCAAAAATATGAACTATAAAAGAAAAAAAAAATGCCAGGCATGGTGGCAAGTGCTTGTAATCCCAGCACTCTGGGAGGATGAGGTAGGAGAATCCCAAGCTCAAGCCCAGCCTGGGCAGCTCAGCGACTTGGCAAGACCTTGCCTCGAAAGTAAATCAATACAAAGGGCTAAAGATGTAGCTTAGTGTGAAGGCCCTGGTTCAATCCCTAGTGCCACAAAAAAGAAAAGGAGGAAGGGAAGGAGGGAGGGAGGGAGGGAGGAAGGAAGGAAGGAAGGAAGGAAGGAAGGAAGGAAAAATGATAGGGCTGTCTCAAAACAAAAACTTTGCCAGGTGTGTGATTGCAATCCCAGCATTTGTGAGGCTAAGGCAGGAAGATTGCCGTGAGTTTGAGGCCAGACTGGGCTACATAATGAGTTCAAGCCCAGCCTGAACTGCATATCAAGACCCTGCATCAAAAAAAAAAAAAAAAAAAAAAAGGGCTGGGGATTTAGCTCAGGGGCACCCTTGCCTGCCTCTCAAGCACAAGGTCCTGAGTTCAATCCCTGGTACTGAGAAAAAACAACAATAACAAACAAACCCAAAAACTTGTTTTGTATGGTACTGGTGATTGAACCCAGGGCCTTCACAATTTGCTACCTCCTCATCCCTTTTTATGTTTTTGACTTTTGTTGGCCTTGAACTTGCAGCAATCCTCCTGCCTCAGCCTCCTGAGTGGTGGGATTACAGGCATGAGCCACCACACCCAGCTAAGCAAAATTTTAAAAAGGGCTGGAGGTGTAGCTCAGTGCAAAGGACCCAAGTTCAATCCCTTGTACTACAAGAAAGAAAGAAAGAAAGAAAAAAAGAAAGAAAGAAAGAAAGAAAGAAAGAAAGAAAGAAAGAAAGAAAAAGAAAGAAAGAAAGAAAGAGAGAAAAGAAAAAAGAAGAGAAGAAAGAAGAGAAGAGAAGAGGGAAGGGAGGAAGGATGGGAAAGAAAGCATATGTCCACACAAAGACCTTACATGAATGTTCACAGGAGTTTTATTGGTAAAAATCCCAAATGAGAAACAACTCAAATTTCCACTAACAATGACTGGGTTAAAGAACTGTGGTATATCCATGCAAAGGAATACCACTCAGCAAGTAAAAACTATTAATTCACATTACATGGATTAAGTCAGGTATGGTGGTGAACACCTGAAATCCCAGCACTTGGGAGGCTGAGGATCCAGGATCACAAGTTTGAGTTCACCCCAGAAAATTTAGTGAGATCCTGCTTCAAAATTTAAAAAAAAAGGAAATAAAACGGACTGGGGATGTAGCCCAGTGCAAACAGAATGGGTTCAATAGCCAGTACAGAAAATAAAAAGAGGAGTGTTATCTCAACTACTGGTGTTATGGCAACTACCTGGAAGGCTACAGGATATGGGGTCAAGGTTGACTGACTCCCCCGCTAGTGTAGACACCATACTTAGCTATAGTCATAGAAGCCCTGTAATTGTCAGGGAATTTAGCTCCAAATAACAAAATCTACTCTAACTAGTTTAAGCAGCAAAAGATTTGACAGTATTTAAAGATACAGCTGGCCGTGGTGGCACATACTTGTAATCCCACCACTCAGGAGGCTGAGCCAAGAGGCTTGCCTCAAGTTTGAGTCCATAGTGAGTTCAAGGCCAACCTGAAATACAGAGCAAGACCCTGTCTCACCACCCCTAAAAAACCCAAAAAACCAAAACCAAAACCAAAAAACCATCAAAGAGATATAGGGGGCCACAACCTAAAGAAGGTCTACTGTAGATCTTATTGGAGAGAGATGATTATTTATTGCTGCTTTACCATTGAGGAAACAAAGAAATTAAGCTGCTTATTCATGGTTACCCAGCAGAACTTTGCCCAGGGATTTGAACAAGTTTTCCTCTACAGCTTGAACATGGACAGGTAAAAGGAGTGGAGAAAGCGTGGGCCCCACACCTCTGGCTCCTCTGACATTAAGATGTGACCTCCCCTTTAACCCATCGGCCTATAACTGTTAGGAACAGCCTAGTTCACACTGCAGAAGAGCCTGGAAATTCAACCACTTAAGTTATGAAAGGCAAGTCATAGTTCTGTTTGTCCCCTCATGGGGTAAACATCACAGCTTTACCCTCAAGATAGAAAGTAGAATATAAAGAAAAATCTGAATACTATATGTCTTTAGGGAATTACCCAACACCATGAAGAAGGAGTTTGGGAACAAAATCAAACTGAAATGTGATCAAATCTCTCAATCCAGCTACTGGTTTACAGAAAATAGAGGGAACAGGAGAACATGTTTAATGATACCATGAAGACGCAATTAGTAAAATCCAGATTCTAGGAAAGTATATAGGAACCCATGATAAATGTTCTTCAACAAATAAATTGCAAGTAAAGGCCAAAGGGATGATAGAAGAGGGAATAAAAAGACTTTTGAGACATATCAACCAATGAAAAATAGGTACTTTAGGTTACAATTCAAACAAAATATAAATAGAATAATGATGGTGATGATGATGAGATAGAAATGAACACTGAATATTTGATGATATTAAGAAATTAATTTTTTGAGACAAGGTCTTGCTGGAATTATAGGCATGCACAGCTATGCCCAGCCAAGAAATTATTACATTTTTTGAAATTATTAGATTTTGAGATATGATAATTATACATGTGCTTATCATACTACTCAGCCATAAAGAAGGATAAACTTGAGATATTTCTAGGTAAATGGATGTACTTTGAGACCATACTCTTAAGTGACATAAATCAGACCTTCATGTGTAAATGCCACATTGTTTCTCTGATGTGACAAACTGAAAGTGTAAATGAGGACCAAAATGTATAATAGATATTGTGAAATAGGAAGAAAATGTTCAAAGGGGAAGGGGAACTAGGAAAGGAAGCAGGGGAAAGGAAAGAAGGGAAAGAAAAAAATGATAAATATAGAACAAAATAGAAACAAAGCTTTTGTAAGTATGGAGGGATGGAGGGGTTGAACGGATGGAAGGAGAATGGGAAAAAAAATAAGAACCAAGATATATCATGTACAGGTACAAATTCCCTATGATGAATGTGATCATTATGCACACCTAGACACCTCCCAGCACTCTGGGAGGCTGAGTCAGGAGGATTTCAAATTTGAGCTCAGCCTGGGCAGTTTAGTAAGACATTGTTTCAAAATAAAAAATTTTTAAAAAGACTGCGGAGGGCCAGGGATTTAGCTCAGTGGTTCTGCTGCCTGTCTCGCAAGCACAAGGACCTGAGTTCAATCTCCGGTACCAAAAAAAAAAACTGTTGGATGTAGCTCAGTGTGAAGGTCCTGGGTTCAATCCCCAGTACCTCAAAAAAAAGAAAAAGAGTCAAATTTTTGGGGGGGATACTGGGGATCGAACTTGGGTCCTTGTGCTTGTGCAGCAGGCAGCGAAACCACTGAGCTAAATCCCTGGCCTGAGTCCTTATATTTTAAAGGTATTAAATGTTTACCAGTGAAATCATATCATATGTACTTTTTGCTTTTAAATAATTGAGGCTACAATGGGGAGAAATATGTGGGGCTATAAAAGAAAGAATATTGATTGTGAAGTGATCATTGTCAAGCCTGGTGATGGGTAGATAGGCTTCATTTTTCTTTTCTCTCTACTTTTGTATATGTTTGAGATTTTTCCATAATACAATTATAAAGAAACAATCAGTGACCATCCAGATGTGGAGACTGACCCAATTACCATGCCAGGCTGTGTGCGCTCCATACCCCAACCTTAGGTGTCTCTGTCTAAAAGAGTTAAAACCACATGGAAGAAGTAACAAACAATGTACACACCGAGTTGCTCAACAGGCTCTTCCCCCAGGAGTATGGAATGTGGGAGTGGAAAACTCTTCCGGGTTTGCCGCAAGGCTAAATCATTTTATGGTGTAAGAGAGAGACTTTCTTTTTTTTTTTTTGGTACCAGGGATCGAACTTGGGTCCTCGCGCTTGCAAGGCAGGCAGTGGAACCATTGAGCTAAATCCCCGGCCCAAGAGACTTTCTGAAGAATGAATGTCATCCTCCTGTCCACAGGCCCTTGCTGATGCTTGGCAGTGCACCCTGTTTTAACTTGGATTTTCTCAGACAGGGGCCCTGAGACAAAGATGAGTGCAATAAGGCCCTGGGTTCCATCCCCAGTGCCACCAATAGAACAAACAAAATAAAAAGAGTAGAAATTTTCCCACCTGAGGGCAATGAGCAGGGATAAATAACCAGCTCACATGGACTGAGTCCTGCTGAGGGGCAAAAGGACATATTTTCTGGAAGATTGCAAGTTCAAGCCTGGCCTGGGCCATTTAGTGAATTAACCCGACCTGTCTCACAATGAAAGAATTAAAAAGGGCCGGGAATATAATTCAGTGTGAAGGTCCTGGGTTAAATCCCCAGTACTGGGGGTTGGGGAGCTCACATATTCTTTCTCAACTTTCATCAGTGCTAGCAGAGCCAACTTTAGCCAGAGAAAGCTCCTTCCAGACACACAGTGTGTGCCTGGATGTGCCCTGCAGCACTTGCTGCTGCTCCTTTGGAGGAATCACTGTACTTGCTTTGTTCAGATCCCACCAAACATCTCCAAAGTAGAGCTAAAAAAGGTAGCTGGAGGCAGTGACACCCTTGTTTGGGGGGGGGGGTGCAAGAGGAGAGAACATTGAGTGTTTAAGGGGACTTTGTCAGGGACAAATGGGCATTGCCTTGCTCTTGTGCAGTTCCACACACACTGCCCCAAGTACTGTGCTGTGCTGAGCGATGAACACCACCCTTCAAGACAAGTCCTGCTAAAGACTCTGGGCAGCCTCTGTCTCACTCCGAGTCTCTAAGGCATTGGGCTAGATGCTTCTGATTTTCTTGGGAATGATAGCCTCTTAAAGGCAGGATAGATGTCTACATGTAGAGTAGAAGTTAGGTCCTGAATGCTCCAAGACTGCCCCTCACTCCGAAGCTTTCCTCACTGGCACACACCTGCTGGATGACTATCTGAAAAATACATGTACAAATAATGAATAAGAGAGCAGGTATCTGCACAAGTGAATAACTGAAATTTTAACTGTCAGGAATATAAAAGAATCATCACACATAAGCCATCTTCGATCTCCCTAAAGTAAGTCATTCTAAGAAAGTAAGACCGGTGGTTTAAAACTGTTAAGTTCCACAGCATCTCGGGATTTGAACCATGAAGGAATCAGTCCACAGCTTTGTTATGGTCAGCAAGTTACGTGTTTCCCTTGTTTGTGTTTGTGTGTGCATGCATGCACATGCCAGACAAAAAATGGGCAAGCTGGGTGTTGTGTGAACACTTGTAAATCTAGCTACTGAGGAGCCTGAGGCAGGAGAATCACAAGTTTGAGGTCATCCTGGGCAATTTAGTGAGCCCTTGTCTCAAAATAATATTTAATGGAAAAGGGTTGGGGTTGTAGCTCAGAGGCAGAGCCCAGCATGCATGAGGCCCTAGGTTCAATATTCAGTACTGAAACGGGTGGGGTGGGGGTAGGAGACCTAAGAGACTTTCTAGAGGTCTCTTTGTGTGTGTGTGTATGTGTGTGTGTGTGTGTGTGTGTGTGTGTGTGTGTGTGCAGGCAGAGGGAAGGTATTAGAGAAATCTAATGTATAAGGTGACATTTGAGCTGGGTATGGTGGTGCACACCTGTCCAAGCACTGGAGAAGCTGAGGCAGGAGAATCACCATGAGTTCAAGGCCAGCCTAGGGTACATATAGTTAGTTCAAGGGCAGCCTGAACTATATAGTGAGACCCTGTCTTGAAAAAAAAAGACGACTTTTGAGTTAGGCCTTGAAGGGCAAAGCAAGAAGGGGATTTCTTTTTTTTTTCTTTCTTTCTCTTTTTTGAGACAGGGTCTCATTATGCAATTCAGGGTGGCCCTGAACTCACTATGTACCCCAGGCTGGCCTGGAACTCATAGCAATCCTCCTGCCTCAGCCTCTCCAGTGCTGGGATTGCAGGCATGCAGCACCATGCCCAGCAAGAATGGGATTTCTAGTTCCATCCCTGGTACCAAAAAAAAAAAAAGAAAGAATGAGATTTCTAGCCAAGCATGGTGGTGTACACAGGTGAACGAAGCACTCAGGAGGCTGAGGCAGGAGGACCACCAGAGCTAGACCTACATAGGGAATTCAAGACTAGCCTGAACTACATAGTAAGACCCTGTCTCGGGGTGGAGGGCAGTTTCTGAGCATCTATTGTGTCACGCTCTGCACCGAACCTCACCTGTCTCTTCTCATTTCACCCCCTCAGCAGTCCTCTGAGGCTGCATGTTCCCCTTCCTTCCAAGAGTTAACACCCAAGCAGCAAGGGGGTCAACATTTCACAGCAGGCCTTTTGTTTTCACACTGCCATTTGGGCAAGGGGAACATCTAAAAGGACCAGGAAGCGCAGTGGCTGTCGTCACAGCAGCAGGAGGAGCAGCCCCATGCTGGGCGTCTGCAGCCTGTGCTAACGCCACATCTGTGGGCTGCCCTGTCCACAGCATGCTGTGGACCCCAAGCGTGGCATCAAGGGCCAATGCCTGAGCCATGGCCCTGGAAAGCTCCAGGCTGGGCAGTGGTGCTCCTGCAGTCGGGTCAACGTGTCACCTTCCCACCTTTCAGGGCTGGGCCCTAGCCCTCTAGGAGCCACTGGCTTCTGTTATCTGCCCCCTGAGGCTGGCTTTGATGCACAAGTTTTGTTTTTATTTTTTATTTTTTGGTACCTAGGATTGAACTCTGGTCCTTGCGCTTGCAAGGCAGGCGGTGGAACCACTGAACTAAATCCCCAGCCCACAAGTTTTGTTTTTTCTGCTCATGTCACCCAAAGCACACCAGGGGCTTTTGTCACCTAGGTCATTCTGATAAGCCATGCCTGCCCTGGTATTGATTTTCATAAGCCAGAAAGGGACATAGCAACTACCAGGCAATTTGTCAGCGGGAGCTTTGGTCAAGAATTCATATTGGAGCCAGGGATTTAACTCAGTGGTTCTGCCACCTGCCTCACAAGAGCAGGGTCCCAAGTTCAATCCCAGGTACCAAAACAAAAAAAAAAAGAAAAAAAAAAAATTCATAGTGAAAGCCATGCTCTGTGGCAAGCACCTGTGGTCCCAGCTAATCAGGAGGCTGGGGCAGGAGGATCGCTGTGAGTTTGAGGCCAGCCTGAATATGTGTGTGTGTGTGTGTGTGTGTGTGTGTGTGTGTGTGTGTTTAAAGAGGAAAGGTTTATTTCATAGAAGTTCAGTTCATAATTGGCTGGCTCCAAGGGATCCTGTTAAAAAAATTCATTATGGAGAAAGAATACTTTTTCTCATTCATCTCATTCTTTCAACCAATATTTAAATAGTAAGAAGAAGGCAAGGTTCCAGCCCTGAAGGATACATGGTAAATGAGAGTGTTGTCTCTGTCCCCATGAAACTTACATTCTGGATTGTAGTTGACTTCACAAAATCATCTTAGTTACAAAGGAAAGCATTTCTCATGCATTTAAGCAGAATGGCAGTTAATTGCAGGAGATTTGTTTGGTAGCTTGAAGAATGGCACTGCTGCTCCGTGATAGAGCACTTGCTGAGCATGTGTGAGGCCCTGACTTTGATCTCTAGCATCGCCAAACAAAATGAAAAGGGCAAAAAGTTAGCCTGGGAGCCTGTAGACCTGCTTTGCCTAATATAGAAACTACTAGCTCCTAAAATCTAGCTAGTCAAATTAAGATGTAGAGGGGCCAGGAATTTAGCTCATTGGTTTCGCCACCTGCTGCACAAGCGCAAGGACCCAAGTTCAATCCCTGGTACCAAAAAAAAAAAAATTAAGATGTAGTCTCTAGGGCCAGGGATTTAGCTCAGTGGTTCTGCCACCTGCCTCGAAAGTGGAAGGTCCTGAGTTCGATCTCCAGTACCAAAAAAAAAGATGTAGTTTCTAAGTCTTAACTAAACACTGAATTTCAAAGACTTGGTTTTAAAAAATATATACTATGTATATATATAATCTCATTAATGGTTTTAGAATATCAATCACATGCTGAGATGATAAAATTTTGGGTACATTGAGTTAAATAAAATATCTTATTAACATTTCTACTGGAACCGGGCACAGTGGGGCACACTTGTAATCCCACCTATTTAGGAGCTAAGAGATGAGGATTACAGGTTTGAGGTCAGCCTGGGCAACCTAACAAGACTCTGTCTCAAAATAAAATTTAAGCCAGGCATGGTGGCGCATGTTTGTAATTCTAGTGCTCAGGAAGCTGAAGCAGGAGGACTGCTACAAATTCAAGGCCAGCCTGGGCTATATAGTGAGTTTGAGGCCAGTTTGAACTACATAGTGAGACTCTGTCTCAAAACAAAACAAAATTTTTTTTTTTTTTTTTTTGGTACCGGGGATCGAACTCGGGTCCTTGCACTTGCGCAGCAGGCGGTGAAACCACTGAGCTAAATCCCCGGCCCCATAAAACAAAGTTAAAAAAAAAATTGTTTAATAGTCTGGGGCTGGGTATGCTATCACATGTCTGTAATTTCAACACTCAGCACTGAGGCAGGAGGATAGAAAATTTGAGGCCAGCCTGGGTTACATAGTGAGTTTGAGGCCAGTCTGGGTTATGTAGTGAGACCTTATCTCAAAAAAAAGAAAAAGAAAAGGATTGGTGATGTAGCTCATTGGTAGAGTTCTCCTAAATTCAATCCCCAGTTCCAAAATAAATTTCTTTTTCTTCTACTGGATAGCATCACTCCAGAACAAAGAATAATATGCCAATCCCAAGGTTAGGTTGTTTGCAGGCAGCAGGTGAGACCTACCCACCGCTGTCAGGAGCAATTCTGTATAATTTGGGGGGGAGAATCATTTCAAATTAAATTATGATTAGGGCTATATGTTGCCTAGTCTTCTTGCTGGCCAGCTATGACATGTTGAGACATAACTCCATTTTTGCCTCTGGTCACAGCTAAAACCTCAATGGTTGCATGATGCTGTGACACTCCAGGGCAGGATTACATCAGCTGAAGACATTCTGGTTCTTTGAGAACTGAGTAGTAAGAGAAAGGTTTCACCTTGGGAGGGACAAATTCCTAATCAACATAAATTCCTCATCAACCTAGGATTATTGCCACTTGAGTCATCTGTTACTCCCTATGAACCCAATAAATAGTGGCAAGCTAGGGGTACCTTCATCTGCTGCCCAGAGCAGCATTGATCAGGCCTAGAACCCAGCTTCTTCTCTAAGTCTCATTTCCTGTCTTAATTCTTTAATTTGCCTTGTGCTGTCGTGGCTCACAGGGGACCAGGACCTACTGCAGGGGTTTTGGTAACATCCCCTTTCCCTGTTCCCTACACACCTCTACATCAGTATAGTAGCCCCCTTGGCAGGTGTTAAGCATTGTTGCTGTCGCTGGGCCCTCGGCCCTCATTGCCTCCCAGAGCCTTGCCACCATTTCTGGCAATGTACATTCTGTAAAGCTGATGCCTCATTCCTCGTGGCACTGTATCCTGTGTGCTGGTCTCATGTGGGTGCCTCTGGTTGGGGGCCAGGTCATGCTTTTGAGTCCTTCCTCAGAAGGAGGCTGGGCAGGTAAGTCCTAGCATCTATCTTGGAAAGGTGGGATTACCAAGATATAAGACATGTGTTCAAAAAATGCTAGTGGTCACACATATAACACATGCCATTACATGCACCAATTACTATTTGGAAACTTTTTTTTTTTTGGTACCAGGGATTGAACTCAGGACCTTGCACTTGCGAGGCAGGCAGCAGAATCACTGAGCTAAATCCCTGGCCCAGAAGCTAATTTTTGATTTGATCATTATACATTTGTACACATGTATGAAATTGCCATATTGTACCCCATAATATGTACAATTATTATATGTCCGAAAAAGAACCTTACTTAGCTGGGCATAGTAGCCTACTCTTGAAATCCCAACACTCTGGTGGGCTGAGGCAGGAGAATCCCAAATTCAAGTGCAGCCTGAGGAACTTAGCACCTTAGTAAGACCCTGTCTCAAAATGAAAGAGAAAAAGGGCCAGTGTGAAGGTCCTGGGTTCAATCCCTAATATTGAAAAAAACCAAAAAACAAAATTTTTCTGTGCTTTCTCATCAACCTGAAAAGTGGGGCTAATAAAACAGATTCTTCTGATTTTTAGTATAGCTGCTACTTCAGTCACAGGAGTCTGTGCCCCTTCCGTCTTTGACCCTTTCCCCAGGATCCTCGGCTTGCCTGACCAGTTGTCTTTCAGTCACACCAGCGCTGAATCATTCCAACTGCCCATCTCTTGTGTCTTCCTCTGTGCAAATAAGCACAGCTGGAAAAAAAATCATGCATCTGGGCAGATTGGTGCAACTCTAAATTTATTCCAACACCCCTGGCTCTCGAGGAGGCTTGCTATCTTCTTGCTTCTCCAGTCAGTGCTCTCTGTTGTTCCCCACTCTTCAATCCCCTTTCCCCATGCTCAGCAAATGGCCTCATTCCTGATCCAGAGAGCACACAGGATAATGATCCTACACCCACAGATTCACGTGCACCCATATACACAGGAAGAAGTATCCCTGTAATCTTTACTCTCTTTCATGTGTGTGTGTGTTGCAGTACCAGGGATTGAACCCAGGGCCTTTGAATTCAGTTACATCACCAGCTGCCCCCCCACCATTTTTTGTTTTTGTTTTTGAGACAAGGTCTCATTGGGTAGTTCAGGCTGGCCTCAAACTCATGGCAGTCCTCTTGCCTCAGCCTCCCAAGTGCTGGTATTACAGGTGTGTGCCACCTCGCCCAGAGCCACCCCCCCCCCATAATTCTTTAAGTCAGAGTTTCACTAAGTTGTTAAGTTGCCCAGGCTGGGCACAAACTTGAGATCCTTCTGTCTCAGCCTCCCAGAGCGCTCTTATTACAGGCATGTACCACCACACTGGCTATTTTGGCTCTACTTTCCAGCTACCACTTTCTACCTTCCAATTCCTTGATATTAGCATTTCTCAAAAAAGTCAACTATGGTCATTTACTCCACACTCTAGGATGCCTTCTACTCCCATTACACTGCTCTCAGTGTGCTTACTAAAATCAACATCAATTTCCTTGTTGCTGAGACTGGCAAATACATGGGACAGGTGAGGGGATGAGAGCTCAGAGATGAGTGGCATCTGTGACAGGTAGCAACTTCCTGGATTCCTAGGACAGTTAAGAATAGGACAGGCTCTCAGGGAAATAGGTCACGTTCACAGGTTTTGGCTGAATTGTGCTTTGTGAGAACAGCAGGACAGGAGAACTGAGGTCTGGGTTTAACCTCTGGCCTCCTCGGGGGTCTTAGATCCCTTCTCTTGATAGAAGGATCAGGGTTACTGTGAGGAGCCCTGCAATCAAAGCAGCTCAGTAGGCTGCTCTGGAACCACCCGCAGCTCAGGGACATGGTCAGCGTTTCTTATGAGGGCTCTACAGACCTTACACCCAGGGCATCCTCTGAAGAGGCAGAGATCCAATCCCATTTACAGATGGTAAAACCTGCCAGGGTGATGCTGAGTACCTGTAGTTCCAGACATTTGGGAGGATGAGGCAGGAGCATGGCTTGACTAGGAGTTTGAGACCAGGCTGGGAAGCACACAGAGGCTCTGTCTCCAAAAGGAAAGCAAACAAACAAAAAATGAAGATGGCAGTATGAAGACCCCCAAGGGACAAAGAAGCTAGTAAGTATTTAGGGGAAACTGCAGGCATTTGTGCAAAGCAGTGAGGAGGGTGGGAACATAAATCAAACTCAGACCAGGTTTGCTTTCAGAGAGATGCACACATAGCCGTCCCTCTCCAAGCTATTGCCTACCTTGGTTCTCTCTTTCATAGTCAAATTCCTGAGTGAGCAGTGTCCTCTGTCAAATCTCACGGCAACTAGAATAACCCCCCCACCCCACCCCACCCCGCCCTGGAGCTGGATTGTGGCTCAGTGGGAGAGCACATCCCTAGCAAGTGTGAGAACCTGGGTTCCACTCAAACCTCCATTGATTTGTTCCTTTCTAGCTCCCTAACATCACACCCCTTTGCCCCAGACACACAAACTTCCCTTATGCTTTCTGCCAGTCTTGGAGTTCTTCACTTCACTGGTCCCCAAATCACTCTTTCCTGAACCATCAAATCACAGCCTCCTTACCAGTCAAATGTCACCACTTCTTCAAATGTCACCACTTCAAGAAAGCCTTCCCTGACTACCTTAGCTAAAGTAACCATTCTGGTCAGCCTTGTCTGGTACCCTATTTTATTTTCTTCACAGTATTCCTCAGTGGCTGCAGTTACCCCCTTTAATTTGCTGACTGGCCTATTTATTGACTGTTGCTCCTCTCTAGAATGTCAACTCTCACTGAAGTTTTTGTTTTTTGTTTTTGTGGTACTAAAGATTGAACCCAGGGCCTTTATCCTGAGCTACATCCCTAGTGTATGCCCCCCACCTCCCTCCCCCACCTTTATTTTAGTTTTTATTTTGAGACAAAGTCTTGCTAATTCATTAAGTTGTCCAGGCCAGGCTGAAACTTTCGACCCTCCTGCCTCAGCCTCCCAGGTGAGTGCTACCATGCCCGGCTAACTGAAGCTTTTATACTTTTGTTCACCACTGATCCAGCAGTTCCTAAAGTAGGATTGGCACTTAGTAGGTCCTCATAAGTATTTTCTGATTCACTTCAGTCAGTGTGTTCTTCTTTTTTTGTCTTATTTTATTATGTATTTTTATTTATTTATTTTTTGAGACAGGGTCTCTCTATGTAGCTCAGCCTGGCCTTGAACTCACTGTGTAGTCCAGGTTGGCCTTGAATTTGTGGCAATCCTCCTGCCTTAGCCTTCTGGGTACTGTAATTACAGGTGTGTACCACCATGCCCAGCTCTACTTTGTAGATATGAATAATAAGGCTGTGAACATTCAGGTACAAGTTTTTCTGTGAATGTATGTTTTTAATTCTGTTGTTGCAGAATTGCTGGATCATACGGCAATTCTCTTTTTAAAATATTTATTTATTTATTTATTTATTGCGGTACCAGAGATTGAACCAAGGGTCTTCCCACTGAGCTATATCTCCACCCCTTATTTATTTTTCTATTTATTTTATTATGAGATAGGGTTTTACTAAATTGCTAATTTCCCCAAGCTAGGCTTGTTATCCTCCAGCCTCAGCCTCTCAGAGTGCTGAGATTACAGTTGTGAGCCATCATGCCTGGCTTTAATCTATCTATCTATCTATCTATCTATCTATCTATCTATCTATCATTCTGAGGATCCAATCTGTGTTAGAGAGACAGAGAAGAAAGAGAGAGTACCTGGGCAGGGCAGGTATTGCGTGAGGAACAAGGCTTATTTATTACAGCAGGGAGCAAGCAGTCTGAATCTGAAAGGGGATTCTGCAGCCATAGAGCAGATAGCAAAAGCTCTAAAGGAAAGGGGAGAAGTTGTGGCCTTGAGGAATTTGGAGAGCTGAGAGAGTGAGGTCAAGCCCCTTGGAAATGGCAGTGAAGATGTTATCAAAGTTCTAGGAACTGTGGGGTTGGGACATGATGTCTTATCTTTGTTCTTCTTTGAAGTTTCTTGTAGTTCCACCACTGAGGCTTTGACCTGCACAGCTGCCATGGAGATGGCCCTTACCCACCAGGCATGACATTCCTGTCTTTTTGTTGTTATAAACAGAGGGAAAGGGTTAAGAAAAGGGGCACTGCTTTTCATGGCTTTTTTTTTTTTTTACCATACTGGGGATTGAACTCAGGACGTTGGGCTTGCCAGGCAAGCACAGTGCCACTGAGCTACATCCTCAGCCCTTTCATGGCTTCTTTGTTTGTGACATATGGATGGTGTGGACATCTTAATTGGGAGAGAATTTTGGGGGGATGGGAAGAACAGGGGAGTGGTCAGAACTAGCATTTGTTGCACTGACTGATTGGTGATAGCCTGAACTTGTTTTTGTAGGAATTGTGAAAAAACCCTGAAGAGGCATGGCCCAAAGAGGAGGAGGAGGAGAAGAATAGAGACAAGAGGCCCAGTTAATGGAAGGAGCCATGAGCCCCAGACCTAAATATTGGTCCAAGAGTCTGACAGGTATTGTCTAATTTCTGAAGTCTTTTCAGTTAGCTTTTTTTTTTTTTTTTTTTTTGCTGTGTCTTTTGTGATTTTTGCCTGATTGGTTGGTATAAAAGCAACATTTTTTTCCCTAGAAAAAAATGCATAGGCCACCTTTTTCAGCTGTGAGACGATATAGGCCCCTACTGTTTTGGAGGGTTACTGTCACCAGGGAGTCTAACTGGTTCTGTAAGGTAAGAATGGAGTTAGTGGGCCAGGGATTTAGCTCAGTGGTTTTGCTGCCTGCTGCACAAGTGCAAGGACCTGAGTTTGATCCCCAGTACCAAAAAAAAAAAAAAAAAAGGAATGGAGTTAGTTATTTCTTTGAGGCTGTCAGAAAGATCTCAGGAGAGCAAGTGATAGTAGGTCAGGGAGGTATGCCTATCCCTGTGGTAGTGGCAACCCCCAGACGAACAAGCAAGGGTGTTACATTGTTGATGATAGGTAGGCTAGAGGGTTGGAAGGGGAAGTACCAGGAGTGAGATTTCCCATAGAGGCAGAGAGAGGTAATGATAGTGGCAACAAGGGTCCACAGCAGACGTCTCAAATTGAAACTCAGAGCTGTAACATAATGTGGGTGGGTGACCAAGGCAGATGGCTCCAAAGTTGGTTAGACACCAAGGGAAGACTGTCTTCCCAAAGTATTTGTGACCAGTACTGGGTTTAGGATACACAGAAAGTGGAATGAGCCTCTTTCTGTCTCAGCAGGGGAGGGGTCTGGAGGAGGAGGGGAACCTAATCATGGCGAACGTGAGTGTGAGCATGAAAAATGATTTCTTCCCCAAGGCAAAAGGCAATTGATTTGTATCCCTAACAAGATTATAAATAAAACTCACAGAAGAATGTATAGTAAAAACACAGAGTATTAAGAGCCCTCTGTATCAAACATTGATCTATCTTTTATTTTATTTTTTGCTACTGGGGATGGAACTCAGGACCTTGCACTTGCGAGGCAGATGCAGTGCCACTAAGCTAAATCTCCAGCCCCTAATCTATCTCTTAAAGAAAGCCCTGAAACCAAGAGAGATCAGGGCTGACTGAATGAGGGAGGTGGGTGCAGCAGCAGAATAGACAGAAGCAGGGTATTTAGGTGTCCTCTGGAATCTGGGACAACCTGAAGAAAGTAGGAGAGATTACTTGTGATTTCCACGAGGAAAGTTCAGGTGAGTTATCAGCAGGACACAGCTTTTCTGAGAGAGATGTACCCACAGGGGAGGGTCTTGTAGATGGACAGTTGTTGGGATGCTGTAGATAGCCAGAAAGAGTTCTGTCTGTTTGGCAGTAGGGACTGGGAGTTTAAATTTTTAATTAGGACCAATTTGTTAACCAGGCTATCTTCATAAGCCTGGGTATCAGGAGAAGGCAGGAGAAGGTTAACAGCATGTCAGATCTCTATTTGGACTTGTTGTAGAACAACAAGGTAGTTGAGGTAGTCTCCAATGGGGCTGGCCTCTGGGCTAAGGTTAGGCTCAAGCAGAAAGGTGCAGCAATATAAAAGCTCAAATGGAGTGAATCCCCTAGGTTCCTGGGAGGTGGCTTAGATGTGAAGGAGAGTGATCAGAAGCAGGGAAACCCAGTCCTTATGGAGCTGGAGTGTGAGCTTAGTGAGGTGGGCTTTGAGGAGGCCATTGGCCCTCTCTACCTTTCTAGATGATTGAGGCTGATAGGGGGTGTGAAGATTCCATTGGAGGGCCGGGGATTTAGCTCAGTGGTTCCAGCGCCTGCCTCACAAGTGCAAGGTCCCAAGTTTGATCCCCGGTACCAAAAAACAAAACAAAACAAAACAAAAAAGATTCCATTGGACACCAAGTGACTTGGATACTTCCTGGGTAACTTGTCTAATGAAAGCTGGGCCATTGTCTGCTTCAACTGAGGTGAGAAGGCCAAACTGGGGGAAAATATCAGGTAGGAGGGAGTTGCCAATGCCAGAGGACTTTTCTGAGCTGGTGGGAAAGGCCTCAACCCATCCAGTAGATATTGACCCAAACCAGGAAGTGCCTTAACTTTTGCACTCGTGGCATGTGAGTGAAATCAATTTGCCAATCCTGAGTTGGAGAAAAACCTCACACCTGATGTGTAGGAAAAGGAGGGGGCCTCAGAAAACCCTGAAGTGTGGTTGTGTGGCAGATGTAGCATTGAGCAGTGATGGTTTGAAGAAGTCTTCCAGGAGGAAAAGGAGATGAGCAGTTTAAGCAGTTGGGTTAGGGGTCCATAGCCTATGTGAAAATTGTCATGAAAGGATGAAAGAATGGTATGGGCCTGTGAAGCAGGAAGGAAGAACTTTTCCTGGCTTAGGAACCATCCATCTTTGGTAACAAGGCTTGATATTGTTGGCATTCAGAAAAAGAATAGGCCAGGGTCACACCAGAAAGGGTAAAATATTGGCCCTTGGGGTTGCAGAGGAGAAGGCAGGCCACCTCTTTGGTGATTTTGTCTGCAAAGGTGTTTCTGGGAGCTATGGGGTCTGAAAGCCTCTGGTGTCCTCTGGAGTGAAGCACAGTTGCCCGAACCAGTAAGAGGGTGGCCTGGAGAAGGGCTTTAATGAATGGGGCATTAATCATTGAAGACCTTCAGGAGGTGAGAAAACCCGTTTTTACCCAAATGGTAGCATGGTTATGTAGTATATGGAATGCATATTTGGAGTCTGTATAGATGTTAGCTTGTAGGCGCTTAGCCAGTGTAAATGAATGGTTCAGGGCAGTCAGTTCAGCCTGTTGAGAGGTGGTCGACAGAGGGAGAGCTACAATTTTTATAATAAAATCATGGGAGATGATTGTGTATCCTACTCTGGTAGGGGAGTTGGGGATGGGCTTATTTGAACTCCATTGATGAACCAGGTGTGGTCAGAGTAAGGAAGGAGGAAGGTGAAAATGTAAGGGAAAGGGGAGGTTGCTAGATGAATTAGAGACATACAGTTGTGTGACTTAGGCCCTTTTGAAAGAGACGGCATGTCTATAAGGTGAGAGGCTGGGTTAAAATTGAGGCCTAAGGCGATGGTAACCATGAGGGTTTCCGAAAACCACATAGAGCTGAAGAAGGAAAGGTGTGGAAAGAAAGTATGAGAAGTGGGATGAGGACATGAGTCCCTGAAGATTATGGGAAGAGTAGAGGGTGAGTGGGGTATGTCTAGTGATTCTAGAAGTATCAGGGATGCCGCAGCAGCTGCCCATAGGCATGGCAGCTTGACCATGGGGTCAAGCTGTTTGGACAGGAATGTGACTGGACATGGGCTTGAACCCTGTGAGAGAACCCCCATCACACATCCCCTAAGTCTCACTGTATAGAAGCTGAAAGGTTGGGTGAGGTCCAGAAGAGCCAAGGAGGGGCTGTCTTGGAAACCCTGCGGCAAAACAGTCCAGGTCAGCTGTTGGCTCTCATGGGTGTCAGGGTCTGTCCAGGTGAAGGCAAAGAGAGGCTGTGAGGAAGGGTGCAGGGAGATAGTGAAAAAGGTATCTTTTATATCTAAGAGTAATGAGTGGTAGATGAAGGAATGGAGGACAAAAGTCAGTAGGGGTTTGGCAACAAAGGATGTATTGGGAGGACAATCTGGTTGATAGCAAAGAGATCGTGTACCCACCTGTAAGAGCAATTTGCCTTCTGTATTGTGAGAATGGGAGTGTTGTAAGGGGAGTTGATGGAGATTAAGAGGCCATGTTGCAATCAGCTAGAAATAATAGGCTGTAATCCCCATAAATCCATGGCAGGGATGGGATACTGTCATTGGGCAGGATGGAGGTGGTTTGTCTATGTTTCTTTCTTTTTTTTTTTTGGCACTGGAGATCAAACTCAGGTCCTTGTGCTTGCAAGGCAGGCAGCGGAACCACTGAGCTAAATCCCCAGCCCAAGGATGGAGGTGGTTTGGCTTGAGAGGAATAGTAAGCACTTGTTGGGATAAAGGCAGGGATAGGGTGGAGGTGTCCCAGACCTTGTGGTTGAGATAAGAGGAGATGATGGGAGCCATAAGAGGGGGCAGAGGAGACAGTAGAGTGGCTATGAGTGTTGGCTGTGTTTTGGGGATGATCAGAGTAACTGACAACATGGTTAAGATGTACATTTTAAATTTTTATGATTTCCAATATATTTATTATTTTTTGTACTGAGGATTGAACCCAGGGCCTTTGCACTAAGCTACATCTCCAGCCCTTTAAAAAACTTTTAAATTTTTGAGGCAGGGTCTCACTCAGTTGTCCAGGCTAAGCTCAGACTTTTGGTCAGCCTGCCAGAGTGTATTTTTTTCTTTTTTCCATGTGTTTTTGGCCCCTCTGCCCCTTTGGTTAAGAGACCATTGCCTAATCCTAGATCACAATAATTTATGTTTATTTTTTCTAAGAGGTTTATAGTTTTAGCTCTTAAATTTATGTCTTTGGCCCATTTTGAGTAATTTTTTTATATACTATGAAGTGGAATCCAACTTTATTGTTTTGTGTATGGATATCCAGTTGTCCTAATAATTTTCATTAGACTTATTTTGCTATTGTTTTTCTAGCTTTTATAATAGATGCTTAAATTGTTGTTTTTAGGTTTTTATTGGGGGCCTGGGAATTGAACCAAGATTTGTGCATGCTAAACATACTGTTATATGTTCTACCAGTAAGCCACACTACCAGGCACATTTTTTTCTTTCTAACACAAGCATTTTCCCTGGGTGTGGTGGTGCATGTCTATAATGTTAGCACTCAGGAGGCTGAGGCAGGAGGACCAGCCCATCCCGGGCAACTTAGTGATTTAGAGACCTTGTTTTAAACGAAAAAAGTAAAAGAAAAAAAAAACCTGGATGGTGTTGGAGACCAGTGTAAAAGCTCTAGGTCCAATCCCCATTACCTAAAAAAATAAAAATAAAAAAGAGAACACTTTGACACACCACCCTGTACCACACTCTGCCAGGTACACAAACCTGCATTTAATAGGCATAGGTCTATTCTAATCTTGAGAGATGATGCTGTTATTAACTTTATAGGTTTGACTTATTCACATGATATTTGTTGAGTGCCTACTGTGTAGCATCATTACAGTATATTAAATGCTGAGAACACAGACTCGAAGTAGAGTCCTGCCATCACAAGTGTATAGACAATGGAGAGGGAATAAAACACAAAAAACCTATGGAAATGCTGCACAATAAAGCTAGGATAAGAAATGTAATGCATGAGATGGTGGAAGTAGCAAATGGGTGAGGTTAATTTTGTGATTGGGAAAGGAAGAATTTATTTTCTTCAAGGCTGAGAAAGATGAAGTTGTAGGAATTTGCTATATGCATTTAGCAGAAGAGTGTTCCAGGCCATTGGAATGGCAAATGCAAGGCAACCTTTTGAAGGATGTAAACACATAAAGTTCGTCAGGAACAGTGTTGGGAAGAGAGACAGGGAGGAGTCGAGTTGATATTGGAGAGTCCTGGACACTAGCTGATGAAGGGCAATTAAACCTTAATGGGGAGCTTGGACCTCATCCTAAAACAGTGGGAGGTTGCTGAAGGGTTTTAAGTAGGAGTGGGACAGTCACAGACTTGCAGTTTGAATGTTTTGTTGTGGCTGCAGAGGATAGGAGGGTGGGCCAAGACCAGTAGCCAGGGGACCCTTCAGGAGGTTGTGGCTGTCACCTATGCTTGCATTCAGGAGCATCCATGGAAACATTTGGGTCTCAGTGATCATCATATGGGGAGCGTGACTCTTCTTTTCTCCTGTTTGTGACCCAACTGATTGGAAATCACTGGTTATGCCAGAGCAGGTCTGGGGAGGAGACAGTGAGTTTGGATCAGGACAGTTTGGGATGCTGCTTGGCTCTTCTCCACCTTCTGGCCTTCCCTGGACCTGGCTCTCTTCTGAGAACTCACTTTCCTTCACCCTCTCAAGGGAAGGTATCTTTTCTCCCACATTCCAAGGATTTCAGAGCCAGCAGGTTCAGCACATTCTTCTTGTTTCCCATTGCTGATTCTTGGCCTTCTTTTTCTTCCCCTATCCATATCCCTTTTAAGGTCAGTGCCACCCATCTATCCCACTTGTTATTCCCCTTTATTGCTGTTACCTGCAGATCCATTCATCAGTCATTTCCCACATGCCTCACAGCCTTTTTCTTCACCCTTCTGGAGCCCTAATTACTCCTGTGGGCAACCCCTGTGATACCCAGTACCTAGGCAGCCTGACACTTTCTTGACTTCCTCTCCTCCCTCCTTGTGGCCGGCCTCTCCTGTTCCCACCAGACAGTCTCACCACCCATAACCACACCACACTTGAATTCTCTGTTTCAAGCCACCCACCCTGACCACCATTTCCTATCTTCCAGCTCACTTGCTTTAGTGTCCATTCCACACAATTCTCCAACCTCAACAAGCTGTTAGGTGTACCACTTAAAATCAATTCCATTGGTGTGGTAGCACATGCCTATAATCTCAGCACCGAGAGGCTGAGACAGGAGGATTATGAATTTAAGGCCATCCTGGGCTACACACACACACACACACACACACACACACACACACCCCAAACAAACAAACAAACAAAAAAACTCCCTTGTTTTTTGCTTTTTTTCTCTTTCTAACTTAGAGCACAGTCTATGACCTCACTCTTTTTCCCCAAAGATCCTCAAAACATTTGTCTGCCTCCATCTCTCTCCTTCTCTCCTTAACTTGTTTGGCTAATTCTCAACCCTGAATGAACCCAAATGCTGGCCACAACTGCACCTGAGCACTGAACATTACAGGAAAAAAACAAAACAAAACTCAACTGGACCCACTGTTTGTACTTTCAGTTCATGACCACAAACCTCAAAGACGCACTCAGCATGGAGCTCTCCACTTCTACCTGTGGTCTTTAAGCCACTTTGCTCTGCCTGCTGGAAGCACTGGTGAATCAAAATCCTCTATCAAGGGCAGAGAGACTTCACAGTTTCCAAAGTGTCTCAACCCCTGTTTTCCTCTGCCTCGCGGCAGCATGTGGCAATCCACCATTCTGGCCTCCTGGGAATATTTTCCTAGCTTGGCTTTCGAGACACTGCACATTGGGTCTTCTCTTTTTCCATTCTCTTTCAGGCTCCATTGCTGGCTCCTTCTCCTCTACCTGACCTCCAACTGACTATGTCTTCATGGCTCATTTTTAGGGCTTTAAAAATAAATCTCAGCAGCCTGAAAGGAAACCTAATGCTGACCTCTCCAGTTTTAGATCTATAGCTGTAGCCTGTTTTGTGCATGTCAGTCTTATCTATGCATATACTAATTTGATATCTCTGTGGACAACTGTAATCCAGCACTGAGGCAGGAGCATCACTGAGAGTTTGAGGCCAGCCTGGACTCCATAGCAAGATTCTGTCTAAAACAAAAAAAGGTTGGGTGTGGGGGTGCACACTTGCAATCCCAGGACTCCAGATGCTGAGGCAAGAGAATCTCCTTGAGTTCAAGGCCAGCCTGAACTACATTGCAAGCCCTGTCTCAAAAATAAATAAATAAGTAAAAAATACAGAGACAAGAACAATGAATAGATGTTTTTGAAGCTAGGGTCTGTGTTTTGAGGGAGATTAATGGGAATTTTTTTTTTTTTGAGACAGAATCTCTCTTTGTAGTTCAGGGGGGCCCTGAACTCACTGTATAGCCTAGGCTGTCCTCGAACTCGAGGCCATCCTCTTGCCTCTGGCTCGTGAGTGCTGGGATTACAGGTGTGCACCACCACGCCCAGCTAGTTCAGTAATTTTTTTTGTTACCAGGGATCAAACTTGGCTCCTTGCACTTATGGGGGAGTCGGCGGCAACACTGAGCTAAATTCCTGGCCCAGGCCCAGTAATTTTTATAATGTGTATATATATATATATATATATATTTTTTTTTTTTTTTTTTTTGCCGGGGGGGGGGTACCTGGGACTGAACTTCGGACCCTGCAGTTGCAAGGCAGGCAGCCACACCACTGAGCTAAATCCCTGACCCTATAATAAATATATCAAAAAAGCTATTTTGGAACATACTTCTCATGTTTACGTTACCTGGAGCTCCCAGAAACTGTAGGCTCTTCCTTTGTAAATAGGAACAGACCTGTCTTCTACACACTGTTTGTGTCTTCTATAGTCCAGGGATAAAGTTACTACAAGTTTAACAAACATTTGTTGAAGGAATAGAAAAATTTGAAGTGTTAAGTCTTTCCTCTGTTCCATGTCTTTATTGAGACTGTATTTTTAAAAAAAATTCTTAAGTTCGTTTATTGGTACATTTTAGGTATACGTTTACATTTATCATTGGGTGTTTGTACCTGTAGATGATGTATCTTGATTCTTATTTTTTCCCCATTACCTGTGTGTTCTTCACCCCCTCCACCCTTTCCTATTTACATAGACATCATTTCCATTTTTTTTCTTTTCTCATAATTTTTTCTTTCCCTGAGACTGTATTATTGATAAGGCACAAAACTACAAGAATGACCCATAGAGTGGGATAAAGTAGATTTTTTCCTTAAAGCTTGGCGTGGTGGCGCACGCCTTTGATCTCAGCACTAAGGAGGCAGGAGGATCACTAAGAGTTGGAGGCCAGCCTGGGCTACATAGTGAATTTAAGGACAGCCTCAGCTATATAGTGAGACCCTGTCACAAAAACCAAAAACGTAAGTAGATTTTTCCAGTTTTCATTTCAGATGTTGGCTTTACATGTAGATGCCTTTCTGAACGACTGCTTGAATTATATATGCTAGATTTTGCTAATCGCAATTCACCTTACTCATGGGGAGTACAGTATTAGAGATTTCTTTAAATGTTTCACACTAACAGATGCGAAATATTTTGTTTACTTCAAGGATCCTTTTGGGGATTCTTTACGAAAAGTTTATTAGGAGCATATATTCTCTATTTTGGTGATTGCTTAAAATTGGGCATACCAGTATTAAGTTCAGCTTTCTAACAATGACCAGTTCGCACACCATGTGTGTAGCGTTAGATGGCTGCTGGATACTTGCCAGCAACTAGACAGCTACACTTCTTTCTGCCCTGTTACTCTCAGACCACCTGCTTCTGGCAGGAGGCGGCAACCTGACCCTCCGCGACCTCTTTGTCATGGCGCCGGCGGGGCGTCTACCAGAACGTAGTCGCTTCTGCAGCCAGCCGGGCGTGGACCTTCCAAAGATGGCGGCAGCCCCGGCAATAGCGCGGAGGGGGCGGAGCTCCGCTGCCGGAGGTGGAGCAGAGAGGCTGAGGGTCGGGCTAGCAGGCCGGACGCTTCTGAATTAGGCAAGCTCAGCGCGCTTGCGCGGAGAGGCCCTGCGCGCAGAGAGGCAGTGGCAGTGAAAGGCATCGGTGGGGCCGACTGGCGGGTTGAAGGAGGGAAGCGAGCGAGCGAGCGAGCGAGCGAAGTCACAGCGCGCGCCGCGTCGGCCGGGGTACCCTCCCCTTCCGGGCGTGAGGCGCTGTGAGAAAAGCCGAACCGAGCGGACTCGCACCGGCAGCGAAACGTTGCTCCCGCTGTCCCAGCCCGATCTCCTTCGGCTTCGGCGCTCCGGTCGGGGTCCCGGGTTCCTCAGCACACCCAGCTCCAGCCGCCCCCGGAGCCTGTCCCAGACCTTCAGAAGCCCCGGCGCCAGCCCGGGCCCTTGGCGGGGAGGATGACGGAGCTGCAGTCGGCGCTGCTCCTGCGAAGACAGCTGGCAGGTGAGCGGGCGGGCGGCGGGGCGCCGGGTCGCGGGCGCGGACAGCCGTGCCCGCTGCTTCCTCCCTTCGGCGCCGAGGGGGACCGGGCCTGCGAGGGCGGGGAGCCGGTGGCTTGGGTCTCGGCCGGCCCCGCACTGTGGCCCACCTCCCGGAGGGCACGGGGGGCGCGACCCAGCCTCGGCCCTGGACGGGGCCTGGCGCCCGGAGGGGAGGCCTCCCCCTCCCCCACTCCGCGGTGGGGCGTTGCGGGGGAGGGGCCGCGGTCCCGTGCCGGCCGATCCTCTCGGAGGGGCGGGTCCGGGCTCAGGTGCGGCGGAGGCCGCCGGACCCCCGGGGCAGCTGGAGCATTTGGGCCCTGCGCAGCTGCGAGTGGCCGGCTCGGGGGTCCTGGCCGCGGCAGGCAGCGGGGGCCGAGCGGGCGAGGGGAGTTGGGCCCAGGTCGAGTAGAGGAGGCGCGCAAAACTTCTCCCCGGGCAGTGTCGGGTCCGCGGAGTTGCGGCCGACAACAAAAGAGGCGGCAGGGCGGCCTGGGCGCGGGGGCGCGGGGTCCGGAGCCCGGCGGGGTGTGGGGACGCCTCCTCGACTGCCTCCGCCTGGCACGGGCTCCGGCTGCGCCGCCCGGCTGGGGGAGGGTAGGAGCGGGCACTGGGGAGAGCGCTCTCTGGCCGGCTCGGGCTTTGTGCTCGCGGCCACTCCGGCTCCCGCGCAGGCCCGCAGACCCTCGGCGCTGCGCCCGCACACCCGGCTCGGGGCGGCGGCCTGGTGTGGCTTCTCTGAGCAGCCTGCGTCCCCCTCCCCCACTGTCCTGGCCTCAGGCCGTTTGCGGCTTCCAGGTTGACTTTTTAGGGGGTTGGCTCCTACTCTGCTAGGACTGTGTGAGCGGAGCATGCGCGTTGGAGGCGTACGTGTGCGGAGTGGAAGGGGGGAGGCGGGTTGGTGGCTTCACAATGCCGCCCCACGTGCTGCCAGATTTAAAGAGAGATGAACCAGCAGTTACCCCTGCTGTCCAACGCCCAGAGTGTGTCATTCTCGGTTCTGGCGATCTTTCCCCTCCCTACCGTGCGCCAACAGCCTCTGTTCCTCGGCTGAAGTCGGAGGCTGGAATGAAAAAAAAATCTTTGAAAGAGATTTGAGTATGTGTGAGGTATTAGTTAAATCACCTTTGTGGCTTCTTAAGGAAAAGATTGTCGGGGGGTGTTACTGATTGTATAATTAGGTTTATTATTAGACCGTGAGCAAACAGCTTTGGACGAGCGTTAAAAGTTCTGGATGGTCAAGGGGAGTGACTTGAAGTAAATGGAGAAGTTCTACTGATACTCTACCTACCAGGAATAATATGTGAGAAAAGCAGTGGAAAAATAACAACTTTATTGGGTCTTATATTTGCAAACACCCTTTTTCTGTCTCTTTTTCTTTTTTGAGAAAGAAATTAAGATCTCATTTTGTCTCCCTAAGAATTCTTTAGTAAGTTTTTATTATGTGGTGAACTTTTAAATAGAATTCAAAGAACAAAATCAGTATTAAAACAGTCTTACATAATAGAAAAGATAAACATTTTAAAAGGTGCAAAAGAAGTTGCACAGTTACTAAGAAACTAAAATATGACTAATGATGGTTAGTTGTACCAGTATGTCAAAACTTTCCTATTTGTGAGCCTGCTCTAGATTTTAGAGAAAACTAGGTTGTGACAATATTCCAAACATTGATAAAGCACTTCTCTTTATTAATGGTTGACATTATTATTATTATTATTTTGGTACCGGGGATCAAACTCAGGTCTTTGCGCTTGTGAGGCAGGCAGTGGAACCACTGAGCTAAATCCCCAACCCTTGTTTTTGTTTTTTGAGACAGGTTCTCACTTCGTAGTTCAGGCTGGCCTCGAAATCACAGGGATCCTCCTGATTCAGCCTCCCGAGTGCTGGGATTACAGTAATTTGTATATTTTTTAAGCCTCATTTTAAAGTTACTTAGGAGAATATGTTCTTGCTTTGTTGAATAGAGATGATGGAACTGTTCTTAATACTTTTTTTTTTTCAGTTTTTTAAAAAAATTTTATTTTATTGTTACATTTTAGGTATGCAGTATATTGACATTCATCATTGGAAATTTGCACCTTTACATAATCTCTCTTGGTTCTCATTTTTCCCCATTCCCCTGCCTTTCCTTCAACCCCTTCATCCCTCCCTATTTACAAAGACTTTGTTTCCACTTTTTCATTTTCTTCTCTTTTCTTTTGGTACTGGGGATCGAACTCAGGACCTTGTGCTTTCGAGGCAGGAGCCGGAACCACTGAGCTAAATTCCTGGCCCTTTTCATTTTCTCATATTAATTCCATTCCCTTCTTTCCTTTCCTCTACCTCTCCCACTTCCCCTTCCCCCCTTTTCTTCCTATTTCACATTATCTATTATACTTTTTAGTCCTTGTTTACACTTTCAGTTTCTCACACTAGAGAAACTATTTGGTATTTACACATGTGTGTCCTATTTATTTCATTTAAGAGTATTGCTTCAGTGTGCATCCATTTAACTATAAATGTCTCTAATTTCTCTTTTTTTTTTTTTGGTACCGGGGATCAAACTTGGGTCCTTGTCCTTGTGCAGCAGGCGGAGGAAACCACTGAGCTAAATCCCTGGCCCTAATTTCTCATTTTTTATGGCTGAGTAGTACTCCATTTTATTGTTCTTAATACTTTCTTAAATTTTTTTTTCTTGGTACTGGGGATCAAATTCAGGTCTTTGTGCTTGCAAGGCAGGTGCAGCACCACTGAGCTAAATACCAGGCCCACTTTCTTAAAAATTTTACAGCTTTTAATTGTTCAACCTGTATGGCATAGAAAAAGCCAAGGCAGCTTGTTAATTGAAATTCAGAAATATCAAGTAGTATTTTGAAAGACCGAGTAACTGCTTAAAGACCTTGTTTTACTATAGTAGTATATTGTTTGAGCTTTGTGATTCTTCAAATATAATTTGAAAACAAGAAAGAATGGTAAAATGTATCTCTTCAAATCAGAGTGAACTTTTGTTAGATTTGAAAATGTTTTAAAATCTTAAAGGGTATTGAATTGAGTAGATAACACAAGCCATTTTAGCTGCTTCGATTCTAAAAGTTTTCAACAACAATGGCGCCATTTATTGGGGTCCTAGTCTGCCAGTGCTAAGGATTTTAATTCATTACTTGGGAGAATTTATCAGGTGTGTTCTTTCCTCCGTCACTGTGGTGAAGAATGTATTGTATTTACTTTCACAGTGGAATGAAGTGGTTCCTTGGGTTGCAGTTTCTCAGCTGTTACCAATGGTATTTTGGGATGATTATTGATAGGGGGTCCTGGACTGTACATTGTAGATTGTCTATCAGCATTCCTGGCCTCTACCCATTCCACCCAGTAGTGCATACCTTATAGTTGTGACAAAGATGTCTAGTGCCAAATTGTCCCCGGGAGAGAAAATCATTCCAGGTGTCAGTAAAGCCACTGTGTTAAGGTGTTTCAGTGAAGACCTTTATGGTTATTATGAAGCAAGTAAGAACATCTAATAGGGTCATGAAATCAGAAACTGTAGCTTGTGTATTTGTGGTATTATTAGATTATGATACTTCTTTGTGAATTCAGTAGTGACAGTTCAACCTTTACAATGCATTAAGTACTGAGAAATTCCTTAGCACAAGAGATCAGTTTAAAGGAAATATTTTTGATGGGCTGGGGATTTAGCTCAGTGGCATCTCTCCTGCCTCGAAAGTACAAGGTCCTGAGTTCCATCCCCATGCCAAAAAAAAAAAAATTGTGTCTTGCAGGTGACAATTGTGTGCACACCTGTAATCCCAGCACTGAGGCTGAGTCAGAAGGGTCTCCTCGAGTTTGAGGCCCACCTGGGCTAACAGTGACTTCAAGGTCTCAAAAAAACAGCCCCCCCCCCTTTTTTGTGTCTTGCTGGGCGTGGTGGTGCCTGCCTGTAATCCCAGCACTTGGGAGGCAGAGGCTGGAGGGTCTCCAGTGCTACATAGTAAGTTCAAGGCCAGCCTGAACTAGTGAGACCCTGTCACAAAAAACGAAACCAAACCAAAAGAATCCAATTGTCTTTCCAGAGAGGTTTTCCATTTATATGGAGTATTGTTTACTGAGGACCGACCTATGCCAGTCACTTTTAAGTACTCCACCTATGTTATCTCATTTAATCCTTCCAAAAGGAAATAGATGTAGAGAGGTCAAGTAGCTGCTGATAGTGGTGGTGTTAGAAGAGCCAGGACCTTATTTATTTATTTTTATTAGTACATTTTAGATATACCTATTGATAACATTCATAATAGGGAATTTGTACCTATACATGATATATCTGGCTGCTTTTTTCCCCATTCCCCTCCTCCCTTCCAACCCTTCTTCACCTTATTTACAGAAGCTTTGCTTCCATTTTTTTTCCTTCAATTTTTTTCTTGTCCCTTCCTTTTCCCCTCCCCCTTCCCTTGCTCCCCTTCTCATTTGAACATTTTCTTCCCATTTGCCAGTGTCTATTAAACATTTTGGTAAGACCTTCTTAGACTGTTGTTTTAATTGGGTACGTTGTCCCCCAAGGAACAGTAATTAGTAATCATGAAGTGGGTTTTAATTTAATTCAGCAAATAGCAAAATTGGTTTTCCCATTATTTTATTTGTGTGTGTGTGTTTGTGTGTGTGTGTTTTCTTTTGAGACAGGGTCTTGCTATGCAGTTCAGGCTGGCCTTGAACTCTGGTCAGTACTGTCTCAGCCTCCCATTTGCTGGGATAACAGGCATGTGCCATCATGCCCAGCTGCCGATTTATTATTTTTTTATTTTTTATTTTTTTGGTACCGGGGATGGATCCAACTCAGGACCTTGTGATTGTGAGGCAGGTGAGGTACCCCTGAGCTAAATCCCTGGCCCCCGTTTTGTGTTTTTGATGGTACTGGGGAGTGAACCCAAAGCCTTTGCACTGAGCTATATCCCTGCCCACTTTTGAGAAAGGTCTTCCTAAATTGTACAGGCTGGGTTTGAATTTGTGGTTTTAGGGCTGGGGATTTAGCTCAGTGGTTCTGCCACCTGCCTCTGCCTGCCTCGAAAGTGCAAGGACCAGAGTTCATCCCCAGTACCAAAAAAAAAAAAAAAAAAAAAAAAGAATTTGTGGTTTTAAGTCTTTATCAAAATAATTATCATGAACAGAGATTAACAGCCAGACTAACAGAGGTTTCAAAAACAAAAACCAACAAAAAACTCCGGTAAAACACATAAAATACTGGGGTGTGGTGGTGCACATCTATAATCCCAGCACTGGGGAGTTGAGGCAGGAGGATGGAAGCAAGTTCAGGGTCAGCCCAGGCCTCATAGTGAGTTCACAGATAGCCTGAACTACATACCGAGATCCTGGGATGCAGCTCTGAGATACATCACCTGCCTGGCAAGCATGACGCCCTGAGTTCAATTCCTGGTACAAAAAACCCCCACATAAAACAATTACACTAAATCGAGGTATACTCCTAAAAAGTATATGTTAGCCATTGTCAGTTTAAGGCCAATATTCTGTAGAATTAGGAAAATGTCTTTGAACATCATAGAGTGAAAATAATGCTACATCTTTTGGTGTTAGCAGTTTACTCAGGAAAAAAAATGAGACTAGTTGTGCTCATTCCTTACCCAGACCCTACCAGATTTTATTATATGGTGAATGTTTTTATAGGTTTTTTTTTTTTTTCCATATATGGTGAATGTTTTTAAGAAATAAGCTTTTTTTTTTTTTTAAACACCTTACTTGAGGGTGTTTAGATTTTATTAAACATTTTCATAGGCATGCATAGGCCATTTTCACAGATATTCTAGAACTTGGAAGACTCTCTATACAATAACAGTAAAATAATTGGGCTTATTTTACTGTAGGAGGGGTTTTTTTTTTTTTTTTGAGACAGGGTCTCACTATGTAGTTCAGCCTTGAACTTAACTATGTAGCCCAGCTTGGCCTTGAACCCATAGCAAAGCATGCCCAGTTTACTGTAGAAGTCTTGATTGTACATTTAAAGTAATCTGGAAAATTCTAAAATTTATGGCTTCCTGAGTTCTCATGTAAGTGATAATGGGTTTCTCTATGTGCATTAGAATCACAGGGCAGGCCATGGTGTGCATGCCTGTAATCCCAGCACCTGGGAGGGAGGCTGAGGAAGGAAGAATGTGCCTTCCAGGCCAGCCTGAACTGCAAAGCAGATGCTATCACAACAAAACAAACAGAACCCCCCACCCCAACCAGAAAACAACAGATTCCTGGCTGATCTCCAGAATACTAGTTCAGATGTCTTGATGGGGCCCAAAATTTGTTTGTATTTATTTTTATTTGACTTTATTTAATTTACTTCTCCCAAATCTACTTGAACCTGGAATCATCATTTTTTTTTTTAATAGCAGAAGATTTACTGGTACATTTTAGGTATACATAATAACATTCATCATAGGGAATTTGCACCTGTACATGATACATCTTGCCTCTTTTTTTCCTTTACCCCTGTCCCCTCCCTTTGTACAAAAGTTTTTGGTTTTTTTTTTTAAAACCGGGGATCGAACTCCCATCCTTGTGCTTGTGAGGCAGGCCGTGGAACCAGTGAGCTAAATCCCCAGCCCCTGTACAAAAGTTTTGTTTCCTTTTTTTTCCTTTTAATTTCTCTTTTTTTTCTTGCCCTTCCTTTCTCCCTCCCTCCTCCCTTATTCCCCTTCCCATTTGAACATTCCAAAATAATTTTTTTTTTTTGGTGCTGGGGACTGAACTCAGGTAGTTGGGCAAGGCAGGCGGTGGAACCACTGAGCTTAAATCCTTGGCCCCTCCAAAATAATTTTTTGAGGGAGGTGGGGTGGTAATGTATTTTAAACCCAGCCCCCCCCCCCCTTTTGAGACAGGGTTTTACTTTTACTATGAAGTGCACGGCCTTGAGTTCACTGTGTAGCCAAGGCTAGCCTTGAACTTGCAGCTGTCCTCCTACCTCAGCTTCTTGAATGCTAGGATTATAGGCATGAGCCACCTGGTCCCCCTCATCCCCACTTCGAGACAGGGTCTGCCTGAGTTGCCAGATTGCCCAAATTGGGCTCAACCTTGCCATCTTCCTCCTTCCAAGCCTTCTGGAGTACTGAGATTACAGGCATGTGCCACCAAGCATGGATAATTAATTTTTTTGGATTTATTGAGACAGGGTTTTGCTATGTGGGCCAGGGTGGCCTTGAATTCACTATGTATCCCAGGTTGTCCTCACAGTGATCATCCTGCCTCAGCCTTCTGAATGCTGGGATTACAAGGATGTGCTACCGCACCCAGTTTAGTAATCCACTTTTTAAAGCAGCACTTAGATCATACTGAAGCTGGTGGTTTTGAGCCACACAGTAAAGTACTCTAAAGCCCACAGCCCCTGATCTTGTCTCATTAGCAGCCCTGGTGTATAGGCTACTCAAAGAGACCCTTCTTCAAAGGAGAGGCAGAAAGATTTAATATTTCTTAAAGGCCTTTCTAGATTGGATCTCTAACATACAGTCCTAATAAAATCTTACACAAGTGGAAATAGTTATTAGTCTTCAGTAGATGATTCTGGCTCTTGAGCATAATATTAAGGGTTTGTTAATCCTTATATTTAGAAATGGGAAAAACTTACAGTGCATCAAACTAATTGTTTAACAGTTTGAGAATTTTTATATCCAGAAATCATTGCACTATTAACTTTTCAGTGAGTAATTGGATTTTGTTATGATTAAGCAATAAGTTACCTATAACCTGAGCACTCTGGGAGGCTAGGGCAGGAGGATCACAAATTTGAGCCCAGAATTATGAGACCCTGTCTCAAAAAAAGGGAGGAAGGGGCTGGGGATTTAGCTCAGTGGTTTCGCTGCCTGCTGCGCAAGTGCAAGGACCCAAGTTCGATCCCCGGTACCAAAAAAAAAAAAAAGGGCTGGGACTGTTGTTTAGGGGGAAGACCCTGGGGCTCAACCCCAAGTACCGCAAAACCAAACCAAACAAGGATTAAATGACTTTTAAGCAATAATTTGTTCAGTGAATTTGTTATTTAATGGAATTTAGTTTCTTATAAATATAAAAGTTGCCAGGCACATCTGTAATCCCAGCAGTGGGGAGGCTGCAGCAGGAGGATAGAGGTGAGTTTGAGGCTAGCCTGAACTACAGACTGTCTCAAAACAAAAAACAAAACAAGAGTTTAATCCCTGCCTCTAGAGATTGAATCCAGGGCCTAGCGAGCACTGTACCACTGAGTCACATCCTCAGATCTTTTAAATTTTTTTGAGATGAGATCTTGCTAAATTGTCCACGCTGGCTTCAAACTTGAGATCTTCCTACCTCAGCCCTCTGAGTAGCTAGGTGCCTTCATTCCCTGCTTGCACTAGTCTTAAAATTAATTACTTTTAAAATTTTTATTTTATTTTATCCCATTCCCCCTCCCCTTCCTATGTACAAAAGCTTTGTTTTCATTTTTTCCTTCTATTTTGACTTTTTTCTTTTCCTCCTTCCTCCCTCCTCCCTTTGTTCCCCTTCCCATTTGAACACTTCCTATTTCCCAATATCCATTATACATTTTAGTCCTTATTTATATTTTCAGTTTTTCACACCAGAGAAACAATGCAGTAATTAAACATGTGTGATTTATTTCACTTAAGAGTATGGTCTCAAGGTCCATCCATAAAGCTATAAAGTTCATCCTCCTTTTTTTGGGGGGGGTACCAAGGATCGAACTTGGGTCTTTGGGTTTGCGAGGCAGGCAGTGAAACCACTGAGCTAAATCCCCGGCCCTAAGGTCATCCTTTATGGCAGAGTAGTACTCCATTGTATTAAATTTTTTTTTTTTTTCCAGTACTGGGAATCAAACTCAGGACCTTGGGCTTGCCAGACAGGCGTGGCACACTGAGCTAAATCCCTGACCCTAAACCATATCTTTATCTATTTGTTAGTTGATGGACATTTGGGCTGTTTCCAAGATTTAGCTATTACAAACCGTGCTGATATGAACATGAGTGTGTGTATATCACTGTGGTGTGATACCAAGAAGGGGAATAGCTGGGTCAAATGGAACCTCTTGTTTTAGTTTTTTGAGGAATCTCCGTACTGATTTTCACAGTGGTTGCACCAGTCTACACTCTCACCAGCAGTGGAGAAGGGTTCCTTTTTCCTACAGCCTCTCCAGCATTTGTTATTGGTTAGTTTCTTTCATTTGTTGGTACCGGGCATCAAAGTCAGGACTTGCTTTCAAGGCAGGCGCGGTGCCACTGAGGTAAACCCTTGGTCCTTTTTTTTTAATTGGTTAATTTCTTTTTTTTGTACCCGCGATGGAACTGGGGACCTTGTGCTTGGGAGGCAGGCGGAGGAACCACAGAACTAAATCCCTAGCCCTATTGGTTAATTTCTTGATAGCAGCCATTTTTTCTAGAGTGAAATGGAATGTCGGCATTTTTAAAATTCGCGTTTCTCGAATGACCAGTGGTGTTGAACATTTTTTCATGTGTTTATTTGCTGTTTCTATTTCTTCATCTGAGAAGCGTCTCTTCATTTCAGATCTGGGTTATATTTCAATTATTATTACTATATTTTTGATACAGAGTCTCCCTATGTAGTTCTGGCTGTCCTTAAACACAGTATGTTGCCTAGGTTGGCCTCAAACTCATGGCGATCCTCTTGCCTTACCCCTGTGTGAAGGCCCTGGGTTCAATTCCCAGTGCTGCCAAAAAGGGGGAAGGAGTTACACCTTTTTCTACTTAAAGCCTAGGGTGGTGAACCTATGGCACGCATGCCCTCTGTTGGCGAGCAAGCCAAGTTGCCCCAGCAGTTAAGCATCGGATAGCAATTGTTTGTTTTAAACTAAAACCTTAGTATTTAGGTTTATTTATTTTTTATCATTCATTCATTCATTTTGAGACAGGGTCTTGCTATGTAGTTCAGGCTTGCCTTGAACTCACTGTGTAGCCCAGGCATGCCTCAAACTGGTAGCGATCCTCCTGCTTCAGCCTCTGAAGTGCTGGGATTACAGGAATGCACCACCACACCTGGCCAGTATTCAGGTTTAATTGCAGTGTTGGCATTTTGTGATAAATAAGTGGGTTTTGGGTTGTAGTTTGGACACTCAGTCTTTAAAAGGTTTGCCATCACTTCCCATCGGAGTTTGTATGATCCTTTGATTTTTCTCATTTTTCTTTTTTTTTTTGGTTCCAAGAATTGAACTCAGGACCTTGTGCTTGCCAGGCAGGCGTGGCACCACTGAGCTAAATCCCTGGCTTTGAGTCTAATTTTTTTTTTTTAGGTAATCCAAATTGGGATATTCTAGAGAAAGTAGTATATATATGTACATATATAGGATAATGTATATATAGTGTAGTATATAGTACAGTATATACATGTGTTTTAAAATTTTCTGATTATACACAGATATTGCTATTGTGAAAATTTGGAAAAGCTGAAATGTACATGATAAACATCAGCCATTCCTTTGCAGAGTTTGTTAACATTTATTTTTCTTTTCCCTGCATTTGTCTTTTTTTGGTTGTTTGAGACGGGGTCTTGCCATGTAGCCCAGGCTGGCCTTGAACTCCAGCCTCAACCTCCCAAGTGCTGCAGTTACAGGGATGTGCTGTCATGCCTGGGTTCTTTTTTTTTTTTTTGGTACTGGGGATTGAATTTAGGACCTTGTTCTTTCAAGGCAGGAGGCAGCACCACTGAGCTAAATCCCCAGCCCCCATGCCTGGCTTCTTTGCCTTTTTTTGTAAACTGAAATTCTGAAAAGAACCCCCCCACCCCCACCCCATACTGGGGCTTGAACCCAGGGCTGTAGGCATGAGGTACATCCCCAGTCCTCCCTTCCCCCTTATCTTTGAGACAAGGTCTTACTGAATTGGAGTGTCCGGTTCCAGCCTTCCAGAATTCTGGGATTACAGGTGTGCACTGCCACACCAGGGTTAAGGCTAGTGTTTTGTTTTTCCAGTACTAGAGATTGAACCCAGGGGCTTAACACTGAACTACTGTTTTAAATATTGTATACTGTTCATTAAACTTTTTTTTTCCCCAAAAAACTTTTAAGTCTTCCTTACTTTTAGAAGGGGAACTCCTATTGCTATTGGCTACACCTTGTTTCTCGTCTTTTTATGCGTTAGGATTCTAAAAACTTATCTTTTTTGTTTTTGAGACGGGGTCTCAGTTTATAGTGCAGGCTGGCCTTGAATTCATGGTGATTCTCCTGCCCCAGCTTCCCTAGTGCTGCTAGGATTACAGGCATATGCCATTCTGCCTGGTTTAAAACTAAAGTAACAATTTCAAGGCTTATGTAGCAAGGAGTGTTACTCTAGTCTAAGTCCTTAATATTTTTTCACTGTATGTGAGCAGAGGATAATTTTTTTTGTTTAATAATACATAGGCTGGTTTATATCTTAGTAGTCTTATTTATATTTAATAATGGATAGATTGGTTGTATCTTAGAGGTCTAAGTTAAATTGTACTAAATGTTGTTGTCCCGTCATCGTCCTGTATTGTGTATGTGTCCCACTTCGGACATCCAAGTTGTGATAGTTTCCCTAGGGAAATAGTGTAATTTTCAGTGTTGTCTTTGGCCGTTTCTACATCTCTCCCTTAGGATTATACCTTTGTTGCAGCTTGTGCTCTTAGCATTTGCCAGGTGTAAACAAGAACAAAACTATGGCTCTCTGGTTTGGTTTATATTGATTTCTTACAGGTGCAGCAGTAGCACAGATGAGGGTGTTATGAGGGAGGGTCTGCCAGACCTTCAGAGGCCCAGTAAGGCATGTGATGTGGCTGCTGGGGGAACAGTACAGGATTTTTGGGGAGGGCTGTATGCATGCTGGGGACCAAACTCAGAGCCTTTTCCTGTGCTAGACATGTCCTTTACCTCTGAGTTGCACTCCCAACCCTGTTTTTTGTTTTGTGGGTGTCTTTTTTGTTGTTGTTTTTGTGGTAGCCTTTGAACTGAGCAACATGCCCATCCTTTTTTTTTTTTTTTTTTTTTTTTTGTACTGGGATCAAACTCAGGGCCTTGGGCTCCAAAAGCAGGTGTGGTGCCACTGAACTAAATCCCTGGCCCTCCCAACCCTTTTTGAGATAGGGTTTTGCCTGTTTGCTCAGGCTAGACCTGGATTTAGGATCTTCCTCTTTCAGGTTCTTGAGTAAGATGTGCACCACCGCACCTGGCTTGTTCATGTTTTTTTTTTTTCACTAAATTTTAAACAGCTTTAGATTTAGAGAAAAATTGTTGTGGGGATAGTACAGAGTTCCCATATATACTTTATAATCAGGTTCCCCTGTTTTTAAAATCTTAAATGTGTGTGGCATATTTATTACAATTAGTGAACCCGTTATTCATATATTATTATTAACTAGAGCCTATACTTTATTCATATTTGCATTGTTCTCACTTGATGTCCTTCCAGGATACCATATTGTGTTTGGTTGTTATGTCTTTTTAGACTCTTGTGGTCTGTGAGTGTTTCTTAGCGTTTGCTTGTTTTTCATGTCTCACTCTCTTGGTGAATACTGGTCAGGTACTTTGTAGAATGTCCCTCCATCTGGGTTTTTCTAATTTTTTCTCATGATTAGCCTGGGATAATACATTTTTAGGAAGAATACCATAGAAATAAGGTGTTCACATATTGGTGGTATGTGGTAGTCACACAACATCACTGTGTACATCACTTGATTAAGGTAATGTTGGCCAGGTTCTGTATAGTAATATTGTTTTTTCTTACTCTTTTCTTTGTAAGTTACTAAGTCCAGTCCACACTAATGGAAGGGGAGGACTAAACATCTGGAGAAAGGCATATCTTCTTATATTTGGGGTTCTTATATAACTACGAATTGTTTCTTCTCTATTGGTTTACTTATTCATAAGCAGTGTAGACTTGTGCATTTTATTTTATATTTGGGGGAAAAATGTGTTATTCATACTTTTCCATAGATACATTTTAAGAACCAAGTCACATGAGTCCGGCAAATCCAAAATCTTCTGGGTAGACTGGGCAGGCTGGAAACCCAGGGAAGAGTTGATGTTGCAGTTCCAGTGGGAGGGCAGTGTTTTCTATTGAGGCCTTCAACTGACAGGGTAAGCCTCATGTGTATTATGTAATATCATCTACTTCAGTCAAAAATCTGACATACTTATTTTACTTTATCTTTTTGTGGTACAGGGGATTGAACCGAGGGCTTTGCTTTATGCTAAGCAAGTGCTCTACCACTGAACTACATTTTCTAACCCTTCCCCCTTTTTGTGAGGCAGAGTCTTGCTAAATTACCCAGGCTGGCTTTGATGGCGATTCTCCTGACTCAGCCTCCAAAAATGCTAGGCATGCACTACCATTCCCAGTTTGGATGTATGTTTTGCCAGTATTTCCTCTCAGTCTTGTGTCTTTTGAAGTGATTTTTTTTTTTCCCTTTGGTGTATGGATTGTTTCACTTAGCATAATGTTTTTAAGGATTGATCATCCATGTTGTAGCATAAATCCATTGTTCTAAAATCATTTGTGGAAACATATCCTTTTCCTGTTGAATTTGGAACTTTTGTTGAAAACATGTTGACTAACTTTTGTATGCCTTTCTGAGACTATTGTATCGCTCTGATCTGTGTGTTTTTTTGTATCACATTGATTGTTGTATAATAGTTCCTTGAAATTACCAGTCTTCCAACTCTATTTTCAATTATAGTTGTTTTGACTTTTAGAGTTTTTTTTTTTTTTAAGTCAGTTTGTTTCTACAAAAAAGCCTGCTGTGATTTTGAGTAGACTTACAGTGATTATTACATAAATTTGGGGGAGAATTAATGTCTTAGTTGAGTCTATGAAGATGGTATAGCTTTTCCATTTATATAGGTCCTTATTAATTTTAGCAAAGTTTGTAGTTTTCCATGTTTGGGTAGATCTCATACTTGTTTTGTTAAATGTATTCTTGAGTGTTTCATGTTTTAAAAAGATACTGCTCTAGCTGGGGATTTAGCTCAGTGGTTCTGCCACCTGCCTTGCAGGCGCAAGGTCCCAAGTTCGATCCCCGGTACCAAAAAAAAAGATACTGCTGTAAATAATATTTTCCAAGTATTCCATTTATTTGTACAAATACAGTTGACTGGTATTTTGACTTTGTATCTTGCAGCCTTGCTATATTGAATTATTAGATCTGGTAACTTTAAAATATTTTTTGTATATATGAGTGTGTGTGTGTGTGTGTGTGTGTGTTTTGTTCTTTTCAGTGGTAGCTAGGGGTTTGAACCTAGGGGTTCATACATGCTATTTTTTTTTTTTTGGTACTGGGATCGAACTTGGGACCTTATGCTTTTGAGGCAGGTGGCAGAACCACTGAGCTAAAACCCCGGCCCCATACATGCTATGTTAAGCAAGCGTTTCTACTACAAGCTCCATCCCCAGCCTTGATCTGGTAGTTTTCTGATATTTTCCTTAGGGTTTTTTATGTATAAGGTTTTGGTCTGCAGATAATTACAACTTTAGTTCTGTGTATGCTTTTTCTTTCTTACAGTGTCTATGACTTCAAGCACATATTGTATAGTGATAAAATGATTTCGTGTTTCTGAACCTGGATTATGATTGCTGTCTTTTTTTTTTTTTTTGGTGCCAGGGATCGAACTTGGGTCCTTGCCCCCTTCAAGGCACACGTCGGAATCACTGAGCTAAATCCCCAGCCCTGACTGCTGTTTTTTAACTGTTTTCTTTTTTTTCTTTTTAATTTTTTGAGTGAGAGTCTCCTTATTAGTTCAGGTTGGCCTTGAACTCACTATGTCTCAGCCTCCCGAGTGCTGGGATCACAGATGTGTGCAACCACGTCCTGCTGTTCTTTTAACTTTTAACCCCCCACCCCCCAGGTGGGGGGGGAATCAAACTCAGGACCTTGCACTTGTGAGGCAGGCACAGAGCCACTGAGCTAAATCCCTGGCCCCCTTTAACTTTTAACTCTTGCTGAGCTCTATCTGAACTGGCCCATCACACACCCTAGAGCTAAGCCATACTGAAAGTTACCCTGGAAGTTTCTCTCTGCCTCTGTCTCTGTCTCTCAGTATTTGGGATTGAACCCAGGGTATTCACAATGGGCTACACCCCCAGCCTTTTTTTTATTTTGAGACAGGATCTTGCTAAGTCACTGAATTGCTTAGGCTGAGCTATAATTTGTAATCTTCTTGCCTTACCTTCCTAGAGTGCTGGGATTAGGATGTGCACCACCACGGCCAGCTTCTCTAAGTCATTTTTAAAGGCCTTTCAGTAATTTTGTAAGCACCCAGTTCCTTCTTAGGACATCTAAAATATTAATGCTTTTGTTCTAGGAAGCTTGATTGATACACTTTCACTTACCATATGGATCACGTCAAGTGTCCTTCGGAGACTATTGCTCAAGTAATAAGTAACATTGAAATAAAGGAAACTGTCTTGTTTCTTTTTCAATGATTATTTCATGACCTCATTTTTTATGTGCTAGAAAACATTTTCTGTGTAGAAAGGGAAGGCAGTATTATTCCTAAGATAATATGGTTATATTATCTATGAGTGGTTTAAATAGATAACAGTGGCTCAGCCACTTAATTGTAAGTTTCTTCTTTCAGTCCCTGGGTGCACATTTTCACAAGCAATTTAATTTGAAGAGTAACTCTCCTCAAAGCAAGACATTCTATGAATGCTTTATTATTTTGAAGTGCTTTGGGTAAAATTTAGTTTTAACTGCCTTGACAAATGTTCTATGTTACCTTACTCATACTTATGGAATAGAAATTTATTCATTTGTGTGTTATAAAGAAGATTCAAACATTTCTAAGAATTGCTGTTGATCAGATAGTCTCATTCATTAGGTAAATATTCGAATGTCTTTAATATTGGGGTTGAGAGATACAGGAGAAATTGCCTTATTTTTTGGTGGGACTGAGGATAAAACCCAGGACCTTAGCTACATCCTCAGTTCGTTTTATTTTTTAAAATTTTGAGATATGGTCTTGCTGAGTCGTCAACTGACCCTTGCACAGACTGACTTGAAGTTGGATCTTTCTGCTTAAGTCTCCCATGGACCACCACACCTGGTGAGAAGTTGCTTCTTGTAGGATGTAGGTTTGTTTAGTATAGATAACAGTCAGATTTATTGCCATAAATTAGGGGGAGTATGTTCCAGGAGGAATTAGGGAAAAACATCTATGTGATAGCTAAGCTGGGACTAAAGGATAATTAGTAGGAGCCTGTCAGATGTTGAAAAAGGCTAGGGTACTTGAGGAAACTGAAAGAGGTTCAGAATGGCTGTGGTGGTACATGAATCAATGGAAGGGGTTTACAGCATTTTACGTATCCATTGTTATAAAACCCCATTAAGGCCTTCAAGAAGGTATTTGCTCCACTTGAGATTTACTGTCAGTTGATCATTTAGATTATATGCAGCTGTACTATAGGTACTTTGTCAGTGTAGTCTGAGATTTACCACATTCATTCAGCTGTGTCAAGAGAAACTTTTTTTTTTTTAAGGCTGTGCAGTCTTGTTTCATAGTCTGAGATCCATGGAATTCTTGGATGGACATTGTAGTCTGGAATCCCATGAAATTATAAAATTTTCTGTGTGCGTTTGGTGGATGGGAGATCTTTCTGTATCATTTAGATTCTCATAAGAGTTTTAGAAACCACCTGCCTATTGGTGTCCTCTTCTCTGGCAGTAGTTTATCATTGTTTTAGATTTGCTTAAACTGTGCTGCAGACTAGTCAAAGAGCTCTCTGAATCTATACTGAGGTGTGTCTTCACCGAATTGTGCTTTGCTGTGATGTCACTGCTAACCCTAGAGGTATGCTATAAGTAGCAGGCCCTTGAACTCATTTTGGATATTGCAAAGGTGTTGTATTGTGGTGTTTCTTGAAAGAGAACCTTTGAGAGTAATGTCATCTTGTAACATTACAAATAATTGTCTTCAGTCCAGGCATGGTGGCACATGACTAATTGTAGCACTGGGGTTGAGACAAGAGGTTTGCTGTGAGTTCAAGACCAATCTGGGATATATAGTGAGTTCAAGGCCCTCCAGAATTGCGTAGGGAGATCCTGTGTCAAAACAAATAATTGTCTTCAGTCAGTCAGAAAAGAATGGTTTTTCAGCCAGGTATGGTGGTGCATACCCTGTGATCCAAGCACTTAGGAGGCTGTATCTGAGAATTAAGTTTGAGGCCAGCGTCGGGTACATGATGAGGCCTTGTCCTCAAAACAAAGGAAAAAAAGAAATGGGGAGGGGGATGCCTTTTCCATTCTTAAAGCAATTATATGGCTATGTGATCAGATTTTTATATCAGCTTCTGGAAATCTTGAATGCATTAAATTGTCATCAGAAATTAAGTATCAGCCAGGCATGGTGACAAAAGCCTGTAATCCCAGCACTTGGGGAGGCTGAGGCAGAATTCCTGTGAGTTTGAGGCCAGCCTGAGTTAAACATAATGAGTTAAAGGCTACATAGCCAGACCCTGTCTCAAAAAAGAAAAAAAAGTGTTATCTACTACTTTAGAGCTGCAATTGTAGGCTGTTAGCTTTGTGAATTTATAGGACTCTAATAGGCATTTTAAAGTGCCTTTGGTGTTTTTTTCCCCTTTTTTCTGTTTTCAGACAAGGTCTGGCTGTGTAGTCCAGGCTGGCCTTGAACTCACTGTGTAGCCCAGGCTAGCCTCTGACTCTCAGAAATCGTCCTGCCTTACCTTCCTGAGTGCTGGGATTAGCCCAACTAACTGCCTTTGGTGTTTTGAGACAAGACTGGCCTTGTAGCTCAGGCTAGCCTTAGCCTCCCTTAGGTTGAGATTACACATGTGTGCCAGTGTGACCAGCCTGAAGCACATTTATTTTTTTTTCCGGTACCGGGGATCAAACTTAGGGCCTTGCATTTGCAAGGCAGGCAACAGCGCCATTGAGCTAAATCCCCAGCCCCCTGAAGCACATTTTTACATTGACATGACATTTCTTTCTTTTCTTTTCTTTTCTTTTTTTTTTTTTTTGGTGCTACTAGCGATTGAACTCAAGGTCTTTGCACTGAAATACATCCCCAATCCTTACTTTTAATTTTTGTTTTGAGACAGGGTCTCTAGGTCACTAAGTTGCCCAGACTGGGTTTGAATTTGTGATCTTTCTGCTTTAGCCTCCCAGAGTGTGGGATTATAAGTGTGTGCTATGCCCCACTCCATATGCCTGACTCTATTTAATATTTCTAGTTTCTTTCTCTCTCTCTCTCTCTCTCTCTGAGACAGGATCTCACTATGTAGCTGAGGGTGGCCTTGAACTCTTGGCAATTCTCCTGCCTCAGCCTCCCAAGTGCTGGGATACAAGTGTTTGCCACCACTCCTGCCTGGCTACTTTTCTCTTTTTCTTTAAAATATTTTATTTTTTTCATTTAATGTTTCTCTTTCTAATTTCCAATTTATATTATTTTGCATTTTATGTATCTTGGTTAATTACCTTTTACTTGGGGCAATTTTCTTTTCTTTTGGCGGACTTCTGGGGACTTAGAACTTCACGAGTGGGAGGCAAGTGTGCGCTCTACCATTGAGCTATACCATTAGCCCCAGGTAAGATATTTAAAAGTAAGCCCCAGACTTTTATAGGAACTTTACCTTTTCTCTTCTGTATATTTCTTTCCTTATATACATTTTATTTGGAAGTGTTCTATTGTTTTCCCCACATAGGTATAGTATGGTAAATGCATATTTTAAGGGTGTTACGGGCTTGTCTCTAGATGTCCCCCCAAAGCCTCATGCGGTCATGGGGGGGGAGCTTTTCAGAGGTGGCTGGATCTAGAGTTGTGGGGTGCTGGGATCAAGGGTGTGTGATTACTAAATCAGTCTACTGATGGGTTTGGCATAGTTCTGGCTAGGATTAAGGGTGTGAGTGCTACACCTGCCCTAGGACAGGTATCCTGCATAGAATACAGGGGACAGAAAGAGGGCTAATGTCCTCTCACCTGCCTGCTTACTCTGGACTATCTTTCCTATGTGATGGCCCTCTGGCATGCCACCCTGCCTGGGACCCAGCCCACTATGGACTGAAACCTCTACAAACAGTGAGCCAAATAAACCTTTCCTCCTTAACCAATGAGAAAAGTAACTAAGACAAAGGGAAAAAGGATCAGTTCAAACGTTGTTTTCTTTTTGTTGCTTCTGTGACATCTTGTTCCTTGCAGATAGTTGTTCAAGGCTGTTGGCCCTGAGAATATATCTAGAGTAGGACTGAATATATTTTTAGTGAACTTTTCACTCAATTTTCTTTAACCTTAAAGTATTATTTTGTGTTTGGCTCTTTTTACATATGTGGGGCCTGGGGATTTAGCTCAGTGGTTCCACTGCCTGCCTCGCAAGCTCAAGGTCCCAAATTCGATCCCCGGTACCAACAAAAACAAACAAACAAAATACATGTTTGCTCTTGGTTCTTTTTCTGATATCAGCTGGTCAGTCTATCAGGATCCCATTTCTTCTTACAAGAATTTTTAATGGAGAACGTTATATTTTTTATAATAATCACTTTTTCTTAGTCTTTTTTTTAGCATCCCATTTCTTAATTTCCATTCTTCTTACTCTGATTCTTCAGTCGTGTATAATTCTTTATAATGTATAATCACGGATGTAGCATGTCATGCATAATCACTAGAAGGGATTATACATAACTGTCATAAACTTGACAGAGTGGTTCATGATAGGTATATAGAAAAGCTGGATGGACACTTGTATAGTTGAACAATGTTTATATATCCAGAATGGTGTTTTGATCAGTTTTTGGTAACTAGGATGGACATTCTGTTGTTTTGCATCAGAATTCCTGAACTTGGCTTGATCTAATTCCAAAATAGTCATTCAAATAGTCACTAGCAGACATTTGCTGTATATAGTAAGTTTGTAGCAATCACAGGAATTGAATACTTTTAAGTTGGTTGATAAAATCAGGATTTAGAAAGTTTTCTACAGGCTTGAACAGTTGGCCAAGAAATTTGCTAAAAATTAGGATGAGTATTGGTTTTGAAAAAATGTGCCAGTACCACTTGTGGAATGATAGCTAGACTGGGAGCTTGTGAGAAGACCTATACTGGTCATCTTTTGTGTTGTAATAGACTAGGCTATTCTGAGGCTAATAAAACCTTATACAACCCTAAAATCTCAATGGCTTAAAAGACAAAAGTTTCTCATTAGTTTAGATTGGCAAAGGTCCATGTTTACTGAGGTTACTCGGTAACAGCAGCCACCATCACAAATGTTCCAGAGCAGCTTTTTCTTTTTGGAGACAGGGTCTTGCTGTGTAGTTCAGGCTGGCCTAGAACTGACTATACCCTAGTCTGGCCTCGGAAGTCATGGCAGTTCTTATGGCAGTCTCTGCTGAGATTATAGGCATGCACCACCGCATCCAAGTCTAGAGACTTCTTGAGGCTCTTACTCTTAACAGTTAAATACCCTTGCCACAAGTAAAAATGGAGGCACTTCTGTTCATAAATTACTAACACTTCTAGTCCCATGGTGTCTCCTGACCACAATGGGGCCAAGAAATGTAATCTTTACTGTTTGCTGTAGAGGAAAGAATCAGAAATATTTGACAACACCATTAATGACTACAACAGTAGCACTAGCACATAATACAGAATTTGGCATATAGTGAATAGGCACTCAGTAAATATATGTTGAGTGAATTGCAAAGTCCATATAGCTGCTAAATTTTTATCTCTGTAATGAATGTTTGGAAAAGAATACCTGGATGGCTAGTAGGTTGTTATAGTAGAAAACCTAAGCCAGTGATGGTGAACCTTTTAGAGCTTTCAATGATAGCAAACAGCCTGCTGTGATACATGGGTCATAAGTTTGCCACCACTGACCTAAACAGTCTTTATTTTTTATTATTTGCAGTACTGGGAAATGAACCCAGGGCCTTCACTCTCAGGTACAGCTCCAGCCCCTCTTAATTTTTTTTTGTTTGTTTTTTGAGGCAGGGTCTCACTATGTAGTTCAGGCTGGCCTTGAGCAACTCACTATGTAACCCATTCTGGCTTCACTGCAGTATCCTGCCACAGCCTCTGCAGTGCTGGAATTAAAAATTTTTTTGAGGTAAGCTCTTGCTAGGTTGCCTGGGCTGGGCTTGAACTTTTCATTTTCCTACATCAGCCTCCCAGAGTGCTGGGATTACAGATATGTGCCACCATGCCCAGCTTCTAAACAATCTTTTTAATACTTGAGTTTCTACAGCTGTATTTGCCTCAAGTAGTACCTTTTTCTCAAGCATCTTTATTCTTTTTCTCTGTTCTTCCTCTTGACTCCTATTAAAGTTTATAAAATAAATGAAACTGCAGTGACTAATCTACTACTACAGAGGACCATGAAAGCTGTTTGGGCATGTTGCTTATCTAGGCCATATGTGTAGGATTATTTTTTTTTAAATTTTTTTATTTTTTGGTACCAGGGATCGAACTCGGGTCCTTGTGCTTGCAAGGCAAGCAACGGAACCACTGAGCTAAATCCCTGGCCCAAGTTTTTTTTTTTTTTTTTTTTTTTTTTTTTTTTGGCGGGGGGATTATTTCATTTTAAATGGATACAATGTTCTTATTAGCACTAATTTTGATGTTTATTGAATTAGGGTAAAGAATGATCCACTCCTATCTACTTTCAAAATGGTCTACTCACAGAAGGTAGAAAGCACAGTATATATAAGAAGCTGAGCATCAGGGCACATACCTGTTGTCACTCCTTGGTATGGAAGAGTCATTTGAGATCTTGAGTTCAAGACCACCCTGGGCAACATAGTGCAGACCTCATCTCAAAAAAAAGAGAAGGTATACATAAAAGTTAAAATTGGTCTTTAGGACATAAAATAGAAGTTGGTTTTCAGATTAATGGTAGTTTAAGGTAGCTATTTTTATATAAAGAGTAACTTTTTGTTTAATAATTTTGAATACTATATTGCTGAAATGTCAGCAGATGTTAGAATCCTATTAATAACCCTAAAGTAAAACTAGTTCAAAAAGCACAATCTTAAATTATTCAACACTTTGTATACAGATTAGGTGAAATACCATTCACTCTATGATTTGTTTTCTTAAATAAGACTTGTTATGCTCAATTTGCCTTCGCAATTTGAGTCGCTGGAATCTGTTCTATTTTTACTTGTGGGTCTACCTCCTGACAGCTGTCTCTAATTTCATGCTATGTGAAGATTAACAAGTGATCTTGTAAGATGAGAATTGTGTAATAGGTGACTATTAGAAGAGTAAACAAGTCTTACTAAGTTGGTAAACATTTGTTGTTGTTTTTCAGTTAAAGCAATGCAGGACCAAATGTCTGTTGATACTGTGACTAAAGAAACTTCTGTAATAAATTCAGTGGTTGGCAGATTGCCTGGTAATTGCTAGAAATAATCTTTTTTTGTGGTATTATTGAAGTTTTGTTATATTTAATTTTTTTCATTAAGTTTATTAGTACATTTTAGGTATACAATACAGTTACATTCATCATTGGGAACTTGTACCTTTACATGATGTATCTTTTTTTTTTTTGTGGTACCAGGGATCGAACTCAGCACCTTGCGCTTTTGAGGCAGGCGGCAGAACATGATATATCTTGGTTCTTATTTTTTCTGCATTCCTCTGGCCTCCCTTCAACCCCTCCACCCCTCCCTATTTACAAAGACTTTGTTTCCATTTTTTCCTTTTCCTTCTTTTCTTTCCCCTACCCCTCCTACTTCCCCTACCCCTTTAGACCTTTTCTTCCTGTTTCACATTATCAGTTATACATTTTGATCCTTATTACACTTTTAGTCTCTCACACCAGAGAAATTATTCGGTATTTACACATTTATTTCCTATTTATTTCACTTAAGAGTATGACCTCAATGTGCATCCATTTAGCCATAAATGTCTCTAATTTCTCATTCTTTACGGCTGAGTAGTATTTAAAAAAAAAAATCTTTATCCAGTCTCCAGTTGATGGGCAGTTGGGCTGTCTCCAAGCTTTATTTATTAACAGACTGTGCCACTATGAACATGGGTGTGCATATATCACTACTGTATGATTCCTTTTGTTATATTTAATTTTTAACCTTTTTTTTTTTGGTATCAGGGATTGAACTCAGGACCTTGTGCTTTCGAGGCAGGTGGCGGAACCACTGAGCTAAATCCTCAGCCCAATTTTTAAACTTTTTAAGGGATCAATAAAAGCAATATATGGAATGTTCACAAGTTATTGGAAATAAGCCAGAATGTTGGATTTTTAAAAAAAGTCTTAGGAGCTGGGGGTGTAGTTCACTGGTAGTGTGCTTGCTTAGCATGTGTAAGGCCCTGGATTTGATCTTTAGCACTGCAAAAGTATAAAAGTTTTATAGAGGAAAAATTATATCTTAATTTTCTTTATAAAAATGAAAGCAGACCTGGGCTCCATTATGCATGCCTGTAATCCCAGTACTTGGGAGGCTGAGGCAGGAGGATCACTGAGTTCAAGGCCATCCTGGGCTATGTAGTGAATTCAAGGCAGTCTGAACTGAACCTACATATTCTCAAAAAAAAAAAAAAAAAAAAAAAGGCGGAACAGTATTGTTTAAAATCCGAATTGAGCAACATTTAAACTTTGCAGGCCAGTGGGATCTCCCTGAGCCTTGGATTGAAAATGTTATTTGATTATTTTAGATTACTTTTTGTTAAACATTGCAGAGATGACCCAATGACACTTTTTCCTGTCAAAAATAGGAATGAACACTAAGTTGCTCATTATGGGCCAGGAGCTTTCTTCTCTTTCTTGCTGACCATTTGATACTGTCACTCTACTTGTCCTCAGGCTTCACAAAAAGACTGTATCAAACTTTATTTTTGGGGGGTTTTTGAGACAGTGTATTGCTTTGTAGTGCAGGCCAGCCTTTGAACTATGTAGCCCAGGGTGACCTTGAACTTGCAGCAGTCCTCCTGGCTCAGCCTCCTGAGTGCTGGGGTTTCAGGCTTGCATCACCACACCTGGCATCTGTATCAGACTTTAGTAATGAATTAATTTATTTTAAATAGAATTTAAGTGTTCTGAGGATTAATGTTTGGAAGTTGAAGTTTGATCCTTGTTCTTGGTTGCATAAATGCATATAATAAAGCAAAACTTGTTTGATGAATTGTGGGAAGTTTCTGAAGGTAGATAAGTTATCCTGTATTTTTGCACAGTTTAGCTCACATCATTTTTTAAAATTCTATTTCTTAAAATAGATATGCTCAACCCTTTATTTTTAAAATTTAAAAAAAATAAATTTTATTTTATCCCATTCCCCCTTCAAGCCCACTCCCCTCCCTATGTACAAAAGCTTTATTTCCATTTTTTCCTTCTATTTTCACTTTTTTTCTTGCCCCTTCTTTCCTTTCTCCGTCCCTCCTCTCTGTGCCCCTTCCCATTTGAAGACTTTCTTCCCATTTTCCAACATCCGTTATATATTTCAGTCCTTATTTCCACTTTTGGTTTCTCATACCAGAGAAACAATGTGGTATTTAAACATATGTGTCCAATTTATTTCACTTAGGAGTGTGGTCGCAGGGTCCATCCATTTAGCTGTAAATATCTGAAGCTCATCCTTCTTTATGGCAGAGCAGTACTATGTTATATAAAAAACACATCTTTATCCACTTGTCAGTTGATGGGCATTTGGGCTGTTTCCAAGATATAGCTACTGCAAACTGTGCTGCTGTAAATATGGATGTGCATATATTCCTGTGGTATGATGCTTTTAATTATTTTGGGGAGATACCAAGAAGAGGTATAGCTGGGTCAGATGGAACCTCTAGTTTTTTGAGGAATCTCCATACTGATTTCCACAGTGGTTGCACCAGTCTACACTCCCACCAGCAGCGGAGCACTGTTCCTTTTTCCCACAGCCCCTCCAGCATTTGTTATTGGTTGATTTCTTGATAGCAGCCATTCTTGCTGGAGTGAAGTGGAAATCTCAGCATTGTTTTAATTTGCATTTCACAGATGACTAGTGATTCAACCATTTATTTTTATTTTTTAATTAAAGTTATAACATTTTTCTGGGGTCTTGGCTGCTTGTGGCTTCCCAACTCCACCTTTATTCTGAATCTGTGGCATTTAATTGGAGTAGATAGCTATGTGGTACATTGTCTTTCTAGTGTATAGCCAGTTGGGTAATTTATATTGACTCTAGAGTAATATTACTTAAAAAAAAAAACCCACCCCCCCAAAAAAAAAACCACCCAGGGAATTTCAGGAGAATTACCCACAAGGTGTTACCTACCTTCCTTCCTTCCTTCCTTCCTTCCTTCCTTCCTTCCTTCCTTCCTTCCTTTCTCTCTCTCTCTTTCTTTCTTTCCCTTCTTTTCCTTTCTTTTCCCTTCTTTCCCTTCTTTCCCTTCTTTCCTTTCTTTCCTTTCTTTCTTTTGTACCAGGGATCAAACTCGGGACCTTGCACTTGTGAGGCAGGTGGCGGAACCACTGAGTTAAATCGCTGGCATTTATTTTTATTTCTTACTAAAAGGAACTGAGGATCTTTGGAGAAATAGCTGATTCTAAGTCTGGGACTAGAAATACTTGGAATATCTTGTCATACTAGAAAGCAAGAAAATGATCAAGAATTACTGGGGCCAGCTATTTGAAAGGCTTCCCATTGGAGACATTGCTCACTGGTATGATGTGGTCAAATTAAAAAAACACAATACATGGGGATTAAAACATAGGGACTAAAAAGCCATTACCTTTCTAATACTAGGACCAGTAACACCAACAGGATACCTTAATGGTCACCTGTGGAAGATACTAAAGAATCCAGTATTTTAATTCTGAGGGCAAAAGGAAAGAATCAAGCATTCCTCTTTCAAGGCTCTCCTGGATAACCAAATTCAATGGACCCCTCCTGATCTCTTGTTTTGCCTTCTAGTATTTCATTTATCCAAATATTAACCTCAGTCTGAAGATACTAATGGGAAATTCCAGAAATAAAAGATTTATCTTTTAAATTGTGTGCTATTCTCAGTAGCACAATGAAATTCATGTCATCTTGGTGCATTCTACTCAGACATGAAATCATCCCTGTATTTGGTGTGCAGACTAAATCACCTGTAGTTATTTAGTAACTGTCCTAGAGTGCTAGTGCTCAAGTAATCCCCCGCACTTAACTTAATAATGGCCCCAGAGTATAAGAATAGTGATGCTGGTGGCAATTCATTTATGTCAGAGAAACAGTAGAGTACTTTAAGTGAAAAGGTAAAAGTTCTTGACATGATAAGGAAAGAATCAAAATTATATGTTGAGGTTGCTAAGATTTACTGTAAAAACAAATCTATGTGGAGGAAAAAATTTTTTTCTGGTTTTGCTGTCACACTGTACACTACAAAAGTTATGGTTGTATTGTGTGATAAATGCTTAGTTAAGATGGAAAAGGCATTAAATTTGAGAAAAGACATGAACGGAAACAAGTTGTGATTGACAGCAGTGTTTTGTGCCAAAAAGCATTGATCTTCTACAACCACTCAACATTATTGTTGTTAATTTTATTGTGCCTAATTTGTAAATTAAATTGTATTACAGGTACATATAGGGAAAATGTAGATATAGGGTTTGGTACTTTCTGCAGTTTCAGACACCCCTAGGGGTTAGAAATATATACCCTTCTGATAGGCAAGAACTACTGTATAGGGTATAGAAGAACATATTCAAAGACAACATGGAGTAAAATCAGTAACACGTAGAAAGGAGGAAATTCAATAGGGCAAGTATCTTGGTTTTTTTCCAATAAATAAATGATCAGAAAAGGCTCAAGGGACCTGTAAGTTAAAGAAGTGTGTGTGTGTGTGTGTGTGTGTGTGTGTGTGTATTTACTTATTTATTTATTTTCGAGACAAGGTCTCACTATAGTTCAGGCTGGCCTTGAGCTTACCGTGTAGGCCAGCATGGCCTCATACCTGCAGCAGTTCTCTTGCCTTTGCCTCCTTCATGCTGGGATTACAGGCATGTGCTGCCAATCCCAAACCAAAATACAATAGGGATCTTGTTTGGATGAATTTTTGTTTGTTTGTTTGAGGGTTTTTTTGAGACAGAGTCTCACTATGTGTGGTTCTGGCTTGCTTTGAACTCAGTGTGTAGCCCAGGGTGGCCTCAAACTCAGAGCAATCCTCCTGTCTCAGGTGTGCGCCACCATGCCTGGCTGGATGAATCTTGATTCTAAGCAGTTTTTTTTTTTTTTGTTACCAGGGATCGAACTCTGGACCTTGCTCTTGTGAGGCGGGGAACGGCACCACTGAGCCAAATCCCAGGCCCTCTAAGCAGTTTTTGTAAAAGTAGTATCGGGAAATTTGAACATTGAATATCAGATACTAAAATTATGTTAGTTTTTCTTAGGATGTGATGATGTGGTTATGTATGGTGATATTTACAGTTAAAGTATGATACCTGGGATTTACATTAAAAATATGGATTGAGGGTAATGGGTACCTGAAAATTTTAGAAAAAGCATGAATATTGAAATTAAACATAGATACATTATAGAGTTAAAAATGAAAAACTTGCCATAAACTTTTTAAAAATTTACAATTTACAGTTGGAATATTCATGGTCCTTTGTAGTTAGTTCCCTCCCTCTCTGCACCTTCCTGCTTTACTTTTTTTGGGGGGGGGCTACCAGGGATTGAACTCAGGACCTTGTGCTTGCAAGGCAGGCACTGGAACCACTGAGCTAAATCCCTTTCCCTACTTTTTAAAATATAGGATTAAAGTGACTTCTGAGACCCATTCCTTTTAATTTGATACTTGATCTGATACTTAGGCAAACTGTGTTGAGAAATTTGTTATATTATTGTTTGATTTGGATTTCTTTTGGTACCAGGAATTGAACTCAATTGCCAGGTAGCCACTGTGCTGCTGAGCTACATCTCTGGCCCCTGGATTTCTTTTGTGTATGTGTGTCTGTGCGTGGTACTGGGGATTGAACCCAGACCATTGCACTAAGGGGACCCTTTTGAGATAGGGTCTTTCTGAGTCACTAAGCTTGAATTTGGGATCCTCCTGCCTCAACCTTTCAGGGGGCTGGGATTATAGTTGTGACCAGCTTTCAGCTTGATTGGGTTTCTTGTTTTACTTTTAGTTTTTGTTTGTTTGTTTGTTTTTTGGGGGTACCGGGGATCAAACTCGGGACCTTCCACTTTTGAGGCAGGTGGCCGAACCGCTGAGCTAACCCCAGCCCCTGTTGTTTGTTTTTGTTTTGTTTTGTTTTGGTACTGAGGATCCATCTCAGGATCTTGCGCTTTCGAGGCAGGTGGTGGCACCACTGAGCCAAATCCCTGGCCCTACTTTTGGTTTTTTGAGACAGTGTCTCACTATGTAATCCAGGCTGGCCTTGAACTCACTGTGTAACCCAGGCTGACTTTGAACTCACAGAGACTCTCCTACCTCAGCCTCCTGATGTGTGCCAACAAGCCTGGCTGGTTGGGTTTCTTGATTGTTGATTCTTTGCCCACACTTTTACATTGCAGTGTAAAAGCATTTATTTTTCATATTAATTTTCTTTACTGTTGAGGATTACATAGGCTCTACCTTCAATAAGTGAAGTGTTTAGTCCTGTTTTAGAAACCTAATGGCTTTCCATTGTATGATATTTTTTTTAGGGCTTTTTTTTTTTGGCTAACAGTCATTGCAGTTTTTTTCCCCTCATACATATCCCCAGGGCTTTTCTCTCCAGAGTTCATATCTGTTGCAACTGAAGAGAAATTTACCAGTAATATAAGCACCTCCCCTGAAAAGTACAGTGATGATGTCCCTCCTTATAAGGGATTGTCCTTGTTAAGTTTACAGCTTTGAAGTCATAGGATCATGTAAAATTTACACTAGCTAGTGTTTTCAGCTGAAAGAGCTGACATACTAAATTCAAGCTTCAGATTTAATTTTTTTTTTTGTACTGGGGATCGAACTCAGATCCTTGCACTTGTGGAGCAGGGCAGATTTAATTTTAAATTTAACAAATGTTTGAATGTCTGCTTAGTAAGCTTAGAAGTACTTTTTTATATCAAAATTGTATCTTTTAATTATATATTTTTTATCTCACTATAGACCTTTTATCACAAACTTGTCTTTTTTTTTTTTTCCCCCATTAACTTTATTGGTACATTTAAGGTATAAAATACAGTTACATTCATCATTGGGATCTTGTACCATTACATGAGTCTCTTGGTTCTTATTTTTTTTTCCCCTTCCCTTGCCCTCCCTTCACCCCCTCCACCCTTCCCTATTTGCAAAGACCTTGTTTCCATTTTTTTCCTCTTCTCATATTTTTTCCTTTCCCTTTTTTCCCTTCCCCTACCCCTCCCAATTCCCCTGCTCTTTTAGACCTTTTCTTCCTGTTACACAATATCAGCTATACATTTTTTAAATTACAATATTAAGATCTAGGAGACATTACCACAGATTTTACAGAATTTAAAAGGATATAGAAAGCATATTACAAAAATCTGTTTTGAAATAAATTTGATAGCTTCTAAGAAGTAACTTGGAAGACAAATTAATGAAACTGACTCTGGAGGAAATATAAAATTTGAATAGCACCTATTAAAGAAAGTATATTCCTAGCTTGAAAACCTACCTATATGACAACAGCAGGCTCATAAACATTTCAACTGATAAATTATATCAAACAATTAAAGCAGAAAAAAGGAACACTTCTCCCCTCATTTTAGGAACTCAACATTGTGCTAATCCTAAAATTGGATAAAGATAATAGAAGAAAAGAGTATGAACATAGATAGAAATTTGTTTAACAAAACAAACTATGGGAAGTCAGATCTGGCAGGATGTAGAAAGTGATTTTATTATAGGGATAGCAGTGTTGGTTCAGCATTGGAAGATCTACCCCTAAAAGTCATCATTTTAACAGAGGAAAGGAAAAAGCCATATGATCCTGTCACTAGTTGGAGAAAAAGTATCAGACCAAATTGTACAGCTGTTCATGGTAAAAGCTATCAAGAGACTAGAAGTAGAACAGAAATTTTTCCACAAATTAAAGACATGTTATTAAAGATATGTTAGAAGCAACCCCCCACCCCATACTGGGCATTGAACTCGGGACCTTGCACTTGTGAGGCAGGTGCAGCACCACTGAGCTAAATCCCCGGCCCAGTTTAGTACTTTAAAGAACAGAACATTAAAATCTTGGTAGCATAAGAGTTTACACTTGGGGGGTGAGACAGGGCCTCACTCTATAGCTCAGGTTGATTTTGAACTCACTAGTTAGTCTAGGCTAAACTCAGGGTGATCCTCTTGCCTCTGCCTCCCCAGTGCTGGATCACAGGTCTGGCCATCACACCTAGCAAGAGTTTACATTTTCTTGAAGAAAAAAAAGGCTGGGTGTGGTGGCCCACTAAATCCCAGCACTCAAGGCAGGAAGATCTCTGTGAGACCTAGGCCAGCCTGAACTATACAGCAAGTCCCTGTCTCAAAAAAAAAGGAAAAAGTTGGGCCAGGGATGTAGCTTAGTGGCACTGTGCCTGCCTGGAAAAGCGCAAGATCCTGAGTTCAATCTCCATACCAAAAAAAAAAAAAAAGAATGTTTACATTTTGTGTAGAAAGACAGAAAATAAATAAGGGAATTAAGGTAGAAATGTGATGTTAGTGACAAATGCCCTGGAGAGAAAATACAGCAGAGAATACGAAGTTACACAGCAGTGCATTGATGTTTAGGGGAAGCGCTTTCCAGACAGACCAAGTAACAGTTATAGAAGCCTTGAGGTTGGCAGGGAAACTGTCAAATTAGGGGCAGCAGGGTATGCAGGGAAAACCAGGTGGTGTTTATAGGTAAGAACATTAGCTCTTAACTATGAATGAGGTAGCTACTAGAGATTTTTTCTGCCTGGGAGTGACTTGGCCTGATGCACATTGAGCAGGCTTTCTCATGGCTTGTTACGCGGACAATATAGACTTCTGGGGGACAAGTGCAGAATCAGAAAGATTGGTTATGAGACTTTAGCAGTAAGTCAGATGAGGTATATATTGGCTTGATCCTGGACTGTGGCAGTGGAGAGTAGTTGGATTTTTGGATGTATTTTCTAAATGGAGTTTTCATAATTTGCTGGTGAGAATTTTTGGAGGGTGCTTTCTGTGGGAGAATGTATCAAGGGCTACTTCAACACCTCCCTACCCCCCTGCTCTGTATGTCACTGAGGATTGAACCCAGGGCCATTGCACTGGGCTATGCTTTCCAGAGTGTTGACATTGTGGGTATGCACCACCATGCCCCACTGACTTTGAGGTTTTCACCTGAGCAATTGAAAAGATGGAATTGGCATTAACTAAGATGGAAAATACTGTAGGACAGTAGGAGAGATTACCAAGGGTTTAGCTTTAAACACAGTTTGAATTGCCTGGTAGAGTTGAAATGAGTAGTTAGGTAGCCTTATTATATTTGGTCTGGATTTCAGTGATGAGATTTGTCTCAGAGACATAAACCAGGAAATTGTTAGCATACAGATTTTCTCTAAACCACAAGACTGGATGAGATCAATAAGGGAATTAGTAGCTAAACATAGGATAAAGGAATGTTTGGGGGGATTAAGAAGTTAGAGAAATTGTCAGAAACTAGTGAAGGACCCTAAAGGGAAGTAGTCAGTGAGGTAAAGGAAACCCAGAATGTGGTGACCTATAAGCCAAGTGAATTAAGTTTTAAAGGAGAAGCTGGATATGGTGGTGTACACCTGTGACTTCAGCTACTCCATAGGCTGGGGCAGAAGGACCAAAGATTCCAGGCCAATCTGGGCAACTCGGGAGGACCCTGTCTCAAAACAAAAAAAGGGTAGGGATATAGTTCAGTCGTAAAATGCTCCTGGGTTCAATCCCTACACCATAAAAGAAAAAGAAAAAAAAGTTAAGGACCAAGTGGGATGTTGAGGAGTTTCAGTTCAGATATTGAGAGAATGGAAGGAAGGAAAGTGGACATAGGAATAATAACATCCTCTGAAGTTGTACCGTAAAGGGAACAGAAATGTGGCAGCATATGGGCGGGGGATGACTTCATTTTTGTTTTCATAACAATTGAATTAATAGCATATTTGATGTTGATGAGATTGAATTTAGCAAGGCGAGAAGAATTGACACAAGAGGGGATATGAATTTCTCAAGTGTCTTTAAGTTAGGAGTACAAGGTAGCGTCCAAGTACTGACCCATTGGAAGCCTTATCTAGGAGGATGAACAGCTCATCCAGAGTAGTGAGTGCATGGGCAGAGATTTCAGGAAGGAGGTTAGATCTGTGTAAAATGTGGAAAAGTTTAGTACTTACCTATTAGTTTCTGTGAGCATTAAATAAGTCAGTACTTCTAACCCCCCAATTACTGAACTTAGTAAGTGCAGTACTTAAGTGTTGACCACTTACTTACTGATCACTTTAATCACTACAGTTATCATTTGTAGATGTTATTGTACAACATTTGGTGTATGAAATTGTACAAGTTTGTAGTATTTGTAAAGTTACAATGTAATTACACAGCCAGTTTCCTTTCGTCACTTGTGTGAGTAATATGCTACATACTGGCTTTTCATTCAAGTTAGATGAATCAGTAATTTCAAGTTGTGTTTATCTTTGCCAAGATCCTGGCCCCCACAGGTGCTACTCATATAGAATAACAGCCTTGGGGCCGGGGATTTACCTCAGTGGTTCTGCTGCCTGCCTGACAAGCGCAAGGTCCCGAGTTTGATCCCCAGTACCAAAAAAAAAAAAAAAAAACCAAACAAAAGAATAACAGCCTAAAGCACATCCCAGAAAAACATCCTTCAAATCAGAAATACGTAATTTTGTGTTACAGCTTTGAAGATGTTTTGGTTTTCTTCACTATGTGGGTAAATGTTCTTTTAGGGAAATTATAATATCTAATAGAAAATGTAGTTCTTTTTATATGTTGATTAGAAGTAGCAGAGATACCATACATATTTATTTAAGTTGTAATTGCAGTTTTAGGACCAGTTGTAAAGCAGGGGCAGATCATGTGGGACTAGCAGAGGGAGAGTTGGAACCAGAAGATACTTGGGAAATCTACTTAGACTATCACTGCTTTAAGTATATTCTTACTTTGAAGTAAGATGGAGAACATCTAAGTCCATAAGAATATCAGTATCAGTTTAGGGTGAGATTGGGTAATGGAACAATGAAGAGGAATATGAAGTCTGATTAGAAAACCCACAGCATTGATGGATAATCAGAGCTTCATGATTGAAAGTTCTAGGTTCTGACTAGATTTTTGGGTAAAAAGTAATAGGGCTTAGGCAGGAGACTTCATAAGAAGTCCCAAGATGGAGCCCGGTGTAGTGGTTCATGCCTGTGATCCTAGCCCTTAGAAGGCTGAGGCAGGAAAATCACTGGGGGTTGGAGGCCAGCTTGGACTACACAGTGAGTTCAAGGCCAGCCTGAACTACATATTGAGACCCTGTCTAAAAAAACAAAACAAAACAAAAAAACAAAATTAGAGTTGTCTAAGGTAGCATCGATTGGTATATAGTTCATTATTTTTTATACTAGTAATGGTTGAAAATTTACTGAAAACTTATTTTTCATTTCAAAAATTTGTTTTCATCAATATCACTGTGAAAATTTTTTTTGAGTAAAGGTCTCCCTATGTAGTTCAGGCTGGCCTTGAACTCACTACATAGGTACACCACAATGGCCTCTAACTCTCCTCAGTCCTCCTGCCTCAGACCCACAAGTGTTGGGATTATAGGTGTTCTCCACCACACCTGGCTAGTTTCCTCCATATTATTTTAATTCTTTTTCTGTCCCTAATTTCATGTAATTATTTGTTTCATAGTTTATCCATTTATTTTCCTCCCCTTCTCATCAAAATTCAGCTCCTAGATTTTAGAATTACTTCTATAGGGTTCTAGACTTCTGTTTTCTAATTGAGTAACTTAATGTATTTTTTGTTGTTGGATTTTTGTTTTTTTGAGACCCAGGGTCTTGCTATGTAGTCAGCATCCCTGCCTCAGCCTCCCGAGTACTGGGATTACAGGCATGCACCACCATGCCCAGCTACTTAATGTATTTTTAAAGTTTATTTATTCATTTTTTTTTTGGTATCGGGGATCAAACTTGGTACCTTGTGCTTGTGAGGCAGGTGATGGCACCACTGAGCTAAATCCCTGGATCCTTTAAAGTTTATTTTGATTGGTTCATTTTTCTTTTCTAAAATTGAGTTGAATGCTTAGTATATTTCATTTTAATTCCATGTCAGTTCGAAGAATTTATGTTTTGGATCTAACTTTAGAGTATCTCTTTGTGTACCAAAGATTTTTTATAGGTAGTTTTTATAATTGTTATTTTCTAGATAATCTGTATTGATTTGATTGCCATCTTTAGTAATTTTAGAAGAGATACTACAGGGCCAGGGATTTAGCTCAGTGGTTCCACCGCCTGCCTCGCAAGTGCAAGGTTCTGAGTTCGATCCCTGGTACAAAAAAAAAAAAAGAGATACTACATAAATTATCAAGTCTGCTGTATTTAAAGGAAATAGTTTAATGGCTTCATTGTCAGGTTGTAGTCTGTTACTTTTCCTTCCTTGAATATTTTGAGGTATTAATTGGCTAAATAAGTTGACCAAGTGTTGTAATTTACAGATTTGATCTTATCCCATTGTTAGTGCAGTCATTCTATCCTTTTTTTGTTTGTTTGATCTTTCAGGATTGAAATGGTGATTGCTTTTTTGGGTGGGTGGGGGGTACCAGGGATCTAGCTCAGGACCTTGAGCTTGTGAGGCAGGCCAGGCAGCCAGGCAGCCAGGCAGCAGCCAGGCAGCCAGGCAGCAGCCAGGCAGCCAGGCAGCAGCCAGGCAGCAGCCAGGCAGCAGCCAGGCAGCAGCCAGGCAGCCAGGCAGCAGCCAGGCAGCAGCCAGGCAGCCAGGCAGCAGCCAGGCAGCAGCCAGGCAGCCAGGCAGCAGCCAGGCAGCCAAGCAGCCAGACAGCGGAACCACTGAGCTAAATTCCCGGCCCATTCAGTGGGTTTTAAAAGGGTGTTTATACTTGCCTAGTGTACTTTTGTTTAACCTTTTGCCTTTAACTTCTAAGTCTGTATTTTAGGTTTGTTTCATGTATACCACATGTATTTGGATCAGGCTTAGTCTTTTGGACCCTATTTGAGATGGCTTTAATCATTTACATTAATTGTGTAGTTGGTTTTGCTTTTGTAAATATTAATTTACTTGTTGCTTAGTTATTTTGCTTGGTTTTCTTTTTTTGGGGAAAGTTATGTGCTTTATTTCTTGATGTCTAAGTATCATTGTTTGATATTTAATTCATTATTTTGTATACCACTAATATGATTAAATACCGCCAAAGAAACTATGACACACTATCAATTGTAATATGCATGCTGATTTCAGATTTACTAAAATGTGGAAAAAGTACATCTTAGATGAAATATGGTGGTTTGTAGTTCTTGGTTATTATAAAAGTTATAGATATGATATATTTAAATCTATTAAATTATCAAATAGATTTTTTAGGAGTGGTTATTTGAATCCTCTATTTTCTCTCTTTTTTTTTTTTTGGTACCGGGGATCGAACTCAGAACCTTGTGCTTGCGAGGCAGGCGCCAGAAACACTGAGCTAAATCACTGGCCCTTTTCCTTCTTATGTTTGAAAATGTCTTAATTTTTTTCAAAGAGAGATGATACTTTTGCTGGTTACAGAATTTTGAGCTACTAGTTCCCTGTCTTCTAGGTATCTGGGGTTGCTGTAAACAAGCCTGGGGCCCGCTTGACTGTTTTTATCCCATTGTAGGTGACCTACTTCTGCCTGGGTTTTGGTAGAATTCTTTCTTTAACCTGGAATTTCAGTAACTTCATCAGGATATATCTTGGTCTTGGTGTGATTCTCTATTACATTTTCCTGTTACATGGTAAGCCATTGCAAACTGCAGATTCAGAAACAGTTTCTTATATCTTTTAGTATGCTTTCATTATTTTTCTCTTCTCAAACATTAGCTTTATTAGTGATGATCTTCATTTCCTGTTTTTTATTATTTTTCTAAATTATTCTTTGTTCTTTCTACTATATACCCTAACATTTCCTCAACTATCTTTGATTTCATAAATTTGTTCTCATCAGTATTGGTCTGTTATATCCTATATAAAATGTGATTTTTATTCTGTCAGTGGTTTTAATACTTTATTCAGTTATATTTGTTTATGGCTGCAAGCTGCCCTTTCAGTTTACCAACTTCCCTCTTTTTAAAAAATCTTTGCTTCTTACTGTCAAAACAGGTAAATCCATATTGTTTTTTAAAAAAGTTAAAGTTGCAAAGCATCTGGGCATGGTGGGGCATGCCTTTAATCCCACCACTGAGGCTGATGCAGGAGAATTGCAGCAAGTGTGAGGCCAAGGTGGGCTATATAGTGAGTTCAAGTCCAGCCTGAATTACAAAGTGACACTCTGTCTCAAAACAAACAATTGCAAAGCAGTTAATAACAAAATTTAGTCTTCAGGGTCATGAAACAAATGATTAGTAAAATGATTTATCAAGTTGTACTGTTAGAGAAAAAGAAAACCAAAAAAAGGTTTTACTGCTAGATGGTTGTGTTTTATTAATGCCATGAGATCTTGCAAGCTTAAAGATTGTGTTTGTGTATTTTTTGCCATTGTATGAAATTTTGTACACAGTAGAAATCTGTTTTTGCTGTGTGTTTGTATGTGCTCAATGACTCTTTCCCTGTTGTTGAAAAATCCATTAAGTTTTTTTGTTTAGCAAGTCATATGAATAGAAAAAGTTTATTGAAACCGTGACAGTTTCTCTGTTATCCATTTGTATTACATAAAAACATCTGCCATGTTACTTTTTCCTGAATGCTGTTTGTTTTGTTTTGAAGAAATGAAGGCGATCACCGAAGTAACCCCTGATCTGATCTTCTTTAGGGTGAGGAAATGACTAACATTGTGACTTAACAAAAAGTGTGACTTTGATGTTTTACAGTATCTTATTAGGAAACAGGTTTTCCCATGACCTTTTCTTATTTAAAATGATAGCTGAGATATAAACATTCTTTGCTACTGTTGATTAACAATGGTTATTTTAGTCCTGTAGTCTTGAATGTGCAGAATAGGCCACCAATTTATTCAATATTGTGAATAACTAGAACTTACTGTTCCAGAGTCTTATTGTAATTTATCCTCCTCATAAATTAAACTCTTAATCAGAATTCTTAAGGATTTTAAACTGTTGTGCTTGATTGCCAGTAATGTAGCTTCTTCCTTAAGGTGATACATATTTTTAACTAATCCAGTAATTTAATAAGTATTTGCTGCCAGAGACTCTTAATAGGTCTTTGGGTAACATCGGTTAAACATACAGAAACCTGTGCCCTTTTCCATTGCAGTTGGGGCAGGATAGTTAAACAGAATATAAAGTTGTAGAGTCCTCTGTGGAAAAGAAAACAGGGAAAGTAGATCAAAGAGGGAGTGCATAGGATATGGAGGTTGCAATTTAAAATAGCTTGACATCTATTTAGGTGAAGAGTGAACAATGCAGAGGGAGGATGCTTTGAAGGTCTGAAGGCCCTGCAGGGGGCATGAGCTTGAGTATTTGAGGCAGAGGACAGAACAGTTAGCTGAAGCCCAGAGATAGATGATTGAATAGAGACCAAACCATAACTAAGATCATGATGCCTTTGGAGTAGCAACATAATCAGAATTCACAATTTATGGGATGACTTTTCGTTGCTAGATGGAGGATAGTTTTAACAACGAAGATATTTTACATAGCCCTGCAGTGCACCTATTTAAATGTTTATAACTGCAACAAAACCTTCACTAACAGCCTGTTTCATGACTGCATGACTTATAGTTGAAAAACACTGCAAAACAAGACACAGTCCCCAACTTACCAAGAAGGAAGTAAAATTTAGGATTGTATATTAGAGGGAAATGAACAAATTGTAAAACAACTTGAAAGATCAGTATTTTATACACACACGCACTTGGATTTAAAAAGACCAAATCAGGCCAGGGATTTAGCTCAGTGGTTCCACCTCCTGCCTCTCAAGCCTAACGTCCTGAGTTTGATCCCCATTACCAAAAAAATGAGACCAAATCAGTGGCACCGCACCTACCTAGCAAGCTCAAGGTCCTGAGTTCGATCTCCCTGTACCACCAAAAAAAAAAAAAAGATCAAATCATCATTATTTGAAATAATTTAGAAGGCCTAACAAAGAGCCCCACTACCTGGAGGCAACTGCTTTTAGAAAAACTTTTTGGTTCAGCTCTCCTGGGGCTTTACTTGCTTCTAAGTAGCATACTTAGTGTTTATTTTTTGATTGATCAATGGTAGACATTCTCTGTTGACTTCTTGGTATCAGTCTTGCTTCTCACTGCTCTTCCTCGAGCGCCCTGTTATTTCTCTGGGGTTCTGCCTTTAGTGAGTATTCTGCTATTCTCCCTCCACCTCACCTATCAGTTTGTTTTTTTGTTTCCATCTTTGAGAACCATGAGCAAGCTACTTAGTCTTAAAAAATTTTTTTCTAATTAAAAATTAGTTTTAAATTTCTTTAGATTCTTGGATGAGGAAATAACAACACATTTTCTCATACTGGCACACTGAAGATGAAAACAAACTAAAGATTAGGCCAAGGGCCTGGGATTTAGCTTAGTGGCACCGCACCTGCCTTTGCAGGTGCAAGGTCCTGAGTTCAATCCCTGGTACCAGAAAAAAAGAAAAAAAAAAGCTTAGGTCACAGTTTTGTTTTGAGTGTGTATAGTGTATATGTTTTAAGAGTTAGATAAACCGGGTGTGGTGATGCACACCTGAAACCCCAGCGTTCTGGGAGACTGAGGCAGGCAGATTGCAAATTCATGCGCAGTCTGGGTAATTTAGTTACTTAGCAAAACTGTGTCTCAGAATTTAAAAATAAATTAAAAGGCAGGAGATATAGCTCATTTCAAAGGCCCTGGCTTATATTCTCAGTACTCTCCCTCTTTCCCCAAGAGTTAGATACATTTACAGTATTTTAATCTTAAATTATAGGCTGGGGCATGGTGGTGTATGCCTTTAATCCCAGCTATTTACCTTTAATCTTAACTACTTAGGAGGTTGAGGCAGTAGGATGGCAAATTTGAGGACAGTCTAGGCTCCCTCTGTCCTTTTCTCCCCCCTCCCCATCCCTTCTGTTATGGCTAGTTTCTAGATGTCCCACCAAAGCCTCATGCAGTTTTAAATGGGGCTGAATCTAGTGTGTGTGATTGATTCCTGGTGCTGTGCTAGGCCCGAGGGCACTAGGATTAAGGATGTGAGTGCTACTTACCCTAAGTAGTCTAAATAAGATAAAAGGGGCAGAAACACACTGTTAAGGTCTCTTGTTGTTTTTATTGTCTTTCACCACCATGTACTGTTGAACCTCTGCCATGTGCCACTCTGCCTTGGAGCCAGCTGATTATGGACTGAAACCTCTACAAACTGTAAGCTGAATATTTCCTCCTTTAACTTTGGGTGCCCAATATTTTGTCTCAGCAAGGAGAAAAGTAATTTAACAGACTCTCCTATTTTCCCTCCTCTCTCCTGCCCCCCTCCCCCCTTTTTTTTAAGACAGGGTTTCCTTATGTAGCTGGCCTTGAGCTCACTATAACCCTAGCTGACCTTGAACTCACAGTGATCCTCCTGCCTCAGCCTACTGATGGTATTACAAGCAAGCACCACCATGCCTGGCCGCCCCCCCCATCCTCCCCCCCTCCCCCCTCTCCCCCCCCCCTCCCTCTCCCTCTCCCTCTCCCTCTCCCTCTCCCTCCCCTCTCCCTCTCCCTCTCCCTCCCCTCCCCCTCCCTCTCCCTCCCTCCCTCCTCTGCTGTTCAGGCTGGCCTTGAACTTGCAGGGATCCTCTTGCCTCAGGCTCTCAAGTACTGGGATCACAGGTGTATGCGCCACCACACCCAGCTCTCCTCTAAGAATTGAATCTAGGTCCTTCTCACTGAGCTGCAACCCCAGTTCTTTTTATTTTTTAAATTTTTATTTATTTTTTTGCAGTACTGGGGATCGAAGTGCAACCAAGCCAAATTCCCAGCCCCTTTATATTTTGAGACAAGATCTTGCCAAGTTGCCCAAGTAGAACTAGAATTTGTAGTCCTCCTGCTTCACCCCCTAAATGCTGGGATTATAGGCATATACCACCATGCCCAGCGCAGCCTGGCCAATTTAGTGAGACCCTGTTTCAAAATTAAAAAGTAAAAAGGGCTGGGGATATAGCCTAACACTGTCTGGTTTCAGGCTCCAGTACCACACTGAAAATTATATATATATATATATATATATATATATATATATATATATAAAATATAAAATTATATATATTATATTCTCCCTCTTTCAGAGTATTTAAAATACATGTATAGCATGTTTTATAAATTGGTACTATGGTATTACCCATATTTTGACTTTTAAGTTGTTTAAAGTTACAAATTTTTTAAGTTGCAGCTAATGCTCTGATTTCTATCTGAAAAATATTTTGTTATCTTTGATTATTTCTCTTAGGATAAATTTCTAGGAGTGGTTATTGTTGAGTCAAAGAAGTTAAATATTTTTGAAGTTCTTACTATCACCAATTGCTGTCAACACAGTTTCACTAATTTATATTCCCACCATGAACTTCTGAAACTATTTGGTTCTACTAGGTTAAAAAGAAAATAAGTTTATTTTGAAAGTTCCCAAGAAAGTTGAACACTTGACAGGCTTGTTTTTTTTGAGACAGGGTCTCACTATGTAGTCCAGGCTGGCCTCAACTCATGGTGATCCTCCTTGCCTCAGCCTCCCCAAGTGCTGGGATTACAGGCACGCACCACCACACCCTGAAGGACTTGACAGTTTTCAGTGTGTATGTTTTAAGAGAGGGTATAAGAGTAATTTGTGATTTTTTTCTTTTTGTGGACTCTGTGAGTTAAACTCAGGGCCAGTGTGATAGGGAAGCCTTATACCACTGAGCTACATAGGCAGCCCCTGACTTTTCTTTTTTTTTTTTTTTTTTTTTGGTACGGGGGAATAAGTGCACCACCTGCAAGGCAGGCGGGTGGAACCACTGAGCTAAATCCCTGGCCCAACCTTTTCATTTTTTATGGCTATTTTTACATATAAAATTTTTATTTTACTTATTTTTTTGGTAAGGGGGATCGAACTCAGGACTTTGCGCTTGCGAGGCAGGTGCCAGAACCACTGAGCTAAATTCCTGGCCCCCAAAATTTTAATTTTTAACCATTATTTAGGCTTGTCTTGTATTTTCTTTAACACATCTGATTTTAGGAATAAGAACCATATGGGTAGTTTGAAGATAGCTTTGAATTTGGAGGTAGGAATTGTGGAGAAGTTTTTGGAAGAAACTTGACAGCATTTGCCTGAGAAACAATTGCTCTTTGGTTTGTGCTGAAAATCTACTGTGATAATATAGTTTGGATTGTAGCTACCTCCGAAATATGGCCAGTTGCCTTGTATTATAGAAGGTGTTAAATTACTAGATATTTCTGTGAAAGTACTTTATAATGAGTAAAGCTTTGTAGTTGAGATGTATAGCTCATTGCTCAGGGTAATCTGGCTAAACTAGTCTTTCCACGGAGAGGTGGATATATGATACTTAACCTTTTTCCTGATGAGTCATGGAATGTCAGCCAGGGAATTTCTCACTATTTGGCATAATTCTGCTAGGAACTTTTACTGGTGATAGTTGAGTTCTTTTCAAGGAAAAATTAATTTACTTAGATTTTAGACTAAGAGAACTTACTGACATTTTAGGCTATTTATAAATAGTTGCATATTATAAATATATTTTTTAAAGCTATACCTTTTAGAAAGCCTAAATGGTAATGGACTAGGCAGCGTACTAAAAAAAAATGTTACATTGAGAAGAGAGCAATTGATTTATGAACTGGTTACAAAAGATGAGTCATAGTGTTTTGAAGAAACTCCTATCTTCAGTGGTTGTGGATTTTTTTGTTTTGTTTTGTTTTCTGGGAGACAGTGTCTTGCTATGTAGTTCAGGCTGCCTCGAACTCACTATGTAGTCTAGGCTGGCCTCCTGCCTCAGCCTCCCAAGTGCTGGGATTACAGGTGTGTGCCACCACACCCAGGTTGTTTGTTGAAATTCTTAACCATAAAAATGTCTTGAAATTTTAGTGTATTAAAGTCTTTAAAATATAGGAATAATACCTTTTTCTGAGAAGTTGCTTAATAGTGGAAAGAGAAGACTCTTAGTCTCATTTTACACGAATACAATTACTTATGGTTTTGGTGTATTTTTTTACTCTAGCCTTTTTTTTTTTTTTGGTATTGGGGATTGAATTTGGGATCTTGCGCTTGCGAGGCAGGCTGTGGAACCACTGAGCTAAATCCCCAGCCCTAGGGTTCTTTGTTTTGTAGCAGAAACCAATGCCTGGATGTAATGAACCAGGAAGTAACAGGCATCACAGTGTCCTTTTATTCTGTTTTATTTCATCTCTTGTAGTCAGGGCTCAGGGCATCGAATTCAGATCAAAATCTTAACACATTATTTACTGCATCTTAGACATTGCTATTGTCCGTTAGTCAAAATATTTGTTAATTAATTTGACATTTATTAAGCCATTCAACACAGGAAAGAGATTTTAAGTGTGCATAAGGTATTAACATGCTTATTGCAGAAAATCCAATATGTTACTACTTGGGAGAACAAAAATAATTGCAGCTTGTACATTTACTCAAAAAATTACTTTTGTGTGATAAGTATTCCTACTTCTATTTGCTTTCTAAATATAACACCAGGTTATCCTATGCCCTCATTCTAATTCTGGTTCTCAGCAGGGAGAACTGAACTAGCCACGATTCTAGTCCAGACTTTACAGTCCCATTTTATAAAATGATGGCTTGGAACTTGGTGGAATTTGATATCATTTCCAAACCTAAGAAGTCTGTTTGTTGATCTATTTGGAGTTATTTCTACTGTATCTTTAACAGTGAGAATTATGGTATTGGCTTCCTTGCACTGCACACAGACTAAAGTGGGCCTTTCATCTGGGGAGGAGCTGCACAGAAAACAAAGGAGAAAGCGTTCCTGTAGAAGGAAGAGAAGGCAGATTTGTTCCCAGAGGTCACATACTAAGGCAAGGATGGCAAATGTCTCATGTGTTTGCTTGAGTGAGAAATTTTGAGTTTGTGATTGGTTTTTAATGGTGTTTGTTTTTGGATGTGGGCCACATCAAATGCTTGAAGGTAGGATTTGCTGCAGAGGGAGGTAGGAAAACGCTTTGCTTCCATCTGATGTGCTCTACATTTATCTAGTTTATATATTGCACTTTTCTTTTTGGTTATAGTACAATACAATGGAAGGCACATAACAAAATTATTTTTCTTTTTTGTAGTACTGGGGTCGAACTCGGGGTCTCATACATGCTATAGGCAAGTTCTATACCCCTGAGCTACATCCCCACCCCTAAAATTTACCACCCTCCCACTGGGATTGAACTCAGGGCCTTTGCTCTGAGCCCCCTGCCTCCCCAGGGTCTTGGTATGTAGTCCAGGTGGAGATCCTCCTGCCTCCACCTCCACCCCCCTTAGTGCTAGGATTACAGGGGCTGTGTTACCATGATCACCTTATTTTAACATTGTTGAGCAGTCATCACCACTATTCTACTTCAGAGTTTTTTCAGATCTCCAGATGAAACTTTGTACTCTTGTATCTCCAGCCATGGTAGTTTCCTTTTGTGTCTGTAAAGGTTTATTTTGTTTTTTTTTTTTTTTTGGTACTGGGGATTGAAGTTGGGACCTTGCCCTTGCAAGGCAGGTTGCAGAACCACTGAGCTAAATCCCTGGCCCAGCATAAAGTTTTCAGAGTTCATGTTATAGAATGTATCATAATTTCATTCCTTTTTAAAGCTCAATAATATTACATTGCATATATATATATATACACACACACACACACACATATATATATATATACACACATTTTGTTTATGTATTCATTTGTTAATGAACACTTGAGTTTTTCCAACTTTTTGTTTCTGTTAATGATGCTGTGTATGAAGATAAGTATACAAATATCTATTTGTGTTCTGGCTTTTAATTACTTTCTCTAATCAGAAGTCAAATTGCTTAATCTATATTTAATTTTTGTTTTTTTGAGACTGAGACCTACTATGCAGCTTAGCCTTGAATTGAGGATCCTCCTGTTTTAGCCTGTGTAGAATACTCAGGGATCTGTTAATCTCCCCTCCCCTCCCCAATCCCCCCCCCTCTATTTTTTGAGAGAGTGTCTCACTATGTATGTAGTTCAGGGTGGCCTTGAACTCACTATGTAGCCCGGGGTGGCCTCCAACTCCCAGTGATCCTCCTGCCTCAGCCTCCTAGGTGCTGGGATTACGGCCGTGCACCACCATGCCTGGCCCTTCCCACCTCATCCCCAACAGGGTCTCACTATGTAGTTCATGCTGGCCTTGCACTGTGTTGTGCAGGCTGGCCTCGAAGTCCCAGCAGTCCTCCTGCCTCAGCCTCCTCAGAGCTGCATGTGCCACCACACCAGACATCTGTTAATTTCATTCTGTAGTGCATTAGACAAGTGCTATAAAGTTTAAAAAACAATAATATTTAAAAGATACATAGTGGATACAAACAGCATTAACAAAAATAAAATAAGGCAATTAAAATAATGGTAAATAATTAAAGATTTACCCGTGTCACTATTGCTACGAAGTCAAAGAGAGTTCATTGATGGAGTCTGGTTCATTGTGTCTTAATCCAAGGAGCTACTGAATAATCTCTTTCTTTTAAGATTGCAGAGGGGATGGTTAAGAGCTATCTACCAGACCAACAGGATTAAAAAACCTACAACCCTTCGGAATTTTGTTCCCTTTTATATTCTTATTGATTGTGATTTACACCATATCCTAATGTGTTATCCTGAATTTTTGAATGTTCGTGTCATGATGGGACTTAACTGCCACAACCATTATATATATTGTCAGCATGATGTAAAGCAACAGCTGCTTCTTTGTCTCCTTTTCCTCTTTTTCCCTCTTCTTCTTCCTCCTCCTTTCTTCCTCTTTCTCCTCTTTGTTCTTCTCTTCTCCTCCATCCTCTTTCCATTCTTTCTCTTTCTGTTTTTCTTTCTCCTCTTGCTCTCTGAGGTACTGACAATTAAAACCAAAGGCTTTGCACTGGGCTACCCCCCCACGCACACACACAGGGTCTGGGTATGTTACTCATGGGGGATCCTCCTGCCTCAGACTCCCAAAGTGTAAATCTTTTTTAAAGATTTGGCAATAAGTATTTGTGATTGATTCCTTTCTTCCTTTTTTTCTACTAAAAATGAACATTAAGTTGATCAAGATTTTTGGTAGGAACTTCTAGTTTTCAGTATTATCACTGTCCATTCAATCTAGAGTTCTTGGTGTGATCTAAGTTTTTTTCCCTGATGATTTCTTCAAAATTTTGGTACTCAGCAATAGATTGAGACACCATTTTCTTAGGCATTTCATTCATTTTTAGGAGGTAGGGTGAATTGAAGTGCCTTAGTACCATAGCACTTCTTAAAATTTTATCCTGTGTCAGAAATTGCATGAATAATTGTATTAAGCTTGTGATGGCTCCTTACTGTTGCTGTGTGGGTTGCAATAATAGTGCAGTTATCAGGAGGCGAAAAGACAATACAATTAAATATCACTGGAAAGATATCCCAAGACATTTGTCTCATTAAAAGAGGCTTGCCTGCCGGCCTCTACTTCCCTTTCTTCCCCTGGAGAACCCAAGCTTCTGAGTTACTGAGCTACATCCCCAACCCTTTTTATTTTTTATCTTGAGACAGTCTTGCTAAATTGTCCAAGCTGGGATTATAGGCATGTGCCACCTTGCCCAGACCAACTTTTTTTAATGTATGTGCTTTTTGGGGGGGCCTCTTAACATACACTCAGTTGTGTTTTCATAGGATATCTAGGGTTTTTTTTTTTTGCTTAACATGGATAAAGTGGTCACTATGAGTATAGAGTTCAAATGCCTTTCCAGTAAAAGTTTTATTGTACACAAACCATTTCTGATCAGGCAGCTGGGCTCTCTCTTTTGCTAATGTGATTATAAGGCGGAAAAAAATACAGCAAATATAGGGATTTGAATTTGGGAAGTGTATATATTAGTGCCACTGTAGAGCATGGTCTGAGGGAGGAGTTTAAGTTAAGAGGATATACATAGGAAAGTGAACTAATGTTACCATAGCACAGCTATTTCCACAGTCATATTTGTTATTCCCCTCTGTGGAAGACCTGTTGGATTGGAACTGGCATGGCCTGCAATTTAGATTATTTTTTCCTTTAAGTCAACAGAGAAGTTGAGCCTAGTTAGAGGAAGTAGTGAAGGAATGAGCATTGTGCTTCAGTGTACATTTGTGAGCATGCATTTGGCATATTATTTGTAGCTGTAGTTAATTTAAAACTATAAATAAGATAACTGACTGGTTTTATCTGGAATGGAATATTTTAAACTTAGGGATTTCTTTTATTAAATCTACAAAGTTTTAAAAATAAATGTTTGTTGAACTAGTCACAAAATTGTCTTCACATTCTGCCAGCATTGAATTTAGAGTGAACCCTTGGTTCCTTGAACTGTCCTCCAGAACACCCAGTGAAAGTCCAGATGTCATAAGTTGTAACACCCTCTCTCTGAGATACCCCTTGCTGCAGTGAATAATAAACCCAACTTGTTCAACTATTGGTGTGCTCCTCACTGCAAGACATAGACAGCATCTAACATGATGTATAATAAAAGTGTTGTTCACAGACATATTTCTTTCAATACATTAAGCGATTTTTTTTGTACTTAGGAATAAAAATGCATAAGACTAAAAAAAATTTGTCAGTTCATCAATGAGGAAGACCATGAAAGGACTGTCTGCTTTGACTGAAAGCAGGAACAGGGTGGATATGAATGTCTTCACTATTGAGTTTTCATTGATAGTTAAAAATTTAAGTTTTGGGCTGGGGATTTAGCTCAGTGGTTCCGCTGCCCACCTTGCAAGCGCAAGGTCCCAAGTTCAATCCCTGGTACCAAAAAAAAAAATGTTTTGATTAAGCTGGTTGTTCACATTGATAATACACTGTTACATAGCCTTAAAAAATATTTAAGAACACAACAAAAGGTTTGGTGGAAGGCAGTTTCTTGCTTTACTATATTTGGAATGGGATTTATGATTGGTTTTATTTTATCATTGGTCTTATATAACAGCTGCTAAAAGCTAAGTAAGATAAGCTACACAAAATTATAATGAGTTGGCAGAATTTAGGATGCTTTTATTATGGTGATAAAGTTTTTTGTTTGCTTTTTTTTTTTGAGACAGGATCTTGCTATATAGTCCAGGCTGGCCTTAAACTCACTACGAACCCTAGGCTGGCCTCAAGCTTGTGGTGATTCTCCTGCCTCAGCCTCCTGATAGCTGGAATTCTAGGCATGCACTACACTTGGCTTTTCTGTTTATTTTTGCATGCCATTTCAAATTTTTATCTGCTTGTTGGTTGCTAACTTACATAATTGATGAGAGTTTGCATGTTGTCAATATCAAGTGCTCCACAGTCCCTTAAACTCTGTAGGTTAGAATTCATGGAAGGCAGGGGCAAGGAGGACAGTGATGGAAAGGGGACATGATATAGTTCGTGACATGGAAAGGGGACATGTTATCCTAACTTTCGTTTGATGACATAACTGCATGTGATTTCTTTGTGAAATCATTTCTTCTATCCATTTTAAGCCGGGAAAATGAAGTTAAACCAAACCACTAGTGAGCATAAGAACTAGAAGTTTTCTGTTGGCTTTGGATCCAGCTCTCTTGCTCTCTTTTTTTTGGTACCAGGGATCGAACTCGGGACCTTGTGCTTTCGAGGCAGGCGGTGGACCCACTGAGCTAAATCCCTGGCCCCTCTCTCTTTTTGGAGACAGGGAGGGACTTAACTATATAGTCTAGGCTGGCCATGAATTGGCTGGCTGTGGTCTTCCTGCTTCCCAATTGCTTGGATTACAGGTGTGTACCACCATGCCTGGCTCACTTTCACTTTTATTAATATTTTTGAAAAGCTTCACTACTAGTTCTTTACCTAAAATAAACTTTTCCTATTTATAAAAGCTAGCATTGTAGAAAATTAGAGGAATTTAAGATGCTTAATTTTTATTTTTCAAATGAATTTAGGGCTGGGCTATTTAGGCTTCAGTAGCCACAATGAAAATGTATGTAACTCATGCCCCTACCTTCCTGGTATGGTGGGTGGAACCCAAGGTCTCATGCATGCTAGCCAAATGCTTATTCTAATACTGACCTACATCCCAAGACATTTTTTTCTTTTCTTTCTTTCTTTTTGTTTTTTTTGTTTTTTGGTACTCGCGATCGAACTCAGGTCCTTGCGCCTGTGAGGCAGGCGGTGGAACCACTGAGCTAAATCCCGGCCCTCTTTTTTTTTTTTTTTTTTTTTAAGACAAGGTCTGGTTTATTTGCCCAGGCTAGCCTTGAACTTGAGATCCTCTTGCTCAACCTTCCAAGTAGCTGGGATTACAGGTCTGTGCCACCACACCTGACACTTTTTCCCCCAAAGTTTGCCTTTAAAAGTCTTTCCTTGCTTTATATTTCTTCTTCCAAGTCTTTAAAAAATGATACTGTTTCTTTGAGATTTTTTAATGAAGTTTTCCTGGATTTTATATGTATATATATATTAAGTGGTTGAAGTGAACTTGAAGCAAATTGAAATGAAAGTTTAAGAATCTGTTAGGAAAACTTTGAATGTGATACTGTTCTTTCAGTTGAGGATAAGGAGGCATGGTAAGGAGATGTAAATTTCACGTGGAGATTACTAAAAACAGTGGTAGGTAATACACTGTTACATGAAGTAGAGTAACTCACCTAGTTTTATTGGGCACAACATGTAGATAGGAGATAAAGACAGGGTAGTAAGTAAAAGGAAACTGGGTTTTGAAAAATTTATATTGAGGAACCTTAATTTGAGCAATACTTAAAAGTCAGGATGAAGTAAAGTGATCAGTGATTCTCATGCTCAGGTAGTAATGATAGGAATATCATTACTATGGTCCTCCATATCCCTGGCATCCCTGGAAATAAATTCCCCTGGTTTCCTATCCCTAGAGTGGTCTGATCCCTGCCACCCCTGGCTGAGAGTCACACCCCCCCAGGTGATGTGGTTGCTGGTAGAAGGAATGCTGAGAGCCACTGTAACATAGTAGAGGAAATTGGATTAGAGTCTATCTGAGATACAAACTTTAAAAAAAATTATTCTCCAAATGATCAGAAAGTATTCTTAGTTGGAAGTGATAGGAATTGAACTAAACTTAGTTCAGACAAAAGATGAAATATAGGTCACCAACCCCTTTGTGGAACCCCCTCCCCCCCATAGAGATTGAACCTAGAGCCTAACTGAGCTACATAGCCAACCTTTTTTAAACTTTTGAGACAGAGGACACTAGGACACTAAATTGATCAGGCTAGGCTTGAATTTGTGATCCGGCCTCAGCCTTCCACAGTGCTGGGAGTACAGGTGTGTGCCACCATGGCTGGCTTGGAAATTTTTATTCTGAACCAAGTTTATAGAAGGGCAGGAGCAGTACCAGGATTAAGAAACCAGAATCCTGTTTGAACCTTTTTTCTATTGTTTTCTCATCTTTTTGGCTTTATTCTCTCATACCAGCTTTTTCCTTGAGATTTGAACTGTGGCTGTTAGCAGTGCCAAGGCTTTAATAATGCCATTTAAGAATTCACATTGAGTTCTACCGCCTGCCTTGCAACTGTAGGTACCCAAGTTTGATCCCTGGTACCAAAAAAAAAAAAAATTTTTCACATTGAGTCTTAACCAAAGTCAGAACTACAGAATAGGGGGTTCACTTTTTATATGCACTCTCTATTCTTTTTAGTTTTATTCTTTTGTTTGTTTTTGCTTTTGAGACAGGGTCTTACTCTGTAGTTCAGGCTGGCCTTGAACTCACTGTGTACCCCAGGCTGGCCTCGAACGAACTCACAGAGATCCTCCTGCCTCACAGTGCTGGGATTACAAGCATGCAGCACCACGCTGGGCCCTTTCTAGTTTTTTTCTAAGACTAGAAACTAAGATAACTGTATCTTAGCAAATTTGCTCATGCATTTTTATTACTTTTACTTATCCTAGTCCTAATTAGTCATTACTCTCACGGACATTTCCTTGTCCTTGGTTTTCTTTTTCTTAATGGCCAACAGTGACTTCTAGATTCATAGCATGCTCATGCTCATTTAATAGTCATATGGCATGCTAGGATTTGAAGTCTTAACACACAGAAAAAAATGCATAAATATAATAAAAAGCTTTACATTATCACTACCCCAGAATCCATCTCATGCCTCCTCCCAAATAATATTCTCACTTCCCCTGGAGGGAAGGGAGGGAAGGAGAAAAACTATGTTCTGGTTTCAAATATTACTGATTAGTTTTGCCTCCTTTACAAGTTTAAAATTTTGTTTTGGCATTCATGACTTTTTTGAGAAAGGGAGATCTTTTTATCTCTTTCTAACTCTAATTGTGTCTCCAGGTAGCATATAGAAAGACTTTTTCTTTGCTGCCACATCACAACTCTGATGTAATACTTTAGGAATATAAATCAAAACCTAAGTGTGGGTCTTTCTTGGTTTAAGAATTTGGCTCAAGCAAGTTGCATTTTCATGTATTTTTAGTTGTTTTGTCTTTTGTTTGCAATTGCTTGTTTCCTTGTGTGTTTCTCTTTTCTTTGATATAAAATAACATTGTATTAACATTTTCATCTGTTAATTGTTGCAAATACTTTTTTGTATACTGTAGTTTGTTTTTACAGTTTACTGCCGTATCATACTTACAATATTTTTGAGTAGTATAATGTAACTTAAATTTGCATCTCAGTCTCCACTTGTGGTTGTGTAAAAAAAGTGTATATTTTTAGTTTAGTTTTAGATGTATATCTAATCCATCTGTACTTGGATGTAGTGAGTTACTCATGTTAACATTTAATTGCAGATAGGGTGTTTCAACATCTTTCAGCCTTCCCCATTAAAAAACTTGCTTGAATTTCACTTACCTGTGGCTACTGCATTTTTCCATCTACCCTCAAACTTTTAGAAAAAAAGTTTCCACTTGTAGTTTTCCACTTCACTGTCTTTTCATCACCTTCCTGTTGCCTGCATCATTTAGCTTTATTAATATAATGAAATTGCTTACACCAAAGGCAGCATTAGCTTTATTTTTTGCTGAACACAATGGGCCAAATTTAGACCCCCTCTTTCCTGGGTAGTATTTTATTTAAAAATTTGATTGATTGATTGATTGATTGAGACAGGTTCTCACTATGTAGTTCAGCCTAGACCTGAACTTACTGTGCTGTGATTACAGGCATGCGCCATCATGCCTGGCCATTGTGTATTTATTGTTGTCAACTTTCTCCTTGCCATGCATCTCCTTTGATATAAATTATTTGTTTTATTTTATTCTTCTGGCTTACATACTTGTCTTCTCAGTCACTTATGCAGTCCTTTTTTTTTTTTTAATCTCCTAAATATTGGTAATTTTTAAGAATTCATTCAGTCACATCTCTGATTAATTGATTTAGTGAGACTAGAGATTGAGCCCAGGGCCTTTTTTTTGAGCTATAGCCCCAGTGGGCTGGCCTTGATCTCAATATGTAGCCCAGACTGGCCTCAAACTCACAATGATCCTCCTGCCTCAGCCTCTCAAGTGCTGGGGTTAAAGGCATGTACCATGCCCAGCTATTTTTTTTTTATTTTGAAGCAGGTTCTTGCTGAATTGCCAGGTTGGGCTTGAACTTACAGTCCTCCTGCCTCAGTTTCCCAGTGTGCTGGGATTCCAGCACCTGGGCATCCTCTCCAGTTTAGATTTATATTTATCCTGGTGTGATCCCATCAATCTTATAATTTCAGTTATCAATAATATTCTTTAGCTCTCAAGACTAGTTCAGATTTCTTTATTACTTTATTTGGCTGTGTCCAGGGATTGAACCCAGGGACTTGCACATGTTCAGCAACTGTTCTGTTATTGAGCTCCATTCCCAGTCTTTTATTTTTATTTTTATTTTTTTTGGTACTGGGGATCGAACTCGGGACCTTGCGCTTTCGAGGCAGGCGCCGGAACCACTGAGCTAAATCTCCGGCCCTAGTCTTTTTTAATTTTGAGAGAGGTGGTGCTAAGATGTCCAGCCTGGGGCATAACTGTCTGTCTCCCCGGTAGCTGGAACAGATACATGCCACCACACCTGGCTAAGATTTTTAATTTTTTAACTAACACCCCCCGCCCCCATTCTTTTTAATTTATTTAGGATTTTTGAGACAGGGTCTTGCTTTGTAGTTGAGGCTGACCTTGAACTTGGTCTGTAGTCCAATCTGCCTTCAAACTCACAGATCCTCTTGCCTCAGCCTCCTGAGTGCTGGGATTACAGGGGTGTGTCACCACACCTGGCAAAAGTAAAATGTTTGATGTTCTGCTGCCTTGTGTTATTTGCATGAAATGAGGAATGAACACAATCATGCCTGTAGGAGAAAAGCATGGGAAGAATATGCCAGTTTCAGAACTTAGAGTATATTGACAAAAGTGAAAAGCAATTATATCTGTTTTGTTGTTGTTTTGAGACAGAGTCTTGTTAATGTAGTTCAAGGTGACCTTGAACTCACTTTGTACTCCAGGCTGGCCTCAAACTATCATCAATCCCACCTCAGCTTCCTGGGTGCTGGGGATTACAGGCATGTACCACCACACTTGGCAATTATATGCTTTATGGGATGTATAAGGAAATTTTCAGGGGTAATTGCAAAGTTTCCTCACCTACATTTATAAAACTTAAAAGTGTGGGGGATTTAGCTCGGTGGTTCCACCACCTGCCTTGCAAGTGCAAGGACCCAAGTTTGGTCCCCGGTACCAAAAAAAACCCCCCAAAAACTTAAATGGACTTCTGTTGGAAAATGCAACAGCCAGGTGATTTCTGGAGAAATTATAGAATCTTTTATAAGATGCTTATGTATGATATTAGAGAAAATGATCTGTGTAAAAATAATTGTCCCTTTCCATTCTTTGAGGATTGGCTTCAAGAACTCCCTTAGATAGCAACATCTGTATGTGAATGCTCCAGTCTGAGCAGTCTTTGAAGATAACTGTCCCGATTGCATTTGTCTGTGCTACACTGCATCTTTCAGTTGACAGTAAGATGAGGCTTTCCATTTATATTAGTCACTTCACTATCACTAGGACCTAATACTTGAGACAACTTAGAGGAAAGGTTTAATTTGATTCACAGTTTAAGGGATTTAGTCCATGGTTGGCTGATTCCAAGTCAGAAACATCATGGTGAAGAAACTGCTCACCTCATAGCAGCTAGGACTCAGGAGGAGATATACCTTCAAAAGGTATGCCCTTAGTGACACCTCTTCCTAACAGAATATTTAGCTATGAACTCATAATTCATGCATGTGAGCATGGCACCCCATAATCCAGTCACCTTCCAGAAGCCCTGCCTCTGAACATATGAGACTTTTGGGAGACAATATGCTTTATTTATTTATTTATTTATTCATTTATTTATTCAGGTAGCCGGGATTGAACTTGGAACTGTGAGCACGTGGTGGAACCACTGAGCTAAATCCCCAGCCAAGAAAATGTGTTTTAAAATGGCTATTTAAAAGTAAAAATGTGTTTTGACATGCAATACTGATTTTAGCTAATTGTGAAAATCTATTTTGCTTATCAGGCAAAAATATTAGACATAAAAAACCTTAAATTTTGAGAAAAGAAGTGCTTCATGTTTAAATATAAACTTTTGCTCTTGGCTCCCTATATGTTTCACTGCCATGTTGGAATGTAAAATCCTAGACATTGAAATAACACCATCTCTGATTCCTTGAAGATTTACTGCCTTCTTCTCAGTTACCAGCACACTTTGTTCAGTCTTTCATAGCACTCTGTATTGTATTACACTTGCTTCCATGATTAGATGATGGCAGGTGTTACATGAGAATCAGGTACCTGCTCAGATTCCCAGCATGTTCTTTCTGAGCCTATCTCTTTTTCCACTTCCCAGTTTGAGCCAGCAAACCCTCAGCCCTCCTTGGGAGGTAAAACAATTGATAACATTGTTGATGTTCACCATCACTGCTATATAATTTAAGTATGTGGAGTTCATTGAAAGTCAATTATACTACACTAAAGCTACTGAAAAAAATCTTTGCTGGGCATGGTGGCACATGCCTGTAATCCCAGCTACCAAGGAAGCTGAGTTGGGAGAATTATAAGCCTACACAACATAGTGAGACGCCATCTTAAAAAAAATTCTCATGTGATCAGTCCATCATTAATGGATAATTTGTTTACTTTATAAAGCCCTTTGTCCCCAGAAATCATTTAGGATCTACATCCCTCTTTAACTGTTCCTTCAAGATCTCTCCTTTCCTATGCCCCCCACCTCACTTTTCTGTCCACACCTATCATCCTTTATCCACACCAGAAAACTCTCTTTAAAAGGGAAAAACCTCATGTTGCCACAGCCATCACTGATGAGCTACTCCTGGGTGCTGGTAGCTGTGGCCAGCAGAGGGATCAACACACATAGGCCCAATGGAGTCCCCACTCCCTGTGCTTACAGTGGTGGATCACATGAAAATACCAACTGGAGACATTGTCTCTGGACTATAGAGGCACATCAAATAGATAAACACGTTAGTATAAATGACAGTCATATAAAATGAGAAGGTATTTTAGGCACTGTTAGTATTTTCTGAAAGTATGCCTTGAAGACCATAGCATAAGAATTACCCTTCCTGTTTTCATTTCTAGTACCTCTGAAGGATGAGTATGGATATTTGCTTTTAACAAGTTGTTGTTGTTTTTCCAAGTTGTTGTTTTTTAAAAGAAGGTCTGGTTGTGAAGTTCTGGCTGGCCTTGACTTCACTGTGTAGCCCAGGCTGCCCTTGAATTTGTAGCGATCCTCTTGTCTCAGCCTCCCAAGTACTGGGATTGTAGGCTTGTTCCACTACGCCCGGTTTAACAAGCTATTTTAAGTTTTTCTTTTTTTTGTGGTACCAGGGATCGAACTCAGGACCTTGCGTTTGCGAGGTAGGTGCAGTGCCACTGAGCTAAATCCTCAGCCCCTTAACAAGCTATTTTAAAGACCACTATAGGAGTATCTAGAGTGCTAAGAGCTTGCTTAGCCACCAGGATAGAAGTAAGATGGTAGAAGTTGATTTTTTGAATAGTCTGCTTTACCCATTGCCTTCTTGTAGTGTGGAAATGGAAATGTTTTGGCCATTAGGTAGCATTTTGTCTGGCAAGGTATATCCATTTCACAGTTTGAAATTAAAACATGTAGGCTCAACTCCTGTAAATTACCTTTTGGGGAGAAGATTATATATATGCTTGAAAGTTTTGATCAAATTTTTCTTTATTTGCAGAACTCAACAAAAATCCAGTGGAAGGCTTTTCAGCAGGTTTAATAGATGACAATGATCTCTACCGGTGGGAAGTCCTTATTATTGGTCCTCCTGATACACTTTAGTAAGTATAATGGAACTTAGATCTTCAAAATTTACTGATATTAAAACTACTTCAGCAAACTGAAATGAAATTATTTTTTAAAGGGCAGGTGAAATGACTGTGTCCAGTGTAGTTTGTACTGAATTTGATCACGTCTAGGGGTTCTGTGTTCTGTTTGAAGCTCTAATGTCTAAAGCCTGTTGCTCTTAAAACTCAGTTTCAGAATGTTACAGAAATACTGTTTCAGAAATACTGTTTCAGAAATTCAAACACTCTTGATACTTGGATAAGTTTATTTCTATAAAATTACCTTATTGCAAGGTTATATAAAAATAGTACTTTTTTACTTACATACCAGAAATTAAAAGATTAATTTTGCCAGTATCAGGGAAGAAGAATTTTTCCCTCATCCCTTTACTTGTGCTTACTGTGCCGTGACCCCAGAGGGAACATCATAATACTAAGGAGCAAGGCTTTACCACTCTTAACACCTTATCGGTTTAGTAAAGCATGGCATTACATATTTCTGGGAGATTTTCAAACAGGTGTATTGTATATATCAGTGTTTTTTGAAGACTGGAGAGAACTTTCAAGATCATCTATTTTAGTGGCTAATTGGATCTTCACAGAATAGTGGTTAGAGAAAAAGTGTTCTGACCCAAGTTACTGTTACGGTACAAAAATGATATATTAACTAACTTATTACCAGTTTTTGAGCCAGTGATTTAAAGATACAAATTGGAATGTATTGGTACCAAAGAGCAATAGAAAAAGAATTTTCTTAAATATGTCATGTGGCACATTTCTAGATTTAAAAAAAAAAGTCTATTTTCTGGTCTATTTACAAACTAACTTAAATTTACTATCATTTATTATTCTATAAGGTTGAGTTATCACTTCCTGATGGTGGCTACTGGTATAAGTTCTATGCTTTTTATAGAAGTTGAAGTATTGCAGGGGTGGGGGTGTTGATGAAATAATTTTCTCAAAGCCAGACAGTCCACCACAGGGATAGATCTAGATCTTGGGTTTCTTAGGGACAAACTTCCTCACTCAGCTTTGTTCCTCAGTGGTACTAAATGGGGAAGGATTTAGATGCATCAGATATTCTTTTGTGATGGACAAGTAGTTACTTTTTTGTTGTTGTTGTTAAGATGATAACCCTCACCACCACCAGTTGGTGGAAAAAAGTATTCTATACCAGGGCACACTAAGACATACAGAATGGAGCTATAGTGTGGATGTTTTCTGAAGCCTGAAAAAAAGATTTATACTTTGTCATAACTATTGACAATTAGAATTTTTGCTGATACATTTTTTGATGTCATGTTTGTATTGGTTAAGTTTTACAACCTGAGATGGCTTAAGGGTTTTTGGGCAGATAAGAGTAGTCATTGAAAATCATCTTAGAAATAGTCCCCCACAACGTTTTTGTTATTTGAAAGCAAAATGTTTAAGTTCTGCACTGTGTATATAAATAATCTAGTCTATGAACTTAATGAAATTTGTATCAGTCCTGCATTTGTTTTAGCCACAGTGCCTCAGGGGAGACATTGTAGTAACATTTCAGTGATGAGAATCTAGGTAGTTTTGTTGTAGCTATAAGATGGAAATCCCCCCTAAACCCATTTTTGTTTTTTTGTTTTTTGGTACCAGGGATCGAACTCGGGTCCTTGCGCTTGCGAGGCAGGTGGTAGAACCACTGAGCTAAATCCCCGGCCCCTAAACCCATTTTTGTACAACGCATTGGTAAGGACCCAGTGTTTAGCTTTAACTCTTAAGGGCTCACTGCATTTTTACATCTTTTTCATGAAGCTGTTGCAAGTATTATTAGCTGGTCCATGTAAACCTTCCATTCCTCCAGCTTCATCAAAGACAGCCACTTTGTAATTCCATTCTAAAGAACAGGTCATTTTTTTCACTGAGAAAGCCCATTTTTGGTCTTCATTATACCTCTGCATTATGTACTTGCTGATGAGATACATTGGTGGCCACTTGCAGTGTGACTTTGAGACAGATAGTTACCATGAGGATTAATTTAGTCATTATACTTACTGATGTAGAGCACCACCACTGGGGATCAAATCCAAGGCCTTTGCACTGAGCCAAATCCCTGGGTCTTAAAATTGTTTTTAAAAAATTGAGTCATGGCGGCCGGGGATTTAACTCTGGTTTCGCTGCCTGCTGCGCAAGCGCAAGGACCAGAGTTCAATCCCCAGTACCAAAACAAAACAAAAAAAAATTGAGTCATGGTCTTGCTAAGATAACTGGGCCAGGCTCAAATTTGGACTCCACCTGCCTCAGCCTCCTAGAATGCTGGGATTGATTACAGGTGTGTATCACTAGGCCCAGTGATCATTAAATTCTAGTTACTGCCCTATTTGTTATTGAATCTTTATAATGCTGTTAAGGATAGGTTGATTGGTTTGCTTGTTTTGTAGTACTGGTATCAAACTCAAGGTTTTCTGTGTTCTAGGGAAGTACTCTAGTACCGAGTTGTTGAGCTACACCCCAACCCTAGGAATAGATTCTTCAGGCTTTCTGTGAAGCATGCATTTTGTGAATGGTGTGGGATACCTGTTACCAGACAGTACGGGTAGCCACCCATATCTACAGAAATAAAAATTTCTGGTAGGAGTAGTAGTAGGTTTTTAAAGAAAGTCTTTTTAAGAGTGTGGTGCCGAGGCCAGGTTGGGCAATGTAGTGAGATCTTATCTTTAAAAAGTTAAGAGACCCATATTCCCAGGTACTACTGTATAATTGTAAATGTTATACATTTGCCTTAGTCAGTAGTGAGTGCAACCCTCCCCTCCCCCATTTTCTTTGCCCTTCAGTGATTGTTCCTTTTAGAGAGTATGCTTTTTGTTTCTTACTACTGGCTATGGTGTTAGAAAAAAAATTTAAGAATAACTGGATATGGTGACACATGCCTTATTACCCCAGCACTATGGAAGGCTGAGACAGGAGAATCTTGAGTGGTTTTTGTTTAAATTTAGAGGATCTTAAAAAGATTATATGCATGTGTTTTATAGTGTGACCTCACTTTGGTTGGATAAAGAAAATGAAAAGTCAACTAACCAAACTGATTAACATAGTCTTTTACAACTGCAAAATTCTATTGCAGTTACAAAATATGTTTATAGTCCTACGTAAGATTTAGAGGCATAAGCTATGTATTCTGTAATTAAATTCTGGAGGGAATGAATTGAGTATATTTCTTAGGAACTGAGTGATCAGTGGCAGTGCCATGTCATTTATTATGTAGTGGTTAAGAACATGGGCCTTGGGGACTGCCTTTTTTAGCTCCTTAATTAGCAACTTTTATTAGTTGTGTGACGTTGAATTATTACTTAAATTTGGCCTTAGCATTTTTATTTCTAGGGTAAAACTCTATACCTGGGGGGAAATGAGCAGTCAGGTATCAATGGATAAATCGTGTAACGTGGCAGATAAAATGAACGAACACAAGACATACTAACAGATACAGATTAAAAGGACAATACTGAACAAAATTTCAGAAGGTAACATACAGTATATCATTGGAATAAAATAAATATGGCAAAATGGTAGGATATGATTTTTGTAAGATACGATTCTTTGTAATTTAATACAAAAACAGTAAGGGAGGCCTCATGGAAAAGAACTGGGCCTAGGTTTCTTGAACTTTTTAAATATCAGGCCTGATTGCATACTTCCTTTTAACGTGATGCTGGTGATTATACTGTATCTGTGATGAAGTGAATATATGAATGGACAGAAAAAAGCTTTAAATTCATTGATATTTCTAATCTTTCGTTTTGCTCACCACAATCTCATGTATTTCAAAAGTAGTGACTGTGTGCTGGGTGTTGTGGTACCTGCCTGTAATCCCATGTACTCAGGAGGCTGAGGCTTGAGGATCACAAGTTCAAGGCTATCCCAGCCAATTTAGCAATACCCCTCCCCCTGCCTTCCCCCAAAAGACTGGGGATATACTGATGTCATGCTTCTAGACATTTTTCTGTGTTTTAGTATAAACATATCACCACTTTCTCTTCCTTCAAGTGGGTTTATACTATAAATACTTCCTTTTTAAATTTTAACAAGAGTGTCATACCATTCCCTGACAATACTTATTACTGATTTTTTTGGATAGATATTTCCCTTCTACCTCTAGAATGGTAAATTTCACAATGCTAGTGTTTTCTGTTGTTAAATACTTTTATATGTGATGATGTTTAGCATAACTAGGTAAAGTGTATTTGTTGATTTAATGAAAATCGTTTAATGAGCGAAGCATTCTATTTCTCATTGATCTAAAAACAATCACAATCATATGAGCCTACTCTAATGGGTTGTATATTACATAAAGAATCAGATACGTGAACTGCTATTGCAATAAAGAAATTAAAAGAAGTTAATGTGATAAAGGAACTTACTAATTTAGATTGGTAGTCAAGTAAAATCTTATCTGTAGGTAATAGGCTGAGTACCAAATGATGATCAAAAGACAAAGAAGAGGGCCGGGGATTTAGCTCAGTGGTTCCGCCACCTGCATTACAAGCACAAGGTCCCGAGTTCAATCCCAGGTACCAAAAGAAAAAAAAAAAAGAGAGAGAGAAGAGTATTTCAAATGGAGGAAACATCTAGTACCAGATCATAAGGCAGGAATTTGATAATTTTTGATCCTTTTTAAAAGTAATACATACAACTCATTATATTGTTCTCTTGACAATTCAAGAACAGTTCCCAGTTAAATAGCATTGATCTGGAACTTCATTGTCCCATATAGCAGTTAGTTAGCCACATATACTTATTAAAATTAAACTAAAAAATTCAGTTCATCAGTTTCATGAGCCATATTTCAAGTGGTTACCATATTGGACAGCATAAATAAAACAGCTTCAATGCTGCAGAGTTCTTTCACTGATTGCTGTTCTGGAAAGCCTGTAAACTCAAACTGTATTTTGTTCAGTATTATGCTCCTAATGTTTGACACATATATACATGCTGAATAAATATTTGCTAAATGATGAAATAAGCGGATAGCTGAATTGGAAGCAGCACATCTGTTCCTGGACGGGGAACAACAAAATGTGCTTAGGCTTTGAGATGAGAAAGAGCTTGATATGTTTAAGAAACTGAAACAAGACTGATGAGAACAGAGAGAAGAATGATAGTTTCAAATCAGCATGAAGAAATTGGCAACTTGAGCCCTAAAGGCAATGAGAAACTTTCTGAATTTTGTTGTAAGTGGATTGAGAAGTAATGAAAAGACTTGTGCTATACCACTGATGTGATCTGCTCTGACTTCTTCTTTTATCAAACTGTTCTTTCATTTTACTACCTCTTGAGAGTTTTATTAAAGTGATAAGTATAGTAAATTATTAAATTGGATTTTTGAAGTAACTCTGCAGGAAATTCAGATTATTCACTTAGCTTCATTTTTAGTGTCAGCTCCTGCACCCTTGTTTTAATGATCATGTACTTACAAGCATGAACTTAACATGGAAGAACTTGTTTTTGTTTTCCAGTGAAGGTGGTGTTTTTAAGGCTCATCTCACTTTCCCAAAAGATTATCCCCTCCGGCCTCCTAAAATGAAATTCATTACAGAAATCTGGCACCCCAATGGTAAGTTTATCTAGTTTTACTTCTACATTTGCAAATATGATGGCTTGTTATAAAAGATTTCAAGGTGTGTTGGGTCTGGTGGTGCACACCTGTAATCCCAGCACTTGGGAGGCTGAGGCAGGAGAATGGTCGAAAGTTCAAGGCCAGCATGGGCTACATAGTTCAAGCCTAGCCTGAATTAATAGTAAGACCTTGTTGCAAAAAACTAAACAAACAATGATTTCAAGGTCAATAAGAAAGATGTATTTCTCAGTGAAATTGCTTTGGAATTTTCATACTCAAGTAATTGTGCACATTATGCACATGGCCTTATACTAGATTCTTTAAGAAAGAAGGACTCATTTAATGGGTCATATAGAAAAAGATAATATTAATTTTTTTTTGAGATTCACAAACAAGTTAGTTACAAAGTTTACATTAATAGAGCTCAGATAATTGAGGGCATGCTGTTATAAAAAGCATAGAAATCATTAAACCTGAGTTTAGACCATACTTGTAGACCACAGGCAACTCTTTAACTTTTATCTGTATTCTTAGCTGTATAAGAGGACCATCCTGGCTGCATGTGGAAATGCACACCTGTAGTCCCAGTACTTGGGAGGCTAAGGTAGGGGGATTGCAAGTTCAAACTCAGCCTGGGTAACTCGGCCAGACCCTGTCTCAAAAATGGGGGTGGGGTGAGGATATATATAGCTCAGTGCTAGAGTCTTTGCCTAGCATGTATCTTCATTTCAAACCCCCATACTGCCAGTAAAAAGCACTGCCCCATGTACTTCATAGGTGATTCATACAGTCAAACAAAATAACTCCTTATTTTTTAAGACTGGAAAGAATCCAAAACTGTGCCTGAAGCGATGACACTGACTTTTTATTTTAAATCTGAGATGAGCTGTAAAAGAAAATCCACATTGTGAGCCAGAGGTTAGGCTAAATAAACTGTTCATACAATTTCCCCCAACTTTTGGTTTTGACTTGTGTGATAGGGCTTGCAAGAGTTTCTTTTCGGATTATTTTGACAGAGTTGTCTTTTTAGCCCATGGCACCTATTTGAACTCTGCTTCTTAACCTTAAGACTCTTTTGGTTGCGAGGAACAGAATAATCAAAAAAATCAGAGAGGAGCCAGGTATGGTGGCATATGTTGGTAATCCCAGTACTTGGTGAGGGAGGATCACCATGAGTTTGAAGCCAGCCTAGGTTACATAGTGAGTCAAGGCCAGCCTGAACTACGTAGTGAGACCGTGAGACCATGTCTGAACTCCACCCTTCACCCCATCAGAGAGGAATGTTTGAATAAATAAATAAAGGTTTATCAGAAGCATGTAGAGCACCAAGGCTTGAAAAACAGTTGGATATCATGAGAAGCTGGAACTGTGAGATAGCTAACTACTGGCAACCAAAGCGAGTATTGCATTTCATTTCTTCTGAGATAGCACTGATCGTAAAAGACTCCCACTTATTTTTCATATCTATAAAGAAACACTATCTCTTAATTTGTGATAGAAGGTATTAATGATATTTGTGCCTGATGCATGGATACACAAATTGGTAACATATGCTTCTCATTGCTTTGACAGTTCTTTTATCTTTTTCTAGGCTTTTGGCAGTTTTTCCTGCCTTTACTTGAATTACTTGGTATGTGATAAGTAATCTTTTGTTGTTGTTGTTGTTTGGGATCTAACTCGGTCCGAACTCGGTCCGCAGTCCGAACTCGGTGTCCGAACTCGGTGTCCGAACTCGGTGTCCGAACTCGGTGTCCGAACTCGGTGTCCGAACTCGGTGTCCGAACTTGGTGTCCGAACTTGGTCCGCAGTCCGCTTGCACAGCAGGCGTTGAAACCACTGAGCTAAATCCTAAGCCTGTGATAAGTAATCTTTTTGCACCTATTTCAAAAGAAAATATAACAAAGCATCCCAATTTTGGATTCACTATGAATGAGCTGTATAACTCTAGCCTGATGATGGTGAACCTTTCATTGATAACAAACAGCCCAGTGTGGCATGCATACCACGTTTGCCCTTACTGCTCTAGGCAAAAACCGCTTTGGACCTTAATTTCTCTATCTGTGAACATTAAATGAGAGCATATATGTAAACAAATACATGAGACTTCCCTTCTTTTTTTTTTTTTTTTTGGTACTGGGGATTGAAATCAGGACCTTGGGTTTTTGAGGCAGGTGGCGGCACCACTGAGCTGAATCCCTGGCCCAACTTCCCTTCTTATAAGAAGAAAGATAGAAAAAAACCCAAAACCAAACTCTCAAAGAACTTACAAATCTCATCACAACAAAAAAAAGAAGAAAGCAGTAGCCTCAGTAGTTTAAGAGGACAATTGATGAAAGAAAAAAAATTGTTTTTAAGTTGAAGAGACTTGCCATTTTGTAGGTCATTAGATGAAGAAATGATCAAGATTTGTTTGGAGGAAGAGGATAATTAGTGAGGAACAGACACCTGCCTGAGGTGATGATGGGGCAGGAATGGCAGCTACAAAAAGAATTAGAAGTATTGATTGAAAGGTCATACTAAAACGGGAAAGGGAAGAAAAACCTGGGGGAGGAAGCATCTGAATATCTGTAAGGCACTGGAAGTACACAAATAGTCACTCAATTATGGTCCCTTCCTTTACAGATGTCCTGGTCTGTATGTGGGAGAGGTGGGCATTAACCAGAATGATGAAGCTGTAGTATGATAGTGATGTAGGTATCCATGTTTTGGTAGCACAGAAAGAGGGAGCCAAGGATTCTTAGAGAATATATTCTTGGATGGAATTTGGAGTGATGAATATGCTTGGTTTGAACACTTGTTGTGTTGGCCATGGATGAATAAATTGATGAATTTAAAGCTATATCATAGGTTTGTCTTAATTATATTTTCTTTCTAGAAAGATTAGACTAGTGGAAGGTTGGAAAGGGAAGCCAAACAGCAAGGAGATAGATTCATGAATGGTATAAAAAACAAAAACTTAAACCAAGAATAGTGCCAGAAAGGGCAATTTAGTTACTTTCACTTGTTGACTACCCAATGTGGGTGGTAGGGAAGAGGAATTTAGAATTGACTGGCCATTTAAGAAAATAATTATAAACAGGGCATGGTGACATACACTTGTATGAGAGAGGCTACTTGGGAGGGTGAGGCAGGAGGATTGAAAGTTTGAGACTAGCCTGGGAAACTTACTGAGATCTTACCTCAAAAAGGACTAGGGATATAGTTCAGCATTCTCCAAGTTCAAGCTCCAGTTGCAAAAACAACACAAAACAAAAAAGCTTAGATATTAAACATTGAGGACACGGGCCTTGTCTGTCATATTCATTGTTGTACCCCCACGTCAGGTATGGTTGTAGCATACAGTAGGTATAGTATTTGTTGAATTAATATAGCAATGATACATACATTTCTACCCCTTGATTCTACTTACCCATAATGTTATGAGATGAAAAATAAGCTTTAAAATTATTCACAAGTTTTGTTAGTCTCCACATTGAATAAGTTAGCAATGAAATATGCATAAATATTGGTTATAGAATTTGGAAATAAGGTTGAAAAATTTTTCACCTAGAATTTTTATTTAATCTTTATTTTTTTGGTACCGGTTATTGAACTCTGGTCCTTCTGCTTACAATGCAGAACCACTGAGCTAAATCCCCGGCCCATAATCTTATTTATTTTTAAAAGTTTTCCCCAAAGTATGCTTTTTTTAAAAGAGAGGACAATTTTACTGTAAAAGATTATTTTCACTAGTAGGGAATATTTATGAGATATATAAGTGGATTTTTGGATTGAACAACTTCTTTTAGTCAATATTTTATTTTATTTTTTGCTGAACAATTTCAGAGTTAAGATCCAGTTATGTGAACATGTATCTCCTAAAAATAAGTTATTTTCCTGTTACGCCTCAAGTGATTATTACTTGTGCTTTGACTTTTAAAAATGGATTTATAGAGGGCCGGGGATTTAGCTCAGTGTGCCACTGCCTGCATTGCAAGCATAAGATCCCGAGTTTGATCCCCGATACCCCCCTCCCCCCAAATTGATTTATAGTGAAGAGGTCTCATGAATATCACATATGTTGATGAATTTTCACAAGTAATATGATGTGCTCTTTTTGGAAATTTAAAGTGGCTCCTTTCCCTTAAAAATATATTGCTTTTATTTGATTTTAAAAGTACATCACTATATTGGTTCCATTTTCTTTGAAAAATTTCTAGACCTTTAACATCAATTGAAATCAGTAAGTTAGTGGTCAAACTAGGAAACCACTACATAGAAACTTAGTTTACCACAGTTTAGATCATATATTGTCTGCAAATGAGGAACAGATTGAGTAGTTGCCATTTAGTCCCATACATTGTATTTACTATTTACTACCTGTAAATGCTAAGCACTATCTATATATATGCTAGATACTTAAAGTTTTACAGAATTGAAAAAGACAGTTTTCATTCCTGAGGTTTTCAGGTGAGCTCTGCATTTGATAAAATCTGTAGCCTTCCTAAAAAGTTAGTAGATCCCATTTTGGAAATCATGTGTATGCAAGTAATGTATTATACAAGTACTATGTGGAGCAGGATCATACTTTAATACTAGATATGTATAATTAAATTAGTGATACTAAACAAAACTATTCTCTAATTTTTCAGTTGATAAAAATGGTGATGTTTGCATTTCTATTCTTCATGAACCTGGTGAGGATAAATATGGTTATGAAAAACCAGAGGAACGCTGGCTCCCTATTCACACTGTGGAAACCATCATGATTAGTGTCATTTCGATGCTGGCGGACCCTAATGGTGACTCACCTGCTAATGTGGATGCTGCGGTAAGGTCACGTGTGTGTCCTCCATATGCCACCCTCTTCCCCTGTTCCTCTCCCTTTTAATAAAACTCAACTTGATAAAGCTGGGTGTGATGGCGCATGCTGTCACCCCAGCACTTGGGAGGCTGAAGCAAGAGGATCTCCATGAGTTGGAGGCCAGCCTGGACTTCATAGTGAGACCTTGTCTCAACAACAGCAACAACTAAAACAAACCAAACCCCTCATGTGTGGTATGTTAATGTTGAAATATGTGTACATTGTGGAATGGCTAATTTGAACTAATTAACATATGTATTACCTCACTGTTTTTCTGTGGTGAGAGTGCTTAAAATCTTTGAGGAATTCTCAAGAACAATATAATATTGGATTTTGGTTTTTTTGAGACAGGGTCTCGCTATGCAGTGTAGGCTGGCCTTGAACTCACTATGTAGCATAGGCTGGCCTCAAAGTCACAGTGATCCTCCTGCCTCAGCCTCTCAAGGGCTGGGATTATAGGTGTGCGCCACCATGCTCAGCAGCACAACACATTATTATTAATACAAAATGTACAATAGATTTTATGACTTATTGTAGCTGTAGTAATAATAGCTGTAATGTGATAAGGGATACACAGTATATAAAAAGTAAATTGTGACAACATAAATTCTATTTGTAAATGTTGGCTAGGGAGGTGTGGAATAAAAATGTAGGTTTTTATGCCATCAAAGGTAAGTTGTTATCAGCTTTAAATAGTCTGTTAATACCTATAAAATGTTCTCATGGAAACTATAAAGCAAAAATCTACAGTAGGTGCACAAAAAATAAAAAAAAAAGCACACCAGTTGAGAAAATTACTTAATCACGGAGAGAAAATTAACCTATAAAAGAACCAGAAAACAGTGAACAAAATGGCAGCAATAAGTTCATATTTCTAGTGGAGGTTAAGGTTAGGGTTGGAGAGCTTTGTTCTGGATTCCTCCATCCTTTGGCTCCAAATCAGGTTGATTCTGTCAGTGTGCTGCTGGCTGCCTCTTGGATTTCCCCTTTATTGCTCTCTGGATAAGATCTTCTGTTCCCTGGATCCCATTTCTTCTTCCTCTTTTTTGTTTTTGGATTCCTTCCCTTTTTGCCTAGGTAGTACTTCAATGCTCGCTTTGGCAGTACCTATACTAAAATTGCCTAGGTACTTAATCCTGTACTAATGCCTTAGGCTATGTAGGAATTAAATTCAGATTCCTTTTATGATCCAAGATATTTTTATGCTTTATGGTTAACTGATACTTTTTATAGAGTTGTGGAAAATTAAAGGTATACAGAATATATTTTTTACCTTTTATTATTGCTGATGAGAAAGATGATGCTATCATGATTTTTTCAACATTTTTAGGTAACCTGTTTTTGTTTTTTCCCCTTGTTTCTTTAGGTTCTTTTCTTCATTCTTGGTCTTCTGAATTTTCATAGTATTATAAAGTCTTTTATTTTTCCATCCTTGTAGTTGGTCTTTGAGTTTAAAGACTTTTTAAATTATTTTGAGAATTTCTCCATGTTTAATATTATCTCCTTTTTTTTTTGGCTTAACAAATGGATGACTATTGAGAGGACAAAAAAATATGGAACGCTTCACAAATTTGCGTGTCATCCTTGCTCAGGGGCCACACTAATCTTCTCTGTATCGTTCCAATTTTACTATATGTGGTGTCAAAGCGAGCACTTGTCTCCTTTTTAAAAACTTATTTTAATTATTACTCAGATTGAGCTCTCATGTGTCATCATAATTTTATAATATATAATTGAATCCAGAGCCTTGTGCACACCTAACCACATGCTCTGCCATTGAGCCACATCCCCAATAATGTTGATTTAAATTTTCTGCTGAGTTTTCATTTTGGCAGTATTGTATTGTGTTAGCTTTCTGTCAGGTGCCATCAGCTGGGGATCAAGCTTCTGACATGTGATCCTTTGGAGGAACTTAAGATACAAACTATAACATTTATTTAATTTTGGGGGCTTTTTTGGTACCAGGGATCGAACTCAGGTCCTTGTGCTTTCGAGGCCAGGTAGCGGAACCACTGAGCTAAATCCCAGGCCCATAATTTTGGTTTTTTGAGACAGAGTTTCGCTATATAGTCCAGGCTGGCCTTGAACTCACTAAGTAGCCTAAGCTGGCCTCGAAGTTGAAGAGATCCTCCTGCCTCAGCCTCCCAAGTGCTGGGATTATAGGCGTGCACCATCAAACCTGGCTCTTTTTTTTTTTGGTACCAGGGATGGAACTCTGGACCTTGCACTTGTGAGGAAGGCCGTGGCATCACTGAGCTAAATTCCTGGCCCTGACATATTTAATTTTAAATAGCTTATTTTCTCCAATAATTTCTCTTTAACTGAATCTTATCACTGTATAATTAACTTAGTTTTAAATGTTTTAGATTTTAAAACATTTTCTGAAGTCTTTCTGATGTCAGTTTTTCTGTTGTATTTTTGTATTATTTAAAAGTCTACTTTTAGAACTCTGTAGACCTTCTATCCAACAGTCCATTCATGATTAAAGAATGAGTGTTTAGGGGGGCAGATTGGAACTTTGTGTGTGAGGGACAGGGGATAAGGTTGTATGGATAATAAATTGAAAGTAAGGGCTGGGGAAGAGGGTATTGTTAGTTCATCATTCATTCATAGTACTGGGGATTGAACACATGGCCTTTGCACTGGGCCACATCCTCTGATTTTTTTATTTTTTATTTTGAGACAGGGTCTCACTAGGTAGTGAAGTTGCCCAAGCTGGGTTTGAAGGTGGGGTTCTCTAATATGGACCTCTTAAGAATGTTGGGATTAAAGGTGTGTACTGGCTGAGGGTGTCAGTTAGATGCTAAAGAGAAGGAGTGATTCCTTTTGGTACTAATATATTACCCAGTATTTCTAATTCTAGTACTCTTAAGGTATTTGTGTAAAATTTAGATATATAATCGTTCTGATTTTAGGAAAATGTGTAGGTTTGAGGGGGAAATGCTGAGTACACAGACTTTAGCCTATTTTTAGCTGTACCTCTTGGGCTTTCTCAGATTGGCCATTTCCAAATATTAGCTGCTTTAGGGTTTTAATATACACTTCCTTGTTTGCTCTCATTCCACTGAGACTTGTCTCAGCTGCTACTTCCTCTTTTGTACTGCAAGTTTTAATACTCTTACATCTGATTTTTGTCTTCTAAAATCTTCCATTATTGGATTGCTTTCTTGCCATTTTCTTTCATATTGAGGGTTCATACTATGAAAAATTCCAGTGTGATCATTTTAATAGGCTCTCTGGTAAGCAAAGATCAACATATATTCTTTTGCTATATTAAATTCATAGTTTCTCTGCATATAAAATGGGCATGATAATATCCCCCTGGTAACCACAGTGTGTGGACCAATGAACTCAACCAACAAATGGTTGCTGTATTATCTAGTCACTTCTTTGGAACCATTTATTTTATTTTATTTTTTTAAAATAAATTTTATTTTATTCCACTCCCCCCAAACCCGCCTCCTGAACCATCATTTATTGATCTCCTGTACGTCTAGAAGTCATTTGCCAATCTTATCTCAGTTGCCAGAGAATATCAGTCATATGCCTCTGTAGATTCCTTTCTACCCACTACCTGCTGTTGACACGAGTCCTTTTTGTTTCCTCTGTACAGTACTATACTAGTTTCCTCTTTGATCTCTGCTGTCTCAATTACCTGTTGTGGTACAATTTTTAGGTGACCATTTCTTGAGATTGTCTTTACCCCTTTGACCAGAATTGCCCTTTGCTTCTGTTTACTTAAAAATAAAGCCAGATTATGCACAGCAAACATGTAATAAAAAAATTTTTAAAAAGCAACTTGTCAACACACACACACACACACACACACACACACACACACACACACACAGAAGAAGCCAGGTATGGTAACCCATGCCTGTAATATTAGAATTCTGGGAGGTAGGAGGATCACAAGTTCAAGCCCAGCCTGGGCAACCTAGTGATTTAGTGAAATCCTGTCTCAAAATTAAAAAAAAAATTTTCTAAAAAAGGGCCCTCAGATTCAGTCACCAGCAGGGGCAAGAGAGGGTATTACAGAAATTACAACATTTTACTCATAAACTTCAAACATCTGAAATATTAGGACATTCTTCTGTATAACCACAACACTTATTATGCCAAATTTGCTGTAATTCCTAAAGATATTCAAATGCCTAGCTTACATTAATTTTTCCCTTAAAATTTTAAGACTTCTTTTTCCAGATTGGTGCTAACTGAAAGATTTTCTGCTCTCTGGCTTGGATGAGTCTTCTTCCCTAGTTCCCTAGTTATCTCTGTACAGGTCAGCAGTATCTTTGATCAGACAGTGCAAGTAATGGTTGGCTTTTGGTATGAAGATTTACTTAGTCTTTGTTGTCCCTAAATTGATTATGTTCAAAGAAAGAAAAACATAGGTTGGGCATTTTTTTTTTATTTTAACCAAATTTTTTTTTTTTGAACCAGGGATCGAACTCGACTTTGCGCTTGCGAGGCAGGCACTGGAGTAATCCCTGGCCCCAGGTTGGGCATTTTTTGTGAGCATCTTCTGCTGTCTGCATCCTGGATAAAATCAACTCTTTTTCTATTGAAACTGCTAGTGCTATTATGTGTTCCATTTCCAAGTGTTTTACGGGGACAGTGATAGAGCACATATTTGCCCTTCCTTTTGCCCTAAATAGTACTCAGATAACATCTCAATATGATATAACTCACCTGTATCTACCTTAGATAAGAGACACTTTATGCTAACTTTGTTTTCTGGTTGTTTCCAGAGGCAGAGCTGGTAACCTTTTAGATAATTTGAATGTCTTATTTGTAAATTGTAGCTTTCGTTTTAGTGTAATACTACACTGTAACTTCTTTTGTGGTCTTTTCCATTTGAAAAGAATTTTCCTGTAGAGATAATTTGCATAGAGATTTCTGCTTGTATATCCCAGCAGAGTGCCTTACAGAAGTATTTTTGGCTGGGTGTGGTGGCACATGCATGTCATCCCAAGACTAGGGGGGAGGCTGAGGCAGGAGGATCACAGCAAGTTTTAGGGCAGCCTGGGCTACACAGTGAGTTCAAGGCCAGCCTGAACTACATAGTGAGACCCCGTTTGAAAAAAACAAATAAAAGTATCGTTGACTGCTTTTCTAGTCTTATCAACTTACCATTTAAAGTATACAAACTACCAAAGGAATATACTTGAAATTAAAATAAGTATTTGAGATTATAAGGAGGTGTTTGCATGAAATCATTTGATATTACCTTTGTATCTACAGAAAGAATGGAGGGAAGACAGAAATGGAGAATTTAAAAGGAAAGTTGCCCGCTGTGTAAGAAAAAGCCAAGAAACTGCTTTTGAGTGACATTTATTCAGCAGCTAGAAATTTCACTTATTTCAGGGTAAGCTCATTTTAAATATCATAGTATTCTTTTTGTCTTTTCATAGGTGCTGTGTTGAAGTTGTATTTTTTTGAATTGTTTGATTTCTCTGGTTTTGCTTTTTTTTTTTTTTTTTTTTTTTAAAGCCAGTTGTATATGGTAGTACGTTCTTTTCACTGGTAGTAAAATTTCTGACAATCAAGTTATTTCAGGGTAGTTTCTTCCATTTTGCCTTAAGCCTACCATCCTGACTACTGCTGGACACTGATGTTTCTTGCATCTTCTTGTAATGAACACTATGATTGGTAAAGGATAACTTACATTTTGGTTTTGTACATTTTTAAAAAAGAAAAATCCCATTTCAGTTTACACTGCTAAGACCATTAAACACTCCCGCCTCCCTTTATTTGATCTTTATTTCCTTGGTTGTTGTAGTGACATGGCAAATAAAAGTTTCTCAGCAAGGCATGGTGATGCATGTCTATAATCATAGCACTTGGGAATCTGAGTCGGGAAGATCACTGAGTTCAGGGCCAGCCTGGACTACATAGTGAGACCATGTCTCAAAAAAACCAAAATTAAATGATAGCTAAAAAAGAAACTATGAAATTTCATATCTAAAGAATCTGAACATTTACCATTAACAACACCCCCCATTCCTTTCTTCTGTCCCATTCTTTTCTCACACTCTTAATTCTGGGTTTTTACCATTCATAATTTCCCCAAGTTTGTATTCTTAAACAATGTATCATATATTTTTAAATTTATATGTGTGAAATTATAATGAATGTATTCTTTTACGACTTTTGTTGATTATATCCTTTACATTGATCTGTATTGTTGTAGGTAGCTACAGTTTATCTTTCTCATTGTTGTGTAGTATTTCATTAGAGAAATTGCCTCTACTTTTTATTCTAATTGCTGTTCTTTTCTGATTTGGGATGGGTGAATTGTGTTGCTGCTCTGCTTTACTCCCCCCCTCCTCCCTTTTCTCCTTTGCAGTACTAGGGCTTGAACTCAGGGCCTTCACACTCAGGGCCCTTCCCCTTTAAATTTTTTATTTTGAGACAGGTTCTCTCTAGTCATTAAATTGCCCAGGTTGGACTAGAATTTATGATCCTTCACCCTCAGCCTCCCAGAGTGCTGGGATTACAAATGTGTGCCATCACGTCCAGCTTTGTTTTTACTATTATACACTGTGGCCGTCCTCCTTTCCTACTTCACATATACTATGAGAGTTTCTCTAGGGCAGTGAGGGCAACCCTTTTAGAGCCCCTTTTTTTTTGAGACAAGGTCTCACTATGTAGCCCAGGCTGACCTGGAACTTGAGAGCAGTCCTTCTGCCTCAGCCTCCCAAGTGGCTGGGATTACAGGCATGTCCCAGAGCTTTCAGTGATAACAACATCTGCCTGTAGCACAAGTGCTATACATTCACCACCACTGCTTCAGAATACGTACCTAAGAGTAGAATTGTCACTCTGAAGGACACATGCACATCATTTTGACTAAGCCCAATTTTTTTTTCTCCAGTACCAGGAATTGAACTCTGGGTCTTGTGCTTGCCAGGCAAGCCCAGTGCCACTGAGCTACATCCCCGGGTCCCCAGTTTTTTGTTTTTGGTAATGGGAATTGAACTCAGGACCTTGGGCTTGCCAGGCAGGTGTGGTGCCACTGCGTTAAATTCTCAGACCCCCAAAATTTTTAAAAAGTTTTCCTCTGTGTTCTCCTATTGGCAACCATAATGATGCCACTTGCTCTCTGTCCTTTCCAAAATTTTATATTATCACATGCTTAAAATTTAAAAACCTGCATGTTGAAAAACAGTAGGTCACTGTGGACTTGATGTGCAGTGCCCTAGTTGCCAATGAAACTGCACATCATTTCATGGGTTTGACTATTGACATTTTCTTTGTGAAACACCTGTCCAAGTTTCTAGACTAATTTTCTGTGAGAACATTGGTTTGTATGCTTGTTATTTTACTCTATGGTATATTTGCATCAACAGAAGCTCTTAATTTTTTTTTTTGGTACTGGGGATTGAACTTGGGACCTTGCGCTTACAAGGTAGGCGGCAGAACCACTGATCTAAATCCCCGGCCCCAGAAGTTCTTAATTTTAATATAGTTGAATTCATTAGTCCTTTGTGGATTTTACTTTTTTGTCTTAATTAAAAAATCCTTCTCTTCCTTGCCACCAAAAAGCTGCTGTCTAATATCTTCTGCAATATTTATAACTTTGACCTCCCTGTTTTAATTTACTGCAAATGATTTTTATGCATGATGTGATAGAGGTTGGATTTTCACCCCTCTGTTCCCTCAAAGTAACTACACCATTTATTGACAAATCTTCCCTTTCTCCCTTGATACACAATTCCAGATAATGTTATAAAATCACATCTCCAGGTATGTGTTCACACATATACACCCCAACGCCCCTCTCCACAGGGTTTTTTAATGTTGTTTATAACCTCACTATGCAGTCCAAGCTGACTTCAAACTCTCCTGCCTCAGGCTCCCTAATGGTGGGATTATAGGCTTGTGCCACTACACCCAGCTATTTTATTTTCATTGGTTTAATTGTCTATCCTTGAACAGCATCACGCTGGCTTAATTTAAAAAATTTTTTTTGGTACCAGGGATCAGGCTCAGGACCTTGCGCTAGTAGGGCAGGCACTGTGCCACTGAGCTAAATCACTGGCCCTGGCTTAAGTTTTATTTGCTACTTTTACGATCAAATGTATCCAATGCAAGCTGGAAGAAAGTCTAGTTTATTCACTACTCACCCTGTTGTCATACTTAGTATCTCTAGTTTCTGCAAAGATTCATATGTACTTTTAAGTCTCCTTGAATGTTGAAAGTAAATATTTTTTCCTACTATCAGGTGTACCAATAATCTTACAGTCTTCAAATTATTCCTGTTTTCAACATCTTGTTTATATATCTTGTTTATCTTTAGTCTGTGTTTGCTGATAATTTTGTGTCTCATACTTCCATCACATTTAGTCTGTGGTTTCTTTCTTTTTTTTAAGTCTGTGGTTCTTGTATCTGGCCTTTTCCTTTGACTCTTGGCTGCCACATTGTTAGATCAGGTTCTTATTAACATATTCTTCCCTTAGTCTCCTTGTACTGAACATCATTGATGAATGTCTCCACTTCTACCCTGAATATTCATCTTGTATACAACCAGCATCTGTGTCAGTCTTCACAAAGCTGAACTCACTGCATTGGCTCTTTATAGGTGATACATCCTCTTCAAAACAAGAACACCCTTAGGGCTTGTTCTTCACATTCATACATATTTTCTCATCAGAAAAGACCTTGATGACAACCAGGAAGAAGAATAAAATAATCCCATAGAAGCCTACATTTATCCAACCTTTAGACAGTACATTATATATTTTGGGAATAAATAAGAGTTTTGTCTTGATATTGTACAGAAAATGAGTTTAATAGTACTAGGGGCTGGGGATTTTAGCTCAGTGGTTCTGGTGCCTGCCTCGAAAGCACAAGGTCCTGAGGTCCATCCCCGGTACCTGAAAAAAAAAAAAAAATAGTACTAATTAAGTGTCACAAACAAAGTATCTCTCCATACTGGAGACTGACCCCAGGGCCTTGTGCATGCTTGCTAGACAGGTGCTCTGCCTCTGAGCTGTGTCCGTGTCCCTTTTTGTTTAACTTTGAGACAGAGTCTGCCTAAGTTGCCCAGGCTGGCCTGGAACTTGTGATCATTCTGCCTCAGCCTCCCACACCAGCTGGGATTATAGGCATGCACCATATCCACCAGATAACTTTTATAACTTTTTTAGGGATTGTGTGTTACCTGCTTTACTAGTACGATGAGTTAATTTGTTTAACCATAGCACAGATGTAACTTTAAAATTCTACTTATTAAGTTAGTCTACCTAGCAAAAAGTATAGCCTAAAAGTAATGTTGAATCACCATAATGTCATTTTATAGAACAAGTTAATAAAAACAATATATTATACTGGTAATGATGAAAAAAATAAAAACTTTTTTTTTTAAATAATAAAAACTTAAAGAGTAAAGAAGCAGGGCTGGGAGTGTAGCACAGTGATAAAGAGTGCTTGCCTGACATGTGCAAAGCCCTGGATTCAATCTACCACCACACATGGGAGTTTATCTTCTGCCTAAGCCTACTCCCTTCATTCTTCCTTTATTTTTTTGGTACCGGGGATTGAACTTGGGACCTTGCACTTGTGAGGCAGGTGGTGGAACCACTGAGCTAAATGCACGGCCCCTTCACTTTTGCTTTTGTGAGCACTTCCCAGCAAACCTTGTATAAGCAAGGTCTTACGATGTTTCCTAGGGGACCTAACCCAGGATACTAGGCATTAGGTAGCCTAGCATAGTGAGATAGAAGACTGCTTGCTTTTCTTAGTTGCACTTTGTGGGAATCCAGAGTAATTTCTCACAAATAAGGATATGTATGGCTGCATGTATATGACTTCTCTTTCTGCAGAAGCAGCCATATCTGGGTAATTCTTATTTCACATTTGGAGTAAGTAGTTATAGTAGGGGACTACTTGATCAGTTTCATATTCAGATCATTGGTTTCTACATTTCCTTAAAAACAAGACTTCTGAAGTGTTGAGCCTTTCTGATCACCAGTGTTCCAAGAAGATGAAGAAAAAAAAGTGAAAGCTCTATACAATATGCTAAAGGACTTATCCTTTGGGGTGGGGGGTGAGACAGGGTCTCATTATATAGTTCAGGCTGGCCTTAAACTCACCATGTAGTCCTGGCTGGCCTCCAACTCATGGTGATCTTCCTGCCTCAGCTTCCTGAGTGCTGGGATTACAGGCTTGCACTACCACACCCAGCCAATTTTTGGCTCATTAATGAAGGAGCTTCTGAAGGTCATTGTGAGGGACCAGTGAAACTAAAATACTGCTAGTAAGATATCAGGACCATGAGCCTGCTTCTATAAAAATCATTGGAAATGCCAAATATCTTTGACAGTGAAACTGGCATTAATGAGCCACTGCTCTGTCTGCCTCTGCACACAGAAAGACATCTATAGTACACAGTAAAGGAGCTTACTAGCCAGGAGTGTCAGACAAAAATCAATCACATAAAACAATCACAGAGCCCAGAATATGAGTGATAATTAATTGTTCAGTTTCTTGTGGTTCAGAAAGTGTATATATAACCTTTGAGAAAATATACGCACCCATATGATATAGGACATTTCTACATATCACAAAGTTTCAAAGGTAACATCATTTCCAAAGAGTTTATATCTGAGACTTATATTAACTCCACATGCATCAGTTTTATTATCAGTTGAGGAACTGTTGGAAGCAAATAGTTGTTAGAAGTGAGCCCAATAAAAAAAATGCACTGATAAATTTTTCTGGCCCTATGGCACAGCTGTTCTGCCTGTATCATATGTGATCAGCAGGTCTCATAAGACTGTGCTCCCAGTTACTCCCTTCTGCATCGAAACAGGCAAGCCATGCCATGCCTGCCTGGTAAGTGAAAGGTCCTGAGTTCGATCTCTGGTACTGGGAAAAAAAAAAACCCAAAACCCCAAAACACAAAAAACAGGCAAGCTATATATTTTTGGGGTATTGAGGCAAAATAAGCAACCTCATGTATGAGATGGTTTTGCTTGAATACCCAAAAAATGTCAGGTAGCTTATTTTCCCCAGTATCAGGCATTATAGAAATAATACATTATGAAGACATTTGTCTTTTCACAAATGCTGTATTTATTTGCACCACAAATAACTTGTGCCAAAAATATAATAGGCTATAGGCATTCCTTGTTTAATGACAGAACACAGACCTGAGACTGGATTGTTAATTCAATTGGTTGCTAAATGAGGAATTGTATATAGTAGGTACATTACAATATTGAGGACAAAGAAATGAGCAAAGGAAACTCCCAACTGGCTGACTTTTATTTGTATAACTCTTACACGTGGTACTGTAATGTAGAACAGATCATAAAACTACTGTACAGTGCAGTCAGCAAAAATCAGTACTGTATAACAAAGGTGTACTGTACAAAAAAAGACATTGAGGCTCTAAACAAGATGTACTGAACTGTACAAAAAAAGAGATGAGTCATAAGTCTGAACAGTCATTAAATGAGGAACATCTCATTGCAAGCTGGGCATGATAATGCACACCTTTAATCCCTAGTATTCTAGGAGGCTGAAGCAGGAGTATTCCAAGTTTGAGCCCAGCCTGGGAAAGTTAGTGAGACTTGTATCAAAATAAAAAATAAAAGAAAGAGCTGGGGATATAGCTCATTATTAAAGGCCCTGTGTTCATTCCCCAGTGTCACACATACAAATTTATAAATAGTCATTGATACAATGGAATATTATCCAGTAGTTCAGATATGTAATACAGACTTAAATAGACAACCATATAGTTAAATCTCAGAAATACTATTGTATGAAGAGCAATTTGCACCCCCTTCCCCCCAAAAAACCAGATGTAGTGGCATATGCCTGTAATTCCAGCTTCTCAGGAGGCCTAGGCAGGAGGTTTGCAAGTTTGGGGCCAACTTGCACTACATGGCAAGACCTTTCTTTTTAAAAACAGGAATAATTACGAGAATGCTTAATTTCAGTCAGTATTCAAAGTGTGGAACTTTCTTGACTGGCAGATATCTGACAGATAAGTTAGAAGTAGGGCATGTATAAAAATGTAAATGACTGCTTCAGGATTGCACCATTGCTTAGGCAGTGTTATATACAGGTGATTCAGTTTTCACATTTATCTTTTCTGACAAGCTTTCCTTTTCCGAAGTGAGTTCCTTTCTCTGGAATAAATTTTATTCAAAGGGAGGGGAGATAGATTTTCCTTCTAATATTAGAGAAGTTAATGCTGTTTACTGCTGGTTCCTTGCTTATAAAAGGCTGGGTTGCCTGATTTTAGCTGTTAAATGACTGTTAGCCGTCAGTCTTCTGGGATAATTTTTCTTAAAACTTCACTTGGAAACAGTATATAAACAATTCTTTTGTGGCCTTGAAAATTCTCATCTCTTATTTCACAGGGAAATGATTATACTGAATGCTTAAACTATTTATTTCCAGTTCTCTTTCATCCCTGGGAGATTTTTGGCGAGACTAATTTTGGTGTAGTATAATCTTTGGAAAAACATTCAGATGACATTACCTAAAAGTTACAATCCCAAGCCCGATGTGCATTGTGCATACCTGTAATCCCAGCACTCTGGGAGACTGAGTCAGGAAGACTGTAAATTCAAGCCCAGCCTAGGCAGTTTGGTGACATAGTGAGGTCCTATCTCAAAATAAAAAAAGGCTATGGATGTAGCTCAGTAAAGACCCTGTGTTCAACTCCCCAGTACTGCCCTTCCCTACCAAGGTTACAATTCCTATTTCATAATACTTTTCTAATAAAGCATGTAAGTGCAATTGTGTATTTGTATAGAAACTGTAAAACCTGATTCTGGTAAGGATAATAATATACTCATATTTGGTGCATTTCATGCTTTGCTATGGGCCTTTTACATTGATCGGTACAACCATTTTCTTTTTGGCACTGGGGATCAAACTCAGGACCTTGTGCTTGCAAGGCAGGCGGCGGAACCACTGAGCTAAATCCCTGGCCCAGTACAACCATTTTTGAAAGAAATTTTATAGTAGTTTTACCTTTACAGTTTACCCTAAGGAGCTAGTCTAAATTACAGAAACAGCCACAGGTAGGCCCACACACTACCTCACAGATTTCTTTCCCCCAACAGAGTTTTTGTTACGTTTATATTTGGGTGATTATAAGATAAATTAATGCTGGGCTTTAGAAGATATACTAAATTTTGAACATATCTGGTATGAGTTAAATTTTGCCATAACTCTTTTAAGTACCTTTGGCTTCTCTGCTGGGAGTGTAAAATTACATCACTTGATTTCTGAGCCAGTCACCTTCTGTTTGATTTTGCCCAAAATTGTGCTTGGCGGCAGATGGAAGTTTCTGAGTTCCTAGGAATATGTGGTCTAAAGATATGATGGTAATAGGTATTGTTTTCCCTCCTTGTCCCCGTAATCAGAGTGTGCCTTAAGGTAATAAAGACGCTCAAAAGTCCAGTCATAAAGTGGGACTTTTAAAACTTGAACAGTTTTTTTTTTTAACTTTTTGGATAGGAAACTGTATTTCTATTAAGCTGTGTAACTTTGCCTTGCTTTTCTTTGTAAAGGGAAAATTCCTTCATATGATGATTGTGAGAGCACTCACCTGAGATGAGTGTAAAGCACTTAACATACTGTTCGGCACATCATAAGCACTTGATAAGATGGTGGTTGTTTTTATTTAGATATGTTCTTGACTTCGAATCTGAGGATATGGACCAGCAGAAAAAAAATAGTTGGAACTGTCATTGCGAGTTAGGGATGTAACCATGTAGCTCAGTGGTGCCAAGCCTGCCTGTCTGTCAAGCATAAGGTCTTTAGTTCAATCCCCAGTACCACAAAAACAAAACAAACAAAACAAAACTGTAATTGGGATGGAGAGTTTTTTGTGGGTTTGAATTGAACCTTAAGAGTTGGCTAGAGTTTAGCATATTGAGAAGTGTGATTTTAAATTGTTTTCTCTGTACAACCTCAGTTGTTTTTTTTTTTCTGGTACCAGGGATCAAACTCAGGACCTTGTGTTTGCTAGGCAGGCGCAGCACTTGAGCTAAATCCCCTGCCTTTTTTTTTTTAATACAGGGTCTTCCTAGTAGTTCAGGCTGGCCTTGAACTATGTATCTTGAACTTCAAGGTAATCCTACCTCAGGCTCCTGAATGCTGGGATTACAGGCATGCTACCACACCCAGCTTCACATCCTCAAATATTTCTAAATTTGCAAATTACCTGACTTTAAAAAATCCTCCTGTTTGAGATTCTAGATGTTTCATAAGTTGAAAAATATTTGGAGTATTGAAAAAAAAATCTGTACATGTTGTTGGTGTGTGCAATAGAACTTTAGATCTGCGTTGTTCAATCTGGCAGCAACTATATGTGACTATTGAGCACTAGAAAGGTGGCTAGTCTGACGAACTCAGTTTTAAGTTTTATTTAATTAATAATTTAAATTTAAAATTAACTAGTTATATGTGGTTATTGGCTCTACAAAGACCAAACACAAAAGTGCTCTTAAAATGAAATTAAGAATTTGTTGCCAAAGAAATAGAATATAAACAAAAAATTCTAATCAGTTCTTTTCCAATTTGCAAATTCATTACATAATTGTTTGTTTTGTTATAGGTCTCCAATTGAGAAACATGGCACTGTTTTCCTGCACTCTACCCACCTATTGCTGGACTTCTGTTGTAACAAGTTGGCAAACACTGGCTGGAACTGGGCTGCAATAAAACATGCCAGTCATCAATGCTGACAAGAGCCTAACAAGTGCCAACTTTCAGATGATTACGCATTTTGAATTCTAATGAACTGTTTTAACCTTCAGGAAGAATTGTAAAGACCTGTACATAGCACAACATGATCCGGATAATATATATACTGTTCATGTACATCCACATACACACCTTGTACCAAATAATGCTTTCTTGTAGTAGAATAAGAATCGTGTAAATTCTAAAAGATTTTAGCAGGTTTTCTTTCCTCATTCATTGTTTATCAGTTTTAAAAGACTCCTTAAAGCATGTCAGATGAAAAACAATTAGGATTAAAAGTTTCCATTTAATTTCCTTTGAACCATTAAGGCTTCATTAAACTCCTTCCACTTACAAAACTTTTCTATCTTTGTTTTGACACACTCCCTTTTGCTTTTGCCTCTTCTATCTGCCAGAAAGTTCTTAAGTCATTTAGTTCAAATACTGAAATAGTTAATGAGGAGTTACTTGATTTTTAATGATGACGCCAGAGGAGTGGTCATCACTAGGTGCTTTGTCCTTTTTGTATTCTAGTTGCACCCTTGGATTGGATGTAGCAATAACATTTTTTGGCCATTGAGAGCTCTTGATCCCAGTCATTATCCCCGAGAACTGAAAAAAAAACCTGTTGGTTCTAAATTCAGCTTACTGAAATTTACCCCAAACAATACCAAATTCTTGTTTGGTTTTATTTTTGCCCTCAATAGCCCAATATTAAGGGTGGATAAATAAAGCATGCATAGCTACTGGCTTTTTACTTCTGGGTTTGCTATTAAAAATGCTATTTGCCCTCATACCCTTCTTAGTCCTTCATATTTCTTTGCCTCTATTCTTCTACACTGCAGATTTTTCCTCACCCATTGTATAAAGAAATTGCGATGTATATTTTCATGTAATTTGATTTTGGAATTCTGTCACCTTATGTAGTGAGTTCTTCCAAAATACAATTTTTTTCCAATAATGTGTCAAGTTGTTGTTGGCTTTTATTGTATTGAATGAAGGTTATAATACTGAATGCCAGAGAAGTGCAGTTTAGAAAATCTCAGGTTGATTCCTTATGCAAACAAACTTAATACTTGAAAATCACATGGCCATGGCAGTATGTGAATTGGGTTCTATCTAGATTCTTAACATGAATCTAAAAAGCATTACAGGAGTAAATGGTTTGCTATTTGACATACAGATTCTGTCACTGACATAGCACTCTTGGATTTGATTAATGTCTGAGCATAAGTCTATTTCATATCATATAATTTAAAAAAACTTAGCAATTGATAAAATGAGTATTGCAGTGTTAGAGATTGGCCTACGCTTTTCTCTTTTTGTTACGAGGTTGAGAGTGGGAAGTAGTCTTTGACAGAACTTGAGGCAGTACCAGATGGGGCATAGTGTTTGATTGTGAGAATCAGTGCATCTCTGCTCTGAGGGGCTTTGGAGATAATGCTCTGGCAGAAGAGTTCAAGGATTCCTGCCAATAGTCCAGACCTCTACCAAATTTATATGTCCTTTTTAAAGCAGAAGTGAACTGGTTGAGGATTCACAGTAGAGTTCGATTTTTTTTTTTCTAAATACCAGTCTGTTTTCCACTCTGAAGTATTGTAAAAATCATAAACATTGTAAAAACCTGTAAATGTGTAGTGACTGTAAAAATTCACTGGAGCCCAATTTTCTTTGATAATTTGGTGACTTTTTTTTAAAGAATTGTAAAAAATTGTTGCCCCAAAGTGCTAGCATTGCACTCCTACAAGGAACTTGGAATGCAATACTTTTTACTCAGATCAGAAATTGTCCACATAGTGGTTGCTTGTGGCAAGATGGAGTTGGAATTTTCTTCTCCTATTGCTATAATTCTGCTAGCAATCTGTTGACTTAAAAACCTGAGATTTGACTCAACAAGTAGCTAATGACCTAGTACCTCAGGGACAACTATTTCTGAACTGTAAGTGCCACTTTAATACAGTTGGTTTGGTATAACCATGTGGTTACTTAGGGCTAGATCTAGGGGAGTGGAAGAGCCAGAAGTGAATGCCTCTCTCCTCACACTCTTTCCACCCTGTGCCCTGATCATGCTACGAACAGAAATACAGGCCTCAATAGATGTTAGGACTTCTTTTCCTCTGTCAGAGATGTCATCTGTGCCTTTCCCAGTGTTCATCTGACAATGTGAACTTAAATGCCTCTCTTGTTTGTTATTAAAGTCACACTCGGGTGACACTGAACCAGGTGGTTTTTGTCCCACCAGTACCTCATCATTAATGTGAGGTAATTCTTCTCTGCTTTAGGAAAAGGATTTTTCTCTCCTAACCTTGTGCCAATCATTGACATCTACATAGTCCTTTGGGTTGTAGAACTGTTGGCTGTTTCCTAAATTTATTCCAAGTTCTTGTAGAGGCTTTTATAGATTCAGTCTGTGTTCATAACAATGATCTCTCAGTGGCTTTCTGGCCGCCTCTTTTGAGTTTAAAATCCACATGAATTTGATTTCCTTGTCATTATAAACCTTGTAAGTTCATGAGGTTATTCCACTGGTTCTGTGATCACTTGGGGTGTCATGGTTATCTTTAATGGCCTTTATTCCCAGTTGTGAAATTTTATATGCTCACTCACTCTACAAATCTGCCCTCTTTGGGTTTTGGTGCCTGTGTATCTTGCCCGTCTGGTCTCCAGTTGGTGGAATTACCTTTTTTGTACTGCCACTTCTCAGCATCTTTGAAAATTTGACATAATGTTGCTTCATTCCAGTTTTCTTTCTTCTCTTTTTTTTTTAAGTTCTGTAATTTGTTGATTGTATTTAACTATGTGAGTTTTGTTGTGATGTTTACTGTATTGTAAAGCACCTCAATCATGTGATGGGTGCTCTATAAATCAATAAATGATGACTTAGAGGCTGTATCATGAGCTATTTTGGTTTTAGGGCAGGTCTCAAAAGCAAATTGTGGGATTCTTTCTGTATAAACAGCACATGATACTAAAGGGAGCACAGGGGAATCTTGATAAAGAATTTTGCAAACTTAAGGCAGGATGTTAACTTGACTTTCAACCTAGTAATAATACTCTTTAAAAATTTCCCTGTAATATACAACCAAGCACCATCTTTCATTAGTTTCTGTGCATAGTAACTTAGAAACTTAAAATGAGCACATGGTAGAACATTGTGGGGACTTTGTCCTTTGCTTAAACTGGCTCCACCTTATAAGTTAACAAGTTAACCAGTGAGGAACCCAGATTCAGATGTGAACTAGAAGATACCACAGACAACTCAATTCCCTCCCCTGTGGGAAAACTGGCCCAAATACAGTAACTACCTAGAATCCCTTAAGTTAGTGTCAAAAGAGGCAAGAATAAGCACTTTGTTTTTCTTTTAAACATACTGGTATCTAGTTTTCTGTCCTGAGTCCTTGTAGTTTATGTTAATTCAGTGTTAGGTGCTGGTAACTAACTTGCTGTGTTGGTAATGTTGTTTGTGTTTATAAATAGTACTTTGCCAGGGGTCTTAAGGCCTCTTCCTTAAAAACAGAAAACATGGAGCCAGTCCTCTTAGTTACAGCTGAATTAGAAACAAAATCTTCCCTGGGAGCAGTTTTAGGAAGACCGAGGATCATCTGTAGAGCTTAATTTCCCCAATTAATATACCTTTTTTGAAATAAAATAGTGGAATGATTAATCAGTGGTGCCACAAACCTGTGGCACACATTATTCAAAGCTCTAAAAGGTTTGCCATCGCTGGTCTAGATGATGTCCCTGAACTTTCAATATCCACATTACCCATAGACATCTACTGGAGGGATAGAGCAAGAAAACTTTTCCATGCTGCTTCAAGTGCAAAGGGACAGGTGGTTCATTCTACAATACTATGTGTAAGGTACTAGACTTCCAAGAAGGTTCAGTTAATTTTCTCTACCCTTGAGAAAGATAGGGCAATAACCACCTTATCAAAATTAAATTTTACATTTTCTGGAGGCCTACAAATCCCAGTAAGTTTCAGTTTGCCGAGCAACTTACTTCCCAGCTGTAGTCTAGTTGCTCAGTTTCAGATTCCTGCAATCAGCCTGCCAAGGTAGAATTTGCCTTTTTGGCTCGCTGAGTTGACATTCTACACTGAGCTTTAGTGAAATGATTATAGAATTTTGAGTCCTGTTCACATAGGTGAAATAAATTGAAGGAACTTTCACAAAAGGCAGCTGGACACATCTTAGACAAAAATTCCTAGGCAAGAAACATACTCCCTCCCCTTCTCAGTATCCATTAGACTTGGCCCAGCCCTCAACATACTACCCATGTAGAGATTTCATCTTCCCCTCTGCCATGATGTCACACTGCCTCCACAGAGGCTTTTTTCCCTTTTGTTTTAGAATTTAAGACAGCATCTATTTCCCACCTGCTTCATGTTCTTCCTTAAGATAACCCCAGACTTAACAATGTATGCAAAACTTGAACCGAGTATAACATACTATGTTCCAGTGCTCAGATTTTTCAAAATGTTGAAATTCAGCCTGCATCATTTACTGTAACTCAGGCTTACCCAAGTGTGTTGGGTGTTGCACTTCACTGGGTACTACAAATGCCTTATTTTACAGGCTTTATTACACTGTAGTTCAGGGGTTTCAGGCCAGTAGAGTCCAGTACGAAGATGGGGTAGAGTAACAATAAACCATTTCTTAAAGGAGTGCTTTCATCTCTCTGGTAAGAGGGTTCCTTGAAGGTAGGTTGTGATGAAGAGGCATTTAAATCCCTGAATTGTTTAAATCCCATCTGGTGAGTTCCAGTTTTACCTCATGCATCTAATCTAAGCACACTCTAAAAAGCCAGACATTTGTTTATTCCTGCATGTGTGCTTCTCATCATCAGTCTCAGAGTGGGCTGGGTTCTAGTTCAATTTCCTAGTGAAACGAATGAAGAATCTGAGATGCAACATAAGCTTGCAGGGACTTCCCCATCATCAGCGAATTATCAATTGTTGAGCCAAATTTGTAACTCTTAACTGCCAGTATAGCTAAACTTTTCACCTCATTAAACAATGGGAGCACCTACTATATAGCAAACCCTACCTAGTAGTGATGGTGAACCTTTAAAAATTTTCAGTGATAACAGCTGGCCGCAGCACTCTCGCCATTAGTTCACCACCACTGCCTAGGCTAAGGCCAGGGAGGCAAAGATTTAAGTCATGATGCAAAAAAATTATCAGCTACAATAGTACTCTCCAGCCAATCAGTAATCCCGAAATATTTTAGGGTACTCTACAGATGAATGAGACTGCTTGTGAACAGAGGAAGCTACCCTGGCTACCCTAAAGTCTTCCTATAAACCATTCTAAACGACAGAGAAGCTTTGAGCTATGCCACTTCCATTGAGCCAGGGAAGTACTCCCTTGCCCTTTGTCTAAAATGTGCTGCTTGCTCAGTGCAGCTCTAAACACCTCCCTGCACAAACTTTCTAAACACCTTTAGCCTCGTGACACAACTTGAACATTGATTCCTGAGCGCACAATTGTACACATTCAGTACCCTCTCTGCTTCCATCTCCTAGGTATCTACCAGCCAGAATCCCCTCTTCTTCCTTAAACTTTTAACCGTTGATCTATTTCCATGGTCAAAACAATTCCTTTGTCACATCATCTCACTACCTAATGCTTTAAACCTCAGCAGCACCTACAACTTCCCCAACACTGAACACTTCCCCTCTTCAGTTCTGATACCCTCATCTTCTTCTCAGATCTTTGTTTCAACATATCCTACTCCTAGCTGTTCTCCAAGGCCACCGCTTCCCCTGGAGCCTTTACTTATTGATGCATTCTTGATATTCCTTTGAGAAAAAAAATTAAAAAAATTTTTTTTGGGTACTGGAGATCGAACTCGGGACCTTGCACTTGCAAGGCAAGCACCAGAACCACTGAGCTAAATACCCAGCCCAAAATTTAAAATTTTTATGGTGCCAAGGATCAAACCCAGAACCTCACCAAGCACTGTTTTAGCGTTTTTTGAAAGGTCTCATACTATTTAGTTATATTACTCTTTAGTCCTCCATTTTACTATTATGTAACAATTATCCCCACATTCACAAAATATTTTAACACCTAGGTTATGTTCTTTCCTATCTTTAAATTCCAACATCTGATTTTCTTGCCTTTTCATTTCCACTCTATGTCCCTATTGTGGGCTTTGTCATTCCTAGTGCTGTTTAACTTATGAACTCCAATTTGTCACTTTGACTACAGGGTTCTCACAAACTTATTTGCTCCGCACCGATCTTCAGTTATTTTGGTGCCCTCCAGTTTTCATGACTCCTATCAGCCCCTAGCCACTAGTCATAATGACCTAAGCTGTAGTCTCATAACTCCCTCCCTCTTCTCTCTCTCTATAAATGTATATATAATTTTTAAAATTTGCAATAAATCCGAAGCGCTGGACATATGCTGTCATTCAGATTCTCTTCTTTTGCGGCCAGGTGGCTGAATTCTAGAAAAAGTGACCCATCCACAAATAAATGAGAAGCTGGAAACCATCCCTTCCAATCTCGGGGTCCTCTTCCAAATTTTCTGCACTCCCCTCTGGTTTTCCTGCCCAAGAACGTCACATGTAAAGTTTATGCCATCGCACCATATCCCCGAGAGCTCCTCTCTCTGCACATCTAAATTTGCCCATATGTCCTTGTTTTCTAACGTCTTAGTGGAATAACAGGTGATCTGCCTCTGTCCCTTCCCTGAGTATTGTATCGCATGCAAAACATCTCACATACCGAGGGATCTAAAACCATAATCCGTTTTCTCTCCATTGGCTCCCTTCTCCCAAACTCTCACTGCGTTACAAACCAATCGACCAACAAAATCTTTCTCTTAGGGAAGCTTCTCCAAATAGTAATCTATATCCTTCGGGTCCTGCCAAGGGAGTTGAATATGACACAGCCCAGTCAGCGATTGTTAAATCGTCGGCCTCGAAAGTACCTTCTCAAGCCCAGTCCAGCGATCCGCTTCACTTTCTTTCACTCCTTACTCCTCGACTCCTCCCTTTGCCGCTCCTCCCACTGCCCTCGCGAGACTTGGTGACTCCATTCTGGGCGCACTTCTCGCGAGGCTGCAGGCAGAGCCCGGCCCAACATGGCGGAAGGTAGGATTTTTGTGGGTCCGCGCGGGAAGGCACGGAGTAGTGGGGCCGCTGCTGGCTGGACGGAGCATCTCTGGAAGGGATGGCCCGGCGTGGTCGCGTGGGGCACAGCAGGTCTCGCGAGCCTTCCTTTCCAGCTTCTGCTGAGCTTCACGGGCCGGGGTCCTGAGCGCCGTTCCTATGGCAACGCCCCTCCCGCTGCCTGACCATCGGAACCAGGGCGGGCTGCGGATCCGCGGTGGGAGGTCGGGTGCCGGGACTTAGTACTGCCACCGGGCTTCTAGGGCGGTAGGCTAGGCTCCTTGTATTATCCGCGATGCCAGGACGGCGGAGGAAGTGACCCTTTTCTTAGGAAATCGAAAGTGCTGTCCTGGCATGTCCTGCATCCGGAAGTGGTGCATCCCTACTGAAAAGCTGCTGAAAACCTTGGGGCTCTTCTGGGTGAGGGACTGGGGAGAGCTAGGGCTGCAAGGATCAACGCACCGTGGGCACGCACTATCTCTTCTCGGCCCCGCAGCAGGCTGGGGTGGGGGGACTTGCTTTGGTAAGGGAGTTGGCCAAGGTCACAAGGTTCGCAGGAGGTGTGCTAAAACCAGACCTCGGCTCCTTTGTCTCCCAGTCCAGTCCTTAGGTTCTGCTTCCTTCAGTGTAGCAATATTAGGAGCCTTCATTGTTAAAGCCTTACTGTACCGGTGGCCAGAAAAGAAGACCCAGCGATGGGGAGTTACCTGCCAGGGATCATACAGTGATAAGAGTTGGACCTGGCCTTGGTACCTCTCCTGGCTACCCTGTGGCTGCAGAAAAATACTTGTTTGACCTAACGTTTGTTGAATGACTGCACTTGGTCGTGACTTGTCCTGCTGGTTTTGAGCTAAGCTTTGACTAAACCCACTGTTTCTTGGCTCATAGATTTGGGTAGCATATAACAGTTTTATAGGCTTTTCTCATTTGGATTATATTTAAGAATAACTTTGTGAAGGACATGTAGGCATGTTATTTGCTGTTTAGATAAAGAAATTCAGATCAAAGTTATACAAATAGCTGGGACTTGGGCTGGGGATTTAGCTCAGTGGTTCCACCACCTGCCCTGCAAGTGCAAGGACCCACGTTCGATCACCAGTACCAAAAAAAAAAAAAAAAAGAAATAACTGGGACTGGACTCTGTGTTTATCTTTGGCTTTCTTTTTTTTTTTTTTTTTGAGACAGGGTCTTTCCATGTAGTTCAGGATGGCCTTGAACTCACAGTGTATCCCAGGCTGGCTTTGAACTCTGTCCATCCTGGTGCCTTGGCCTTCTGAGTCCTGGGACTACAGGTGTGTGTCACCATGTCCGGCTTATCTTTGCTTTTCCTACCTTAGACCCCCTGGAGAGGGAAATTGGGTGAATACTGTCTGAAAGGAGAGGAGGGACCAAAAGAACAGGAAAGGAGGCTAGGTTTTGGATAAATCACAGAATATTGTTTTACACTGTGGGCATCTAGTGAGTTTGTTGCTCAGACAAGTGAGGTGGAGAAGGAATGGTCAGGATGGCCTTATGGGAGACTGTGGGTTTTTTATAGTAGGGATAGAAGTTGATTTTTGTAGGATTACACTACCAAGGTGGAGGTTGTGGAGGGCAGCTGGTTTTTTCATTCAGTGGTTTTACTGAGCACCTATTGTGCTTTATCTCAGGTTCCAGCCCCAGGGAGTCCATACAGGCCGAGGTCAGTATACAGATCATTTACCTGCAGGCGCCCTCAGCTATGTCTTAGGGTGAGCTTGAGAGACATCTAGCCAGTGGATAGGTAAGCAGTCTTGAGATTCTGACTTCACAGTTTTATATTTTTTTGCATCTCAGTTCTTCCCTTAGTTCTAATTAAAACTTTTCAAAAACGATGTTGTGGACTTTGATTAGGAAAACTTGAGGAAGACATTTTAGGCCAGTCAGGTCATTAAACTGAAGGTGCTTAATATGCATAGGAAGCAGAAATAGCTAGGAAATGTTTTGTGAGGTGTTACTTATTTAATGCTGCTTGTATTTTAATCAGAACTGGCAGAGCTGGCTACTGTTGTTTTGAGATACTTCTTTACCTATAAGCCAATAGCAAAAGTTTATGTTATGTAACAGATTATCTGTAAGCACAGTCCGTGGAAACTGCCCTGATATTGGTGGTGGTTTGATGATAGTGAGAATTAGGGCCTAGGAATAGCAATAGAACCTGGAGAGACAGAGTAAAATATACATTAGTTTCAGTACAGTAACTTCTTATGTGACTTTTTATGTGGCTATTTAGAAAACAACCTTCTTTTCTCCCATCAATCCATGGCTTGATTTGACTATAAGACAGTATTTAGCTTATGTCTGTCATAAAATTGATTTCCATTTCTACTCTAGGTATGTCTCTTTGGCTGTCTTACTAATCTTTGCTTCAAAAGCCTTCTAGATAGTCTTCCTGCTTTTATTTTTTTCTCCTTGATTTTGCTTCCCCATAGCCTGTATTTACAGTTTCTAGTGTCCCTTTAAAACAAATCAGATCTTACCTCTCCCATTCTCAATACCCTTACCCCTCTATTCTAACTCCATGGTTCTGTATGATCTTAATGTATATTCCAGAGCCTTTCAGTGACCTTCAAGTTCCACCAGAATCTGGCCCTTGCTTAACACTGCAACCTTATTTCCTACTTCTCTTCGCTATGCCCCGTCACATTAACTGGCTGTTTTTGTATATGCCCAACATGCTTTTATTTCGGTCTTTGTCCTTGCAGTTCCCTTGGTCTGGCACAATCTTCTTCATTTCTCTGTGTGGCTGAAGAACTTTTAGTCATTTTGTTATCCATTCAGTTGTCATCTCATTAGAGAACTTCCCACACTGGAGGATAAACCTCATGAGGACAGGAACTTTTTCCATTTTGTCACTGCTGTATCTTTCAACATCTCATCCCATCCCAAATGCTAAACAGTCATGTGGCTAATGGTATCCTTACTAGACAGCACAGGTTAGTAGAACACTTGCATGTTCATTTTGCACCAGATAGCGCTACTCCAAAAAATGCTTACTTAGGAGAGGGTGGTCGAAATTGTGAGAGAAGAAACTTTGCTGTCTTTCCAGTTTTGAAATTTATCTATTCATTTATGGTTTGATTCATTCGAATATCACATGTGCCAGGCTGTCAATAATTATGTAGACTAGAGACCTCTTAAGCACTATTCTACTCCATTCTTTCTTTCCTTTTCCTTTCTTTCACTTCTGTCACTTTTATTAGCTTTCTCCATGGGGATTTTTTTTTTTTAAACAAGGAAACAGGTTATCCTTTTACCTCCATGATTGTGGATCCTACTGAGTCATGCTGAAACATAACAGGGTTTAGTTGCTAGCAGGGTGTTTTGCTACAGTAGTTTGAGACATTGTCATGGTTTTTAGTCATGCTGAACAAAACGAGAAATTGCTGTCTCAAGACTTCCTTGTTGAATCTGAGTAGAGCACAGACCTTCTGTGGTATTTTTTGAACTCCACTTCGTAAGATACCGTAGGGGGGAGGATAGGTAATCATAGAGTTGTAGTAGAGGCAGAAGTCAGTAGTTTAAAAAGAATAGAGACCTAAAACCTATTTATAGGGAACTCCGAAGTCTAGGAGTTTAAAAAAAAAGTTTAAAAAGTATGATAAACCATCATAAGGTGAAAGGTGAAAAGCACTTAGGAGTTACTGTGAAAGATTCAAGAATAGGAAGAACTTTTTGAGGGCCATAGTGGGAAGCGTGTTTTGAGTGGTCTTTGGTTCAGGAGACAGTGTTTAAGCTGGACTTTGAAAAATAGACCTCTTTTGGATCTGGGGACATGAGAATAGGGATTCAGTATTCTCAATCGAAGGAGTAGTAGGATATGAGGTTGAAAAATGTTAAGGACCGTATTTCTGAAAGTTCTTGTTAGAGCATTTGTTAGATCCATTTATTCTGTGGGTGGGTGAGGGGGGGTGACATTGCCAAAGGGTGTATCAGCCAAGCTAGGGACTACTGAAATGAGGCATGTTGATGTTGCCGCAGGATAGAGGATGGATTTAGAAGGAAGGGAAGCTAGAGGGGAGGGTATAACAATTGATTAGGAGTCACTTGGTAAGGGGCATTGAGGCTGGTGAGGATTGATGTGAGAGGAGAGACGGTAGGAGGCATCAAGACAGGACTTTTGAAACCTTAAATGTTGGGAAGAGAGTTATCAAAAGTGTCTCAAGGGTTCTAGATCTGGATGACTCAGATAATGACTGAGCTGCCAACAGAAAGAGGAGGAACAGATTTAAGAGCAAAATATCTTTTTTTGTTTTGTGTTTTTGAGGTCTTGCTGTGTATTTCAGGCTGGCCTTGAGCTCACCATGTAGCGCAGGCTGGCCTTGCGAGGCAGTCCTCCTGCCTCATCCTCCTAAGTGCTGGGATCACAGGCATGCACCACCACACCTGACTGAGAACAAAATTTCTTGAACTCAGTTTCATAGATTTCACCCATTCTTTCCTCTATGCCAGTGGTGGCAAACCCATGGCACGCGTTTTGTTTTTCTTTTAATAGAAAAGATGTCAATATATGAGTTGTTTTTTCTAAACTAAAACCTCAGTATTCAGGTTTAATAGCAATGTTGGCACTTTGCGATAAATAAGTGAGTTTGGGTTGCAATTTGGGCACTTGGTCTCTAAAAGATTCTCCATCACTGCTCTGCTGTTATTCCATTAGTTCAGACTAGTGGTTCTCAACCTGGAGAACCTTGTACATTGGAATCACCTGGGGGGGAAAAATGGGACTGGAAGGAGCACACTTAATTCCTGAGCTAATGAATTAATAAATGATCAATAAATCTTTGATGTTCAGACATTGGAATTGAAATCAGTCAGCATGGTATAGTGAGATGTGCTCTTAGTTAAGACCCTAAATCTTGAATCTGCCTCCTGCCTAGTTATGTGATTTTAGGTAGTCCATCTAACCTATGTGAATTCATCTTTTTCGTTTTTTTGGGTTTTTTGGTACCCGAGATTGAATTAGGGACCTTGCGCTTGTGAGGCAGGTGGCAGAACCACTGAGCTAAATCTCTGGCCCTGTTTTGTTTTGTTTTTTGAGACAATGTCTTGCTATGTAGTTCAAGCTGGCCTTGAACTCACTATGTATCCAGGCTCGTCTTGAACTCATGGTGATCCTCCTGTCTCAGCCTCCTGAGTGCTGGAATTACAGGTGTGTGCCACCATGTCCTGCTACATGTAGCTTTTTTTTTTTTTCTGGTACCAGGGATCAAACTCAGGACCTTGCACTTGCAAGGCAGACATGGCGCCACTGAGCTAAATCCCTGACCCCTACATGTATCCTTGTAAAAGAAAGCAAAGGGAGATCTGACACATACAGAACTATGAGCCTGAACTACCTGGTGAGTCCCTGTCTCAGAAAAAAGAGGGATATGTATAATTGTGTGTAATTCTTATGCAGATAATTTAGGATAATCTCTCATCTCAAGATCCCTTGAACTCCTTTACATTCAGTGCTACTCTGGCCTCTGGATACCACTGATTTGCTGTCATTACTTTTTTTTTTTTTTTTTTGGTACCAGGGATCAAACTTGGGACCTTGTGCTTGCAAGGCAGGTGGCAGAACCACTGAGCTAAATCCTCGGCCCTGTCATTACTTTTATATGGAATCCTCCAGTATATTGTCTGGGTCTGGCTTCTTTCATTTAGCATGTTGCTTTTGAGGTTCATCCATATTGTTGCATGTATCAGTAGTCCTTTCCTTTGTTGTTGTTGTTATTGTTGTTTGTTTTTTGAGATAGGATCTCATTATGTTATCCAAGCTGGCTTCAACTTTATAATGTAGCCCAGGCTAGGCTCAAATTTGTGATCCTCCTGCCTCAGCCCTTTGAATGCTTGGAGTACAGAAATGTGCCATCATGCCCAGCTCTCAAGTCCATTTCTTTTTATTACCAGGTAGTATTCCATTGTAATGGATATACCACAGTTTGTTTCTATTCACCAGCTGAACATTTTGATTATGAATCTTCACTGAACATTCAGGTGCAAGTCTTTGTTTGGACATATGTTTCATTTCTTTTAGATAAATACCTGTGAGTTTAATTGTTGTCAGAAGGTGTATATGCCAGGCTGGGGTAGTAGCCCAGTGGCAAAGCACTGGCCCAGAAAGTGTATATGTTTAACTTTATTATAAGAAGTTGTTGGCCAGCATGGTGGTGCATGCCGGTGCAGTAATTCCAGTACTCTGTCAGTCTGAGGCTGGAGGATTGCCAGTGTGAGCCTAGCTTGGGCAACTTAGCAACCCTGTCTGAAAATAAAAAATTCAAATAGGGTTGGGGATGTAGCTAAGTGTGAAGGCCCAGAGTTCATTCCCCTGTATTGTAGAGAGAGAAGAGAGAGAGAGATTGAGTGTCAAAGTGTATTACAGAATGGTTGGTCATACCCTTTGCATTCCTACAAGCATTGTATGAAGCATTTAGTTCTCTACATCTTTGCCAGCACTTTTTTATTTTTTGGCAGTATACCGGGGAATGAACCAGGCCCTATGCACTGCGATACAGTACATCCTCAGTCTTTTTTTTTTTTGAAGACAAAGTCTTGCTAACTTACCCAGTGTGGGCTTGAACTTGTGAGTTTACCAAGATTTTTATTGAAAGTGCATTCGTCATTTTCTCATCATTTAGATAAAGTACCCAACACCTAAAACTTAAAGGAAGAGAGCTTTATTTTGCTTCACAGTCTTGGAAGTTTCAGTGAAATGCACAAACAGAATGGTAGAAGGCTCTGGAGTGATCTGACATGGAAGTCATGGCAGCCAGGAAGCAGAAAGAGAGAGGAGGAGCCAGGGAGGGAGACACATCCTGGAAGGAATCACCTCCAGTGACCCACCTCTAACTAGACCCCAATTCCTAACAGCACACTCAGCTACTGAAATCATCAGTAGAGGAATCACTGGTGAGATTGTGCCCCCATGATCCAATTACTTTCCAAAAGCCCCACCTCAGAGCACCTGTGAGTTCTGGGGGACATTCTAGATCTAAACCATAAACCATATCCAGATGGTATTGATTCTATAAATCAGCTTGGAGACATTTGATATCTTGGCACAGTTGAGCCTTTTAATCCATTAGTACGTAAAACTCCATTTATTTAGTTTTTCTCTCTCCCTCCTCCCTTCTTCCCCTTCTCTTTTCCCTTCCCATTTCCCTTCCTCTTCCCCTTCCACTTCCACTTCCCATTCTTCCTGCCTGCCTGCGTTCCTCCCAATTTTTTTTCCCCTTCCCTTGCCCTCCCTTCACCCCCTCCATCCTTCCCTATTTGCAAAGACCTTGTTGTAGGGAACAGGGGAAGGGGACGTTACCAGAACCTCTGCAGTAAGTCCTAGTCTCCTGCGAGCCACGGCAGCATATGGCGAATTACAGGAAAGGTACACGAAGGAGACTGAGAAGAAGCTGAGCTTTGGGTCTGATCAGTGCTGCTCTAGGTGGCAAAGACAAGAAGCCCTAGCTTGCAGCACCTTTTATTTAGTACATCCAAAGAAACAAATGTAACAAATGAATAATGTAGATTTCAGTATCATATTGCGATGAACAAGGTGTAACAAAAGACTGGGTGGGGGCAGCGGAAATCTAAGAACAATGAGGAACTGTGCAGATGAAGATTTAGTTCCTCCCAGGAACTACACAGATGAAGATTTGGTTCCTCCCAGGGCGTCTTCCACAGGTGTGGTCTTGTCCTGGAGGATTACAGCATCATGGGATCATTGAGATCTCCCTTGTGACCTGAGGCCAAAATGGAAGTATGTCTTGGAGTGTTATTGCTGGCCTGTAGGCAGGAGAACTAGGCCTACTCAAATGATTTTTCCCTAGAATTATGTAGCATTGCTCCCAACGTATCTCCTTTCTTTTTGTTTTATGTGAAGGGGTTTTTAGGAAAAGTGAGCACACCCAACAATACCTTGACCCTATATATTGTGAGCATCTATAGTGTGTTTGACTGGCTTAGCTGTCTATAAGCATAATTTCTATTAATTGGGGCTGTAAAAGGATGAAAAATCAAATAATAAATTTATTTATTATTTTTTAAACAATGTTGGCTAAAAAAAATCCTTAAAACTTTTGCTGAACTCAAGTAGCTATTGTCTTATATAGCTTTACTTTTCTACAGGATGTTCAAGACCAAGTTACAGTGAGACCTATATTAAATAAAGTCAATCTCTTGTTATCTAACAAGGTCAATTAAGTCTCCACAGGCACTGTCTTGGAACCATGCATAGAGCCTCTTAGCTCCTCTGTCAGTGTCAGCCATCAGGATATGTCACGGCCTTGCTTGACCATGTTGCTTCCTGCGAAAGTATGGGAGATTTTTTTTCCTCCAGGTGACATTCCTTTGACACACATTTTGTTGGATCTTTACTGTTTTGGTGTTCAGCAACCTTCCTGCTCAGGAGGTTGGATGACTCACCAAAAATGCAGGATCTTGGAGATAGTTCCCTCATGACCTGGATCTTATTATTGTAGTTGACCTTGGAGGGCCAGGGCCAAAATATTGGCTGCCTTTTTAGCCCAGATACCTCTTCAGTTTTGGTCTCTAAACTTTGGTTGTTGAACACCCAGAAGAGAAGATCAATAACATTAGCATTGTAAGAGGAGTAGTGAACTCAACTATTATAACTTTACCTGGATATAAGCATTTTGGAATAAAAATATAGTTAAACTGTTATTATTGCCAATGATAGTTGCTGTTGTGGTTGGATCCCTGAGTAGCTATCTTTTTATAGGACGTCATCTAAGGAAAATAAATCAGCATACAAGTGTGCCTATTATCATAGGTGGCTGGAGCATAAGAGAAGGGCAAATACCTGAATCAAAAGGTTATTACCATAAACAATATGTTGGAAGACCCATACAATTAGAGGGCATGAATGAATACATTTTGAACACCAGAAAAGGAGCAGTAATAAGTATCACAGTTACATAAAACCTTATGTTCTTTGCTGTAGTTTGGTACCAAAACCATCTTTCTAATAACACTCTCTTTTTTATGACACAGAAATTAAGCTTTTGAAGATGACCAATGTGGACATATTACAATAACATATTTAGAACTTAACCAATGTAAACATTTTACAATAACATATTTAGCACTTAAACATCAATGATAACCAATGTAATCAATTTATAACATATTTAGCACTTAAACATCAATGATAAACCAATGTAATCAATTTATAACATTTAGAATTTAAACGTCAATGATAACCAATGTAATCAATTTATAACATATTTAGAATTTAAACTTCAATGATAACCAATGTAATAACATATTTAGAATTTAAACGTCAATGATAACCAATGTAATCAATTTATAATAACATATTGAGACAATATTTGTTGTGGTGTGTCTCCCATAAGATTATAAAAATTACTAAGGGGTCCCTTTAGTGAATTAAGACCAGAATAATTATTTTCTGGGTGGCCACTTCTTTAGTCACCAAAGGGAGTACCCACAGTCTCTATTAATATATATATCTTCTTATTTTACAACTGCTTATTGCAATTTGGTTATTGCATGTAGGTGACAATACACATTACTTTTATAAAATAAATCTCGGCACTTTGATCAGTTAGCAACCTGGGAAGGAGGGCATGGCTTTAATTTAATAACATTTATCTGTAAGCCAATTTAACAATAGGTGAATGTCTTTTAAAAAAATTTTTTTTTTTTCAAAAGGTGAAAAGAGGAAAAAAAAGATTGAGCTCAACTGTACAAACAGACAAACAACAGACAACAGACAAACATATAAGACAATTTATAAAATTAAGAGTGCACTCAAATATATTTGGCCAAATTGAATTGTAATATCCTTTTTATGATTATTAGATTTATAATTGTATATGACTGGTCAAAAACTTTGGATTAACAGAGATCTCTTGAAATTAGAATCAGAAGGAATGAAAGCACTTTTATAACTGTAAATATAAAAAGAGCATTTTGAAGTTGTCCCCCACCTTTATAAATTTTTTACCGTAAATCTATAATTATCACTCCTCTGGGGGCATCATCTCAGTCCTGGACCCTGCCATGGATTTGCTGGTTGTCGCTGGTGAGGTGGGTCCCTGAGGTGCAGCTGGCTCATCGCTTTCAGCCAGGGTGCTATCACTCATTCTGCGAGATGTTGGTGGCTCCACCAGCGTGACCCACGGTCTCACGTTCCGGGAAGGCAGCCACAAGGTTTTCTCATTATCTGTTAGGACACAGGCAAAACCTCTCCCCCTAAGTTATTAAGGCAGCAGGGCCATTCCACTTACCTGTTTGTACATCTTTCCAAAGGACTTGTGGTTTTTGAGTCTTAACCATGCCATCCATTTGCCAATGGAGCATAGCAGGTGGTTGTGTGGAACCTGCTACAGGATTTAAAAAATTGAGTACAAAAACAGCTAGATCTAAACGAGCTTGTGGAGGCATCTGATTTCCTTGTGATTGTTTAAACAATTGATGTTTGAGGGTGGCATGGGCCCTTTCTACTATGGCTTGTCCTTGTGGATTATACGGGATACCAGAACTATGCTTAACATGCCAAATAAGAAAGAATTTTTGGATAGATTTATTAACATATGATGGACCATTGTCAGTTTTAATATTTTTGGGCACCCCCATGGCAGCAAAGGCAGACAAGCAGTGTTGTTGAACATGGTGACCTTTCTCACCAGAGTGACACGTGGCATGTATCATGTGTGAAAATGTACCTATAGAGACATGTACAAATCGAGACTTTCCAAAAGAGGGGACATGTGTCACATCCATCTGCCAAATCATATTGGCGGCTAGGCCTCGAGGGTTAGTTCCCTCAGGGGGAATGGGCTGTGGAATCTGCTGGCAACTAGGACAAGCCATAACTATCTGTCGTGCCTGAGCTCGAGATAGCTGAAAATCATATTGTAGTGCCTTGGAGTTTTGATGGAAATAACTATGTGATTCTTTAGCCTGATCAAAAGCAGCAAGGAATCCTATAAGCTGATCTGCTTGTGCATTGCCATAGGAAAGTGGCCCAGGAAGGTTTGTATGTGATCGAATATGTCCAGTATAAAAGGGAGCAGTTCTTTGACGTATGGCCTTTTGTAATCTTAAAAACAGGTTTAATAATTTGGGTTCTAAGGTAGAGCGGACCATAGCTCCTTCCAATCGTTGAGTCAAGCAAACTGCATAAAATGAATCACTTAAAATATTGAGAGGTTGGGAGGGAAAGTTTTCAATCACAAATAAAATGGCTAGCAACTCTGACCGCTGAGCAGAGAGACCAGGTGTAGGCAACACATAACTAAAGGAAGAGCTCCAAATTGCTGCTTGGCCCTTAGAGGAGCCATCAGTGAAATAGGTTGACGCACCTTGCAGTGGCTGAAATTGAGTAACCTTGGGGAGAATAAACTCATGTCGTGAAAAAAGCTGAAACAGAGGATCACTAGGGTAATGATTATCTATGTGTCCAATGAAATCTGCAAAGGCTACTTGCCAATATAAAGCAGTCTGTAGCAGCATCTGCATTTGATCCTTATCAATTGGGATAATGATGAAATGAGGGTCAGCACCAAATAATTGTCGGGTACGATTACATCCCGAGGAAACTATTTTTGCAATTTGTTTTAGATATAATTGTAGAGATTTCACTAACTGGTTAGATAAAAACAATCATTCCATGGGAAAGACCCGTTTCTCATACCATTGCCCTATTAAGCCTGTAGGTGAGTGGCGGGTGTTAAGCACAAACAAATAAACTGGATAATTAGAGTTGATACGAAAAACCTGATGGGTATGTATGCTTTGTTCTATTAATTGTAACTCCTTTTGTGCCTCCAGAGTTAATTTTCGAGGGAAATTAAGATCAGAATCTCCCTGTAATATTTTGTATAAATTTTGCAATTGAAAAGTTGCTATCCCTATCTTAGGCCTAATCCAATTAATATCACCTAATAATTTTTGAAAATCATTTAATGTTTTTAATTTGTCTGTCCTAAAGTGTATCTTTTGTGGCTTAACCGATCGTTCTGATAACAAGGTACCTGCAACTCTCCATTCTTCCAACAAATCTCTGCCCCATAAGTTTACAGGTATGGGAGCTATGTAAGGACAAATATATCCCAATTGACCATCAGGCCCTTCAGAAGGCAGGGGACTGGAGCTTTGTAAAACTTGTTGGGGGGGTGCCAAGACCTACCAGAGATGTTTTAGTTGGTTTTTTCCCCCAAGATGATGGCCAAAAAACATGTGCCAATCACGGACACATCTGCGCCTGTGTCTATCAATCCCGTAAAGAATTTGCCATTCAATTTAATTTTGCACATGGGGCGGTTTTTGGAAATCTCTTGGGTGAAATAAATTTCTTCTTGAGGAATTTCTGGCTGAGGACCCTCTTGGGAATTTTTAAGGCTAACATTATTTAATTGTGGTTTAGGCAAGAGCAACAATTGTGCAATATAATCTCCTTGTTCTATTACCCAAAGTCCTGTGGAGCTAACAGGAACACACAATTCCAGGGTACAATCAGAATCAACAATAGCTGGAATAACAGTAATGCCTTTCAAAGTTAGAGAGAATTTTCCAAGTATCAAGCCAATGGTTCTGGGGGGTGGGGGTCCATGAATTCCTGTGGGGACAGATACTGGAGTCTCACCTCCCAGCAGGTGAACTCTCTGAGCAGCAGAAAGATCTATTCCTGAGCTTCCCAGTGTTCCCCTGAGGAGGGAAGAAATGTCCCTCCGGACACCCATGCCATCTGATTTTGTACTTGTGCACGGGTCTGAACCGAGTACTGCTGATTCAGGAGGACTGGAACCCCTTGGCCCTGATCTCCTATAGTTTCCTGGGCCCAATTTCCATTTTCCTCACAGCAGTGTGCCATCCTTATCATATTTGGAGTGGCAGGCTTTAGCCCAGTGAATGCCTTTTCGACAGCGAGGGCAAAGGCCAGGTGGTAACTTATTTTCTCTGGATGTCTGACCTAGTGGCTCTGGGTCAGCTTGTAAAGCCCCTTTCATTTTGCAGTTTTTTCTGAGATGCCCCAATTTTCCACAATTAAAACATTTTAAATCATTGTGTGTACCGCGTAAATGTTGGGAGATGGCTTGAGCCATCAGAACCACATTGTGTGAAGGAGACCCAACATTCTGGCATGCCTTAATATATGCTCCAAGATCTTTAGAGGAGCGAACAGGATTTATTGCCTGTTTGCAATCCATATTAGCATTTTCATAGGCTAGCTGTAAGATCAGGATGTCTGCTGCCTGGGAATTAAAAATCTGTCTCCTAACAGTTTGTTGTAATCTTGCTACAAATTCTGTGTAAGTCTCCACTGGCCCTTGCATAATTTGAGTAAAAGATTCCATCGGTGCACCCTCAACTGGCACAGAAGCCCAAGCCCTCCACAGGAGGGCCTCTAGCTGGTGAAAGAGTAACGCTGGGCAACAGGCCTGCCTGCTTAAATCCGAAAAGTCACCTGTGCCCGATAACATGTCGATAGTAACTTCTCTCGACTGAGCATCTCCCTGAGCATTTTTATGAGCCTGTTCCCTGATTAAAGAACAAAGTTCCACCTCAAAGTGGAGATACTGAGCTGGGGATAGGCACGTTTTTGCAAGGTGAAAAACATCATGAGGAACCAGAGAATAAGTCTGAAGTACATTGTCCAACAAACCCACTCTATAGGGGCTTTGGACACCATTAGTTAGCACGCTCTGCCTGAGCTCCTTTAGGATGTTAAAATCAAATGAGGAATGAACATACATGTCCACCTCTGGGTCATCAGGATCAGGCAAAACTGAGACAGGAAAGCACAAAGGGTCTCCCATTGCCTTGCCTGATGTCACAGCCTTTTGCAGGGTATGGCAATAGGGAGTGGCCCCAGAAGAGGGCTTCACAAGAGGGGCAGATAGACCTCTTCGAGATGGCTGAGGGGCTAGAGAGGGTCTTCCTCAGCACGCTGTGGCGGTGGAGCAGAAGCCGCAGTGAGATGAAAGCAAACTAGAGAAGAAGCCGAACAAGGGGAAGCCTGGACAGAAGGGTTGGTGGGGGGAGGCGTAGCAGAGGTTTCCTGAACTGACTGAGAGAATCTGAGAGCAGAGTGGACTAAGGCCCAAGTGGGGAGCGTTCGGGGGGAGAGACGATCAACCCTTCGCTGAGCCTCACGGAGAACGGTACCTACACGTTCCCATGCTATTAAGTTAGTTGTCCCTTCCTGGGGAAAAGATGGGACATACATTTGTATGTCTTTTAACAAATCTATCACAGCACCCTTAGGTACTGGGTATATAGCTTGCTTTAACAGCGACTTAAGTAGTTTGGCAAAGTTACGCTGTTCTGTTGACAGAGACTGACCCATAGTTATAACTCAGCAAAGATAGAAAATTACCCCCAGCTGGACACACTTAACACCAGTGTCCCTCGTCCGAGTCCGGAAATCGTCCTGGGAGATCCGTGTGTTGTCTCTTTTACTCCGAGTTTGTCTCACAGGCGAGTTCACTTGTGGATTTGATTCACATCCACGTTGGGCGCCAAATGTAGGGAACAGGGGAAGGGGACGTTACCAGAACCTCTTCAGTAAGTCCTAGTCTCCTGTGAGCCACGGCAGCACACGGCGAATTACAGGAAAGGTACACGAAGGAGACTGAGAAGCTGAGCTTTGGGTCTGATCAGTGCTGCTCTAGGTGGCAAAGACAAGAAGCCCTAGCTTGCAGCACCTTTTATTTAGTACATCCAAAGAAACAAATGTAACAAATGAATAGTGTAGATTTCAGTATCATATTGCGATGAACAAGGTGTAGCAAAAGACTGGGTGGGGGCAGCGGAAATCTAAGAACAATGAGGAACTATGCAGATGAAGATTTAGTTCCTCCCAGGAACTACACAGATGAAGATTTGGTTCCTCCCAGGGCGTCTTCCACAGGTGTGGTCTTGTCCTGGAGGATTACAGCATCATGGGATCATTGAGATCTCCCTTGTGACCTGAGGCCAAAATGGAAGTATGTCTTGGAGTGTTATTGCTGGCCTGTAGGCAGGAGAACTAGGCCTACTCAAATGATTTTTCCCTAGAATTATGTAGCATTACTCCCAACACCTTGTTTCCATTTTTTTTCCTCTTCTCATATTTTTTCCTTTCCCTTTTTTCCCTTCCCCTACCCCTCCCAATTCCCCTGCTCTTTTAGACCTTTTCTTCCTGTTACACAATATCAGTTATACATTTTTTAAATTACAATATTAAGATCTAGGAGACATTACCACAGATTTTACAGAATTTAAAAGGATATAGAAAGCATATTACAAAAATCTGTTTTGAAATAAATTTGACAACTGCTAAGAAGGACCTTGGAAGACAAATTAATGAAACTAACTCTGGAGGAAATATAAAATTTGAATAGCACCTATTAAAGAAAGTATATTCCTAGCTTGAAAACCTACCTGTATGACAACAGCAGGCTCATAAACATTTTAACTGATAAATTATATCAAACAATTAAAGCAGAAAAAAGAAGGAACACTTCTCCCCTCATTTTAGGAACTCAACATTGTGCTAATCCTAAAACTGGATAAAGATAATAGAAGAAAAATGTATGAACATAGATAGAAATTTGTTGAACAAAACAAACTAATAGAAGTCAGATCTGGCAGGATGTAGAAAGTGGTTTTGTTATAGGGATGGCAGAGTTGGTTCAGCATTGGAAGATCCACCCCCAAAAGTCATCATTTTAACAGAGGAAAGGAAAAAGCCATATGATCCTGTCACTAGTTGGAGAAAAAGTATTGGACTAAATTGTACAGCTGTTCATGGTAAAAGCTATCAGGAGACTAGAAGTAGAACAGAACCTTCTCAACAGATTAAAGACATGTACTCCATACTTCCAGCGAGAACGCCTTATATAAATGGAGAAGATACAGTGCTTTCTCCTTAAGGTGGGGAACAAGGGCAGATATGCTTACTCTTTATCTGTCCATTAAACTTTGAAACCTAGTCCCCACCAAAATAGTCTGGCAATAAAATGACACAACTAGGATAATTCAAGAGCCGAGGAAGAGATAGTGTTTTCAGCAAACGGCACTAGAACACCTGGTATCTGTATATAAAAAATTAGCCTCAACCTTTTTTTTCCATACATGAAAATAACTTGAAGGGATCTATGAACCTAGATAAGAAAGCCTGAAAGTATAAAACTTTAAGAAGAAATTATAAGGGAAAATATTTATGAATTCAGGGTAGGCAAGAACTACCTAGGATACAAAAAACATGATGTATAAGAGAAAAAAATTGAGAAATGAGATTCCATCAAAATTTAAAACTTTAAATGACATCATTAAAATGAAAAGTCCTTAAACAGACCATATTTACAATGCATATAACCTATGACCAGAATATATAAAGGATTCTTAGAGCTCATTAATAGACAACCCAATTAAAATGTAGACATAAGAAGATGATAAATAGCCAGTATAGCACAAGGAATGGTGTGCAACTCTAGAATCAGAAAAATACTAATCAGTACAATAATAAGATTGAATTATACTCTCATTAGGGAGATGAAGTTCAAAGTTTTAAAAGCCTTGTCATGACTTTTTCTTTTTGTTGGATTCTCCCCCTTTGCATTTAATTTGTCACGCCCAGTGGATTCATTCTTCTGGGTTTCCTGGGGTTGTGATCCTCATTGTCTTTTCCTAGGGTATTGTCTAAAATTTTTTGGAGTGCCGGTTTGGTATTCATGAAGTTCCTGAGGTGTTCTTTATCATGAAAGTATCTTATTTCTCCATCCACTTTGAAAGATAGTTTTGCAGGGTACATCAATCTGGGTTGGAGGCTGTTTTCCTTTAGGGCTTGAAATACATCATTCCAAGCTCTTTTTGCCTTGAGGGTTTGCATTGAGAAGTCTGCTGTGATTCTGATGGGCTTTCCCTTGTATGTGATTTGTTTCTTTTCTCTCACTGCTTGTAGAATTTTATTCTTCTGTTGGATTTCTGGAATCCTAACTATTATATGCCTGTGAGTAGACTTTTTTTGATTAAGCTTAGCTGGAGTCCTATATGCCTCACTTATCTGTATGTCAAGTTCTTTTCTCCTCCTTGGGAAGTTTTCTGCCATCACTTCTGTGAACAGTTTTTTTTATGTCATCTGCACTCTCTCCTCTTTCTTCATCGACTCTAGTCAGTCTTATGTTATTCTTCTTTGCCTCGTCTAGCAGCTGCTGGGTTGATTTCTCGTGTTCCCTTACAATTTTAAAGCAATTTTTCTTTTTCTCCTTACTAGTTGCAATCTTATCTTCTATATGTGAAATTCTATCCTCACATTGGTTCATTCTGCTGTGCAGACTTTCGATGGAGTTTTTAATCTCTTGGAAATCTGTTTGTATCTGTTTTATGGATTCCATTTGTTTCCTATGTTGGGATTCCATCATGTTCCTCAGCTCCTCTATTTTTTAACCTGTGTCCTCTGTAGATTTATTAATCATGTCTTGCACCATGAGCAAAATCTTTGCTGTTATCTGAGTAATTATTTCTGATTTCATTTTTCCCAGATCCTCTTTTGTTGCCAGTTCAGAGAGTCCAGGTGGTTGAGTATCAGAGTGTTCCATCTCATTTCCCTTTGGGGTTGCTGTAGGTGATCTGGAAGTCTGTTTTTGAGGCTTGTTTATGTGTTTTCTCATTTCCATGGTTGGGGGTGCTTCTGGTGCCCACGTGGCTCACCTTCTCTGCCCTAGGAGCTTGGGATGGCAGTGGGGGAGCTTACTTCCAGGTTCTGGGACCAGCTCAGCTTCTCTGCCCTAGGAGCTTGGGATGGTGGTGGGGGAGCTTCCTTCTGGGTGCTGGGACCGGCTCACCTTCTCTGCTCTAGGAGCCTGGGATGGCAGCAGGGGAGCTTCCTTCTGGGTGCTGGGACCGGCTCACCTTCTCTGCCCTAGGAGCCTGGGATGGCAGCACGGGAGCTTCCTTCCGGATGCTGGGACTGGCTGAGTTTCTCTGCCCTAGGAGCCTAGGATGGAGGCGGGGAGCTTCCTTCTGGGTGCTGGGACCACTGAGCTTCTGTGTGCTAGGAGCCTGGGATGCAGGCGGGGAGCTTCCTTCCAGGTGCTGGGACAGGCTCACCTTCTCTGCCCTAGGAGCCTGGGATGGAGGTGGGGAGCTTCCTTCCGGGTGCTGGGACATGCTGAGCTTCTCAGCCCTAGGAGCCTGGGATGGAGGCGGGGAGCTTCCTTCTGGGTCTCCTCCGAATTTTTTGAGACAGGATTTTGCTATATGTCTCAGGCTAGCCTTGAACTTGCTTTGTAGCCCAAACTAACCTCCAACTTGTGATCCTTTTCCCTCAACCTCTCAGTGCCAAATTATAGATGTGTGTCACCATGCCTGGCTTGTCTTTTCCCAGATCAGACGAGATTGGGTGCATGCTTGTGGCTGATTTCTGTCAGTTGTGATTTATTATTTTCACTGTGTACTTTGCACATTTTTTTGTTAAATGTATCACTAAGAATTTAATACATTTGCTACACTGTTATGAGTGATTATCACAGCTTGTACATAATAACCCAGAGCTTTCAAGGCTGGATAACAAATGGAATGGAAGTAGAAAAAGGAGTCTGATGATTTTAGGAAGATGTTAATTTGGTTTTGGACTTTTCAGGTTTATAGTACCAGTGGGTTCCCTTTTCTCTAGGAGCTGTTGGAGAGAGAGATTTTAGACAGTTTATATAGAGCCAATAAAAGTCAAGTTTAGGAAGGTTAATTCTAGGTACTTTGAAAAGTACCTTGCAGTACTTTTAGAAAGTAGGTAGTCAAAATGGGAAATGAAGGATCTGTAAGAATGGTAGAAAGAGAACTACAGTGTGGAGGTAGGAAAGCCAAAAGCAAATGTGTGAAGAATGAGGTGATTGAGAATTAATACTGCAGAGAAGTTGAGGAACTTGAAGAATAACTTGAAAAAGGCCATCGAGTTTATAATAGTGACTAAGACTGTTCAGTAAGAGTGATGTGGGTATGAGCCAAGTTTCTGAATAGGGAGGAAAAGAAGTAGTGGCTAAAGAGTATTCTTTTGAAAGTAGATAAAGAAAAAGAACATGATAGACTTGGCCAATGATGGCACACCTTCTAGAGACCAAGTGCCCAAACTGCAATTCGCTGCAATAAGTGCTCAAAACCCACTTATTTATTGTAAGTGCCAACACTGCAATTCAACCGGAATACTGAGGTTTCAGTTTAGAAAAAACAAGTCATGCATTAACATCTTTTGTCTTGAAGAACACAGTAATAGAGCTTTCAGTGATACAGACAGCTTTTTATTGAAAGGTGAAGGTTTGCATGTGGCATGCTTTTGCATAATTAATGTGATCTTTGTTGTTGTATTCATGCTAATAATTTGTCAAACCTTGGCTTATACTTTGTTCGAGAGCAACACATGCAGCACTCATCACCTGTTAATCTGTTTCTTGTATCAGATTTAATATAGTTCAAAGCTGAAAACAGCTGCTTACAAGCATGAGATGATCCAAACAAAGAAAAGCAATCCCAAGTGCTTTCATTGACTTAAAATTATTTTGCAGAGAATGCCACACTTTAAGGATTTCATTTTCAGAACTATCAACTATTCTGTCCTTTGTCATCCTTTCCCACACTGTCTTCTTAAGTGTTGAACACAGGTCATAGAATTTATTTTTCCAGATAGAGTTTTCTTGAAATTCTAATAGCTCCATTTCTAGATTTCCAAAATCTAACCTGTGTAAGCAGAAAAGATCAAGTTCTTCAAATTTAGCTTTATCTGGAGAAGTAAGAAAACACAGGGTTGTCTCCATTGTATAGAACTGTAAAATTCTGTTACGAAATTCTCCTTTGCAGCTGCTACAGTGCTAGAAAATTTCTTTTAGATTTCCTGATGGCTTGTAGGATTGACTGCAAATGTTGTAGAATTTTCTAAATGCATTTTTAGATTTAGAAAATATTTAGCTGCCCACTTTCAAGGTCTCTTCCAAAAGCCTGTGATTTTCTCTCAAATGTTTTGATATCACAAAACGTCCTTTCTGCTGTTTTCACTACACCTTGTAGTTTTTTGTTCAGTACACTGAAGTGTAGTGTAAAATCTGTAACAAACATGAGGTTGTTAAGCCAGGCCATATCAATGAGCTGTGGATATTCCTCCCCTCTTGTTCATAAACAGCCTAATTTAATTATCTAAACAGGCTACAAATCTCTCCAGGACTTATCATCTGCTTAGCCCCTGGATGTTATTGTATGTAAGTAAAGCATTGTACTATGCTTGAACTTCATCGAGAAGTGCTTAAAACTGTCAAAAATTAAAAGCACAGGCCATGATGTAATTTAACATTTTTGTGACGTCTTTGAGGATATCCTCTAATTTTGCTGCTTTTCTTGGCACAGAAAGCTTCTTGATGTATAATACAGTGAAACTTAATGACTGGATATTTTTCTTCTTTAACAAAGAACTGTATGAAACCAAATGTTGCCCACACCATACAAGGTACTTGTCACTAGTACTTTAAACCATTTTGGTTTTATGTCTTGTGACCAAAAAACCTCCATCACAGCATTGCAGGTATCTTATCTATCCCTTTTTCTTCCAGGCAAAGACACCAGTTTCACCAGTTCTTCTCTCATGATGTTGCCAACAGCATAATTCAAAATTATTCCTACCTTTGCATGATTATTTATATCTGTGCTTTCATCCAAGCACATGGAGAACAGGCTACCTTTTGTAAGTCCATGGTGAGGTGCTGACTGATATCACTTGATATGCACAGGACTAGATCTTTAACAGTATTTCTGCTAAGTGGCATCTCAAAGATGTGTTGCATAATTTTATCCTTGTTTGGGAAATCGTGAAAAAGAGAATTACTCCCAGATTGGCCATTTTGACAAAATCTCCATCAGAGGGCTTTACCATGTTTTGCTATGCAGTGAGATTTGAAAGCTGGCAGCCTTCTGTTTAATAAAGATAGTTGCAAAAAGTAAGATACCGAGAATGATATTTCCCCCATTTCCCTTCAAGAAACTCTTTCCTTTCAGTTTCATCAAGTTGGGCAAAACTTTTTTTTTTGGGTACCGGGGATCGAACTCCGGTCCTTGTGCTTACGCAGCAGGCGGTGAAACCACTGAGCTAAATCCCCGGCCCTATGGGCAAAACATTTGTGGTTGGTGTCAAAGTGCAGTCTGACATTTGATGTGTGACATAACACTTGCACTACACAGAATACATAATGCTTTCCCGTTGCATTCACTCACTCCAAATGACCCAGTCCAGGTCTCTTGGAGTGATCTTCCACCATCTGTTTTCAGTTTTGCTTTTTTTTGCTGTAGTCAGTTTTTGGTGTTCAGAACTTGAGTCTATAAAAGCATAAAATTAAAAAAAAAAAAATGAAGCATCCAATACAAATCTAACCCTATACCAAAAATAGCTAACACCATTAGGTGACACTAAAGAATTGGCTATTCCCTGAATCAACAATCTATGGCCGTGATTCTCAGCTGGGGTTCCTCTTGAATTTGCTGACCACCATTATAAGGGAGTGGTATTCCACTGGCCACCAGCTTTTGTCCTGCTCTGAAAGAGGCACGTGAGTGCATTTTCTACCTTGTGGGGGCTTCTGCAAAGTCGAAACCTGTCCAAACAGATATATTTATCCTTGCTCTTGTTTTCAGAAATTCTTCACAAACAGTTGAATCCGATGCTGTATATTCAGTTACTCCAGGGTTGCATCACAGCATTAAAAGAATTTGTCTCTTACATAGAACATCTCTTTGCTAAATCTTAGATAGTAAATTTCAGTTTTTCATAAGAAAACTCAAAGCTCAGTCTTGTGCTTTGACAAATGAATTAAAACAGCCAGTCCAGCCTGCCTCGCAAGCGCAAGGACCTGAGTTCTATCCCCGGTACCGTCCCCCCCGCCCAAAAAAAAAACCAAAACAGCCAGTCCAAGCACATAGATACAGATATAGATATATAAATATAGATACAGATACAGATACATCTCCTTGGCAGCACACTGACCAGCCATGTGAAAGCTCAGATGAGTTGTGGGTAGTTAGTCTCAGCTCTTGACATCATCTCCTGGTGCTGCTACTCCTTTCTGAGCGTGCCTGTGGTCCCCGTGTGTGCTGTTACCTGATGCTTGGCTGCTGGTGCGATGCTGGGCCAGCTTGGCTCACATACTGACAGAGAGGGCACTCCGTGCCTGCTGCAACACATGTGCCATAGCTTCACCATCACTGGACTAGGCAGTCTGGAGTATAACCATGTGGAAGAGAAGTTTGTCCTGGATGAGAGACTGAGCCTGTGTAGAAGAGTGATTGGAGAGAAGCTGGCCTTGAAGATGCAAAGGTTTTAGTGGTGTAGAGTCTGGTAATGCGAAGTGGAGGACATAGGATGCTAGGGATTTGGAATAGATTAACTCTGTTCTTCCCTTTTTATTTGGTTCTAGGCATCATTTTGACGTATTAATATGTTATCCACTTAAAACAGAGTCTGTAAACTATGGCTTCTTAAGTAATTTTTTTTTTTTTTTGAGATTGGGTCTCGCTATGTAGTTCAGTTCAAGCTGGCCTTGAACTCACTATGTAGCCCAGGCTGGCCTCAAACCCTCCTGCCTCATCCTCCTGAGTGCTAGGATTACAGGTGTGTGCTACCATGCCTGGCCTTTCTTCTCTAAATCGGACCTGAGACTTTTTGACTTGTTTTTGTACAGTTTTCAACCTAAGAATTTAAAAATTTTAAAATATTATATAATATCTTATAATGTAATTATACTTGTAATTTACTTTATTTTCCTAAACTATATAAATACTAACTTAATAGAATATATTTTTAAACAATGTTTTAGGTGGTTGAAGAAAAATCAAAAGGAAAATATATCATGACATGAAAATATTATGAAATTCAATTTTCAGTGTCCATAATAAAATTATTTTTGGAGAACACAGCCACACATTCATTTATGCTTTTGTGTTATAGCAGCAAAGTTGAGTAGAGCCACTGAGACTGTATGCCTACACAGTCTAAAATATTTACTCTCTGGGCCTTTATAGAAAAAGTTTGGTGAGCCAGGCGTGGTGACGCACACCTCTGTTATCTTGGCATTGTTAAGCTGAGGCTGGAGGATTGCTGAGAGTTCATGGCCAACCTGGCTACGTAGTGAGTTCAGAGCCAGTCTGAACTACAGTGGGAGACCCTGCCTCAAAAAGAAAAACAAAACAAAGAAAAGGAAGGGAGGGAGGGAAGGAAAGAAGGAAGGAAAGAAAGTTTGGCAATCCTGACCTAGAAGAAGGAATTTATAAAGATAATAATTGGTTCTCCTCCTCTTCCTATTCTTCTTCCTCCTCCTGCTCTTTTCCCTCTCCCTCTTTCTCTTCTTTCTCTTCCTCCTCCTCCTCTTTCTCCTTTTTTGTTGTTTTTTGAGAAGGTCTTTCTGTGTAGTCCAGGCTGGTCTTGAACTCACTATATATGGAGGCTGACCTTGAAATTGTTATCTTCCTGCCTAAGCCTCCCAGGTGCTAGGTTAAAGGTGTGCACCCCCATGCCAGGATGTTGTTTCCTTTTTGACTCTCCCATGTAACTTCCCAAGAAATGATTTTTTTTGTTTTACAATAGACATTGGACTCTTTATTTTAGCCTAATTCTGTTCACCATGAATGCGGATTATTTTGTCTTAAGCATCTTTGATCACATCATAATTGATAGACTAGCTAGGCATGGTGATGCACACCTGTAATCCCTGCAGTCTGGGAGACTGAGGCAGGAGGATGGCAAAATAAAGCCCAGCCTCGGCGGCTTAAGTGACTTAGCAAGACTTTTGTTTCAAAATAAGAAAAGGACTGGGAATGTGGCTCAGTGCAAAGGCCTTTGACTCAATTCCCACAACAAACACAAACTTACAGTATAGCAAGGATGCTTATTAAAATGTCTGACCTCACACTGCCCTGGTGAAGAGCAGGTGGCTATTATTTGGAAAGAAACATGATAAAATTGTAAATGGCGGTTGCTTACATTTTTCACTGATAGCAAACCCAGTTTTCTGGGAGAACTGTAAACTTTATCAATTAAATTTCTGGGGTTAGTTTTCAAAAGGAAAGTTAGAATAGGAAAAGAGGGAACTTCAGCTAAAGTTAGCCACGAAGTAGTAATTAACCATATTAAACCAGTGTTCTAAGTGATGTCCTTTTTTTTTTTTTTTTTTTTTTATGGTAGTAGGGATTAAACCCAGGGCCTGGCACATTCTGGACAAGTGCTCCACCACTGAGCTGTATCCTCAGCATTTTTATTTTTGTTTTTGATACCTGCCTCAGCCTGCTGAGTAGCTGAGATTATAGCCATGTATCACACAGGAATGTGATGTACCCTTAACTAAGTTACTCGTCACATAATACTCTGAGATACTATTGTTATTCCCATTTTCTACACAAGAAAACTGAAGCATAGAGAGGAGTAATTTGCTGCAGGTCACAAGTAGTAAATGGGTAAGCTGAGGAGTATCAGTGGGCTTGGGAGGAGGATGCAGGGAAGCATGTGAAAGAGAACCAGAATCAGAAAGAAGGGGGTGGCATTGTGGTTACTGAAATGAGACAAGAAAAGAGGGATGGACTTATGCTGTGTCATAGAGGTCCAGGAGGAGATCCACTGCCAAGAGTCCATTGCATTTGGCAGTGAAGGTCGTTGGAGAGAGGAGTCCAAGTGGTAGTGGGGACAGAATGAGGGAATGGCAGGTGAATAACTGGTGAGGAAATGGCGTATGGCAGCTAGAGATGGAAGCAAGGAGGTTGCCAGATGTGGTGTGGCAGGATGGTTTTGCTTTGCTAGAGACTTGAACAGGTTTTGTGCTGAGGAGAAGCACTCACTGAAAGCGAGATTGGAGTTGCTAGAGAAGAGGTTTTTGATTGTAAAGCAAGGGTTCTGAGGAGAAGAGGAAAGGAATAGGATTTGGAGCACAGTGGAATTAAACTTGGGTAGGAGGCAGGGAGCTACTTTCTTCACTGAGGAAGCATGGAGTAGGTGAAGTGGGCATGGTTGCTGGTGTGGGCCGTGTTGGCTCAGTCTTTCTCAGGACACTGGCTGAGAAGGAGGCAGGTTGGATAGGCGATAGGCTTGAGAGCAGTGGCAATATTTGGAATATCTGTGGTGGGGAGTAGGGAGGTGAAGGGGCCAAAGGCCAGAAGATGACTGTAGCAGCGCTATGGCTCCATAGTTAGAGATCTTGATTTATAGAGGTCCCTTTTGGCACAGTTGCTCATACTGCCCAACCCTATGCCCTACTAGGACTCCAGAGCCAAGTAAAGGAGAGTTTTGTGACTGTTTGCTTCCTCAGAGAAACCTTTCCTGGCCTCCTAAATGAAATATCTGTTTATGGGCTCTTGTTGCTCTGTTTTTCTGAGTTGTAGTTTTGTGTTTGATTTTTTCTTGTTGTTATAAATTATAATAAAAATCATTTGATTTATATTTGTTTTCCCTAGTACCTAGAAGCTCTGAGGATGGTTATGTCTAATTTTTCTTATCATTGCTCAGTATCTGGCACCCAGTAGATACTGGGTGAATGATTATTAAATTTGATGAAATAGATATAATGGTTTTCACCAGGGTGGTAGCGCACGCCTATAATCTCAGCACTTGGGAGGCTGAAGCAGGAGGATTGCCAAGAGTTCGAAGCCAGCCTGAACTACATAGCGAGACCTGGTCTCAAATATCCAAACCAAACCAAACCAAAACAAAACAAATACACTGGTTCTCAACCTTTCAGTCCTGCACACCTGTGGAATATGGCTTACTTCATTCTGAACTGTTACAGACGGCTCTGATCCTCACCTGAAGGAGGGTGGTGTCAGGTGGTACAGGGTAATGGCTGGGGAAATCATAGTGTCTGGAGTAAGGATGGATGCCTGTGCTCTTGTGCCAGCCCAGCCTCTCACAAACTTTATTTTTTTTTTCATGGATTATTTCAGTTTATTGCATGAAGGAGTTACACTAGTCCAAGTGAAAGCAGACCCCAAATGTTTACATTATACAAGCTGTGAGGTTTTTAAACTTGTGACAAGGGACAGATGGGATATTCTACTCATTGCAAGGAATCCTCACTTAAGCTTCAATGAGCCACAAGCACTTAAAACCCATGAACCTTCAGCCATGGACCTTACCCAGTCCAATCTCTGCCAGGAACTGGCATATGTTCTTGCACTGGTCACCCTGGAGCTGGGTTCCTTCTCCATATTCTGAATGCTCCATTACAGTACCATTGCAGGCAAATTTCTTCTTAAACATCTTCATCAGTTTCTTCTTAGGATCATCAGTGATCCCTTGGACAGCGGTAAGGGCCTTCCTGCCATTTCTCTGTTGGATTCTTATGTGGATATAATCCTCAGTGCCAGCAGGAAGCAGGTCATCACCCTTACTTGCATGAGCAAAGGCGTCAAAAGAGTAGAGGTTGTGGATAGCAGACATGTGATAGGATTCTGATTTGTTCTTCTCAGTGGAAATGGCCTGCGGAAGACGGCTATGGGAGAAAGGGGTGGGGGCATGGATCACCGGGAAGCCCGGGGTTCAAGGGGGAGGCAGCTGAGTGAGTCCTCGCTGGCAGATAAGTGACCAGGCACAAACTTTATGACCTGGGAAAATTTGTAAATTCTCTGTGCCCCAGTGTCCGTATCTGTAATGTTTGGTTAGTAATGGTACCTACCTCATAGGGTTGTTATGAAGATTACATGAGAGAATTCATGTAAAGCCTTTAGAAGTAGTAAAACCTAGTTATTACTACTAGTGATTTGAAAAGTCTCCTAGATGATTTTGATATCCTTCCTTTCTTGAGAGTTCTGGCCTTGGTAAAAGATTTGTAGGGCAGGCACCCCTGTCAAAACTTTTTGTTTTGTTTTTGGGTTTTTTTGAGACAGTCTCCCTATGTAGTTCAGGTTGGCCTTGAACTCAGCAGTCTTACTGCCTCAGCCTCCTAAGCCACCATGCCCAAATTACCTGTTGGCATCAGTGTGCATAATGGTCTTCTCAACTCAGTGACTAGCACCTGGAAATAAATCCATTTCTATCCTGTAGGACTATCACCAAGAAATGGTAGAAATGTCATGTGGCTGCTCACTTAGGTAGCCTTCCCATCTGTGGACCGAGGAGCATTGACTATTGTCTGCTTTACACCTGCCGTGTTAAACTTGGTTCTCTGGGGGTTTTTTTGCAGAGGAAGTGGCCAAGTTAGAGAAGCACTTGATGCTTCTCCGACAAGAGTATGTCAAGCTTCAGAAGAAATTGGCAGAGACAGAGAAGAGATGCACTCTTTTGGCCGCACAAGCAAACAAGGAAAGCAGCAGTGAGTCATTCATCAGCCGCTTGCTGACAATAGTGGCTGACCTCTATGAGCAGGAGCAGTACAGGTAAGCTCCTGGGCATGGGAAGGGGAACGCTCTGCCTTACTCCTGGGCCATCACAAAACATTGTATCTTCTCCTCCTTATTCACTTTGTTAACAGTATTTCTGTGTAAGCAGGATTTATTAGCAAGCCTTTATTCCCTAGAATGTCAGGTTCTTGAGGGAGAGTTTTTGAAAAACTATTTGTCTATCTCCAGCACAGTGTGGGAGTCATGGTAATAGCATTGGTAAGGCAGGCAGGAATTACTTTATGTGTCTAGGAATTTATAGATATCTGTTACCAAGATATTAAAAATAAATACTTGTTTTCTAGCATGCATTTTGTTGAATTTAAATAGTATTTTTATATGCATCTCAATAACTGGAGTGACTGAAATGTAGATTTTTTTTTTTTTTATGCCAAGAAATGTGGAAAAAACTCCCTTTCTCCCTTTCTTCCTCCCTTCCTCCCCCCATCCATCTTCCCCCACCTTCTCCTCTTTCATGGTACCTGGGACCTAACCCAGGAACTTGAACATGCTAGGCAGCTGTATTTCCTGCAGGCCATAAAATACTAGAATTGATTAAAAGAAGTTTTAAAAAGTTACTAAGCCTTTAATTGTTTCTATATAGAGTCCTCTTAAATTTGACTTTAATTAGACTTTCTATTTTGATTTTTGTTTTTGGTTTTGTTTGCAGTGTTTGGGATCAAACCCAGGGTCTTGCATATGCTAGCAGGCACTTTATCTCTGAGCCATACCCATATCTCTGATATGTGTTTTTAAAAACTATTATTAGAAGCTGGGCAAGATGGTGCACATATGTAATCCCAGCAGGAGGCTGAGGCAGGAGGATCACCATTAGTTCAAGGCCAGTCTGAACTACATAGCGAGACTCGGTCTCAAAAACAAAAACCAAGCCGGGCATGGTGGCACACATTTGTAATCCCAGCACTTGGGAGGCTGTGGCAGGTGGGTCGCTAGGAGTTTGAGGCCAGCCTGAGCTACATAGTGCGTTCAAGGCCAGCCTGAACTACATGGTGAGACCCTCTCTCAAAACAAAATAAAAACAAAAATACAAAAACCGAATTAATTTAAAAGTAAAATTATTATTAGCAATTATTATTGAAATCCTTGTCTTTCCTTCCCTTTGGTATCCCAGACAAGAAAGATAGAAAAAATTGTTTGACTGGACATTTTATGAATAGAAATCCTACAGAAATATTCATTTTTGTAATTGTTTTGTGACTAAGGGTTAGAATTGTGATTGAAACAGTATAGACAGTGAAAATCAATTTTAAGTTATTAGAATATAATTCTTTATAAATATAGGGTTAAATTATTTGTGCTTTGTAAATAGCTTCCTATTTTCATTAAATTTTTAAAACTTTATGATAGTGTATGATTTGGGACAGTTTTATGTTCTGTTTTAAAGAGAATATCAATTCTTTTTTTAGTACTAGAAATTGAACCCAGGGCCTTAGCATTGAGCTACAGCCTCACCTCTTTTTTTGTACTTTTTGAGACAGGGTCTAAGTCACTAAGTTGCCCAGGCTGGGCTTCAACTTGTGAGCTTCCTGCTTCAGCCTCCCAGAGTGCTGGGATTAGGCATGTGCACCATGCCTGGCTAGAATATTAGTTCTGTTTTTTCTTTATATTTATTGATGAATATGTTTTATGTCATTATTGTAACAAATTGAAATAATAAATATTACTCTTGCCATCTAATATCATTAATTATAGCTTAGTCTTTAATAGAGCTAGAATTATTGATATTCTTACATGTTTATAAAGTGTGTTCTAAATAATACTTTATGGGGTTAAATTTGTCTGTGTCAAGCAGTATTCTGCCTGGGTCTCCTTTTAAGTGGATGAATACATTCATGTAATAGTTTTTCTTTTCTTTTTCCCCATGTAATAGTTTTTAAGATTTAGTTTCTAAAGGCTTTCCAACCTAATAATTAATTGTAAAGGGAAGTATGAAAATAAAAAGAAATATATAAACACAAGCAGGGTGATGAAAATGAGTGGCTTTGCACTGCTACCAGCATAGCCATATGGCACATGCTCATGTCAGCTCAGTGGGCCATCTTGACTTTTTTGTTAACTGCCTAGAAGCTTTCCTCCTTTAGTGTTTGATGTGTCAAAGGTAAACATAAGGGCCGGGGATTTAGCTCAGTGGATTCTCTGCCTGCTGCGCAAGCGCAAGGACCCGAGTTCAATCCCCGGTACCAAAACAAACACAAACAAACAAAGGTAAACATAAATATGTTTTCCAGGAACTCTTTTCATGTAATGGTATATCATAAGTAATAGAAACATGTTTTGAGAAAGGAAATCTCTCACCTCATTTCTTGTGTTTTGTGTTTTTTTTGGTACTGGGGATCGCACTCGGGACCTTGCACTTTCGAGGCAGACACCAGAACCACTGACCTAAATCCCCGGCCCACTCACCTCATTTCTTTATAAATGGTTGAGTAATAAATGGCCAACATTAGGTCTGAATGTTGCTGGTGAGAACAGACATCCAGGTATTGGGTTTCTGATTCTTTCTGGACCTTGCACTTTCAAGGCAGGTGGCAGCACCACTGAGCTAAATCCTAGGCCCGGGTTTCTAATTCTTGAATGCTTTGTCAAAGCCAGTTTTTTTCATAGTTTTTCTGTTTAACTTTGCTTGAGCATTAATATGGAGCCAAGCCACACTGTAGTCTCAAGATTGTCATCACAATCTTTAAGGTTTCCACCTTTCTGTCTGTGATGATTTATCTTGATTTATTCTGCATGAAACATCTACTTCATGTATTAGTATTAATCATTCCACTTGTAGTTCACCACCATAAAAACCCTGTTAGGAGAGCATTCTGTGTGAATTAGATAGAAGTTAGAAATTTAAAAAATTCCAGCAACATATTGTAGACATTGCCCATCAAAATTCAGTGTTATCATATAGAAATAATTTTGCCATTTTTTTCTTTTTGTAGATGCATTTTTATCAGTCAGTACCAGTGTATTTATTAGGTATAAATCCTAACTATACCTAGTTATGATGGCATTTTTCTTTTTATATCTGTGGATATTTTTTCTTTGTCTTTTATCAGTGATCTGAAGATCAAGGTTGGGGGCAGGCACATCAGTGCTCACAAGTTTGTCCTGGCAGCCAGGAGTGACAGTTGGAGTCTGGCCAACTTGTCTTCCACTGAGGAGCTGGACCTTTCAGGTGAGCCCCTGTCCCATCAGGGACACAAAAGTGACAGCATAAGAACTCTGGGCAGAAAGTTGTGGTGTGTCATTTTGAAATACTGTGGTTTAATGAAAGTAAAATAATTTTCTTCTCAGTTGGTGGAAACTATAAACTACTTATATAATTTGTTCACTCTCCATAGGTTGTACTTTGTAGTTGCTTGTATTTATTAGTCTCTGGCCAACCACTCATAAATATTTGAGTATCTACAATAATTTTATGACTTATAAAATAGAAATACTTTCTATAAGCACATTTCATATATATAGATATGTTATAAATATACTCCAAGAAGGGCTGGGGATGTAGCTCAGTGATGCTATGCATGCCTGGCAAGTGCAAGGTCCTGAGTTCGATCCCTAGTACCAGAAAAACACCAAAAAACATTGTGTCTTTTGAAAGCATATATCTTTGATTTCATACAGAACAGAATTAATGCATAACTTTTAAAACCCATTAGATTGGCTGGGTATGTTGTCACATGCCTGTAGTCCCAGCTCTTGAGAGGCTGCAGCAGGATGATTGCCAGGAGTTTGAGGCCAGCCTGGGCTACATAGTGACTTTAAAGCCAGCCTGAACTACATAGGCAGAACCTGTCCTAAAAAAACAAACAAGGGCCGGGGATCTAGCTCAGTGGTTCCGGTGCATGCCTCAAAAGTGCAGGGTCCCGAGTTCAATCCCGGGTAACCACCCCGCGCCAAAAAACAACCCCAAAACAACCCATTAGATTGTGAGGTGTTCTTCACAAAATGTATAACAGGATCTTGATTGCATAGATAGTTTACAAAGACTAGAAGAAATAATAAAATGTGGAAAATTTTCAACTTTGTTAGAAAAAAGTTGAAAATAAAACTACCATAGATAGTTTACAAAGACTAGAGGAAATAATAAAATGTGGAAAACTTTCAACTTTCTTAGAAAAAAGTTGAAATTAAAACTACCGTCTTTTGCCGGGGATTTAGCTCAGTGGTTCCGCCACCTGCCTCGCAAGCGCAAGAACCCGAGTTCGATCTCCAGTACCAAAAAAAAGAACAAAAAAACTACCATCTTTTAATATCTGTTATCAAAAGCTGATGATACTAATAATTGTGAGACTCATGAAATTGGTACTCTTTTTTTGTTATTTTGTTTTTGAGGCAGGGTCTCACCATGTAGTTCAGGTTAGTCTTGAACTTGTGGCGATCCTCCTGCCTCAGCCTCTCCCCAGTGCTAGGATCACAGTCATGAGCCACTAACCCAGTGAAATTGGTGGTCTTGCACATTTCCAGTAGTATCATAAATACATTTTAAGAATTTTAGAAAGTAATTAGACAACAGAGCTATGAAATATTCTTTCTTTTTTAAACCTCATTGTCAGACTTCTAGGGTATTATTTAAGTAATTCAGACAGCGTTGATATTAATTATGATTTTATTGTGATTTTGAAATATTTAACCAAAATAAGAATAGGAAAGCAAAATAACTACTCCACAGAAGAAACATATATAATGTAAAAAATTACATAAAAACACAGAAAATTGCATGAAGGTATAGACTTTAAAATTTTTGCTTTATACTAAACTGTTTTTAGTACGTCTTATCACTTAAGGGCACCTTTAACTCAGTGCTATCTGGCCATAGATTGGTTAACTGTGAATCAGGTTTTTAGGAGTTCAGAGAAGTTTAATGTTAATGTTTGTCACATACCTGAAGGGATGTGTGTGTGGCTCAGTGGTAGACACTTGCCTGTAATCATGTGCAAAGCTCTGGATTCAATACCACCCCCCCCACAAAAACAAAACACAAAAGTCCTTGGGCTCTCTGCCTGTTGTAAATAATAAGCATATATTGATCTTGCTGTCGGGTTTGTTTTGAGGAGTGAGCCACTTGGGAGGAGATGGTTTTTGTGGCTTTGGTAAATGAGACACCTACCACAGTGGCTGAGAGTGGAGCCTGTGGGTCTTTTCTTTATGAAATTTTTCTTTGCAGTGTGTTGTGAGGGAGAGGTCTAAGGTAGTGGTGGTATATTTAGCCCTATTCATGTTTCATGGTGTGTTTTTCCTAGCAGGCTTCCTCTGGGCCAATGTATAAGTGTCTAAATCTGGGGTTGCAGCAGCTGGAACTGCTTGGAAGCCTATGTTATATGATAAATACCTGGAAGCAACTTAAAGGAGATTGGAAATAGGCTCATGTAAACAAGTATATAAATAGCATAAAACCTGTTTGTTTTTCTGTACTGGGGATTGAACTCGGGACCTTGTACTTGCGAGGCAGGTGCCAGAACCACTGAGCTAAATCCCCAGCCCCGCATAAAACCTATTTTAAAGGTTGAACTTTTCCACACTTAGACATTTTATTGATTTCCAGGCATGGTGGCACATCCTTATAAGCCCAGCACTTGGAAGGCTGAGGCAGAAGGATCACCATGAGTTCAGAGCCAGCCTGGGCTACATAGTGAGTTGAAGGACAACCTGAATTACATAGTGAGACCCTGTTTCAAAAAAAAAAAAGTATAGGGGGGCCAGGGATGTAGCTCAGTGGTGCTGCCGCCTGCCTGGCAAGCGCAAGGTCCTGAGTTTGATTCCCGGTACCAAAAAAAAAAAAAGTATAGGTTTATTCATGTTCTGCTTCAAAATTACTCCATTGACACTAGGGATATAAAACTAAATTCTTGCTTGTATGAACATTAGGAAAACTGACTTCCTAAGCTTTGCATTTTTCTTTTGAAGTTCTCATCTAATTGATTTTTTTTTTTTTTTTTGAAACAGGGTCTTGCTATATAGTTCAGTTCAGGCTGGCTTTGAACTCACTGTGTAGCCCAGGTTGGCCTTCAACTCATAGCAATCCTCCTGCCTCAGCCTCCTGACTACTGGGATTACAGGCATATGCTACTTCCCCCGGCTTGATATTTTTTAAAATTCAAAACAATCCACAACTTTAATGTTACTGTAGATTATTATAGGAATTTCTAAAGTCACATGTGTTGTCTTCTTCCTGTAATTCCAGCTACTTGGGAGGCAGGGGCAGGAGGATTGATTGCAAGTTCAAGGCCGGCCTGAGCAACTTGTTGAGACATCTCAAAATAAAATTAAAAAGGGCTGAGGATGTAGCTCAGTACTCCCTGGGTTCAGTCTCCACTACTGCAAAAAAAAAAAAAAAAAAAAAAAAGTAATTAGCATATGTTAATGAAATACAGCAGGCATTATATATCAAATTATTTAAAAAGTGCTCATATATAGGAAACTTACTGAATCAAGCCTTGTTCAGAAAAGTGAAATGTATGATACACAAACAGGCACAGTCACCTCTGTAAGACTCTTGCTGCAAATACATGACCTTTGTCTAACCATAAGAAAACACCATGCAAACCCAAGTTGAGGAGTGTTACACCAAATTACTGGCTGGTTTTAAACATGTCACAGTTGTGTGAAAGACAAGAGGCTTAGGAATATACAGACTGCTAAGGAGGCATGACACACAGATGGCACACAATGTGAAATCTTCCGTTGGATTTTCAACCTTGAAAAAGGTTTTATTGATAAAATTAGGAAAATAAAGTAATCAGTTGTATATATTACCTAATTAGCCAATTTTGATAATTATACTATAGTTATGTAAATTGTAACATAAGGGAAGAGAATGCTCTGTGACTTTTTTCTGAGTCTGAAATTGTTGTTTTGGGACAGAGTTTCACTATGTAGTTCATGCTGGCCTTGAACTCCCTACCTAGCCCATGTTGGTCTCAAATTTGAGGCTATCCTCCTGCTGATTTGGCCGCCCAAGTGCTGCCACTATGCCCAGCTGAAATTATTTTAAAATGTAAACACAAGAGGGCCGGGGATTTAGCTCAGTGGTTCTGGCGCCTGCCACACAAGCACAAGGTCCTGAGTTCGATACCCGGTACCAAAAACAAACAAACAAAATGTAAACACAAGAGATATACATTTGCTTATTTCTTACTGATTAAATATCAGGATAAAGTTTGTAAGGTGAAGCATATGTTAATCAGCTTGGTTCAACCATGTGCATTATACACATAAACGAAAACATCATATTAGGGCTGGGGACATAGTCAGTGATAGATTATGTATCTGGCATGAATGAAGCCCTAGGTTCAATCTCCAGCACCACAAAAACAAAACAAATTGTGTTATATACTCTAAATATGTGTAATTTTGTCAATTATACCTTAAGAAAAATAAGAAAAAAGACATTTATAAAGATAGTGGTCAGTTATAAAGTGGTCATTTATAAAGATAGTAGATCAGTTGGGAAGAGAAAGAATATAACTGTTAGCTCAAACAATATAATTTTAGGTCAGGAGGAGAACACTGTGGGTATCTTTTAGTGAAGTAAAGCAGTTTGCTTCAGGCAAAACGATTATTTACAGCCTCTAGCACTTTACCACTAGCAGCTGATTCTGTGAAAGGTACCATGCATCAAAATGGCTGTTTTGAAACTAGGATTTCCTTCTTGTTTTCTCAAGCAAAGACCTAATGGTTCCTTGGCATAAGATTAAGGTATTAGTCATTCAGCTCTCCTTGGATTGTGTCCTGGGTCCTGTCAAGCCTTTGCAAAGAGCAGAAAGCATCCTCCTTTTCTCCTTGTCATTTTTGTTAGAAAAGCTAGGCACTGAAACACGAGCTGGGGAAGTTGTGCTTTGGAGCAAACCAACCATGGGTGTCCTGAAGCACCCAGAGATGTTCCAGCAAACTCAGACCAATCTGTTTGATCTGTCAGGGTTTTAAGGGAAACAGCAATGCTGAGTTGTGTTGAATACTATGTGACTACATTGTTTGTTTTCAGTATTAAATTGTACTGCTCCCCTTGTTGCTTATTTTCCTGATCCCTGGGACTCTCCTATATACTGATTTCTAATTTAATTTCATTATCGTACACTTCATATGATTTTGATCCCTTTCAGTTTTTGAGACTTGTTTTATAGCTTAGCCTGTGAAGCCTGTGATTTGTCTTGGTGTATAAATCATATACACCTGAAAAGAAAATTATTTTGCAGTTGTTGGATATAGTAATCTTTAAATGTCAGTTGCATTAACACAGTTGATTGTTTAGTTTTTTCTGTAGTTTTTTATGCCTAGTTTTATCAGTTCTTTAAGGGTGGATATTAGTATCTACTATAGTTTCAGTAGAAGTTCTCTTTTCAAATCTGTCAGTTTTTGCCTCATGTTTAGCCTCTATTATTATGCATATATACACTTATATTTATGACTGCCTGATGATTTGTCCTTTTATCATCTTAAAATGATCATTTTCATATCAGATAATACTCTTTCTCTTGTCTATTTTATTAGAAATTAAAGTAATGATACTAGCCCTTCTTATGCTTATTATTTACATGTATATCTTTTCTGTTTATTTACTTTCAGCTTTATCATGACCTTATATTTAGAGTGTCCCTTATTGGCACCATACAGTAGGATCTTGCTTTTTTTAACCTCTGCTTTTTTATTAGTGTTTAGACTATTAATATTTGTGTTTTTTTATGATGAAGTCTACTATTTTATTTTTGTACTATTTGTCACCTCTTTCTCCTGCCCATGTTCAGTTTTTCTTGCCTTCTTTTGGATAGTTAAAATATTTAGTATTCCATCTAAATTTATCTGTTGATTTTTTTTCTCTCAATCCTAAGGATTGAACCCAGGCCAAGTGCCCTACAACTGAGCTATGTCCCCAGCCTTATCCATTGACTTTTGTTTGTTTTCACTAGATTTCTTTGTGTAATTGTTTAGTGGTTGATCTAGGGCAGTGGTGGCAAACCTATGGCACATGTTGTTTTTCTTTTAAGAGAAAAGATGTTAATGTGTGAATTGCTTTTTTCTAAACTGAAACTTCAGTATTCAGGTTTAAATACAGTGTTAGCACTGTGATAAATAAGTGGGTTTGGGCACTTGGTCTCTTACAGGGTTCACCATCAGTGATGTAGGGCAATGTTCTTCAACCTAAGCACTATTGACACTTTGGTCTAGGTAATTCTTTGCCACGGAAGTTTTCCTGTGAATTGTAGACTATTTAGCCGTAACCCTAGCCTCTACTCACTCATTGTTAATATCATTCCCTCAATTTTGACAACCAAAATATTTCTAGATATTACTAGATTCTCTTGGTGGCAAAATCTTCTCTCGTTGAGAACTACTGCTCTGGGGATTTGTCTATCCGTTTATCACCCACACATACTTTTATAGTGCATTTATAATCTGTAGTCTATCAGATTGTATCATTTATCACCCTGCCCCCCACATACTTTTTTTTGGTGCCAGAGATTGAACTCAGGACCTTGGGCTTGCTAGGCAGGCGGCGGCACCACTGCAGTCCCCCAACATACTTTTTATAGTGGATTTATAATCTGTAGTCTTAAGTTTGATGTGCTTTATCATGTAATATGCAAAAACCTTGTAACAACATAGATTCTTTTAACACTTCCACCACTGACCTTTGTTATAGTGAAAATCCCACCAGTGTTTCAGTTTTTGCTTTTAACAGGCATACATATTTTAACAGATTTGGGAGAATAAAATATTTTTTATTTACTTGGATGTTTTTGTTTTTGCTGTTCTTCATTCTTGAAGATTCTGATTTTCCTTTAGTATCATTTTCCTTCCTTTTGGTATTTCTTACAGAGAAAATCTACTGGTGACAAATTTTTTTCCTTTAAGGATATCTTTGTTTTGTGTTAATGTTTTGTTTGTTTGTTTGAGACAGGGTCTTGCTATATAGTTCAGGCTGGCCTTGAACTCATTATCTAGCTCAGGCTGGCCTCAGACTCAGAGGAATCCTCCTGCCTCAGCCTCCCGAGTGCTGGGATTACAAGTGTGCACCACTGCACCCAGCTTTTTGTGTTAATTTCTAAAGGATGTATTTATTGACTATAGAAATCTGAATTGACAGTTTCTCTTTTTCCTCCAGCACTTTAAAGATGTTCTAATGTATACTTGACTTCCATGGTTTCTGATGTCAAATCTGCAGTTAATGGGATCTTTCCCCTATACATAACGCAATCATTTTTCTGTAATAGCTTTTAAGAATTTTATCTTTTTTAAGAATATTTTTAAAGTTGTGTTAAATACATATAACCTGAAATATACCATCTTAAACATAGAGTATATAGTTCATAGTATTAAGTATATTCACGTTCTACAGTTATTCTCCAGACTTTTTATCATACAAAAGTAAAACTTTCATGTGTTAAATAACAATTCTTCATTTCCCCTGCCTACAGCCCCTGGCCACCACCATTCTACTTTCTGTTTCTGTGAATTTGACTACTTTAGATCTCTCATATAAGTGGACTCATATTACATTTGTCTTTTTGTGATTGGTGTATTTCGCTTAACATCATGTTCTCAAGGTTCATTCCTGTAACATATGACAGGATTTCCCTTTAAAGGTTGAATGTACCTATACCACATTTCAGTACTACTTAGATCTGTCGTCACCCACCTATGGACATTTAAACTGCTTCTGTCTTTTGTTATCACTATTGGAGTCCATTTATCTCTTCAAAACTGTTTTCATTTCTTCTAGATGTAGATGTACACCCAGAAGTAGCACTACTGGATCATAGTAGTGCTTTTGTTTGTTTTGTTTTGTTTTTGGTGCTGGGGATCAAACCCCAGGGTCTTGTATGTGTTAAGCAAGCACTCTTAACATTGAGCTACACACATAGCTGGTAATTCTGCCTTTTCTCTCCTTTTTAGGAATGGCCATAACCATTTTCCATAGTGACTGGACCATTTTACATTCCCACCAACAGTGCACCAGGTTCTGCCTTCTCCACATCCTTACCAATGCTTGTTATTTTGTTTTTGGATAATGGCCATCCTAATGAGTATGAAATCATTAAGACTTCTTATTTATGGTTACTTTTCATGGTTTGATTATGATGTGTCTAGATACGATTTTCTTATTGTATGGAGTTCATTATTTGTGAATGTATCAACTTTGATAAAATTAGGAAACCTCTTGACCATTTCTTCAAATATTTCTTGTTTTTAATCTTTCCTTCTTAGACTTTTTAAGAAAAGTATATATATATATATATATATGTATATGTACACACACACACACACACACACACACACACACACACACACCTTTTGTTACTATCCCACAGGTTTCCTGAGTATTTTTTCTTTTTAATCTTTTTTTCTCTCTTCAGATTGGACAGTTTCTATTGATCTACAAGTTTGCTGACTTTCTACTGCCATTTTTAATCTGCTTTTGAGCCTGTGGAGTAAATTTTTATTTTATATACTGTATTTTTCAGTTCTGTAATTTGTGTTCATTCTTTTTTTATTTTTATTTTTGGGGGGTTTTTTTGGGATCAAACTCGGATCCTTCCGCTTGCAGGGCAGGCGGCGGAACCACTGAACTAAATCCCTGGCCCCTCACTCTTTTTTTTATAATTTATTTGCTGAAAATTTCTATCTTTTCAGTTTGTTTTCCCTTAACTTCCAGGGCATAGTTATACCTGATGCTTTGAAGTCTTAGATAAATCTGCTATCTGAGTTATCTTGGGGTTGGCATCTGTTAGTTGCCTTTAACCTTGAAAATTGGTCATATTTTCCTGGTTATTCTTATGTCAAATAATTTTGGGTTGTGTATAAAAAACATCTTGATGTGTTCTGTTATACTAAATAGACTCTAGGTGCTGTATAAACCTTGAAAATTTTGAATCTTTATAGGTTCAAGCTGCAAGTTCTCTTGTATTGTCTATGGGTAGATGTTTAAATAGCCATTCAGATCTTAAACCTGAGATAGGACTACCATGTTTGAGTAGCTCAAAAGTGAGCCTAAGGGCCCAGGGATGTAGCTCAGCCTACACAGCGCCTGCCTGGCAAGCCTGAGGTCCTAAGTTCGATCCCTGGTACCAAAGGGGAAAAAAAAAGTGAGCCTGAGGCTGGTGTGAATTCATACATAGAACTAGGTCATCTCTTTTCCTGGTTGTCTTTACTCTGGAATTTTCCCTTACTCTTTAGTCCCCAGGGGCTTCTTTTCATGGCTTACATGGCCAGTAAGATGGAATTTTTGCCATCTCTAAGGTCACTGTGGCAGTTCTGTCCCTTACCTGGAGTCCACCCTTGGATCGAAGCTGAAATAAAGAGAAAAAAGTTAGGAAATTCATCCAGTGTGGTTGCTTCTTCAGATTTTGCTTCCCTCTTAAATTCACTTGCTTTTTAATTTTTCTAAATGCTTAAATAGTTGTTTTTTGTACTCTTGTCTATAGTTTTTAGCTATAATCAGTTAAAATGAGATGGGATGGGTTTTAACACTGTTATAACAGAATTAAAACCTCTAGTCTTTCAGTATTTCTTTCTGAGCCAGGGATCATTTACAAGTGTGATTTGGGGTTGATTTCCAAGATGTTATATTTAAGGATATATTAGTAATCTGACTGAAGAGGTTATTTTTATTGATTAAAATGGTACAGTTTACCAAGATTTTTAAATTTTATGAATCAAAAACTGTTAGGTAAAGTACATGAAAAATTAGTTGGAAACTCAGAATTTAATTAAGTCAGAGTCGTAGTGGAAATTTAAACACGTTTCTTAGCTTTGACAGGTTAGAAGCTCTAATAACTGCACATGGATAAGTTTATCTCCATTCTTTTCAATGTCTGACAAAACATTTAAGTTAGGGCCAGGGATTTAGCTCAGTGGTTCTGCTGCCTGCTGCGCAAGCACAAGGACCCGAGTTTGATCCCCAGTATCAATCAATCAGTCAATCAATCAATAAATAAATCAAAACGAAACAAAAAAGCAAGCCATATAGAAAATATCAAGTTCTCCAAAGTATGTCTACATGCATTGTGGACGACAGTAAAACAAAGGCAGAAGTTTGGTTATTACTTTTATTTTCATTCTTAAAGTCACAGTTTTTCCAGTTTGTGTGCTGGGCCTACTTGAGGGAGTGATTGCATCTCACGGGGGTAAATCATACAGAGCACTGAGGCAAAATGGCTTCTCTTAAGTCTACTCCTTTTAAAAAGAATTCCTAAGCTAGGCATTGTGCACACGTCTGTAATCCCAGCACCCTGGGAGGCTGAGGGAAGGGGATTGCAAGCTTGCATTCAACCTGGGCAATTTAGGGACTTGGTGAGACCCTACCTCAAAATAAAAAATGACGGCAGGGGATGTAGTTCAGTGGTGCCACTGCCTGGCAAGCACAAGATCCTGAGTTCAGTTCCCAGTACTGAAAACAAAAACAAAAACAAAGAGCAAAATCAAAATAGAAAATGGCTGGGAATGTAATTCAGGGTAAACAAAGGCCCTGGGTTCAAACCCCAGTACCAAAAAACCCCCAAACCAACCCCCCCCCCCAGCAACAACAACAAACAGAACTTGGGTGTAGAGTTAGTTATTTGACTTTTATAGTCATTTCCTTAAGTAGGTCATAAGCAGGTAGGTATTTAATTTGCCTAAAAATATACAGTTGAAAGTACCGTCTCCTCCTGGCACATCCTTACACCATGGGCTGCTTAGTGTCAGTCTCAAAGTGAACTTACTCTGTTTTGGACACTAAAGGAGCAGTTGAGGGAAATCTTGGAAATCACTTAAACCTCATTTTGTTTGAAATATTAAGTCCTCCCAGTAAATTCCCGCTAAAGGTGGTTTATTTTTTAATTATTTAAGTTTATTTAAGTTTGGTTTGTTACTTGCACAGATCAACTTTATTGGTTTAGATACTTGAAGGGTAATTAAGAGAAGTCAGCTACATTTTTAAACAATGAAAAAGACTTGCCAGGGATGTAGCTTAGTGGTGCCATGCCTGGCTGGCAAGTGCAAGGTCCTGAATTTGATTCCCAGTATCAAAACCAAAACAACTCCCCCAAAACCAAGAGTCTATTGCAAGGAAGATGTTTGCAGTTAGTGGTGTTGGACACTCATCAGGTAAGAAGAAGGTCTTTTCAAGATAGGGCTGAGGAATAATTTGTGTTTTCTGTTTGGGGCAACTCAGGACAAATCCATGACCCACTCTTTAATTTTTTCATTAAGATGGTAATTAAAGTGTTAAATCCAATTTAAAGAGCTAAACCAGAAATTCGTTTTACTGCTAGGTAGGATGGTGAATGTCTGTAATCCCAGCTACTCAGGAGACTGAAGCCAGCTGGGCAATTTAATGAGACCCTGTGTCAAAATAAAAATGTAAACAAAAGGTAGATCAGTGGTAAAGTGCCCCTGGATTCAATGTTCAGTATTACTAAAGAAAATGAAAAAAAAAAGAAGAAAGAAATTAACTTACCCTTCTTCCAATGCTTATTCGGTATACTTTGGACAGCTATTAACAACCGGGCAAGGTGGTACACACCTGTCTCTGGGAGGCTGAGGCAGGAGGATTGCAAGATCGAGCCCGGCCTTGACTGTTTAGCAACTTAGCAAAACCCTGTCTCACAATACAAAAGGTCTGGGGATATAACTTAGTGCAGAAGCCCTGGGAACAATCCCCAGTGTGGGCGGAGGAGAGGTGTACTTTACTACATTACTGAACAAGATAAAAGAAAAAAACCTTGAGATCACAGTGGTACCATTTCAGGGTGTTCTTTTCAGCCCCCTGCCCCAATAGCCAATTGTTTCAGGAGGTGATGGTGAATTGATCTGTTTCAGGTAAATCAGAAGTCTTCAATTCCCACTTGACTTTACTCCCTTCACATCTCTTTCCTGTTGTACATAGTTGCAAATACACGTTAATAAGGTGTTTTTGATTCTTATTGCCCTTTTCCTAGATAGTCAAGAATTGAGTATAGTTTCTTAAACCTTGGTGAGCATTAAAATACTTTAGAGGACTTGTTAAAACAGAAATGCTGAGGGGCTGGGGATTTAGCTCAATGGCACCATGCCTGCCTCAAAAGTGCAAGGTCCTGAATTTGATCCCCAGTACCGCAAAATAAAACCACAACAAAACAACAACAACAACAGCAACAAAAAACAGAAATGCTGGGACCCGTCAGTAGATCTGAAGTAGGCCTGAGAATAAGACTAGCCTAGGACCATACTTTGAGAGCCAGTGGTACAGATCATGACTTTTAAATGGTCCTCTGCTTATCACTGTCTTTATTCTAATGAAGAGTTCAAATGTTTTATGTCATGATTTTTGACCCAAGCACTTTTCCTGTTACTTTACGGTCTTTATTTTCACTTAAAATTTTACCAAAAAACCTCAAAAATGTACAAGTAATGCATACTCATTAAACAAAAATCAGGGTACCTAGCCCTCCAGAGGTTAAGGCAGGAGGATCACCATGAGTCCAAGGCCAGCCTGGGATGTATAGTATATTCAAGGCCAACCTGGACTACATAGTGAAACCTTCTGTCTCAAAAGAAAAAAAAAAGACAGAAGAGGTGAATCTTCCGGGCTGCCGTACCACCAGCCCCAGCACTGAGGAGGTGAGCCATGCGGGTGCCAGCAGCCCCCCCCCCCCCGCATTGAAATGAACGTAAACAAGTCTCAAAACCTGACTTCCAGATCACCTAAAGCAACCCCAAAGGGGAACGAGATGGAACAATCTGATAGTCAACCACCTGGACTCCCTGAACTGGCAACAAAAGAGGATCTGGAAAAAATGAAATCAGAAATAATTTCTCAGATAACAGCAGAGATTGTGACAATAGTGCAAGGCATGATTAATAAATCTAGAGAGGACACAGATAAAAAAATAGAGGAGCTGAGGAACATGCTGGAATCCCAGCATAGGAAACAAATGGAATCCATAAAACAGATGTAAACAGATTTCCAGGAGAATAAAAACTCCATTGAAAGTTTATGCAGCAGAATGAGCCAGTGTGAGGACAGAATTTCAGATATAGAAGACAAGATTACAATTAGTGACCAGGAAAAGAAAAATCTTTTAAAAATAGTAAGGGATCATGAGAAATCAATCCAGCAGCTGCTAGACGATGCAAAGAACAAAAACATAAGACTGATCGGAGTCAATGAAGAAAGAGGAGAGAGTGCAGATGACATAAAAAAACTGTTCACAGAAGTGTTGGCAGAAAACTTCCCAAGCAGGGGAAAAGAACTTTACATACAGATAAGGCATATAGAACTCCAACTAGCCTTGATCAAAAAAAAATCTATACATAGGCATATAATAGTTAAAATTCCAGAAACCTAATAGAAGAACAAAATTCTACAAGCAGTTAGAGCAAAGAAACAAAACATATACAAAGGAAAGCCCATCAGAATCACAGCAGATGTCTCAATGCAAACCCTCAAGGCAAGAAGAGCTTGGAGTGACATATTTCAAGCCTAAAGGAAAACAGCCTCCAACCCAAATTGATGTACCCTGCAAAACTATCTTTCAAAATTGATGGAGAGGGCTGAGGATTTAGCTTAGTGGTTCCGGCACTTGCTTCGCAAGCGCAAGATCCCGAGTTCGATCCCTGGTACCAAAAATAAAACAAACAAATAAAATTGATGGAGAAATAAACTTTCGGCTGGGGATTTGGCTCAGTGGTTCCACCGCCTGCCTCGCAAGTGGAAGGACCCGAGTTCGATCCCTGGTACCAAAAAAAAAAAAAGAAAAAGAAATAAGATACTTTCATGACAAAGAATGGGTCAAGAAGCAAGACCCAACAATATGCTGCATATAAGAAACACAATTCAAAAAGAAACTCATAGACTGAAAATTAAAGAGTGGAAAACAATACTCCATGTGACAGGAACCCCAAGAAAAAGCAGGAGTGGTTATCCTCCTTGCAGATCAAGTGCATGTCAAAATGTCAAACACTTCTGGTCCCATGAATTTCATATAAGGGACAGTCAACTTGTATGTACAAATCTGTTGAGAACATGTGTTTTCATTTCTCTTTAAGTAAAAACTTAAGAACAGAACTGTTGGTTCTTAACAGTAATACAAGAAATTTCTATATTGTTTTCCAAAATGGTTTTATCATTTTACATTCACATTAGCAGTATTAGAAAATTCTAACTGGTTCACACCTAAGCGGACATTTGTTCTTTTAAAACTTCTAACTTAGGGCTGGGGATTTAGCTCAGTGGTTTCGCCGTCTGCTGCGCAAACGTGAGGACCTGAGTTTGATCCCTGGTACCAAAAAAAACAAACAAAAAAACAAAAAGGCCTTCTAACTTAATCTCCCTAATGAGTGTATAATATGACCTTGTTATTGTACTGATTAGTATTTTTCTAATTCTAGTGCTGTACACCTTTCCTTGTGCTGTACTTGCTATCATCTTGTGTCTACTTTTTAATTGGGTTGTCTATTAATGAGCTATAAGAGTTTTTTATATATTCTGATCGTAGGTTATATGTATTATAAATATGTTCTGTTTAAGGACTACTTTTCATTTTTTTTTTTTTTTTTTTTTGGTACCAGGGATTGAGCTCAGGTCCTTGAGCTTGTGAGGCAGGTGGTAGAATCACTGAGCTAAATCCCTGGCCCCTACTTTTCATTTTCTTAACAATGTCTTTTAAAGTTCTAAATTTTGATGGAATTTCATCAATTTTTTTCTTTTATACATCATGTTTTTTGTGTCCTAGGAAATTCTCACCTACCCTAAATTCATGAATATTTTCCCTTATAATTTCTTCTTAGAGTTTTATAGTTTTAGTCTTTCATATTTAAGTTCATAGATCCTTTCAAGTTATTTTTAATGTATGGAAATAAACAGTTGAGGTTAATTTTTTACATACAGATACTAGGTGTTCTAGTACCATTTGTTGAAAACATTATCTTTTCCTCTGCTCTTAGTTGAGTTTATGTTCTATAAAATGTTAATGTTAAATAATCTTTCAAAAATCAGTTGACCATATATGTGTGGTTCTATTTCTGGATTCTCTGTTTTATTCCATTGATGTCTATTTCCACACGCCAACATTGCCTTGATTACTGTAGCTTTAGAGGAAGTCTGAAAATTAGGTAGTAAATGTCTTCCAACACTTTTTTTCTTTTTACTTTTCTAGGTCCTTTTATTCCTACATAACTTAAATTTCAATATCCAAGTCTTCATATATAGCAAGTATACATAGACCTGAATTATTTTATATACCTTAGGTTTTCTAATGCTGTTAAATTCAAATACAAGTTCTAGTGGCTCCTAGAGATTTCTTAGTATTTTCTGTAGATGATCATTTCATAAAAATCATATAAAGATTTTAATCTTTATGATTTTAATCATAAAATCATATAAAGATTTTAATTCTCCCTTGCCAATCCTATGCTATTTGTTTATTTTTATTGCCAGACTATTTTGGTTGGGGCCTGTGTTTCAAAGTTTAATGGACAGGTGAAGAATAGGCATATCTGCCCTTGTTCCCCACCTTAGGGAGAAAGCATTGTATCTTTTCCATTCATATAAGGCATTTTTGCTGGAAGTATGGAGTGTATGTCTTTTATCTGTTGAGAAGGTTCTGTTCTATTTTCTAGACTCCTGATAGCTTTTACCATGAACAGTTGTAGAATTTAGTCCATTACTTTTTCTGCAACTACTGACAGTATCATATGGTTTTTTCCTTTCTTCTGTTAAAATGATGACTTTTGGGTGTGGATCTTCCAATGCTAAACCAACATTACCATCCCTATAATAGAACCACTTTCTACATCCTGCCAGATCTGACTTCTAATAGTTTGTTAAACAAATTTTTATCTATGCTCGTACTTTTTTCTTTTATTCTCTTTATCCAGTTTTAGTATTAGCACAATGTTGATTTCCTAACAACACTGGGAGAAGTGTTCCTTCTTTTTTCTGCTTTAAATGTTTGATACAATTCATCAGTTAAAATGTGTGTGAGCCTGTTGTCATGTAGGTAGGTTTTCAAGCTAGAAATATACTTTCTTTAATAGGTGCTATTCAAATTTTATATTTCTTTCAGAGTCATGTTCATTAATTTGTCTTCCAAGGTACTTCTTAGAAGTTGTCAAATTTATTTCATAAAAGATTTTTGTGATATGCTTTCTATATCGTTTTAAATTCTGTAAAATCTGTGGTAATGTCCTCTAAATCTTGATATTTTAATTTTAAAAATGTATAATTGATATTGTATAATAGGAAGAAAAGGTTTAAAGGAGTATGGAAAGTGCGAGGGGTTGGGGAAAGGAAAGAAGGGAAAAGAAAAAATATGAGAAAAGGAAAAAAATGGAAACAAAGTCTTTGTAAATAAGGAAGGGTGGAGGGGCTGAAGGGAGGGCAGGGGAGTGGGGGGAAAAAAGAAGAACCAAGATACATCATGTAAAGGTACAAGATCCCAATGATGAATATAACTGTATTGTATACCTAAAATGTACCAATAAACTTTTTTTTTTTGTACCAATAAATTTAATGATAAAAGCTGTTTTTTTCTTAAATTAGGGTAAAAAAACTAAAAGAAGAATTAGTTATGAAGTAATCCAGGGCTAATATTTTGGTATATGTCCTTGCAGTCTCTTGATAGACCCACAAAACTTGGGTGTTTATGATATGTATACACATGCATACACACATGCCCACTTCTATACCTACACATACAAGTACATACCACAAAAATGAGATAATGTTATACATGTATTTTTGGCCTATTTTTACCTGCCATATAGTAAATATCTTTTCATGTTGTACACCTATATGGTTTTAATTGCTGCAGATTTTTCACACACACACACACACACACACATAATGTTTTATTTAATAAGTTCTTCATTGTTGGATCCTTAAGAGGTTTGTTTCAGGTTTTCATTATTAAAAATTACAGGAAAAACAAAATTACAGGGCCGGGGATTTAGCTCAGTGGTTTCACCGCCTGCTGCACAAGCGCAGGGACCCGAGTTTGATCCCCGGTACCCACACACACACAAAAAAAATTACATTAGCCAGGTGAGATGGCACACACCTGTAATTTCACCTACTCAGGAAAGTGAGGTAGGAGAATTGTAAGTTAAAGGCCAGTCTGGGCAATTTAATGAGACTATAAATAAGGAAAAATAAGAAATAAGAAAAGAAAATGGTGGTGATATAGCTCAGCTGTAGAGCACTTGCCTAGCATGCACAAGGCTCTGGGTTCATCCCCAGTACCGCAGGGGGAAAAAGAACATAACAACAATCCACTGAGTTTCTTAACACATTTATGCCAAAGATTGTAATTTTTTTGTTTTGTTTTGTTTTGTTTGCAGTATCAGGGATCGAACTCAAGACCTTGTGCTTGCAAGGCAGGTGCGGTGCCAGTAAGCTAAATCCCTGGCAATTTTTTGTTTTTGCATGAAATTCATATATGTTACCTAGAAAAATTCAAGGAACACGAATTTGAAGAAAAAAACCCCATGTGGGGCTGGGGATTTAGCTCAGTGGTTCCAGCGCCTGCCTCGCAAGCACAAAGTCCCAAGTTCGATCCCTGGTACCAAAAAAAACTTCCACTCTAAAAAACCCCATGTGCTCCAAAAATAGAACACAAGGCATTGAGGAATTAATGGGTGTTTCTGTGTTTCCCAGTTGTTTCTCCCTTCCCTCCTGTCCCCTCCCTTTCTCCTCCCCTTCCCCCCCTTTCTTTCTTTCTCCCCTGTATTGAGGATCTTTTATTATTTTTTATTTTTAAGACAGGGTCTTGCCACGTTACTAAGTTGCCCAGGCTGGGCTGGAATTAGTAATCCTCCTGCCTCAACCTCCCAGACTTGCCCAGTGGTTTACTTAGGATAATAATTTCTGTATAATTGCTATGTGAAAGATTATGTACTTGTAAAAATATTTGCTAGTCTGAGAGACAGAAAATGAGTTGAGTTTAAATTGCATGTATTGATAATGCATATTGGCTATTTTTAGTAATCTTCATGAATTTACGTATTTATATCTGTTGTCCAATTTTCCATTGAGTGCCCATCTTTTCGGTTTTATTTGTAAGATTTTTTTTTATTAGAAAGTTAACTTCTTGATTATGTTTCAAACATTGTTCCTGGTTGATGTGAGTTACACCTTTAAATGGTTTTATTTCCCCCACCCTCTGCCCCATGCAAAACTTTTCACATTTCCTGGAGTCAGATGGTGGCTAGACTGCTTCATCACTGTTTTTAATGGTTGAACATTTGTCTGAGTTGGGTATACCAGAATTTTCTTGTTTAGCATCAAATTTAAGGGTGCTTCAAAGGCTCAGATATGTTATCCAGTGCTTTTTCAGCTTTTCTGTCTACTTTCTTTTTTAACTAGATGCTAATCCTGAGGTGACAATGACAATGCTTCGCTGGATCTATACGGATGAATTGGAGTTCAGGGAGGATGATGTGTTCCTGACTGAATTGATGAAACTAGCAAATCGGTTTCAACTACAGCTCCTTAGGGAGAGGCAAGTCACAGCAGATATATTCAAGCACCTCAGATGGTGGTGGCTGAGCTTTAATTATGCCAAGCTCTGGGAAAACAGCTTCTTCTGCTAATGTAAATAACTTTTGCAAGGTGTTCTTGTTAAAGGTGATGGTGGGCTGGGGATGTAGCTCAGGGGTAGAGCGCTTGCCTAGCATGCGCAAGGCCCTGGGTTCAATCCCTAGTACCCCTAAATATATTAAAGGTGATGGTGGGCAGAGAATCTGACATCACCCTTTTTTGGTGTAACCTTGTAAGCTAAATTTTGCTAATACTTTTTGGTATTCTCTTTTTCTTTCACTTGTCTGTTACCTGAGATTACATCACTGTGTAAACTGATAAATTGAATATGAAATAATGCAATCCAGTGTTCAAACTGTCAACTTTCCTTCCATTCTATTTTCTGTTACATTTTATTTCACCTTTTTATAAAGCATGTTAATACTTAAATTAATTAAGCAGTTATAGCCAATGTTTCTAAGATCTCATTTATTTATTTTTGTCTCACTTCATTTAAGTAACTGTACTTTAGGTCCTGAGTAGATAGCTTACTATGTTTTTTTTGTTTGTTTGTTTGTTTGTTTGTTTGTTTTGGTACCGGGGATGGAACTTGGGTCCTTGTGCTTGCGCAGCAGGCGGCAAAACCCCTGAGCTAAATCCCCGGCCTGCTTGCTGTGTTTTTTTATAGTGCATTTTCTCTGTTGTTGTCCCAAGTTGGCATTTTAGGACTACAAGAAACAAAATATACACGAACTGTCAGGCAAATGTCCTTGAGCATTTGTTGGAGCTGTGGCTCTTGGTGGTCAGCTTGGTTGATTAGAGTGTCTTTTGACATCACTTAGTGATTTTTTGTCTTCTCTTGGGTGCATGAACAAATGACTTTTCTCATGGGTGGGTGAAGGACTGGTTCCAGCCCCTACAAGATGCTCCACCTGTTGCTGTGTCGCCTTGCCCGAGAGAGCCAAGAGAGACTGCTGCCTAGAGCTGCTTGCTGTTTTCACTGGAGTGTTGTTTCCTCTGGGGTGGCCCATGGTCCACCCATGTGAATTTGCACATAGCGTACAACAACCTAATTGATGTGAGCTCTGGAGAGCATTTTAATACCTAAATCCAATGTTAAGAAAGCATCCAGGGTCTGTAGAATAGGTTTTAAGCTGAGTGTTTATTAGCAAAATAGAATTAAGTTATTAGCAAAGTTAACTTTACTGTCAAGGCCTTGTAATTAACTCTTTTCTTTTGCTCTTTTTGTGAATTTTTCAACCATCCACAAGTGAACTGGGACTGCTTTTAATTAGATTGAGTATAATTTATATCAAAAAAAATTTTTTTCAGATTTCCTGTGGTTTCTTTCATTGACCATGTCAGACTTGCTTATAAATTAAATTGTTTCGATAAAAATGCCCTAGGGTTGGTGTAGCTTAGAGAATTATATTGTGTAACAGATTTTAGTTAAAATGTTGTTTGTTGACTGATTAGGCTTTATAACTATCAACATTACCAGATCCTCAAATACGAACCATTAAATGTGCGTATTAAGTTGTTATCTGTCATGGCTTTAAGAGCTGGAATGGAAGAGACCCAGAAGTGGATTCAAATGTTGGCCCTTAAAAGGTCAGAGCGCTCACTACTGTCAGGAGGAGAAATGACATGTTTATGATAGTAAGTGAAAGAACTCTTGACAAATGTGTACAGTCTAATATGAAGCAAGTGTTGCTTATTTCTTAAATGTAGGAATCTCGATGGTTTTGGAATGCCATCGTCAATTCAATGAAAGGGAAAGGTTTTGATTTATCAGGAAAATATTCTTAGTTTTAAAAATAACATAGAAAAGTGAGTTAATATAGTAATTTTTTTATAAAAGCGTAATACATATTCATTTGGAAAATTCAAAATTACACAAAGAGGAAATAAGTCATCTGTAACTCAACCATGGTTCCTTAAGTTATTTTTCCTTTCAATAATTCCTCTGTTTCTCACATACATACAGGAATTGATAGGAAAATTGGACTAGGTTTTGAGGGATGCTTAATTTGTACTTTAAAAATTAGTTTTATTGTGTTTCTACATCCTTTTTTTTTTTTTTTTTTTTTTTTTTTTTCTTTGCTGTACTAGGGATTGAACTCAGGACCTTGAGCTTGCCAGGCAGGCATGGTGCCACTGAGCTAAATCTCCAGCCCAATATATTATAGATATTTTGGATGGGCTTTTAAAATACAGCTTTACATATTGAGTTATAATTCATATACCATACAAATTTGCTTTTTGGGGGGACTTTTAAGGAAGCATTAATTTCTTGAGCTGTGCTGGTAGGAATACAGATGTGTCCCATATGATTAAATGTCAAAAGCCTGAAGTCAGTCTATCATTGTGTTAGATTTTAAAATTACCTGTGTATATGATTGGTAAGTTTCATGTGATTACTTTTAAGACAGTGGAAATCTTACGCTTAACAAGTTTATTTGGAGATTATTTTGATTCTTACCAGAATTGAGCAAAATAATATCATAATGGCCAGGTGTGGTGATGGTGGCACCGCCTGTAATCCCAGCACTTGGGAAGCTGAGGCAGAAGGATTGCTGCCAGTTGGAGGCCAGCCTGGGCTACATAGTGAGTTCGAGGCCAGCCTAGGCCACATAGTAAGACCCTGTCTCAGAACAACAAACAAACTAACAAAAAATAATATCAGTGAAATTCTAGTAGTTTTAAAATATGAGAGCCCAGCTATTAATTTATTCAAAGCCACTTACCTTAACCTTACACCTTGTACCATAGCAAGCCAGAACACAGATTATTACTTCGATTTATTCATTTATGAATATATTTGTCTAAATATTTGCATTATTAATATTCTCTTATAGATGTGAGAAGGGCGTTATGTCTCTGGTGAATGTTAGGAACTGCATTCGCTTCTATCAGACTGCGGAGGAACTAAATGCCAGCACACTGATGAACTACTGTGCAGAAATTATTGCAAGCCACTGGGTGAGTGAAAGACTGAAGGGAGTGGTCGAAGCCCTCTCATGAGCAGTTGGAAAACCCAGGGAGGGGACCCACTTCTGTAGGCAGTCACCTCTCTGATACCTAGCTTTCTCTTGTTACACTGTTGAAGAATAAGTAGTCGCATTAGATGATTTGTGAAACTTTTTTCAGTTCTGAAGTCTGATGGTTCTGTGATTTCAGAGTGGAGGGACAGAAAGTAGTTCCAGTTCAGAAATAGGATTGGAAGGAGGGGTACCTGCCTTTCCCCTTCTGTGGACACTGTAACCATGTTACAGAAGTAGGATGCTGTTGTGTGGCAAGCAAGCCTGGGTACTCAGCAGTGTCATTTCAGTGTTCTCTTGCTTTCTTTTTCAGGTGGAGACACAATTAAACTTAGATTTGCCTTTCTTACCTAGCTTTTATTAAACAGATCAAGTTTACATTTCTTTATTTTGGTACTGGGGATCGAACTCAGGACCTTGTGCTTGCGAGGCAGGCGGTGGCACCACTGAGCTAAATCCCCAGCCCAATTTTACATTTCTTTGTTTTGTTTTTTTCACATTTAAAAAAAAATCGGGAATTTATTTATTTATTTATTTTTGCCTTTTTTGAGGTGGGGTCTTTGTAGTTCAGTCTGGCTTTGAACTCTGTGATCCTCCTGCCTCAGCCTCCCGGGTACTGGGATTATATGCGTGCTCCACTATGCCTGGCCAGGGCTGTGTTTTTAAATTAGTTTCTGTGAATTGTTTGGTGTACAACAACATTGTAGAAAGAGTCTTAGGGTTTCAGAAAAGATAGCTAAAAGAACTGGCTTTTAAAGAATTGAAATAGGACTGTGATAGCACATAATCCCAGCATTGGCAAGGCTGAGGCAGGAGGATTTTGAGTTGGCAGTCAGCCTGAGAGCTACATAGTTCAAAGCCAGCCTGAACTACATAGTGAGACATTGTCTCAAAAAACTACAAAAAAGAGAGAATTGAAACAGGAGTGGTAACCTATCTCTGTTGGTAGGTAAAAATAAAGAGATCAGTAGAAGAGACAACTGTGACTCGGGGGGAGAGTTGTTTGTAGAAGTTCTGATTAATTTTGTAATTGCCGTCTTGGTAGGCTTGGGGGAGGGCTTGCGCATGGTGCTAGAGCTGTCCCGTCTTACTAAGAGGCACAATGGCGGTGTCACAGAGTGCAGGCACAAGAGATGGGCCTCTTGGCTCCAGATCCTAACTCAGCTGTTCAGTCATGTCTAAACATGTGCAAGTTATTTAGCCTCTGTGCTTTACTGTCTTCTGTAAAGTGAGGATGGTAATAGGACTTACTTTGTAGGGTTTTTGTGAGGATTGACTTTCTTGAGAAATGTTAAGCCTTTAAAGTAGTACCTGACATTCACAGGCTTAAGGCTGAATAAATGACAGTTTGTGTTATTGTTAATACTTTATCTGTTTTTCTTTTCACTGTTTTTAATCACTAGGATGATTTACGAAAGGAGGACTTCAGTAGCATGAGTGCTCAGTTATTATACAAAATGATCAAATCCAAGACAGAATACCCATTACATAAAGCTATCAAAGTGGAAAGAGAAGATGTGGTCTTCCTTTATCTGATTGAAATGGATTCACAGGTACTTTTCCATTTTTTTCTTTATCTAAAACCATAATCCTCGAGTTTTTTCTGCAGTGCTCTCTTCAGTTCCTTCTGAGCCATGACTGGCACAATCTTTAATGTACATGTTTCTATTAATAGCTTGCTCAAGGAAATCTGGGCTTGTATTCTGCCACTCAGGATTCTTCCAGTCTTAGTTCATTGCCCAATTCAAAAGCTATTTCCACGTTTTTCAGTAGTTGATTTAGCAGTATCTGACTTCCAGGGTCAAGGTGAGAGAAATTAAAACAGATTATATCTGCTACTCAGTGTTGACTTACAACTCTGTCTTTGCAGCTCCCAGGGAAGCTGAACGAAGTGGATCATAACGGAGATCTTGCATTAGATCTAGCACTTTCGCGACGACTAGAGAGTATTGCCACCACGCTGGTTAGTCATAAAGCGGATGTAGACATGGTAGACAAGAATGGCTGGAGCTTGTTACATAAAGGAATCCAAAGAGGTAGGAAGAAACATATCTTATATTTTTTTCTCCAGGCAATATTTTTTATCCATGTGGTTTTTTTTGTTTTTTTGGTTTTTTTTTTGTACTGGGGATCGAACTCAGGACCTGGCGAGGCAGGTGGTGGCACCACTGAGCTAAATCCCTGACCCTTATCCACATGGTTTTGAAGGCTCTCTGACTCAGTTCCAGAAATTCCCAAAGGTATCTTGAGTCTATACTTGGAGGCTACGTGACTAAGAATTTGTGGTCACTGGGTCAGAGGAGGAACTGAAGACCTATTGCTTGTGCCTTGTTAGTTTGACTGTTCATAGCGCCAACAGGGCCTGAGGAAGAAAGGTAGAAAGATGGCCTTTGAGAGGGGGAGTACCTTTTACTTGTGAGCAGTTGATACATTTACATGTTCAATAATTATCACTTCTCTAAGAATTTTTCTAGGAAGACAACTTTTGCATCCCAGCATGGATGAAAGTATCAGAACCATGGAAGTGTTAAGTATATTCTTGGATTCAGAGTTTTCTCTTTCATAGTCTAGACTTCTGACACGGCAGAGTGATAGTTTTGTTTGAATGAACTTCTTTGCTATGCTGGGAGCCAAACCCAGGGCCTTGTGGATGTTACACAAGCACTCACTCTACGACTGAGCTGCCCTGAATTAACTACTTTTCAAGTTGGAAATAAAGGACCAGTTTTTTTGTTTTTCCTGTGTCCTTATTAATTCATATATCTAAAATGTTTAACTTTGCTCTGCTGTAGTCTTTTTTTTTTTTAATTTTTTTGAGACATAGTCTTACTTTGTAGTGCAGGCTGGCCTTGAATTCACTATGTAGCCCAGGTTGGCCTCAGACGCACAGTGATCCTCCTGCCTCAGCCTCCTGAGTGCTAGGATTACCGACATGTGCCACCATGCCTGGCTTGCTGTGGTCATTTTTTTTTTTTTTTGGTACCAGGGATTGAACTCGGGACCTTGTGCTTGTGAGGCAGGCACCGGAACCACTGAGCTAAATCCCCAGCCCAGCTGTGGTCATTTTTGACAGAACAAGAGTGAAGAGGTAGAATTCTTATATGGAGTGAAAGTCCCAAAAGTGTAAAACCCTTCATTTTTGTAGAGAGATAGTTGGCTGGACTGAAGCATTTTGCCAAGGCCACTTTACTTATGGACAGCAAAGCCAGAATGTACTGGTTTTACCACATAGTAACCATGTTTATTTTAGCTTTCTGATTATGCATTATGATACTATTCCTGTCTCTGATATCTTTGCCATTCACAAGTTGCTCCTTGTTGGTGTAATGTTGTACTTCATTGTTGGTTTTGTTGCAGCTGTGGCTTTGTCCTTTGTGGGCAAAGGTTTTATTTTTCGGTAACGGGGATCAAACTCGGGACCTTGTGCTTGCGAGGCAGGCGCCAGAACCACTGAACTAAATCCCTGGCCCCAACAAAGGTTTTAATATAAATGCTCTTCTAAGGCACATGAGTATTGAGTTTGCTGGCTGGGAGAGAGGAAAATTTTGCTCATTATTGGGTAGGAAATCCTTAGAGCATGTCAGCATCAAGAGCAGATGCCTTTTTCCCAAGCACCGCTCTGCACTTCGCAGTCATTGGGTGTTCATCACTGGGGGTGTGTTCAGCGGGGAATGTTGCTACCACACAGGGAATTGTTCTTTCCCATGCTGTTTAGTGGCTGAGATGTTTATTTTGGAAACAAACACACTTGTTAACTGAAAGAAACAATTTGAGAATTATGTTTTTTTTACTCTCAGGGAGTTAAATTCTTATGTTTGATGCAAAACATTTTTGATGAGTTATTAAATATTTTGGTGATTGCTTAGTTACCACAATTGCCAAGAATTGGTGATACATTTTTGATACTTTCAGATGATTTAATCTTCCACTCTGAATTTATGAATTACCTACATCATGTGGGTTATAGAATGGACATAATAAACTTGATTGTTGCTAATTTTGGAAAGAGTGCCATGATGAAGTAGAAAGAGCAGTGGCTTTACAGAGTGGACATGCCGAAATTTGAGTCCTACCCATTTACTGTGTAGACAGTCTGACTACACCAAGTCTTCTTTTCCTCATCTGTAAAGTGGTAATGATTTCTGCTTTACTGAGTTGTGGGGAGGGTAAAAAACAGTGTTGGGATTGCATCTGGCTAACAGTTGACTGGTGAAATCAACTGGCTGGCTTTAATTTTGCCCTTGCCTGGCTTTTATTATTTGCCCAAACCAGATCCAATTCCTGTAGGAACTTTTACATTTTAAAAAAAATTTTTTAAATTTTTTCACCTTCAACTTATTGTCAGTCTGTTGACTTGCTCAACTGATTAAATTGAGTAATACCAATAAATAAATAAATTGAGTAATACAGTAAGTTTAACTGGTAACCTTTAAATTCATTGTGATAGGAGTGAAGGGACATCTTTATTTTTTTTTAATTTTAATTTTTTTTTTAAGAGGAAAAATTTATTGAGAGAAAGAAAGCTTCTGCCTAAGAGACAGAGAAGGGGAACCAGAAAGTGGGTTGCCTGCCCACCCCAAAGTTCAAAGATGTTTTATACAGCAAAGCCATGTGGTGAGGCAGATACAAAGTAGGACAAAACTATAAGACCCAATGGAAATTTACAAGGTGGGCATGAGGTGGGACAAAACCATGACCAACCAATAAGATTACAAGTACAGTCACCCAGGTAATATTGATCAAATGGGGTAACAAGTCATGTAGCAAGCATAAAAGGATTTTTAGTAAGGGTGGGAATCAGGGATATTTCCTGGAGAGGCTGGGTTAAGATCTTGCCTGCCCCCCCCCAGGTGATTGATACCTGTTTAGAATATCAGTCACTGCTATTCGTCCTACATGGGTGTGCTAATTTCTCTCCCTTTACAGTGCTGGCCTTCAGTGAATGTGTCTTCACTCTCCTCCATGTTGGCACCTTGTGGGCTGGCCCTGTTTTAACTGCCAACGAGATATCTAATTAACTTACCTATGTGCAATATTCCCCCCTCTGAAGAAGTACCCCTAACTGCTGTGAGGGGCCAAAGGGTGAAGACCAATCTGGCTACTTCCAGCCGAAGAGGGTCATAGTTGTGATCAGCAGTCAGTGTTACTCTACAGAGGGTCTATCTAAAGGCCTTCAATAGGTGCCAGGCATTGTCATCTTGGTAGCCTCATAGCTTTGAGTCTGGAGGAGACAAAGCCAAAGAAATAGTTAATACATGGGCCAAATTATAAGGTCAGCAGGATTGCTATGAATATATCCAATAAGGATTTCCACTGGGAGGCACTAGTAATAGCCTCCCACAAAGAGGATAAGGAGAAGGTCCAGGGGACTTCAGAATCCAACATAGAAGTCGTATTGTATAGTTTAGCAGTTATGATCTGTTTACAAGGTCGATCTGGTGGATCCCGGTAGAAGAATTCTAGCACATTTGTCATTGGTTCCATTTGTATGACTGCTTGGAGTTTGGCAGCCTCTAGGCAAAAATAAACAAAACTTTTAAGAAATTAGAGCGTGTATAATCTAAGCATGAGCACACTAGAATGGAAGGGCAGGCTGGGGAGAAAGTTGCACTTAGAAATTGAAATAGTGATTGTAACCTGCTGGCTCTTAGATTCTTTCATTGATAAAGTTTATGTATAAGTCTGATACTTTGTTATAAATCTCTCTAGTTTTAGCTGTAAGACGATATGAGACAATTTGAAGAACAAATCTCACTTAAGAAATTAAAAACTCTAGCTGAGCTTTTATAGATTTTACCGTAGTTTTTTCCTAATGATCCATAACTGTAGTCAGCTACTGGTGTAGCTAGAAACTGCCAGAAGGGGTCAGTGACTCGAGCCCCTTTTTATATCTAGCTTTATTATTATGACGTTATTTTATACCTCTTTTGGTTATTCTTTTCTGCTGGGTGTTTAAGACCAAGTTAAAGTGTCAATCAGTATGAACCTCTTGCTATCTATTAAGGTCAGTTAAGTCTCCTCACGCATTACTTTGGAACCATGCATAGAGCCTCGCAGCTCCTCTGTGTCAGCCATCAGGATGGGTCATGGTCTTGCTTGACCATGTTGCTTTCAATGAAAGCATGGAAGGTTTTTTCTCTTTGTGACCCTCCTTTGGCACACGGTACATTTGTCTGGTGCCCAGCAGTCTCCCTGCTCAAAAGGTTGAGTGACTTAGCAAAGATGTAGGATCCGGTAGAAAAGATTTCCTCATTTTCTGGATTCTTTGTTGACTTTGAGGGGCCAGGGCCAAAATATTGGCTGTTCTCATAGCCCAGTTACTTTTCTAGTTTTGGTCTCCAAACTTTAGTTGTTGAACGCCCAGAAGAGAAGATCAGTGACATAAGTATTTCAGTAGGAGCAGTGAACTTAACTATTATACTAGTTAAAACATCAAGCACTTTTGAAATATAAAGCACAGTTAGAAGGCTATTATTTCTTATCAACTATGGTTGTTTTAGTAGATGATCCCTGTAGAATGTTAGCAGACAACAGTTATATATTATAGAGAAACTTAAGATTAAGAGCTACACATATTATTTTAGCATGGCAATCGTGATGACATTTTCTTTGTAACACATGTCCATCTTAGTACAGAATAGTCTTTCAGTTAAACACCTCCATTTGATCACAAGACTTTAAATGACATAAAGAAAACTCTTTTATTTGTTATCCTTTAGTAGGATGCCATCTAAAGAGAACATACATATTGGCCTATAAATGCACCTTACAAGTTCATAATGTTTAGCCTGTAGTTTTAGTGTGTGACATTGTTTCAACTGTTTGGCAACTGAACATCCCTAAGTGTGGTGACACATATAACATACATCACATAAGTTTTTAAGAAAACTACTATTTGACTGGCTATCTCATGCTAGCTTGACATGTACCTCTTATCACAAGTAGCTGGAGTGCAAGAGAAAGGCAGACATCTGAGTCAAAAAAGATCATTACCATAAACAGTATCCTAGAGGACTTGTACACCCGGAAGGCACGATTATATATACCATGAAATAACAATGAGAATCAGTTACATGAAACCCTTTGTCCCTTAATTTTTTTTTGTACCAAGAACATTGAAAATAAAACCTTGTTTTCCCACAGAAAACTTAGACTATGACCAGTGTATACATATCACAATGATATGTTTAGCAATGTATTTCCCACGAGACTATGGAAATTATTGGGGTCCCTTTTGTGAACAAAGGCTGGAATAAATTTTTTCCAGGCAGCTGCTCTTTTATTTATCAAGGGGAGTCCTGTCCAGTAGTTTTCCTAAGCCCAAGAGGCTTTATTTAATCATCTTAACAAATTTCTAGATGACTTATGAGAGCCAGATCATAACAATTAACACATTATTTTGACCAATGAAAGATTCTCAAGTTATACATAGACAACAATATGTACTGTATTTGTAAAACCAGTTGACATTATTTGGATCATCTGGCAACCTGGGGGAAGCATGTCTTTAATTACATTTATCTATAAGCCAACTTGAGTTACAGGTAAACATCTTTTTTTTTTTAAATTAATTTATTTTTTTACAGGTAAACATCTTAAAAAATCCAAAATGTTAAAAGAAGAAAGCTCAAACATAACAGCTGTACATGTTGTAACGAACAGACAGACGCACACACGCATAAGACAACTTGTTTATAAACCAGAGTGCACTCAGATGTATTTGGCCAAGTTTAATTATAGTAATTTTATAATTTCTAGGTTTATAATTATAAAAAAGACTAGTCAGAGCATTGTAGATCAATTAACAGAGATCTCTTGTAATAAGAATCAAAAGGAATAAAAATCTACACCTGTGAAAGCAAAAACAGTTTTAGGATGGGCCCTAAGCTGATGGTTTATCTGACTGTAATACCCAGCCATACAGGATTCTCACTGTTACTTTGAAAACCATAGTTGTTTGATAGCCACATGTAATTGTTCCCTCTAAAGGGACAGACCGTTAAAGGTAATTTTAACTGTTTCCAGTGGGGTTCCGCTCAGGCCAGGTTTGCATGTAGAAGAGACTAGGTGACACTCTTTGGAGCCAAGTATGAATTCCAAGCAGTCAGGGAAGAAGGCCTGCCAAGGCTCCAACCTGCTGTGTTGCAGATGTCTTACCTATGACAGTTTTTTCCATTTTGAAAAGAAACAAAGGAAAGAAGGCATCCCTGTCTATCCCTCTTGTTCTGTGCCCAATCTAAGGTGTCCCTTAGACTTTATCTGGTCCAGTGCCAGTGGCAGCTGACTAGCTTTGCAAGGAAGCGGCCAGAGCCAGGTTAGCCGTTCTTGCTATTCTCTAATTTTGCCTGAGGGCTGAAAGACAGATAAGTCTGGACTAAAACTTTTACATTTATTTTTTGAGAGTTTGAAGATTAAACCTAGACCAGTTTTCTGTATGGTCCAGAGATAAATGAAGATCAGTTTTACTCTGGAAAGGTTCCAGGGAGAGGAAACTCACCATTTTGGAAACTTTGGGACATCTTTAATATATGAGATCTAGGTCTAGTTCTGGGTATAAAGTAGAATCTGTAAACAATATAGTGATTATCCTACTAATCAAGTGTACTAATCTTCAAAAGAATGCAGTATGAAGCCTATATCTGTGAGTCCACGGGAGGCACGCATGACCAGACAGTTGCCATCTCCTTTAATTAATCTAATCTGGGCAAGATGTAGCCTTGCTTTCATAAAAAATGTAATTTTTCTACTTTAAAAAAAAAATCATACTCTAATCGAGTCAATGAGTGTTTCTCTTTTGTCCTTTTCTTTGCCCTTTTTATTGTTGTTATTTTGTGTTACTTTTATAGTTCTGGAGATTGAACCCAGGGCCTTGTGTGTGCAAAACACATGCTCTACCACTGAGCTACATCTCCAGCCTCAGCAAGTTTCTTAAATAGAATGCTCATGTCCAGTTATTTCTAGTAAATGTGAAAACAGTGCCATCTATTGGAAGAGCATGTAACATGGTTATTATCCTTTTGATGGTACTAGGGATTGAACTCAGGGCCTCATCCATGCTGGGCAAGCACTGACCCATATCCTTAACCTTTTTAAAATTTTATTTTGAGATAGATCTCATTAAGTTGCCCAGGCTGGCCTCAAACTTGTGATCCTCCTGCCTTAGCCTCCTGAGTAGCTGGAATTATAGAGGTACACCTGGCTGGTTTATTATATTCATTGAATAATGAAGTTTACTGGCTGTGCCCTTAATAAAATTTGTCAGGAAGCTACATTGAAAGAAAAACTATATATGGATTTAAAAATTTAAAGTTTTAACTGAGCATGGTGGTGCATGCCTGTAATCCCAGCACTCGGGAACCTGAGGCAAGAGGATTGCCAAGATTCAAGGCCAGCCTGAACTATATAGTGATACCCTGTGTCAAAAAAAACCAAAACGAACAAAATAAAAACTTCTAACTTTTTTTTTTTTTTTTTTGGTACCAGGGATTGAACTCTGGACCTTGCGCTTGCAAGGCAGGTGCTAGAACCACTGAGCTAAACCCCCGGCATATAAGAATATTTTTATGTGGAGGGCTGGGGATTTAGCTCAGTGGTTCCACCGCCTGCCTCGAAAGCTTCAAGGACCCAAGTTCGATCCCCAGTACTAAAAAAAAGAGAATATTTTTATGTGGAGAAATTACTACAGTAATGCCTCATTTACTTTGCATTGTTGGTGAATGAGGTGATAAAGTAACTGGAACTTTTAAGCACCAACGAAGTTTTATTTTATTTTATTTTAATTAATTAATTAATTTTTTGTTGCCAAGAATTGAACCCAAGGCCTCAGGCATGCTAAGCATATGCTCTACTATGAGCTGTACCTCCAGCCTCAACTATTTTTAATGGAAATCTTTCTAAAATGTATTATACATGTTATTATTCCCAGAAATCTTATAAATGGTGGTTCTTTTGTTTTCTCTTCCCTTTCTTTGTTCTGCAGTTTTGATGTTGGTTGTCTCTTTCCTCTAGCTTTTCACCCTTGACTGGTTTGCTTTCATGTGTAACATCAACAATTTTCAATTTCTTTTTTCTCTTTTCGCCTCTTCTCCCTTCTTCTCCCCCTCCCCTCCCCTCTCCTCTCCCCTCCTCCTTTCCTTCCTTCCTTCCCTCCCTCCCTCTCTTCCTTCCCTTTTTATTTTGAAACAGGGACTCTCTGAGTTGCCAGTACTGACCTCAAACTTGTGATCCTTCTGCCTCAACTTACTAAACTGGAATTACATGCATGCGCCACGATTCCCAGTTTAACAGTTTTCAATTTCTAGTAATTTGCAAATAGCATTTTTGTGTGAGATATATATAATATGAGTAAGACGATAATCTTTGGATCTTACTAATGAAATCTGATCTAAAATCTGCCTTTTTTGGTGGGGGGGGGGTACTAGGGATCAAACTCGGGTCCTTGCTCCTGTACAGCAGGTGGCAAAACCACTGAGCTAAATCCCCAGCCTAAAATCTGTCTTTTAAGAAGGCTTACAATATGAAATGTTTATTATGCCTTCTGTCTGAATCCAGCCATTTAGACGTTTTTTTCCTTTGACTGTATCCTTATTTCTATGTGCAGCATTACCTAGTTTGTCTTCTGTATGTATGGCATACTATATATACATGTTTTTTCATTTAAAAATGGGAGTAGAACAATACATATTTTAGGAGAAAGGATTGGTAAGAGATGTCTTAAATTATCCGATAGTATCTTTTAAATTGATTGGAATTAGAGCCATTTTTGTTGTTGTTGTTTGTTTTTTTGGTGCGGGGGATCAAACTTGGGTCCTTGCGCTTTCGGCGGAACCACTGAGCTAAATCCCCAGCCCTAGAGCCATTTTGTTAAAGTGGAACACAGTCCCCTGACCAATTAATCCATTTTCTTCCCAAACATCTCCATGGGGCCTGTAGAAGACACTGTGGGGTACATAATACACATAGAGAGATCAGTATCTGCCTGCCTGTCTTATCCCTGTCTCCTTTCTGCCTGGGAGCTAATGAGTGTCACCTGGAGGCTACTGAGAGCAATAGCCTAAGTAGAATGGCTCAGAACATTTGTCACTGGATGCTTTCTCTGTTCATTATCTTTGATGCTGTGTATTCTTTCCTTATTTCTTACAAAGCATCACTTTATGTATAGCTAGTGTTTTTTATATTTTAAACTATAAATAGAAATAAATCCAAGGAGGGTTGAACTTGAATCTTAGAGCAAATTTAATTAATCTTTGTCATCCTCAAAGTTAACTTGATGGGTATATTTTACCCAGTTTTACACGAGTATTTTTAATATTAAATTGATACTCATTGGATTGCTTAGTTCTGAACTCAACCATGTATTTGTGGGACAAATCTAGAGTCATCTTTTCTTTAATGACATTTTCACAATTGTATACTTGTAACATCTTTAGATAAACCTTTATTCTTGTTCTTTCATCAACATTTCGAGGTAGTTTTTTATCGTAGAGATAATAAGTCAAAGATGGTAAATTAAACTATTAAATGATTTTATGTAAGTTATTCAGTCTTAATTTGGAATTTATAGATGGCCCTAGGTAGTCTGTAGTACCTTAAGACCCCAAGTGTTAAGGTGAGGGAAGGGATTCACAGAGAATCCCTTGTTGTCCTCCTGTGGTAAGGAAACAGGAGAGAGAAAAAGAGAGAGTGAGAGAGAGTGAGAAGTTGTGCTGGGCAGAATCTTGGAAGTCCTTTTTGAGATGACTAGAAGATCCCTTTGAAGGATAAAAGACACCTCTACCCCCAGTACTAGGGATTGAACCCAGGGAGTGCTCAGCCCATTTTATTTTGAGACAGGATCTCATTAATTTGTCCCACCTGGCCTCAAACTTGTGCTTCTTTCCCTCAACCTCCTGATTAACTGGGATTGCAGGCATGAGTCACCACATCCAGCCTGGAATACTTGTATTCTTTTTTTTTTTGGTACCAGGAATCGAACTTGGGATCTGGCGCTTGCATTGCAGGCGTCGGCACCACTGAGCTAAATCCCCAGCCCAAGTGTTTTTGTTGTTGTTTTGTTTTTGTACCAGGGATCTTACTCTGGACTTGCGCTTTCGAGGCAGGCAGCAGAACCACCGAGCCAAATCCCCAGCCCTGGAATCCTTGTGTTCTTAAACAGTGAAGGGGTATTGAGGTGAAGAGGCAGGACAGATGATCACCAATAATCAAAAATTGGACAAAGACAGCCGGGGATTTAGCTCAGTGGTGCCACCACCTGCCTCGAAAGTGCAGGTCCCAAGTTCGATCCCCAGTGCCAGAAAAACAAACAAACAAATTGGACAAAGAACCTTTTGAATTGGAGTCTGTACCTCCATGATCTCACCGATGAATTTCCACTTACAAGTGTCCCAGGAAATTCCATTAGAAACACCCAGTTTTTCTTCTTTATTTGTATGTATCAGATACTGCCTTTTGAGGAAAGCCAGAATGGCTTGTCCTAGCTGTTGTCATATATTACTGTGTCTTGTTATTTCTTTTCAAGGAGATGTCTTCGCTTCTACTTTCCTTATTAAGAATGGGGCCCTTGTCAATGCTGCTACATTAGGGGCTCAGGAGACACCATTACACCTTGTGGCATTGTACACTTCAAAGAAACACTCAGCAGAGACGATGTCTGAGATGGCACAGATTGCAGAGGCCCTTCTGCAAGCTGGTGCCAACCCCAACATGCAGGACAGCAAGGGCAGGTAAGTTGGGGAGCTGAGAGACTGTATGCCTTCACCTCTAAGCTGAGAAGGGTATTTATGGTGATACATACTTGGCATACAGGATATTTGCATTATTCATTTTGATGTTTATTGAAGTCACAGACATTTATGTGCCAAGCAAGTAAGTGTCATGGTTAAAATGTTTCTATCCTGGCAAACTGAAGTCTTTGAATTTCTAAGTAATCTATCTTCATGATGGATGGAACCAGAGTGATCATCTAGTCAATCTTCTTCAGCATTTCTGTGAGGTCTATTTGTGAAAAAATTCCCTATCTTAAACCCACTTATACCCTGTAGATACCTCCACTTGAGACAACTCTTTATCTGGACAGCTTGCTACCTTCTTCTGTTGCATAGCCCTTCACATATTCAATAGTACATATGTTCCTTTTGCCCCCTCCTAGGGTTTAGTTAGGGTTCCATGTGGTCTAGAATGTCAGAAAGGGCTGCCTGTCTTCAGGGAGGTCCTAAAGGCCACTTGAGCCACCTGCATCACCAGCCACATGTGGGACCCACTTAGCATCATAGCTACTCAGTTCTTCATATCTTTAGAAACTCTCTCAGAAAGAAAAACAGGCCGGCCATGGTGGTACACGCCTGTAACCCCAGCACTCCAGAAGGTGAGGCAGGAGCTCTAGGAAGCTCTAGGCCAGCCTGGGCTACATAACAAGACCTGTCTCAAAAACAAAAACAATTTCTGTTGTTTGGTTGTTGGAATAGAAAAATGAATTTGTATGATAAAGTACTGAAATAAGATGGATATTCATGAATCCCAGTATCATGTAATAATTACCTTATTCCCAAAAATAATTACATCTTTATTCCCTTGGTAGATTCTTTGATTTTTTTTTTTTTTTTCCTTCTACTGCAATAAATTCTGGCAGTCTGATCATGAGGTAGATGCAGCCTTGCCTCTGTGCTCTGCAGTGGCAATCTTCTTTAGAGCACTTGAGCTAAATAAAAGTGGTGAGGAGGGTTAACTGCTCCTTTAGTCATTCTCACCCATTGCTCCTTTGTTTTTGAGTATAATAGAAAATTTTGGGGAAGGAAGAAAAAATTTCTTTTCAGAATTGGTGTAGGGTAGGTAAAGGAAAATATGTATACCTATGATACAAAGTACTGTTTAAAAATAGCCTATGCACATTTAGTAAGGATGAATTGGAGAGTACTTTATACTTCTTTTTTTTTCTTGGTCCTGGGGATCAAACTCGGGTCCTTGCGCTTGTGCAGCAGGTGGCGAAACCACTGAGCTAAATCCCTGGCCCCTATACTTCTTTCTTTTGTTGATTCTGGTCCTTTTTGGCAATTAAACAAATGGCAACATATAAGCACATCTGATGTCTTAGTCACTTTCCTGGTAACTGGGACAAAATATGCAGTATCCATAACTGAAAGGAGGCGAGGTTTATTTTGACTCATGTTTCAGTCCATAGTCAGCTGGGTACAGGGCAGGATGGCAGGCAGAGTGGAGAAGAGCTGCTCATGGCTTGTTCATGGCCAGAAAGCAAAAAGTGAAGGGAGGAGCTAAAAAGGGAAGCACACCCTTTCAGGCCATGCCCCGGTGACTGGCCTCTTCTGACGAGACCCGACCTCCTAACTACAAGTCAGCTGTAAACCCCCATTATCCAGTCACCTTCCAAAAGCCCTGCCTCTCAGCCCATGAGGCTTTGAGGGGGCATCTAGATATATACCACACTATCTATTCTCCTGTTTTGATTCTTAGTCATTATTTTAGAGAACTGTTGTGGAAATGTGGAGTTTCTTGTGGGTGGTGATTGTACCCAGGATTCTTGTCAACTCCTGCTGTGAGTAGTCCTGAATTGATGCCTCTTTCTTTTTATCCTGCAGGACCCCTTTACACTTGTCCATCATGGCCAGGAACGAATATGTGTTTAATCAGCTGCTGCAGTGTAAACAGTACGTAGGGCGACATGGAGAAATGAAAAAGCAGTTGTAAGGGTGGGATTGTGAGTGAACAATTCTTTTAAAACATCTTTTTGTGTCATAAATCTTTTTTTTTTTTTTTGGTACCGGGGATCGAACTCGGGACCTTGCGCTTGTGAGGCAGGCCACAAAACCACTGAGCTAAATCCCCGGCCCATGTGTTATAAATCTTAATAATAGTGAAATAAAAATTCAGAAAGTTAGAAAACGTGAGGTTATTAGCAGTACAGTGTCAGAAGATTTTATTTGCTATTCATGTTGTTCCCTTATTTCAGATTAGATTTAGAACTGAAAGACCATGAGGGCAGCACAGCTCTGTGGCTTGCTGTACAGTATATCACAGTGACTTCAGACCAGTCGGTAAACCCGTTTGAAGACCTCCTTGTGATAAATGGGACTTCATTTGATGAAAACAGCTTTGCAGCCAGACTCATTCAATGTGGCAGCAACACTGATGCACCTGATACAGTGACAGGTAAAACACAGTAGATCCCTGAGAGATGATGCTGAGCCTAGCAAGGGAGGTGTCTGTGAAGTATTGTATAAATGTTTTTTGGTTTTTTGAGATAGTCACTTTGTAGTATAGGCGGCCCCAAACTGACAGTGTAGCCCAGGCTGATCTCCAACTTGGCAGCAATCTTCCTGCCTCAGCCTCCCCAGTTACCGGGATTAAAGCCATGTGCCACTACACCCTGCTCAACAGAAATTTAGCAAGTGAATAGCCTAAGAATTTGTTTACTCATTTGTTTAGTGGTACTGAGGATTGAACCCAGGGCCTTGCCCTTGCTGGGCAAGCACTCTACCACTGAGCTATGTCCCCAGCCCAAGAATTATTTTGTACTTAATCTTCAGTACGGTAAAAACTCAGGTTCTGATTTTTTTAATCCTGTGCTTCAAACAATTTAGCCAGACACATATTTTAAGCTGAAATACTTATTTACTTAATGAGGTGCTTTTGGGAACTTTTTAGATTCAGAACTCCCTTTTCCCTCTTAAAAATTATAGCCCAAGGTGGGCATGATGGCATACTCTTATAATCCCAGTACTCTGGAAGGCAGGAGGATTGCAAGTTGAAGCACAGTCTGGGCAATTAGAGACTTAGCAAGACCCTGTGTCAAAAGAGAAGATAATAAGGCTGGGGGCCTAGTTCAGTGTAAAGGCCCTGGAGATCAGTCCCCAGTAACCAAAAGAGGAAAAAAAATCTTAAGCTGGGTGGGGTCAGTGGCACATGCCTGTAATTGTAGCACTTGGGAGGCTGAGGCAGGTGAGTTTGAAACCAGCCTGGACTACATAGTGAGACCCTGTTTCAAAAATAAACCAAGCAACAAATAAATAAGTAAATAAAACCCATGGCTCACTTTGTGCTTTATATGGATCTCTTCTTCATGCATGATTTTAAAACATAACTTAGTTATTTGGAAAATACTGGTTCGTGGAGTTACGCAGATCTTCCAAATGTTTACACATTGTAGAATTATATTTATAGCACCACTGATCTCATCAAAAGAATCTTTCTGCATTGAGAAGGTATCAAACTGAGGTTTGCAGAGAAGTTTGCCAAAATTGTCATTTTCATTTGAATGCTCACATTTTATCATTGAGTACAAAAACTTAATTGTTTTTCTTACATGACAGGCTCCTTTTGTTCATTTTCAAGAAAATGTCTTCCAAATCTTTATGTTTGAATAATAATGTATTAATTAGTCATTCTTTTGATTGAAAATACTGTTCTATGAGAAAAGCTGCTAACTCAGCTTACATTTAATTCCACAAGTGCTTTTTCTCCAACAACATTGTACTTTGGTACAGTGTGTAGCAAAATCTTTATGCATACTTCTTACTTTACCACACAGAATTTTTCACATGTGCTCAGTGTTGAGATTTAATTAGTAATTTTTACTGATTTTTTCAAAGACCATCATAAGTAAAACTGACTCTTTTACCCCCTAATCTATTAGTACTAGTACACTTTGGTACTATTCTGCTATCACATTTTTTTGTTTTGGTACTGGGGATCGAACTCGGGACCTTGTGCTTGCGAGGCAGGCGCCGCAACCACTGAGCTAAATCCCTGGCCCCACTTTGGTACTGTTCTGTTCATTTGTGTCAAGGCTCTACAGTTTTGACTCACTGTTGCTTTTGCATTATCAGTAGACATGCCTGCCAGGCCGGGAATTTAGCTTAGTGGTGCCTTGCCTACCTTACAAATGCAAGGTCCTGAGTTCAATCCCTGGTACTGGGGGGAAAAAAAAGACATGCCAACACAGTGGGCAAGTAGTAATATTATGAAAATAGTTTTGATCTCATGGACCCCCTGAAAGATTCTCAGGAATCCACAGGCTATACATAGAAACCCTGAGAACCACTGTTTTAATGTATTTCTTTGATCTGGCTAAACAGGGATATTTTAAGAATAGTGAGTTCTACCAAAAAAAAAAAAAAAAAAAGAATAGTGAGTTCCATATATTTCATCATTTAGTATTATTGGCAATGTATAAAGCATGAGTAGGTGTCACTAACAAAGATTTGACCCCCATCCACCCAAAAGAAGATGGATATTGATCTCTTTGCTGAAGAAGTTGATAATTAACTTTAAATAAAGATTTGGGGGGTGGAGGGTTCAAATAAAGGTTAAGGTAGTGGCCAGTCAGAAACCCAGTGGTTCAGTCTCCAGTAGCACCAAAAAAATAAAGGTTCTGAAGTTACCACTCTAAATGACCTAAAAGCTAAGGGCAGTAGTACTATAGAACAGGGGCTATAGGAAGAACTAACTGTAAGTGTTTCATACTGATGAGCTCCAAAAATGCAATTATTAACTAAGCTTTAGTCTACAGATATATATTGATTATTAGCCATAATTTTACTGATTTCTAATTTAATCATATATAAGATTATGACATGTAAGATTGATATTTTTGATATTTAAGACTTAAACTCATGGCCTTATGCATGCTAGACAAGAACTCCACCACTGAGTTGTATCTCCAACTCCTGACCTATCTTATCAATTTCATAAAAGTATATTAAGTTTTTCCATCCTAATTCTGTCAGTTTCATATTACCTTAAGTTTTGGGGTGGGTTTTTGTTTGTTTGTTTTTGTTTTTCTCCCTTCGTAGTTCATGCTGGGCTGGGGATTTACCTCAGTGGTTCCGCCGCCTGCCTTGCAAGCACAAGGTCCCGAGTTCAATCCCTGGTACAAAAAAAAAAAAAAGAAAGAAAGAAAAGAAAACACATGTCGTTCATGCTGGCCCTGAACTCACTGTATTTCAGGCTGGCCTCGAACTCATGGTGATCCTCCTGTCTCAGGCTCCCGAGTGCTGGGATTATAGACATGCGCCATCATGCTGGACTGTTACCTTAAATTTTAACTGTCAAATACATATAGACCCAGAATTACCTTTTCCTGTTGATTTGTGCCATCTCTCATTTTACCTGTAATTTCCTCAGTCCATTGGTTTCCAACTGTTCGGTAATGTTTTAGCAGTCACAAATTCCTGTTTTTCTGTAATTTAAGACTTACGTGCACAGAACGACTACAGAAGTGAAAATGGGGCTCTTGGGAATCTTATCAACTTGAGGTAGAATCACTCTCTCGGGGAAAATTAAACATGGCATGAAGGCAGTAGTCCTTTGTCCCATTTCTTTCACTTATTTTTAGTCCTGGTATTTAACTTATTTTGATCTCCAAATAGTATAGCTATAGAACATGAAATTTTATGTTTACTTTTGGAAGTGGATTTTAAAGGACTGAGAAACACTATTCTAGGTCTAAAACTATTTCTAGGGAAAATTTGTTTTCTTTTTCTAAGATTTTTATTTATAAAAAGGTGAAAATGCTAAGCAAAATATTTCTAAGCTAAGAGCAAGCATGTTTAAGACCCTAGAAATAAAACCAGAGTATTTAAGGGTCATTTTATGGTAGAACTTCTCAGCATATATTTTTAGAGTAGTAATCTAGCTCAGCGGTTCTCAGCCAGGGACAATTCTCGTCTCCAGTCCTACCTTGCTCCAAGCATGTGGCAACATCTGTAGATGTTTTTATTTGCCACAGTTCAGCAGTCCTGCTGGCATCGAATGGGTAGAATCCAGGGATTTTTCTAAACATTGTATAGTGTACAAGACAGGCCCCCACCACAAAGAATTATCCCACCTAAAATGTCAGTAACACCACTGTTGAGAAACCTTGCTCTAATCAAACCTCAGCAACAAGACATAACTGTGGTCCTAGGCGGTGGTCAGTTGGAGACTAGGGAAGAGTAAATATTCCAGCTTATGATCCTCCCTAGTGTCAGTGTCCACATATAGGTGCCTGTTGGGACCTATGAGATAGCTACTCTGGTGTGGCTTCCCTGTGGTAAGGTGATGGGGAAGGGCAGGGTGTTGTGCTGTGTGGAACTTGGCCTCATGTTTATTTCGATAGAAGAATGAATATCCACGTTTTCTTCTAGGAAATTGTTTACTACAGCGGGCAGCTGGAGCAGGAAATGAGGCAGCAGCTCTTTTCCTGGCAACCAATGGTGCCCACGTCAACCACAAAAACAAGTGGGTAAGTGTAACAAGGCAGTTCTGGGAAATGCATTTGTTGTATAGTAGAAATGGCAGTGGTGGATATGTAGGAAAAATGGAATCGATTCTTTTTTTTACAATTTCTGTGAACATGATGCATACATATGTTTAAAAACTAGAGTTAAGCCAGGAATGGTGGCATACGCCAGTAATCCCAGCACTAGAGAGGCCGAGGCAGAAGGATCACAGCAAGTTCAAAACCAGCCTGAACTGCATAGCAAGACCCTGCCTCGAAAAAAAAAATTAGAGTAAAATAGATTCTATACATTCTTTTATGTATTTTCAAATATAATTGATTCAGCAACCGTTTCAGAAGTAATAGTTGTATATATCAAGCCCTGAACTAGAGACTCTGGCCTTTATAATCGAATAGAAATTGGTAGACATACACAGAAACCTACCATAATAGCATCTTGGTCTTTGGTGTTCCTATGTGGTTGCTCATTCAGTCCATATCCCAAGCTAACAAGGTAGATTGTGCAGTAAGGATGTCCCCCCTTATCTGTGATTTCACTTTCAACAGTTGGAATTATTCATAGAAAATTATGGTCTGGAAATATTAAATGGAAAATTCCAGAAATAATTCATAAGTTTTAAATTACTTACCATTCTGAGTAGCATGATGAAATCTCATGCTGTCCTACCCAGGATGTGAATTCCTTTGTTCAGCATATCCATGCTGTGTACACTACCTGCCAGTTGGTCACTTAGTAGTTGTTTCATTTATCAGCTGTCACAGTATCATAGTACCCATGTTCAACTGACTTTCATGGGATAACCTAATGCAATACAAAATGCCTGTATCATTCATCTCACTTCATCTCTTCACATAGGCATTGTACCATTTTACATAATCCCAAGAAACACGAGAACAGAACAAAAGATATTTTGAGAGGCTATATTCATATAACTTTATATAGTATATTGTTATAATTGTTCTTTTTTATTGTTATTATTTAATCCCCTCTGTGCCTAACTTATAAATTCAACTTTGTCATACGTATGTGCATGTAGGAAAAAGCATGGTATATATAGGGTTTGGTGCATCATTTCAGTCATCCTTGGGGATAAAGAAGTTGTCTTAGAACATATTAAGATCACATTTATTTTATAACTAGTTTGTATTAGGAAGTTTAATTCTAGAAGCAACATGTATTGTTGTGTCATTAGGATTAGGATTGAAGAGATATTTCTCACATTTATAATCCCTTAATTCAGGATAAAGGGTCAGAGGGGTTAAGAGGCTCATAAATAATGAAGCCAGTATTGAGACCCAGATGCTAGGATATATACTTGCATACTCTCTCAGCAGCATTGGGCAAGGCAGTGGATAATACACTTGGTATCTAAGACATACCACATATCTTGAAAACACAAGGGAAAAGTCTTTGCTGTCCTTTCCTTCATTAAATATGCTAGTCTGTCTGCACACATGGCCTAGAATCACGCTGGAATCATAGAATATCCCTATACGCATTAGAGGTTGTGTTAGTTTGGTTTGTTTGTTTGTTTTTCCAGAGGTGGAACCCAGGACCCTAGGCAGGCTCTCTTACTACTGAGCTACAACCAATCTTCTTTTTTTCTTTCTTTTTCAGTACTAGGAATTGAATCCAGCACCTTGGACTGAGCTACATTCTTACACCCTTTTGTTTTATTATGAGACAGGGTCTTGGTGAATTGCCTGCTCTGGTCTTTACCTTAAGTTCCCCCAACCTCAGCCTCCTGAGTAGCTAGAATTAAAGGCGTGTACCGTGGTGCCTGGGCTCCCCCCGCCCCCCCTTTTTGGACTCTGCCTTTTACCCCTTCTCACTTTTTCACTGACTTTGTTCCTCTTATTGTGTGTCTGTCTGTATCTTTCTTGCATCATTAATTTCATTCACTCTTCATTTCTAATAGTATAGAGATATGTTCTATCTCCTAACTTTAAAAAAGTCTTCCAGGAGTCCACATTTGTATATGCCTTCTAGTTTGTTTGTTTTTTGGTACCGGGGATTAAAGTCAGGACCTTGCGCTTGCAAAGTAGGCGGCAGCACCACTGAGCTAAATCCCCAGCCCCGTATTCACTGTTTTTTTTTTTGGTACTGGGGCTCTGTATATGCCTTCTTGATCCTTCTCTGATACCCTTCATAGCAAAACTAGATGAAACCTAAGATATAGAGGCATGGGCCGGGGATTTAGCTCAGTGGTTTTGGCGCCTGCTGTTCAAGCATAAGGACCTGAGTTCGATCCCTGGTACCAAAAAAAAAAGATATAGAGGCACTAGGAACAGCTGACATGGAAACAAGTGAGAGCCACACAGAAGAAAGGTCTAGAATGCTGGTTTAAGATGTTTGGGCTTCATCCTGTGGGAAAACATCCCATAGAAGAGCTGTCTGATCATTTTAGAAGTGTGAGAGAGCTGTCTGGGGAGGCTGGCATGATGAGTGTGCCATTGAGTCCAGATTGGAGCCACATGGGAATCGTCTAGACAAGCAATGACCTGTCTTGACCTCTCTTGTTGGATTTAGAACCAAATCAACAGATTTTGAGGAATTACAGAATTACATTCAATGGACATGTCAGCTTACAGTTTGTAGGAACAAGGGCAAGAGAGGTATTAAAACTGTTTTGGCAGGGCCTGGCCAAGAGGAAGAACTGGGGTGGAGGAAGTAAATCCCATTGCAATTGTTGAATTCTTCCTAAACATTCAGTGAGGATGTCTAGCTGACAGATCTAGATTTGTAGATACTGGTAGAAGCCATGGGAGACTGTAAGCACACCCAGTGAGAATATGTAGGAACCAAGAAGGGCTGGGCAGGGAAAAGAATAGTAGGATGTTGCTCTTTTTTCACAAAACATCTTACAGAGTTATTGATTGTTTCCATGATGATAATTTATAAGAGAAAGATCCAGAGCAGTATGTTCAATTTGTTTCCATTTGTTTAAATGAAAAAAAAAATCTATCGTATGTATGGTTGCATACATGCATAAACATGGAGACATGTATACATGCATACATTTGTGTGTGTGTTTTCCTGCAAATATTCTGTTAGTGGAGGGAAATGTGAAATTGGTAATCCTGGCCAGGCATGGTGGTGCATACCTGTGATCCTAGCACTTGAGAGGGAGAGGCTGTGGCAAGAGAATTTCCATGAGTTTAGGACAGCTTGGACTACATAGTGAGCTCAAGACCAGTCTGAACTATGTAGGGAGACCCTGTCTCAAAAAAAAGAAAAGAAAAGAAAAATTGGTAACCCTGGTTCCTTTAAGGTGCCATTATTTTTTGTTTTGTTTTGTTTTTGTTTTTGGTACTATGGATCAAACTCAGGACCTTGTGCTTGCAAGTCAGGCTTGGTACCACTGAGCTAAATCCCCAGCCCTAAGGCACCATTATTATTAGGTGCTGGGTGCCAGACATAACAGACTTGCTTCCACTGTATATTCTTCTGCCTTTTAAATACTGATTCAGGAAACTATAATACCAATTAAAATGTTTTTTAAGTTTTAGAAGTGGGGAAAGTGGTCCTTATTGAAGTTCAAAATGTGATTGATACGAGCAGGTAAAAGAAATGGGGTGCAGTGCTTGGTAACCATTCTGAGTCTGCAGTGCAGTCTGGTGCAGCCTTGACAGCTGGTCAAGTAAAGCTTTAAAAGGTTCAAGTCCTGTGCCCGCTCATGATCATCATTAACCCCCTCACTTGAATACATATAAGATGAAACATCAGTCTGCCTGTAAATTTAAGCAAGCTGTGTTAGATGGTTGGGAACACAGAATACCACTGTACACTTATATAAGTATCATGTACTCTGTAGCATGAATAAATGTATCTGGAGATGCACTACTGAAAGAAAGAAAGGGGGGAGGGAGGAAGGAGGGAAGAGGGAAGGGAAAGCTGGGTGTGGTGATGCATACCTGTAATCGCAGCACTCAGGAGGCTGAGGCAGGAGGACTGCCACAAGGTCAAGGCCAACCTGGGCCACATAGCAAGACTCCATCTCAAAAAAGTATTAAAAAAAAAAGAGGGAGGGAGGATGCTAGTGGAGAATCACAGAAGTGGTCAAACTATTATTAACACTACTTACCTCTGAGGCTGTGACTGAAGCTCTTCTGTTTTCTACAGTGGTAGTTGTCATTTTATAATAATCAGCATATATGATTTTTATAATTAGAAAAAAGTAATTATGAAAGCAAAGTGAAGATGGTTAAGGAAATTATAGGAGATGGAGAGGATAAGAAACCAGGGCATTTTGGAGAAGGTACTTGGAAAGACACTGAAAAACTAAGGGTAAAGTCACATATAAAAGGTAATCAAAGTTATGGAAGTGATCTGGATGTGGTGGTGCACAACTATAATGCCAGCACTCTGGGAGGCTGAGGCAGGAGGATCACAAGTTGAGCCCATCCTGGACTACTTAAGCAACATCATAAAACCCTGTCTCAAAATTTTAAAAATGAAAAATGGCCAGGGATGTAATTCCATGCAAAGGTCCTGGGTTTAATCCCCAATACACCACACACACACACACACACACACACACCCACACACCCAATACACCACACGCACGCACCATGGAAATAGTGACAGGATGAGCCAATGGCTGACTGGCATGAGCCACATCATAGCTGGTGACAGGATGAGCCAAGTACTATGGCTGGCACTGGGGACCTGACTTTTGACGCGTATGCTGTCTTTATCCCTTTGTGAAGGGAACTTCTAGCGTGTAGATGCTCAAATTTGGGCCATCTGTTTGCATTCAGGGAGAGACGTCATTGCACACAGCTTGTCAGCATGGCCTGGCCAATCTCACGGCCGAGCTCCTGCAGCAAGGTGCCAACCCAAACTTGCAGACAGAAGAGGCTGTGTCTTTGTCAAAGGCAGCTGTGTCCCTGACCGGCTCCATGGACAGTGTCTATCTGCAGACGCCACTGCACATGGCAATTGCCTACAATCATCCAGATGTGGTGTCCGTCATTCTTGAGCAGAAAGGTAAGGAATGGTGAATTTTGCCCATCAATTTGATTTGTGGGTGGTAGCTTAGGGTACTTAATTACTGCGGTGCTGTGTCCTCTGTTGGTGAGTTTCTCACCAAAAGCATTCTTTCAGTTCAAACTAGATAAGCAGATGGTTCTTGACTGCCATGTTTTCCTATGTATGCATAGAGGATGGGGCCGGCTCATTTCACCTGTCAGGTTAAGGTGTGAGAACCTGTGACTCTGCTCTTTTTTTTTTTTTTTTGGAAGAAATTCTGAGCTTTTTATTTGACACCAAAGTCACTATTACTTTGATACCAAAACCATGCAAAGAGGGGCCAGGGATTTAGCTCAGTGGTTCCACCGCCTGTCCTGAGAGCAAAAGGACCCAAGTTCAATCCCTGGTACCAAAAACAACCCATGCAAAGATATAACAAAACACAAAATAGAGGGCCGGGGATTTAGCTCAGTGGTTCCACTGCCTGCCTCACAACTGCAAGGGTCCCAAGTTTGATCCCCGGTAACAAAAAAACCCAAAATAGAGACCCATATCCCTTATGAACACAGAGGTAAAAACTGTAAATATAACCAAACTGAATTCAACAACACATAAAAAAGATCATAAGCAAAGTGGGACTCATCCTAGAGAGTTCAGCATATGCAAATCAATAAACATGATACAACACATATAGATACAGATAAATTATCTGGTTAAGAGTCAACATCCCTTCATGATAAAAACTCAACAGAGGTTTAGGTGTAGAAGAAACATACCACAAATACTACAGGTTATATTTGAAAAACTCACAGGTAGTGTCATAGTGAATAGGGAAAAGCCGAAAATGTTTCTAAAGGTAGGAAAGAAACCAAGGATATCCACTTTCCCCACTTTCATTTTTTTTTACCACTTTCATTTTTTAATAGTTCTAAAAGCCTTAGAGCAGTGAGGTAAGAGAAAGAATTAAGAGGCATCCAGATTAGAAAGAAACAAGTTAAATTATCCATGTTTGTAGAGACTCTGCTCTGTCTTGTTCACAGTATTTTTCAGGCCATTTCAGTGCAGGTGGAGCAGTTTTGCCTTGGTGTGAGAACTGTTTCTGAGAAACAGAACCTGCTGTGGCAGGTTTGTCATGAGCCAGTCGGTCCTCACTTCTATCCCTGAGGTTCCTGGAGGTGACCCATGAGAGGGGAGGTATTGGGGCGGCAGATCCTGAGTAGCAGAGATGGCCCACTTCCTTTAGAAAGTCCTCCTTGGGCTTTCTCTTTCTGTTGCTGAAGTTTGTTTTACTCTTGCCTCAGTTCTCAGCAGTCCGGCACTTCTTAAGCATTGTTCTTCCGGTCAGAAATAAGGTTTTAGGTAGAATGTGCTTTTTTCTTGGTCCTTATAGGAATTTTAAGATTTTTTTTGGTGGGGGTGGTACTCGGGATCGAACTCAGGACCTTGTGCTTGCGAGGCAGGCGCCAGAACCACTGACCTAAATCCCCGGCCCAGGAGTTTTAAGTTTTTAAGAGTAAGGAGAACATTGTCAGGGCATTGTTTTAATCTTATTTTTAGTAGTCATGTAATAAAGGTATGTTTCTGTAGTGGAGTTGGGCTTCTTTATGTGAAGAGTGTTTTAAGTTTTTATTGTTGTTTGTTTATTGTTTTTGTTTTGTTTTGAGATAAGGTCTTGCTATGTAGTTCAGGCTGGTCTTGAACTCACAGAAATCCTCAGTCTCCCAAGTGCTGGGATTATAGGTGTGTGCCACCATGCCCAGCTTGTTTTAAGCTTTAAAAAGTTTATTTCCCATATAAACTTTGCTTCAAAGTATTGGGCTTCTACTTCCCACAAAAAGATTTATCTGTTCTCTTTGAATAGCAAGTTAGTCAATTTGAAACTGAATTCTTGCTCTGTTGCATGCTTAGAAATTAAGTATTCTTTTCTTTTAAAAAAATGTAGCCAATGCTCTTCATGCTACCAACAACTTGCAAATTATCCCGGACTTTAGCCTCAAGGATTCCCGAGACCAGACTGTGCTGGGCCTGGCATTATGGACTGGTAAGGCTGTGCCTCAGGCTATTGATGTCTGCAGGCAAATCGATGTCAGAAGTGTAGGTGGGTGGATAAGTGGGATGAGTGGGGCTAATGGTTTGGTTGTAAAGTAACCTTTTTGTGTGGGTTGGACCTATAACATCCAGTGGGAAATGCTGGCTTTGAGAAGTTAAGGGGATATATTTGTTGTAGTAAGATGTTGAGAAAGTAGGGAAAGCTGAGCATGCCTTAATCAGGGCTTGTTTATTTCCTAGGCATGCACACGATTGCAGCCCAGCTGCTGGGCTCCGGGGCTTCCATCAATGACACCATGTCAGATGGGCAGACTCTGCTGCACATGGCCATCCAGCGGCAAGACAGCAAGAGTGCACTGTTCCTCTTGGAGCATCAAGCAGATATAAATGTCAGGTGGGATGAGACTGTGCTTTCCGCTATAACGCCAGGTCACTACTGAGATAGTTCAAAAGCATAACGTTGTTCATAGAAAAAAAACAAAAAAAAATTTTTTTGTTTTTTTTTTTTGTTTTTTGAGGCGGGGTCTCCCTTTGTAGTTCATTCAGGCTGGCCCTGAACTCCCTTCGATCCTCCTGCCTCAGCCTCCCAAGTGCTGGGATTACAGGCATGAGCCACTACGCCTGGCTGTATAAAAAATATTTTTATTCCTTCTTAAATTAAGGAATGAAAACAGTGGCTCTCAAAAAGTACAATGCACAGTTGTAAACTGAATATAATTGGTAGACTTGTGGGATGGAGAAGGGGAACTAAACTTTCATTGGAATGTCTCAGGGTCAGTGCATAGCATTCCATGAATTTGCTTATAAAAGACAATCCAAAATCAGTTCTTAAATAAGAATTTCAGTTATAAAGAACATCCCAACAGATAAACTTCAGACAGGCTTAAGGGAGAAAAAGACACAGAGTTAAATTTTTGTTGTGGTTGACTTTTCAAAGGAACTCATCGCTATTTTCAATGTCGGTTTGAGCCTAGATAATTGAGTGGAACAAAGAACTCTTGTCAAATGGGTAACTGGAGTGGTGGTGTTTTATTAAGATGCTTGCTATTAAAAGGAGTTGTATTCCTGTAAGATTTCAGCAGGTTGGGATGCTGGCCATTTACCATCTGGCTGCAATAGGGTGGTTATATTTTCTTTTTTTCAAGATTAATTTATTTGTTGTATAATATAAAACAGAAAGGAAAATCTAATTCCTGCTGCCCACTCACTTCAAAAATTCTTAAGGAAGCTAAAGTAAAACTACCTTGGATTTTGTTACTTTTTAAAATCAACAACTCTGGATAGAAATTGGGCAGTAGGTCAGGCCAGACTTCTGCTCCAAGAGCAGTGGAGGCCGTGCAGTCCCAACACTCGCCTATGTATCCCGGAGCTGTCTGGGTGGCTCTGTTTTCTAAAAAGGCAGAAGAAACAAACACTATTGACAGGTTTCATTTCCCTGAGAAAATTTCAATGCTTGTGAGTGAAGTATATATAAGGGATATAGTGGAATCTGGATTTCCAGAATACATAGGAGGGCACCCTTTGTCCTTTGGCTCTAGCTACAGACTTTGGTTTTGGTTTTGGTGTGCATGTTCTAGCAGGACTCAGGATGGGGAGACTGCCCTTCAGCTGGCCATCAGAAATCAGCTTCCACTTGTGGTTGATGCCATGTGCACCCGAGGAGCTGACATGTCTGTTTCAGATGAGAAAGGGGACCCCCCACTGTGGCTTGCATTGGCAAATAATCTGGAAGACATCGCATCCACTCTGGTGAGACAAACAACAAACATAATGTTAGCCTCTGTTAACAGATGGGAGTATTTTATGTCAGAGATGAATTTGGTGCCTAGATACAGTCACAGGAGCAAGAGATCTGCCAAATAACAAATTGGGTTGAGAACAAACAAAAAGTCATGTTAACAAATAAAACAGTTCAGCATGGTCTTGGCTAACACTTTTGTTTTGAGGCCATCTTTATCAAGAAGGCCACCTATGGGCTGGGGATTTAGCTCAGTGGTTTCACCACCTGCTGCGCAAGCTCAAGGGCCTGAGTTCAATCCCCAGTATCAAAAAAAAAAAAAGAAGGCCACCTAGGGCCAAGGATTTAGCTCAGTGGTTCCACCGCCTGCCTTATAAGCGCAGGGACCCAAGTTCGATCCCCAGTCACACCCCCCCCCCCCAAAAAAGAAGGCCACCAAGAAGCAAAAGAGTAGAGCTATTTGTTCAGGAGTCTTCTCCTGGGGTTGTTGATTTGATGTGGGCCTGTCCTCATAATTGCCATAGCCATAGATTCCTAAATCTCAAGATTTTCTATCTTGTTTGCAAGACAGGTCCCCAACAGTAGAGACAAACCGTGGAATTTCTTTTTAGCTCTAAAGGGCCTGCTATTGATACTAAGACATTTCACACCTGGGGAGATTGCCTGGTAATTACAGTTGAGTGTTGCTGGGGGCTGATGAGTACATGGGTAGGCAGGTACCTGTGTTTTCTGTCCCTTTTGCAGCACAGCTCTAGAGGCACTAATTAAACATCCCCAGACCCATCCCATAGGACCTGGTGCAAGACCTTGCACGGAACAGATTTGAATCACTGTTTGTAAAACTAATAATTATTCAGATTAAAGTAATTATCGGTTAAATATCAACCATATCTTACCTGAAAAATGGATCTAATGATGTACATAAAACTCAGACTTGGTAATAAAAATTTTCACTTTTGGTTGACAGTGTTTGTGAGAAACTTTTGTTTTTTGCAGGTCAGACATGGTTGTGATGCCACATGTTGGGGTCCAGGACCGAGCGGGTGCCTTCAAACACTCTTGCATAGAGCCATTGATGAAAACAATGAGTCCACTGCCTGCTTTCTTATTCGCAGGTCTGTGAAGCACAAGTATCTCTTGAAATTGTGTTCAGCTTATTACAAACTGGCTCTTTTCTGATGTTAATCCATCTCCAGTCTAGACATACCCACAGCTGGCTTGACCTTCATAATTAAGACCACCAGAATCACTGTTCTGTCATGTCAACTTAGCCAAAGCCCAGCTCAGCTGTGAGGGGAGGGGCTCACTTGCCAGAATCAAAGACTAAAAAGAGCTACCATCCTGTTTGGGAAGCTACATAGTTCCTGCAGTCGAGTCAGACCAGTTCCCATTGCAAAGCCAAGAGGCTAAGGCAGAGGAGACCAGATGGCATCTGCTTGCTACCACCTAGACACATACACCATAACAAGTTCTGTGCCCCTCAGAGTGTGGGATATGTGGCAGGCAAAGTGATTCAGGAAAGCTTTAGAGTGGTGCTCCTCAAACTTAAATATTTGCATATTTCCAAGGGAGGTTGTAACTATTCTGATCCCAGGTTGCCCCCAAGACCAATTGCAAAAGAATCTATGGCAGTGGGACCTCCACTCCAGTATTTGAGATCAAGGCCCAAGGAGAGCACATTCTGGCACCAGCAGCTTTTTTGTTGGGGTACATGAGGCTGCTTGCCTGCAGGCCAGGTGATACATGTCCTTCCTTCTGTTGCCTCATTCCTTTCAGTGGCTGTGATGTGAATAGTCCCAGACAACCAGGTGCTGATGGAGAAGGAGAGGAAGAGGCCAGGGATGGGCAGACCCCTTTGCATTTGGCAGCCTCGTGGGGGCTGGAAGAGACAGTGCAGTGTCTTCTGGAATTTGGCGCCAATGTAAATGCACAGGTATGTAGTTTCTCTTTTTCCAATGAAGTCAGTGCTTATACACGGAAATCTCCTGCAGAAAGGGACTTCAAAAGTCACCAGTTGCAGGCCTTTGCTTTACCATAACAGGGGTTTGGTATGACAGGTGAAGTAACACTCTCTGAGTTATACAGCCTATCTAGCAATTGAAATGATTTCAGGTTTTCTTCTCGCTCCCTTTGTCCCTAAATACCATGAGGAAAGTTAGTTTTATCTTGTTCTTTGTCTACTGTTCCTCTATTAAGAGATTTCCTCTGAGACTTGGGTTAGTCCCAAACCAAATATGGTGTTCGGGACAATGTTCATTAACTCAGTTGAGCACCCTCAGTTCTGGTCCTTGATGCTTTACAACATTCTGGTCTGGGAAGATTTATATCTGATGCCCTGTAATCAGATAAGGGCAATGTAACTTGGAGCAGAGAATCCCTGCAGGTCTTCTAAAGCCAATATATTTGTGATGGGCCCACTGTTGCCACTGAAACACTGGAACATAGTGTGATAGGAAGTAGCTTCCAGTCATTTCTGTGTTTGGCCTTCTACAAGCTGATTTCAAACACAGGTTGGAAGTGTTTATTCTCATAACCAAAATTTGATCCAAAAGTTATCTGTCTTTATATTTTTCCTGAGTTTTATCTCAATTTGACATAGAAATCTTGTTCCCCTAGGATGCAGAAGGAAGAACACCTGTCCATGTGGCCATCAGCAACCAACACAGTGTCATCATTCAGTTGTTGATTTCTCACCCTGATATCCACTTGAATGTACGGGACAGACAAGGACTGACCCCATTTGCCTGTGCCATGACTTATAAGAACAATAAGGCAGCCGAAGCCATTCTAAAACGCGAGTCTGGGGCTGCTGAGCAGGTGAGTGACCAACACCTGCCATTCTCTAGAACAGAACTCTTATGTGGAGACTAAACAGATGTCACCAACTAAGCAGGACTCTTCTATACAAAGACATTTGTTTTTAGATTATGCTTCCTTTTCCTAGGATTTGGCTATTCAGATGTCCTGTCAGTGCTAGCTAAGAAGTGACTGCCCTGTTTGTCAGCCTGATGATGCCTACTTAGGTGGAAGTGGGAGCTTGCTGGGCCTAGTGATAGGCATTCTGTGGCACATACAGCTGACCTCATACTCTGCTTCTGCTGGCTAACTGACCTACTGATGACTGTCTTTAAAAGACTGAAATTGAGATGGAAGAGTTTGTGTTGTGGTATTGGATGTTTTAGAGGAGTTAAGTTGTTACTCAGTTTAGCATGCTCAGTTGTTTTTGTTCTCTGCAGTTCTTTATCATTTGTTAAATCTAGATTGTTCCCTGTTGATCTACAACAGAGTGGGTAGGAAATGACCATAATGACTGATCTGAGGCAGGAGCTGGAATGGGTTTGTCAAGTCAGACCCACAAACCCCTGTGATTCTCCAGTCACCACGTAGCATACTGCTAAGATATAGAAAGCCATTTGTGAAGGTGAAATGAAAATGTGGGGCTTGAGCAAAATGCAGTCCTAGTATGGGGAAGATTATTGCTTGATATTTTGGGCTTTTGTACCTTGTTTTTCTTCAGTATTTTCTTTTTTCTTCTTCTTTCTTCTTTCTTCTTCTTCTATTTTCATGTGACTGGATTGCTAGGTATTAACCTCACCCTTGCTTAGAGAGTGTAAAATCTTCACAAATGGAGATATTTATCTCACATCTCATTCTGTGTCTAGCATGAAACTGGTGCTGTTGCTCCAGGTCCTTTGCAGATACATTGTTACACTAGCAGATTCTGTTGACCTGTATGTGGGAGGTAACGAGTGTGTGTTGAGATGTGGTGTCTCTCTCACTTCCACCGGAGCACTCATACTAACGACAGCTATTGCAATGATAGAATACAGTGTGGTTTGATTTGAGCGAGCTCTATCTGCTTTACATTAGTGGAGCAAAGTCTGTGGCATGCTGCTGACTACCTCCAGCATTGTGTATTATCTTCTAGCTCAGAAAAAGAAGAAACTTCCCCCAAATTTCTGAAGCCTTTGTTTCACTGGTCAAGGGACAAGCTGGCATTGCACCTATGGTATTAGGGCACTGGGTGCTTGGTTTAGCTGAAGCAGAGACTCTCAAGGCTAATGTCTACCTTTGCTTCTCTCCAAGCACCCCTATACCTTGCATTCCTTTCCCTGTCCTTTAGGTTATTGTCTTTCTTGGCTTTTCACGTCCAGTTTTTGCTGCAGGAAAATGACAGGGTAGCTTGGATCAGTGCCGTGGCTCCTTGTCCCTGACCATGCGGATGTGACCATGCACGTGTATGTGCAGAGATGATAGAAAGGGTCTGTGGTGGGTGGAGTATAGGAAGGGGGTGGCATTTAATGTTGGTTCTTCGGAGGGAACTTGGTTCTTGGGAGGGAATTTCTGGAACTAAGGAAAAGATTACATTATGACCTCTTCCATGATCCTTGCAACTGCTGGATGCTCAAGAGTCATTCTTTAAAAGGAACCTGCTAGGGGCTGGGGATTTAGCTCAGTGGTTCTGCTGCCTGCCCTTCAAGTGCAAGGACCCGAGTTTGATCCCTGGTACGAAAAAAAAAAAAGGAACCTGCTAATTTTTTTTTTCCATTTATTGCCTTAGGTGGATAACAAGGGCCGGAATTTTCTTCATGTGGCAGTTCAGAACTCTGATATTGAAAGTGTCCTGTTCCTAATCAGTGTCCACGCTAATGTGAATTCCAGAGTCCAGGATGCTTCCAAGTTAACCCCTTTGCACCTTGCTGTCCAAGCAGGCTCAGAGATTATTGTCCGCAATTTGGTAAGTGACACAGAACATTGTTGCATGTAACACACTATAGGGTATACACAGACTTTATCCTCACACGTGTTTTGCCAGGTACTATGAAAAGCCAGAGTGAATTTTGAGGTCTAGGCCAATGTGATCAGGAAACAAGGTGTGGCGGGGGAACTGGAGAGTGATGGAGGAGGTGGATCTGATGGCATCAGGTACCTGCTTCTTGTGGGGAAGCAGCTAGGAGGTGGGATTGGCCTCTAAGGAGTAGGCAAACAGGCCTTGTGTTCATCAGTCAGTCTGCCACCTCAGAGCCTGTGGAGGTTTAAGGTCCTTCACCAAGGTTGTGTTCCTGCCTTACTAAGGCCTGACCTCACAGGTGATAGAGGAGCCTAGTAACAGCTGACCTTTCAGACAGTAGCTATGTGCTGCTTCCTCTCTGAATTGGCACAGCATAATGTTTGAACCTGTTCACAGTGAAATAATGTCACACTGGCCTGCATGCCCCACCCCCCAACTAGCCTTGGGGTTAGCTGTGATCCCTGGTCTAGCACTAGTGACCATGAATATACCTCTGTATGCCCTGTCTGGAGCGTCCTGTGGCTACTTATGGTATGTCTTGTCTATGAGTGATCAGGTACACAGGGTCTGAGGGGATCAGGACTCAAGTCTGGGGGAGAACATGAGCAGCTGACGGGTGCCTAGATTCCCAGAGGCAGGTGCCTGTGCACACAGAAGAACCAGTGGTGCCACATACCTCAGGGAACGACAAACTGGGCTCTGACTGCAAACGACAGAGTATTTTCTGTTAACAGCGACTGTCTTTGAAACTGTCAGAAAGTGGATGATGAGTAAACTTCAGATACTAAATGAATGGTCAAGATATTATTTAAAGATTCTTCTTGTTTTTGAATCTGTAATTCTTTGTGGTCTTTTAGAAAATATAAACACTACATAGCTTGTGGGAAAAATTAAAGCACATAAGGGAAAAGTATTTCTCTTTCACTCCCAACTCCCCTGAGTTTGTTATACACTTATTGCTAATTATGGAGTCTTGTTTGGAGAATTTCATCCTTGGGCATTTTTGTCATTGGGCCAACTTCATAGAACATGCTTACCCAAAGACAGCTACAATGTCCCTAGGCAATAAAACCCTACCCCAGCATCTCACTACTGTGTGTGTACTGACTGAAGTGTCATTAGCAGCATGTGACTATTTATGCTTTTAAATACATTTAAAATTTGTGTTTCTCTGTGTGCATATACATCTCTGTCTCTCTCCAATTGGATTCATACCTTATAATTTGCTTTTCTTTTCAAGAGCACAAATCCACCTGTGCTTGTTTATTTCTCATTACTTTAAATCCTTGAAGGGTGCAGCATCACACAGGGCTGTGCCCAGTTGGCTTAGCAGGAATGTTCTTCAGAATTTCACATGAACCATGTCACTGTCTCCATGGACAGGAGTTACCTTTCCCTAGATGACTCGGGGTTTTTCAGTTTGCCACAAGAATCACTGGTTGTTCTTTGCTTTGTACACATAAGAATATCACCTTCAAGTTTTGTTTTGTTTTGTTTTTTGTTTGCAGTTCTGGGGATTGAACCCAGGGCCTTCACATTGAGCTATATCCCCAGCCCCTTTAAAAATTTTGAGACAGGGTCTTACCAAGTCATGAAATTTCCGAAGCTGGCAACTTGCAATCATGTCTCAGCTTCCCAGAGTGTTGGGATTAGTGTATAAGCTTGCACCACCATGTATGGCTGATGCCTTCAGTTTTAAGAACTGGGCGCTCCATTTGGTTCCAGAGCTCCAACAGAAATGGCCTTGTACTTCCAGACATGTCTGCTCTTTAGAAGTCTTGTTCCTGCCAGGCTCCTTAGGCTGCAAGTTGAGGGGAAGAACAGTTTTTGTCTGTTTGGGTTTTTTTTTAACTTACTGTATTGTCAACATCTTTCCATGTTAATATATAGCTATGTTATTTCATTGAATACACTGTAATTTTTTTTACAACCAAACCCTTCTTGCCACTGGGCTTTACAAGCAGTGGATAACCTTATATAGTACAGTGAATATTGTTGCAGGCCTGTGTGGTTTTTATATACCAATATCCTAGAAGTAGAATTTCTATGTCTCAGGGAATACCTATTGAACATTTTGGTACATAAGTGCTAGTTTGCCCTTGATGCAGATTTTGCTGTTTTTTGTTTTGTTTTGTTTTGTTTTGGTACCGGGATTGAACTCGGGTCCTTGCGCTTACGCAGCAGGCAGCTTGTTTTGTTTTTTGAGACAAGGTCTTGCTATGTAGTTTAGGCTGGCCATGAACTGTGTTGCCCAGGCTGGCCTCAGACTCTTGGCAAACCTCCTGCCTCAGCCTCCTGAGTGCTGGGATTATAGGCATGGGCCACCATGCCCAGCCAGTTCTGCTGGTTTTGCCTCACCAGTAGTATGTGTGAGATCCTCGGCACCCAGCTTTGCAAGCAGGGCAGACCATCAATCTTGGTGGAATCAGAGGACAAGTAGGATAGGCCCCTTAAGTGGGACCTTGATTGTGTTAGAAAGGCTGCTCAAGTAATCAACTTCAACAGCTTCTTGCAGGAGCCAAGGTGAATGAATTAACCAAGCACCGTCAGACTGCCCTCCATCTTGCTGCCCAGCAGGACCTGCCGACCATCTGCTCAGTCCTTCTAGAGAATGCAGTGGACTTTGCTGCTGTGGATGAGAATGGAAATAATGGTAATTTCAGTCACCGCTCTGTGCACTGCCGCATGCAGTGAGCGATCCCTCCTTTCTAAGGACTGGAGGTGTGCCACACCCTTGCATCTGCTCCTCCTCAGGGAGGTTGGATTATATAGGAACAGAACTGTGACAGGAAATACTCTGGACAAGGCATGACTCCTTCCACTGACCAGGTCTTGGGTGGCCTCCCAATCTAACTGGTAACTCTGGAAGCCTAAAGGGGCTCCTTTAGCTGGGCATGGTGGTGTGTGCACTTGGGAGGCTGAGGCAGGAGGATTACTGTGAGTTCAAGGCCAGCCTGAACTAAATAGTGAGACCCTGTCTCAAACAAAACAAAGGTGGGAGAGCTTCTTGTGAAACTATTAAATCTCATCTTCGGAGCTTCTGAAGCTGGAAGCAAAGGCTTGTGAGATTGCATTTATGACTCATTCTTTAAGGGCAGTAAAGGCAGGAGGGGATAGTCCTGTGCACCAGTCACAGATCTGACTGAGTCCCATTTAGAGCGTGTTGGTGAGGGTGGGGAGGAACTGAGGTTTTTCTGCATGTACTTCTGGGCTTGTACAATAAGAGGATTTACTTCCCAGCCCTTCATCTCGCTGTCATGCATGGTCGGCTCAACAACATCCGGGTTCTCCTGACAGAGTGCACAGTAGACGCTGAAGCCTTTAATCTGAGGTGAGTTGTCCGCAGCAGAGACCAGGACTCTGGGTCACTGGCTGCTCTTCAGAGCTAGTGATAACCAGTGCATCCCCTCCAGCATGCTGCAAAACTCATCAGCTTTTGGTTCCCTGGTATTTTTGGCTTTGTAACAAATACTTTTTAGAAAAAGTTTTATGACCTGCTAACTTCTTGTAGATTTACCCTGCATCATGGAATTCAGAAAATTCTTTATCTTTTGTGATGGCCATAGCAGGTACCTACCTAACTTTTCCAACTTGTTTTATCAGAGGCCAGTCACCACTGCACATTTTGGGACAGTATGGCAAAGAGAATGCAGCAGCCATCTTTGATCTCTTTTTAGAGTGCATGCCTGAGTATCCTCTAGATAAGCCAGATACAGAAGGAAACACAGGTATGTACTAAAGTGTTTGTATGTCCTATCCCATTTGCATGCCTTGCTTCTTGGAAAAACAAGGTCATTATTTCAGGGCACTCAGCTCAGTGCATTTTGGCTAAACTCAGTATCTGTGCCACAACCCTGTTGTGACATTTGGAGTATCTGACTGCTCAAGTGCATCTAGGCTCTAGCCATATCTGTGTCCAAAGAGGCCTGCCTCTCTGTTTTTATTGCCTTTGTTTGCCTTTTATTCCGGGTTAACTAGGGTCCTTCCCAAGATCCTGAATTCCAACAGAGAAAGAAGATAAACAAACACCTCCCAGTACTTCAGGAGGAGGAAGTGTGCTGTAGAGTATGTTGACATGCTTTGAAAAAGCAGCAGGTGCCAGGTGTGGTGGAACACACATACCATCCCAGCACTCAGGAGGGTGGGACAAAAGGATCACAAGTTCAAGGCCAGCCTGAACTACAGTGAGACCCTGTCTCAAGAACAAAAAAAGAAAAAGCAGTGGTCTCTTTCGTGGTCACTCTAGCTACCCACAGTATCTATGGATCCTCATGGAGGTCCCACCAGAGCCTTGGCCCCCTATGTCTGTCTGGACTTACTAACAAATGTCTGGCCCTCAGCTATCCTCCACCACCCTTTGGCAGTGGCAGGCTGGAGCCGGGTGGAAAGTAGCCTTACATTTGGTCTTGTTTTCCAGTGTTGCTCTTAGCATACATGAAAGGGAATGCCAACTTGTGCCGTGCCATTGTCCGATCTGGGGCTCGCCTGGGAGTGAATAATAACCAAGGAGTCAACATTTTCAATTACCAGGTTGCCACCAAGCAACTTCTATTTAGACTACTAGGTAAGTGGTGTGTGATTTGCTCTTTATTGCAAAATCAATTACAATGTTTTTTTTAAAGCAAAACATTTATTGGTACATTTTAGATATACATAATGATAATATGTGAATTTGTACCTGTACATGATATATCTTGTACAGTATTGATTATCTAGGTGTACTGGTGATCTTTAAGATCTGAACCAGCAGTTTCTGTGAATGGGATGAAGGGCCTTTGAATGATGTTGAGAGTCACTGCTAACATTCTCTTTTCAGAATACTTTGCTTTGGGGCGCCTGTCTATTACCTACTTCTCCTGAACCCTCTAGAAATCCATAAGCTTTAGGCAGATCACCCTGACCATGTCTCTTGCACCTTGCCCTTTTTTTTTTGGTACCGGGATTGAACCTGGGTCCTCGATGAGGCAGGCGGTGGAACCACTGAGCTAAATCCCCGGCAACCTTGCCCTCTTTTGGCTGCATCAGTCTCTGTAGCCTTCAAAAGGGCCTTAAGCTTCAGCCCTCACCAACTCTTCCTTTTCCAGGCTCCATTTTTGGAGAGCAGTTCTTCACTCTTGGTTTTCTTTAAATTTTTATTAGTACCTATTTGCCAAACATAATGATCACATTCATCATAGGGATTTGTACATGTACATAATATGTCTTAATTCTTTTTTTTCCCCTACCTTCAACCCTTCTTCTCCCCATTTACAAAAGCTTTGTTTCCATTTTTTCTGTTCCATTCTTGTTTTTAAATCCCTTTTCTCTTCTTCCTTTCTCCTTACTGCCTCCCTTATTCCCCTTCGAATTTGAACATGTTCTTCCTACTTCTCGTATCTGTCCCTGTTTTGTTTCTTATTTACCCCTTTGGGTTTCTCACATAAGAGAAACAATATATTTAAACTTATGTGTCTTGGGCCGGGGATTTAGCTCAGTGGTTTCACCGCCTGCTGCGCAAGTGCAAGGACCCAAGTTCGATCCCTGGTACCAAAAAAAAAAAAAAAAAAAGAGCTGATAAACTTGTGTGTCTTAATTTATTTCACTTAACATTATGTTCTCAAGTTGCATCTATTTACCTAAAAATGATTCAAGTTTATCCTTCTTTATGGCAGAGTAGTACTCTATTGTATATAAATGCCACATTTTCTTTATCCATTCATCAGCTGATGGGCATGTTTTGTTTCCAAGATTTAGCTACTATAAACTGTGCTGTTATTAACATGGGTGTGCATATATCAGTGTGGTATGATGCTTTTAACTCTTTTGAGAACCCTTGATTTTTTATTTGCTTGTTTTTACTCCTTCTTGTTGAGGCATAATAGCAAGAATCAGAATACCTTGAGTGCCTAGGCTTTGTTATCACCCAGAATGGAGACCAATAAGCAGGAAAGCTCAGAAGTACTTAATGGTAGTGTGATCTTGGTGTAGGTGGTTGGCCTAGGTCACAAAGCTGGTTGTGGCAGAGCTGCATTGAAGGATGGGGTTTCAGAAGCAAGATGTGCAAGCACCAGAGGTTTCCACCTATGGATGGATAGATGAATAGAGAAATGTATCTATGTGCACGATGGAGTTCTCTTCAGCCAGAAATAAAGATAAGTCTAGCTGGGCCAGGGATTTAGCTCAGTGGTTTCGCCGCCTGCTGCGCAAGTGCAAGAACCCAAGTTCGATCCCCAGTACCAAAAAAAAAAAAATCGCCTGCTGTGCAAGTGCAAGGACCCGAGTTCGATCCCTGGTACAAAAAAAAAACCAATAAAAACAAACAAAGATAAGTCTAGCTATTTGCAGCAAGATGGGTGAACTGGAGGATATTATGCTAAGTGAAATAAGCCAAGCAGAAAAGGAAACCATATGCTTTCTCTTGTGGAAGCTAAGGAAGCTGATTTCATAGACATAGAGAGTAGAATAGTGGTCACTAGAGACTGGAAACAGAAAGGAATAGGGGAAACAGGGAGGTGAATAGCACCAGAATTGGGTAGGAGTAAGTACTGGTGTGCTACAGCATTGTAAAGTGACTGAAGTCTACAGTGATTTATTATAGATTTTATAAAGAAGGAGAAGAAAGGGGTTTGAAGGTTCCCAACACAAAAAAATACTTATATATGGAGAAGGAAATGCTAATTACTCTGATTTGATCATTACCTTATATACATCTATTGAATCATCACACTATACCTCAAATAAGTACTATTATTACATGCCACTTAAAATATTTTAAAAGCATAGTGTTCGTGATACCTAGTCTACTTTAACTTTTTCCTTTGCCCAGCACTTGGTTGGCCTTTTGAGAGCTCAGAGCGGGTGCCTATAACAGTGCTGGTATTAGAAAGTGCTCAGTGTGACTAACCATATGTCATTCTGTCCCCTTGAGCTCAGTTACTCTGTATGGAGCATAAGCACAGTGCCCGGTGTGCAGTTAGAGCCCATTACATAAATACTAGTGGTTGTTGTTATCACCACGAACACTCATCTGCTTTAGCACTTTCTCTGTCTCTTCTCTATGGTGGCCCCACCAAACTCAGCCAGTCCATCTAGAAACCTGGGAATGCCTTTGTTTCCATCCTACTCCCTGCCTCCCTCTCATATCTAACACTCCTATTCAGTTCTCAGATCTACCAGATTCTTCCTCCTGAGCTTCCCTTGTCTATCTCCCATGCTCCCCTGACCATTTGGGTCCTCCAAGTCTTTTTAGTTGTGTGGTACCTGCTGCCTCTGCACTGTGCCTTACACTCCAGCCAGCCCTTGCTGTATGTACCCCCCTCCCCCAGCCCCCATACTGCTGTTCCACCGCCTTGAACAGCGTTGTCTCCTCCCCAGCCTGCCTGGTGAGTGCTAAGTCTCCATAGTCTGTGGGAAGCTTTCCCTGACCCAGTTAGAATATATCACCCCTCTTCCCTCGTGTCATTCAGCAGTGTGCTGCTTTCTTCCTTTTTTTTTGTGGTACCAGGGATCGAACTCAGGACCTTGCACTTGCGAGGCAATGGAACCACTAAGCTAAATCCTGGCCCTGGTTTCTTTCTTAGACTGTTTCCATGACTTCATTGGCACAGTCACTATTTGACAGGAACTAGTCTTCTCTGTGTTACAGATATGCTGTCCAAGGAGCCTCCATGGTGTGATGGCTCCAACTGCTATGAATGCACTGCCAAATTTGGAGTTACAACTCGCAAACATCACTGGTAAGGCCTCTGTCTGCTATCACTTGCCTCTAGAAGATGAGGGGACTTATGTTGATATCATTACTTCCACAATTTTCCACGACTTACCAGGACCCGTACTCCCCTGGGAAAAATGTCACCAGATAGAAAGATGAGATGATAAGACTGAGCAGGGTCCAACTGAGGAGTGTGTATATTTGCACAATGGAGGTGTAAGGACGGCAGGGAGCATTCAGGCTGGTGGACTTCCTAATGGATGCTAAGGGCACACAGGTTCTGGGGAATCTGTCAGGCCTTGTGTCATCTGCCCTGGGCTTGCAACAAAACCAAGAAGAGCTTCTTCTCTCATGGTGTACCTGAGTAGAACTGAGGAGCTAGTCCCATTAAATAGTGAGACAGTTTGCTGACCTGGCCTTTATTTTTATTTATTCTATTATTTATTTTATTTTATTTTTTGGTACCAGGGATCGAACTGGGGTCCTTGTGCTTGCGCAGCAGGCAGCGAAACCACTGAGCTAAATCCCTGGCCCATGTCCTTTATTTTTAAAGGAGGCCTTCTTCAGCATTACTTTATTAGCTTAATTATTGGCTAGAATTTTGTTGTCATGGAATAAAACTTATACATGAATTGGTGTAACTTGGCTGCAGAGTTGGCCAGAGTACCAGTTGTGTAGACTGACTTGTCCCATGTGCCAGGGAGCAGTCTTTCCTTTACCACCCCTCTCATACTTCCTTTCTTTGCTTCCAGTCGTCACTGCGGACGTCTTCTTTGCCATAAATGCTCGACCAAGGAGATTCCTATTATAAAGTTTGATCTGAACAAGCCTGTGCGAGTTTGCAACATTTGCTTTGATGTACTGACTCTGGGTGGGGTCTCTTAGTGAGTCCCCAAGAGCCTCCAGGCCACATCCCCCATCATCTTCTCAGCAGCTGCTCTGCTCACCAGCCTGCGCCCCACCCAGAGCGGAGCTGGCAGTCTTTCTGCACCAAGAGACTGGACCAGTTAAGGACCATGGTGTGATCCCATTTCAAATGATGCTGTGTGGTTGTGAGTGTCAGGCTGTGATCAGTTTCATTAATGTCTCACTAACTGCATCTGGACATTTAGCTTAAGTGGTAAATGTGATAAGAGTTAGATCCATTCTGCTAGCAACATACAAGGACAATTTTAAACCATTTTCCCTTCCAGTAGCTTAGTGTCCATCTCAGAGCATTCATGCAGTCTTCCTGCTTGGGCTGACTCAGGAGGCAGAGCCTAACAGAGTCGAAAGCTGGCTGCCGGATGGGAGCCAGCTTTACTCTAGGGTGATTGGCTGTGGACTTTTCTGCGGTGTTTTCATAAATAGCATCCTCTTGCCCTGAAGTTTTGTTTTGTTTTGTTTTGTTTTTTAGCTAAGGTGTATTTTTAATGAGCTATCCCTTTTTAAAAGGTGAAATCTTTCTAAACAGGGTTCAAAGATGAGAGCTGAAAAATCGTGGCCTTAACAACTGAAAGCTTTACCAGTGTTCATGCTGCTGGGGTGTCAAGAGTGCAGGTTGGCAGCCTGGCACCTCCTAGCAGCTGTCTCATTCTCTCGTCTTGCTGCGTCCTGTCTATGGAGTCCTCAGTTACTCTGCCACTATAGTGGTGGAGGAAATGCACTTTTATATAGCTGCGTTACTGGTGATTTCAATTTAAAAATCCATATTCAAAAATACCCTTACTCATCCTTGCATCAGTGATTCTAATGTTCAGCTTTGGCTTAGCCCTACACTAGTGCTACACTAGTGCTGAGTGTATCTTGGCACAGAGATTCATACTGGCCAAGTAATGAGAAGAGGGATCAACAGGACTTCAACCCCAGAGGCATCTCCAGCCTCGAGCTGCCAGGTCCTATCTCTGCGATACTCCTGCTTCTCTCGGAAACCTTCCCTGGTTATGCTGTGAGTGCTGCTGGTCCCAGTTCTATGTAGCTTTCCCTGTCCATGAGGGCCAACAGCCAAAGGCCCCGGCCAAGAGTGTTTGACTGGTTTTGGAAGACTCTGGCTTGAACGTTGAACGAGGCCTCCTGAACTTACTGGGCCTTAGTCGCTGCTAGTACATATATTAACCCTGAGGTATTAAACTTTTCTTTTGAAAGTTTGGCCAGTTTTCAAAATATGCACGTTGAAAGAAACTTGTACCATTGCTTTTTAAAACACCCAACTCTGAGATGAACAATATGTACTATATAGTTATACTCAGAGATTAACGGTCTCAATCATGTGTACTGATTTTCCAGACATTTAATAACCACTACATTTTTTGCATTAATGAAATATGGATATATGTGTAAAAGGGACTAATTTTTTTACTGCAACAGCCTGTTTTCTTTTTTGAATAATGATACGTCCTCTGTGTTGCTGTAGATTTATACATTCTCTTGCCTAAATGTGTATAAAATGTGCTGATAAACCGGAGTGCTACCTTTTAAAGATATTTCTGTGATTTATAAGATGTATGCTAATATGAGTTTGTGCACAGTGTTTAAAGGAAGAAAAATCAGAAGTGTTTCCTTGTCCCCCAGTCTGTGACATGTTTCATATGGAAGTTTTCTAGAAAAACTCAACAAAGTCTTGGCAGACGACCATGTGAAGCATGTGGCCAGTTTGTTTTTTGTTACCTGAAAAGGGTCACAAAAATGTAGGGCTTAGGTAGCTTAACTCTTTAATCAGAAAAGATAATTATGATTCAGAGATGAATTGAGATGGCCGGTACAAACATTGTTCTTTCAATGTTCACAGGGTAGGATGGGGTTCAGTCAGGGATGAGGCTGATCTGCCCTTGCCCTGCCACACCCGTTTCAGTAATAATCTTGCCTGTTACTGCATTGAAAAATCTTAAGATCATGTTTAAAATATATTGATTCAAGCTTCTGTTTCTTCAGAGTCCAGGTATAGCAATGGTACTGCCCAGCCATGGATTGGGGAACATTTTTTTGAGTTCTGCATTGGTACATGCATGTAGACAAGGAATGGGCATCTTTCTGCAGTCTTCGGAGATCTCCCTGGCCCCGCTGATGCTCACAGGACTGTGCTCAGCAGGTTCCTTGAGGCGCAGCTTACCTGTAGGAGTCCAGCTTACACTGCCCTGGACCAGACACACTGTTTGCCCCTCTTGTGCTCCTCATGCTGTCAAGACTTTACTACAAAACTGCCTAGGTGTTCTTACTGAATTTAAATCAGTGGCTTAAGTACTAGTCGCTTAATTTTATTCATTCTGAAAGTTTCCAATTATGAATGAGTAGAGCAAGAAGAATAAACTTCACTGCAACATAATTTGCTGTATCAGTCAACATTGGTAAGCTGAATTTGCTTTTTAACTGCCTCTTACTCATCATCAGACTTAGTGTATTTTTTCTAATAGAGGCACAAACCATGTGCTATATATAAATCAAATGGCTTAAGCTAATCTACCATGATCCTCTAACACAGAGATGCCCCACAAACTTAAGTGCCTACACTTAGGACTCTTTAGTTTCAATTATCTTTTTGGTGATGTCTCACTGAATGATATTATTAGAACATGTGTTTCATTTGGAGTTTTGTGCCTGTGCATTGTCAACCCCAATTAGCAATTTAGTTTGGGCTGGATTAGACTGCTCAGTTCATCTGGCACATTCTCTCCAAGGAGTGGGTTCCATGTGACGTTTAGTCCTCTACCTCAGAGTCCTGAGTCATTTTGACCACCTGGATCAACTTCCTTACTCTCTCCGCTGAATGGGTCACCTGCATGGAGCTCAGTGTGCATGTGGTCTCGTCACTTCCTGATTCATGTTGCTCTTGTTGTATCAAACCGTTTCTGCACTAATCTGGTCCACAGGCATAGGGCAGAGGGAAGGCTTGGGAAGGGCAAGAGCACTGTACTCCGTGTAGGTTTCCTTCACGTAGAGAAAAAGAACACTGCTGGACTATAATGCTTAGCCCTGAAAGGCAAGCCAACCACCCAGGTGACAGTGGCACACACAAGTAAATGTACCCTTCTACCACAGACACTTGCGTCCCTTAGGACGAGCCCCAGAAGAACCACCTGTGGCACCAGAGCTCCCCCTCCAGCTGGGGAGAAGAGTGAGAAGAGAGGAAACAGCTTGCCAAAAGCATTTGGAAGCCACACTTTCACTTTATGAAAGCAATTTAGTGAAGAGCTGAGTGTTTGATCAAATGCAAACTAAATTCCCAGAAGTTACAGATGCCTTAAAGACTTTCTGTGGAAGATTGTCACTTGTATAAATTTTGTGTGGCACAAATTAATATATTAACCTGTAACAACTGATGACATTGGTTTTCTGTAGCTAGGGAGTCATGAGACTGCTCAAGTTACTGACTTGCTTTTTGGGCAGCTATGTGGAGTTGGCTGTTCTGTGACATCCTTGTGGTACCAAGGGCAAGGGCAACTACAGTTGGGCAGAAACTGCAGGCACATATTTGGGTCAATAATCTAGGCTTCCAGACTATTAAGGGTGGCGCTGTGTGGGATGATGGGACCGTGGTGTTTATCAGCATTATTTCTTTGGAGTCTGTAATGGAATGTATTTTTCAAATACATACTGATATTTGCATTTTCTGTAACAGTTCATTAAATAAAATGAGGTAAAGTTATACATTTAAAGTGGAAACTTTAATAAGATATTTGTAGTTACTTCTGATGCAGAAGTACCAATAAACATTAAAAACAAAATTTTAAAAAACTCTTGATATGTAAATAAATTTCTTTATCCTCTAGTAAAGTTTGAATTCCCACATTTTCCTAAAACAGACTGTTGACAACAGTCAGAAAGTAGCCATTTTCTGAATAGCAAGCAGCTGCCTGGACTTCCTGTGCTGTGGGGCTAGACTTGAGCTCATGGCGATGTGTGGTATCACAGATGCAGTCTCAGCCATCTGATGCCTTGTGAGTTCTCCAAAGGATCCTGTAAATAACCCTTCGGACTTCATCATTTAGGAACTACTCAAGAGGATCCATGGTGAGCTGCTTGCGTGCTGTGCTCCAGGGGACGCTAAGGAAGGTTTTAGGCCTTACAAATTTAAAATCTAGTGTTTCACAAAGCCCTTGTAGAAACTGTATAAATCTAGTAACTCACCTGGCCTTCAAAACACCTCTTTTAGGGCTGGGGATTTAGCTCAGTGGTTCCGGCACCTGCCTCGCAAGCGCAAGGTCCCAAGCTTGATCCCCAGTACCAAAAAAAAATAAAATAAAACACTTCTTTTTTTGTCGTTTTTTGGGACAGGGTCTTACCGTGTAGTTCAGGCTGGCCTCAAATTCCAGGAGATTATCCTGCCTCTGCCTCCCAAGTACTAGGATTACATGCATATGCCACCATAGCCAGGCACAAACACCTCTTGAGCTAACAAAATCCCTTTACCCATTTTCTATTTTGCCCGACCCTAGTTCAGCCCAGCTGTGGTAATAGATCTTTCTCAAGTGGGTTCTTTCATAGTTAAAGGCACTATTAACTACCCCAAGTACTGTTAATTCTAATAGCCATCCTTGAAGCAAACAGCGCTAACCATCCTATCACTGGTCATGATGCATAGGACAATCAGCAACAAGGTGGAGGTGGATGTCAGCTTTCATGTTTTTGCCAGCCAGGAAACCACACGGTTTTATTTCTGCCTTGTCATTGATTAGTTGATAGTACCAGGCAAGTTGCCTACTTTCTGTGCCTTAGTTTCCCTATCTCTAGAATCAGAGTGACAGGTCTCTCCTAGCTCACTGGGTTGCTTGGAGGAAAGAGATTAGTGATCAGTAGTATGTCCTTCCTTCTTCCAAATACACAAACCGCTGGGCCTCTCTGGGGAGAGTTGATGGCAGCAACACCCATTCAACAGAATCCAGGGGCTCTAACAGAATGATGCACTTTCAAGGATGTGGATCCAGCCCAGAGCCTTCATTCTCAGGGGCACAGCCCCAACCTGTCCATAGGGTTGAGCTTGCAGATCCCAGCTTCTAGACCAAAGCAAGGGATGGGGTGAGGTCAGGCAGGCTCACTTCACTGTGCAGTTGTGCAGTGGCTGAGCTGTGACCATGTTCCTCATTCTTGATTCTGAGTTTGAAGAAAAGTGGAAAGGCAGAATCATAAGGCAGATGTTGGGATTCCCTTCAAGATGATGGAGGGCAGCTGCCCAGCCTTTGCTCACTGGTATGAATAAAAAAAGCTCTGCTGGGCTGGGGATTTAGCTCAGTGGTTTCGCCGCCTGCTGCGCAAGCGCAAGGACCCGAGTTCAATCCCTGGTACCAAAAAAAAAAAATAAAAAAAAATAAAAATTAAAAAATAAAAAAAGCTCTGCTATGTTGTGCTGGCTGCTTCTGTCGCTGCTAACAGCTGTAATGGCTGCCTGTGATAGGAAATATGGTAGCTACAGAAATTCTACCTATAGTAGAAGAAAGAGGTGGGGGATCTTTATGCCCCTTTTCTGAACCATAAAATAGAAATGAAAAGGCTGCCAGAGACTAAATGAGGATTAAGTTCTTGGACAGGGCCTGCTTTGGCATAGTTTCCCTACATATTTTCTTCATTGCTGGCAAGTCTGAGTGCTTAGCCTGCGCTCAACTCTAGCTTGGGAATAGGCTGCACAGTTTTGCTTGGACCACCTCTACTGGAGACAGAAGTGGCATTTCTCCATAGCAATTACCAGCCTCCTGTGCCAGAGCCCTTTCCACTATTAAAATGACAATTCATTCTTGCTGACTCATGTGCTCTGACATAAGGAAAGCTTTTTTTTTAACCATAAAGTAAGTATTGGCATAAAGAAGAAATGAGTTCTCCTTGAGTACAGAACTGAGCAGGTGCCTGAGGCTGTCAGTCTGTCCTGGGACACAGGTTCAGAGGTCTTGCTTCAGTCAGACAACAGGTGAGCACCCTCTAGGTACCGCCCAAGTCCAAATATGTTTGGGAAGACTGAGCCCACCTTGTTTTAGAAGGGTCTGCACATCTCTAGACCTGACCCTCACACTATCTCCGGGTTCCCACCCAGAGAGTGCCCTCTTGGGTACTCTAACCAGGGATTTACTTCATACCGTACGCCCGAGGTCAGGAATCTCACTTTCCCCAGGCCTGGCATATATATATATATATGTAGTCACTTAGTAATATTCATTGGAGAGAACCAGAGCAGTGACAGTGACCCACTTCCAGTTAGCCTAAAGTTGAGAGCTACTTCTACTTAACAGAGGAAGTCTTAGGCACTGGGTGGAGGGCGGTCGAACTAAGTGAACAAGGTCCTCCATTTGAGCTCTTCTGCTTTCTATGTTTCTGCCCCAGGGAGTGCAGAGACATTCAGAAATGTGGAGGAGTAGAAACAGCACTGAATCAGGAGTCAAGAGTTTGCTGGGGCCAGGCATGGTAGTGCATGCTTGTGATCCCAGCACTGGGGAGGCTGACGGGGGAGGATCACTGTGAGTTTGAGGCCAGCCTGAGATACACAGTGAGTTCAAGACTAGCCTGAACTACAATAGTGAGACCCTGTCTCAAAAAAAAAACAAAAAAAAAGTTTGCTGGGTGCAATGCTGCATGTCAGGAATTCCAGCTATTTGGGAGGCTAAGGCAGGGGGATCCCAAGTTCAAGGCCAGCCTAAGCAACTTAGCAAGATTCACAGATACAAAAGCTTTCCATTTCCAGAATGAGCTTGAGCTTGTCCCATTTTATTATCACCATTCACAGTACTGGCCAGCTGTAATCAACTCAGTGGGCACTGGATTGTAAACGTGAGTTTGCCTTAGGGTAGAGGTTAAAAAAAAAAAAAAAAGGTTGTAAAAGTCAGGTATCACAAGCTTAGTGGGGACTTAGGGACAAAGTTACCTTATGCTGTTAATATGCACAGCTTCTTGTGACGTGTCTTGCTCTGCTGAGATGCAGTCCCTTTCTGCTACTGCTCCAGATGCCCTGACAGGGCTGGGGTTATGAGCAGGGCTCAGACTAGCAGCTGGTCCAGGCCTGGTAAGGAAGTGGCTAGAGCTCAGAGACTTTTCCTTGTTTTCTAGTTATTTCTGAAAAGGTTGTATTTGTATCCATTAATATCTGAGGGTGCAGAAGGAAGACATAAGTGGCCACAGGGAAACAGTGTCAGAACAGGCTGATGAGTACCTGTAGGCTGCCCAGCTTTTGCCTCAGCAGAATGAGTAACCCATGGTGAGGTACATTTGCAGGGTGTGGCCAGAGTCCTTCTGGAGTCTAGGCTCCGTTTCAGGCCAGGAGACACCCTATGGCACGAGTATCAGGGCCTATAGAGTTCCATGTAGGGTAGTGTGTTACCAATGAATAGGGTACCAGCTTAGAGAGGGAAAGAGCATGTGATGGCCAGAGCTGGGCAGCCTGGGTATTCTGTCAAGCTGGGGTCATCCAGGTCCCCACGATTTCTGTGTGTGGGGTTGTCCAGAGTCTGGTCACTAGGGGGGCCAGTTGTTCTCACACACACGCAGCGGGGCTCTTTGGACCCAGGCTTATACAGCTTCCTGGGGACGCCAATCCAGTCTCTGCTCACACCTCCACTGAGAACAGAAAGAGAGGACTTCTTAAAAGCATTAATTCATGATTCTCTCTGGGGAAGAAAGAGGTAGCAAGCCAAACCTATGAAAAGGAGAAGCCATGCCACTTCCTGTCTTGGTGTTGTCTCAGACGGGCAGCATCCAGCCTAAAACTTACGCTCTCTCCTGACTTCCTCTAGCTTTCCCACACAGCACCAATGTTACTGTTCACAGGCTGATGGTAGAGTCAAGGTCTCTTTCATTGTGCTCCCCAGCCCTGCTCCCTCAATTAAGGCAAGGGAAATGGGTGAGGATACAGAGAAGCTGGGCCTCCAGAAAGCTCGTGGCTTCGCTTGTATGCTCTTGTCCACACAATGAATCAGCTTCCCTGTAGAACAGAGTGGGGTGTGGCCCTGCTACCCTTCGCAGTGGCAGACATCCCTATTTCCCCCTCAGTGAGACCTGGACTCTTACTTTGAGGACCGCTGTGATGGTCAGTTGACATGTCAACTTGACTTGAGTAAGAACCAACTCAGTGAAGCAAGCCCTGGGTGTGCCTGCAGATGATCAACATGTAGGCTGCAAACTGGGGAAAAGCCACATCTGGAGGGGCATCAATCAACAGGCTTGCAGCTGGGATGGAATAAAAAGGGAAAGAAGACCGTCTGCCCTCTGCTTCTTTGGAGAAGCTCCGGTTTTTGAAATTGCCTTTGGATGTTTGTCTCCAGTTCCTTCAGCCTTCCAGTGCAGACCCTTCAGCTTTCCAACACTGACACATAACAGGACTGCAGTGAGCTCTACGCTTTCTACCTTCCACTGGCTTTTCAGGCTCTTCAGCAATCAGGTGACCCGACCATTCTGCACTGTCTCACTCCTGATTCCACAAGCAGCCATTATAAGCCTACCTAGTAAATCCTTTATACAATCATATATTTTTATATTAAATCCGTTTCTCTAGTGAATCCTAATATATTTCACCTCTCCTTTTTTTCCCTAATACTAGAAATTGAGCCCAGGCCTCGCACAGGCTAGGCAAGTACTCTAACTTTGAGGCTAGGAGGTTTGTCCAATTTCTAGTTTCTTTTGCCCCCTTAAGAGCTAAAGATTTCAGAGGCTCCAGTTGAAGTTTTAAGTCAGGCTGGCCTGATAATTAAAGCAGGAAAAAAAATCTATTTCTTCAGCTTCCCAAATCAATCTGAAATAATCCCTGTGGGATCATTTCTAGTCTAGCTTACTTCACTTTGTTCTTACATGAAAAGACTTTTCCATCTAGCCTGCACTTCCTGGAATGTCAGAATGTGCAGTGCTTTTAAAACAGCACCTGCAGGCCTCGTGCCATGGGCCCACCTCCCCATCCCTCTCCTCTGCAGGCAGGAAGGATTTGTGCTGAGAGAGACAGGAAACCCTGGCTCAGGGATAGCTGCACAGGCTGAAGCAAACAGGAGATAGTACTTGTGCTTTCTCTTTCCCAGACTAGGAATCTTCCTTCAGCAGCATAGACTGGGAGAGGGGAATGCCCAGGTCTCAAGACAAGTTTCAACCCTAGTGTTTTCATTTAGTTGTCTGGAGAGAGGTGACACCCTCAGTAATTTTTAAATTCCCCTAGATCTAACATGAAGCCAAAGGTGAGAGTCATTATCACAGCGCAAAGATATTGTGAAAAACTTAGTAATTCATGGATTTCCTGAACAATGTAGACAGGATGGCCTGAAAGTTTTGATTTGGGAGACAGGTGAAAGGCAGCAGAAGGGAAGCCTTCTTACCTCTTCTGGGAACACCAGAACCGGGTGCCCTTGGTGGCACTCCACTCAGCATTGCATGGTGGGAACTTCTGCTTCTCTTGCTGGGCCTGTTTATTAGCCTCCAAGCCTTTGGCCATCATGGCTTCTACCTGGATCAGCTCTGGGGTGGGCAGCCCGTCCTCTCTGTAGAACCTTCCTATCACCCTTCCTGTGGGGACAGAAGGCTGAGGTCAGAGTAACAGTGGGACTGATGTATGAAGAGATGCCGAGCTCTGTGAGCAGCTGGAGTCAGGCTCAAATTCCCATGGGTTTGGCCTTCAGGGGTCTCCAAACAGCCTGCTGTGTGTTCCCTTACTAAGAACTTATATTAGGGGGTCATTTTTCAGGTGTGTGAAGCTGGGGATGGAACTTAAGGCCTGGCACATGCTAGTCAAGCACTTGAGCACTGAGCTACACCCCAGCCCTAGGGGGACTTCAGTGCCTTCTAGCCCAGCCACTCAGCACCTTAAATGACTCCAGCAAAAAGCTTCCCCATGGGTCCTCTGTACAGAAATGATCAGATCTTCACTTCCAGTCACTGTTTCTCTGAGGGTGGAGCCATGTGTGTGATTCATCTTACTGATGCTCTGCAGTGCTTGGACATACATGAATAAATGATGAAGGAATGGCTTATTGGTTCATATATTTTTATGGCTTATTTCTTCCCAATGTCAAATTGTTTTGCCTTATGTAAGTCTAAATAAGTCATTCCTTGAGCTCTTACTCAATTTCGGGCACTATGCTAGCACTTTACCAACATTTTTAATCCTCACAGCAGACCTATGAGAAATAATTGTTCTCATATTTGTAAGAGAGAAACCGGGAGACTGAGTAACTGGGGAAGTCAATGAAGTTGGTAAGTGGTCTGACTCTGTTACGGTTTAGATCTAGAATGTCCCCCCAAAATCGCATGTGTGGGGCTTTGGGAGAGTGGCTGGATCTTGGGGGCGTTGTACTCACTAGCGGATTCATCTACTGGTGAGTTCACTGGTGTGCTGTTGTGAGGTGGGACCTGGCTGGAAGAGGCAGGTCACTGGGTGGTGACCTGGAAGGGTACACATGTATGTTGCACCACCACCACCCCCGGCCACCTTTCTGGCCACCATGATGTGAGCAGCCTTCCTCTGCCAGCCCCTTCCACCATGCCTTTCTACCTTGGAGCCAGCTGACCATAAAATGAAAACGTGAGCTAAAAAAAACCAAACCTCTCCTTTAAGCTGTAGGTGTGGAATATTTTGTATTTTCTGGCCCAGTCATTCAGTTTCACACACATTAAGTGGAAACTTGTTCTCATTTAAAATGCCTGTCAAAATTTCTTAGTCGAAGCTATGGAGGCAGCGACCAAGTGGTCCACAGCCCTAGGCCAGCACCAGTCAAGGATCAGTTTTCCTGGGTGCAGGGACCTAACATGTCCAAGCCCTGAGGGCCCAATGGCCTCACAGGAAGCACCAGTCACAGGGCAAGGGAAGCAACAGAAAGCCCTTCTGGGAGGCTGGATTAAGTAGGAGGTAATGTGTACATTTGCCCCCAACCATGTGGGTCCAACTTGAGACTGGCAGAACTGACTGGGATTCCAGTGGCACGTTTTAGCAAGTCCATGAATCCATTCAAGCCCCTTCCCTGACTTCCCCAAATCTGTCACGTCTGTCCTGTGTTATCTGGATGAACCTTGGATCTCTGACTTCTCCTTCACATCCAAATATATACCTTCCATGATTCATGTCTACCCATTAGGAAACCTTGTCCTGTCTCTAAACTATATCCCAATTCTGTCTACTCTTCCATTTCCACTGTTACCATCCTAATCCTAACCAGGCTATATGAAATAAGCCTCCCAACCAGTCTGTTTCTGGTTAGCCCTTCCTATAGATTTCTCTCCACAAAGCAGCTGAGTGCTCTTTTAAAACATGAGTCATATGTCATTTCCATTCGTGACCAAAACCCTCCAATAGCTTCTTAAAGCACATGGATGAAATATAAACTTTTAAAAATTTTTGTTGTTTTTTTGAGTCAGGGTCTCATTAAATAGTCCAGGCAGAGCTTGAACTCACTGTGTAGCCAGGCTGGCCTCAAACTCTGGGGGATCCTTTGGTCAAGTGCTGGGATTACAGGCGCATGCCACCAGCCTGGATTTTGTTGTTGTTGTTCTGCTTTTTGAGACAAAATATAAACTTATCTGGGCCTCCGAGGCCCTATAACCATTTGACTTGTGGTACTGAGGCCTGAACCCAGGACATGTTAGACAACTACTCTACCTCTACCACTGAACTACATCCCTAGCCCCCCCTTTTTTGATACTGGGGGTCGAACTCGGGTCCTTGTGCTTGTGAGGGAGGTGGTGGAACGACAGCTAAATCCCTGGCCCCTAGCCCTTTTTTATTTTGAGACGTCTCACTAAGTTGCTTAGGCTGGCTCTTCAAACTTGCCATCCTCCTGTCTCAGCCTCCTCCTGCCTCAGCTGAGGTTACAGGCATGGGCCATGGTGCCTGGCTCATTTGACTTCTGTTTGGTTCTTCCTAAGCTACTTCCTCTCCCATTTACAGTCAGCTCCAGCACATTTGTTTCTTCTCTATTCCTTGACCATGTTTCACGGCTCCACACCTTAGGCACTACTCCTCTCTGAGCCTGGAATTCTCTTCCCAAGTCACATCACAGACTGATTTGGAGCCCTATCTGGAGTTGTTTGCTGTGCTTACTTGTTTATAATACGACTCTTCCAACCAGGCCAGCTCAGAACTCAAACACCTTCTATATAGCATTCATTCAACTTGTTGGATGAATGAATGGTCCCAGGCCCTTAGTTGTTGGGTGGCACAGAACTTTCAGTTACCCAGGGGCTCCATATTATATAGTGACAAGTGTGTCTTGATGAGTTTAGACATGAGACTGGCCAAAGGACAGGAGAAGAGGGGGGAGGGGCGAAGGCAGAGAGAGAACACAAAAAGCGGGGGGGGGGGGGAGAAAGAGAGAGAGAGGAGAGCTGTATCATGAAAACAGTGGTTACTAGCTGGTTCTCTAAAGCCAGTTCTGTATCCAGAGCACAAATGTCACCTCATTTTCCCTTGAGGCCCAGTTGTGTGACTCCACCATGGCTTCCTCACTACCTTCAATTCAGTCTGTGTCTTAACAATACACCTTCATCCTGATATGTCCTGAGGGTTTCTGATGACCAGAAAAAAACCTCACCTGGTCCTCATCCTAGAGTGGGCAGGAACTGTATTCTTCTCATCCATGCTCCCGTGAGGACCAGAACCACAACTTACCAAAAGCAGACATTCAAATATATCCTGAGTTTAACTAAAATCCTTCTCAGGCATTTCCAACTATTTGCTCCCTCCACACACACATTATACATTGCTCCAACAAGACTAGTTCATTTGTCTTACCACATCAGGAACAGCTTCCCAAATCTCAGTAGAGTGTTTGCTCTAGAATCTTTTTGCTCATTCTCCTTCTTTTATGTTGAGTTTGCTTTTCTTTATTATTAACTCAGCAATGTTTCTACTGGTATTTGGCAACCTCATGGGAGAAAGGAAGAACTGGGCCTTCTAAAGTCCAGATGGTCAGCTGGTCAGGGGTCAGCTCCTTCAACAGCAGATGTAGCTGCGGTCTCAGGAACAATGTGCAGCAGACCAAGGAAAAAATAAGGAAGTGCGTGTCATAGGCTGGGATGACAAAGGCCAATGATGATGAGATGGGGACTGGAAATGGAAAGGTACGAGGCTTTAGATGTTATGAAGAAAGCCTTGGCCAAGTGGATGTGGAAGGAACTGAGGAGTTAGTAAAAATGGTAACCCCAGAAAAGGTAACCCCAGCAGTAATGACAGAAGCAGATGTTCAGAGGCATCACAAACAGTTCCAACTTAGACCTCTTCAAATGGTGAAGTGACACTGGCATTTCCCATAAGTTGGCCATAAACAAGTGGGGCTCTGGTGAGAGAAGAGAGGTGTAGGTAGATGGAAACAAGGCCCCCAGGCATGCCGACTTCAGTGCCATGTTTAGCATCTGGAACACTTCCTTAGGATGATGGGGGTATCTTTCCATTTATGAAGCAAGTTCCCTCATGTATTACCTACCAGTAAGTAGAAAGTGCCATACCCTACACAGCTAGCTGCAGCAAGTATTTGATTAGCATAAATTCCACCTCAAAAGACACTGCTCACAGGATAAAATAAAAGAGAATTAGCCCAGCATGGTGGCACATGCTTGTAATCCCAGCACTCAGGGGGCTGAGGCAGAAGAATTGCTGCAAATTCGAGGCCAACCTGGGCTACACAGTAAGTTTAAGGCCAGTCTGAACTACAGAGCAAGACCCCGTCTCAAAATATATATATATATTTATATAAATAAAATAGAAGAGAATTATCAAAACTACATAATAATTTAGGCTTCAAACCTTCCTGGCTGTGTGCTGAAGCCAGATGCATAGAACACATTGAAACAAGATAGCTATACTCTTGGGGCTAGCTGTTCAGGGATGGTGCAGGCGACCACTGGCTTTGGGCAACCGAGGCCAAGGCAAAGGGCTTGGCATTCCTCTCCCAAGATTGAGAGTGAGCGAAACGGGTCCCACATCCATTTCCTCTGGGGCTCACTAACAGCCAGAATTTAAAATGAAAAATCCAGGGTAGGGGCTGGAGATTTAGCTCAGTGGTTCCAGCGCCTGCCTCACAACCGCAAGGTCCTGAGTTCAATCCCCGATACCAAAAAAAACAAAATCCAGGGCTAATTTTCAGACTGGTTTTGGGGGGAAGGGACAGGGGGTGTTTGTAGTGCTAGGGATCAAACCCAGGGACTCACACATGCTAAGCCAAGCACTCCCCAGCCCTATTTTTCAGATTTTAACCTTGAGGGCAATCCCTAAAGAATCCTGGCCCCTTGAAAAAAACTGCAGGACAACCAAGTGAAACCTATGGAAATGACCTGAGGAATACCAACCCACAAATACGTAATTCTTCTCATAAAATGAAAGCCAGTTTTGAAGGGTCAGCATCTCAGAGAAGGACAAATCAGCTACATCATCTACCAGGCCTGCTTCAGAGTAGTCTCCGGTCACAAATGCTCTGGATGCATCTCGGCCTGCAGGAGAGAAGCTTACAATAGATTTAGTTGTACCAACTCAAGAATTTGTTTTCTAGCTGGGCCTAGTGGCCCATGCCTGTAACCTCAGCTACTCAGGAGGCTGAAGCAGGAGGATCACAAGTTTGAGGCCAGCCTGGGAAACTTAGCAAGACCTTGTCTCAAAGTGAAAAAATAAAAAGAGTTGGGGATGTAGTTCAGCATCAGGAGTACAGTGCAAGGTCCTGGGTTCAATTTCCAGTATCACAGAATTTTCTTTTTTAATGTATTTTCTGAAAATCATCTCCTGACAACCTTAGCCCCAGGGAAATATAATCCTCCTTCTCTATGACAGTTGCTCCTGGACCTGGAACACACATCTCTGGGGTTTGTCATATTCTTTCATCTTCTTTCAGCAATATTTAGCACAGCTAAATATTCTACTTCCTTTGGCTTCCATGACACTACACTTCTGGTTTTCCTTCTCCTTCTCTAGCTCCTGCTTACCAGCCTCAGTGATCAATTATTATCCATACCCTCTCACTTGACAATCTTATCCACTCGTGAGGTTTCAAATCCCATCTCTGTGCCAAAAATCACCAAAGCTCAGACTTTTCCTGAGCACCAGATCTGTAGGTCCAACTGCCCGCGTTACTCAGCTGTCTCACAGACATCGTAAGTTCAAAATGTCCACAATGAGTAACAGTCACCAGCAACCCTGCCCCCAGAACCCTGCATCTCCTCTAGTGTCCCTATGCGTAAATGACAACCAGTTGTACAGTCTAGGAATGCAGTCCTTTTCACCTCCTGCTGCCCTCATTTGATCAGTGCCCAAGTTCTTTATTTTCTTCCCCACTAGTTCCTATATCTATCTGACTCCACCAACCACCAAGCAAGCACAGGCTGCCATCATCTCATCTGACTTACCGCAGCAGAACACTCATGGGTCTTCCGCCTTCATTCTTGCCTCACTAATCTATTCTCCACAGAACACTAAGACCCTTGCTCCTTTTTTGGCAGCATGGTGATCAAATCCAGAGCCTTGTATATACATGCAAGGCAAGCACTCTCAAACTGAGCTACACCCCCAGCCCCACCCTGTTCTTTTCATCATAAATTCATCAGGTCATAGCTCTGTGAAAAAGATCCTTAGTGGCTTTCCTTTGCCTTGGGGCAATACTCAAATTCCTTAGTCACACAGTGCCTTACACCAACTGCCACCAACCTTGTCTTGTCACATTCTTCATTGTTCACTGAGCTTGTTCTCTCTCTTCTCTCCCACTAGTTTAGGGCATCTGGCAAAACTGGTACTTTTTCCTTTTAACACATCACAAAAATAACTCTTTAATTAACTGCAATTAATGGTATCTACTTAACGTCAATATTTAATGTGTGATATCTATTTGTCTTTTCTACTAGTCTTCTTAAATTTATTTTATTCATTTATTTTGGATTTCTTGTTTTGACATAGGGTCTCACTTATGTAGTTTAAGCTGACGATGAACTCATTATGTAGCCCAGGCTGGCCTCGAACTTGTAGCAATCTTCCTGCCTCAGCCTCCCATGTGATGGGATTACAGGCTTGTGCCACCATACCTAGCTGGTCTTTGGGGGGGGCAGTCTGTTTTTTATTTATTTATTTATTTACTTGGTAGCACTGGGGATTAAATCCAGGAGCACTCTACCATTGAGCTACATCTCACCAAGTTGCCCAAATGGGGTTCAGCTTCCTTATTAACTATCATTACAAGTATGACCCACTGTACCTGGCTAGTCTGTTAAGTTTTATCAGGAAAAAGAAAGCACCAAATTTATTTAATATTGATTCCCTAGTATCTGGTACAATGCCTGACCTTTAGTAAATGCTCAACAAGTACTCGAGGAATGAAACCTATACATTTATAGCCAACTGATTTTTTTTTTTTTTTTGGTATTGGGGATCGAACTCAGGACTTTGCAGTTGCAAGGCAGGTGCGGTGCCACTGAGCTAAATACCCAGCCCTAGCCAACTGATCTTTAAGAAGGGTGCCATGTCAATTCAGTGAAAGAAGTTTTTTTCAACAAATGATACGGAGGCAATGGAAGAGCCACATTCAAAGGAATGAATTTAGACCCTTATCTCATACCATATATAAAATTTAACTCAAAATAGATCTAAGACCTGAATATTTCAACTAAAATTATAAAACAGGTATACCCAGGTATGTTGGCACATGCCTGTAATTTCAATACTCGAGAGGCTGAGGCAGGAGGATTGGCATGAGTTCAAGGCCAGCTTGGACTATATAGTGAGTTCAAGGCCAGCCTGAACTACATAGTAAGATCTGTCTCAAAAAAAAAAGTATAAATTTTTGTGATTTTGATTGTACAAAGAAAAAACAGATAAACTGTACCTGATCAAAATAATCAAGACCATAATAAAATATGACTTCAAACCAACTAAAATTAAAAAAAGAACTTAAAAAATTTTGGTGAGGATGTGTGTGGAGGAATTGAAACTCTAATATATTCCTGGTGGGAATATACAATGGTGCAGCCACTTCAGAAGAGAGTTCAGCAGTTTACTAAAAAGTTAAACAGAGTTACCAGATGACCCAGCAATTCCACTTCTAGGTCTATACCAATGAGAACTAAAACCATATATTCACAAAAATCCTTACACACTAATATTTATAGCAGCATTATCTATAACAAGCAAAAAGTAGAAATAACCCTAAAGGCCATCAACTGAAATGTAGACAAATTGTGATATAACTATACAATAGAATAGAAATTAGCCATAAAAAGGAATGAAGTCCTGGGCATGGTGGCACATGCCTGTAATCCCAGCACTCAAGAAGCTGAGGCTGGAGGATTTCGAGTTCAAGGCCAGCCTGGTCTAGACAGTGAGATCCTAACTTAAAAAAAAAAAAAAGGAATAAAATATGAATAATTATGGATGAGCCTTAAAACATTATGTGAAGAAAAAGAAACCCTACACAAAATATATACTATGTTATTTACATAAAATGCCCAGAATGGGCAAATGTCTAGAAGCAGAAAGTACATGGGAGTTACTAGGGGCTGGGACTGCTATTAGATATGGAGTTATTTTTTTGAGATGATAATATTCTCGAATTAGATAGTGGTGGTGTTTATCAAAGTTTCTGATTATATTTTTAAAGTATACTTTAAAAGGGCAAATTAGCCAAACATGGTGGTGCACACCTGTAATCCCAGCACCAAGGGGCTAAGGCATGATGATTACCATAAGTTCAAGGCCACCCTGAAGAACAGCAAAACCCTGTTTCAAAAAAAAGCACGGCCAGGGATTTAGCTCGGTGGTGCCACAGCCTGCCTTGCAAGTGCAAGGTCCCGAGTTTGATCCCTGGTACCAAAAAAAAAGAAAAAAAAATTTTCTATGAATTGCTTTTCAATAAAAGTAGCTGGGCATGGTGGCACACTCATGTAATCCTGGCTACTGCTGAGGCTGAGGCAGGAGTATTGCAAGTTTGTGACCAGCATGGACAACTTAGACCCTGTTTCAAAATTTTAAAAAAATTTAAAGCCTAGACATGTACATTATACCTCCATGAAGTCATGTTTCAGAGATCACAGCCTCAGTCATTCATTTTTCCTTAAAACCTAATAATTGTTTGTGGAAACCCACAAAATTTCACAGAAACTGCAAATATCCTCTCTTCTGAAGTTGTATCTTGGTGAGAGGTTTGCAAATAGCCAATCCGATAGCATTATTCAGTTCTCATTGCTGCTGACTGGCTGCTGCCCTGTAACCTATCTCCACCTCAGCATTCCCACAGGTACAGGTACAGGTGCTATACTGTGCGTAGCTATCTCAAGTATTCTCGGTTTTGCTCTTCTTAAAGCCCTAAGATCCCTAAGATGATGCCAAAATGTCCTGCACCTCCCAAGGCTTTATTAACACAGTATTTTATTAAATTATATAACCGCATGAGACATAACATATTTAGGGTTTAAACTATAAAAATAGACATTCATAGGCATTTTTCTGACCATATTTGAAATTCGTGGTTTTTCACAATTCACAGTTGCTTTAGGAACCTAACCCCCCGTGAATTTTGGGGGTCCACTACATCTTAATGTTAGAGCGCTTGCCTAGTATGCACAAGACCCTGAATTCAATTTCTAGTACAACACACAAAAAGAAATGAAAAACACTGACTGAATGAACAAATAAATGAACACACCTAGAGACATTTCTTACTCTTCAGCACCTAGCACAAGGTAAGACACATGGTACTGGTCAATAAACAGATGTCTAACGAAAACCTGGCACACAGGAACTCAGTAGACAGGAGGGCACATTGCTGATATCATCCCATAAATGTAAGAGTTATGCCCATATTTGTGCATACATCCATACAGCTGTCCTGCGAACCAGCATGTGGCAGGACAGGGTACCAAAAATGCTCTCAACTGGTAGGTACAAAAAAACCTTGGCCCCAGTCCCAGCGGCGCTTTTAACTCACTGTAGGCCTGGTTTAGTTCCTTCCCCAGCTGGACACTTTAAGTAGCTTGGAGAGAAGGAAGTGACTTGTGTTTAAGTGCCAGAGGCAGTTTCCCAATTCCCCTAAGAGAATGTAAAGTGGAAGATGCTTATTTATTATCAGCCTAGTCACTGACCTTAAGCTTTCTGCCTCACCTTTTCCCTCCAACACTTTTTGTTTTCATTTGGTTTCCACTGCTAAGGCAGTATCTAGGACTAGGCTGGTGATTCTGGTCCTGTAACTGCTTAGTTATGAAAGCTTTAGGCAAATAACATTTTTCAATCTCCTCAGGAGTAAAATGGGAACGGTAGAAAAAAAATTAAAATTGTTTGAGGCCATGTCTTTTTTTTTTTTTTTTTTTTTTTGAGATAAGGTCTCACTATACTGCCCACGCTGGTCGTGAACTCCTAGTCTGGTCTTGAACTCGTGCAGCCATCTGAGTTGCTGAGCGACAGGCATATGCCACCATGATTCTAAGTATTAAAGGGCTTAAAGGACCCCTTTTCCTGAGCTCTAGCTTTAGTCTTTTTTTAAAAAGGCACATGAGTGCCTTTGTACTGGAAATCACAACACACAAACCAAACAGATACCTTACCTTTTTAGAAAAAACCTGGGATGGCAAGAAGGGTATTTTGGGTCACGACATATAGTGGTGGCTGAAATTAAGAGAACTGTGAAGGTAGGGAACTGTGAGCCGTGAAGGCCCTGCAGTAAGTCTTGCACAAAACTTCCTCAGGCTCCCAACTCTGGGTATTAGGTAACGAGACAAAAGATACGCTTCTCAAGCATAGGTCACGCAGAGCGGTGGAGGGAGGGTACAGGTCGAAAGTAGCTGGCCATAGTCCCGCCCAGCGAGATCATAAGAATGGTGCAATCGAGTCCAGTCCGCCACGGGAGTAGGACAAACGTGGTGGTCTGGGAAACAGGTGAATAAATAAAGAAGGCGGTGCAGGGGGCTACAGACCCGAGCAGGTGGAAAAGGCCTGAGTGGCCTCTCTAATACCTGCGAAGCCGCTATAGTGGGCTCCAGGTTCGTAGTGCCTCCGGCCAGAGGACACGTCGTAGACACGGCCAAGCAATGCCAAGTAGAGACCCGGATCTCCCGGGCCGCCGCGGTAGCGGGACAGTTCCTCGGGTATGAAAAGGCGAAAGCCAGCCGAAGAACCACACCAGCCCAGGAGCCACGACGTTATCACCGCCACGGCCCCTACGGCCAGGCTCACCAAGGGTCCACGCCCGCAGGGTCTCCGCATTAAGACATCCGCACCCAAGCCACACTTCCAAAGTTGCCGCCTCGCTGCCCAAAACTAAGATGGCGGGGGCGCCGACCGTGACGTCATCAATGCGACTCACTCAAAATCTGGCGAAAAGCTCACTCCTTGGCTCTCTTTCACATACTTTTCAGCGTAGCTTGCGGACGTGGAGGAATGCTGAGAAAGCGGAGCAACAGTAAAAGACCTTTCCTTACAGTTTATCCGCCCCCAACAAAAATGGCGGCAAGGCAGTCTGCAGGATGACGTAGAGGTTATGACAGACGCGCTCCTTGGGAACTCAGGGTTACACCCTTTGCTGCGGTAGTCTTCCTGTAGGTGTCGTAAGCTGGTGGAGTACGCTTGACGATGCCATTGCGACAGCAGTCCTCGCTTGACGGCCAAGAAACCGGAAGTCGCTCCTGCCGCCGTCGTCTCCTCCCTGTCCCCGCCCGCTGGGTGCTGTCGGAGGTTGACAGGTCGAGGCTGGGAGGCGGCGGCGGCGGCGGCGGCGGTACAGACCTGCACCCAAGACGGAGGCCCCATGGGGAACGTTCCGAGTAACAGCAGTGAAGACGAAGCGGCAGCCGCTGGGGCCGAGGGCTGGAGTCCACACCAGGACTGGGCGGCCGACTCGGGAACGACCTCCGGCTCGGGCCCTGGGGCCCCAGCACTGCCGCCCGCCGCCGCACTGCTGGAACCGGCCAGGCTGCGAGAGGCAGCGGCTGCGTTGCGGCCCTCACCGCCCTGCGAGTCGCTGGTATCGAGGCACCACGGCGCGCTATTGCGCTGGCTGGAAGAGCGGCTGGGCCGCGGCGAAGAGTCCGTCACTCTGGAGCAGTTCCGGGAGCTGCTGGAAGCTCGCGGAGCTGGCTGTTCGGGCGAGCAGTTCGAGGAGGTCAGGGCCGACTGGCGACTCGGGGGCGGGGACGGGGCAGTAAGCCCCCAAGGGCGTTAAGAGGTGGGCAGTTTTGGAAAAACTAGGCAGGAACCGGTAGGGTCCGCAGCTTCTTAAAATAGAAGCGTGGGGTTGCCGGGACCCTTTTGGAATGCGCCTAACCTGTTCACTCCGGATGCTTTCTACGTCTGTAGCCTTTATTACAGATGAAATGAAAAAGCCCAGTCTAGGCTGTTGTTGCTCTGAAGAGCTAAAGAAGCGGAGATGTCTTTTCATACTATAGTTCAGATATTTGTGCGGTTGAAGCTGTATCAGTTACTCTCTGGAGCTTTCTTATCAGACTCTAAAACTGTTTAATGGAAATGATGTTCAAGGATCAAGGGAGTGGCAGTGAAAGCCATTCTGTTTTACTGGCCTGGACAGGGTTTTGCAGAACACCTTCCTAATCCAATGTGAGCATCAGTAAATGTAGAAGGAGATGACTCATACTCTACAAACCAGTCTAGTCTCATCTCAGAGAAAACTAGCGTTCTGGTTTTCATTTAAATCTTTATAAGACCGAAAATTGGTAGGTAAATATCTAGTTTCCTCTGAATATTGTACTTACACAGGTTTCTCTCATATCTGTACTGAATTCTGCCTTTTAGCGTTAGGAAAAGACTGATCCAGGGTCACTCAGTGAGTCATTTCAATGGCAAATCTGGAACTATTACCCAGCCCTCTTGATTTTTACAAATGTTCCACTACCCTTTCCAAAGATCCTATTTCAGCTCCACAATGTTATGACAAAAAAGGTGTTTAATTTGTGAAAATGAATACACTACATAGAATCTTCAGTCAGTGAAGGGTGAGTACAAAAAGCAGTAAACCAAAGCCAGGCATGCTACCACACTCTGGAGGCCGAGGCAGGAGGGTTGCCAGGAGTTCCAGGCCAGCCTGGGCTTAGTCAGGTCCAGGCCAGCCTGAACTACATAGCAAGACCCTATCTCAAAAAACAAAAACAAAAACAAATCAGTAAACCAACAGACCTTGTCATGTGATTAAAAGCTTCTGTATACTTTAAAACCAGAAGCTTTTGAAATCTTTTTTGAATGTTTTCCTGTACATGGTGAGAATATTCAGATAATGTAGTTTATATCCTTCTTTTATCTTCCTTTAAAATGCCTTTAAGTCATCCCAACTCTTAAAAATGTTGATCATATTAATGAAAAGTTTCTATTTTTTTAAATTTCAAGAATATACATAATACTTTCATTTAGTACCTAGGCATATGATGAGTCTATAAAGTAGTGGTAGAAGAAACTATTCAGATCTGCTCAAAGAATCGGCACTTTTCACATTTGTCTAAAAAGTAAATGCAGAGAAACAGTATTTACATTTTAAGAGTGTCTGACAGGAACAGAATTATAGATGAGCTTTATAGAGGTCCTTTAATATAAGGCCTAGAAACTGTTGGGGCACAGTCCAGAAAATCAAGGGCTGTGTCATTATTGAGTTGAGCAAATATTTATTGGGTGCTAATTATTTACCAAGTGCTAATCATTTGAATGACAGTGGATAAAGCAGATACTTGCTCTTGGTGTATGGTGTGGTAGAAGAGACAATTCAATAATTAAAGGTGTGGTGTTATATATATGTTATATATGGGAATATATATGTTATATGTTATATATGGGAAGACATAAGGGGTAAATAACAAGTCTTTAAGCTCATCTAGAGAGTCAGGCAAGATTTGCCTAAAAACGTAACATCTCTGCGCAGGCGCAAGGACCTGAGTTCAATCCCTGGTACCAAAAAAAAAAAAAAAAAGTAACATTTGACTCCCAGTTTTGAAAAGTGAAAGGAGCAGGAGTAGTGTTTTCAGGTAGAGATAATTGCATCCACAAAAGCCCAGAAAATGGAGAATTTGGAAGGCTGGAATGATGTTTTAGGTTAGACAAATCCCCATGTATCCGTGATTTAAGCAAAAAAAAAAAGAAGCTGCTTTCTTATGTAAAAGTCCAGGAGGCAGTTCAGGGAAGATGTGGTGGTTCCAGTCATCAGGATCTTGGCTTCATCCATCTCCTGCACTCTGCCTCCACAGGCACCTTCCATTTAGTGAGCCAGTTGCCTCCTCCTGCTTTCACTTTCTACATTACAATAGGTGGGAAAGGGTAAAGGGAAAGAGTCATGCCCGCTTTTAAGGGCATAGCATGCATCCTGCTGGCCCAGATTTAGTCACCTAGCCATGCTTAACTATCCAAGGAAAAGATCTTTCTTCTGTGGCCATAGATTCAGCTAAAAGTCAAAATTTAATGACTGTGGAAGAGAAGAGCAAATACAGGGTTACAGTTAGCAGTCTTTAGCACACATGGCTAGATCATAGACTGTACGAGAAGGAGAATGAGGCTAGAGGAGTAGGCAGGGACCAGACATTCATTCCCGTTGAGGAATTTGCAAATTAGAGTTTTAAGCAAAGTACCATGATGATTCTAGCTATCTTGTAGAGAGTAAGATGGAGAAAGAGTCTAGTCAATCCAAAGAGATCAGTTAAGAGGCTGTTGTTACCGTCTAGAGGTTTGGTGGGTAGAGCTAGGGAGTGACAAAAGATATGAAGTGGTGAAGTGGACAACTTTGAGAGCAGTTCAGAAGGTAGCGTATATATACGGTCCTCCTCCTCCTCCTCCTTTTTCTTCTTCTTCTTTTTTTTTTTTTTTTTCAGTTTTTTTGAGACAAGGTCTCATTATGTAATTCAGGCTGGCCCTGAACTTGTGGCAGTTCTCCTGCCTTAGCCTCCCAAGTGCTGGGATTACAGGCATGTGCCACCATCCCTGGCTCAGCATAGTTCTTGAAGGCATATTGGATATGGATACAGTATTAGAAGGAGAAGGAAATCAAAGATGACTCCTACATAACTGACTTGAATAAGTATATACTTCTGTGTATACTTACATATTTAATTTTACATTGTTCATTCTACATCTAAGTTCCGAAAGTGTATTATACTATTTTGATACAAGTTTAAGGGTTTTGTAAAAATGAAATATCTTTGTAGTAGCAACTAAAATGATGAATTATTTCCTTTCTTTTTTTTTGGTACTGGGGATCAAACTCAGGACCTTGTGTTTGCCAAGCAGGTGCTGTGCTGCTGAGCTACATCCGTAGCCCTTCCCTTCATTTTTATAAGAGCTAGCATGGTAGAGCAGATTATCATTGATGTATGTGATTGATTATTTTAATGCCAACAGTTTCCAAGTATAACATGTTTGTTCTTTGGTCTCCTAATTTGCATTGCTATCCTTGACCACCCAGCTATCTTGCTTTCACATTCTTGTGACTTTAGTGCCTTGAGGTGGTGTCATAAAGAAGTTCTTGAAGTTGTACTATGGACCAAAGTCTGAAAGGTAATCATTTTTATAGTATGATACACATTTTCTCATGATAGGTGTGGTCCAAGACAAGGACTCTTGGGCCAGGGATTTAGCTCAGTGGTTTCACTGCCTGCTGCGCAAGCGCAAGGTCCCGAGTTCAATCCCCGGTACCAAAAAAAAACCCAAAAAACGAGACAAGGACTTTTTGGTTTGCTCACAGGGAGTAATGTGTAATACACTTCTGTGTGGAACAGAAAGAGTGATAAAATTAAATTCTTGTTTGTCATCAGAAACTAGAGATTAGATATTTTTTGCTCTTAATATAGTGTACTTCTGGAAAATCAGGAAGGCTTTAGGGCAGACAAAAATGCTGAGCTCAAGGTTGATGGCACATAGCTTTGCGGTGAGACTTTAAGATGAACAGGTCTTATTTTATTAATTCACTGTACTGTGAAATTCATTGGGCTGTCAGCTATGAGGAAAGGGCTATTTTGATTCATTTGTGTTCATCATCTTGCTACAATTCTGGCTGGGGGCCAGTGCGCAGGAAGCATTCTACCTGTAGTACCCTCAGTGTGATTTACAAATTAAGGTGCGGTCATCATCTCACATTGAGTATTTCTTAATCAGTCCATAGCCTTTTTTTTTTTTTTTTTTCAGTACCAGGGATCAAACTCGGGACCTTGTGCTTACGAGGCAGGCGGTGGAACCACTGAGCTAAATCCTTGGCCCCCATAGCCTTTTACTAACAAGATATTTCTTGGCATTGGAGGCAACAGTTAAATATAGTTTCTGTGAAAACTAAAAATGATTCTTAGTCACTGTAGGGTTTTAGAAGAAATTTGGAAAAAAGCCTTAAAGTCTATCTTGGTATCATTGTGTTATAAGCATTAATCAACTAATTTGGAATGGCTATGATCCCAAGAAATGTGCAAATAGAATTATGCATGTGTAATTCTCTACACTTCTAAGACAGAGTATGTGTTGTACACCATAAAATCACAACATACTCCAGGCATTATTTATCGTCAGTCCATAGCTCTCAGCTCCCCACTGCCCAAAATATATATCCTCTGAATGGATTGGAGCCCACAGGTCAACCTGATTCACTCTCGATCTTATCTGTGTCTGCCTCATTGAATAAGTCCCTTGCTAACTGGTAGGACACTTGCCTTATCCTGAATATGGATCTTCCATCTCTTATTCTTCAAGATTTCCCACTTTGGCACCCTCATCCGGCTGACTTCAAGCCCACCTAAGGCATGATTCAGATAGCCCTTTGCTCCATCCTAACCCCTTTCTACTTTGTAGGGCCATGCACTTAGCAGTAGTGTGACATTTGAGAAAGGCTTCACTGAACCAAGACATGAGAGGATGGAAGAATTTGCTTGGCAAAGGAAGAAAGGGATATTTCAGTTAAAAGGCAAGGGACATGCAGATATATTGAGGAGAGAGAGAGAATGAATGCAAGCACCTTGGGAATGATACTCCTTTGGCACACAGTTGAAAATCTGAGCTGGTAGGGACCTTGTTAATCATTGCTTGAACACATCTTCCTTCCTCCTGTTCATAGCATCCTGACTGGATATGTAGTTAGCCTGTTAATGGTGCCGATGACTTTATGTTTTATGAGTCTGCCCATTCTGCTTTTCTTTAGACTGGGCTTGAGAATTGACTCAGGAGCTAACCTGCTTGTGAGCAAATCCTAGTTCCACTGTTCTCAAGCCAGGTGACATTAGTTACCTTACTTGACCATGCTGTGTCTCAGTGGCTTCTACCTTATGTCATTTGTGTCAGGATTAATGTGTTAGTTCATGTAAAGCATCTAGAATAGTGCCTGGCACACTAAATTTTCATAAATGGTGTAATGGGCAGTGTTATTTTTCTCTGATGATGTTTACTACAGCTGTGGTGTGACAATGATTTAAATTCTTAGACTAGGAACGTGAGTCTTACAGATGAGCAAACTGAGGCCTCAAATGGATAAGTGATCTACCCAGTCAACAAATGGTGAAACTGGGACTAGATCCAGATGTTTTGACTCGTGATGGAGTGTGTTTCTCTTAAATTGATCCAGCATGCTGTCATCATACCTACGCCAGTGCATTGCGTTCTGCTGGTCTAAGCCCACAGTGCTGGTCTGTGATGATATTGGTCTTGATGATATTGGTCTTCATTCTCATGTATGCAATGCAGTCTTTTTTTTTTTTTTCTCTCGTTACTCAGGACTTTGCACTTGCCAGGCAGGCGCAGCACCACTGAGCTAAATCCCTGTACCTGCAATGCAGTCTTATCTTGGTAATGGTTAAGAAAGTTAAACAAGACTAGATGAGTGTCTGAACCCTCATGCTACCTCATGCTGTCTTCAGGCCAATGTGCATGGATGGAAATCTGCAGCCAGTCAGCCCACTTTTATCTGTAATATGGAACCATACTACAGTCTAACTAGATTGTAGTAACAGTTTTTTTATAGTTTACTTTGTATTATCTTATTCATGATCCTTTGTGTTTTGGTTTTCGTTGTTGTTGTTTTGGTTTGATTTGGTTTTTGGTTTTTTGAGACAAGGTCTCGCTGTGCAGTTCAAGCTGGCCTTGAACTCACTATGTAGCCCAGGCAGGCCTCGAACTCTCAGTGTTCCTCCTGCCTCAGCCTCCCGAGTGCTGAGATTACAGGCATGCGCCACCACACCTGGCTTTGTTTGTGGTCCTTTGGATTCATACAACAAGCTATGGGGAAGAAAGGTTGAGCAAGATGAGGAATTGAGACTTAGGGAGGACCAAAGCTTGTCCCAAGTGTCACACCGTGTAAGTGGTAAATCTGGCACCACACTCTAATGCAGGTTTCCTCTCAGTCTGATCCCGTTACACTTCTCATCTCTCCACGTGATCCCTGCCATAATGCCTGCATTTGGGTGCTGCCTGATTAGTTACCATGTGGATGGCAGAGCACTAGTGGGAAGGTGTTGTTGGAGGAAGGCTGAATCATGAGGAAAAGAAGAGTACAGCAGATCAGGGTACCAACAGCATGGAGGTGGATGTTGGGTTCATTAGTTTTTAGAGAGGCAAACTGTAGACTTGTTCCATTTCATACTATTAGATTATACCTAGTGTATAATCTACACTTGGTTGAATTTTTTGGCCTTACCCTCCAAAGCAGTATGTTTCAAACTACCCTGTTAGTGGGTTGGAAATCTATGAAGTAAGTCTTACATGTTTAAAAACAATGAAGCAGAATAGAGAGGAATAGAAAATACCAGAGTACATCATATTTGATGAAAGAAAGTTGCATTGTTTCATGAAACTTTTATACAAATATATGTATACTGTGTTCCTTATAATACAACTAAATATACTCTTATGGTGAATCAGCCAGTAAAACTTGAGAAGTACTGCTCTGAATTTTACTGGGAAACTACAGGGAGCCAGAAGGGAGCAACTACAGTGAGGTGAGTCTAAAACCATTCCAAATGAGAACTGGCTGAAGGAATGGAGGGGTGGGGGGAGACTCAGAAGACACGATCACTGCTACCAGTGGTCTGAGGGGTACATGAGTCAGATGTGGTCTGAGTTATCCCGCGGAGTGGTAACTTCTGGGAGTCAGATTTCCATTCCTTGTAGGGAAAGAGAGTTATTGCTGTTAGAACTTACCAAGGGACATGAGCTTTTCATCACTGATTTATTTAACAAAAGGTAGCTGACCACTTACAGAGACACTGGAGAAACACAAAGGCTTTAAGAGATTCGTAGGTCCATTCCAATATGAGGGTCTTTATGGATCTGGGATGATTCACCCTCTCAACCCTTAATATTCCCCAGTGGCCCCAGAGTACCCTTACTGTAGTATCTGAGTTCCTCACCCGGTCTTCTAGAATTTCTTTATTCTGAACTCTGTCCATCTCTTCAACTACTACCCCTGCTTCCTTTCCAGCCACAGCAGGTAGTTTATCATCTGCACCATCTGCCGTGTACTCCATATCTGTATTCACACTGTGCCCCCTCTACCTGGGCTGGCTTCTTCCTTTTCTTATGCTTATGAACTCCTAGTTATTTATTTAAGCTCAGTTTTAGGGCTGCTTTCTCTAAATCATTTTCCCTGAATGCCCCATTCCCTCTTGGGCTTCTGGTCTCTGCACTGTCAGTTGGCCTGTGGTTGATAGTGTGAGGTCTAGACTCAGATAGAACAGGTTTCAAATCCAAGCACCATTATTAACCAGTACTAACCATGTGACTTTGAAAAAAATACCTCTCTGCTTTTCACTAGTAAAAAGATAGTACCTATTTTGGGGGTTGTTGAGTGAAGTTGAATTAGTCCATGTGAAGTACTTAGAACTACACATGGTGTGTAGTAAGTGCTCAGTAAATGTTAGCTTCTATAGTAGTTTATGGTGTTAGCTTCTGTTGTTATAATTATCACGTTTATTACACTGTTGCTCTTGATTTACTGATCTTTTAGGCTAAGGTTTCCAGAAGGCAAAGACTATGCCCTGTTCGTCTTTGTATCCACAACCTTAGGTATATGTATAATGGCTGCTTCTCAGTGTTGAATGAATTGCTGTGTGAAGTCCCATAAAACAAGGTAGATATTAAGTAACCAAACATTTCTTTAAGGATAATTATGGAGTGCTAGGAAATTACATATTTTGGGGGGAAAGCTGTTAGTAAAACTATTGTAATCAACAGAATATATTAAAAATAACAAGAATATCATCAATTTTGTAGTCTTGCTTATATATATTCATGATACACACTAGGAATTGCATGGGAAGCTGTGAGCCAGACAGCAGTTGGAGTTGCTGGTAGCACCTGAAAGTATAGAAGTTTTCTTGGAACTAGGACTTGAGTGCCACTTTGAGATTTAGAGAGAGCAAGGCACACTCATAGGGTTGATAGGAGTTAACCTGGGCAGCAGGTACAGAGTCAAATTCTGTGCAAATTCTGTAGACTGTGGGTGGAAGAAAGGGCTAGAGGTAAGAGGTTTTAAGCATGTGGATTCTAGACTAAAAAGAATCCCAAAGGATTTCTGATCAAAGGAAGGAGAACTGAATCTTGGAGCCTTGATTCAATACCAGCTGTAAAACCTCAGGCAAGTTTCCCAACCTCTCTGTACAGCTATGAAATGAAGCATTAATAGTATCATTATGAGAAATTAATGACATATGCTTAAAATGTTTTGCACAGTACCTGGAATCTAGCATGTACTCAAACAGTAATTCAGTTTCCTAATCCACCTATCATTTCCAACCAAATGGGCTACAGCTGTGCTACTTCCTTGGATCTTGAGTCATACAAATATTATTTCCTCAGTATACTATAATATTGAAAGGCTGGGAAGTATTACCTGACTGTAGTATTCATACCACTGCACCTCAAGATGGATAGATACTATGCTTCTGTGCCACTTCCTCCCTTACTTCTTATGTTTTGTTGTGCTTAACTTTTTCTTTCTTGTTTGCTTGTTTGTTTCTGACAGGGTCTCACTATGTAGTGCAGGCTGGTCTTGAACTCACTATGTAGTGCAGGCTGGCCTCAAACTTGCTCCAATCCTCCTGTCTCAGCCTCCTGAGTGCTGGGATTATAGGTGTGTGCCTCCACACCCAGCAAATGGTGTGTTTTTAGTCTTGCATTTTGGCTGAGTATTGACTTTGGGTTTAGAACCCCTCAAGAATGTTAAGCCATTGCTGTCATTGCCCTCTGCCTTCCATGGTGACTACTGAATTCCTCTGAGTCCATTCACTCTGAGACCTTTTATGAGGACGCTTTCTGTTCTCTGTGTGTAGGAATTTTTCTTTCCCCTCATTGTTATAAAATTCCATGATATGTCCTCTTCTGTTGTATAGATTATTTAGCTCCTTCAGTCTCCAAATTCACATCCTTCAGTTTGGGGAATTTTATCTTGAACCATAACTATTATGATTTCCTCTCCTGCATTTTCCATGTTCCATCTTTCTCAAATTCACGTTATAGTACTTGGAAGTTGGACTTCCTGGACCAGTCCTCTAATTTTCCTTCTTTTGTCTCTTCCAATTTCTAACGTTTTGTTGTTTTTCTCTACTTTCTGGACCCTTTAGTTAACTTGACCTTTCAACCTTCCTAATGAGATTTTTATGTTTTGGTGATATTTTAATTTTAAAACCATTTAAATTGTTTCTCAATATCCTCTTTTTAGTAATAGTATCCTGGTCCTTTCATGGTTGCAGTGTCTTTTTTTTTTTAATCACATACTGGTGATGGTGGTGGCATAACTCTGAATATACCAAGACCTACTGTATTGTTCATTTTAATAGGGTGAACTTTATGGTAAGTGAATTATATACCTCAGTAAAGCTCATATTAAGAATATCTTTTTGGGGCCAGGGATTTAGCTCAGTGGTTTCGCCCCCTGCTGTGCAAGCACAAAGACCTGAGTTCGATCCCTGGTACCAAAAAAAAAAAAGTATCTTTTTAAGGGCCGGGGATTTAGCTTAGTGGTACTGCGCCTGCCTTGCAAGTGCAAGGTCCTGAGTTTGATCTCCAGTACCAAAAAAAAAATCTTTTTAAACATTTCTCTGAAAATGTTGATCATCCTTTTGAAGTTTTCTTCTCCATACGTAGTCTTTCTTTTCTCCTAGTTGCTTTTTCTATGTTTCTTTTTTCTTCTTTGCAGTGCTGAGGGTTGAACAAATGGCCTCATGCATGCTAGGCAAGTGTTCCACCACTGACCTAAATCCCCAGCCCTTTTTGCCCTGTGTTTAATATTAAGGCTTTTCTCAAATGTTTAGTGGTTCTGGGCTATCCACTTGTTAGAGAATTAAGGATTATGGGCTGGGCTTAGTCAGTGGTAGAGTGCTTACCTTGCATGCATAAGGCCCTGAGTTCAATCTCCAGGATCACAAAAGGGGGGGAAAAATGTGCAGGTGGGGTGGCAGGGTGGGGGAATTAGGAACCAGGCATGGTGGCACATACCTGTAATCCAAACACTCTGGGAGGCTGAGGCAGGAAGATGTCACATTCAAGCCCGGCTCAAACAACTCGGTGAAACGCGCGCTGTCTCATTAAAAAATAAAAAGGGCTAGAAAGGTAGCTCAGGGAGAAGGCCCTGGGTTTAATCCTCAGTATCACACACACAAAAAGGGATGAAAACCCTGGATGCTGTATGTGCCTGGTTTGTCCACTGGGGAACTTCTGTGGAAGATGAGTTGATTGGGCCCTTTTATTGGGAAATTCCCATGTCAGGATCTATAGGTCTGTTCCCTTGGTCTCACCAGGCTCCTCAGAGGAGACTTTTCCAGTCTCCTGCCTAGAAGGTAATGAGACTGTCTGCTAACATTCTGGGAGCCCTGGGGAATCTATAAACGTAGCAAGTAAACATCAAGCCCCCTGCTTTTAGTATGGCATTCTCACTTTCAGATGTGTCTGGTACTTCCTAGTCAGTCCTCTCTAGAGAATCTACCAAAAATTGAAGAGGGGAATCTGCCTTTTTTCTCTGTGAAAAAATTTAAATATAAGATGGTAAAGGTTAACATAGAATGACTCCCACATACCTATTAACCAGTTTCAATAATTACCAACTCAGGGCCAATTTTATTTGATCTCACCTGTTTCTTCTTTTCCCATCCAAATTATTTTGAAGAATATCTTAACATCATTTTATCTATAAATAAACTATTATGTATTTCTAAGAGGTAAGAACTCTTAAAAACAACAACAACAACAATACTATCATCCTTTCATCTCAAAAACAAAACTCTCACCAGGCGCGGTGGTGTATGCTTACAATCCCAGCCCTTGGGAGGAAGATCACTGAATTCAAGACCAGCCTGGACTACATAGTGAGTTCCAGGCCAGATTGAACTACGTAGTGAGACCCTGTCTCAGAAAAACCACCTGGCGACTCCTGAAGATCAGCATTTATATATATATTTTTAAGATCAGCATTTACAATAAAAATTTTAATTTGATCCCGGTACCAAAAAAAAAAATCAGTATTTATCCAGTAATTACTAATTGCTTTCTAAAACAGACTTTTCACTAATCAGCTCCACTTTCAACAGAACTTGTTGCTACCAATTCCTGCAGTGTAAAGCAGCTTGCTCCTTACTGTTGCCAACTCCCAGTTTAGGATTCCACTTTCTTGGGTCATTGAACTTGGAACTATCCATCTATCTGTATCTCAGCTTCTTTTGTAACTCTTACATCATTTCCTATTCTCTTTGTCATTGTGCTTTCGTTCATTTATTTTTTTCAGACAGGGTCTCACTATGTTTACATTAGCCTTCTGAGTACCTGGGATTACAGGTGTGCACCATGTGCTAAAAAACAAAATACATCAAATCTCTTTATAATATCATAGTAGGATTTTGGAAGGAGAGAGAGGTAAGTACGTTTGTTCAATATGACTTCTTTGAATACTTTTGATGGCTGGCTGTCCACTGTTACTTTGAAGTCCTGAAGGACAGGGTGGACATTCCTTTCCAGAGCCTCCTAATTAATCTTTGTACCCCTCTGGCAACAAACAACTCTACTTTTATGATGAATTCTTCCCTTTAAACTTCCATTTAATGAAGTTAATTTTAACTGCTGCTTCCCTTCTTCACCCATAGCATATATTTCCCATTATATTTGAAGAGAAGAATTCTGTTACTCCCAGTCATTTCTCCTTTGTAAAGGTTCTGTGGTCCAGGCCTGTAGCTCAGTGGTAGAGCACTTGCCTAGCATGCGTGAGGCCCTGGGGTTCAATTCCCAACACTCAGAAAAGTGTTGATATTTAAGAGGTCATGGTCCTTCAGCTGTACCCTATATGGCTGAACACAGTGCACTTTCTAGTCTTCTATTATGGTTTTTCTCTGCTTTCCACTATTTCCTTTTGGTATGTATCTTCACTCAGCTTTCCTAATTGTGTCTAAACAGAGTAGAACAAAAATACCTTCTTTCCTGTTGAGCGTTATACCCTGATTAGTGTAGTCTTTGATCCTGTTAACTTTTAGATAATTTTGTCAGGTTGAATAGAGGCAAAATGAATGCTATAATCTTTCCTTCGCATGTCACTTCTAAGTTCTTTGTCCCTCATCCTATATTCATTTCCATGGTTTGGGGGAGCCAAACATAAGGATTTGCGTTTGTTCCTATTAAATGTTGTACTATTACAAGGTCTACAAGGGGATAAAAATAGGGGTATTGTGTCTGTCATGAAACCTCAATGGGATATTCCCATATTTTACAGAGCAGAGAAATAAGGAAAATGGGCAAGAGTTACAAGGAAGAGAGGCTTACTTGGAAAGAAAGGTAGAAGTCTCCTGAGTATTTCATGGTGAAGAGGTCTGTGAGTGCATGTTCTGAGAGCAACAGAACAGAAGCCATGGTGAGGGAGGACTTGGGATCCAGGGAGAAGGGTACAGTTGCTCTGTGAAGAAGATTTTGGAGGCTCTGACAGTGGAGTCAGGGACACCGGAAGCTTCAGATTAGAGAAGGGGGACACTGTTTGCACTGGTAAGGGCTCTCATTGTATCGGACTCTGCTCACTTGTTTCTCATCTGGGTAGCAGCAGCTTGTGAGTTCAGTCATATCTGCTCCATCCTCCAGATCAAACAGCTAAGGCTTCTGCAGGTAAAGAAACTCACATAAAGTCACATAGGGACAGACCAGGATTCACACCAAGTCCCATGCTATACCATTTTCCACAGATGGTCCCACACAGGAAAGGAGCAAGGTAGATTATATTTGAAGGTTAGTGGAAACAGGTCTGTGAAGCAAGTAAAACAAGTTAGTTTTTGTGTTCAAAGAGTGTTTAAAAATCCTGAGATGCTACCCTAAGCCAATTCTGATTTTTGTTTTGTATTTGACACTCTGTGACCAGTTGAAAAAATTTGTGGTGGATACTTTCTTTTGAAATTATTTGTGTGAAGAGGGGCAGAATTACTCTCATAGAGGAGAGACAAGATGATAAAATTGTATATATGTGTATACTTACATACATATGTGCTATGAAGCACAATGTGCTATGAAGCACGATTTCTTTAAATGATATATGTGGACTCTTCTCTGTACAATCAAAACAATAAAATTTAAAAATCCCTGGTCCTGAGAATTGTTTTAAAAAGAATGAGGGCATGTCTGATTTTCAGACATCCGTTACCTTGTAGGCCTTTGCCCAGTTTGATGCTGAGGGTGATGGTACAGTTGATGCTGAGAACATGTTGGAGGCCCTCAAGAATTCCAGTGGAGCCAACCTTCAAGGGGAATTGAGCCACATCATCAGACAACTGCAAGCCTGCTCTCTTGTTCCAGGTAAGGCTCTTTTGTGAGCGCACACTAGACTATTCACTCAAAATCAAAATGAACTTTGCTCTATTACCAATTGAAATTAGGCAAACTTGTGGGCATCATGAGATAAGCTCCCCCAAAGCACTGAACTACTTTTGGTATGGTTATTTCTTTCATTCTCCATACCATGATGTCATGATGTCTGGGCAGTTCTACTTCTTTTTTTTTTTTTTTTGAAACAGAGTCTCACTATGTAATTTAGGCTGGGCTTGAACTCATTGTGTAGCCCAGGCTAACCTTGAACCCACAGCAGTTCTCTTGCCACAGCCTGCCGAATGCTGGGATTAGAGATATGCACCATAATGCCTGGTCTTTTTTTTTTTTTCAGTCTTGCTTTATAATCCAGGCTGGCCTGGAACTCGCTGTGTAACCCAGGCTGGTCTGAAATTTATAATCCTTTTACCTCAGCCTCCCAGATGCTGGGATTACAGGCCTGTATCACCATGCCCTATTCATTTCTACCATTTTTATGAACTTTTGTCAAGAAACTGACTTCCTTAGTGGATCTCCCTATTCAGTCTCTTAAGAAGCCTTTCCTGTATCCCCTACTGTATATTCTCTTAGAATTTTGAATTTCAGGGCCGGGGATTTAGCTCAGTGGTTCCGCCGCCTGCCTCACAAGTGCAAGGCCTCGCAAGTGCAAGGTTCTGGGTTCGATCCGCGGTACCAAGGAAAAAAAAAAGAAATGCAAAATGCAAAACATTTTTCCTAGTCTCATGGTAGTTAAAAAATATACTTTGGATTATACTTAGCTAGCTTTTATCTTAGCATTTATATATTACTCCCACCTTCATTGGCAGCATGTGAACAGCATCAGGAGCTTTATTTGGATACCTCAGAGAGATTTGGGGGAGGAGAGGAAAGGGGTGTCCATCAGTGAGTCCACTAATAAGTAATACCTATTGCACTACTGTGCTGGGTTCCTGTGGTGAGGCATGACTAGGTAGAGAAAAAATTAGGATCTATGGATCCCACAGTGCTTACATAGCAGGCTCATGACTTCGGACTTTCTAGTGAAAAATTTCTGTCAACACCCAATTTAAAAGAATTGTATTTTCACAGTCCTAGGGCAAACCTTTTTGAGCCGAGGTCATATCTGTGGTGGCATCTTACATTTTCCTGGTCCCTCTCTCTCATATCCTGTCACACTAAAATTAGTTCCTTGTGTATTGTTTATATTGGTGCTTCATAGAGAAACAGCATCTTCACTGAATTCATCGAACCAAATTCATTCACTTACTAGGTGGTTCAGCCTCTAAAAATACTTCCCATTGCTGGAATAAGGCTGTTTTGTTTCGTTTTGTTTTTGGTACTGGGGATCGAACTCAGGACCTTGTGCTTTCGAGGCAGCTGGCTGAATCACTGAGCTAAATCCCCAGCCCTAATAAGGCTGTTTTTTGATGTGCATTCTGAGCAAATTAGTGCAGCTTCAGCACTGTCATGAATGTGAGGCTTGGGTCCCCCTGTGCGACGGGAAAGGGATTTCCTAGACTTTTTAGTCTTTAGTCTTTGGAAATCAGCAGTCTCCAGGGTTTGGGTAGGACATATAGCCAAATAGGCTGCTTTGAGAACAAAATTTCTCCTTAGCTTCCAATTTTACCTTAAAAATGAATACAGAACTTCTGCTCTAGTGAATCTGTTTGTTTTACCATTAAAGGCAACTTCCCTTATAGAAATTTCTGAAATCTTGATCTGAGTGCTGCTTAGGTAGGTGTCTTCAGTTTGTGATTCATGGAATGATAAAATTATGTTCTTTTTTGTTATGTATGATTAATTAGAAACTTACCAAAAAACCATCTCCAAAATTTAGAAATATATATCTGAGTGTCAGGGAAAGCTGTCAGGTTATCCTTGTTTCATTTAATCCCAGCAATCCTGGGTTCTGAGCACTTAGTTCAAAGCATGTTAATGTAGATGAGGAACCAGGAAAGGATTTTATTCAGCAGTAGATGTGATCTATTCTGTGTCTTCATAAGATTACCTGGATAGGACTGGAGATTTAGTTCAGTGGCACCGTGCCTGCCTGGCAAGCACAAGGTCCTGAGTTCAATTTCTGGTACAAAAAAAAAAAAAGATTACCTGGAAAACAGTACATGAGAGGCAGTCAGGGCTGTTATTTCATCCATTCTGGTAGGACATCTGAGTAGATGCTGCAGCCAGAAGTTGCTCTGGAGAAATCACACTGAGGAGGAAGACCTGAAATGATGGAAGGAGAAAGTGAGAAGGGATATTCTCGATCCTTTTCTTTCTTGTGGACATTTTGGTATGTCACCTGGGCCTCATTTCCCTCAACTGTAAAACAACGACACCTATACTTTCCATGCCTACCCCCTCACCTTGTGAGGACCAAATAAAATGATATGTGTGCAGGTACCTTACAAAGTATAAATGTATAACTGTGGTAATGGTACTAGTTATATTGTCATTATTATAGTCTTATGTAGAGTAATATAAAAGTAGTTGTGACTGGGCGTGGCGGTGCACACCTGTAACCTCAGCACTCGGGAAGTTGAGTCAGTGAAAGGTCACTGAAGTTCGATGCCAGCCTCGGCTACATAATGAGATCAAGGTCAGCCTGAACTACATAGTGAGATTGTGTCTCAAGAAAAAAGCAAAGAGTAAAAAGGGTTTTTCTCGAATGCATAAACTTTACTCCTAGCCTATACCCTATGTGCAAAACTTCTTTAAAAACCTCTAGTTAGTATTTAAGTGCTCATAATTTTTTTTTTTTTTTTTTTGCTACCTGGGATTGAATTCGGGTCCTTGCACTTGCAAGGCAGGTGGCGGAACCACTGAGCTAAATCCCGGCCCAGTGCTCATACATTTTTGAAGTTTGGGTTAAAACAATTACTGTTCAACATCTTCTAAAATTCTATTCAACTAAAATGGAATTCTTAGTGGTTCATTTATTTAAAACTTATTTAGATGATAAATTATAACAATTGAAAATACTGATGAAGATTGTTAATGGCTACATTTAATTCAGCCAATTCATATAGGGGAATGTGGAAATTATTGTGGTGGCTTCCCTAAAACACTACAAATGGATTGTATCTCTTCAGGTTTCATAGACATATTTTCAGAGTCAAAGGAGGGCCTTGGTGTTCACTCGTCAATGATACTGCGCTTCCTGCATCGCAATCGGATCTCTAGCATGGTGATTCCCTACCCAATGTTGGACCACTGTAATAACATGTGCACCATGCGGTCTTCAGTTCTGAAAGAGTCCCTGGATCAACTAGTACAAAAAGAAAAAGGTATGTCCAAAAAGAAAAGGTTATATGCATGGAAGATTTATCATCATTTTTCTAAACCTAATTTTCATTAGGTTTTCATCCTTGTCTTTTTTTCTGAAAATATAATAGTAGCCACTTTGTAGCATAAGAATGCCTGCCTGCTTGCCTGCCTTCCTGACACAACTTAATTTATCATCATTTAGTCCTCTGTTCAGGGATGCCTTTCCTTATTATTCTATCTGATTAATGCCCTTCACTCCATTCCACCATACCCAACCTTCTGGTCATTATCAACTTTATAGTTTTGTGGGGTTTTTTTTTTCCCAATACTGGGGATCAAACCGAGGGCCTCACACCTGCTAGTCAAGCGCTCTATCACTGAGCTATATTTTCAGCCCACCTTTGCAGGTTTCGTGGTCTACAAAGCATTTATTATCTGAAGTCATAGCATTATTTACTTGCATTTTATTTGTCTTGTTTACTTCCTTATCCTTACCACCTTATCAAACTGTCTGTCACATAGTAGGTACTCAAGGAGTAGTTGTTGAATAAATAGGGGAAGCCACCATAGACTCATTTAGTGATAACAGGTTAATGATGTCCAGAGACCTGTCTAAGGAGCATAATAGAATCCAGAAATAAGCCCAAGTACACTTGGGAACAGAGAACCAGATAAAATCAGTCTTATAAATCAAGTTGGAAAAGTGAATTGTCAACATACAGTAGAGTTAGGGCAACTGGTTAGCCACTTTGAGAGAAAATAAAACTAGATTCTCATTCTATTTCATTTACTAAAATAAATTTTAGATCAGAAAGTTCAACTAGAAAGAAAATGATAAGAGTACCAGAAGAAAATAGTCACACTTTTATAAAATACAGGACTTTTTTTTTTTTTTTTTTTGGATGGTGGTATTAGAGATTGAACCCAGGGGCCACTGAGCTACATCCTTAACCCTTTTAAAATTTTTTATTTTGCAAAAAAGTCTTGCTAATTTGCCTAGGCTGGCCTTGAACTTGTGATCCTCCTGCTTTAGCCTCCTGAGTAGCTACTGTGCCTGACACAGGACAGCCTTTCCAAACAAGGCACGAAATCTAGAATGTATAAGGTAATTAAATTAGACTATATGAACATTTAAAGTTTTTGTTTGTTTGTTTGGTTGGTTGGTTTTTTTGATATAGGGTCTTGCTATGCAATCCAGGCTGGCCTTGATATCTCTGTGCAGCCCTGGCTGATATGGAACTTGCTATACTCCTGCCTTAGCCTCTTGAGTGCTGGGATTATAGGCATGTACTACCATGCCCAGCTAAAATTTTAAAGTTCTTTCCAGCAAAAAATGTAAGTGTCAGAGCACAAGTGAAATTTTATATTTTATAACATACATGTATTTCACTATATTTTTTCACTATATTTTTTAGTAACTCTTCTCTTGGGAAATTGCTTAACTCTCTTTTCCTTAGCTTTCTCATTTCTAAAATGAATTAATATACAAAGAATGCATGAAAAATTTTCTGGCTCATAGTAAACACATAAGTCAATATTAGCTATTATATGTGCATGTAATGTACACATACAATGTATATAAAATATGTGAATTGATAAAGTGACTAATTACCCAAAAGAAAATAGAAGCGTGACCAGTACCTACTCAGAAACACAAGTGGCTTTAAAAAGCCTTAAATATAATTAAAGAAATGTAAATTCCAAATGTAAGACATCATTTTCTTCTTTTGGCATGGTTTTGCAAACTGACCAATTTAAGTGTTGAATTTATAATAAGATAATGGGGCAATACTGGCCAGTGGGTTCTTTGGAAGGAGAATTTAAGGAGCATTTACTGTTTCTAGTGCCAAAGTGCCAAGCATATTTCTGTTATTATTTTAAATGACTGGTTTTTTCCCCTTTGTCAAAGAGACGTTATGTGATAAGCTGGTTTTTCCTATAGAAAGCCCTGGAGATCTAACCAGAAGCCCAGAGATGGATAAACTCAAGTCAGTTACAAAATGCTATGCTTATATAGAAACGTCCTCCAACCCCGCAGACATCGACAAGATGACAAATGGAGAAACATCATCCTACTGGCAGTCAGATGGCAGTGCCCGCTCACACTGGATTCGGTGTGTGATATGTTTTCATTGCTTTTGGAATGTTTTCTATTTACCCGCCTAGTTCTTTTTTTCTTATCTTGAGTAGCTATCTGTGAAGATGTATTCAGAATCAAATTAAAGGAACCTATAATCCCACTACTCTGGGAAGCTGAGACAGGAGGATCTTGAGTTTGAGCCCAGCCTGGGCAATTTAACAAGACTCTTGTCTCAAGATTAAAAAAAGTTTTAAAAGGCTTGGGATGTAGCTCAGTGTGAAGACCTTGTATTCAACCCACCATACCACACAAATAAGTAAATAAATAAATTCAAATAAAAAGAAAAGAAATCAAAAGGAATTGTGTAAAATCATGTAACTTGGCTCATATATTTATAAAACATAATTTCTTGATATTCTAAAGGAGGAACTAGCATTTGACTGATACTGTGCTGATTTCAGATACTTCTGTTAGTTTACCAGGAAAGTTATCATAAGGGGCAAGTAATTTTCTTATATCTTCTGTGATTATACTTTTTAAGATCCCTTCTGTATATTTTAAAAAGTTATTTTGTGAGTTGGCTAGTTTTGAAGAGAGAATGGTATACTCAGGAATCTTGGATAGTAAACTTTGGTATTTCTAGAAATTCTGAAGCTGCTGTCTAAATTTTCACCACTTCCTTCAGAAAATGGGCTAATTTCAATTGGTGGAAATAGAAATAATTGTCTTGTTTTCTCTTAGGTTCAAATTTGACCTTTAGCCATCTAACTAATTTATAGATGAGTTTTAGGGTATGTAGTTTATAATTTGCTTCTTGCCAGGTAAAGAAATTTTCTTAGAGTGTTCATATTGTCCCTTTCTGTCTATATTACTAACTTTATAGGAAATATAAGATTAATCTTGAACTGAAAAGCTTTTTAAGAATTGGGAAAATCGGGCCGGGGATTTAGCTCAGTGGTTTTGCCACCTGCCGTCCAAGCGCAAGAACATGAGTTCAATCCCCAGTACCAAAAAAAAAAAAAAAGGAAGAATTGGGAAAATCATACGAACTTTGAAAATCATAGCCAGCATTTCAAGTTAGATGGTATTAGGAAAATCAGTCTTCGGGTATACCAACTATAAGATCTTTGAGATGGAATTTGTGGGCCTACCATTTTTTGAACCATATAAACATTTGTTTCTTCTGCTTTCTGTTTTTCAGTTTAAAAATGAAGCCAGATGTTGTGCTTAGACACTTGTCTATTGCAGTGGCTGCCACTGACCAGAGCTACATGCCGCAGCAGGTGACAGTGGCTGTGGGGAGGAGTGCTGGTGATCTTCAGGAAGTCCGAGATGTGCACATCCCCAGCAATGTCACTGGCTATGTGACATTACTGGAAAATGCTAACATCAGTCAGCTCTGTAAGTCAAACAAGGGGAAGTAGAGGAAAAGAAGGAAAGTAATATTTTTATAGCATGAGGACCTCTGAAGTGGAGAAGCTCTTAGTTTTGAGATTTGATTTGCTTCTCCTGATATATACAAAATGGCCATTATTTTGTCTATAAAAATTAGAAAAAAGCAGTGAAGCCTTTTCTTTAAAATATTTTATTCTTCTTTGCTTATTGGAAATTTAGAAAAATAAAAATAGACAAAAATACTCAAAATTCTATACCCAGGGATTGTCACTATGACTACCTTGGTGTAGATCCTTTCAGACCTTTTCTTGTGTTTTTGTATTTATGTGTGTATGTGCATAAACATGCACAGACATACACATATATATATACACACTTTTTCTAAAAAAGGATTATATATAGTTTTATATATATATAGATACTGTATCTTTTTATAAAAATGGTGATATTGTGCTTATGTTCTTTTGTATTTTTCAATGTTGTGTTGTCATATATTCATGAACACCTTTATTTAGTGTTGTAAAAATATGTCTTAATTCTAACCCACCTCTTACTCTTGGACATTTAATTGTTTCCAGTTTTATACTATTATAACTTTCCTGCACACTAGCATTTTGGAAATAATCACAACTCTGTGATTTCTTTCCAGGCTTATTTCATTCATGGAGCCGGAATGCTTCATGTTTTATTTCATTTCTTCTAATGCTTTCCTGGGCCAAAAGAAGTGTTCTTACTTTGCTCAGAGGAACTGAGGCCTAGGGAGGTAGCATCTTTGTGTCTTGCTGATAGGCAAAGTAGTTAAGCTTGTGGAGTAGAAGCTTCCTGCCTTATACGATGGTGCTTTTTTCTCTAAGCTGTGTCCTTTTTAAAAATTTTTTTGTGATACCAGGGATTGAACTCAGGACCTTGCGCTTGCAAGGCAGGCACTGTGCCACTGAGCTAAATCCCCAGCCCTAAGTTGTGTCCTTTTTAACTTCTTACTGTCTGTCTTCTCTCCGACCCAATAAGAAATTGTGACATTTCCTGAAAGTGAGTCATATCTGTGTCATCTGTTTGGACTTGATTGTTAAAGAGATATTCTCGGGCCAGGGATTTAGCTCAGTGGTTCTGGTGCCTGCCTCACAAGCGCAAGGTCCCAAGTTTGATCCCCGGTACCAAAAAAAAAAAAGATTCTCACACTGCTTGTAAGCCAGCTACTGTTTTATAACTCAGTTTCAAACTCAAGGAAGAATTTAGGAAATTCTTAGCATGTCAGGATTTATAAAATGCTCTCAGTATAATTTCCGAGATTCATAAGTTCCTAAGAAATTTTATAATAAGCCACCCTCAATTTTACACATTATCCTTATGACGTCTTATATTCATCAGTATTTTTATGGCATTTTATTATGTACTAGTTCCCCAGCACACCTTATTTATGTCATCAAAAAGTATCTTCTGTAGAATTTTCTTCTTTTTTTTTTGGTACTGGGGATCAAACTCAGGTCCTTGCACTTGCGCAGCAGGCGGCAAAACCACTGAGCTCAATCCCCGGCCCAGAATTTTCTTCTTGAAATGTAAATTATCATTTTGCTTTTAGTCAAGAGCCTAGCATTTACTGAACTGAAGAAGTTAATCCAATACTGAATTTGTTGTTTGTGCTTGACAGATGTTCAGATTAACATAAAGCGTTGTCTTAGCGATGGATGTGACACCAGAATTCATGGTCTGAGGGCTGTTGGCTTTCAGAGAGTTAAGAAGTCCGGGGTCTCAGTCTCAGATGCTTCTGCAATATGGTATTGGTCTTTGCTGACATCTCTGGTGACTGCTTCCATGGAGACAAATCCTGCCTTTGTCCAGACAGTGCTGTACAATACTCAGTAAGTTGCTCTCTGTTTACCGTCCAGTCAAGATGCACACATTCTCCTCCAACCCTGCAGGGGTGTCACTGAGCAGCCTTCTAATGTCGGGCTCTGTCAACAGCTCAGTCGGGCTACCTGTTTTCTGTTTGTACCAGTCAGCTTTCCTTCTTCCCCTCAGCTTCTCTCTTTGATTGGTGTTCTGACCTTCTTGTCCCTCTTCACACAGTTCCTCCATCAGCTCTCTTAAGTCCTCAGTCTCGTGAGCTCAGTCATGCTATTCCTGTTCCTTATCTACTGGGGAACAACTCCACACGTTTACGTAGCACTTAATATTGGATAGAGCATTTCCGAATACTGTATGTTATTTTGCCTATTGACACTGAAATGTTCCTGTCTCAATTATTCTCATTTTATGAGGAGGATATTGTGACCTTCTCTGAGGTCACACAGCCAAGCAGTGAAGATCAGTTTGAATCTAGGTCTTTGGACTCCCAAGTCAAGAGCTCTGTTCACTAATGAGTGAAATCTTTTCAAGGATACTAAACTAATTTGTTTCACAATGTGGAGCACCTTTGAAAATTTTCTTTTAAAATTTATGAGGGCAAAAACTAAGTAGTAACACTTAAGACAAACACAACTGGAGCCAGGGATTTAGCTTAGTGGTTCTGCTGCCTGCCTTGCAAGTGCAAGGTCCCGAGTTTGATCCCCTGTACCAAAAAGACAAACACAACCAGCTTTAGTAGCAACAAAACATTAGTATTATATGTAGGTTCAATAACTGATAATTTTTAGTTAAGTTCTATTGATGTAGGCTACCAAAGCATCAGCCACTGGGAGATTGCTACTATTTTATTCTCTAAACATCTTTTGAGATTGCTTTCACTACTAAATAAAACTTTTCAACAAGTAACTTTGTTGGCAGTGCTAAATCTGAAGTATAAGAGTTGACCATACTCCTTTAACCCTTTTTGCTTTAACGTTATTTTTATAAACCATTCTAAATTTAGAGAAATATGGCATATATAATACAGGAATTCTTATTTCTTCCTCATTTGATAATAATTTGTCAGCCTGGTACCCCGTTGTCCCTGAATACTTAATGAGTATTTCCTACAAACAAGACGACCATCAAGATTAGGAAATTAACATTGATATACATTGCTACCATCTAATCCTCAGACTCCATTCAGGTTTTACAGGTTGTCCCAGTAATGTCTTGTCCCTTTTTTTTTTTTCATTTAAAAAAATTTATTTATTTGCATTTCAGAGAAACTGTTGACAAAGATTAATGGGAAATAGTCTTGAACCAGTGAAAAAAAAGAGTCAACACTACTGAAACACATTTTTTTAAAATTAAACAAATCTCTTAGATGCTGTCATTGATATCAGTGAAAAAACTGACTGCTTCTACTCTGCTAAGCACATGGTGATACATATTCAGTCACCTCTGTTCTTTCTTGAATATACAAAAATTAAAATACCAATTTAAAAAATAATATTTTTCTCTTTAAATGTTTCTCTTTTTTTTGGTATCAGAGATCGAACTCGGGACCTTGTGCTTGTGAGGCAGGTGGCAGCACCACTGAGCTAAATCCCCGGCCCCTCTTTAAATATTTCTTACAGATATGATTTCAGTATTCTCATTTAATAGTGGTGTAGTTTATGAGATTTTTTTTTTCCACTCATAAGTTAAGCAACCCACCCCAAGTTCCCCAAGGGAACTGATATTCTGTAGGCTCATAGTGCAAATAAAAAGTTCAAGAATGCAGCAACTAACATTTCTAAGATATAAAACAGATAAAATTCTAGAAGGTTCATGTAGAAAGCTTTGCTGAGTGGATGGCTACAAAACTAGAACATTGATAATTTTGCTGGTGATATCAGTAAGAACTCCCAGTGTTTCTTGACTCAATTTGCACTCTCATTTTAGGCTTTGTATTTGGCTTTTCCAGTTTCACTGATGACATAAACATGATTCAGATCCCTGAAATATTCATTATAGTCAAGGGCATATCCAACAGCCGACTCATCTGGAATTTCAAATCTAACAAAGTCTGGCCTATATCCAACACTCTGAGAAGTCCTTTTACCAGCAAGCTTGCAACCTTGACCATCTTTAGATTATACTGCCTGACCAAGGAAAGCAATGTTTGCATTGTTTGTTAATTATATCCTCAGCGATCAAGACTTTTTTTTCTTTTTTTTTTTGCTTTTTGAGACAAGGTCTCACTATGCAGTTCAGGCTGGCCTTGAACTCACTTTGAGCCAGGCTGGCCTTGAACTTGCAGTGGTCCTCCTGCCTCAGTCTCCCAAGTGCTGGCACATAGGCATGCACCATCACCCCCAACCAATCAAGACATTCTTTCTAGTTAAAATTGAGAGATCATCTCCACTAATTACTTTTATATCCACTGTTGACTGATCATTACTGTAGCTCTGCACAATATATGTATTGATTATAAAAGGAAAAATTACTTGAGTCTGATAAAATCTACAGTCAGGAATCCATTTGTCACAATTTCTATTGAGTACTTTAATCCAGCAGGTCAGAAAGAATTTATAGCCCTCCTTGAGAACAGAGAGCTACAATGTAATGGCCTCCCTTCTCCTTCGTCAGATCTTGAGCAAGCCTTTCAATGCTTCCATAATTAGTCCATAAGGAATAAACACTTTTTCCAAATCTTCACTGTAATGATCAGGAATACAAAATAAATCTGGGTTATAATCACCACACTGAGGCTGTGAACCACCATAACGGAGCCAACTGGCACAACAGCTGGCAGCAGTCTAAGAAGAAGGAAGCTGGCGGAGGGGCAGAGGAGCAAGCAGAGAATAATGTCTTTCTAATAAGTTTAGAATTGTATTTTATTGTCATATCTATTTAGTTTTCTTAAGTCTAGAACAATTCTTGAGTCTTTGTCGTTTATGACCTTGACATTTAAAAATTACAGATCAATTATTTTGAAGAGTGTCTTACAATTCCAGCTTAGCTGATGTTTAATCATGAATAGATTTAGGATCTACATGTTTGGCAGGAATACCATAGAAGTGATGTGGTGCTCTTATCACATCCCATCAGGTGGGATACAGCTTCACATTGCTCCATTGCTAGTGTTTGTGACATTATATTTGATTACTTGATTAAAGTGGTGTCTGCCAGATTTTTCCACTGTAAAGTAATTTTTCCTTTTATAATCAATACATATATTGTGCAGAGTTACTTTGAGACTATGTAAACATCCTATTATCCTGTTTTTTTAATCCTGTTTTATTATCCTATTTTTTATCCTGTTTTTCTATCCTTATCCTGTTTTTATTAGTAAGGACTCATGGATTCCTGTTTTATTCCCTGGGTTATAATTAACTACAGTTTTGATGCTCATTTTGTCCCAGATTTATCTGGTGGCAACCCCTTTAACCTGGCTTGTGTGTCTTTTTGACACATCTTCCTTGTTCTTAGAACACTTCCTTTCTCTCTTTCTCTCTCTCTTTTTTTTGAGACAAGTTCTCACTGTGTAGCCCCACTGGTTGCAAACTCATAGGCTTAAGTGATTCTCTTTCCTTAGTTCCCAGTAGCTGGAATTATAGGCACACACCACTGTGCCCAACTACTTCCTTAATTTATGGTATATGATACTCAAGTAGCTGAGTGTGGCGTTGCATGCCTGTAATCCCAGCCCTCAGTAGACTGAGAAGGAGGATCGCTGTGAGTTTGAGGCCAGCCTGGGCTACATAGTGAGTTCAAGCCCAGCTTGCACTACAAAGCTAGACCTTGTCTCAAAAAAAGGCCAGGGATTTAGCTCAGTGGTTCTGCCACCTGCCTCGCAAGCACAAGTCCCAAGTTTGATCCCTGGTACCAAAAATCATTCCTTCATTCCCCTGCCCTCTCCTCATCCCCACCCCCACAAGGAATTAATCAAAGCAAGCTTTTCACAGTATAATTTTATCTTATATCACTCCTGGCTTTGGTTTGATTTCATACATTAACTTTTCTAGGAAGGCACTTCAGCACATGCCTCCACTCTCCCTCTCACCGGGATCTACAGATTTCTCAACTTTCCTATCTCCCAACGTTCTAGAAGAAGTGGACAGCTTCCTCATAAGGATAACCAGGTAAAATCAAGGCTGAGATACACCCTTTGTGGGTGAACTCACTATGTAGCCCGGGCTAACCTCAAACTCCCAGCAATCCTCCTGCCTCAGCCTCCCAAGTGCTGGAATTACAGGGGTGCATCACCATGCCTGGCTCTGAAACTTTTTTCTTAATCTCTTAAAGAACACCACTAAAAATGGTCCATTTTTAGGGGCTGAAAAGAAAAATGAAATAATAGTACACTCATTTGAGCTGGATAGCTCACCCATCTGAGCCAGTAGCTTGACAGAAGGAACACTTATGTAGGGACTCTCAGCTGTGCTTCAGTGAGCCCTGAAGACATAACTGTATTAGACAACAAACCAGTCTTGAGATCCAGGTAGATTTAAAAGTTCAGGGTAATGTGTTTAAAAAGGCAGAGAAGTGCCAACTCATTAGCCAAGTCTTCTTAAGGCAGAGTCACTGTAGTAGCTCATTAATTTTTGGCTGCTATGTATCATTTAATATTTATGTAGATTAAGTTTGCAGAAGTGAGAATTTAATTCCCTGGTCCCCTGGATTGATTTAATTTTCCCTTAAGGATTTTAAGAATGTACTTTTGATAAACACATAAAAAGCATATGGAAGGGTAATTTTACTTACAATCATTGGTTACATGAGTTCGAGCTGTGAGTTTTTTCTCATGTTTTTAAAAAGTGAAAATTTTTTTGTTTGCTCTTTATAGCTGCTGTTCTACCCCAGAAGTAGAACTGACTCTTCTGGCTTTTGCACTAGCAAGAGGAAGTCTTGCCAAAGTGCTGAACTCTCTGTGCACCATTACGGACCACCTGGACACACAGTATGACGCCTCATCCCTCATCTCCTCCATGGCATCAGTCAGACAGAACCTGCTTCTCAAATACGGTAATGACCTGGGCACGATGGAAATGCCAGCAGTGGACAGAGCATAAAGCTATCCTCACTGTGTGTCTTCCTGCCATCTTCCTGTCTTTTCAGTAGTTTGTGAGCTGGGTTGTGACAGTTGTGCCATAATTCCTGGGTGATCATGTCCTCCAAGCCCCAGCCTTTGACTAAAGTTGGTAGGGAGAAGGGGGCTGTTGGTTTATGCATGATAGGATCTGCATAAGAAGACACCCAAGGGTCCCGTGGGCTGTGCACCCGGAATCTATTGGCATAGTCTTTTTGGTCTGGTGGCTCTTTGAACTTAGTCTTGTTTGGTGAAGTACAGAAGTATCTCATTGTTAGGCCAAGAAATTTGAGAAGTTGTAGTACCTCTCATCCAGAGGGAGGAAGTTGGCCAAGACCTGCCATAGAGGGATCCTTGGCTTAGAATTCATCGCTCTGCATCCCTATTATAGCTTCTCAGAAGCACTCATGTCCATGCTTGTTACTGCCTTCCCTTCCTGGGCCCAGTAGCACTTCACTGCTGACCCAGGATGGGGCCCCAGGCCTTCTCAGTACAGGCACCCAAAAAGCTGTTCCCAGTGTCCACTGCCATGGCGTGTGAGGGACAACTTACTTTGCTCTCTTAGCCTCTAGTGGTAGAGTTTATGTCCAGAAAGTTTGGTATTAGATCCCATCCTTTTAAGTAATAGAGGCATTACTGTGATTTTCTACCTTTGGATTAATAAGATATCATGATTTATTTTATGTTTAAATTTTAAAGTCAGGCAATTGATCGTTTGTAAATCCAGTTTCCCCCCTACATTTGGAAAGGTATTTTATTTTTGGAGAGGTGGGGGCTCAGAGCATCCATGGCTTGGTGCTTTAGGGAGCTGAAGTGTTTGTTCTTCAGAAAATTTTACAATTCAGATTAGTAGTTGTTGGAACAGGGAATAGAGAGTAGGGAGGAATTCATAAGGCGAACTGCATTACTAGTGATGATCTTCTATTATAGCATAATTGATATTTATTGTATTATTAAAAGAAAAAAAATTTTTTATTGCATACAATAACTAATTTATTAATATTTTAAAAATCCAAACAACATAATAAATTTGGCTTCTTTCCCCCACAGAAATGGGAACTATATTTCAGTAAAGGACAATTTAATTATTTTTACATACTACACTATCGTTAGGTTTTATGGTTCTTTAAAGTATGATACTAGCAAAAATACATTAACTGATTAGTACAGAAAACAGTTTACAATAATGCGGCAAGCAAGAAACAAAAACTCATGAGAAAAAACCCTGGTTTAAAGAAAAATTTCAAATAAACTATCACAATACAATAGTTTATCCCTAACATTAAGCCCATTAATAGAGCACTTCTGTACCTACATACAAAAAATAACAAACTGTGGCATTTATTGCAGCAATACAGCATTAAAGGTCATAATGTATATGACTTAAATACCCCCTCCCCCATTGATATAGTTGCTTCTTATTCCTTAAACATAGAAACTCTGCTCTTCATGGTAGAAAGATGAAGTCTGCTCAGCAAAAGGTACATTCTTATCTTCTAGGATGACTGGCATCAAACAAAGTGTTATCATCCTCATCATTTTGTTCCAAAGGTGTCAATTCCATGTTCTCTGTGTTAGTGTCCAAAACGCCGTACCTCTTCATCTTTCAGTTTTTCCTTCTCATCCTGACCGTCCTGACTACGAAGTACACCAGCACTGCGCCGCTCACCACTATCAACACGGACAGGGCTCGCTGTGTCATGGGCTTGTCGTCCGGGTTGGGGCTCACAGCCTGGCCGCCCCCGACGGAGGCTTCCCCGCCCCGCCCCCCCCGCCCCCCCAGGATTGTCCGCTAGAGCCCTGCCCCGGGGCTGCTGCCATTGGCATTGCCCTCTGAGCCATGAAGTCCTGCGACTTTGGCTGGAGCTTGGCCCGCGACTGCGCCGCGGTGGGACCCGGGGGCAGCAGCGGGAGGGTCCGCGGGCAAGAGTCTGGAGGCCCGGGTGGCGGGCAGCACCGGCGTGGGCCCGCCCAGTGCGGGCGGCAGCAGGAGCAGCACGGAGGGCAGGAGGCGTCGGAGGCAGCAGCATCAGTGCCGGGCCGGCATAGTCCCCAGGCCGTCCTCTCACCATGTCGCAGCTGCCTGGCCCACCACCCTGGCTCCACGTGAGACCAGGGGCGCGCTAGGAAAAGTGGTGGCCGGATCCTGAGCTAAGGCCCAGGACGGCAGGTGGCCGAAAAAAATTTTTGAAGCAAAGCATTTATTGGTACATTTTAGATATGCATAATGATAACATTCATCATAGGGAAGAAAAATATTTTTAGATTATCATAGCAAAAATTAATTTTTAATGTTCTTTTTTTTTTTGGTACTGGAGATCGAACTCGGGTCCTGGCGCTTTCAAGGCAGGCGTTAGAACCACTGAGCTAAATCCCCGGCCAATTTTTAATATTCTTGAAACTTTCAATACAGTGGACCCTTGACTTACGGACTCAATTCATTCCCGAGGGCTGGTTGTAACTCAGCTTGGTCAGTTGCCTTCAAAGTCTCTCTTCTATATTATTTTAGGCCACACTTTCTTCTAGGCAGATCTCAGTGTCCTTAGAGAGACATTGGCCCAGAATCTCTCAATTAACCCCACACAAGAAAGGATGTTGTAATGTTCCTTCCACTCTTTAAGGGTTAAATCTGTTATCTGAGACCATCTGGAAGCATAAGCGGCCGACATTCGGCTCATAACTCAAGACTTTGTTCCTAAGTTAAAACTAAAATTCTGGTTGTAACCCAAGTTGTTTGTATGTCAGAGTGGTTATAACTCAAGGGTCTACTGTATCTGCCTGGAGATGTTTAACAGAAATTGACAGGGGTGGGTTTGGAGGAGGGGAGGATGGGAGACCCTGGCCAGGTTGGAGCATGGGCTGGAGGGAGCCAGGAGAGGTAGTGGCTGAGGACTTTGGGATATAGGGAAGAGTGGCCAAGCCTGGGCCTTGAGGCTGGGAGAGGGGACCCTAGGCCAGCACAGAGATGCTCCTGCCTGATGCTATTGCTGGCACCTCTTCCTCTAGCCCCGGGGTGCGGATGGGGCACAGATCCTCAATTCCCCCTCTGAAGGTTGCCAGATCATATACCTGCCCTGGGGGGAAAACAAAGTAAAACATGATTGAATATATATATATTTTATGTGTATCTTTTACTTTTGGTGTTTTTGGGGGGATACCGGGAATCAAACTCAGGACCTTGCACTTGCCAGGTGGCACAGTGCCACTGAGCTAAATCCCAGGCCTTAGTTTTGGAGATACTGTCTTGCTATGTAGTTCAGACTGGACTGGAACTCACTAGGTAGTCTGGGCTGGCCTCCAATTCATGCTGATCCTCTTGCCTCAGCCTCCCAAGTGGTGGGATTACAGGTGTATACCACTATGCTTGGCTTTTTTTTTTTTTTCCTGTTTTTTTGAGACAGGGTCTTGCTGTATAGTTCAGAATGGCCTTGAACTCACTATGTAGTCCAGGCTGTCCTTGAACTTGTGGTAATCCTTCTGTTTCAGCCTCCCAAGTGAGGGGATCACAGCCATGGGTCACAGTGCACAGCTGATTTATATATTTAAATATAATGCCATAAAACTGATCATTGGCTTCAAAACAGTATCTTAGAAACCCTTCCCAAATGTATTGCTTCTGTGGTATTAGCCCTTTTTTTTTGATACCGGGGATCGAACTGGGGTCCTTGGCTTGCGAGGCAGGCGGCGGAACCACTGAGCTAAATCCCCAGCCCTGTGGTATTAGTCTTTATGCTGTAATGTGCTTTGTTTCTTAACAGTGATTATTCTAGAGCCCTTTCTTTGGAATCATTCAGGGAAATAAGCTGTACTTTGTCTTGTTCAGGAAAATGGAGGGATAATATCAACTTTTGCCTAATGTTTCTGCCCTATTTTAGCTTTTAAGTGGGTAAACTTTTGTCAGAACTCTGAGTAGCCACAGGCACACCCCACTAGTTTTGTTTTTTGTGGGGGTGAGTAACAGGGTTCAAACTTGGGACCTTGTGCTTGTGAAGCAGGTGGCGGAACCACTGAGCTAAATCCCCAGCCCCTCTTTTTTTTCATAGAGGTAGCTTAAGTCTTGCCATCACTTTTCTTTGGTCAGGTAAACCTCTCCAGTTGACTCTTCAGGCTTGTGATGTCAAAGGAAAAGAAGACAAGTCGGGACCTGAAAACCTCCTTGTGGAACCATGGACGAGGGACGGTGAGTGGTGGATGAGCTGTTCCTGCTGTTCCTGCTGAGCTCAGGCAGATGTATGTTTTGACAGTGGCTCCTGTGCAACTTTTGTGGTTTAGTTGTAATCTCTGTAGGTGTTAGTGACCTGTAAGAGTTTCCAAGTATTTGGGAGCATGCAGGCTATTCAAACCTGAAGTTTTGAAAAGCAAAGACTCTTCCTCTTAGACTAGGAAAAGCTATTGTTTTAAAGTTTAGGTTGTCTTTTCGTTGTGTTGTCTTGTAGTATGAAGAAACCATATTGCTAAAAGCATAATTAAGAAGGGCATTTCCCCACACTGTCTGGCACCTGACAATAGGAAGCCTCACTTATCCCTAGTGGCAACATAATAATTGCTGATGGGTGCTTCAATTTGTGGGCAGCACTTTTCTTCATCCAGAGGGTGTTTGTGACCCCCTTCCTCATCCCTCCTGATGGCCACCTGGTTTGTGTCCTACGTGTGTCCCTTTTCTACTCACTAACTGCTTTGAATCTTACCAATTCAATAAAGGAGGTTGAATGTTCCCACAGTTATAAAATACTGAAAGGGCCTGGCCTTCCTGCTTTGGATTTGTTTTCCCCTTGGCTTTCCTCACAGCACTGTAGTCTTTATATATTGGTGCTGCCTTTTCTCTATTCTGTGTCCTGTATCTGTTCTCAGTACCAGTGACCCTTAGGAAAACACGTGTTCCCGGTTGCACCCCCATCCTTGGTGGTCCTCTTAAGCAATTGCCTTGTACTGGAAGTTTCTCTATAGTCTTCTTGAGAGCTCAACCTAGGCAGAGAAGTTTCCTTCACTACCTCTGTTGCCTGCAATACTGGAAGTCACAACAGGCCTTGTCACTTGCTATGCAAAACCATGGGATTGGGAGGAAACTGTGGCAGCTCTTGTCCTTTTTTCTCTCCTCTTCCCAAGAAAAACAAGACCACTTTGCTAGAGACCCTCTGTATTTTTCAGTCACTCTGAGGAATTGGAATTTTTGTCTCTGGAGCATGTGAAGGCAGAATCTTCTGACCCCAGAGTATGGAGTCTTATCACTGTGCTGAGTCTGACAGAACCAGAGGGTTGTGTTGGGCTGGGTTTGGTTTGGTTTGCTTTTTGTTTGTTTGCAAGACAAGATGCATTTGTCAGCTCTTTTGCCTGATCTTATTTGAATACTTTGTTATTCTTCCTGTGTCTTTCACCTGTCCACCTCTCCTTTTGCCCCCTCTCGCCGCATGGGTCGATTTTTAAAATCCAGCTCTAGCCAATGGATTTGGTTAGGTTTGGTTTGGTTGGGGTTTTTTGGGGGTTTTTTTGGTACCTGGGATCGAACTTGAGACCTTGCGCTTGCGAGGCAGGTACTGGAACCACTGAGCTAAATTTGGTTGGTTTTTTGAGACAGAATCTCATTATGTAGTCCATGCTGACCTTGAACTTGCCATCCTCCTGCCTTAGCTTCCCAGCTACAAGCATTTGTTATTGTCCTTCTGAGCAGCTCAAGGGTGGGATGTGAGTGGATATAGGCAGGAGCCCTCAGCTCCTCCTGGGTCTCCCTTTGCAGCTTTGGATATTTCTTGTAACTCCGGTTCTATGTGGATCTTTCTTACTCTATTACAAAAAAATGAGCCTGAGGACAAGAGGAAAGTCCTTACAGCCAGAACTTCTGGGTTTGGAGGAGTGATGTTTTCTTCTCTTTACAGGGGTAAAAGCATCTTTCACAAGTATGCTTCAGATTCCTTACTGCAGGGAAGTACCACTTCTTGATATGGACAAAGAGCACTGCAGTGCCCAAGAATAGCCAGAGAACAATTGTTGACATCCCAGAAGACTTTCATTTTTTTTTCTTCTTTCAGTACTGGGAATTGAACCCAGGGACACTACTACTGGCTACAACTCCACCTCTTTAAAAAAAAAAAAAAATTAGAGGGCCAGGGATTTAGCTCAGTGGTTTTGCCACCTGCTGCGCAAGCACAAGGACCCGAGTTTGATCACTGGTACCAAAAAAAAAAAAAAAAAATTAGAGACAAGGTCTCAAGAAAGTTTCCCAGGTGGGACTTGAACTTTCAATCCTGCCTGAGCCTCCCAGAGTGCTAGGATTATAAGTATGTGTCCCATGACTGGTCAGAAGGCTAACATTCTTGAAGGTCATGGCCCCTTTGTTTGGTATTTTAAAGGAAATCTGGCCAGTGGAAACTGAACTGATAGGTATATTAAATCCTTTAAATCTGTGATTGATTGTTTTCCCTGTCATTTTAAGAGATTCAGTTTGACAAGAAGGAGGCAGGGCGTCAAACAGTTGTAGATTGCAAAACTAAATCTACAAAAAAGTTACTGTGTGTAAATCACAATTTAATATGCAAACTGGTTTCTCACCAAAAAAAATGCACAAAGGTTTTATTTATTTAAGACTTTTTTTTCTTTTAAAACCTAAATGTGTATCTGGTGGTGATATTTAAAAAGGTCTGTCTAATACTGTTGACTTAAATTATGGCTTCATCTACCTTGAGATTAATTTAAATTGCTGACTAAGCATGTAACTTCTAAGCAATATTTTAGCCATTATCATAGATTCTTTTTTAAAAAGAATACTATTTTAAAAATTTTGTCTTACAGTAGATTTCTTTAAATAGAGATCATTCAGACCTCTGGGAAAGATGACAGTTAAATAATTAGGATAGTTTTTGGTATAATTGTTAGAGTTATATGCATTTCTGGCAACATGGTATTACTATTTGATCTAGATCATATAGTGGCATCTGAATTAGTAAAACTTCCTTTGAATTTAATTTTCTTGGATTTAGTGACAGATTTTGCATATTGTCTTATGAAGATTCAGCCTCATAAATTTTGTTTTATTGAATTTGACACAAAGTAATAAAAAGCATGTGCTGCACTTGGTTGCATACACCTGTAATTTTAGTACCCTGGGAGGCTGAGGCAAGAGGATTGATCACAAGTTTGAACCCAGCTTGGGCAACTTAACGAGATCCTGTCTGAAAAAAGATCTGGAGATGTAGCTTAGTGAAGACTCTGGGTTCAGTCCCTGGTGCAAAACGAAACAAAACAAAACCTGAAATTGGCATCAGTCTTTTCATCTTGATAGGCAGAATGATGTAGAACAATTCAGGGTCCCAGAAGGAAGGATTGTTTAGCGCTGAGCCTGGGCTTGTATTATATCATTTAGAGAGATTTGAACAAGAGGCACCCTTGGGTCTAAAAGACAACCTTTTTGGGTGGTTAAAAGATAATTAATAACAGAAAATGGTAAATCACAGCTCTCATACAAATATAAATGATTACATGTCAGACTTTTTATTAACTGATCAAGAAACCAGTAAGATGTTACATGTAATTCAAAGGAGAATTTGTAAAATGCACATAGACCAAGAAGAATGCTGAAATTAATTTATAGTTAGATAAAGATTGCTCAGTATCCTTGAAGAATAATCACCTATATTTCCTTAAAGAACAGCTTTTATTTCTGTGGAAAAGAATCACTTTTATTATTATCAATATTCTATAACTTACATAATTGTAAAATATAAAAATAGTAAAAGGTGGAGATAACACAAAGAGTGTATTAGACAGGACATCCAATAATCTTCATTTGGCCCTTTCAGTGTCTTTCACAATGTTTCCTAATCAAGTGTTCTAGAAGCTAACTAATCCTTCTCAGTCTCTTAAGTCTGCTTGGCTTTTATCAGACCAGCCAAATATCAGTCATGGTTTTAGATATGGCTCAGGAAAATAATTGGCCAGTCTTTTGTCTCTGAATTAAAGGCATAATCTTTTTTATGTGTGTGTGGTGCTGGGGATGGAACCCATCCTTGCACATGCTCTATCATTGAGCTATATCTCTAGCTAAAGTCACAATGTTTATAAATGTTTGATTGATTGATTTTTGAGACAGGGTCTCTCTTTGCTATCCGTATTGACATTAAGCTTTTGATATAGCCCAAGCTGGGCTCAACTCACAATTCTCCTGCCTCAGCTTCCTGAGTTCTGGTCTTAGAGGTGTGCACTACCACACCTGATAGCTTTATATCTTTACTGTTAACTCAGAGGAGGGTCATTTGTAAAGTTGAGGAGATTGTGCCTATAAAAATGAGTCAGTCATTCTAACTTTAGTTTTCCCTTTTTTCAGGTTTTCTTACAGAGACTGGGAAAACCAGAGCAAGTACTATTTTTTCTACAGGAACTGAATCTGCCTTCCAAGTAACACAGATTAGAATTATGGTAACTCTCCTGCTACCTTCTTTTTTTGTTTGTTTTTAAAAAATTTTTTTTGTTACCAGGTATCGAACTCAGGTCCTTGCGCTTGCACAGCAGGCGGCGAAACCACTGAGCTAAATCCCTGACCCCAACCTTCTTTTTTTTTAGATTAATTTTATTGGTACATTTTAGGTATATAATATAATGACATGCATCATTGGAAATTTGCACCTTTACACAGTCTCTCTTGGTTCTTCTTTTTTCCCCCATTCCCCTGCCCTCCCATCAACCCCTCCATCTCTCCCTATTTACAAAGACTTTGTTATGAAAGGTTTTTTTGGGGGAAAGACTTTGTTTCCCTTTTTTCATTTTCTCATATTAATTCCATTTCCTTCTTTTTCCCCTTTGCCCCTTTTCTTCCTATTTCACATTATCTATTATACCTTTTAGTCCTTACTTACACTTTACGTTTTTTTTCTTCTTTTTTTTTTGTTAATAGAGCAAATTTTATTGATTGATTTTCAAACATTAAACTAATGTTTTTTCAGTCCTGGAATAGACCCCACTTGGTCACAATATATTTACATAAATTTATGTTTTATATGAGTACATAATACATTTTGGTAGGTTTAATATGCCAAAGTTTTGTTTAGAATTTTTGTATTTATGTTCAGTAGGGATATATGACTACAGTTTTTTCCAGTAGTATTATTTGGTTCGGGTATGTATGTATGTATGTATTTATTTATTTTCCTTAGATTCTTTTATTAGTACATTTTATGTATACAATACATTTATATTTATCATTGGGTGCTTGTACCTGTACATGATATATCCAAGTTCTTATGTTTTTCCCCATTTCCTGTCCTCCCTTCACCCCCTCCACCCTTCCCTATTTACAAAGACTTTGTTTCCATTTTTTCCTTTTTTCATAATTTTTCCTTTCCCTTCTTTCTTTTCCCCTATCCTTCCCACTTCCCCTACCCCTTCGGACCTTTCCTTCCTATTTCACATTATCAATTATTCATTTTAATCCTATTTACACTTTTAGTTTCTCACACCAGAGAAACTATTCCTTATTTACACACGTGTCCTATTTATTTCACTTAAGAGTGTGGCCTCAATATGCATCCATTTAGCTATAAATGTCTCTAGTTTCTCGTTCTTTATGGCTGAGTAGTACTGCATTATATAAAAAAAATATATCTTCTTTATCCAGTTTCCAGTTGATGGAAACTTGGGCTGTTTCCAGGCTTTAGCTATTACAAACTGTGCCACTGTAAACATGGGTGCACATATATCACTGTGGTATGATTCTTTTAATTGTATTGGGAAGATACCCAGCAGTGCAATAAGTGGGTCAAATGGAACCTCTAATCCTAGTTTTTTGAGGTATCTCCATATTGATTTCCACAATGATTGCACCAGTCAACACTCTCACCAACAATGGAGAAGGGTTCCTTTCTCCCCACAACCCTGCCAACATTTGTTATTGATTGATTTCTTGATAGCAGCCATTCTTTCTGGGGTGAGGTGCAATCTCAGTGTTATTTTCATCTGCATCTCTCGCATGACGAGTGATGTTGAACATTTTTTCATATGTTTATTTGCTGCTTTTACTTCTTTGTCTGAGAAATGTCTGTTCATTTCACATGCCCATTTTTGAACTGGGTCTTTAAATTTGGGGGGTCGGATTTTTTCAAGTTCTTTATATAGTCTAGATAATAATCCTTTGTCTGTTACACTTTCAGTTTCTCACACTAGAGAAACTATTTGGTATTTACACGTGTGTCCTATTTATTTAATTTAAGAATATCGCCTCAGTGTGCATCCATATAGCTATGAATGTCTCTAATTTCTCATTTTTTATGTCTGAGTAGTACTCCATTTTATAAAAAAAACACATTTTCTTTATCCAGTCTCCCGTTCATGGACAATTGGGCTGCTTCCAAGTTTTAGCTATTACAAATTGTGCTGCTGTGAACATGGGTGCACATATATCACTGTGGTATTCTTCTTTTAATTCTTTGGGGAAAATACCCAGCAGGGGAATAGTGGGGTCAAATGGGACTTCCAGTCCTAGTTCTTTGAGGTATCTCCATACTGATTTCCACAGTGGTTGCACCAGTCTACACTCCCACCAGCAGTGGAGCAGAGTTCCTCTTTCCCCATAGCCCTGCCATCATTTGTTATTGGTTGACTTCAAGATAGCAGCCATTCTTTCTGGGGTGAGGTGGAATCTCAGCATTGTTTTCATTTGCATCTCTCGAATGACCAGTGATGTTGAACATTTTTTCATATGTTTATTTGCTATTTCTACTTCTTTGTCTGAGAGAAGTCTGTTCATTTCAGATTCCCATTTTTGGATTGGGTCTTTAAATTTGGGAGGTCTAATTTTTTTAAGTTCTTTATATATTCTAGATAGTAGACCTTTGTCTGAGGAACAGTTCTGCTACCTTCTTTAATCAATTTTACTACTTTTTTTTTTAAGCAATAGGATTACATTTCAGAAGTCCATGTCACTGGTTTTTCATGGGGTATTTAGTGATTATTTACTCTTTGTCAGGCCTTAGCAGTGGACAGGGATACAAAAATTGATAGATTTATAAGTCTGTGAATGGTGTAACTAAGCATTGAGAAAGGTTCGGAAGCACTTCTTGGGAAACAGCTTTCTTACTTTTCCATGACTTAATATATTTGAATATTGCTTCATTAGTTTGATTTTTGCCTTGAGCGGTTTGAATTTAATTATATTGATTGGAAACAAAACAGCCACAAAACTTGACCCTTTGATGTTCTCCATCCTAATCTCCATTTCCAGGTTCGACGAGGTGGCATTGGTGCCCAGTGTGGGTTGGTATTTGCCTATAACTCACCTTCTGATAAATTTCACGCAGAAGAACACTTTAAACAGTTTGAAAAATATGACAGTTGGAAGCTTCAGGAGCTCAGGCAGTTTGTGAAGAGCAGGTAAGGAGCAAAGCAAAAATCTGTAGAATTAATAAGAATGTATCCCTTCCTTTATTGGTGAACTATGCTTTCTTGTCTTTATAGAAAAGGTACCATAGGGCTGGGTATATAGCTCAGTGGCACTGTGCCTGCCTTGCAACCATAAGGTCCTGAGTTCGATCCTCGGTACCAAAAAAAGAAAAGAAAAGGTACCACTAACCCAACTTAGTGGCCAAAATCATTCATTGCCATTTAGCAGCATATGTGAAGATGTGTGTTGATTTGCTCAGAGCCTTTTACTTAACCCTTTCTGTGACCAGGGCATGCATCTTCAGAATGTCCAGGAATGATACATGCCTGAACTGGGGACAACCTGAGGTCCTCAGTCTTACCTGGCCCCTGGGAAATTCATTCTGTGCAACCCCATCCTTCTATTCATGCTTTTATTGAAAATATTTATTAAGCACTTACTATGAACCAGACCTGATGTTAGGCACTGAAGACACTGTAACAAGAAAAGCGGCACAGTGTCCATTGCAGGGAGCTTCCTGCAATGTACTGGAGACAGACACGCTAAACTTTTGGGGTTAGCCATATTAGGAGAGCTACATAGGAGACTTCTGGGAGCAGAAGGCAAGGTTCCTCACCTCATCTGATCCAGGAAGGCATCCTGGAGCCAGCAAAAGGCACTGTTGCTGAAGGAGGAGTTACAGTTGACTAGCCACTAAAAGAGGTGGAGGGAGGGTTGCCTGAGCAAAGAGAAGTGCAGGTGTGAGGGCCCAGAGATGAAGTATGGGACACTGGAGGAATCCTGTGTTGCTGAGGTGAACTGTGTTAGAGAATGGCAAGAAATAAAGCTGGAGGGCTGGGAAAGGGCCAGATTAGTAGAGGTCTCTTGTCTGTTTCAGGCTTTTGATCAGTAGTGGGATCGCACCTATGAATAACCACTGCACTCCAGCCTGAGCAATGTAGTGAAACCCCATCTCTAAATTAGGCATGGTGGTACATGCCTGTAGTCCCAGCTACTCGGGAGGCTGAGGTAGGAGAGTCTCTTGAGTCCAGAAGTTCTGGGCTGCAGTGTGCTATCCCAGTGGGGTATCCACACTAAGTTTGGTATCAATATTATGGTGACCTCCCAGGAGTGGGGGACCACCAGGTTGCCTAAGGAGGGGTGAACTGGCCCAGGTCAGAAACAGAGCAGATCAAAACCCCTGTGCTGATCTGTTTTGGGATTTAGACTATTCTTTTTTTTTTTTGGTACTAGGGATTGAACTCAGGACCTTGCGCTTGCCAGACAGGTGCAACACCACTGAGCTACATCCCCGGCCCATTTAGACTATTCTTAAAGGATGTGTGGTGGAGGAAGAGAGTGCAGTGTGTTGTGGAGGAATTAGAACTACTCAGGCTCATGCTGTGGACAGCATGGATGAGGAGAGAAAGCACAGAAACAGGAGGGATGGGCAAGGCTGGCACTGTCGCCTAGGAAGCCAAAGATGGGACTGACCTCAGTCAGGGCATTAGCAGAAGCAGTCAACTAAGGTAGATGGGTGAAAGGTCCCTAGAAGATCAAAGCAGCAGGCCCTGGGAACTGACTTGACAAGAGAGCAGCAGAGGGAAGAAGGCTTAGGTGGCACCAATTCTGGGAATTTGGTAGGTAGTGCCTTTCTCTAGGAAAGAAAATATCCCAGGGAGAAATAGATCTGTGGGGAAGATGCAGATCTCAGTGTTGGACCTGCTGAATTTGATGACCTTGGAAGCCCTTGAGATATCTAGTAGCTCACTGGACAAATTGGCCAGGGGCTTAGAGAAGAAGATTGTGCTACAGGGACAGACATAAGTCTGACATGATTATTGAAAACATGAAAATAGGAAAAATCCCTCTAGAAGAGTATGTGGGCTGGGAAGAGATGAAAACTTAAGTTACCATGATGGGTGGCTCTAGATTTAAGGGACAACAGAGAAAAATTCAGCCAGTGAAGGAACAGGAAAAGCAGGGCTGTGTCCTTAGGACTTCAAGGGAAGCAGTGTTTAAACAGGCAAGGAATGGGTGTGGTATCTGATGTTACTCAGAAGTCAATGAGATAAAAGCTGAAAGTGTGTCTATTGGATGCAGCCACCCAGGTCATGGGTGAACCTTGGACACCAAGTTAGAATTCATGAAGCAGAATCCTAGACTTGCTGTTTATGCTCCTGCATTTCACAGGTAACAGTGCTGGAATTAACAGAAATCTTTAAATATCATCTATTATAGCATTACTTATGCTTTAATGTTTGTACAGATCACCTAGGGATCTTGTGAAAGCACAGATCTCATTCAGCAGTTAGTTCCAGGTAGGGCCTGAGACTTTGCTTTCAGTTGATTCTGCTGCCTCACCATGGACTGCACTTCCAAATGCAGGGATCTAGAACTGATCCCTTGTTATGCTGGAATTTCTTTGGCATTCCTGAAAAATGATCGCTCAGCCTCTATGGAACACTAATGATGGAAAATCACTGAATGTCCAGGCAGGCACTGCAATTATTAGAATATGAAGTCTATATTTTTAATTTCTATTTACTGGTCTTAATTTCAGCCATCTAAGTGATTTGAAACAGGTGTTCCTCACTCTTAAAATCTCCCTGCCATTAAACACATATGTCTTTTAAAAAGATGACCTTGTTTTTTAATAATAGCTATAGATGACATCTAATTTTAAGCAGCCATTTCCCACTCTTGGGACATATTAAAATAGATTTTTTTCTCTACACTTTCTGTTAAACAAGGTCTTTCACATCTTATACAGTATGATTTTTTTTAACCTAAATACAGGTTTAATGATTTGGTTCCAGCCTGAGCTACTCTTAAATCATGATTCAGTTGGCCTCCATATTTCATTTCCTCTCCAGTTTGGAAGTCAAAATGTTAATGTGCCTCTATCTTACTGCTTTTTGTTTGTCTGTTTGTTCTGGTCATGTCCTGGCCAAGCGTGGGCCAGGCAGCATGTTCCAGGTTCAGATGCTTGGCTGCTGTGCATATTTGAGAGAACTACTGTACAACTCTTTCCCTATCCTGCCTGCTGTGTGGTGTGGTTTAGTGAGCGGGTGGCTTCTCTGTCCTCTGACACCCTGCCAGCTCTCTGTAGCACAGAGATTTCCTTGCTGACTCCCAAAGAGTGAACTTTTTTTTTTTGGTGGTGGTGGTGGTGGTGCTAGGGATTGAACCAGAGCTTCACACATACTAGGCAAGTATTGTGCCATTGAACTATATCCTCAGCCCTCAAAGAGGATATTTAAAAGTCCTCAAACATGTAATGTGGATGAGACTCATTGACATGGTTTTGGACTAAGCAGATTCCACCTGTGTCATTGGCATTAACTATATCAAAAGGTTTATGCCAAGAAAGACTGATGTTAGGAAGAGAACATTTTTTTCTGTGTTACAGAACCTGGTCTGGATTGTCCTTTCCTGCTTCTTTCCGTAGTTTCCTGTGTTTGTCATGTCCATAGAGAATACTTGTGTATTGCTAGCTTCATAGTTGAGTAGTATAACATTTCAGAAATAATATTTGAAAAGACTGGCTTCTTCTCCTTCATTCCTGAAAAGGGAGTAGCATTTCAGTGCCTGTGTTTGATTATTCGGGTTTTTTTGGTTTTTTTTTTTTTTTTTTTTGAGATAGGGTCTTGCTGTGTAGGTCAGGCTGGCCTCCAACTCACTATGTAGCCCAAGCTGGCCTCAAACTCATGGCAATCCTCCTGCCTCAGCCTCCTGAATGCTGGGATTACAGGCATGTACCATCATGTCCCGGCTGTACCTGGTTTTTAAAGGGAAGTGGCACACAATTTTGTTTCTTCAGTTTCAAGGTTGAAATGCTTTCCTGGAAGGAATTCTTAAGGAATAGGAAGGAACACTGAGACCTGTTAAGGCTGCAGTTTTTATTTCTGAAACTCCCAAGGTCTAAAAGTTCTCAGGGTTTTACCTTTCAGTTGTTCCAAGTGGCCCAAGCTCAGGCTGCTTGCATACACAGTAGCTAGAACTTGGGAAAGGAACTGAACTTGCCTCTCCCTGGATTCTTTCCAGAAGCTCACACTGTTGTATCTTACTTTTGAGACTCACCTAAGATTCCTGACTTCATGTCTCATTCTTCAGTTGAGCCAGTTACCCAGAGAAGCAAGCCTTTTCCTTATTTCCCAAGTTATATCTGGGGCTGACACAATTCCCAGTTCACACTTAAGGGGCTGAGAAATGAAGAAGCAACTACTGTACCTGTTATATTCTGGGAGGTACCACGTGCCACACTCTATCCCCAGTTGTTAATTGACAGGGCTTATATACAAGTTAAATGCCACTTTAATGACGGTTTACTTGTTAGACTATGGAGAATTTTAGAAATAGGAAAATGTTTTGTGATGACTCTTGTGTTTCCAGGATTGGTTGCTCCTCTGATGACCTTGGAGAGCATGATCCTATTGGCTGGTTTGAGCTGGAGGAAGAGTGGGATGAAGCAGATGTCAAGTTGCAGCAGTGCAGAGTTGCCAAAGTAAGCATTAGTGAGTGTGGCCTTTGAGTGTTTGCCTGCTCCCCTCCCTTCATCCTATAAATATGGTCCTAATTGTAAATGTACCAGCCCTGCACCATTGCTGGAACCCTCGAGGGGCATTGGCCCTTAGAAGTTCCTAGTCTAGTGGAGAGATACATGTGTTAGACAGGCTGTGATGAAGAGAGATTCAGGAGGGTGTTGGAACCCATTGGAAGAATTAACCCAGCCTGGAGTTCAGTAGGGGAGGTGACACTGGAAGTTAATTGAGCCATCATCTTTAGCCTGGCTAAGGTGTGTGAAGGGCATCAGGCTGAGAGAATAGTGGGACATAGGTGTGAATGCAAGAGAGATGTTTTCACTGGGTATGAAAGAAATGGTGATTATCTGGCACTGTGTTTTATTTTTTGCAGAATTGTGGATTGAACCCAGGGCCTGTGCACTGAGCTAAATCCTCAGCCATTTATTATTTTGAGACAAGGTCTCACTAACTTACTAAGTTGCCCAGGCTGGATTTAAACTTATAATTCTCCTGTCTCAACCTCCCAGAGTGCTGGAATTACAGGCGTGTGCCACCATGCCCAGCTTGCTTAAATTTTTTTAAATCTCAAATATAAGTCTTAGACTTAAATAAGAGAATTCAGAACTATCTTTATGTCTTATGCTTAGTAGGTGCTCCATAAATATTTGTGTAGTTGAGTAGCTGATTTGGAAAGGCTGTTAACAAAGGTGCTTTCACTGTAAGAAGCAGACACTTGGCACAAAAGTTGGGCATTGAAAATGGCATTAGCTTTGAGCAGACAAGACTGTTTGTTGGGCACCTGGTATATAGGTTACATGTATCATTTGGGGACTGTGAGACAATTCTTTAGGGCACTGACTGTTTTCATTAATATCTGATTTTTTGTTTCAAAATGTCTGCACCAAAGAGCAAATGTACTTCTCTTATTCTTACCCATTTTTGCCTTGAAGAAGGCTACTTCTCTTCTTATTATCTTTACTAAAATCTGATTTCATTTAGCATTTGAGTAGTTTTTTTTTTCTGTTTGTTGTAGATTTTGGACTTATACTTTGTATTCCCTGGTGCTGGGCATGGAAGTACCTAATAATTTAATAAATAATTTAATAGGAGGTACCTAATAAAATCATAGCGAGACCTTCCCACAAAAGACCTTTCACTCTTTTATCATATTAAGGAATTCTGAGTTTGTCTCCTGAAATCTCTTTCATCCTGTCTAGTATTTGATGGTGAAGTTCCTCTGCACCCGGCAGGAGTCAGCAGAGCGCTTGGGAGTGCAAGGCTTGAGCATCAGTGGGTACCTCCGGCCTGCAAGAGCAGAAGCAGAGAAAAACATCCTCTGTGCCCACTGCAGGAAGGAGGCAGAGAGTGTCTGCGGGGGCACTCTGCTCCTCAGGACCCTGCAGTTCATCCAGCAGCTCGCCCATGACCTGGTAGGGTTTCCTCGGTTGGTAGACCACATCCCTCTAGGAAAAATGAATGTCAGTGTTAAGGAAGTGAATACTAACCCTGTCCCTGCCTGCAGCTTTGGCAGTGGGACAGGCATCAGTCTGTGTGGTGACTCTGAAAAGTGGGCGAGGAAAGGTGACCTGTGTTTCACCAGTCAGTGAGGACTAACTGGCCCATAGTCATTTTTGTGAGGTCTCCTAGAGTAGACCTGCAGACTTGTTGTAAAGATCCCCACCTGTGGTTGCCCTGGGAGGCCAAGCCATTTCATAGGATTTGTCTTCTTTAAGTCATAGGAGAATTATTACTGAACTCAAGGTGAATTTTATTTACTGAAATAACTACAAAGTTAGGATTTGCGATCACACACACACACACACACACACACACACACACACACACACATACAATTTTTAATTTCTTTTTTTTTTTAAGTACTATGGATTGAACCCAGGAGCCTGTGCATGCTAGGCAAGAGCTCTGCCATTGAGCTCTACATCCCTAGCCCTTTGTATTTTTTTTTCTTTTGGTTGGTTGGTTTTTTTTGTTTTTTAGAAACAGTCTCTGTATATAGTCCAGGCCAGCCTTGAACTCACGGTGTAGTCCAGGCTGGCCTTAAACTCGTGACAGTCTTGCCTCAGCCTCCCGAGTGCTGGGATTATAGGCATGTGCCACCACGCCTGGCTCTTTTTATTTTTTATTTATTTATTTATTTTCCAATACTGGGGATCAAACTCAGGACTTTGGGCTTGCAATGCAGGCGTGGTGCCATTGAGCTAAATCCCTGGCCCTCCTTTTATTTTGTTTTATACTTGATCTTAGCCAAAAGGCCAAGAAGTGATCCTTTTATTTTGTTTTGAGGCAGGGTCTCATTACATTTTCCAGAGTAGTCCTGAACTTGTGATCCTCTTGCCTCAACCTTCTGAGCAGCTGAGATTGTAGGCATGCACCACCTCGCTCAGATTCATTTGTAGTTTTGATATTTTTACAGTCACTAAGAAAACAGTAATGTCTCATTTAAAAAAAGAGTCTTTCAGCCCATTGGCATGGAGTTTGTGGCTTGCCCCAGGAATCCTAAGGAGCCCGCTTGTGTCTGTGGGCAGCATTGTCCACCCTTAGTCTTCATTCTGTTGCAGGGCACATTCAGAGCCTGGTGACTCAGTGTACATATGGCTTTTTTTTACATATATTATTGAACTTTATGTACAAAATCATTTGATTTCAAATAAACATTTAATGTAAAAACAAACATTCTTTTAAACTGAATTTTTTTTTACATCTACTGAACCATTCAAATGCTTTACCCTCTTACATGATTTCTTCAAAATCTGTCATTAAGGGTACATATAGAAAAGTATTTTTTTATGAATAGAAACAAAGGGATTTTTTTCAGCTTTTATTATGACATAAAAAGTTTACTCAACAGAAGTGATTTCATTACTATTTGGGGGAGGGAATCACCAACTTTTGTGCAAACAATGCTAGCCTTCCTTTTTTTTTGGTACTGGGGATTGAACTTGGGACCTTGCGCTTCCGAGGCAGGCAACGGAACCACTGAGCTAAATCTCCAGCCCCCTTATGGCATTTCTTAAGCAGTTATGCTCTTAATGCTTAAAAGAATGCTAGCAGGGGCAGCCAGTGAGAAGTAGATGCAGCATGACAATATTTCACAATATTTCTCTAAAAGCATTTTTTCCAATTTTACTTTTTCTGATCTTTATAATTTTTTTAGGTGCAGCAGAAGGAAAGTGGCTTAAAATATAAATCTTTTCTGGACTTCGCGGGTCTTGATTTACAGATCTTCTGGAATTTTTACAGTAAATTAAAGCAAAAGTAGGTCAGAATTTGTTATAAGGTGATAATCATAAATAAAGCTGAATCATAAATAAAGCTGAAGACAATGAGTTTTGCTATTCTGAATGTAGTTTTTTTTCTAAAATTTTTTACTTCCTGCTAGTGTATATTGTTCTGATTTGAAAGATTTGGTTGTTATAAAAGATAATACCTCACCTTTCTAAAAAATATTTAGAAATTGTTTCACCAATATTTTCATATTTGACTGTCCTCATAACTTTTGAGATAAGCAGATCAAGTGTTATAGTAGTAGTAGTAGTGCTATACATGTTGAGCACCCCTAATCCAGACATCCAAAATCTGAAACTCGCTGGGTGTGGTAGCGCTAGGCTATAATCCAAGCACTTGAGGGGTTGAGGCTGGCTACATAATGAGTTCAAGGCCAGCTTGGATTGCATAGTGAGATCTTGTCTGAAAAAACAAAACAACAACAATAAAAAAAATCTGAAACTCTCGGCAGGCCACAGTGGAAAATTCCACACCTGACCACACGTGACAAATTGCAATCAAAATGTGGGTTCACTGAAAATATAATATGAAATTACCTTCATGCTGGATGTATAATATGTACATGAAACAAATAAACTTTGTGTTTAGATTTGGGTCCTATGCCCAAGATAACATGTTATGCATTTGAAAATATTCCAAAATCAGAAAAAGTCTGGAATCTGGAAACACTTCTGGTTCCAAGCATTTTGAATTAGGGATACTCAACATGTATTCTCATTTTACAGATAAAGAAGCAGGATTAGAAGTGAATTTCCTTCCCCACAGTGGGTCATCAGGCGGGATTTGTGTTTGTAGACTCTTAGGATAGTGTTCTCTGTGTTCCACCAAGCCTAACGCCTAGAGGAGAGTCCTTTGTAGGCAGCTCTATGAGTTTGTCTACTTATTTGTTTACTTGTTTGTTCTTATTTACTAATTAGTTTTTTGAGACAGAATCTCGCCATGTAGCTCAGGCTGGTTTTGAACTCACTAAAGGCCCACACTAGCCTTGCACTCACAGCAGTCCTCCTGACTCAGCCTCTCTCCCGAGTGCTGAGATTGCAGCCATGTGCCACCATGCCCAGCTGGCAGCTATATGACTTTAGAACAGGGGTGGCAAACCCATGACATGCATGCCACAGTGGGCTCTTTGTGTCATTAAAAACTAAAAGGTTCACCATCACTGCTTTAGAGGATAAAAGCAACTTGCTCTTTTGCTCACTGATGTTCTTTGTCTTTCTGCAGCCCAAGGGAAGAATGCATCTGTGCTCAAACCCTGCTACTGCAGCTCCTCCAGAGCTGCTTCTCAGTGCTGCAGCGAGATGCACTGGCTGCCCCTGAGGAGAAGCCTTCAACCCAGTGCCTAGGAGAAGTGGAGGCTGCCAAGGCACTCTACATACACTTATGTGATGGTAGGGGCTTGGTGTGTCCTTGAATGCAGCCCTGTGCCGGTGGCCCACAGGCCTCTTGCTGTAGAGAAGAGGAGGTCCTGTGATCATGTGCAGCAGAAAGAGATCTCGGCTGTGAAAAATGAGCATTTCCTTAGATGCTGTTATGAATTGTTATTTAGAGTTCAGGATTTTTCCTTCATCAACTGACTTCTCTTCCTCCTTGTTTCAGATGTACAGCTGCCTTATGTTGAAGGGTATTACTGTCACACTGTTCAGCCCTAACTTCAGTCAAGATACTGGGAGGAGGCCAATAGATTGAGGGGGAGAGATTGTAATGATAAATTGAGGATGAAACATGTGCAACCATCTGACATTATTTTTAATGCTCTGCCAAGTCGTGTCACAAAAGGGTACAGAAATAGTGAAATAAACTCAGTCACATAGGCTTTGTTTTAGTTAAATGTAAGCAAAAGTAATTTTCTTATACTGCCTCACCTGTGCACAAGTATTTCTTTGCTCTAGTATTAACTATAAAATAGAGTGTGAGTTTGTAGGCCAGTTATAGCAGAGCTATATTGTAAGGGAATAGATGGAATATTAAAGCTGATTCCATTGTTCATTTTTTTAGTGGTAGATAGAGTAGATGGAGACTCTGTGCCCATGGAGATATTAAAACAAGAAGTCAGGAACACCCTTCTCAATGGAGCTGCCATCTTTTTTCCTGATCGACAGACCCGGCGGAATCATCTCTTCACCATGATGGTAACTATCATCAGGATCCCATTCCTCAATTCTATGAGATCTGTTAGGCTCTGCTTTCTCTGAATATACGGTCAGTTTAATTTTCCAAATGTTTATTGATACTAACTGTACGCAAAGCTTCATGAGGCACAGATACCGAAGGACACGGCACTGTTCACAGTCCTAATCTCTGTTTCATAACCTGTTATCTCAAAAAGTCAGTGTAGTCTCCATCTTGTGACTTTCCTACAACCACATTTTCTTTCTCAAATTATGGGAAAATTTAAAACAAATACAAAAGTAGACTAAAGGGTATAATGAATCCTTCCAGTCCCCAAATGTACTCGTCACCTATCCTTGACAATGATAAAGTCAGGCTAATCTTATTTCATGTGTAATGTACCTCACCACAACCTAGCATTATTGGAAATAAATCTTTGACATGTTTTATTTTTAAATATTCCAGTATAACTCTGGAAAGAATATATAACCAAATTTGAATCCTCAAGTGGTTTTTCTCACCTTCCCAGACCCCTTCTCCATGTTACTCGGACTAAGTACCAGGGGTGAAAGATGCTTTCAGGATCTAGAAGCATTATGTTACCAAGTAGAATATCCTGTACAAAGATCTGTTCTATTTCTTTACTGGAAGCCTTTGCCAGGAGGCTGGTAAAGGTTTTTTTTTTTTTTGCTAGCATGTGTTCCACATGAAAAATAGAACATATAATTTCTTGAATGACATCGGTCTCTTAGCAAAGCAGCCCTATCTCTTGCCCTTTGCCCGTCCCATCAGATAGCAGTTGTGAGTGTTCTTTTTTCCCTTCTCATGCTGATGAAATGAACAACACTGCTGACCTGTTACAGTGTGAAACAGTTCTCTCTCCAGGTGATCATGTTGATTGTGACTACATCTTATCTTCCCCACTATCCTAGGCCATGCAGGGCTCCGGACTGTAAGTTCCCTGGGATCCCCCTCAGTAGTTTGTTTGCACAGCAGTAGGTGTTCCATATATTTACTTAAGAAAAAAAATTCCTCAAAGCAGCCCAGTAACCCCATCAGGAGGTCTGTTACCATAGACTCGAAACCTGTAGGACAAAAGGGAAGTTTTGATTCTGTTTAAAAACAGTTCATAGGAAGTGTGCTCTATCACTGCCCTTTGCTCTTGGCATGGCATGTCCAGTAATGAAGAGTATTTGTCTTCTGGAGGTCTGCTTCCTAGACATTTCCATCAGGCTTTTTTGTAAGAAAACTTTCAGATGTTACCTTTGCAGTGAACCAGAGTCACTTGCCACCTTCTGTGTAGATGGTTGGCTGTGCTGCCTCCTAGCACTGGACTAAGTTTTTACTGGGTGCTGTGAAGAGTCTGCTGACCAATGCTTCCTCATACTCAGGAGCAGTGGGTGGTGGTATTTCATGCTGCTCTTGGTCCGTGGGATATCATGGAATAGAGTTTCTGAGTGTACACTTTCTGGTTTTGTAGAAGAATGTCTCTGAGCAGGAGCACAAGCAGTCCCTGCAGCTCACATTCCGTTCACTGTGCACATATTTTAGGTAAGTTTATAATTCTTTTCAATTGTAGAATAGTTCAAACCTCTGCAAAGTTGTTTCCTTGAGTGATCCCTTCTTTTCATGTCTTTTGGATTAGTACTTCCCTTGCCCAACTAGAAAGACTCTGGAGTAAGTAGTTCATAGGCACAAGAGTGACTGAAGTAATGATTAAATAATATAATAGTCTTGTCAAGTCCCAGCCATTATAAAACAAGTTAGAGTTGAACCCATTGAGGACTTCTTTGAGCACTTCAGTTTCTAAGTGAGTCTTAAAGACAAAAACTAAAACCAAGGGGGGTTGGGGTCCTATACTCAGTGCTACAAGCCCACTAGATTAAACCAACTACAAAAGCACAGAGGTGGTAGTTTACAGAGGAAGCAAGCCAGAAGGGGAGACTTTGGAGATTTGTCATGTTTTGGCTACCAGAGAAGCTAACAAACCTGTAGATTGCATTTCTACAGGTCTAGACTCTTGAAGGAGGGAGGGGACTAATACCCCAAACACTGCCTACAAGATGGACTGTACCTGGTATGGATGGTAGTCTTAAAGGGCTGTCTGTATAAAAGCTTTCAGAATCGATTAGCAAGGATGATGCTAGAGCTTGGGGATGTCATGTGAAGAACATTTGGAGACACAGGGGCGTTATTACCCTGGATTGTCAAGTTACGAATCATGAGAGTAAGTGTATTTCACATTGGTGGTTAAAGTGATTAAGGCCTGGAGGATTTATGAGTCTGTGATTGTGGGAGGACAGAGACCACAGCCTGTCTTCCTGATCCAAACTCCTCCCACCCCATGGAACTGGCACTGAAATTTCCCTGGGTTCTTTTTTTGGACCTTTTTAAGATAGAAAACATGAAATCTCCTTCCCGCAACCAGGTGTTGTGACTAGTCTGTGTCCTTTCAGTGATAAGGATCCGGGCGGCCTTCTACTTTTACCTGAGAGAAGCGACCTGGCTGGCATGAACATCAGCGAAGTCCTGGCGGTCATGAACACTCTCCTCTCTGTGGCTGCGCGAGAGGTACTTCACAGCTGCCTCCCTGGCTTCTTTACTTCATGCTTTGCCACATGAGGTCACTGTGCTGCCCCCATAGCCTTCATTCACAGTGTGACTCTCCTCTGTTACTTGACCATTGTACATGAGCACAGTGGCTTCCCAGCCAGCCCCTGCAGAAAGGTGAGCAGCACTTTCTTACCTGCGCCTGGGTAGTCAGCAAGGAGCAAAAGCACAGAAGCTCTTGTTAAGACTTCCTGTGCAAAAGAGGAATGGATTTGTCCCAATTCCCTCGATAGTATCAGTCAGTAACCCCAGCACTTAGTTGCATATTTGTGTGTGAATTTTGTGAAAAGCTATTTTGGATTTTTTTTAAAAAATTAAGATTACTCAGCAAATGTATAGGCTAATCTGAAACTATAGTCTTTTCTATGCTAATGTTTTTGCACTTTTTTTGGTACCGGGGATCGAACTCGGGACCTTGTGCTTGCAAGGCAGGTGCCAGAACCACTGAACTAAATACCCGGCCCTGCACTTTTTTTTTTAACATGAAGGATTTGCTTCTCAAAATGTAGTTCATACTTCAACTGGATCAGGATTACCTGGAAAATTTGAGAGAAATTTATATTTCCAGGTCCTAGCACAAACTACTGGCTTCAAATCTCTAGAGATAGACTTAAGAATGTACATTTTCCTGGGCAAGAAAGCATAATCGCTATAATTCTAGCTGTTCAGGAGGCTGAGGCAGGAGGATTGAAATTTAGAGGCCACTGGCATCACAGACCATGAAGAAACAAGATGAAAACACACAGGAGGGAAAATACTAGGATTCTTTTTCTAGAGATCTAAAACATATACAAATAAAATGCCTCAAAGGCCAAAAAAAAGAGAAAGAGAAATAAATTTAGAGGGCAGACCAGGCAACTTAGTGAGACACTGTCTCAAAATCAATAAAAGGACTGGGGATGTAGATCAGTGGTACAATACTTACCTAACGTACTTAAGGCCCTGAGTTTAATGCATAGTACTGTGGGGGAAGAAATTCTTAACTTTATTTTTTGATCAGTGTTCTGTTTTTTGCTGTCATATTAATGTTCTGTCCTTCACATTGTGCTTATTTCCATTATCGTGCCTATCTAAGTCTTCTTTAAAATTTTCACTCCAACCTATTGCTCATCAATATTTGCTTTTTTCCCCACTTACCGTGGCTCCTTCTAATATCTGTCTTTATTTCCGCCATTTTCCACACCTTCCCTTTCTCCTGGAGCACATTGAAATTCTACCTGATCCTCAAACACCTGAAGCCTTGTCTAAGCTCTTGGCCTGTCCATCCTTCCTTTGGAGTTACATCCTCAGTGCCTTTGGACAGAAAGCTTCAGGGTTGTCATGTATTTCCTCTCCCCTACCTATCTCCCTTTGTCCATCTGTCCATCCCTCCCTCTGTCTCTGCCTTCCTTCCTCCCTCCTTCCCTCCCTCCCTTCTGTCCTTTTTTTCTCCCTTTTCCTCTTCTTCCACCACCTAGGAACTCTCACTGAGCTACATCCCTACCCCTTCATTCATTTACTTAGTAGCTACAGGACCTTACTATGTTGTCCAGGCTGGCCTCGAACTTTAAATCCTCCTGCCTCAGCCTCCTAAACTGCTGACATTACTGGCAAGCACCACTGGTTTTCATAAATATTGCTCAAACCTGGGCCATTTGACTCTGGGTCTTCTCTTTTCACTTGGTAACATTTGCTGTAAGATGCATGTGGGAAAATGGAGTGGCATTTGTCCAAGAAAATTTCCCATAACTGTTCTCATATAGAGATCAAATACTTGTTCTTTCTTCTCTTTAACTCACTGATACTCTGATACAGAGTAAGTTACAAGTGTCATCAAATCTCCTAGGCCAGAGTTCACTGTAGCCATTGACATAGTTTCCTAAATCATCTTTCAATAAAAACATTTATGGTTGAGCTGGGCATGGTAGTAGACATCTATAATCCCTGCTGAAGCAGGAAGATCCCAAGTTCAAGGCCAGCCTGGGCAACTTAGCAAGACTCTGCTAATGAATGAATGAGTGAATGAATGAATGAACGAACACATAAATATCTGGGGATGTAGCTCAGTGGTAGAGAGCTTGCCTGGCATTCCCTGGGTTCAGTTCTCAGTACCAAAAAAACAAAACAAAACAAAAAACAAGAAAAACAATTTATGGTTAAACTAAAGAGGGTGGGTCAGATTAGGAAAAAAATGTAAAGCTGGTCAAAATGTGCCTAGCGTGACATTTTTTGCATAAATCTGTTAATTTAATAGTGCTGTCTGCTGTGTGTGAGGCCCTGCGCTAAGTACAGGGAGACAGTGATAGAGGAGCCCATTCCTGAGAGAAGACAAATGTGTGATCAGACAGTTCTGACTGGGCAGCAGGGGCTATCAGCAAGTGGGACCCTTAGGCTGGCAAGAGAACATACCTCATTCTGTGTGATGGGGCTGGGGAGAGGACCGAGGAGGGCCTTCTTAGAAAAGGTGGTACTCTAGCACTCAGTGCAAGGCTGTGAATAAGGCTTCACCAAACACAGAAGAGGAAGGAAGAACTGCAGGTAGAGGGAGCAGCATATGCAGAGGCCTGTGACAAGATGGGGAGGAGCAGGTATTTGAAAGGGGGAATGATCTCCGGTAGACTTTGGTATTGAGATCTGGCTGCACACTGAGGAGAGCAGTCAGTGCTAGAGAGTTCTAATCAATAATAAACAGGTCATAGTTGAAGACATGACTATAGTCATCATGGTATCACCTCTAGGCATCTTGAGGAAATCTAGAGAGAAGATCAGCCAGGAGAATAGGAGTGAGTGGCCAGAAGAAATTCAGGACACTTTGGAGGCTGAGGCAGGAGGATCACAAGTTCAAGGCCAGCCTGGACCCTCTTTCAAAAAATTAATTCATTGTTCAGGGGAGACGGAAGATGGAGAAGATCAATACAGTGGACCCTTCACTTAAAAACTCAATTCATTCACGAGGGCTGGTTGTAACTCAAGTTGGTTGTAAGTCAAGACTATTTTTCCTATTAGAAATACCCATAATGCATTCTGAACCTCTCAAAGCACCCCCTAACTAACCTTTTCATAATAAAAAAGAGTTGTATAATGTGCTTAATTTACCAGAAACACCAATAATTTTCCTAGTGTATTCACCAAAAAGTTATAAAATGTGCCCAGTTTACCAGAAATAACAATTTCATACTGTACTTACCATTCAAGTTGACATCTTTGGCTTGCAAGGAGGATGAAATGGAAGGTGGATATTGTTTAGAAGGAGAGTTCCCTTCCATAAGAACATCAGGAATCTAGCTCTTTGGTTTCCTTTCTGTCCTGGAGAATCTGTGGGCCACTAGGACCTGCTTCTGGCTCACTAGGTCTCAACCTTTTCAGAACTAAAAACTGGTCTAAGGTTGTCTGTTTCTGATATGACAGTGTCATTAAGCAAGTGAATGCAGCAATTGGCTTTTTCTCTGGTAGGTCTTCTCTACAAATGTTTGTAGCTCTGTCCATTTTTTCAGGATTTCCTTTATTTCAGGAGAGCTTTGCTGCACTGATTGTTTATACTCCCCCTCCTGTTCAGAAAGCTCCTCCACTGCCATTCTCTCTTGCTCAGCCAGAAGTTGCTGAAGTTCTTTGTAGACAATTCCTCTGAGTGTTCCTCCACCAGTCCCTCAACATCACAGTTGTCTACCTGCAAGCCTATGGACTATAGCAACAACATCATCAACCATGTGGTCAGTTGAAGGTTCAGGCTCCTCTACACAGCCTTCAAAGTCTCTGTCCTGTATAACTTTAGGCCACACTTTCTTCCAGGCCGATCTCAGTGTGCTTAGAGAGACATTGGCCCAGGATTTCTCAGTTAACCCCACACAGGAAAGGATGTTGTAATGTTCCTTCCAGAACTCTTTAAGGGTTAAATCTGTATCTGCAGCCATCCAGAAGCACTTCAGGAACAGTTCCTTGGTGTATAGCTTCTTAAAGTTAGCTATAACCTGCTGGTCCATAGGCTGTAATAGTGGAGTTGTGTTAGGTGAGGAGAACTCGACTGAGAGCCTTGGGAATTCTTCAGCCAATTCTTCCAAATCTCATGGCTGAGCAGGAGTATTGTCCATAATGAGGAGAGCTTGAGTGGTAAACCTCTGTCCTCTAGATATTTCTTAACTGTCGGACAGAAAGCCTCCCTGATCCACTCAAGAAAAAGAACTCTTGTTACCCAGGCTTTTGCATTAGATCTCCACATGACCCCAGCCTATTTTTCATGACTATGTTTCCTGAGCACTCTAGGGGTCTCAGAGTGATAAAACAAGAGAGGCTTTATTTTTTTTTTTGGTACCAGAGATCGAACTGAGGTCCTTGCACTTGTGCAGCAGGCGGCGAAACCACTGAGCTAAATCCCCAGCCCGAGAGAGGCTCTGTCTTGAGGTCACCACTTACATTGGCACATAGCAATAAGGTTAGCCTATCCTTTCTAGGCTTGTGGCCTGCCATTTTGTTATCTTCCTGGGTAATGTATGTTCTCCTGGGTATTTTCTTCCAGAAAAGGCCAGTTTCATCACAGTTAAAAACTTGGAAGAGGTACATTTTTTGGGGGGCTACCGGGGATCAAACTCGGGACCTTGCACTTGCAAGGCAGGCGGTGGAACCACTAAGCTAAATCCCCGGCAATCACAGTTAAAAACTTGATGAGAGCAAAAGCCATTTCTCTGTGTCATCATTTTGAAGTGGTGGATGTAATTTTCAGCAGCCCTTCTATCAACACTAGCTGCTTTACCATGCTATGTTATGCTGTGAACCCCAGTTCTTGCTTTAAAATTGTGAAACCACCCCTTACTGGCATGAAATGTTTCACCATTATAACTTGTTGATGGATTGTCCTTTACAAGATCTGCATTTTAGCCCTAGCTTTTAGACTCAGATAGGCTATATAACCTACCAGCTGTTTTTGTTAATCCACATTAATAATGGCCTCACTGCCTTGTCTAACACTGTTGATCGTGACTGACTAATTTGAGTAACACCTTTAGCAACACTATCTTCCTTATACAAATCTTTTCTCTATAAGATTGTCGAGATGTTAGATTTCAACATGCTGTACATATTAGCGAGATTGGTCACACAAATGCCACTGTCATATTTCCCCACAATTTCCTCCTTCTTTTCGATTGTGATTGCTTTCTTTACCTTCCCTTCCTTTGCTTCTTTTCTAGATTTTTTGGGGACCATTTTGATAGCAGCAATCATAGCAATTATATAAAGTACTGACCAAAATTATGTCCACAAACACGTGCATCTGGGCTCATACTGATGGTTACGTATGCTTATATACACTTTCCTGGCCTTGCGAGTCTGTTTATAACTGCACAAGTGGCCAGCATTCTGGTTGTAACCGAAGACTTTGGCTGTAAGTTAAAAAATAAAATTCCAGTTATAATCCAAGTTATGACCATATGTAAGGCCGGTCATAACTCGAGGGTTCACTGTAGCTTTGGGAGAAATAGAGGTCACTGAGCCTTTGAGATTCCTGGAAAAGCTTTATTCTCTAGGTAGTAATAGAATGTCTGTGAGAATAGTCACAGCAGCAGTAGGATGGCAACAAAAGCACGTCAGATGAAGGCAGTTTTTGTAAATGATTCATGTACAAGTGAATACATGTGAATGGGTATCATAGAAATAACTGTTTAAGGACTAGAACATTACTGGTATCTTTGAAATCCAGACTCTCCACCTACATGCTCTCTCTTTTTTTTTTTTTTTTTTTTTTCTGAGACAGGGTCTCCCTATGTAGTCCAGCCTGGCCTTGAACTCATGGCAATCCTCCTGCCTCAGCCTCCTGAGTACTGGAATTATAGGCATGCACCACCACACCTGACCACCCACCACGTGCTCTTTCATGGCTCATCTTTCTCTTTCTTCCCCAGACAGAACCACCATCTGAAGTTCATGTTCATCATTCTTTTGTTTTTCTTTCTACTTATCCTTGCAGAGCACGTTTGTTTTGTTGGTTTTGACTTTTAGTAGGCTCACATGGCATACAATCTTCTGTGATGTGTTTTTTTCATTTAACAATGTTTTTGAGATTTACACATGTTGATATATATGTACTGTCATTTATATTCACTGATACACAATATTCTCTATATACACTTGCTACAACTTAACCATTTTACTTTGGAGATATAGTTGTTCCAGCCTGGGGCCATTAGCTATGTGAGAGTGCCAATATAAGCATACCTCATGGCTCTGGTGTGCAAGAGTTTATCTCTCGAGGCCAGTTCACCCTTCAGAAAAACTCCCAAGAACAAAGTACTGGTTAGAGAGCTATGAAAGGTTGAATAATTATTTTGAAGGTGAGAGAGAGTTGATGGAAGCCTCAGGGAAAGAAACCAGAGCAAGAAGAGATGAGGTAAGAGAAGCAAGTAATGAGCAATGGTGATCCTGAGTTGCAGAAGGTGTCCCATGGAACAAAAAATGTTCGTGTAGGTTTTGAAAAGTTGCGGGGAAAGAGGGAAGTTGGGTTTTTTTGTTTTGGTTTGTTTTGGTTGAGACAGGATCTTGCTATGTAGTTCAGGCTGGATTTGAACTCACTATGTAGCCCAGGCTGACCTTGAATTCACAGTGATCCTCCTGCCTCAGTCTCCTGAGTGCTGAGATTACAGGTGTGCACCACCATGCCTAGCCACAGGTAAGTTTTTATAATGCCATCTTTCTTGGCTCACTGCTGAGCCAAAAGCTCTTTGGTGAGTATTCCCTGTACACACTGTTTGTTTGTTTGCCAGTGGTCCTTGGCTGTGCTCTGTGAGTGGCCTTGTTTGGACAGTTTCTCTTTGCTTCCTTGCAGTGTGAACTGTTGATGCTCAGTGGGGCCCAAGGGCAGATTGGCTCTGTGCTCTTCTCCCTGTTCTGGTCAGTCCAAGGCAGCCTACTCTCCTGGTGCTACCTGCAGCTGAAGAGCACAGATTCTGGAGCCAAAGAGCTTGCTGTGGACCTTATTGAAAAATGTGAGTGTCAGTAGAAGATCTACGAAAACAGACTAGGATCTGGGTTTTGACTTTGAGTGTTCTCTTTTCAGTACCTCATGCATCAAGTTTTGTTGTTTTTTTTAACCACAATTCACATCTGTGGGTCATTTTTATCTCCTAAAAACAGAAAAAAAAAATATATGCATGCCAGGTTTCCTGTCTGACCATGGTAGTATCCCTACGTATTTTTATTGTAGAATTTGATCATTCCATAGCCTAAACATTGCCTTATAATCATACAGCACTCTTAGCTAATATCTCACTTGGGAGAAACTGTCATCCTATCTTAGTCAGTTTATCCAAACAAGAAAGTCTTAAGTGTTTAAAGTCCAACCCGTTTGGGACTCCTCCTGTCTCTCAGTTGCTGTTCCTATTCCTTATTCCTATTCTCCAATAAATTTTCCTACTCTTAAAAAAATAAAATCCAAGGGCTAGGGATTTAGCTCAGTGGCACCGTGCCTGTCTTTTAAGTGCAAGGTCCTGAGTTTGATCCCCAGGATTAAATAAATAAATAAATAAAATCCAAGGTGTAACCCAGAACCAAGAATACTCAGGTTGATGTCCTATCAACACACAGAAAATGATAGGAAATCCAACAGATTCTGAGAAGTTTTGTGGGGAAAATTCACTTCCATCAAACTTGATCTCAGCTACTGTGACAAACATAGTTCTAGTGTAGGGTCCTGCCACCTAGAGCTCGCCCCGTCAGTTTGGCCCGCCTAATGCATGAGAGCCTAGTGTAGTGCAAAGGAAAAGGGAGGCTGACAGTTGTGTCCCTCAGCCACGTAACTTCACTTATAGAAGTGGTGTCTCTACTTTTGTTGAAAAATAGCACAGACAAAAAAATACTCATTTTGCACTGATTTTCCCTCCAGAGGAAACCATTTGAATGACGCTTATTGGTCTCACGATCTTTCATTGTAGAATCCTCCAAGTACAAACCTTTTTTGGCCCCCTCCAGCTTTACCCTTGGTGACAACTAAGCATGTGATATTTTCCATAAGATATAACTTTTTTTTTATGTTTTGGTAGATGTGGTACAGTTTTTGGCAAGCACGAGAGTGATTTTGGAATCCCTTTTGTCACAGTATAGTGGAAAGACCATAGTAGAAAAATTGTGTAATTCAGTGTTTTCGATGGCAGCTCGCCAACTGGTAAGAAAAAATGGTAGCTATGTGTATGAGCAGGGTGGGGGTTGGCGGTCCACACCCCCAGGCAGAGTCTGAGGTAGATGCCAAGTGCTTATTCTTCTTCCTTTAGGTCATTTTCCTGCTAGACTTTTGCACTTTAGACATTCCACACTGCACACTTTTGCGAGACTTCAGTACCCTCACAGAGCTGTTGAAGAAGCTCTGCAGTGATCCAGAAGGAGGACTAAACAAGGTAACTCAAGTTAGCACCTGAGCCAGGAGAGATATAAATTGCCTGTGGAAGGCAAATTGTTGGTGGCTTTCCCAACATGGATAGTAAATGCTGATCAAGTTGATTTGTCATAGTTAGCTACAGAAAGACAATTACAAAGGCACGTCAAATCCATATAAGTAAATAGCCAGATTGAAGTTCAGAAGAGAAAATGCATGTTGGAAGCCAAATTATGTTTGATATATCAAAGAATTGTCTCTCTTACCTAATTTTATAGTACATCAAGTTTTCTCATGGTCGTGTTTGAGTTTCACAGCAACCCTGTGGCAGTAGAAAGGGCATATACATTTATTCTTTTTTTTTTTTTTTTTTTTTTTTTGAGACAGAGTTTCACTATGTAGTTCAAGGTGACCTTGATCTCACTATGTAGGTCATTCTAGCCTCAAACTTGCAGCAGTCCTCTTGTCTCAGCCTCCTAAGTGCTGGGATTACAGGCGTGTGCCATCTGGCATTTAACATTTAACAGGTAAAAAAGCAAAGACTCAAAAAATAAAAGGAAAAAAAAAAGGGAAAGTGGTCTTGAATTTGCCAAAGACCCAAGCAGGAACAAGAGACCTTGAAATCCCTAATTCAGTGATTTTTCCTACTGGAAATCCATACTAGTTATGATTTCTAAGAGATAGTTCTGGATCAGGGGTATTGACTCTGTGGTAGAGCACTTGTCTACTATGTACAAGGCCCTGGGTTTGACTCCCAGCAATAAGAAAAGAAAAGAGAAAAGAAAAGAAATTCTGTCATAGCTGAAAGATTAAGAGATTAAAGCTGGTCACAAGGTTCCTATACTGTAGGAAAAGCACATGTCTGCTGTGCAGAGTGATGGATGTCTGTTGATCTCTGGGGGCAGAAAGGCCAAGTGTGTCTTTCAGCTGTGTGATGGTTGGTACGGAGCTGTCAAAGCCTGGCTGCCTGCAGCCCTGATACCGAAACAGTCTGTTGCACATGGCTGGCCATGCAGTGATGAACACTGTTTTCTCTTGGCTCCTTTGTTTGCCTAGCTGGATGTGGAGACGTGGCAGCAGGAACAGCCTGTGGTACTGCATACATGGACCAAGGAATCTGCCCACAACTATGAAAATAACTGCCATGAGGTGTCCGTCTTTGTTAGCCCAGGGGCAACCTATTTTGAGGTGGAATTTGATGAGAGATGTGAAACTGAGAAGAGGTAAGATTCACATGTTCTTTTTCCCTAAGCGAAAAAAGAATCAAAAATGAGAGAAGGAAAGTAATAATGATCATTCCTTCACAGGTATGATTATCTGGAATTTACTGATGCTAGAGGTGGGAAAACACGCTATGACACGAAAGTTGGCACTTATAAATGGCCCAAGGTAAGTGGTATTCCCAGAAAGAGATCAAATACTTACTTCTGCAGTAATTCTCCCCGGTCAGCCCTCAGGCAATAAAGCTACGGTCTTTGAAGGCAGCAATTATGTTACACTTTTATAAAAGGAAGGGTTATATCAGAGTCCCACAAACTTCAATCTCTCACCTATTTTGTAAATAAGAGTTTTTTGGAACACAACCATGTGTTTCATTTATAGTCTCTTGCACTGCAGTGGCAGAGCTGAGCAGTCATAGTAGAGACTATGTAGCCTGTAGAATCTAAAATACTGGCTCTCTGGTTCTTTATAGGAAAAGTTTGCAAAAACCACTAGTCTCTATTAGCATTGTCTGGAGTAAATGAAAAGCTATCGCTCATAGCAAAAAAGGGCCAGTGGGTCCAGCAGGAGAGCCCAGCCTGTGGTAAAAACCAGGAGTTCAGCCCACAGTTAGTGTGCTTGACCTTGGGGCTAGAGGTAAAGACCTGCCTCAGACAGCTGACCTTCTCTAGTGTCAGGAGTTTTGACTGGGAACAAAGGACTGGGTGAGCATCTCTAGCTGAGTAGGTAGTGGGTACATGGTTGTCTACAGTTGAGAATGCTGAGCAGCATTTCTCTGCAATTTCTTGAAGTAGTTGTGAATTTTATGTTCAGTCATGCCTTTGTACTTTCTCCTTTAGTAGTTTTGGACTTGTGGAAATAAAGAGCACTGTTAAATTTAGATGTTTTGAGTCACAAAGAGCATTCTTACTACTGAAATGGTGCCTCCTGACATCTGTTTGACCACATGGACTGTTGTTTGTTCTAGAAAGTGACCTTTAAGGATGGTCCTCGGCTGCAGTTCCTTTTCCACTCTGACAGCAGCAACAATGAGTGGGGCTACAAATTCACTGTCACTGCCTATGGCCTGCCTGATGTTGCAGTGTCTTGGGGTTTGGATTTACAACTCCTTGTCTCTCGGCTGATGGGGCGCCTTTCCTCCCAGTGTATGGCACTCAAGTCTGTGCATCGTAAGTCCACAGCCCTGCCCTTTCCCATCTCCTTACAATTATGCTGAAGAGCAAGGTGTTACCTCTCTTGTAGATTGTCCAGCAATGACAGCAGAGCAAAGGTATTGATACTCTTCCTTTTCAGTATCCTTACACCCAAACCAGAACAGATTGAACAATGATACCATTGTCAGGAAGTTTCTTGACTCAGACTTTGGACCACATCACAGAGGCTGCTGTGGATTCCCTCTGTGGAAGACAAGTAGGAGAGAGAAGTTTTTTGTTTTTTAACAGCATCATAATCTTTTAAATTTTTTTGTATTTTTAAAAAAAATTTTTTTTCCAGTACTGGGAATCAAACTCAGAACCTTGCACTTGTCAGGCAGGCACGGGGACACTGAGCTGCATCCCTGGCCCCATAATGTTTTCTTTCTTTTTTTTTTTTTTGGTACCGTGGATCAAACTTGGGACCTTGCGCTTGTGAGGCAGGCACCGGAACCACTGAGCTAAATCCCCGGTCCAATCTTTTCTTATAAGTAGATTTAGATGTTCTCCAATAAGAAGGCAGAAATACAGACTACATTAATTATATATCTTTTAAATAAGTGAATATTTATGTAAATATATATAGATATATGAATATAGATTTTATCTTAAAACAATTTGTTCAGCTTGTTACTAAATTCTCCCAAGGAAGGCTGGAAGTGTGTAGCTCAGTAGCTTGCCTAGCATACACAAGGCCCTGGGTTTGATTCCCAGCACTGAAAAAAACAAAACAAACCCCCCAAAAAGCTAAATTCTTCCAAGGAACAAGACTTATAAAATAAGCCTTTTTTCTATATTTTATTTCTATATCATTTCTTGAGTTTTTCTGACTGTGAGAATAAAATATAAAAAATACATATTGGCGAAAAACCAAAGAAAAGTTTAATCATCCTAACAGAGATAACTATTATTAACATTTGTATTTGTTCTTACCCAGTCTTTATCTCTATTTCTATTTATATCTATGATAGTGTTTCTTTTGTTTTGTTTTGTTTTGTTTTGGGTTTGGGTTTTTTGGCAGTGCTGGGATTGAACCCACAGCTCTGTAACCTGCTAGGCAAGAGCTGTACTCAGTGAGCCACAGCTCTAGCCCCACAGTGAGTATTTAATTATTTTTTATAAAATCAAGTTTACAAATTATGAATGCCTTTCCATAATTAATATTCTTAAGTAGCCTGTTATGCCCTAGGGGTGGTTCATACTCTGTTTTCAGTTAACTAAATAGATTAGTCACTTCAAAGGTACCTTGTAACTGAAGTTGTCCCCCAGATCAGCAGCATTTCAGGTTTATGGTTTGGGTTCATCTGTGATATGTGTTTATGAGGCATCACAATTATATTCTGCAAAATGTGGATAAATTTCTTCTATTGTTTTAAACCTTTGTCAGTTCAAAGAATCTCAGTACATTGAGAGAAAAAATAGAATTCTCATAAACCACCTTCTCGTTGCAGAGGTAGGAAGTAACATGGCAATACCACAGGCAAAAATGGCTTCAGTTCTGAACTCTCCCTTGTGGAAACCTGTCTTTAGGCATCAGATTTGTCCAGAATTGGAATTAGAAGCAAGCTGGCACACTCACCCACACCAGGATGGGAAGGAGGTATTTACTCATCCGTCATTTTTCTGTCTGAGTAGAAACTGTTTACTAATATTACTCTAAGTTGTAAACATTTGTGTTTATCTTACCACCCTCATTAGCTGTTAACTTTTGAGGCAGAAGCTGTCCCTTGTTTGTTTTCCCTACTGTGTACCACAGGGACCAGTGCTCAATGAGCATCCAAATACAGAATGTATAATTCTTTAGTGAAATGTAGTAGGTGCCCAGTAAATCTCTCTTGATGGCATTATCAAAGAAATAAGTCCAGTCTACTTTTAGTGTCTACTGAGTCACACTTTAGAGTAAATGATTTGTTCTGTCCTTTTTTTTTGGTACTGGGGATCGAATTCTGGACCTTGCACTTGCACGCCAGGCACCAGAACCACGGAGCTAAATCCCTGGGCCTATTCTGTCCTTTTTGTTCTCCACAGAACTATAGCACTTTATTTAGGTATGCAATATTCAGAAAAACAAATAAGTTTGCCCTCTGTCTCTACTTCTAGTCTCTCCTTTCCCTTTTTGCTGTTCTATTTCTGCTCCTTTCTCCCCTCCCTTGTTCCCCTGCTTCCTTCCAAATTATTCCGTGGTTAATTGCCAAGTACCGTGACTCTTCCTCCATTTCTATTATCTGTAACCTCTCTCTTAAAGGTTCCTTCAGACTCTCTCTTTTGATCACATGAAAGTCCACTATCTTCTCTTACATCTTACTGCTCCATCTGCCTCCTTTGTTGGCCTTTCTTGTTCCTCCTCCTCTAAAGCGTAGGTTTTATTCAGGCTTCCTTCCCTTTCCTGCAACCCACCAAGACATCATCTTCTCTGCTTCCTTTTATTGTCCCCTCTGTGGGAGTAATTCCTAAATACCAGTTTCCTGCCCTAATTCTTCTCTCAGGCTCCAGTTTGTATCTCCATCTTCCTATTAGGTGTTTCCATTTCAAAGTCCTCACTCCTAGTAAGTCTGAAGTATAAAAGCAGACTGTCTTTCTGACTGACTGCTCACTTCTGTTATGGTCATTATTATTTGCCTAGGCCTAGAAGCCACTTCTCCCGCATGTCTCCTTCATCCCTGTCCTGCTCTTGCCCTTCCTGTCCAGTCACCTGCAAGCCCTGTGGATTCTTCCTTGTGATCTTCATCTCTGTCCTTTCCTCCATCTCTATCTTTATCAGGTCCCCATCTTGTACCTGCATTATTACATTGCTACCTACCAAGTTTTTTTTTAAACCACTGCATTATCTTGTCATTCCACGGCCAAGCACCAATAATGGCTCCCTGTTGCCCACAGGGTGAAGTCTAAACTCCTCAGTGTGACAATCAAGGCTCTCTACAGTCTCCTTTCACCTTACCTATCTGACTCTAGTTCCCACCACTCCCCAGCTGAGACTTCAGGCCAGGTCAGTCTCCCCACTGACTCTTAACCTCTGCTAATGGTGTGTCCTTTAGGGCCAAGCCTGCCTGTTCTTCAGGGTCCAGCCCTAACCCCATGTCTGCAGGAGGCTTTTCTTAATTACTTTAACCTGCCAGGAATTTTCTCCTTTGAATTCTCAGTACTGAGTGTCTCCTCTAGGCATTTGGCACTGGATAGTCTTTTGCTTTATGGTAGTACTAGTTTTAATGCTTTTAATGTTTTATTTATGTTCACCTTTTTTAACCTATACATCTGTCTGGTTCCCCTAAAATAGATTTAAACTTCTTGAGAGTATGAATCATGTTTTATATTTCTGCTTTAGCCTAGTGGGCGCTTAATATTTTATATTTTGAATTAATATGTTAAACATGATGGAGTTTTTTCTTATTCCCAGGTTAAGAACATCCCTGATGATCCCTGCTGCCATTTTCTCCTTGATTTTGCCCAGTCAGAGCCTGCTCAGAACTTCTGTGGGCCATATTCAGAACTTTTCAAAGGATTCATACAGGCATGTAGAAAACAGGCCCCAAAGACAGATATAGTTGCTGGTTCCACTATTGATCAAGCTGTGAACGCCACCTTTGCTGCTCTGGTATATCGCACTCCAGAATTATATGAGAAGCTGCAAAAATATGGTAACTTATATTACAGGGAATATGTTTGATCTGAAGGCTAATTGCTAAGTTTTTAGAAGGCCTATCTTAAGTGAAAACTTAGAAATATTTTAAAATGTTACCACATTTCTCCATCTGTAAACTTCATCTGTTTTCTAACCTGCCAATCAAAAGATTCATGGATAATTTATAGTGAGCAGATTGTAATGTGTGACAAGAAACTGAGTTTCTGAATTAGCAGTTACTTTGTCTTTATCCAGAATTCTCATGGGAAACTACCAAGAAATTTAATGGAAAGAAACCTTAACAGGTCATGGTCCTGGCTCAGAAACTCAGAAGTTGTGCATGGTCAGGTTAATCAAACAACCTTTCTGCACTTCAGTTTCTCACCTGTAAAATTGGTTTAGAATTGATTAGCTCTAACAGTCTAAGAAATTCCAATTAAAACTGCAGATGTTTGTTATTGAATATACTAATGACACACATTTAGGAGGAGTAAAATGTTACTACTAACTTCCCTTGTTAGACTCACAGCTTCTTTGTGGCATCCATCATCCCCCCAGGCTTCCTTTGTGGATAGCCTACTGCTTGCCATTTCTTTTCCTCATGTTCCTAGGGTACCATCTCTGTGTGGCAAACATTGATGTAGCCTAACAAAGACCCACAATGAGGGGAGAGTCCCTCTCTACACTCATTCAGGGGAAAAATCTTTCAAAGCTTGCCCAAAGATAAGATGTAAGTTTTCCAAGCATGTTGCCAGGGTTTGTGTTCTTTCCAGGGAGGATACAAGTAAGTGAGACTAGATGCTTCCTTGCATTAGAGTAGTACTTCTACTTATGGTATTGTTGTAATCAATACTGTTATCACTATAATCTGTATTGCTCAGTCCTTTAGATCTCACAGTGCAGAGTTTATTTCCCAATTGCAAAAATATCTCAACTGTTCCTCAAATCTTAATATCTCCTTTCAATAACCACTCAAATAAACTACAATGAGACATGTATGATTTATGGAAACAAATGTTGTATGGAAGAGTATATCTCTGCTGAGAAATGGGAGAGAGGAGGTAATTGTAAGGTAATTGTAAGGAAAAAGGGAATCAGTATATATATTGTTTTATTCTTTTTTTGTGACTATTCCCATTTTATTTTTTTCATGATTAATTTTATTGGTACATTTTAGATATACATAGTGATCACTTTCATCATAGGGAATTTGTACCTGTACATAATATATCTTTTTTTTTTTCTCAAATTCTTTTATTGGTACATTTTAGGTATACAACACAATTACATTTCGCATTGGAAACTTGTACCTTTACAAGATGCATCTTGGTTCTTATTTTTTCCCCATTCCTAGCCCTCCCTTCACCCCCTCCACCCTTCCCTATTTACAAAGACTTTATTTCCATTTTTTCCATTTCTCATCATTTTTCCTTTCCCTTCTTTCCTTTCCCCTGCCCCTCCCACTACCCCTACCCCTTTGGACCTTTTCTTCCTATTTTACATTATTGATTATTCATTCTAATCATTGGTCCATTTTAGGTATACAATGTAATGACATTCATCGTTGGAAATTTGCACCTTTACATAATCTCTCTTGGTTCTTATTTTTCACCCTTGCCCAGCCCTCCCTTCAACCCCTCCATCCCTCCCTATTTACCTGTATGTAATGTATCTTGATTCTTCTCTTTTTTTCCCCAATCCTCTCTGCTCCCTTCAACCTTTCTTCCCCTCCTTATTTACAGAAGCTTTGTTTCCATTTTTTCCTTCTATTCTTTTTTTTGTAATCAAATTATAGTAAGGAAACTGGACCATCTTTATTACTTGAGGAACTTTTCAGAAGACAGCTAAAAAAAGCCTATGGGCTAAAAGCTGACAAATAGAAGACCTCTTTTGAGGGGAAAGTTCAAACCATGTTCAGATACTACATATGTATTTGCAGTAGAGAAACATACAATCAAATGTGGGAACTAGAAATATCTCAGGTACACAGGTTGTTTCTAGAATGACTGCTCTTGTTGGTTCAAAGAGGGCACGTTTTGTCTCAGTTCTTTCTGTAAGTGTCTTTATAATACAGACACCACAGGTAAAGACTGTTCATGAGCTCTGAGCTGTGTTGAAACTGGTGTTTGCCTACCTGATTTTCTCATTATTTTTTTAAAATGGGTTATTTCTAACTGTTTGGGTTACCTTAATTCCATGTTGGTGTGAACCCTTTCGGTTTAGAAATGTAGGAGAGAGCTAGGCACAGTGTGCATGCCTGTAATCCCAGCACTCGGGAGGCTGAGGCAGGAGGATTGCTGAGTTCAAGGCCAGTCTGAACTACATATTGAGACCCTGTCTCATAAAACAAAAAAAGAAAAAGAAAAAGGAGAGGAATTTTTCAGCTAGCGTATAAGCTGTGTGAGGGAAGGGACCATGTCTTCTCAGCACTGTCTTCTCAGTGCCTGGTGTAGAGCTTGGCACATTCTAGGGTTTCAGAAAATATTTGCTGCCTTATACATTGATGGGACAGATGCTTCAACATGTTCTGGGATACTATATTTTGGGTTTTGGATGCAGAGAAAGGCAAGCCTCAAGGTCTTTAAAAAAAAACTGGGAGGCTATCTGTGTAGTTATAAAAACAGTACTCAGTCATGTAGAGACAGTACAGAAAAGCTTTTAAAAATTACAAACTACAGTCTCATCACTTACAGTGCACCTGTATGTTAAATTTTTTGGTGTGTCCACTTGACTTTATTATCTAGGTATATTTGTATGTGTGTAGAGATATATATTATCTATTTTTAATATACTCTTTTTAAATGAGATTTTATTTATACTATTTTGTAATCTGCTTTTTTTTTGGTACTGGGGATCAAACTCGGGTCCTTGCGCTTGCACAGCAGGCAGTGAAACCACTGAGCTAAATCCCCAGCCTGTAATTTGCTTTTTTATTTAATGTAACATGAACTTTTTCCCGTGTTTCCCATGAGTAAAATCATTTTTTACTCAATTTTAATAGTAAAAAAATTTACTTTTAGTATTTTTAGGTTTTACTTTTCATATTTTACTCACTTTTAACAGTGTTTCTGTTTCAGAAATAGTTTAATCAGTTAGTTTGTGGTAACATAGGGAACTCAGGTATTTGTACCTTAACTGATAATTTTTCCTCTATCCTTTTTTTTTTTTTTTTGGCACTGGGGATCGAACTCGAGACCTTGCGCTTTCGAGGCAGGTGCCGGAACCACTGAGCTAAAGCCCCAGACCTGATAGTTTTTCCTTAAAAACCTCTCTGACTGTCTCCAAGGTGTGTGAGGAGACTTCCTCTGTATTTTAGGGGAGTCAGAGGATACTTTGTGCTTATTCCTGTAGTAGTGAATTGTGTTAACTGAATGTAATTTTCCCCTCTCCTTTCTTCCCTAGTAAACAGCGGGGGCAAGACACCGTTGAGTGAGGACTTTGCACAGGTGTATTCCTTGGCAGATGGGATTCGAATATGGATGGTAAGAGCTTCCTTCCCATGTGATTTTGATGTACTTCAGGTTTTCTCACCATGATATCACAGAACTAAGGTCACAACTCTTTTTCTCAGTAATCTAAATTGTGTCACAGAAATGTCAAGGCAGAGAATTTTTTTAAAAACTAAACTTTGGTATCATGAACAGATACAAAGTAATTTAGAGGGCCAGGGATTTAGCTCAGTGGTTCTGGTGCCTGCCTCACAAGCACAAGGTCCCGCCCTGGTACCAAAACAAACAAACAAACAAAAAGAATTATCCAGAAAATAATTTAGAGCCCTTGAAATCATAATTTGGTGAGTGTTAAAAATACTCAGTATAAGCTGGGTGTGGTGGCACATGCCTATAATCCCAGCACTCTGGAGGTTGAGGCAGGAGGATTGCTGTAAGTTCAAGGCCAGCCTGGGCTACATAGCCAGACTTTGTCTCAAAAACAAACAAACAAAACCCAGAGAACCCTTAGCACACACCCTGTTTATAATGGCACAGTTTGCGATAGCTAAATTTTAGAAACAACCCAAATGCCCATCATCTGATGAATGGATAAAGAAGATGTGGGGTTTTTGTATTTATTTATTTTTGGGATGAACTTGGATCTTGTGCTTGGAAGGCAGGCACGGTGCCACTGAGCTAAATCCCCAGCCCTGTATGCATATATTTTAAATATTCAGCAGTAATTGAGGGGGGAAAATCCTTAACTGGGTGAAGAGTGGACAGTGAAATTGGAAGCAATAGACTAGTTGCAGTAGTTAGATGAAGGTAATTTCTGCAGTTGAGGAGATAAAATAATCAATGGGACTTTGTGATTGATGAGAGTAGTGAAGAGGAAGGAAGAATTTAGGATAGTCCTGGTGGGCAACTCAAGGGGTAGTAGAAGAGCTGAGCAGAGTAGGAAATGTGATCTTGGATCTGGGGGTGAAGAGGTAAGTACAGTTAGAGATCTGTTATTGAGATATCTAGCAAAAGAATTCGACATACTGTAATCTAAATAGCTGACATACTGTAATCTAAATAGCTGTTAATTCACAGAAATTCAAGGCAGAGATAAGGATAGCTTCAAATCACTTGTAATAGTTCATTGGATTTTTAGGTTTTTGTTTTGAGACATCTCACTATGTAGTTCAGGCTAGCCTTGAACACACACCCATCCTACTTCCGCCTCCTGAGTGCTGGGAATACAGGTGTGTGCTACCACACCTGGCAGTAGTTCTCTTTTGAAAAGAAAGTGTGAGTATCTATGAAGAGATAGCTTTAGACAGAATACACAGTGACAAGAACATAGCACCCAATATATAAGTGAACCAGATCTCTCAGACAAAACTAAAAGGCATTGTCATCAGAATGGTAGGAGGAGAATCGGAAAAGTGTGTTGCAGAGAAACCAAGGCAGTAGTAAAGTTTAAAGAAAAAGATTGCCTGAAGAAGTCATCTGTCTTAAACAGTTCAGGTAGAAAGCTGTTTGGTAATTCATAAGGCACTTTGTAGATTATACTTGTGGTTTAGCTTAGACAGATTGCCAACAGTTAGGTGAGATGCAGCCTTCTCCTTCACACCTCTCATCTGTCACATGTGGCCTTCTGCCTGGGCTGTCAACATTGTGGCCCATGCTATGATCATTGCCCAGGCTGCTCCTAAGAGAGCCCTTCTCTTCCTGGAAGTTGCATCATCACGTAGAGGTGGGCCCTCATTCAGAGTAGAGAAGAGATCGGGTTTTGGTCCAGCTTCTGCATCAAGCTGCATGTGTGATGCTAGCAAGACCCTTCATTTCTCTAGAGCTCAGCTTCTTTGTATTAATAGGATTTAAAGGCCCCACTAGCACCAGTGTTCTGGACTTTTTTGTTTGTTTGTTTGAGACAGGGTCTCACTATGTAGTTCAGCCTGGTCTTGACCTCACTGTGTACCCCAGGCCTTGAACTTGCAGAGATCCTCCTGTCTCAGCCTCCCAAGTCCTGGGATTATATAGGCCTGCACCACCACATCCAACTAGACTAGTTATTCATGTATGCAACCTTCCCAATACTACATAGTTGAAAAGTAGTTAGTTTTGCAGATGCCTTTAGACAACTTCAAAGCCTGGAATGCTTCCAAGACAAACAAAAATAGCTCAGCCCTGTGTCCCTGGCAGTTGGACAATAGCTACAAAGTCTATGGTTTCAATGCTGTATGCTTTTGAAGGTAGTAGTTTGCTGTGTTTGTCCTTGATGCCCTGTCTGAACAGCTGAATCATGTGGTTCAAATCCTCCTCCAGTTAGAGATGAAGCAGAAGTCCCTGATGAACGTGGGTAGTGAGGCAGAAGAGAAACACGGTTTGGAAGCTGCTGAGACGAACCCAGAGAGCCTAGGTGAGTGAGCCAACGCCATGTAGTCACCAGGCCTTTGGTTTTGCTTGAGGAGCCTAGAGAACTAGCACCCGGTTCCTAGGTTGTCTTAGTTGAGGCTGTACTGACTAGGGGCAGTAATAAAAGTACTAAATGTCATTTCCAAGGATGTATCACAGGTAGAGAAAAATACCAGCGAGGAGTAATTATTTCCTGAAATACTCCACGGGGAGCAGCTTTCTAATTTCTTCTCTTAGGAGACCTCAGGTGCTTTTCTAGCTGTATCTTATGTTTTAAAAGTGTGTTTGTATTTAACATTCAGTGAAATTAAAGGATTATTATTAATTTTTTAATGATATCATAGGTTATTTTTTTAAATCCTTATATTTTTTTTTGGTACCAGGGATCGAACTCAGGATCTTACGCTTGTGAGGCAGGCAGTGGCACCACTGAGCTAAATCCCAGGCCCTAAAAATCCTTGTTTTTCAGAAAAATACACTGAAGATTTTAGAGATCAATTAGTACAGTGCCTCAGATGTTTATGGAAATAATCCAAGGAGTGGGGAGTTGGTGACAGGTGGGACAAGATTGGCCATGAATTGATAATTGTTGAAGCCAGGGAGTGGATACATGGAGGGGACTATATACTGTTCTCTCTGTATCTGTTTGAAATGTTCACTTTCATAAAACCTTTTTAAGTGTACTGATAGTCTTGGTGAGATCTTGATTTTTTTAATGAAATAAAATTTGATGCCACTCTGTAGATAAATACAAGATGCAATCAAAAAATACAATGAATATTTAATTTTTAAAAAGAATTTATTAGAGTAAAAGACACATTTCTATTAATCTCCCTCAAAATGCTCTCCCTTACTGTGAACACATTTATCCCTTATCTTCCACTGTCTGAACCAGTTCTAGAAGTCCTCATTCCTGAGTGTCTTTAGTTGCACTGTTGTGGCTGTCTTGATGTCCTGAATTGATTCAAAACATTAATCTCACATGGTCCCTTTAACTTTGGGAAAGAGCCAGAAGTCACATGGTGCAAGATCTAGTGAATAAGATGAATGAGGACCCAATGTCATGTTTTGGGGAGCCTGCTTTTCCATTGGATGGCACTAGGGAGTAGCATTCTCCATGTTTTTAATCATGTCTTGTAAGACATTCACAAAAGAAGACTTCTAGAAATGCTTTAGAAAGTGACAAGAACAGTGGAATAAATGTTTTCAAAGTGAGGATAAGTATTTGGGGGAGGGTAATGGCAATGTGTCTTAGTATAATAATTTTTTTTAAATTTAAACATTCACCATATATTTTAATCATACCACATATATCACAGCATTTATGAAGGTGTTTCTTGCCCTAAATTGTAAGTTTAAGTGGTTTATTTTGTCCATGAAAGTAGGTGGTAGATTTAATTTTTACTTTTGTTCTTTGTCATTCTTGTTTTTTCCATTTAGCAAAAGAATGTATTCAGAAAAGTCTTCTGCTACTAAAATTTTTGCCCATGGGCAAAAGTTCAAAAGAACACTGTGACAAGTTGGTGACTGCCAATGAAACTGATCATCTCCAGCCACTTGACAGACACCAGAGGACAAGCTCTGTGATGGCAGAGCATTTCCAAGCCTCAGTGTCCCCCACTGAAGCATCACCCTCGACTGTGGGAGACAGGAGTCCTGGCTTGGACATCCACCCAAAGCTGCCACCCAGCAGTGGCCCACCTGCTGCAGAAGTGTCCACAGCTGAAGAGCCCTTGTCACCATCCACACCCACCCGGCGGCCTCCCTTCACCCGTGGGCGACTCCGGCTGCTGTCCTTTAGATCCATGGAGGAGGCCAGGCCAGCGCCCACGGTAAAAGAGAAATACCCTGTCCTGAAGGATGTCATGGACTTCATTAAAGACCAGTCACTCTCGCACGAGAGGTGAGCCAGTCATTACCTTCCCAGCACTTTCTTGCTTCAAGCCTTAGGTACCCAATCTAGTCAAAGGCTTGAAGTTTATGTTTAAAATGAACAAATGATATTTACAAGTAAATGAGATCAAAACTTGTTTTAGCATATCCAAGATAAAAATTTGGTGATTTTTTTTTTCCTTTAACAAAGTATTTTTCACTTAAAATTTGTATATTATATGGTATATAAAATATATCTCAGGGCCAGGGATTTAGATCAGTGGTTCTGCCACCTGCCTCGCAAGTACAAGGTCCCAAGTTTGATCCCCAGTACCAAAAATTATATATATATCAGTAATGTATTGTTAGGATTTTTTTTTTCAAATTAAGCATTTCTTTTCGTAGCTCCCACTTAAAAATTTGTTTTATCCCTGGGAGAAATTTAGGCTGTCATATTTCTGACAAAATTATTTGTCCATGGGCTTACATCTTTGGAAATACAGTGTGTTTTAAGTTAGTGAGGAATTTTCTATCCTAAGAATGAAAGCTTTGTCTCTATGGGGACGTATTTAATATTTTAAAATGAGTTGTTAGTGTACTTCTGTACAGTTGGTGTGCACTGATTTTAATGCTGCCAGGTAATGGCTGAAGAAAGCAAATGGGTATTGATATTCTTCCTGTGTGATATTTCTAATACTTCACCACAGTATTTCCTTTCCATTCATATGGCTTCAGAACTTTTTGGGAGGGGATGTTTTCCTTTTGCCCCAGCTCAGGATTTCCTCAGGGATTCCTGACTTGAGTTCTGTCTCCAGTGTTGTGAAGGTTCTTTCCTTGAGGAAAACCCAAGCACAGAGCATCCTGGAAGTCCTGAGGATAATCCAGTATTGTACAGAATCCCTTGGACAGCCTCACTGCTTCCATCCACCTTATATACTTTTCCTGTTGGAACTCCTCGCCTGCCAGAAAGATTTCACCAAGTAAGTACAAATGATAAGTCTGCAAGGAATGTAAGTAGAGGTCATGTTAAAGCAATCCTAGTTGTCTTCTCCAATTAGTAACTCCATGAATTCATTCTCTCATCCCAAGGAAAAATGGGTTATGTCCTTTTATTAAGTGGCAGAAACATATTTATTCCTCTTGATGACTTTATCATCTTATTTTACCACATAGTGAAAATTGTATTCCTCCTGTACCCATACTATCATTTGGCTTCTGGAAGCTGTGGGCTAAATGTAATGCTCATTTACAATAATGACTTTAGTCTAAGTACCTCTCAGAATAGTTCTAACTTTCACTCAACAAAAATGTTTTGAATATCTTCTCTGCTCGGAGCTATTCTAAGTGTTACTTGTACAGAAGTGAACAAGGCAGACAAGGTCCTTGCTCTAATGGAGCTTGTTTTCTATTGAAAAACAAGAAAGAGCATTATTTATTTTAAAATAAATGAAAAAATATCAGCGATGTTCATACATGGCAATTTAATAGAGAGTGATATAGTTTAGGTGGTCTGAGAAAGCATGCTGAGGAGATGACGTGTAAGCCAAGAAATGATTGACCAGCTGAGATCAGGGAGATGAACATTAAAGGCAGAAGGAACAGTGCAAAAGTTCTGGAGTGAAGCATTAGTCCAAGGAACAGAAAGAAAGAAAACCAGCATGGCAGAGTGAGAATGGAAAATTGAATGAGAGCTGTCAGAAAGGTAGAACCCTTATTACTGCAGCATGTTTGGATTTTATGGGAAACCACTGGGTATTTGGAATCCCAGAAGGACCACACTTTGATTTATGTTCATTAAAGATGCCTGTGGATACCATGGGGAAAAGGGTGGAAGTAAGAAAAGCAGTTAGGGGACTATTGCAGTGGTCCAGGCAAGAGGAGGTGATGGTTTTAGAGTAGGGAGTAGTACTGGAGGTGGAGAGATAAGGATGACATTCAGGACATACTTTGGAGGTAGAATTGTCAGGACTTACTAATAGGCAAAGAGCATGAATGAAAAACACAAATCATGGGAAAAGAAACTCCTGTGATTTGGAGCAGCTGGATAGATGATGATGCATTTTACTGAGGGAAGAAATATGGAAGAAACAGACTGGGGGAAAATAATGTTTTGGACATATTGTTTGAACTGCTTCTTTGACACCCAAGTAACAATATCAAGAAGACACAGTCTAAAAAGACCCAGAAAAAAATCAGGACTGCATATAATTAGGTTATCATCAGCATGTAAATAGTTTAGCCATGAGACTGGGTGAAACCTACAGAGTGCAGAGATAGACAAGACGGGGCTCAGGGTGGCCTTTTGGGGCACCCATTTAACAGTCAAACAGAAAGAAGAGTCTGAGAAGGCCACCATGAAGGAGTAGCCTTTGAGGTAGATTGAAAGGGTGGGCATAGTGGTGTCAAAGAAGCCAAGAGTGTGTCTTCAGTGACAAGGGTGGTCAATTGTGTTAAATGCTGATGTGAAAGTTTGAGTGAGATTAAAAACACACTGGATTTGGCATCAATATTGCCGGAGCTGTGGGGCTAAAAGCCCAGTTGAAGTGAAGTGAAAGAGTATGTGGCTGATAAAATTTACAAAGACATTTAATTCAAGGAATTTAGCCTTTAAGGGGAGTAGAGAAATGGGGCAGTAAGTGAAAGGGAATGTGGAACAACTGAGGAGTTTTTTAATATTGTTTTTTCACAGTGCTGGGGATTGAATCCCAGGCCTTGCTCATCCTGAGCACATACTGTACCATGAGCTACACTCCCAGTCTTGCAACTGAGAGTTTTTATGCGGTATTAGAATACTTGTGAATCCTGGTGGAAATGAGTCAGTAATGAGATCAAGCTGGATGCAGGAGGAGAGGGGACAGTTTGCAGTAGCAGCTGTATAAGCACAGAGGTTGGCCTTTGATAGAATCAGGAGTACAGTGCAGATTCAGGTTGGTTGCTACCTTGAGTGGTACAAAGATGAGGGAATTCCTGTGTTATCATTTCTGTTTTTTAAAATAAAATGTGAAGATAGTCATCAATGAAAAATGAAGGCTGGGCAGGAAGTAATGGTCATTTAGGGAGAAGCAGAAAGTTTAAGATAGTGATAAAAGGTGATCCTGACAATTTGGAGTACTTGTTTGAGAATTATCATTGTGAATTTAAAGTGACACTAGTCGGCTTGGTTTTGTGACGTTTCCTCCAGCTAGACTTTCAGCTGGTTTGATATAGGTGTAAGATTTTTTCAGGCAAGATTTCTGTAGGCAGAAGGAGGCCAAGGAGATGGTGTGTGCTAAGATGTGAGTGTGGGTGATTGACCATGTAATCCAAGCTGAGAAAGGAGCAGAGAAAAAGCACTGTGGGAGTAGTAGATGGTGAACATGAGGTGGCCAAATGGCTGGCGCCCAGTGGGATTGAAGAAGAGGCTGTATGGGAGCCCACAGTAGGAGAGCAGGAGGAGAGGGCAGAGGAGACTGCTCAGAAGTCAGCCATTACTTGATGGCCAGGAAAGGGTCACCAAACTGGGGTGGCTAAGGGGAAAGAGAAGAGCCCTGGTGGAGAAGGTGGCAGAAAACTGAGAGGAGAAGGACTGGAGACATCACCCCTATGGATATTGAAGTCACCAAGGTGACAGGGATCAAGGTAGAGCTCAATACTAAAGCCATCAGTGAGGGGCCAGAAGAGAAGGCACGATTGGGTGCAGAGCACTAAATGAGGTGATGTGAAAAATACTTAACACAGTATCTGGCAGTAAGGTAGGGTAGGGCTGGTTTTTATATAATTAAAGATGAATAGTTGTTATCTCCATATCTCTGTTAGGCAACTCTCTTGAGCCAGTCAACTGGCCTCACTTGCTGTCTTGTCCATTACTTTCTGTAGTTATTATACTTAGGGTTTTTGTTGTTGTTTTATTTTGTATTTGTTTTTGTAATGCTGGGGATTGAACTCAGGGCCTTCATGCTAAGCTACATCCCCAGCTGATTTTATTTTTTATTTTGAGATAGCGTCTCACTGAGTTGCTGTTGCTCAGATTGGGCTTGAACTTCGCAGTCCTCCTGCCTCAGCTTCCCAGAGTCCTGTACTTCTTTGTACCCAAGTTTGGTGCCACTTTCTCTGGTTTGCTGCTTCTTAGCTATTTCATGTAAGGAACAGGAGTATTAAGTAAAAGATACCCTGGTATTTAAATTAGTGATTTCTTCTGTTTCTAGTTACTTTGGACACTTGGAAGGCTGTGGTGCTGATCTACACAAAGAAATTCGAGACACTTACTACCAGCTTGTTCTGTTTTTGGTCAGAGCAGTTAAAGGATTTAATAGCATAAATGACAGGTATTGGATAACTTTTTTGTTTCTAGAGGAAAAAAAATTGGTTTTTTTCTGATTATAAAAGAAATACTTGTTCATTATTGAAAATATGAAGCACAAAGGATAAAATAAAATTAACCTCTAATTTTATCATCTAGAGCTAAACACTCGTGTTAATTTATTACTGTAGATTTCTTTTCAATCTGATGTGTACATGGGGGTGGGTTTTGGTTTATCTAAAAATTTATAATCTATTATTTTTAGTTTCTGATTTTATATGTGTAGGTTTAAAACACAAATACAAAAGTGTTTCTCTTTAGTAAGTAGTTTAAGACCTAAACTAAAATGACTCTTCTGTAAATATAAATTGTATAACTTTGGCTAATTTGGGCCTAATCTTGCTATTTATTGGGAAGTGACTTTCACTGTTCAGCTTTTACTGTAAAATGCCTCTTGTAGTCCTGGCAGTATGGAGGTCTTCCTTTGCACCTTTCCAAGTTCTTTTGCTTAAGCTTTGAAAGCTGTCTGTATGGAATGTGAGAACTTACCCTTTCTCGTTATGCACAAGCCAGGCTGCTGACTTATACTGCCCTTTGTCTCTGTTGATAATGGCAACTTTTGATAACTTTTGCCTCTGTGGCCTCTTTAGGTCTCTTCTGCCTGCCTTATCCTGTGTTCAGACAGCCCTGCTCCATCTTTTGGATATGGGCTGGGAACCTGGCGATCTTGCCTTCTTTGTTGATATTCAGTTACCAGATCTTCTCATGAAAATGTCACAAGAAAATATAAGTGTCCATGACAGCATGATAAGGTAAGAGCATAATCCTGCACCCTGCCATTCCTAGAGTAGATGATGAAATGTAGGGATCATAGCATGGAGGTTAAGGGTATGGGGTCTGGAGCTAAATCAGAGCCCATGTGATACATCCTGGCTTTGCCGCATTCTAGCTGAATGACCATGGGCAAGTTATTGACTACTCTGCGCCTTAGTTTTTCATCTGTAGAGCTAAGATAGTAATGGTAGTGTTATCTTAGGCTTCTGAAGAATGCATGCATTATACAGTATTTCTGAATATTTAGAGCAATGTCTGGCACTGGCACATAATGGTGCTAGGTAAATCAGCGGCAGTGGGGTTGTGATCTTGGAAGTGAGGATCCTCTGCATTTTGGGAAACTCTAATATAGCTTGTTGAGATGAGAGAATCCTTTTCCATATTTTTTGTTACAACTGTGTTATGTTAGTCACTATAATCTCCAACACATTATAAGAATTTATGTTATAAGAAAAAATAGTATGCAGAGGGTTTGTTTTGTTTTTTCTTGCAGTACTGGAGATTGAACCCAGAGACTACTGAGCTATATCCCCAGCCCTTTTTTAAATTATGTATTTTGAGATAGGATCTTGCTAAGTGACCAGTTTGGCTTTAAACTTGCAATCCTGTCTGCCTCCTGAGAATCTCGGACTACAGGCATGCACTACCATACCTGGCTCATTTCATTTTTTACCAACATCTCTCCAGCCTGTTCAGTCTACTGACATTAGGCACTTGTGTGTATAGAAAGAAAGAATGGAAAAAGAAAATCAGGCATTAAGAGGAGAGAGGAGGAAATAAACGAATGAGACAACAAGGACCACTTTCACTTTCAGAAGAAATGCCATGGGAAAGGGAGGGGGATAGAACTAAAGCCATCTCCTTGTTTGACTTCACCCTTGCCCTGTTGTCAGATGGTACTAATGGCAGAGAGAAGAGATATAACACAGTGGGTATCAGCTTGCTGGTTCTTCAGCTGTCAGTCTCAGTCCTGGGGGCAGGACACACCCTTCCTATAATCCCTCATAGCAGTGGCCCAAACCTAATTAAGAGTAGACCTAAAATTATTTTATTGGCATGCATGAAGGTGTATTTGTTCATAGGTAAACATTTTCCACTTGCTATCAAACAAATCTTTTTGTATTAAAATTCTTGTTGCTGAAACAAACTGTACCCTGAAATTTTGGAAATGTATAACTTTGCATCCAAAGGAACCAATGAGATTGTGTACCTGAAATCCTTTATTTGAAATGAAGAAACAGAACCAGAACTAAATATAGTCATTCCTCATTTCTCAGTATCCTTGGGAGATTGGTTCTAGGACTTCTCACAAATATCAAAATCTGTAGATGCTTAAGTTCCTTATATATTTTATATATATTTTATATAATCACTTCTAAATTGCTTATAATATTTGATGCAATATAAATGCTGTGTAAATAGTTGTTACACTGTATTGTTTAGGAAATAATGACAAAAAATCAGCTTTTAAAAATTTTTTTTTAAGGTTGGTTGAATCCAAGGATGCAAAGCTATAGATGTGGAACCCACAGATACAGAGGGCTAACATAAATGTCTTACAGCAGCTAGTGGTAGAGCTGGAGTCACAGATTCTATGACTCCCTTTTCATGCTGAGTCTAGTAGGATGTTCTAGGCATGTCCACATTGATTTTTTTTTTTAGTCACTGTATTTGGCCCAGTGCTTACCATATGATAGGTTCATTTTACTTAATGTGGTCTGTTCTAGAAAGGCTTTTCTTTTTTTATTGGCATATATCTATCTGTAAAATACCTGATAAATCCTGGGGCTTTGAAAAACAGTTGATCTTTTCCCTTTGGAAGTTTTACAGTGCCCAATCTATTAGACCCATGGGCACAGGGTCTGCTACCTAGCACTTCCCTTGGTCCTCAGGAGAGGCATGCTTCTCTCTCTTTGTCTACTTTCAGCCAGTGGAGTGAAGAAGATGAACTCGCTGATGCCAAGCAGAATTCAGAATGGATGGATGAGTGTCAGGATGGCATGTTTGAGGCCTGGTGTGAAAAAATAGCCCAGGAGGATCCAGAGAAGCAGAGGAAAGTAAGACGTCTCCACTAGAGTAATCTGAAGTAACCTGATAGGAGATTGGAGAGGAAGGTATCTGGAGTGTGCCAGCAGGCCATCTCCCAGAGGGCTCCCAGGGCCTTCAGAACCTTTGTTTCTGGGATGGTCCTGAGGGATTCTGCATCCTGATGGATCTCTCAAGAGAGCGGCTCCCCTCATAGAACTACACTCAAAGAAGAGTGGCTCATGAGGTTGATGTACATTAGGTGCCAGTTTATTTACTGTGAGAGAATTGCTGAAGGGTTTGGACTCTCATACCCTTGGGGCAGCACATTCCCATCATGTAGGTGAGTACCAGGTTAGGCACATTCCAGTCAAAAGGTTGCATAGTAAGCATGGAAGAAGCCATCTATACACTGAATCAGTTATGCGATTCAGTTGAGGGAAGGCATCAGGCTCAGGTGGCCAGCCCACTGCCTATCCCTCACCACAGTGGGCGCATGTCTGTCACTACCACATGTGCCAGGCATCTGTTGCCTTGGAGCCGTCCACTCTGCATATTGAGTGCCTGCTCTGTGCCGCCCACTTTGCTCATGTAATACCTCTGTGGTGCTTGCATGGAACACATCAGCTGGGTTTAGTGGCTTTTTTCTCATGTTTTTAGTATGTGATTGGGAGCCATACTATAGCTTTCGAGTGATTGGGCATATTTGCTTCACTGCTACATATTGTTTAGTGACTTAATTTAGTTCCCTCATTTCCAGGCCCTAAATATAAACTGTACTATAGTGCCAAGTATTTTTCAGTAAAATAATTCGCTTGTTCATGAAGCAGTTCCCTGTCATCTCCCCAGAATGTCTTTTTTTTCTTTTTGATACTGGGGATCGAACTCAGGATCTTGTGCTTGCAAGGCAGGTGCAGTGCCACTGAGCTAAATCCCCAGCCCAAATGTTTTTCTTTTTAAGTGTCAGGAAACAATGCTTGTTTTGTTTTGTTTTGGTGCCAGGGATCGAACTCAGGACCTTGTGCTTGCAAGGTAGGCGGCAGCACCACTGAGCAAAATCCCCACCCCTAACAGTGCTCCTTTTGTAGTGTTTCCTCTATCTGTGAACCAGTATACTATTACTATCCATTCAAGTACTCAAGTCAAAAATTTGGATGCTGTTCATGACTGCTCCCTTTTACTGGTCCATGTATCAAGTCAATCATCTGGCATCCTCACTACTGCCACCTAAATACTTCCCAAGGGTGCCCACCTTTCCCCATCCCTCTTACTGCTCAGTCTCAGTCTGATTACCTGTCCTGGGGTTACTTAACCTGCTTCTCTCCCTAACTGTCGTCTTGCCCCTTCAATCCATTTTTCTCAGTAGCCAAAGAAACTCTCAGAATGCTCAACTCTAATTCCATTACTCTTCTGTTCATAAATATTTGATACTCCTTAGACTAGCATTTGAGATCTTTTGTGGTTTAACTTTCTAGCTTCATCTAGTTATGTCTTCTCTGTGCTATATTTTACATACTGAATTATTGCCAGTTTCCTAAATCCTGCCTTGCCTCCTTTCTGCCTTCTGATGAACCTACCATTCCTTCTATTTGATATGCCTACTACCTTTACTCCTACCCAACTGTAGTACCTGTTTGTCCTCCAGGTCCCCGCTGAGGAAATATCTCCTTTGGAAAACTTTCCCTGACCCTCCTAGTACTCATCGGTAGCCTCCTTCTGTATTCTCTAAGCCTCTTGAGTTTCCCTATCAAAGCATTTACCCCATTGTCTGGTCAGCATCTGTTTGTTGTGAGAATTCCCAGCTAGGTACTTTGCTCATTTATCATCAAATCCTAGGACTTAGTACTGTACCAGGGACATCTTATGTACCTATTGAATAGATAAACTGATTAAGGAATAATGACTGCATTAGAAAGCCTATTGGTTAATTGTGTTTATTTCTCCTTACAGATGCACATGTTTATTTCTCGCTATTGTGACCTGTTAAATGTGGACATCTCTTGTGATGGGTGTGATGAAATTGCCCCCTGGCATCGCTACCGGTGTCTGCAGTGCAGTGACATGGATCTCTGCAAAACTTGCTTCCTAGGTACTTTCATGGACTGAGTATGCCATATCCAAAAATAATAATTATTTCTGTTTTCTGTGATCTTACCATCTTTTAAAACTCTCATTGTACTAAACAGAAATACTGTCCAATGGTATTCTATGACTCATTGGCAGGTATGAGTCTTGTCTCCCTAACTCAACGATAAGGTGTGGACTTATCTGATATCCTTCCTTCTGGTAAGCACTTGATAAACACTCAGGACCAATGAATATACATTCCATTGAGTTTCCAGGAAATAGTTTTACTTCTGAATCATGCCGTATTTACAAATAGCAAAATACACACAAAAAAGCAAACTTCAAAAAGTCTTTAACTGGCTGTGGTGGCTCGTGCCTGCAATCACAGCACTTGGGAGGCTGAGGCATGAGGATCACTGTGAGTTCAAGGCCATAATGAGACCCTGTTATAAAAAAAAAAAAGAAGTACTTATAAAAATTGTTTAATACGGTTGACTTGTAGGTGCTGAGACAAAGCATGTCAACAGAAGTAAACATTGGAATGTTCTTTGTGTGCATGACCCAGCAGCAGTAAAAGATAGTGTCCCTACTCTGGAAACATATATTCTAGTTGGGAGATCAAGCATACCCACAGAAGTCTCCCAGTGCAAGAGTATACATACCAAGTTATATAAATGGTGCAGATTATTTCTGGAACAGTTTTGACATAGCAATAGCATAGCTGCAGAGAAGGCTTGCAGAGGAGCTAGGATGAGAACTGGTCTTTGAAGAAAGTTAGAATTGGGTGGTGGGAATGAAGCACTGGGGACAGCATCACCTTCAAGGGTAGAGTATGCCCAGGGACAGAGGAGTAAGTACCTGTGGTGAGTTAGGTAGACATACTTGAGTGTCTGCCCAGCTAAATGATGGATTAAGACAGTTGAGTCCCAAAATAGTAGGCTGAGGAATTTGAATAGTCTACAGACAGTGGAAGTTTTTCCAATAGTACATTAACATGGTGAGAGCTACATAGAAGAAGTTGGCTCTGTCTCTATAAAAGAGTTTCCTTTAGGAAGTCAGTTACAATAGTCATGAAGGCTTTAGAGCTTGGACTGTGAGGGACTTGGCCAAGGAGTAAATGGTTAAACTTTGGGGCAAAAGCACACAGGCTCTGTGAGAAGTGAATGGTTAAACAACAAGTTTAGGTTAATGAGGGATGTTGTGTCTGGCCACTGTCCTCTTTTCCCCAAGGAAAGTGCTTAGCCTTGAGACAGCTCCTTGCCTAAATGCTTTTGTTCTCTTTCTCTCTCTTATACTGATATTCTAAATAAAAGCCTGAGAGTTCTCGGCTTTGGTGCTACTCCTGGGAGTTTCCCTAACTCTCTTGGTTCAGTAGCCCCTCTGGGCCTCTCTGTGATTGAACTAAGTCTTATTTCTGAGTAATCATTAATTCTCTATGCCACCATGGTCGCACACTGCGACACTGGACCAGGATTATGGCAGTGAGAACAGAATTGTTCAGACATGAGGAGTATCAAGCAGGATCCATGTCAGGGCTTAGAAACCCACTGGGCTTAGAGTAAGAAGGAGACCAGAGCAGCCTGTCTCTTTCATGTCTGTCATTCTCACTCACTGGCCCTGAAGTTATTATTAAGTCTGTTCATCAGTGGTTCTGGAATGAAAAAGTAAAAGCAGAAGCTCAATTCTCCTCAGTGCTTGTTAACAGGAACATACCAATAGATTCTTCATATTTGTCAGAGGAGGAGTTTTGGGAAACAGTGTACATACTAGCATATGACTTGTTTCTGCCAAACAGCATCATGATGGGGATTGGTAATTTATTTGGTTAGACTGTGGCAAGAATATGGGGGAGATCAATCTACTGTACCATCACTGAGGAATGCTGTGCTGAGAATGTCATTCATTTGTTCAGGGCTACCAGGGCAGAACACCATGGTCTCCAGAGGATGCCTGTGGACCCTGCTTTCCTAACCAGTAAACTGGGAATAGCTCTGGTACTGGGATTTATTTATTTATCCTTTCTTAGGAGCCTTTTGCCTCATGCAACTCATGCTGTTTTTTCTCCAGGTGGAGTAAAGCCTGAGGGCCATGGAGATGACCATGAAATGGTCAACATGGAGTTTACCTGTGACCACTGCCAGGGTTTGATCATAGGCCGGAGAATGAATTGCAATGTGTGTGATGACTTTGACCTTTGCTATGGATGCTATGCAACCAAGAAATATTCCTATGGGTATGTCTCAGGGGAAAAGCCACATAGCCTTTTCTTTTTATATTTCTTTTTTTGGTACCAGGGATCAACTCAGGTCCTTGCGCTTGCGCTTGCGCTTGCACAGCAGGCGGCAAAACCACTGAGCTAAATCCCCGGCCCTTCTTTTTGTATTTCTTTACTTAAGTAAGGGGGCTTATTATTTTTTTTTTTTCTGCAGTGCTGAGAATTGAACCCAGAGCCTCACCCATTTTAAACAAACACTCTACTACTGAACTATATACCTCTAGCCTTATTTAATTTTTTAAAAGTTTTATATTATAAAAAAATTTAAACATACCCAAAAGTAGAATAGTATAGTGAACCCCCATATATCCATTAACCAGATTCTGCAATTAGGAATATTTTGTTATATATGCTGAGTTTATTCCTTTCTTTTATCTTTCTTAAAGTATTTTAAAGTAAATTTCAGGCCTTAAATTATTTCTTTCCTACATACTTAATATCCATTTGTAAAAATTTACTCACATTACCAAAACAGTATTGCCACACCTTGCAAATTTCATGAAAAGAGTTTGTATTTAGCCTGGTTTCCATAGGTGGTCTTCTAGGAGTTGTGAAATCCTGCAGTGGTATGTCCAGTGTTTTCATTTATTCATTTTTCTGGGGAGAAGACCCCTGCCTCCCTTTAAAATTTCAATAACCTCAGCCTAAAGATGACTAATGCCCATAGCAGCCTAGCTCCCATCAGGCCTTGAACTCCTGTTAGATCCTCACCAATGCTATAGGCATTAAAAATGTCTTACCTTTGCAGCCATTTGCCTACCCACAGCATCACAGCCCATCCAATGGTGACCATTCGGATCAGCGACCGGCAGAGGCTCATCCAACCCTACATCCACAACTACTCCTGGCTGCTGTTTGCTGCCCTGGCTCTCTATAGCGCCCACCTGGCCAGCACAGAGGACATGGATGGGGAGAAGCTGGATCCCCAGGCCCACAGCCATGCCACCACCCTGCGGAGCCAGTGTATGCAGCTTGTGGGGGACTGCCTGATGAAGGCTCACCAGGGAAAAGGTGACTGTTCTCATGCACAGGAGCCAGACGGTCCCTCAGGTGCTGGTGAAGGCAAAGCCCAGGCAGAAGTGAAAGATGGTGCTTGGTGTAGAGGCAGGAGAGACCAGTGGTCCACAATAGGGGCTCACACTGGCATGTCAGTTAAGTTCCCAGAGTCACTTGAGAGTAGTTTTAGCATTAAGGTGGGATTTAGTTTGTCTAAAATGTTTACATGAAGATGTAAAAAAAAAAATTACTAAAACTATTGAAGTCTGTGGATGGAGCATTTAGTATTTGAATCTACCTAACTTTTGGCAAGAGAATCCAGACTTGGCAGTGTCTGGAATGTAAATCTAATTCTACACAGCTGTATTATAGATGAGTACTATTTTTTTTTTTTGGTACCGGGGATCGAACTCAGGTCCTTGTGCTTGCGAGGCAGGCAGTGGAACTACTGAGCTAAATCCCCGGCCCGATGAGTACTATTTATAAGTAAAATAATTTTAATAAAGTAGCTAGATGATTCTGACTTCACTGAGAGGCACAAGGAAGAAAATAACTTGAATATTTTCTAAGACATTTGAATTTCTCTCAGATAGTGAACTCCCCATTCCAGTTAACTTAGGGAATCAAACCTGTATTGGGTAATGAGGAGGTGATACTAGTGCATCAGAGTGACTCCTGTCTGTCTACCAGTAGGAACTTAGAAATCTAGCTGTGTTGCCACTGTAAAAGTATAATACTTACAGTTTTCTAAACATATATTTCTGCTGACTTTTGTGTTTTGTTAATAAACACCCTTTACTGTCCAGACTTCACCATCTGAGATTGGGAGCTGGAGAGGGTTGTTTCTGTTGGGTGGTCTTGGGTTTGGTTTGTGTGGACCTCGGTCATCTGTTTCTATACAGGGGCAAAGGATTTGTGGCATTCGCTGGAAATAATCTTCATTTTAAACTTTTAACAGTTCTCTTATTTTCTTTTTCTTTCTTTTTTGTTTTTTTTTTTCTTTTCTTTTGGTAGCGGGGATTGAACTCGGGTCCTTGTGCTTGCGTAGCAGGCGGCGAAACCACTGAGCTAAATCCCCGGCCCTAGTTCTCTTATTTTCTTCCCTTGTAGGTCTTAAAGCTCTGGCTCTTCTTGGTGTATTGCCAGATGGTGATACCACTCCAGAAATGCAGGCCTTGCCAATCACAGTGTCCACCTGCACGTCAGAGGAACTGCTCGAGAAGAAAGTGGTCCAGCCTGCTGTGGAGCCAGCAGAGCCAGGTCCTTTTGTGTACTGCAATGTAAGTTTCTCTTCTATGCTCCACGGAGTTGCAGGTTGAGCTCTGAGAGCCATTCAGATGAGGATCTCAACAGAGAGGTCAAGCACACAGACCCTCTGCCAGGCTGCTGGCCCTGTCAGACTTTGGACGAGTTCCTGCTGTTTCTTTGCCTCCATTTTCCCATGGTGATGGTACACTGGTGATGATAAAAGCAATACCTATAAATAGAGGTGTTGTGAGGAGTTCCATCCTTTACACTTTGAGGTCCTGTGTGTAAAGTGCTTAGAGTATGTAAATAGTAAGTTCCACATCAATGTTAACTACCTGCCTGTTGGTGGCTCTTATAAACATTAAACAAGATTATACAACTAAAGAATTTAATAACTAGCCCTTGATGAACATTGTATATATCCATACACATAAGAGCACAAAGTGCACCCATGTGTGTGCACTCACACCTGTGTGTAGCTATTTTCATATTCAGTAAAAAAATAGGTGATGACAAAAGTTTATTGTTCAGGGCTCGGGATTTAGCTCAGTGGTTCCATCGCCTGCCTTGCAAGCACAAGGTCCTGAGTTCAATCCCCGTAACCCCCTCTCCAAAAAAAATTTTATTGTTCAGCAAGTAGACGCCATAATTTACATGCACTTATGTAAACAAAAAAGCCTTTCTGGTTTCATACTCTCATGGTGACACAAGATTGTTTTTGTTTTGTTTTTTGTAGAAGAGCACAGGATTGCTCCCATGATGATGGCTGCAGAGTTAGTTGATGCAGTAAATGTCTGCACTTTTTCGCCAGGAGCCACTGACGTTTTTTATTTTCTGCCTCATCAGGGTTCTAGTTCAAGTATTTTCCCCATGTGGTGGTTATAGCTCACCAGGATCCCATTATAATGTGGAGGGGACAAGCAAAGATGGCTGGAAGAACTGTGAAAATTTGTATTATCTTCCTTCTGCCACAGAGCCAGAAGCCAGGCCACATAATCTTCAAACCTGTCTCAGAGCTGTCTGCACTGTGGACCACAAAACTCTGCTCCTGTGAGCTCTCAGCATCTTTAACATGTCATCTGTAGGCATTCTGCTTTGCTATCTATCAGTCCATTCACTTATTTATATCAGGATGGACCAACACGTGGATTTTTTTTTTTATTCAGTGGATTAAAATCTATTGTATTATTTGATGCCCAAATTTCCAGGTGTTTGGCCAGTGGCAGCTCCTTTTAGTCAGCTTTTTCACCTCTTTGATATGACACAATTATTCTTTGAACAGCAGTTTCTGATACACCAAAATGTTTCAAGGTTTTTTTGAGGTTTTCCCTGCTTGGGGACTGAATGAAACTTTTTTTTTTCCCTTAAATTCCTTTATTGGTACATTTTAGGTATACAGTACATTTACATTTATCACTGGGTACTTGAACTTGTACATGATGTATCTTGGTTCTTATTTTTTCCCTGTTCCCTGTCCTCCCTTCACTCCCTCTACCCTTCCCTGTTAACAAAGATTTTGTTTCCATTTTTTCCTTTTCTCATAATTTTTCCTTTCCCTTCTTTCCTTTCTCCTTCCCCTCAGACTTCCCCTGCCCCTTTAGATCTTTTCTTCCTATTTCACATTATCAATTATTCATTTTAATCATTTTAATCCTTACCTACACTTTCAGTTTCTCACACCAGAGAAACTATTCGGTATTTACACATGTGTGTCCTATTTATTTCACTTAAGAGTATTGCCTCAATGTGCATCCACTTAGCTATAAATGTCTCTAATTTCTCATTTTTTATGGCTGAGTAGTACTCCATTTTATAAAAAAAACACATTTTCTTTATCCAGTCTCCAGTTGATGGGCATTTGGGCTGTTTCCAAGTTTTAGCTATTACAAACTGCACTGCTATGAACATGGGTGCACATATATCACTGTGGTATGATTCTTTTAATTCTTTGGGGAAGATCCCCAGCAGTGGAATAGCTGGGTCAAATGGGACCTCTAGTCCTAGTTCTTTGAGGTATCTCCATACTGATTTCCACAGTGGTTGCACCAGTCTGCACCCCCACCAACAATGGAGAAGATTTCCTTTCTCCCCACGACCCTGCCAACATTTGTTATTGGTTGATTTCTTTTTTCTTTTTTTTTTTTTTTTTGGTACTGGGGATCGAACTCGGGTCTTTGCGCTTGCAAGGCAGGCGGCGGAACCACTGAGCTAAATCCCCGGCCCATTGGTTGATTTCTTGATAGCAGGCATTCTTTCTGGGATGAGGTGGAATCTCAGTGTTGTTTTCATCTGAATCTGTCAAATGACCAGTGATGTTGAACATTTTTTCATGTTTATTTGCTCCTTTTACTTTTTTGTCTGTGAAATGTCTGTTCATTTCAGATGCCCATTTTTGAATTGGGTCTTTAAATTTGGGGGGTCTGATTTTTTTAAGTTCTCTATATATTCTAGATAGTAGTTCTTTGTCTGAGGTATAGCTGCTAAAAGTTTTTTCCCACATTGTAGGTTGTCTTTTAGCTCTGTTGGTGGTTTCTCTTGCAGTACAGAAGCTTTTTAATGAGATCCTAGGTGTTGATTCTTTGTGCTAGTTCCCGTGCTACTGAGGTTTTGTTCATAAAGTTTTTTCCTATGCCATTGTCTTCAAGAGTTCTACCTAACTTATCTTCCAGCAAGTTTAGTGTTTCTGTTTTAATATTTAGATCTTTAATCCACTTCGATCTTAGTTTAGTGCATGGTGATAGATATGGGTCTAGTTTTAGTCTTTGGCAGGTTGAAATCCAGTTTGTCCAACACCATTTATTAAACAGACTATCTTTACTCCAGTGACGGTCATTGGCTCCTTTGTCAAAGATGAGGTGGCTGAGCATGTCTGGAGTTGTTTCTGCATCTTCTAATTTTTTTTTTTTTCTGCATTACCACAAAACTTTATTTTAGGGGGTAAATAGTCCTAGTTAGTGGGAGTGTGACATAAGCAGTAGTCACTTGAGTTTTAATTCTTTTTTTTTTGTATTAAATTCTTGTATTGGTACATTGTAGGTATACAACACAATTACATTTCTCATTGGGAATTGTACCTTTACATAATGTATCTTGGTTCTTATTTTTTCCCCATTCCTAGCCCTCCCTTCACGCCCTCCACCCTTCCCTATTTACAAAGACTTTATTTCCATTTTTTCCATTTCTCAGCATTTTTCCTTTCCCTCTTTCCTTTCCCCTGCCCTTCCCACTACCCCTACCCCTTTGGACCTTTTCTTCCTATTTTACATTATCGATTATTCATTCTAATCATTGGTCCATTTTAGGTATACAATATAATGACATTCATCATTGGAAATTTGCACCTTTACATAGTCTCTCTTGGTTCTTATTTTTCACCCTTGCCCAGCCCTCCCTTCAACCCCTCCTTTCCTCCCTATTTACAAAGATTTTGTTCCTGTTTTTCCATTTTCTCATATTAATCCCATTCCCTTCTATCCTTTCCCCTAGCCCTCCCACTTCCTTCCCCTTTGCCCCTTTTTTTCCTATTTCACATTACCTATTATACATTTAGTCCTTATTTACACTTTCAGTTTCTCACACTAGAGAAACTATTCAGTATTTACACGTGTGTCCTATTTATTTCACTTAAGAGTATTGCCTCAATGTGCATCCACTTAGCTATAAACGTCTCTAATTTCTCATTTTTTATGGCTGAGTAGTACTCCATTTTATAAAAAAAACACATTTTCTTTATCCAGTCTCCAGTTGATGGGCATTTGGGCTGTTTCCAAGTTTTAGCTATTACAAACTGCGCTGCTATGAACATGGGTGCACATATATCACTGTGGTATGATTCTTTTAATTCTTTGGGAAAGATCCCCAGCAGTGGAATAGTGGGGTCAAATGGGACTTCCAGTCCTAGTTCTTTGAGGTATCTCCATACTGATTTCCACAGTGGCTGCACCAGTCTACACTCCCACCAGCAGTGGAGCAGGGTTCCTCTTCCCCACAGCCCCGCCAGCATTTGTTATTGGTTGATTTCATGATAGCAGCCATTCTTTCTGGAGTGAAGTGGAATCTCAGCCTTGTTTTCATTTGCATCTCTCAAATGACCAATGATGTTGAACATTTTTTCATGTATTGATTTGCTATTTCTACTTCTTTGTCTGAGAAATGTCTGTTCATTTCAGATGCCCATTTTTCGATTGGGTCTTTAAATTTGGGAGGTCTCATCTTTTTAAGTTCTTTGTAGATTCGAGATAGTAGACCTTTGTCTGAGGAAGAACAGGTGAAGATTTTTTCCCACATTGTGGGTTGCCTCTTCACACTGCTGGTGGTTTCTCTTGCTGTGCAGAAGCCTTTTAATAAGAAGAGATCCCATTTGTTGATTGTTTGTGCTAGTTCACGGGCAACTGAGGTTTTGTTCATAAAATCTTTTCCTACACCGATGTCTTCAAGGGTTCTACCTAACCTCTGTTCCAACTGGTTCAGAGTTTCTATTTTAATATTTAGATCTTTAATCCATTTTGATTTTAGTTTAGTGCATGGTGAGAGATACAGGTCTAGTTTTAATCTTTGGCAAGTTGAAGCCCAATTTTTCCAGCACCATTTAGTAAAGAGGCTATCTTTCCTCTAGTGAGGGTGTTTGGCTCCTTTGTCGAAGATGAGATGGCTGAGTGTGTCTGGCGTTGTTTCTGCATCTTGTAATCTGTTCCACTGGTCCTCAAGTCTGTTTCTTTGCCAGTACCATGCTGTTTTTATCACAGTAGCTTTGTAGTATAGTTGCACGTTGGGGATTGTGATACCCCCTGCCATGTCTCTGTTACCTAGAATTGCTTTTGCTATTCTGGGTCTCTTCTTGTTCCAAATGAATTTTTGGATTGTTTTCTCGAGGTCTATGAAGTATGCTGCTGGGATCTCAATTGGAATTGCATTAAATCTATATAGCAGTTTTGGAAGTATGGCCATTTTTCACTATATTAATCCTACCCAGGAGCAGGAGATGTCTGTCCATTTTCTGATACCATCTTCAATCTCTCTTTTGAGAATGCCAGTTTTCAGAAAGAGGCCTTTGATTTCTTTTGTTAGGATGATTCCTAGGTATTTCAGTTTTTTGGATGCTATTGTGAAAGGAATTATTTGCCCTATTTCTCTCTCAGTGAGTATGTCATTGGTGTAGAGGAAAGCTATTGATTTTTGTGTGTTGACCTTGTAACCAGCTACTTGACTGAACTTGGTTATTAAGTCTAGAAGACTTTTGGTGGAGTTCTTGGGGTCTTCTATATAGAGTATCATGTCATCTGCAAATAATGACAATTTGACTTCTTCATTACCTATCTTTATTCCTTTTATTTCTTTCTCTTGTCTAATTGCCCTGGCTAATGTTTCCAGAACTATATTGAACAAGAGTGGTGATAGTGGACATCCTTGTCTTGTTCCTGATTTTAGTGTGAAGGATTTCAGTTTTTGACCATTTAGTATGATATTGGCTGTTGGTTTTTCATAGATGGCTTCTATCAGTTTGAGGTAGACATCATCTATTCCAATTTTTTGTAGGGTTTTTATCATAAATGCATGTTGGATTTCGTCAAATGCTTTTTCTGCGTCTATGGAGATAATCATATGGTTTTTGTCCTTGGCTGTATTGATATAGTGTATTACATTGATTGATTTGTGTATCCCTGCATCCCTGGGATGAATCCCACTTGATCAGGGTGTATGATCTTCTTGATGATCTTCTGCATTCTGTTTGCCATTATCTTATTAAGGATTTTTGCATCTGTGTTCATTAGTGAGATTGGCCTATAGTTCTCTTTTTCAGTTGGGTTTTTCTCTGCTTTGGGGATCAAGGTGATGCTTGCTTCCAGGAATGAATTTGGGAGTATTGCGTCCCTTTCAATTTCATTGAAGAGTTTAAACAGTAGTGGCAGCAGTTCCTCTCTACATGTCTTGTAGAATTCAGCAGTGAAGCCATCAGGGCCTGGGTTTTTCTTAGTTGATAAGTTTTTAATTACATTTTCAATTTCATTGGTTGATATTGGGTTGTTCAGAATTTTTAGGTCTTCTTCGTTCAACTTTGGTAATTCATACTTATCTAGGAATCTGTCCATTTCTTCTATGTTGTCCATCTTATTGGTGTATAGGTTCTGGAAGTAGGTATTGATGATCCTCTGGATTTCTGCTGGGTCTCTTGTAATTTCACCCTTTTCATTCCTAATTGCTGCATGGATTTGGGCCTTTTCTTTCCTTTTTCTGACAAGGTTGGCTAAAGGTTTGTCAATTTTGTTGATTTCTTTCGAAGAACCAACTCTTGGCCTCTTTGATTTTTTTGTATCGTTCTCTTAGTCTCCATTGCATTGATTTCTCCTCTGATCTTTATAATTTCCTCCCTTGTATGAGCTTTGGGGTTGTCCTGCTCTTCTTTTTCTAGAAGCTTGAGGTTCAGCATCAGGTTGTTTAATTGGGCTCATTCTGTTTTCCTAATATGCATATTCACTGCTATGAATTTCCCTCATAAGACTGCTTTCATTGCTTCCCATAGATTCCGATATGTTGTATTGTCATTGTCATTTAATTGAAGGAACTGTCTGATTTCTTCTTTAATTTCCTCTGTGACCCATTGGTTATTCAGAAGTGTATTGTTCAATTTCCACGTGTTTATGGAATTTTTTGAGTTTCTTTTGCTATGGATCTCCAATTTCATTGCACTATGGTCTGATAATATACAGGGGATAAGTTCAATTCCTTTGCACTTACTTAAACATGTTCTATGTGTGAGTATGTGGTCTATTTTGGAGAATGACCCATGTGCAGCTGAGAAGAATGTGTATTCTGATTTTGTGGGGTGGAAGACTGTGTAAACATCTGTTAAGTTCATTTGTTCAAGAGTTCGATTGAGTTCTAGTATTTCATTACTTATTTTTACTCTAGTTGATCTATCTATTTGTGACAGTGGGGTGTTGAGGTCCCCCACTACAATTGTATTAGTGCATACATGACTTTTCATGTCCGTTAGTATTTGTTTTATATAGTTGGGTGCACTAGTGTTTGGTGCATAGATATTTATGACTGTCATCTCTTCCTCTTGGATTCTTCCCTTTACAAGGATGTAGTGTCCTTCTTCATCTCTCTTAATCAGTGTTGGTTTGAAATCTACTTGATCTGCCAAGAGGATAGCTACTCCTGCTTTTTTTCGGGCTCCTGTCACATGGAGTATTGTTTTCCACCTTTTAACTTTCAGTCTATGAGTTTCCTTTTGAATGAAGTGTGTTTCTTGTATGCAGCATATTGTTGGATTTTGCTTCTTGACCCATTCTGCCAGTCTATTTCTTTTGATTGGTGAATTGAGACCATTAACATTGATGGTTATAACTGAAACGTATTGACTTGTCATTGCCATGACTTTTTCTTTTTGTTGGGTTCTCCCCCTTTACATTTAATTTCTTGTCATGCCAGATGGGTTCATTCTGCTTTGCTTCCTGGGGTTGTGATCGTCAATGTCTGTTCCTAGGATATTGTGTAAAATTCTTTGGAGTTCTGGTTTGGTATTCATGAAGTTCCTAAGGTGCTCTTTGTCATGAAAGTATCTTATTTCTCCATCAATTCTGAAAGATAGTTTTGCAGGGTACATCAATCTGGGTTAGAGGCTGTTTTCTTCTAGGGTTTGGAATATGTCACTCCAAGCTCTTCTTGCCTTGATGGTTTGTGTTGAGAAATCTGCTGTGATTCCGATGGGCTTTCCTTTGTATGTGATTTGTTTCTTTTCTTTGACTGCTTGGAGAACTTTGTTCTTCTGTTTTGTTTCTGGAATCTTAACAATTATATGCCTATGTGTAGACTTTTTTTGATCAAGGCTATTTGGAGTCCTATATGCCTCACTTATCTGTATGTCAAGCTCTTTTCCCCTGCTTGGGAAGTTTTCTGCCATTATTTCTGTGAAGAGATTTTTTATGTCATCTGCACTCTCTCCTGTTTCTTCATTGAGCCCAATCAGTCTTATGTTATTCTTCTTTGCATCATCTAGCAGTTGCTGGATTGATTTCTCATGTTCCCTTATAATTTTGAAGCAATTTTTCTTTTCCTGGTCACTAATTGCAATCTTATCTTCTCTATCTGAAATTCTGTCCTCACATTGGCTCATTCTGCTGTGTAGACTTTCAGTGGAGTTTTTCATGTCCTGGAAATCTATCTGCATCTGTTTTATGGATTCCATTTGTTTCTCATGTTGGGATTCCATCATGTTCCTGAGCTCCTCTCTAGATTTATTAATCATGTCTTGCACTAGGGGCACACTTTCTCCTGTTATCTGAGAAATTATTTCTGATTTCATTTTTTCCAGATCCCCTTTTGTTGCCAGTTCAGTGGGTCCAGGTGGTTGAGTATCAGAGTGTTCCATCTCATTTCCCTTTGGGGTTGCTGTAGGTGATCTGGAAGTCTGGTTTTGAGACTTATTTACATGTTTTCTCATTTCCACTGGGGCAGGGTCTGTTAGCACCTGCACGGATTACCTCCTCTGAGCTGGGTGAGGTGGGACAGGGGCCAGGAGCAACGGTAGGGATGGTGACCCAAAAGCCCTTTCCTGTGGGCTGGGAGCAGCCAGAGGGATGGTGGCCAGGAAGCCCCTTCCTCTGGACCAGGAGCAGTGGGATGGTGGCTCAGAAGCCCCTCCCTCTGGGCTGGGAGTGGTGGGAGGGATGGTGGCCTGGAAGCCCCTTCCTCTGGGCCAGGAGCAGCAGGACAGAAGGTGGCCCAAAAGCCCTTTCCTCTGGGCTGGGAGCAGCGGGAGGGATTGTGGTCGGGGAGCCCCTTCCTCTGGACCAGGGGCAGTGGGGTGGTGGCTCAGAAGCCCCTCCCTCTGGGCCGGGAGCGGTGGGAGGGATGGTGGCCTGGAAGCTCCTTCCTCTGGACCAGGAGCAGTGGGACAACGGCTCAGAAGCCCCTACCTCTGAACCGGGAACAGCGGGACTCAGTACCTTGGTCTGGTGGTCTGGTGTCCTCTGCGTCTTTGTAGTGTGGAACCAGGTGGCTGCCTGTCTGCAGCGGGGTGATTCGGTGTCTTCCGCATGACTCAGGACCTCGGTAGGGCGTGCACAGACCTTCCCGTGTGCAGCGGGCTGATTCAGCATATTCCGCGGACTGGGGACCTCGGTAGGGTGTGCACAGACCTGCCTGTTTGCAACGGGCTGATTCTTCGTGTTCTGTGCAACTCAGGACCTCAGTAGGGCATGGGCAGACCTGCCTGTCTGCAGCTGCATCTTCTAATCTATTCCACTGATCTTCGGGTCTGTTTCTTTGCCAGTACCATGCTGTTTTTATCACAATGGGTTTGTAGTATAGTTTCAAGTTGAGGATTGTGATACCCCCTGCCATGTCTCTGTTGCCTAGAGTTGCTTTTGCTATTCTAAGTCTCTTCTGGTTCCAGATGAATTTTTGGATTGTTTTCTCTAGTTCTGTGAATATGTTGTTGGAATTTCAGTTGACATTGCATTAAATCTATATAGCAGTTTTAGAAGTATGGCCATTTTCATTATACTGGTTCTTCCTACCCAGGAACAAGGGATGTCTGTCCATTTTCTTATATCCTCTTCATGCTGTAGTTTTCATTGTAGAGGTCTTTTGCTTCCTTTGTTAGATTGATTCCTAGATGTTTCATTTTTTGGAAGCTATTGTAAAAGGAATTGTTGCCCTAATTTCTCTCTCAGTAAGTCTGTTGTTTGTGTACAAGAAGGCTTTTGTTTTTTGAGTGTTGACCCTTTATCTAGCTACTCTACTGAATCTGTCAATTAAGTCTAGAAGTCTTTTGGTGGAGTTTTTTGGGTCTTCTATGTAAAGTATCATATCGTCAATGAATAATGACAGTTTAACTTCTTCCTTTCCTATCTTTATTCCTTTTATTTCTCTTTTCTAATTGCTGTGGCTAATGTTTCCAGAATTATATTGAACAGGAGTGGTAATAATGGCCATCCTTGTCTTGTTCCTGATTTTAGCATGAAAGTTTTGAGTTTTTGACCATTTAGTATGACGTTGGCTGTTGGTTTTTCATAGATGGCCTTAATCAGGTTGAGATAAAGACCTTCTATTCCAGTATTTTGTAGAGTTTTTGTCATGAATGGGTGTTGGATATTGTCAAATGCTTTTTCTGCATCTATTAGATGATCATATGGTTTTTGTCCTTGGCTCTGTTAATATAGTGTATTACATTTTTTGATTTACGAATGTTGAGCCATCCTTGCAACCCTGGGTTAAAGCCAACTTGGTCATGGTGTATGATCTTCTTGATGACCCTTTGTATTCTGTTTGCCAGTATCTTGTTGAGGATTTTTGCGTCTATGTTCATTAGGGAGATTGGCCTGTAGTTCTCTTTTTTGGTTGGGTTTTTCCCTGGTTTTGGAATCAAAGTAACACTTGCTTCCAGGAATGAATTTGAAAATATTGTTTCCCTTTCAATTTCATTGAGGAGTTTAAAGAGTAATGGCGATAGTTCTTTAAATGTCTTGTAGAATTCAGCAGTGAAGCCATCAGGACCTGGGCTTTTCTTTGTTGGTAAATTTTTTATTACGTTTTCAATTTCACACATTGTAATTGGGGTGTTTAGAATTTCTATATCTTCTTCATTTAACTTTGGCAATTCATATGTATCTAGGAATCTGTCCATTTCTTCTGTGTTTTCCATTTTATTAGAGTATAGGTTCTTGAAGTAGGTATTGACAATCCTCTGGATTTCTGCTGGGTCTGTTGTGACTTCATCTTTTTCATTCTTAATTGCATAGATTTGAGCCTTTTCTTTCCTTTTTTTGATAAGGTTGGCTAAAGGTTTATCGATTTTATTTATTCTTTCAAGAAACCAACTCTTTGGTTCATTGATTTTTTTGTATCATTCTCTTAGTCTCCATTGCATTGATTTCTGCTCTGATCTTTATAATTTCCTGTCTTGTACAAGCTTTGGGTTTGTTATGCTCTTCTTTTTCTAGGAACTTGAGGATCTGCATTAGGTTGTTTATTTGAGTTCTCTCTGTTATCCTAATATGGGCATTCACTGCTATGAATTTCTAGCATAGAACTTCTTTCATTGTGTCCCATAGATTCCTGTATGTTTTACTGGCATTATCATTTACTTGTAGAAACTGTCTCATTTCTTAATTTCCTCTGTGACCCATTGGTTGTTTAGGAGAGTGTTATTCAATTTCCATGTGTTTGTGGGGGTTTTGCGGTTTCTTATGCTATTGATCTCCAATTTTATTGCACTATGGTCTGATAATATACAGGGGATAACTTCAGTTGTTTTACATTTACTTAAACATATCCTATGAGCTAGCATGTGGTCTGTTTTGGAGAATGACCCATATGCAGCTGAAAAGAATGTATACTCTGATTTTGTGGGGTGGAACACTCTGTAAACATCTATTAAGTCCATTTGTTCAGTAGCTTGGTTGAGTTCTAGAATTTTGTTGTAGATTTTTTGTCTAGATGATCTATTTGTGATAATGGGGTATTGACATCCCCCACTACAATTGTATTAGTGCTTATTTGGTTTTTCATGCCCATTAATATTTGTTTTGTATAGTTGGGGGCATTCGTATTTGGTGCATATATATTTATGATTGTCATCTCTTCCTCTTGGATTGTTCCCTTCACAAGGATGTAGTGACGATCTTTGTCTCTCTTAATTAGTTTTGGTTTGAAATCTGCTTTCTCTGCATATAAGATTTCTACCCCTGCTTTTTTCTGGGTTCCTGCTACATAGAGAACTGTTTTCCATTCTTTTATTTTCAGTCTATGAATTTCTTTTTGAGTTAGGTATGTTTCTTGTATACACCATATTGTTGGATTCTGCTTCTTAATCCATTCTGCCAGTCTGTTTCTTTTGATTGATGAATTGAGACCATTAACATTGATGGTTATAATTGATAGATATTGACTCATCTTTGTCATGATGTTTTGCTGTTGTTGGCTCTTTTATTTTTTATTTTTCCCCCTTTCCCTTTAGTTTCTTGACTTGCCTGGTGGCTTCACTCTGTTGGGCCTCATGGAATTGTGACCTTCATTGTCTTTTTTCTAGGATATTGTTTAGAATTGTTTGAAGTGCTGGTTTGGTGTTCATGAAATTTCTCAGGTGTTCTTTGTCGTGGAAGTATCTCATTTCCCCATAGATTTTGAAAGATAATTTTGCAGGATACAACAGTCTAGGTTGGAAGTTATTTTCTTGTAGGGCTTGAAATACTTCACTCCAGGCTCTCCTTGACTTGTGGGTTTGTGTTGAGAAGTCTGCTGTGATTCTGATGGGCTTTCCTTTGTATGTGATTTGTTTCTTTTCTCTAACTGCTTGTAGGATTTTGTTCTTCTGTTGGGTTTCTGGGATCTTGACTATTATATGTCTAGGTATAGATTTTTTTTTATCGTGGCTTGTTGGAGTTCTATATGTCTCACTCATCTGTATGTCCAATTCTCTACCTCTGTCTGGAAAGTTTTCTACTTTTACTTCTGTGAACAGTTTTTTTATGTCATTTGTACTTTCTCCTGCTTTTTCATGGACTCCTGTCAGTCTTATGTTATTCTTCTTTGCATCATCTAGCAGCTGCTGGATTTATTTCTCATGGTCCCTTACTATTTTTAAGAAATCTCTGTTTTCATGGTCACTAACTGCAATCCTGTCTTCTATATCTGATATTCTATCTTCATGTTCGCTCAATCTGCTGTGAATACTTTCAGTGGAGTTTTTAATCTCCTGGATATCTGTTTGAATCTGTTTTATGGATTCCATTTCTTTCCTATGTTGGGCGATCATGGTTTCCATTTCTTTCCTATGCTGGCATTCATAGCTTCCAGCATGGTTCTGAGCTCATCTAATTTTTTATCTGTTTCTGTTCTAGAGCCTCTAATCATGTCTTTCACTCTGCTCACTATCTCTGTAGTTATCTGGGAAACTATTTCTGTTTTGAATATTTCTAGAGCCTCATTCATCTGTTTTGTTACTTGCTATGATATCAGTTCAGGGTGTCCAGGTGGTTGATTGTCAGACTTTTCCACCTTGTTTATCCCAGAATTTGCCTTTGGTGGGGTGGAAGTCTGGGTTTGTGCCTTGCTTAAATGTCTTCTCATTTTTGTTTTTGGTACTGTCCTTGGTTTAATTCCTGGGTTGATACTTCAAAATTGCTTATTGTAAGTATCTTTGTTGCCTGTATTTAGAACCCTTATGGAATGATTGCTTCTCAGAGGTGTCTTCCAGATATATCTGGTCTTTAGGTTTTGAGTCTCTAATGACTCTGAGGCTATCTCATTTTCATTATACCAGGAAGGCAATCACAACACCTTAGCCCAAATGATACAATCAGCAACACCATAGCATCAAGCACAGCTTAGAAAATGACAATTTGTGGTAGTTATTAATCTATCACCTTTAACTGTGTAAATTAAATCAAAATCGAGGACCAGCCCAACATATGTTTATAGTGAATAAACTCTTCAGTATAGCAACTTTACCCTTTGGGATGGGGAGTTAGAAGGAGTTGGGGAGGAAGTGATAGATAGAAGGATAGGGAAAGGTTAGCAGTGAGGCCAGAGGACACTGGAAGATCATGGAAACTCTAAGAAACTGTTGAAGATGAGAGGAAAAGGCAGAATGAAAGAACAAAGATGAGAACAAAACAACCTAACAGCAACAGGGAGGCTAGAAACTGTATTTACTTTCCTTTAAAACTAATGACAATTGAGAGAAGGAAAAAGAGAAGAAAAGAAAAATGAAGAAGAAATTCAAATTAGGTGCATAACAGGAATAAAAAGGGAGATGAAGAACAGTTTGGGACAGTGAAAGAATGAGGGGGGGAGGGAGAGAGAGAGAGAAAAGAAAAATAAAAATTAAAAATAAGAGAAAAAATTTCCATAAGGCCTCCATAAGGGTATGTCTCTGCCGTCACAACAGACAACCTGGGCAGCCATGTGCACATATAAGTCAATGAATCTCAGCAATCCAGTAGCAGACCTGTGAGTTTCAGGCAGATTTCTGCCTGCTAGTTCCAAGGTGAGCTCCCTGTCCTCCTGTAGGGTTGAACTCTGCAAGTTTCTACTGCAGGTTCCAGGTGCCTTTCCCCTGAAGATAATACAGGTTCTGATGGGAAGTGATGATCCCTCAAATTTACCAAGTACGGGGTCTGGTGTGCCTTTATTGCAGAGATTCTCTTCACTTTTCCAGTGGGCTTCAGTTTTCATCAAGGAGCTTGAGAGAGGCCCTCTTTCTGTTGTTCATTTCTGCTCTATCTTCTGGAGCTCAGAACAATGGCCTTTATGACTCCCTGTGCCTCTGTAGTGTGGAACCAGGTACTGGCACAGCCAGGAGGCCAGAGGCGGGGAGGGAGGGCCAGCTAAGCTGGTCGCTGGGGGGCGGCGCCAGATGGAGCCCCACTCCACGTGGCCAAGGTCCTCACAGTGGGCTTGCTAGTCGCTGGTCTGAATGAAACATTTTTCAAGAAAGTTCAAGGGCTTTACTTTTCTTTTTCAGCTACATTCATTTTGGGGGTACCCTTCCCACTAAAAGTTGATACTCAGGTATTCTATCTTTGGCTCAGTTTCTTAGTCTTCTAGCAAAGCTATGATTTTCCTCATTGTCCCCACAACAAAACCTGAGAGTTACTACTGTGATGGCCCTAGGGACCATATTCCTTTGGCACCATGAGTACAAACCATTTGTTTTTGAACTGCCTCATACTTCTAGCCAATCCCAGATCCTATTAAGGTAACTTCCCTTCCTCCCTCCCTCCAATGACTCAAGATATTTTTGCTTTAAACAACCGAGGAACCAACCTTAGCCAGAGACATAATTCAGAGGATTCTGTTTACAGTGGCCTGAAGCCAATATTGAGGTCTCTTGGGTGAGTGCAGATATAATGGCACTTTGTCATTCTTTTACAGTAGGAAAGAAGATAAGAATTAAGTTTACTCACCAGAACTGTGGAATTATGTTGTCTTCACAAAGTGCCACTTGGTTCAGGGAGTACCCCATCTGAGGTCTTTTAGAGGGCACACTTTCAATAAGACAGGAAGTTTCCCCAGTCTATTTGCTCCTAGAGTTGTCCTCGAACCATGTTTTTCTGAGGAGGATAAGACTGATGTTACTGTACAGCATCCAGAGAAGGGAAAGATAATTCACCTACCACTGGAAGAGGGCAGAAACTTTCCCTGAGTGTTCGGTGTTGTATAACACTCCGCCTTTGGCTGCAGAAAGTCAAAGTCAAGTTTGGCCTTACCAGACTTGACACTGGGCCACCTGCCTCCATCACACACAGAAGACTTCCCTCATTTCCTAAATTCCACCAGTAAGCCTGTGTGACAACACAGAGAAGCACAGAGAAGTCTTGGAACTGCAGGCAACCACTGGGGACACTGAATGATGCTCAGGAGGTAAATACAGGCTGAGAGCTGTCACTTTGCCCATTTGGGCAGCTTACTGCCAGAATCCTGATTCCAGGAAAGTCTCCCAGCTCCAGTGAATGCCCCATCAACAAAGCTTATTGTCAAATAAAATTCTCAAAAGAGCATCAGAGCAGGCCAGGGATTTAGCTCAGTGCTGCCACGCCTGCCTTGCAAGCACAAGGTCCTGAGTTCAATTCCTGGTACCAGGAAAAAAGGGGGGAGGCATCAGAGGTGTGCTTGTTTGAATTGTCAAAACAGAGAACAACTGGAAAAACATACTGGAACAAGGTCAAGAGGGTATGCATAGGTGATTTAGGGGAATTGTCTGGTTTTGTCTGATCAAGTGATATCCATGATTAGATTTCTCAACACTTGCTACTTTAACAAAGACAGATTCTATGGAAAACTACGAATGGCAAGATACACAGTCTACAATTCTACCCCATGGTCTAAGAATGCCAATTTCTGTCACTTAGATAGCTGCATCTGTGGCAGTGAAATATGTCTCTAGGCTTTAAATTTGATGTGATCTTATTTTCATAATAGTATTAAAGATATTAGTTATAAGAATTTTTCTACTTGTAAATAAAGATTTGTTTGCTTTTGTATTGAAAAAGAAAGTGCACCAAAGGTAGTCACCATAGTGTACAGGAAGGAAATTAACAACTTTGTCTTTCTTCCAAGTGAAGAACTTTTCATACTTGGCTTCTAGAACCTAAATAGAATTAAATAGTATTAAAGTTTGGAATGGGGCCATTGCTTATGTGACTGCAGCTCTGACAGGGGCAACTGGAAGATGTTTGGAGGATGTGACATAATGATTACTATCTTAATTAGAGTATCAGTTTACCTTAAGAAATGAGTGACATTTTTATAATGGAATTCAAAGTTTTTTAGTCTATGAGGACTGGCTGATGATAAAAAAAATTGTAAGTGGAGTACACTTTTGTTATAAGAAACCTTAATTCTTTTATATTCACCATTTTGTTCTTAGGGAAAGAGAGCAGTAGACAAGGAAATCAGACCTTTGGGTTACAAGCAGAGAAATAAGACAGATGAAGGTCTCTTGATAATGAAGGATCCTTCATGCCAGACCCAAATTGCAGGTGTACCTGCAGATGCTAACTTATCTTCAGGACTTCCAGGTAAAGAATATTTGACCATTACTTTGATGTCTCTTTCATCTTTAAATGTATACATACTCATGTGCCTGAGCTGTTTATTGCACATAATGTGAAACTGTCTAGGTTTCTCTGTTCGATCCAAACTTGCCTGATAATACTTTGAAAATCATCTTTCCTTCACCTTAACTGCTTGCCCACCTTATTTATCCCCTGTATTTACTGAGTGGCTTGGATGTGCTCAGCACCATGCTGAACCCTAGAGATGAAACAGGACTACAAAGGCAGACAGAGCCAGTTCCTACCCTCCACAGTCCAGGAGGTTTTAAGACAAAGCTGCAGGTAACTGTCATTTGAGGTTGGATGTGATTGTGTCCAGAGGAGAGGTGTAAGTGGGTAATTGGTGTCTTTCTGGAGCAGTGTATCCACATAAAGCTATAGGAAGGAAGAGATGATAGTTCTAGGATGTGCAGTGGGAACTGACATTCAGTGCAGAAAGCATGAGCAAAAGTGCTAAGGTGGGAAATTTTCTAGAACAGAGGAGGAGTCCTGCTCGGTGTATAAGGGATGATGCAGAACACTGGAAGCTGAAACAGGACAGCTGTTGTGGCTTTTGCTGTGAAGGCCTCAGCTCTCTGCCTAGGACATGTAGGCCTCTCATCCTGCCAGAGGATGGCAGTGGCAAGGTGAGAGCTGGGTTTTGGAGATAAAAGTGGTATGAAGCGGGCTGGGGATTTAGCTCAGTGGTTTCACTGCCTGCTGCGCAAAAGCACAAGGACCTGAGTTCGATCCCTGGTACCAAAAAAAAAGAACACAAAAGTGGTATGAAGGTTGAAGTAGGTGCTGTGGGCTAAAGAAACTGGAAGCCAGCCTCAGCCTCTTCCTTCTGGCAGGCCAGGAAGGCAAGATCTGTCACATCAGCCTGCTCTATGATGGAGGCGGGAGTGACCACCTGCCATTCTTCCCCATCTGTGGGACAGTTCTCACAAGGGGCTGAGACTCCACATCAGGCCAGTCATTAACATCCACCTGAGTCAGATTCACCTGAAAGCCAACAAGTGTCTGTCAGGTACCTGCTGTATTCCAGAGAAAATGCTAGGTGTTTATATCACTGAAAGACGAAAATCAGAAGAGCAGACAATAAACAATATATACAAATAAGTGGACTGTCAAAAGATAATTAAATGTTAGAGAACATCTAATATAAGAGCAGGGATAGAGGAATAGAGAGGTGTTAGAGAGTGGCTGCCCGTTTAAATAGGGAATAGTCAGGCCTTCTTGCAGTGGTTTACGTGCCTCTTCATGCATGTATAAATCTCAGAATTTGGTGTTTTACAACACAGCTGCTGAAAATTCAGAAGCATCATCTCAGAAGCCAGTCGAGGAAAAAACAGCTCCTCCAAATCCTGAGCAGGTGTTTGCTGAATGTTCCCAGAAGAGGATTTTGGGATTACTAGCAGCCATGTTACCTCCCGTAAAGTTGGTAAGAGACAGAGGTGGTGTTTTCTTTGTAAAAGAGGGGATAGTGTTATTCACAGAAGAAGATGTTGTTGTATATGCTGAAATGAACTGTTAATAATAGTCAGCTCTGTATCCCTAGGGTGGGACTTTAAATTATTTTCTTCTTTGACTTTCTATATTTTATGTGTGTATATATCCTGATTCACATTTTTATTAAAATTATCTTTTTCTTTTTTAATTTGAAATTTTTTAAGCTCATAGAAAATTTGAAAGAATAATGAAAATCTTCACCCAGACTCACCTGTTGTTAATTTTGCTGTACCTCTTTTTATTTACATAACTATTTTTTCCTGAAATTTTGAAAACACTGTAAGTTGAAGCAATTAGTGACATTTCATCCTCAGTACTTCAGCATATGTTTCCTAAAGTAAAAACTACACAATCACAATGGCATTATCATACTTTAAACATTTAGCATTGATAGACTAATTCCATCTTATGTGTAGCCAATGTACAGATTTCCCCATTTATCCCCTAAGTGTTCCTGCCAGCTTAAGAATTGCATTGCATTTAGAGTTCATGTTCACTTAATCTCCTCTAACCTATTTATCTTGCCTTCTTTGTTTGTTTAGGTAAATTTCCTAACACTGACATCTTCTAAGACTCTAGACAGTTTAGATATGTCTAACTGTACCATTATTCTTTTTTATAATTTTCTAGACTGTTCCTATATTTATATTTTTCTTTATGAACTTTCATATTATTTTTAATCAAGTTAAAAAGATTCTGTTAGCATTTCCATTGGGTTGGCATTAAATTTACATATTAATTTAGGAATAACAGACATTTTTACAGTAGTCACTTTTGGCGGGGCCGCTGAACAGAGAGGAATCAGACAGAGCTAACAAGCTCCTGAAACAGGATTTCCTAAGTTTTCAGAGCTTTGGGGTAGGGAAGTGTCTCCAGGACCTAGGTTTGGTCCTCAGGTCTCTGAGTCCAAGGACTTCTTAAAGCAGTTTTGTAGGAGATGCTTAGCCTCAGAGGAATCAACTTTTGCATGGGAATTGAAACTGATTTATAAATTGATCACAGTTTACAGGGGCATGTGTCTACCAAGAAAATCACGGTGTTTCCTCTTGGTATATAATTCCAGAGAGAAAAAATGAATCAGGAATTCATACCAGCCCCTGTAATTACTACCTAAAACCACAAGGTTCACTTGTCTTTAGCAGTGAGATCCTGTACCCCATTATCCTTTATGCAGTTACTTGATTAGTCTCCCATCTCAGCTGCCATTCTTCTCTTCCAAGGATGTCCTCCTCTTCTTGTTGGGACTCCACACATTACCCAGGGCCTTCCCCAACATCAATGCCTCCTTACCGCACCTGGGTCTGTCTCGATGCCAGCTTGCCCCCTTGTGTCGAAGCCTCCCTTACCTTGCATTCAGGAGCCACGCTCTTCTTATATTACATCAACTCTGATTCCCTATGCCAGGCTGAGCTCCCATGGGATGCCTACCTGTCTTCATTCACTCCAGGTAACCCTTACATATTGATGCCCTGCTCAGCCCTCTCAGAGCTCCACTCTAACTCTTGAGCTTGACCATTCCTGGTTATGCCTTCCCCACCTCACCTGTGCCCTGCCACAGAAACTCTTCTCTCCAGCTTAAGGTTTGATAGCCTACAGCCTGCACAGGACCGGCCTGGGCCTAGCTGCCATTCTCATTCATCTTGGATTCCAATCCTCTTCTCTTCAAGGGCACTTTTTTTTAAAGGGTTTTTTTGAGCTTTTACTTTTTAGTTTAGGTTGGCCTCAAACTCACAGCAATCCTCCTCCCTCAGCCTCCTGAATGCTGGGATTACAGACATATGCTACCATGCCCCGCCTCAAAGGGACTCTTTCTTGTGAATCACTTTTTTTTCTAGGAACTTTTGTTCTTTGATTTCTTTGTTTTCACATTACAATATAGTGTCTTCTTGAATTACATTGAGGATAACAACTCACAATTATGAGTTTCTTCTAGTTTTATGTATTTTCTCCTATGGAAAATAACAAGTGGTTTAAGTGTATCAATATATGTACTAGGATGTTTACCTAAATGGTGTTGGTAATGATGAAGAATTAAAAACAAAGTTGTAGGGCATTATTTAAAGAAAGAAAAATAACTTTAAAGTTTTTAATTTGTTTTATGTGTGTTATACGTAAATGTGCATAAAAAAAGATTGAAAGACTTGTTAAGTTAGAAATAGTTGTTATCTCCTAGGTTTTGGTAGGAGGTGGATTATGGGGCGCTTTATGTGTATTTGTGAATTATTTGAATTTTTTTTTACAATAGATATGGGGGAAAAATATTTTAAAGGTTTTTTTAGGGTAAAGGAATATTAAAAGGACAATAAGATAATACCTGGGAATGTTTATTTTATAATTTATTATATATGTTTCATTTGTTAAAGCCACTGCATGATTCTGTTGGCACTAGGCCAATTGTAAATAATACTCAAAGGGTATGGAATGTTAGCTGGTGTGGTTCTTTGGATTTTATACTGAAGGGATCTCTCTCTTGGCAGGGTCCCACAGTCCCTCTGATAGACCTGGAGCATGTCCTCCCACTCATGTTCCAGGTTGTCATCTCCAATGCAGGCCACCTGAATGAAACCTACCACCTCACCCTGGGTCTTCTTGGCCAGTTAATCATCCGTCTTTTACCAGCAGAGGTAGACGCTGCAGTCATCAAAGTCCTCTCAGCCAAACACAACCTGTTTGCTTCCGGGGACAATGCCGTCGTTCCAGATGGCTGGAAGACCACACACCTGCTCTTTAGCCTGGGAGCTGTGTGTCTGGACAGGTAGCCTTGTTTTCCACTCACCCAGCCACCCAGTACACCCACCGTGGTGTCTGTTTAGGTCAAAGGTCTGGCTGTTGATGTGTGTCAGAGCGCCACCATGCTGTTGTCTAGATTCTTCAGTGAGAACGGAATTGGTTTTTTGTAATATTGTCAGTCCACACAGCTCTGCAGCTTCAGCACAGTCTGTTGATTCATCTCTCTATGCTATGTATTCTGGTGTGCTTTTTCCAGAGAGCAATAATTGTAGCCCTTGAGGTTGAAAATCTGTTTTCATTATAAAAGGAACATAACCACAGTACCAAATTTGGAGAGCAGAAATGAACAAAAGAAATCACCCTGATTTGCCTTGTATTAATATATCTGACACTATTTACTGTATTTCCTCATGAGCTCTTTTCTGTATGTGAATGTGAGAGTACATGAGTCCCCATGCATGAGGAGTTTTTATAAAGATCTGAAAACAGAACTGTAGACTAAGTATGTAAGTAACAAATCTTGATATTTGTTTGTTTTTAATTTATTGTGGTACTGAGAATTGAACCCAGGAGTGTGCATTCCACCATAGAGCTACCATCCCCAGCACTCATTTTTTATTTTGAGACAAGTAAGTTACCCAAGCTGGCCTCGAACTTGAGATCCTCCTGCCTCAACTTCCCTAGTTTGGTGGCAGCACTGCATCTGGCTATTTTGTTTATTCACTTAATTTATATGAAAAGCATCATTCTGATAGGTTTTGTTTTGTTTTGTTTGTATGTGTGTTGGTTTGATTTTTTGAGACAAGGTCTCACTATGTAGTCCAGGCTGGCCTTGAACTCACTATGTAACCCAGGCTGGCCTCACAGCAGTCCTGCTGACTCAGCCTCTGAGTGCTGGGATTACAGCCGAGCACCACCACTCCTGGCTGATTCTGGTAGTTTTTAAACTAATAAATTAATGGCTTTTTGCATGTCTTGGGTGTGCCTTGACGTGTATGAGCTCTGATAAGTCAAGTTGAGAGCTCTGTTTACTGTCACCTAACAGAGCTCTTGCTTTCCAGCCGGGTTGGACTGGACTGGGCTTGCTCCATGGCAGAGATCCTGCGGTCACTCAACAGTGCCCCACTGTGGCGAGACGTCATTGCCACCTTCACAGACCACTGCATCAAGCAATTGCCGTTCCAGCTGAAGCACACCAACATCTTCACCTTGCTGGTGCTGGTTGGCTTCCCCCAGGTACAGCATCTGAAGGCCTTCTCACCTCTTCCAGTCTTCATCATGCATCTCTAAACCTCCATGGCATATTTTTTGAACTTTTTTCCCTCAGTTGGATAATTTCCTTTCACGGTGTTGATACATTTTCATGATTGTGGGGTGGTTTGTTCAACTTGTATTTTTAACAGTTGAGCTATTTGATTCATTTTACTAGCTGGTAGTTGGCTTTGAAAAATGGATAACTTCAACATACTAAATTATAAAATCTTTCAAAGAATAATTGCCTTCACTTTGGCATTCATCTTGATCTCATTCCTAATCTTCATGTCTCTCAACTGATTCAGAGGAGGCTATAAACCAGTTCTGTGCTGGGCCAATGCCACATGCTTTGGACTTAACCTTATCTTTGGGCACTTGTTGAAGTCAGAAGAACAAGCGAAAAGGGCTGAGCTTGTGGATAATTAAGTGTTCTTTCTGGCTTGCTAAGTTGTCTTTTCTGTCTCTCCATGTCACATCCTAGGTCCTCTGTGTGGGAACCCGCTGTGTTTATATGGATAATGCCAATGAACCTCATAATGTGATTATCTTGAAGCACTTTACTGAGAAGAACAGGGCTGTGATCGTTGATGTCAAAACTCGGAAGCGGAAAACAGGTCCTAAGCATAATTATTTTTTCTAAGAATGGAGAAAAATTGTCTAATCCTTGCATACTTTAAAATCAGTGAAGATACCTTGGTTCTTATCCCTGCATGTGATATTCTAAAAAGCAAGTTCAGGGCCGGGGATTTAGCTCAGTGGTTTCTCTGCCTGCTGCGCAAGCACAAGAACCCGAGTTTGATCCCTGGTACCAAAAAAAAAAAAGCAAGTTCATTCCTGACCAAATAGCTTCCTGAGCTGTTTTTTCCTTGTTGCTGAAGTGATATGGTTGAATTGGTATAATTTTGAAGGCCCCCTTTCCATGCTTTTGTTTTATATATATGGCTCTGTGTTTTGGTTTGGCAAATATTTAAGTTCTGAATATTTAACCTCTCCCTTTCCAGGTGTCATTTGTTTTCATGTGGGGTAATTTAAACATGTTATGAAGTTGAGTGAGTCATGGAGTCAGGTGGCTCCACTTGGAATAATTGTATTCGTATTAGTATAACTTTCCTTTTCATTTCAATAGAACACTGAAAGTATTACATCTGAAGTACCCTTTTGACTTAATTTGCCAAACTCCAAAAATGGGATATCTAAACATTGTACACTCAGTTCCGTTCCAAAAGTAATCTGTTTTGTCTTCAACTTTAGCATTAAGCAGTGTCTGTGTTGCACTACCCCCTTCACATATGAACAACCATCTGTTTCAGGACCATTTATTGAACAGACTGTCCTTTCTCTACTGGTGCCTTTCAGAATTAACTGACTCATATGTGTATGTTTATTTTTGGATTCTATTAGAAGTCTGCTGTAATTCTGATGAGTTTTCCTTTGTAAGTGATTTGTTTCTTTTCTCTAACAGCTTTTAATATTTTGTTCTTGTGTTGAATTTCTGGAATCTTGACTATTATATGCTTACATGTAGTTTTTTTTTCTGATTATGGCTAGTTAGCGTTCTATATTTGTCACTTATCTGTGTGTCAAATTCTTTTTCCATGTTTGGGAAGTTTTCTACTATTACTTCTGTGAACAGATTTTTTTATGTCCTTTGTGCTATCTTCTGATTTTTCATTGATTCCAATTAATCCTTTTTTTTTTGGTACTAGGGATCAAACTCGGGTCCTTGCACTTGCGCAGCAGGTGGCAAAACCACTGAGCTAAATCCCCGGCCCCCCCGATTAATCTTATGTTGTTCTTCTTTGAGTCATCTAGCAGCTGTTGGATTGATTTTTCATGGTCCTTTGCTATTTTTAAGAAATCTTTCATTTGATGATCACTAACCACAAACTGTCTTCCAGATCTGATATTCTGTCTTCACATTAGTTGATTCTGTTGTTTTCAATAGAATTTTTAATCTCCTGGATATCTATTTGAATCTGTTTTATGGAATCCAATTCTTTCCTGTGTTCCGGATTCCTAGTTTCCATAACTTTCCTAAGTTCCTCTATCTTTTTTATCTGTATCTACTCTAGATTCACTAGCCATATCTTTTATTATGGTCATCATCTCTTTAGCTATATAATTATTTTTTGATTTTTTTCTAGAGACATTCGTCTGCTTTGTTAATTCCGCTGCTACCATTTCAGAAAGTTTAGCTGGGTGGCTTTTGATTTCTTCCACCTCAGTTCCCCCTGGATTTGCCTGGACGAAGCTGAAAGTCTGGAGTTGCATCTTGCTTCTATGTTTTCTTATTTTCTATTTTTTAAATTTGTTTTCTGAGTTGATGCTTGTAAATTGCTTATGGTAGATAGTTTTATTACTAGGATCAAGACCTCTTTAGAAAATGACTGCTTTTCAGAGATGTGTTCTAGACTAGCTAGTTTTGGCTTTTGGCTTTTGGATCTGTACCAAGATCCTGCCTCTTCAATTAATTAGGCATGAGAGGTTGTTGCCTGTTTGGCCTAAACCCAGTTCTTTGGTACTGGACTGTGGTATTGTTTATGACCCCCAGACAATCTCAGTACTGGCATACAAGGAAGAACAACTGATTACAATAACTATGTCATCTAGGCTAAAGTAGTACAATCAGTAATAACAATAGCATCAAAGTGCAGTCTAGAAAATGATAAACTATGCCAGAGATTTAGCTCAGTGGTAGTGCTGCCGCCTGCCTTAAAAGGTCCTGAGTTTGATCCCCCTTACCAAAAAAAAGAAAAAGAAAAGAAAGTGATAAGCTATGTTAACTGTTAATTTGTCACCTTTAACCATAGGTGCAAGATTTATGATTATATAACAAAATCTGAAATAAATCAGAAAATTATATACAGTAAATATCCACTCAGCAGAGAAATGTAACCCTCATGGGAGAAAATTTAAGAAGGATAAGAGGAAAAAACAGAGAAATAGAAAAAGAGAAAGAGATTAGAAGTAAGGTTGAAAGACAGAGGAAGATTACCCTACCTTGGGGAAGACAGGAGGGAGGGAGGGAAGGGAGAAGGGACAAGAGAGAGAAAGAGAAAAGAAAGGGAAAGAAGAAAGAAAAAAGAAAGATTAAAAACAATGTTCACACTCATGAAAAAACAAAAACAATTAAAAAAACAACAAAGAAAAAAGAGAGCTCTCTTGGTGATTTCAAGCTTGTGATTATCTTCTGGAGTCTACAGTTTTGAAGTAGTGTCCAGTTCAAGTCCTGTCTCTGCTGTCACTGGTAGACAAAGGAGGCAGGCAGAGAGCCCAGATCCTTGCCGGATGATCCCAACAAGCCTACAGTAGGATTGGCAGAGTGCCAATTCTGGTGCTTTCACCAGAAAGTTTCCTAGAAGTTCAGGCTGATCCTGGCCCCTGGTTATGGGATTGAGTTTTTCAGCATACAACCCTTTGGGTGTCTCTTACTGGTCTGACCTTGGCTCCCTGACCTTGGATGTCTCCTCCAGTTGCCCCTCACCCAGTCACTGGGGGATTTCAACACTGAGAGCCCTGAGATGAAGCCAGTCCACAGCTGCTCCAAGTCCTGGGTTCATTTTGCCCCTCGCTAAAATGGCATCTGGTCAAGCACCTTCTCCAAGGGATACCACAGCCACTTGGACTGGAGTCACTCACCAGCTGCTGAATGCATAGCATCCACTCCTCTGTTCCACTGGTGTGTTTCTCCCTGGAGGCCTCTGGAGTCACACTCCCTCACTGTGTCTCTGTAGATTTTATCCTCCTGTCCCATACGAGGAGCCAGGAGCCCAGGAGAAAGTACAGTTTGCCACCTCTTTTTCTGCATTGTAGTATGTCTCTTCACTCTCTGTGGGCTCCAGTTCTCTCTTCAGATCCTTCCTGGGTCCCAGGGATCCACTTCCCTCCTTCTTTTCTTCCCCAAGTTGTTATTTCCACTGTCTGGATTCCAAATCTTGGAGAGATTGATTTATTGCTATTTATTGCTTCACTCTCTTCCCGGAAGTCCTATTTTTGGACTATTACCATCTTCACTATTTTAGGTTTATAGTGTTCTAAATCTTAAAATCAGATCCTCCAATTTTTTTTAAATTGTTTTGGCTCTTCTTAATTCTTTGCCTTTCTATATAAATTTTAGAATCAGCTTAGTTTCTACTAAAGAAACTGCTGGGATTTTAATTGGCATTGCATTGAATCTATGGATCTACTTGAGAAAAACTGACTTTTTAACAGAATTGAGTCTTTAGATTCATCAGCATTGTATATCTCTGCAATTATTTAGTGAATAAATTTAGGCTTATAAAATTTAGGTCCCTAATTTTTCTCAGCCTGGCATAGGGTATTAACTACCTTCTCTCATTCCTGAATTGGTAATTTATGTCTTCTTTCTTTTGTTTCCTAGACAGTTTAGCCAGAGATTTATTATTTGATTTTTTTTCAAAGGACCAGCTTTGGTTTTGTTGATTTTTTTTTCCTATTATTTTCTGTTTCATTGATTTCTTCCCTGTTCATTATTGATTCCCTTTTGCTTACTTTAGATTTAATTTGCTTCTTGTTTTTTCTGTTTTCTTAAGGTGGAAGTCATCACTGATTTGAGACCTTATTTTTTTGTTACTGGGGATCGAACTTGGGTCCTTGAGCTTGCGCAGCAGGCGGCAAAACCACTGAACTAAATCCCCAGCCCAACCTTTCTTATTTGCCATAGCATTTTAATGCTGTGAATTTACCTCTAAGTATCACATTAGCCACATCCCACAATTCTTTATATATTATCATTTTCATTCATTCATTGAATATATCATTTCATTCAGAATATTTTCTAATTTACTTTCTGATTTCTTCTTGGCATTGTAGATTACTTAAAAGTTTGTCAACTAACTTTAAAGAATATTCCAATGTTTATGTTATTGATTTCAAGTTTAATTTCCTTGTTGTCAGAGAGTATATGTTTATTTTAATCCTGTTAAGTTTGTTGCAACATGTTTTATGGTTCAAATGATGACTTTTCATGAAAGTTCCATGCACTTGAAGAAAATGTGTATCAATTGATAGTGTTATCCAAGTCTTTCATGCTCTTCCTGATGGTCTACTTAGTCTAACAATTGCTGAAAGAGAACTGTTGAAGTTTCTAAATGCATTTCATTCTGAAATGTTCCTTTTTATCCTTGATAATACTTCTTGTCTGGTATCTCTTTTAATGTTTATTCATCCTCTCCTGCATTTTTTAATATCAGCATTTACATAGTATGTCACTTTCTATCCTTTTTCTTTAACTTGCCTATGTCTTTATATTTAAAGGGGATTTTTTTTTGTAGGTGGCACTTAGTGGGGCCTTCATTTTAAATCCAATCTGATAATTCCTGCCTTTTAATTGAATTGTTTAGATCATTTACATTTAATGAAGTTATCAGATTAGTTGAATTTAAATCTGTCTTATTTTCTGTTTGTCTCATCTGTTCTTTGTTCCTTTTTTCTTCCTGCCTTCTTTTTTGAGGCAGGGAGAGGGTTGGGTTTTTGTTTTTTGGGGGGTTTTTTTTGGTACTGGGGATCAAACTCAGGTCCTTGCGCTTGTGCGGCAGATGGCAAAACCAGGGTTGGGTTTTTTGAGACAGGGCCTTACTATGTAATTCAAACTGGCCTTGAACTCACTATGTAGCCTAGGCTAGCCTTATTCATAGCAATCCTCCTGCCTCAGCTTCCCAAGTGCTGGGATTACAGGTGTGCGCCACCATACCTGGCCCTCCTGCCTTCTTTGGACTGGTTTATTATTTTTTTAATGACTTCATTTTATCTCCACTATTGGCTGTTTGTACCTATTTTTTTTTCTAGTGATCTAGGATTATAATAGTCAAGTAGTTTTTTTACAGATTGCACTAAGGTTTATACTATAAACCTTTAACTCATCACAGTCTACTTTGAAATGTCATAACACTTTACAACAGTATAGAAATATTACATTTATTTCCATTCCCTGCCCCCATTTTTGTGTCGTTATTACACATTTTGTTTTATGTGATATAAATCTCTCAATACATTGTTTTTGCTTTAAAATGTCAGGTATTTTAAAAGATTATAAAATGAACAATGTTTTTTTATTTAACTACATATTTACTATTTTTGCTGCTCTTCATTCCTTTGTATAGATCTAAATCTCTGTCTACTGTATTTTTCTGTGGCCTGAAAAACTTCCCTTAGCATTTCTTGTAGTTTAGGTCTGATGCTGTAAGATCTTTTAGTTGGTTTAGAAAATCTTTACTTTGACCTCATCTTTGAAAGATAATTTTTCTAGGTGAAAAATTCTAGATTGAGTTATTTGTCCATTGTTTTCTGGCTTGTATAGATTTATGGTCTGAAGGTTGTCATTCTTACTTTGCTACTTTTTTATATATTTTTTTGTCATCTTTGCTACTTTTTATATTGTGTTTTTTTCCTCTGGCTGTTTTTAGAATTTTTCTCTTTATTGCTGCTTTTAGCAAATTTTTTTCAGCACTAGGGAGTTAACTGAGGGTCTTTGCATTGAGCTACAGCCATAGCCCTTTTTAAAAATTTTTTATTTTGAGGCACTAAGTTGCTAAATTGCCAGTGCTTGGCTTGAACTTGCAATCCTCCTGCCTCAGCCACCAACAGTGCTCAGATTACAAGGGTACATCACCATGCCTGGCTTGGTTTTTAACAGTTTGATTATGTTTTGCCTTGGCATGATTTTCTTTATGTTTCTTCTGGTTGGGAATTTATTGTGCTCTTTGGGTTTGTAGTTTTTATTGAATTGGAGAAAATTTCCACTACTTCCCCCCCCGCCCCACCAGGACATTTCTACTCTCACTGGTAGGAAGACAGATTATTCCCAGCTTTGTGTGAGCTCCAAGAATTGTTAGCCTACTGCTTTTTAGTGTTCTCCTGCCCTAGGCAGTTTCCTCTCACATATATGCAGATGAATATTCAACTTAAGACTTAATGAAGAACCCTCAGAGGATCTATAGAGAGCTTTCTCCCACCTTCTCTCTGTGCATCTTTCTTCTGGTGATATTTGTCCCCTAAATTCTAGCCAGCTACCTTGATTCCCTGAACTCTGATCTCTACTTCCTTGATTCATTGAGACTCCTGAACTGTGCTTGGATTTCTGCTTCATGTTCCTCAGCCTACAGATTTCTGGTGCTACTGGAGGGCTTAGTTTATGTTTTTGTTCTGAGGGATCATAGTTCTTCATTATCTGTTGCTCAGTGTCTGAAAATTATTATTTCATGTTTATTTCAGTGTTGTAGTTGCCTAACACGGAAGAGTGAATCAGTTCCCCTTATTCCATCTTGTTTGGAAGTAGAAGTCTTATGTGTACTACTTCTAAGAACTTCCAGCCAGGCATGATGGTACATACCTTTCATTCCCACATTGGAAAGCTGATGCAGGAGGATCACAAATTCAAGGACAGCCTGGGCTACATAATGAAACCCTGTCTCAAAAAAAAAAAAAAAATGTCCATTAACACCTTTGGAGATGATCTACTTGTGCACAATAGTAAGAATGTGTATTGTTCCTCTGAGTTGCTCAGTGGATAGGTTGCCCAGTACCATTTTTGTGCTCACCTGCAAGCTTAACATGTTCCTGCTGGCTTTGAACCACCAGTGGTACATACATGACTGTCCTATCAGGTAACTTGTGCCACTGGTGTTACAAACAGATCTAGTCACTTTTATCAGTCTTTTCACTAAATTAATTTTATTTTTTTATATTTTTGGTATTGGGGATCAAACTCAGGACCTTGCACTTGCAAGGCAGGTGCAGTGCCACTGAGCTAAATTCCTGGCCCGTAAAATTAGTTTTAAAAAATTGCCCAATGGGACATTCATCCGTGTACCACCAGTGGATCAAGCTGACTAGCTGCGAGGCATACAAATTATGGCTCTGTTGTGAAGGTGTTAAATAAATTCCCACTGAGCCTGGGAGATTTGTGTTTCTGCAGATTTTACTTTAGTGAGGCACATTACTGTGGAAGAAACTTGGCAGCAGGATGCATTAACTGTACTTTTTGTGCCTTTCTCTTCCTGACCTTGCCCTTCAGTGAAGGACTACCAGCTGGTCCAGAAAGGGGGAACACAAGAAAGCATCGACTCTCAGGCCCAGCTAAGCCAGTACTCCCAGCACTTTGCCTTTATTGCCAGTCACCTTCTGCAAACCAGCATGGACAGCCATTGTCCTGAGGCAGTGGAAGCAACTTGGGTTCTGTCCCTGGCCCTCAAGGGTTTATATAAAACATTAAAGGTAATGGGGAGCCTCTTCTGTTTGGTAATAAATCTGTCTGTGATTGGATATCTGTAGGGGATTAACAAGAAAGAAATTCCATTTGATTTCAGTGAATGCTTAACCATAGGATCTTGATTATTTTTAGAAATGTTTGGGGCCTTGTACAAGGATAACTTTAAGGAGGAAATAGAATTTTCCCAATAGTTGGTTTTCTGTTTTTCAACACTGTCATGGATTTAGGTGCTATGAATTCAAGAGGACATAGCTGTGGCAGGTGAGAAGAGAAATGGATTGAAAAGTTCCTTACTTCCTCAGAATGACAGCTCTTCTGATTCATCATGGGATATACAAGGGAGAATAAAGGGGATTAGCCTCCCATAGGAGCTTAAAGAGTAGATTTGGCCAATAGACAAGTTAAAAAGCTGAGTAATATTTGGCATACAGATGAAATACTCTGACTTGTGAAGACTTTCCAGTACCTGGTGGAGAAGAGAATCTTTCCGGAAGATGTACTTTAGCTCACTTGTAGGGTCGTCTTCCCAGCACAGCTATCCAGGACAGAAGATCTCAGTGGAAGTTTGTAGTCCCTTGACTCTGAAGGGTGCTCAGTGACAGTACTGGTGGGGAGACTGGACTAAGTGACATTCCAGCTCTGGACCACCCCTGAGAGTTCATATTTGTAGGGTTGAGCCCATTTATCTGCTGCTGGAATTTCTTTTTTCTTTTTTGTGAGGGCAGGTTTGAGACAGGGTCTTGCTCTTTAGTCCAGGCTGACCTTGAGCTCACTATGTAGCCCAGGCTGGGCTCAAACTTGCCACAATCTTCCTGCCTCAGCCTCCCAAGTGCTGAGATTACAGGTGTTCACCACCATCCCCAGACTGCTGCTGATTTTGTTCATGACATTTATAACAATGTGCAATTTGTTTCATTGTTCACCTTGTATATAGTAGGAAAGAGCAGATAAACTCCCTGAGGACAGAGATCTTTGAATCCTTCATTCAGTAAATATTTGTTAAGCACAAGAGCCAAATGGAACTAAGCATGTAGTGATGAACTTGGAAAAAGACCCCTGCTGTTATGGAGCTTGCAGTCTGACTGGCGAGATACAACAGGGAGCCTGCAGGAAAGACTGCCATGAGTCAGGAAAAACCTTTCTGAAAAGGTAAAATTTGCAGTGATAGATAAGGAGGTTATCCTGAAAGGACTGAAAGAGAGTACCAAGCTCCAGGTGTTGAAGTGGAATAGTCACAGTTGTCCCTGAGCAAAAAGAGCCTTCAGGGCTTGGGGATAGTGCACAGCGGGAGGTCAGGCTGGAGAAGCAGACAGAGAACTTTGTAGGACCTTGTCAGCCAAGATTAGGGGCTTGAGTTTTAGCCTCAGGCCCATTGGAAAGATTTTGGAAGGTAAAGAGCAGGGGAGTGATATAAAGTAGGTTTCAGAAATGTTGAATGGATGCATTAAAGAGTGAATGAGCAGGTGGTCGGTCATGGGGAAGGTTCCAAGTTGCATTCTTCCTACCGACTCTGAAATTTTCCCTGGAGGTCAGCTCAGTCCCCTGGCCGAGATTGAATGCTGAGAAAAGCTTACTTTTCTCCAGCAAACCTCTGCCTTCTTCAGTCAAAGACAGCTGCACATCACTCTTTTTCTGGTTGACAGGCTCATGGTTTTGAAGAGACCCAAACAACCTTCCTTCAGACTGATCTGCTGAAGCTGCTGGTGAAAAAGTGCAGCAAGGGGACTGGCTTCAGTAAAACGTGGCTCCTCCGGGACCTGGAAGTAAGGGACAAGGGGAGCTCCTGCTGCTCCTGCTTTAGCTCATTCCACCTGGTTCTCCCCTGTGCCCTTTCATTCTGTACAGTGTTTAAACTGTGCCTTGCTTCTGTCTTCCCTTTTGGAATTAGGGACTGTGACACCTCTCCTCCCCTGTCAGGGAAAATGAATTTGATGTTTGTTCAAAGAACACTGGAAAAGAAGTACTTTATGGACATACATACTTGGCTATTTTATCATGGTAATAAAGTGTGCCCTTGAATTATTATTTCCCCTTAAAGTTCCTTCAGGTTAAAATCAGCTTCTAAATTTGTCCTCACTCATGTTTGGATTTCAGTCCATAATTTTAGTTTTATTGCCATTCCCCTAAGGCCTTAAATGCTTCTTAGTGGAGTTCCTGTGGCTCCCCACAGGCTTCCTGGGCCAAGTGCCTGCTTCAGGGACAGGAGAGGCCACTGCAAGGATATTGGTGCTGCCAATGTTCGTGACACAGAGGCCTGGCCCACGGAAGAGCTCTGAGTGCCTTGGGAGGATTTGCTTAAGTTTGAGAGAAACCTGCTAAAACATACTAGTGGGAACCTGGGAGAATATGGGAACTCTTAGTCTTACAGGATATTTTAAATTAGAATATTTTTGTTACACAAATAATAGAATCACTGTGCAGGAAATTTCAAAAATATAAAACCAAAAAACTCCAGATTTTACCTCAGAACACAGCTACCATTAGCATTTTGTGTCTTTCTTTCTTTTTCTTTCTTCTTTCTCCTCTTTCTTATTTTTCTCTTCTTTCTCTCCTCCTCTCCTTCCTCTTCTTTTCAGTACTAGAGTTTGAACCTATGCCCTTCACACAGAGCTTCATCCCCAGCTCTTTTTTATTTTTTATTTTATTTGAGACAGGATCTGGCTAAGTTACTCTGGCTGAGCTTGAACTTTCAATCCTCCTGCTTCAGCCTCCCAGGATTGGTGCACCACCATACCTGGCTCCTTCTAATTTTTCCCTATACATCTTTAGTACATATATAAATTTATATTTTATGATGATCATAGTATTTAGATAAACTGAGGTCATATCATAGGTATTGTTCTCAGTTTTTATGTAGGTTTCATAACCTTTGATGGCCACATATGTACAAGAAGGTACTTTGGCTGGGCATGGTGGCACATCCCTGTAGTCATAGCACCTGGGAGGCTGAGGCAGGAGGGTGGCCATGAATTCAAGACCAACCTGCACTACATAGTGAATTCAAGGCCAGCCTGAGCTACATAGTAAGACCCTATCTCCAAAAAAAAAAGGTGCTTTGCAGTTTTTTGTCCTTATTAATACTTAAGTAGAACTTTTTTTTACGTATTTTACATTATTCCTAAAAGATGAGTTATTGATTCAAAGGGTATGAATATTTTTATAGTTCTTTACATTTCACCAAAACAGATTCTAAAGGAGGATACCAGTTTATACTGTCATAGAAAAGTTAATAATCACAAGAGCTCCCATAGTTTTTATTACCATTTCAACTGTAAGTATATAATAATTTCATAATAATTATACATATATAAATTATATATATATATAATTTTTTTTGTAGTACTGAGGATTGAACCTGGGGCCTTCACCCTGAGCTACATTCCCAGTTCTTATTTTTTATTTTGAGACAGAATTTCACTAAGTCACTAAGTTGCCCAAGCTGGTCTTGAACTTGTGATCCCCCTGCCTAAGCCTCCCAGCATGCTGAGATTACAAGTGTGTGCCACCAGGCCCAGCTGATTTTGCATTCTTTTTTTTTTTTTTGGTACCGGGAATCGCGGCAGGCAGTGTAATTTTGCATTCTTTATATGAATTCTGATGTTAAAAGTTAGGTCAAATATTTTCTGCCCTTATGGTGTTAAAGAACTGTGTCATCCTCTCACCTCCTAGATGCTCACCTCCCTTCCTGCCCCTTTCCTCTCATATAGATCCTGTCCATTATGCTGTACTCTTCAAAAAAGGAGATTAACACTCTGGCTGAGCACGGAGACCTCGAACTGGATGAGCGAGGGGACCAAGAGGAAGAGGTGGAGCAGCAGCCAGTCAGCAGCCCTGGGGAACCGGAGCAGAAAAAACTAGACCCTCTGGAAGGCCTGGATGAACCCACCAGAATATGTTTCTTGGTACGTTCTCGAGTTGTCATGGGGATGGGGCATGGCTTCAGAGGAATGGGTTCTCTTTGGCTTGGGCGGTGCTTCAGGTAAGGCTGGAAATGCTTTAGTCTGATGTCCTAAGAATCTACTTCCTAAAGACTCAGTCTGTGTTGCACAGAATTGATCCAGAAGATTGGAAAAGCCCCATAGCAGTAATTTTCAATGTTTTTGGATCATGGACCCAAAAGCTTTCAGTCCTGTCTCCCAGAAAATACACATTCAAGTATGCATGTAAATTTCTGCATAGAATTTCCAGAGTTTACTAAAATCCTGAAGCCCAGCCATGAACTCCCAAATGGTAGTCCCTCTTCCTAGTTTGTCAGAAATATTCTCTTGGGGAAAGGAAAGAAGGGAAAGGAAAAATGATGAGAAATGGAAAAAATGGAAATAAAGTCTTTGTAAATAGGGAAGGGTGGAGGGAGTGAAGGGAGGGCTAGGAATGGGGAAAAAATAAGAACCAAGATGCATTATGTAAAGGTACAATTCCCAATGAGAAATGTAATTGTGTTGTACACCTACAATGTACCAATAAAATAATTTAACAACAACAAAAAAGAAATATTCTCTTACTGCCAGGCATGGTGGGATTACACCTGTAATCCCAGTACTCAGGGTCCTGTGGCAGGAGGATCACCATATCTTCAAGGCTGGCCTGGGTTACATAGTGAGTACAGGCCAGCCTAAACTACATGGCAAGGCCCTGACTTTAAAAAGCCAAAAAAAGAACGATATGTTCTTTTACCTTGTCCAAAGAGCTCCTCTTACTTCCAGCCATTTAAACTCGGTCCCAGCGCTCTCAGCCCCTGCTCCTCGTTTGACTCCCCCTGCTTTCGGCCGTGGGCTTCCTTCCCGCGTCCCCCGGCTTGGGGAGGGGGCAGAGGGACGGGGCGAGAGCGGCCGCGAGTCACGGGGGCTGCGCACCTGTTGTGTGTAGGACCCTCCAGCTCCGTGTGGCTCCCCGCGGACGCTGCGACCTGGCAGGTGGCCGAGGACGTGCGCAGCGGAGAGCGGGAGACGAGGGCCCGCGGGCTCAGGCCAGCCGGCTCCGCAGGCGCAGTCCCTGCAGGGACAGACCCGGACCCCTGGCTCAGCCGCTGCAGCTCGGGACGTCGGGGGGGGGGGGGGGGGGAACAGCAGGCACGAGAAGAGCCTGGGGCTGCTCACCACCAAGTTCGTGTCACTGCTACAGGAGGTCAAAGACGGCGTCCTGGATCTCAAAGCGGCTGCAGATACATTGGCTGTGAGGCAAAAAAGAAGAATTTATGATATCACCAATGTCTTAGGAGGAATTGATTTGATTGAAAAAAAAGTCAAAAAATAGTATCCAATGGGAAGGTGTAGGCGCTGACTGTAATACTAAAGAAGTTATAGATAGATTAAGATTTCTTAAAGCTGAAATTGAAGATCTAGAACTGAAAGAACGAGAACTTGATCAGCAGAAATAGTGGCTACAGCAAAGCATCAAAAATGTGATGGATGACTCCATTAATAATAGATTTTCCTATGTAACTCATGAAGATGTCTGCAATTGCTTTAATGGTGATACACTTTTGGCTATTCAGGCACCTTCTGGTACACAGCTGGGAGGTACCTATTCCAGAAATGGGTCAGAATGGACAAAAGAAATACCAGATCAGTTTAAAAAGTCATTCAGGACCTATCCACGTGCTGCTTATCAATAGAGTCCAGTTCGTCTAAGCCTGTGATTTTTCCCGTCCCCCCACCTGATGACCTCACACAGCCTTCTTCTCAGTCCTCCACTCCAGTGACTCCACAGAAATCCAGCATGCTGGCTCAGAACTCGCCTGAGCAACATGTGTCCAAAAGAAGCCAGAGTCTTCAGCAGATACCAGCTTCAGAAATAGCTTTTGCAGGATCTATTAGTGGAGATATTATCGATGAGTTAATGTCTTCTGATGTGTTTCCGCTCTTACGGCTTTCTCCTACCCCTTCAGATGACTACAACTTTAATTTAGATGATAATGAAGGAGTTTGTGATCTGTTTGATATCCAGATACTAAATTATTAGATTCCATGGAAACTTGGGACTGTTATCTACCTCTAATTGTGTAACATTTTAGATTTCTTAATAACCTAAGTATTTAAAAATAATGAATGTAACACCTTTTTAGTTCACTGATTCTGAAGTGTTCTTCTCTAATTCTTTCCTTTTTTACTTCACAAAACTTCAACCATAAAAACAAAGGGCTCTGTTTCTGGGGAAAGGGGGTTTAATATCTACCAGCCTTCTCAATCCCCAAGTGATTACATTCTGGGATTTCAACTTCCAATTCTGAATCCTTCTGTTTCCTTTTATGAAAGGAAAGTTAAAGTAGACTTCAGGTCATCAAAAACAAAAAAGTTGGCCAAGGGCTAATCACTTATTTGCCTTGTATTTTTACTGCCATGAAACTATTTCTGCATGTGTCAGTCCAAGGAGACATTCACTGCCACTTAAAAAGTGAAGGATGTGAATGAGGATATGTAACTGTTTCAGTGAATAGATTTTGTGAAGTGCCTTCTGTTTTAGCACTTTAAGTTTATCATTTTGTTGACTTCTGACATTCCACTTTCCTAGAGTACAGGAAAGATCTGTTTATGTAGTTTGTTTTTAAAATGTGCCAATGCTTGTACATTAACAAGATTTTTTAAAATAAAATTTAAAAAAAGAGCTACTCTTGTTTGGAATGATATGAAATGAGTAGGGCTTGGGCTTCAGAGGGGCTAATGAGATGAAGAGAAAAGAGAGTGTTCGGATGCACATCAGAAAGACAGGTAGTGTTTAAAAATCTCAAAAGAAAGTACAGGGCTAAAGTTTGTGCTAGGTGTTCAGCTTGAGTTCAGCTACAGCCAAGCCAACAGGAACTACAATGTGGTGAATAAGTAACAAGTGAAAAAAAGAATTGTGTTTCTTGGCATAGAATTTCCTTGGTGCTTCAGTGTTTTATAATTTCCTTGAAAGTTACATGGTAGTGAAGATATTATAGCTCATGTCTTAGTGCTTACAATTTTATATGCTTTTTTTTTAAAGTACTCATCATGATGTTCTTTAGTTATGGCCTGTGGTACTTTTTTTTTAATCACTTTTGAATTCAGATTATCAATAATGTTTGGAAAGCACTTCTAATTGTTTCTCTTTTGCATCCTGCTGTGCTTTCAGATCGCTCACGATGCTCTCAATGCCCCTCTGCACATTCTCCGAGCCATATATGAACTGCAGATGAAAAAGACTGACTCCTTCTTCCTGGAAGTTCAGAAAAGGTGAGAGGCAGTGAATTGTACCAAAGGGTGCAAGTGAGCACAAGTGAGGGCAGAGCAGGTACCTGCCGCTAGAAGGAACTGGAGATACCCCAGCAGGCCAGCGTGGATGGGTTTGTAGTTCTCCGCGAATCCATAGGAATGGTAACTATGCTATACCACATGGACCTTCTCTGTGGTGTGCGGCAGGCCCCTTTGGAAGACATGTGAGGCTAAACTCAGTTTACGAATACAGACACCAAGATGGCTCTCATGTGTTCCCAGTGAGCAAGCAGCACAAAGCAGGTGCCTCTGCTCAAGAGGGCTTTTTGTTTTCATCACCAGTGTGAATTATTTTTATTGTTTTTTTTCAAGATTGATTATATAATTAGCAGTGTTCCCTTCTCTTGGCCAGGAAGTTCAGATCTGTTCTTGGGCTCAGCTCTTCAATTTGTGTAGAACTTTATATGTCTGCAGTCTAATCCCCACCCCCATATCCTATTTGACTTCTCTTATTTTTGAAGGGGGTCAGTGTTGGGGATGACACTCAGGGCCTCACAAATGTTTGGCAGGCACTTTACCACTAAGCCATATTTCCAGGTCTTTGATTTCTTATCTATAGTAATTCTAATTTAATTTTTCTTTTACTCCCATTTCTGTTTTATGTGTTTCTTATATATTCCCTCAAATCCTCTGTGAAGCAGGTGGTATGAGATAGAGATCGTCTGTGTACAATCTAAGCTACTGTAACAAAAAAAATAACAAGGGCAGGACTATCACAGACCAAAGCAGATAGAGTGTGTTTGTCCCTCACACAACAGTCCAGGGGAGGCAGGCAGCAGCTGTGCTCCACAGAGTGACCTGGTGGCTGATCCCAAGGGTGTTGTTCCCATCTATGTAATCACAGCTAGCTCGCCCTCACCACCCCTGGGTGCCAGCCCAGAGGAAAGATGACATATCCTTAGAGAAAGGAGCATATCCTTAGCACAGTTGTTTGAGAGAGGACTCTGGAAGTGATACACACTTCACCTCCCATTGGCAAGAACCTACTTAACTCTGCTGGGAGAGAGGGCCGAGCCATGTCTCTAGTAGGGTGACTGTGTTGCCTGTGAGAACTCCAAGGAACCTTGTTTCTAAAATAGAAGGATACAGGCACAGGGGCACATGCCTGTAATCCCAGCTTCTTGGAAGGCTGAGGAAGGAGGATTATAAGTTCAAGGCCAGCATGGAATTTACCAAGACCCCTGTCAAAATTTAAAATGGGCTTGTGTATCTAGCTCGGCACTGGAGCACTTCCCTAGCATATTCAAGGCCCGGTGTTGCATCCCTAGTACTAAAAAAAAATGAATGAATGGATGACTTCTTTGAGATGGTTTGTATCCTCTGCCACAAGGGTACACCTGGATATCTGCAAGCATGAATAATGAAAGCCATGAATCCAGTTTGCAAAATATAGAGAAAGATTATGGAATTGTGTAATTGTAGGAAAACAGCTCTGATAACATTCCTGACAATTTTAATTGCAGGTTAAACTCCTGTCTTCCTCCACTTTGCATACCCAGCTTTATGTTCTCCTTCAGGTTTGATGGAGATGAGCTGGCCACAGATGAAAGGATACGCTCCCTAGCTCAGAGGTGGCAGCCCAGTAGGAATCTGAGACTGGAAGAGCAGAGTGCCAAAGCTGTGGATACAGACATGATCATCTTGCCGTGTTTGGTATGTCACCCACCTGGGAACAAAGTGTCCGCACCCCCCACCCCACGTGAGAAGGCCAGGCCCCTGTCATGGTGATCTTGGCTTTGCAGTCCCGGCCTGCACGCTGTGACCAAGCCACTGCTGAATCGAACCCTGTGACCCAGAAGCTGATCTCAAGCACTGAGAGTGAGCTGCAGCAGAGCTATGCCAAGCAGCGCCGGAGCAAGAGTGCCGCCCTCCTGCACAAAGAGCTGAACTGCAAGAGCAAGAGGGCTGTGCGGGACTACCTCTTCCGCGTGAACGAGGCCACAGCTGTCCTCTATGCCCGCCATGTGCTAGCCTCCCTGCTCGCCGAGTGGCCAGAGCACATGACAGTGAGCGAAGACATCCTGGAGCTAAGTGGCCCTGCCCATATGACCTACATTTTGGATATGTTCATGCAGCTAGAAGAAAAGCACCAGTGGGAAAAGGTAGCTAAACAGACCAAACTCAGCACTCCCTCCCAGGCCCCTCCTCTGCCCCTTGCTCCCCATCTTTGTGCGCCGCAGGGTGTTTGAACAGATTTTACCACTGAGTGCTACCTGGAATGAGCTTACTTGTATGGTGCTGCAGACCCCTGACAGGTGTGAATGCAACAAAGGTAGGGCCTCTGTTGACTCCCATGGATTAGCCTGGAGCTGAGCTCACAGACTAACACAGACTTGGTTCTCAGAGAACATTGGTAGTTGTAGTCCCATGAAACTTGCCTTGATGTTCCACCTTTATTTTTTTCATACCTGCAAGACTTACAGCTCTCCTGGCTAGTTGTCCTCAGATCCCCAGAGTCTCACATAACATGAGGGCCATGGACAGGGTTAAATAGTACTCTTTGGTAGCCTGCTCCCCATAATAGAGGAAAACTTCTGGTGAGGCTTTTGTCTTCTATGTAAAGTATCATTTCTAGAATGTTTACCCTGGTCAGATAGCTTTGCCCAAACTTAAACCGGGGCTGCATTGTGACCCTGGGTGTTACTAGTGGAGATCAAGCCATGGAAGCTTGTCCAAGGTTCCTGATTTCTGGGTGGCAGAGTTGGGGTCTCACTAGGGTGCAGGCCACTCTCTGAAGCCTGACTCTAATTTTTGAGTTGGAGACTATTTACTGTTTTGTTTTTAAATCAAGTGTTCAACTTGTTCTTTTAAAACAAGGCTGGGTTAGAGACCCCTCTTCCACTTCCTGCTCCCTAGAAGCAAAGGACCCAGTATTAGAAAGCTTCCTGGTTTAGAACTCAGCAGCCCTTTCCTAGCTGAGCCAGAAAGTTTTGTCACCATCTTCCTGGTTTTCAGTGTATAAACCTGGAGTCATATTTGGTACCTTCTTCATCCTGTCCCCTGCCCTACACATACCTATGCATCTGTGGGGAGATTAATTTATCCTCTGACCCTCAGATTGCCACCTGAGAGCACTACCAGTTTCTAAGTCTCCTAGGTCCTTTGGCAGCACTGGAGGGGCTGGTAGTTTTCTGTACCCATGTGTATTTCCTGGAAGGGACAAAAAAGAGCCATTGGGCACTCCCCCCCGCCCCGCCCCAGAGCTCCTCACTCTGCACCTCACCTTAGCCACTTGTCACTGCAAACTGTCATTAATCATCTTTAGGTTGCTCCACCTGCTCAGGCAGAGCTCTTCAGGGACCAGGACCATCTCTAGTTTGTTCTGTTGGTTCTTTCAGACCTTCTAGAAGCGGCATTATTCTGAAAGGTCTGCCGTGTCTGGTCTAGCGAGAGGCAGCTAGTGGGGATGGTAGAGGCAGGGCCATGATGATTCCAGCACCTCTGGGTGGGTCAAGGGTTGAGGCAGGTTCTCACTGCTTCCTCCTGAGCCTACTGCAGGGCCTGCCTTGCCCTGACCCACTGTGTGTTCCACCAGATCCTGCAGAAGGTACTCCAGGGTTGCCGAGAGAACATGCTGGGGACCATGGCCCTGGCTGCCTGCCAGTTCATGGAGGAGCCAGGAATGGAGGTGCAAGTGAGGGAATCGAAACACCCGTATAACAACAACACCAGCTTTGAGGTATGGTCTGAGCAGCAGAGACCTTCCCCCAGCATCCCTGACCAAAAAGTGCATCTTTCCTCTAAGTGGTGGTCTCCCTGAAGCCAGGGGTCCTGTGCAACCTTGTCTTCCCTTCTCCTGGCCTTCCTCATTTTAATTGGAAAAATGGGCCATCTGGCCCAGAGGAGAGTTGACTTCTGCTCCAGCTCCTCAAGGGAATCCTTGGTTTCTTCTGGCAGTGCATCTGCACATGGGCCTAGGTTCAGCCTTGTTCTTTAACTATCTCCTGATGACTTGCCCACACCTTGGAGACTCCAGCCCCTTTGTAATTGCCATCCTTAATTGTATTGGGATAGAGAAAAGTAGGAGTTTGGATGAGCTAGGGTTGGAGTGGCCCCAATTATTTTCCTTGACTTAATGCCACTTGCCTTTCTTCAGCCCTTTAGAAGTGTTGAACACACGCAGCAAAGCCAACAGCAGTGGTGGAGGGGGACAGCCAGGGTAGAACTTGGTTGTTGGGCCAGTCTGACAGGGTGGCATATGTCTGTAATCCCAACACTTAGGAGCCTGAGGCAGGAGGATTGCCACGAGTTCAAGGCCAGCCTGGACTACATAGTGAGTTCAAGGCCAACCTGAGCTACGTAGTGAGACACTGTCTTTAAAAAAAAATGTAGCCCTCCTTACCCTCTTCTTTCCAAGTGTCTCCTCTTTGTTCCTGGGCTCCAGCCCTGTGGACTGGTCAGCTGCCAAGTTATACCTCAGAAAGGATCATCTTGTCTCTGCCACTGCCCCACACTGTCCTCTCTTTCTATGGGGTTCTTGTTGCTGCTCCTTCCCAACTTCCTGCCTCTGACCTGGCCCCAGCCTAGCCTGCCTTCGCATCAGCTGCCAGAGTGACCTTCCCTCAGTGCAAGACCCAGGCTTTCTCCTGCTCAACCCTTTCCAGAATGCACTGCTGACCAGACAGAGTACAAACACCTCATTGTAGTGCACAAGACCTTGGTCCTCTATCCTGCCCACCTCTCCAGTGTTATGACTCACCCTTGTCCTGACGGCCCAAGGGATTTTGCCCACATAGCACACCATTTACCCCATCTCCTGACCCCACCAGAGTGTTCCAGCACTACTGCTGAAATGCACCCCAAGGCGATCACACACCCCGTCCTCCTGACCAGCTCCTCCTGTCCATCTTCACCACCGCCTGAGCGCCCTGCCCTGGGACCCTTTCTGCCCACCCTGCCATGCCCCATACTGCAGTCATAGTGGTCCATGTCCCATCTGGACTGAGAGCCCTCAGACGGTGAGCTGTGACTTACTCTCACATCCTAGCTGCAGTGACAACTGCAGTGTCCCCCAGTAGTGAGCCACAGTGGTAGAGGGTTCTCTGTCACTCCTCCCAGGATAAAGTCCACATTCCTGGTGCAATCTATCTTTCAATCAAGTTTGACTCTCAGTGCAACACAGAGGAAGGCTGTGATGAATTGGCCATGTCCAGCAGCAGTGACTTTCAGCAGGATCGACACAATTTCAGCGGGTCTCAACAGAAATGGAAAGATTTTGAGCTTCCAGGTACAAAAAAATACTAGGTCATGTAAGGTCTTCACTGAAATGTTTAGACATAATATTGAAAAGGGAGACGGGCATGGTGGCACACATCTGTAATCCCAGCATTTGGGAGGCTGAGACAGGTTCACTGCAAGTTCAAGGCCAACCTGGGCTACATAGTAAGCTTAAGAGCAGCCTGAACTATATGGTGAGACCCTGGCTGTGGGAGGGGTGGGAGGTGTGATTGTATATAAAAATTATTGGAGAGGTTTTAAAAGAGCTTAATGTATTTAATCAAAAGCCACTCATTTGCCATTCCCTGTTGCTTTGTCTCCTGATGTGTCTGGTTCCTTGTGGCCAGGAGATACTCTGTACTACCGCTTTACCTCTGACATGAGCAACACCGAGTGGGGCTACAAGTTCACCGTGACGGCAGGACACCTGGGGCGGTTCCAGACAGGTGTGTGCTCTGCTCCTTCCCTTTGCATGGTTTGCCTGCCAGGGACACTCTGTGGCTGACTGTGCCATTATGCCACTGATGTTTGTTAAGATCAAAGCAGATACTTTTCTCTAAGGCTTCCCAAATACATCTTACAAACCCCACACCTTTTGTAAACTTGAATGGTTGGATAAAAGTGATCTGTCAGGGCCTGAAAACAGATGCTTGTTCTCTTAGAATTTGCAGGGCATTTTATAAAAAGGAGGAACTGAGAATGTTGATCCTCTGTTATTTTAACAAAGGGCTTAGCTTCAGCCAAAATTTAAATAATCACAATTATCTCAAAATTCTTAATGTATACAATTGTTAGACTTTGTTTTTAAAATATCTGGGGTTTTTGGGGGGAGCAGGATTTGAGATTTTGAAGCAGATGTTGTCGGAAGAAAGGGTTGTGCCTCACCTCCCATTGGCCAAAATTTGGGAATGGCTGGTTGGCGTAGCCTGTCGCCAGACGGGTCATCAGCGACTAAAAGCCATCCACTTGCTTCTGAGGATCGTGCGATGCTGCACCCACAGGTAGGCTAGATCTCAGTCCTTTCATCCTCCTCCCACCCTGGCTTGATGAAAAGATGTCAGTATTTGTAATGTCTTCCCATTCATCACTCATTTTCTTTATGTTAGTGCTTTGGTGTCCTGTTTAAGTAGTTTTCACCATACTTGAAGGTCATGAAGATATCTCCTGTGTTGCCTTCTAGAGGCTTGACTTTTTTCCTTTTGCAGTTACATCTGCAATCCACCAGGGATGAACTTCAGTGAGTGGTATGAATCGAAGGGGTCAAGTTTTTCCCAATTGTTGTCCACTCGTCTCCAGAGGCCACTTTCCCCCTCCTCGCCTTTGTCACAAAGCAAATTTCCATGTGTGCATGCACAGGTCTCTCTTGTTCCTTTGGTCTTTTGGTTGTTGGTTTGTCAGTATCACCCTGTCTTAAAGACTGTAGTTTTATAACAGATTTACATATCTAACATCTTTCAACTAGTTCTTCACCTTCAAGATTGTCTTGGGTATTTTTAACCTTACATGTGCATATATACGTTAGAATGAATTTGTTAGCTTCTCCATGTGTGCACATGCACCGGCCCAACTCAGTCTCATCACATACCTGTGTCACTAATGGGTTTTTTTTTTTAAATTATTTTTGTTTTTTGCAGTGCTGGGGATTAAACCCTAGGCAAGCACTCTGTCACTGAGCTAGCTTCCCCATGCCCCCTAATGTGATCTTAATGGATTCCGAAGATCAGTTTGAGAGGAATCAAGATATTTTTTTTCATTCCCTTGTTTAATATTAATTACAGTTTAATAGTAATTTTAAGTGAAACAAAAAATTATGTATTAAAAGCAAATGCTTTGATAATCAGAAAAAAAGCCTTTAGTGACATATTAGACGTGCTCTGTAATCAGTATATTGAGACATTCATACATTTCAACAATTGCTTAAATTCTGATACCCACATTTAAGCATGTGAACATGACTTAAACACACAAGTAAAGCTATTCATCATCATTTGCTGTACTATTACCATTAAATTAGTTACTTTGGAGCAAAAGTCAAATGGGTTAAAGTAAGCCTGTAACATACCTAAGGCACACCTTCTTATATTACACATGCAAATTAGCTTTCCATGTAGTCTCTTCACTTTAATTTCAAAGTTACCCTTTTATTTCAAAGCTCTGAAGTCACTACTCAAGAGCTTATCATGGTCCAAAGAGAAGGGAAAAAGAATATAACCAGGACTGGTCAGCATAGTTTTTTATATATATTTTAAAAGATGGCACAACAGAAGGGAATCCAGTCCTAGAAATGCAAGCCCTTAAGAAGCAGCATTATTATGATAAACCCCTTCTTCAGAAAGGTATCATTTCCATTACTGATACCACAGGATAAATTATATTTTATGCCACCTTTGAGTAATAGTTGAGGCAATAGAATGCAGAGGCATCACAATGAATCCCACTTAATACAAATTAACTAGACAGAACAACACTTCTACAAACTGTTTCCTTTTTCTGATTGCCAGTTAAATACAGCTTTAATCCATAGCTTAACAAGGAAGGGTCATACACTAAAGTCAACACATATACCTAGCATTTCAGTCTAAGCTTGTCCATGTACACAACTGCAATCAATTACAATGTATGGCCTACCAGACACTAGGGTTAGGTACTTTTTACAGGCATTAAACTTCATCTTGCACGCTGAAGTCATCATACATACAGGGCAAAGTCGGAGCTTTTATATTTGCGTTTATTCATCATTTAACTTTTAAAACACTACTATAATTGAATATTAAAACAACAATAGCAAGTAGTGAGCAAATGATGATTATAGTCCTTCGTGTGTTCACTACTGCACACAAAATGCCAGCAGTGAGTGTTAGTCACTGCCCCATTAAGAGGTCTGACACTGAACACCACCCCTGGGATGATGTTCGTCATCCTCATACACTTCTCCATTATAATGGCACCGTCTTTCCTGATTTGGATCAAAGTCCATGAGTTCTACCTGATCATTTCATCTGTCTCTTCTACTTCCTTCCTCTCGGGTAGGAGTTTTTCCAGCAAAGAGAGTTTATGAGGAAAGAGAAAGCCATTTTCAGGAAAGTTTACCTTTAATTCAATAATTAGACAACCCTTTTCATATGGTCTATGATAAATTGGCATACCTTCATTTAGCACACACTTGATGTCTCCGTGCTTGACAGTGTGACCTGGATGAGAGGTGATGACTATGGTTCGGTTGTCAAGAGGGGATATTGGCTTTTGGAAGCCACACTGTGCTTCAACCAGCTGTATATCCATACACATGAAAGGGTCTTCTCCTCGTCGAGTGAAAATAGCATGGTCCTTCTGATCTAACACAATGATGATATCTCCTGGCTCCAGTCCTGGTTCTTGGTCTCCTTCACCATGGAATGTTATCTTCTGGCCATCTTTCATGCCTTTGTCAATGTGAACTTCTAGAATCTCCTTCTTTCTAACTATCTTCCTTCTGTTGCAGCTTTTACATCTATCTTTAGAACTGATGCATTCTCCATGGCCCTGGCACTCCATGCATACAGACTGAATTTGCTGAACCATTCCAGGTCCTATCTGATTAATTCTTACTTGCATTCTAGCACCTCGGCAGTTGGGACAGCACTCTACAGCTCCTTTCTTACCACCTCGGCCTTCACATTTGTCACAAATCACATTGTTTTGCAGAGTCAGTTGAGGAATCAAGATCTTTAGAAATCCCCAGCACTCAGGAAGCTGAGGCAGGAGGATCACCACGAATTCAAGGCCAGCCTAGGTCACGTAGTGAGTTCAAGGCCAGTCTGAAATACATAGCAAGACCCTGTCTCAGAAACAAAGAAACAAAAAAGATCTTTAGAAAAAAAAAAATTTTTTTAAGAGATCTGTAGAAGCCATAATGGCATACCTTTGTAATCCCAGCTATTTGGTAGACTGAGGCAGAGGATCACAAGTCAAGGCTGGCAACTCAACAAGATCTTGTCTCAAAGTGAAAAGGGCTAGGGGTATATAACACAGTGGTAGAGCTCTTTCCTAGTGTGTATGAGGCTCTGGGTTCTATCCTTAGCATTGCAAAAAAATTAAAGGGCCCCCTCCTAGTCAGATGAGAGAAAGCACTGGCTTGAAATCAGTCCCGTGACTGGTGGCAGGGAAGGAGGGAAAGCAGACAAACTAAACATGCCTGGTGTGACCACCATGTTCTCATATGCAGGCGTTGGGGGTCGTGTGGGCTTCCAGTGAGACCTGTCTGGTTGAGAGATGTGTAGGAAACACATTATATCCCCATGGTCAGGCTAGCGAGCCTTTCCTGGCTACAGCACCAGGTGCCTTTCTATATGCTCTGCACCCCTCCATTCCAACCCCGAAGAGAACTGCCAGCACACCTTGCCACCCTGCCCAGTGCACACATGCTCCTTGGAGAACTTGAGGCCCACAGGCCTGAGGGTTTGGCCTGGAGGCCAGATGGAAGGGAAGCCAGGCTAGTACCTTTCGCCTCACGCTGAGTACTTGCCTGAAAACTAGCTGAAACGGCTCTGTAAACCAAACCAAATCATCTCATTTGTTTACTTTATGAAGATTTATTCCTCTGGGGGAAAATGATTGGCTCCAAGGTGTCACTAACAGACAAAATTCTTTTTCGAGTCATAGGAGAAAAAGCAAAATAATAATATATCTGTGTGGGTGTGAGTGTGGGTAAATGGGTGTAATCATGTAGTAAGCCCCAGAATAATACTGATTTTCTAATTTTCCTTCTCTAAACAGTGCTGAGCTGGAGTCACAGTCCACCTGCTCTGAGTACAAGCCCTCTCCTTTGCTCTTGATGGGGTCTAACCAAGAAGGACTGTGCTTTCCTTAGGGTGAAGGTTTCTGGCTGAGCAACCTCGCAAGAATGTTTTGTTTTTACGAGTCTAACCTTCAAAACAGTGGTTGTTGCCATGGTCTTTTAAGTAGTTCTTTTTTCCATCTTTGATTTTATTTTCTATGTGCAAGATCACATCTTGCCTTCTCCCATTTGACATTTATCTTAAGATCTCCTCACTGTCACTGGAAGGCTTCATAACAACCATTTTTAAAGACTCACAGGTTCCCCTGGCATCTTGAGGTTCTCCTGGGCTCTGCCCCTTTCCCTTGTCACTGTTGGAGGGAGGGTGGTGACGCTGTCCTATGATGGCTGTACAAGTGGTGGCAGAGGAGGGCTCTGAGCTGCACTCCAAGAGCTGGCCTGGTCCTCAGTTAACCCACTCGTCCCGGGCTCCTCCTGCAGTGATCTCTGTGACCTTACACTTTTGAAGCCACTGTGGCAGCTCTTCACTCACATGGAATATGGCCTGTTTGAGGATATGACACAGCCTGGCATCCTCCTCCCCCTGCACCGGGCACTCACGGAGCTCTTCTTCGTCACTGAGAACCGTGCCCAGGTGAGGACCCTGCCCACCTCTCACCTTTCACCCGAGGTCTGATGGGAAAAACAGGACCTCTACGTCCTTTTGCCCCCTGCTGCCCAGGGAGGACTTGGGTCCCAACCCCATTCTGAGCCCCAGGTGCTGGGCAGGCCTGCAAAGGGAGGCAGATTGGGCCTACAGTCTGGAGGTTGGGTGTCCCTCTCCCCAGCCCTGGGACACCCTCAGGTCAGCATCGGGTGGCTTATTTTGTCAGGCTTAATGCCAAAGGGGGAAAAACCCACCCTGGATGGGCCCCTGACAATAGTGAGTTTTGAAAAACCAAATGGATGAATTCCTCTTCCTCTTTTTTTCTTCCCCACAGCACAATAGACTCATTGAATGTGTGAGATGAAAGGGCCTTTCACAGGTCCTCTGCTTAACCCCTTCAGTCACACGTGAAGAAGCCGGCGGTGGGGGAGGGGGTGTCCCTGCCCCGCCACCTTAGGGCCAGCCCTCTAGTCAGACCCCTTAAGTGGTGCTTGAGTGAACTGTGGGGAGCCTTACCATGAGTGCCTGCCCTAGGCAGCATTTACCCCTCAGGCCTTCTACTTTCTGGGCATATCACTGGTCCCTCATGGAGACTATGCTCTCTCCACAGGAGCTCGGCCTGATGCAGGATTACCTGCTGGCCTTAACCACGGATGACCACCTACTCCGCTGTGCAGCACAGGTACCCCCTCCCCCACAGGAGCTGCTTTGGGGTCCGTCTCCCTGTGGCAGGTGGCACTATCTCATCATTGCCAAGACAGTTGTATGTGTGTGTTTCATGACAAATACAGAACCTCCCCAGAGTTTACACAGAGCTCAGTTCCAATTCATTCCCTTCCTCCTGGTGCTCAGAGAGCAGGCGAGCCCCATTTATCAGCGTCACTCATATTAAACTGTGGGGTCAGAAGACACTAGCAAGAATTTGTGTCTTTAAAACCAAACAATGAATGCTTTCAATTTAGTTTGGCTGATCCCTGAAGTTTCCATAGTTAGACTTCAGATATTTTTGGATATAATTTCCTTCACTGGTAGAAGTTCTCTTCTAACAGCTGTTTGGTCTCAAGACCTTTCATGCTTTTAAATTATTGAGGATCTGAGAAAGCTTTTGGTTTTATGCACTGTGTGCATCAATATGTACCATTAGAAATTAAATTAGCTTTTAAATCTAGAAATTAAAAGTTAAAATTTTAAACATTTACCAATTCACTTTTTAAAATAGTAAAGACATTTCATGTTAACATAAGTGACATGTTTTGTGGAAAACAATGCTTATTTTTCAAAACAAAAAAATTTTTTAAGGCTGTCTCACACTGTGTTACCCAGGCTAGTCTTGAACTCCTTGAGTCAAGGGATCTTGGTGCTTCAGCTCCCAAATAGGTGGGACCATAGGTCTGTGCCACTGTGCCCAGTTTAAAGCAACATAATTATTGAAAGGGGTGGTCCATGTTCCTTTTTCTACAGATCTCTAATGTCTGGCTTAACCAAAGGCAGCAGGATTCTCTGACCTGCATCTGCAGTCAGTCTACTGTATCATCACTCTTTAGCCTGTGGAAAACAGCACTGTGTGCTCATGAGACAGTGGAAGTGAAACCAGAAGGCTGTGACCTCCATAAGGCTCTTGGGATTAACCAAGCCCCAGACTACTTTGTTTTCTTTTTTTCTTTTAATTTTTTGCAGTACTAGGGATTGAACCTGAGGGTTTCAGACTGAACTACAATACAACCTTCCTCTTCCTCCTCTTTCTCCTTCTCCTCTTCCACCTCTTCTTTTCCTTCTCCTCCTCCTCTTCTTCCTCCTCCTCCTTCTTTCTTCCTTTTCTTTCTCCACATCAGACAGGTAGAGAACTGAGGTACCCAGAGTCACACTGGATGGTCATCCAGCTGGGACTCCTAGCCAGAGCCCAGCACTATGTCCTTGACAGTTCTGTCTCACGAAAGAAAGGGTCACCTTTACTAATGCAGGTCTAGAAGGGTCTGCTCTGGAGCAGGAATCCCCATAGCAAAGAGAAGAGAAACTGTGGGACTCTCCTGAGACCCATAGGCAGAGTAAAAACCCCCTTCCCTCCAACAGCTGCCTTTCACGTAGCTGCCACCACCTTGGTTTTATGACATAGTATAAGAAAACTTTGATATTTGACATTTTTTATACCAGAAGCTCAATATGGCAGGATTCCAGCGGGCTTGACCATCATGCCAGTCCCTATATCCAGGCTCTGTTCCCCACTCCCTTCCTCATGGCCCTGGGCACCTGGCTTCCCAACAGTTTTCTGGGCTCCCTATGGGGTCCCCTGGCACTGGCTGTTTGCTTCTGTGTGTGCCATGCCCTTCCTCTTCTGCAGCTTTGTGCCACTTTTCCCCGGAGCTTTGCAGACCCCCATCAGGCAGCATTCCCTACCCCAGCAACATGGCTACCCCTGTGGGCTCTGAGGATTTACCTCACCTATGGGGTTTTTAACCTCACTCCAGTCTGTGGTCCTCCGGGTGAGGGGGCCCATGTGGGGTGAGGGGCCCCATCCCTGCTTCCTTGGTGCTCAGCCAAGGGCCTGGTTCATCAGCACTAGGTAGATGAGCAACCAAGTGCCCCTTGATGTTGGTCATCACTCTCTCCCTCCACAGGCTCTGCAGAACATTGCTGCCATCAGCCTGGCCATCAACTACCCAAACAAAGCTACCCACCTCTGGAATGTCGAGTGTTAGCCTTCATGGGGCGTGCATGGGACTCATGAATCTGTCCACGGGCGGTTAGAGCAGACATCCAGCCTCATTCAGGAAAACTCCTGCGGCCTCAGTGCCCAGCCCTCCTTGAGCTCACCTCTGCTCCCATTCGGATGCCAAGTGGCCACGTCTCCAAGAACTTCTGTGTGCAGGCCAGACATGGGCACAGACTGTGGCATGTGAGATAAGCTTGGCAGTGCAGGGTGACTCAGAGCAGGCCGGAGGCTCTTGGGAAGGCCGTGCAGAGACCAGCCTCTCGGAAAGGTCTCTGTGTCCTCTGGCTGGAGCTGCCCACACTTGCCATCCCAGGAAGGTGCTGGCTGCTCAGTGCCACTGTCACAGTGAGACCTGCAGCCACAGTGACTGGACTGGGAGGTCCTTTGCTGTTGCTCTTGGGACTGGGAATTCAAACCAAATGACCAGTGGCCCAGGCCTCTCCTGGTCCCTGCCAGACCCCAAGTATTCAGTGCAAGACAGGTGTCTGCTAGCTCCCTGCATACCCTGCTGTCCCAGAGAACTCCCTGGTGAGAACAAGTGCCCTTGGGGACAGCCGACAGGCTGCCTGTGCGTCTGCCCATGCAGCAGCTCCCAACACAGCCAAGTGTGTTCAGTTGTCATTTGCCCTGTTTCAGTTTCCACCTCAGCTTTTTAGACTCCCTGAGATGAGAGGGCCTTTGGGGAGCAATTCGGGGACAGGCATTCAGGGAGCAGACGAGAGGAAGTGAACTGGAGGAACCCTCTAGCCTCTGCACCTGGCGACTGCAGTGCTCTCCAAGGTCTTATTTTAGGAAGAAACAAAAACACATGATTTTATTTCTGCCTGATATTCATGATACTCCGTCACACCCACCATCAGTGGGACTCTGCGTGGTTATTTGGCTGCCACCTGCCTAGCAATAACTACATTAGTTCTAGTGAATGCTTTTGCATTTTTTCCTTTTATGGTTTTAGCCTTGCCCTGAAGTGCTGATTATTATTCTCTTTCCAAGCTGTGTTTTAGCATGTGAAGCTGGGTTGGCATGTGGGCTGGGACCAGCACAAAGAGTCTTGCAAGAATGGAGAATGCCCAAGGCAGCTGCCTTAGAAAGGCAGGTGTCTGGGCTGGATGCACATCACACCACACAGGGCCACACCCTAGGCAGGCTCCTCAGAGCCAGGCAGGGCCACACCTGGCCAGTGGGCATTGCTGTGGCCCCGTATGCCTCTTGGCCTCTGAAGACCCCTAGGGGTCTGCAGGGGCCTGGATTGGAAAAGCCTGAGTCTGCCAGCCTGGGAGCAGCTTCCTGTAAGGGCACTTTTGCCTTCTGGCCAAGGAGACCAAGGTGCAGCAACCTTTGCAGCCTCAGAATTAGATTCTCCACCAAGTCTCAGGGTGCAGGAAAAACAATCACAGAAGGGGAGGGGTTGGGGGATGGTTCAGAGGAGACAGAAGCAAATAGGGTAGTGACCTGAGGCCCACTGCCCTGTCCTCATAGAGGGCCTTGCCTGCTTCCCACCCTGTTGGGTCATAACAGAGCACCTGCTGCTGGCTCAGAGGAAACTCCTTTCCCATCTTTTGCACTTTCCCAAACTAGCCTTGGTTTACAAGCTTCCTGTACCCAGAAAAGGCCACATTCCATGCCACTCTGACCCAAATAGATCTCCTGAGGGGAATCGGAGAACAAGTCTTGGCTCAGACTCAAAGACAGATGGCCTGGAAGAGAGATGAGGAGATGGCACTGCCCACACCCTCCCACACTTTGGACTGACTGAATAAAGCCAGGCAGACAGGGCAGGGCAGTGATCACTCCCTTGGGGTGGTGTCCACTAGCTCTACTCCCACCTTCCGATCAGGAAAAGCAATTGTAAATAAACGCTGGACTCAACATAGCTTCTCTTCCTTCACCACTCTGCTATTTTTGTCTCTGTGCTTCAGTTTGCATAGCACAAGCCCAAGTTTTCCCTTCACACACAACTGCTGCTCTCTAGTGGGCCCCTCCTGGTCTGGCCATTCAGCTTTGCACCACCACCTCTGCTTCCAGCCACTTGGTGGCATTGCAGAGCCAGGCTGCTCCCCACTGGCCCCCAGTCTGGAGCAGAGCTCTCCCAAAGGATTTCCATCCGAGCCCAACTCCGTTGATTCTTCTTAGGAGACAAGACTGCCTGGAATGAGATAAAACTGTCAGGAATAAGGTGTCGTGGAAACATGTGCCTAACCTATAAAGAAATTCTGTTCCAAATCATATATATTGTACAGACACTGTTCCTAATGAGAGGAGTGACTTATTTTCATCATCGTTTTTAATTTGTTTTCTTACGGGTTTACGATTCTGAATTTTTCTTATTTGGTTGAAAGAATTTTGATTATATCAGCTGAGTGAGTTCAGCCTGTAAAAAGAATGTTAAGTTGTGGATAAAATATGCAAATGAAGAGAAATATATTGTACAAATTCTATATAAAAAGTACAACTATGTGTGGACTTAATTTTTCTTCTCCTTCATCTCCATCTATTTTACTCTTGCGAAGGTTATGTTTGAGTTTCTACCAAATCCAAACTGGTGGGTTTTATAGAATTTCACACCCTTGAGGTTTAAAGGAATCAGAAAGGCTCTCTGATCCCATTCTCTGAGTGTCACTGGGAATCTGTCACCTCCTCCTGGCCACGTGAGCCTTGAGCTCAGTCCCCTCAGCCAGGACCTCCCCTCCCTCCCTGCTCACACTTGGATTCGCCAGTCTCCTTTGGGCATGCACCCCTGAGGTTTGTACACGTGAAAGATGTCCCCAAGAGTGTGCTCTCCATGCAGATACCCCAATCCCACCTTGCTGGCCGTGGCCCCTCTTGTAGCTTACTGGACCCTGCACAGCCAGTGAGGAGGAGGACAAAGACAGAAACCAAGTCATAGAGCCCTCATACAGCTTTCTTGGAACTGGTTTCCCGTTCGCCAGCCTTGAGCCTCACGCCTTTTCGTCCCTCCCATCTTTGGTTTGCCACGCACCATGTTGTCCCCTTCTCAGTTTCCCAGGGCCAGGGGCTGCCTTGTGCAAGTTGAAGAAGAGCACCTTCTTGGTGGAGGCTGGACTTAACTAGTCTTTGAGGCCCACCTGTTCCAGCCCAACCTGTCCCCCGAAACCTTGGAATCTTCTTGGGGAGCCCCAGGGAGGACCTGGACCCAGCCTCAGCCCACCTCCCCATTGCTGAGGGCAGAAAGCCTGTGTCATGCTCCCACCCCCGGGGACTGACATCTTTGCCTTCCCCAACTCACCTTGTCATCTCTGGGGTTAAAAGCGAATGTGAAAAAAAAAAAAAAAAGCGAATGTGTCCATCTGAGCCTGGGCCAGCTGGGGTGACTCACTGCCTTCGCTAAGCTGGAAAGCACGGGAGCAGGGGTAGCCCATGAGCTAACAAGGTCACAAAAACAAGGGGCTTTTTTTTTTAGTACCCGGGATTGAACTCGGGACCTTCCACTTGGGAGGCAGGCAGCAGAACCACTGAGCTAAATCCCTGGCCCACAAGGGGCATTTTGAACCCCAGCCTTTTTTATTTTCAGTTCTAGGGATAGAACCCAGGGCCTCAAGTGTACTCGGTAAGTGTCCTACCACTGAGTTATGGCCCAGCTCAACCTAGGCCCTTTTAGAACTGAAGAGAAACATTGAGTTCAAACAGCTGAGCCTTCTCATTTGATGAAGAGCCAGAACCAGTGTTGTCAGCACAGAAAGAGAAGAAAACTGGACAGGCTCAAGCCTGACACCCAGCCCCAGCCTGGCCGTAGTGTGCACACAAGCATTCACTCATCCTGTTCACCCCAAATCAGTAGTATGCCTGATGGGACTTCCTGCGAACAGCCCAGCTAAAAATCCAGGCTCTCAGGCCAAATCTCAATATGGCCCTGCATCCCTGTGGCAGACCCTGTCATCCATCTAACTGCCATTTCCTATTACTCCCTTCCCTGCTCACAGAATCCAATTTTTTTTGCAAGTGATAGCTAGAGGGTTGTTTGTTTCCCATTACTGTACTGGGATTTGAACCCAGGTCCTTTGCACTGAGCTACATCCTCAGCCCTTTTTTATTTTTTAAGATAGGATCTTAGTAATTAAGTAAGGTCCCTAGGCCAGACTCAAACTTTTGATCCTCCTGTCTCAGGCTCTCAAAGTGCTAGGTGTATGCCATCATGTCTGGCTTGGAGATTCTTTAATCTCAGGAAAGGGAAGGATTTCTACCGACTCACAAGGAAAATTGTGGTTGGCTTAAGTCCCCCTGCAAATCCCTTTCCTGTTTTCAGGATACCCCCTTTCCCAGCCCCTCTTGTGGTTAGAGCTACTCTGTGACCTAGTTCCCACTAAAGAGAAGCTGGAGCCTGTAGGGAGGCTCTGCGGGTTTTGCCCCTGCAGAGTGTGGTGGTTGGTGCTCCCTCTGCAGTCTTGCCCCCATCAGGTAAAAAGTGGGAGGCAGAAGGCCACACACTGGAACTGTAGGAGCAGAATGGTAGGAGGTGGGGTTTTCAGCTTCATTGTTTGACACCTGACTGAGCCCTAGACGTCGTGGTGGTGAAGGGTAGTGGTTGTGTGGTCTCTCGCTTGCAGATGAAAGCATTTCTGACCCAAATGTATGCAACAGTGTGGTTCCAGTAAGTGGAAAAAAGGTCACAGCTCTGTATCCTCACATTAATATGAATAGTAAATCAAGAAGAAATGGTGCAAATTTCCTTACAAAAAGTCCTATGACATATCAGAAAATGGAAAGATATCCCTTGTTCTTGGGTAGGGAGAACCAATATAGTGAAAATGGCCATACTTCAGAAATTATTATACAGACTTAATGCAATCCCAATCAAAATACCAATAGCATACCTCACAGAATTAGAGAAAACAATCCTAAAATTCATTTGGAACCAGAAGAGACCTAGAATAGCAAAAATAATTCTGGGCAACAAAGACAAGACAGGGCATCACAAGCCCTGACTTTAAATTATACTACAAAGCTACTGTGAAAAAAACAGCATGGTACTGGCAAAAAAACATACCTAAGAATCAACAAAACAGTTGAGAAGATGCAGAAACAACTCCAAACATGCTTAGCCACCTTATCTTTGACAAAGAGGCCAAACACATTCACTGAAAGAAAGGTGGCCTCTTTAATAAATGGTGCTGGGAAAATTGGCTTTCCACATGCCAAAGACTAAAACTAGACCCATGTCTCTCATCATGTACTAAACTAAAATCCAAATGTATCAAAGATCTAAATGTTAAAACAGAAACACTAAATCTACTGGAAGAGAGAATAGGTAGAACTCTTGAAGACAGATGTAGGCAAAGACTTTATGAACAAAACCCCATCACACAGGAAATACTACAAAGAATAAACAACTGGGATTTCATCTTATTTAAAAGCTTTTGCATGGCAAAAGAAAACAGTGAAGAGACAACCTATAGAGTGGGAAAAAAAATTTTGCCAACTGTTCCTCAAAGGACTAATATTTAGAATATATAAAGAACTCAAAAAAATCAGACCCCTCCCCAAATTTAAAGACCCAATTAAAAAAATAGGCATCTGAAATGAATAGGCACTTCTCAGATGAAGTAGAAATGACAAATATACGAAAAATGTTCAAAAGCACTGGTCATTCGAGACATGCAAATGAAAACAATGCTGAGATTCCATCTCACTCCAGAAACCATGTGTATTATGAAGAAATCAACCAATAACAAATGCTGATGGGGCTGTGGGGAAAAAGGAACCTTTCTACGCTGTTGGTGGGAGTGTAGACTGGAGCAACCATTGTGGAAATCGGTGTAGAGAGTTCTCAAAAAACTAAAATGAGAGGTTCTATTTGACCCAGTTATTCCCCTTTTTGGTATCTTCCCAAAAGAATTAAAAGCATCATACCACAGTGATATATACACACCTATGTTTATGGCAGCACAGTTTGTAGTAGCTAAGTCTTGGAAACAGCCCAAATGCCCATCAACTGATGAATGGATAAAGATATAATTTTTTTATACAATGGAGTACTACTCTGCCATAAAGAAGGATAAACTTGTGACATTTCTAGGTAAATGGATGCACCTTGAGACCATACTCAAGTGAAATAAGTCAGACACACATGTTTAAATACTGCATTGTTTCTCTGCCATTAGAAACCAAAAGTGGAAATAATGACCAAAGTATATAATAGATATGGGAAACTGGAAGGAAATGTTCAAATGGGAAGAACCAGGGAGTGGGGAGTGGGAAAGGAAGGAAGGGACAAGAAGAAAAGTGAAGAGAAGGAAAAAATGGAAACAAAGCTTTTGTAAATGAGGAGGGAAAGACAGGCTCAAGGGAGGGGAGGGGAGGGGGAAGAAAGGAAGTTATGTACAGGTACAAATTCCCTATGATGAATGTTATCATTATGTATATCTAAAGTGCACCAATAAAAATATTTTCAAAAGCCTTGTGACAGTATCCAGTCAAGCCTGATGGCATCAAGTTGCAGCCTTTACCAAATTCTTCTTCTCAGGGATTGTTGTCCATCCCTTGCTCAGGTTCAAAGAAGATCCAGGCTTTAAGTTTGGAAGCTCTGTCCCAGGATTTGTTCTTCTTCTTCTTTTTTTTTTCAGTTGTAAATTAAACTCCAAAACCAACCATTTAAAAGAAATATCTATTGACTTCTAAAACTGAAATCTGCCGGGTGTGGTGCCTCACATCTGTAATCCTAGCACTCGGAAGGCTGAGGCAGGAGAATCTGCCATGAGTTTGAGGCCAGCCTGGGCTACATAGTGAATTCAAAGTCAGCATGAACTACATAGTGAGATTCTGTCTCAAATAAACAAATCAAAAATATAAAACTGAAAAGCCAAGGTTGTATCTGGCCCCAGGCGAGGCTAAGTTCCAGGGGCTCGAAGATGTCAGGTCGGGTCAGTCTGTCTGTCTCTCCCATCGCTCCACCCAGGTCCTTCCCTCTCATCCCTCCTCTGCTTTCCCCCGGGGCCTTCACTGAGGTGAAGGTGAACCTGAATAGGCCAGGTGAGGATTCCCACCAGTCCCCAGTGGAGACGGCTTCCCTGAGCAGGTAGCTGATGTCTTCTAGCCATGATTTGCCTTCATGTTTCAACAGCTACTAGGAAAACCCATGAGCTTGCAAGTTGTCGTCTGAGAACTGCTGAGCAACACAGCACCTGTGACAACTGGGCAGATGAGGTGCCCAGGAAATCCCCACACAGCCCCGTGAGTCCCGACATCACAGGTGCAGGGCAGCTTGCTGCTCCGCCTGGCAAAATGCCCCTCAGTGCTATGGGCACAGGGGCCCTGTTAGCATAGAGAGACTTCTAACGTCACTTACTGTTTTCTTTCTTAATTAAAAAAATTAATTGACACATAGTTGTACCTGTTTGTCTGGTACATGTAGGAAATATGTAATGGTTAGTTCAAGATGTTGGGTACATCATCTCAAACATTTGTCAGTGTGTGTGTGTGTGTGTGTGTGTGTGTGTGTGTTGGGAGCATTCAAAATCCTCTCTTCAGGAGGTAGCTCAGTATTAGAGCAAATGCTTAGCATGTACAAGGCTCTGGGTTCAAACCCTAGCACCAAAAAAAATTTTCCTCTTCTATTTTGAAGCTTGCTTGCTTGCTTGCTTGCTTTTCTTTCTTTCTTTCTTTTTTCTGGTTGTTATTGTTGTTTGAGACAGGGTCTTGCTATGTACCGCAGGCTGGCCTCCAACTCTCAGTGATCCTCCTGGCTCAGCCTCCTGAGTCCTGGAATTATAGGCATACAACACCACAACTGGCTCACTAAAATTTTTTAAAAGGACTATGTAAAGAAGATGTGGGTTTTTTTTATAAAATGGAGTACTACTCAGCCAAAAAGAATGAGAAACTAGAGACATTTGTAGCTAAATGGATGCATATTGAGGCCATACTCTTAAGTGAAATAAATAGGACACACATGTAAATACCACATAGTTTCTCTAGTGTGAGAAACTGAAAGTGTAAATAAGGATTAAAATGATTAAAATGAATAATTGATAATTTGAAATAGGAAGAAAAGGTCCAAAGGGGTAGGGGAAGTGGGAGGGGAAGGGGAAAGGAAAGAAGGGAAAGGAAAAATTATGAGAAAAGGAAAAAATGGAAATAAAGTCTTTGTAAATAGGGAAGGGTGGAGGGGTTGAAGGGAGCACAGAGAATGGGGAAAAAATAAAAACTAAGATATATCATGTACAGGTACAAGTACCCAATCATAAATGTAAACGTATTGTATACCTAAAATGTACCAATAAAAGAATTTAAGCAAAAAAAAAAAAGGACTGTAGATGTAGCTCAGTGGTAAAGCACACATTTAGCATATGCAAGACCCTTGGTACAATCTCCAGTTCTACAAAAACAAAAAAGAAGAAGAAGAATAGGGGACACCTGTAGTCTTAGCTACTTAGGAGGCTGGGGCAGGAGGATCCCTAAGCCTAGAAGTTCAACAGCCCGGGCAACATGAGACCCCACATCGAAAGAAAAGAAAAAAAGGAATGAAAGGGTGGCGGAATTAGTATAAATCTTAAGGAAGTAAAAAAAAATTTAATTATAAAGGAATACTATGAATAAAATGTCAACAAAATAATTTAGATAAAATGAATGAATTCTTAGAAAGATGCAAAGTACCAAAACTGACTCAGAGAAAATAGAAAATCTAGGACAAAAAAAAAGAAAATCTAGGAGTAGGGGTGTAACTCAGAGGTCTTGCCTAGTATGTGTAAGAAAAATGGGAAGGGAGGAAGGGAGGGAGGGAGGGAGGCAGGCAGGCAGGCAGGCAGGCAGGCAGGCAGGCAGGCAGGCAGGCAGAGAAGGAAGGAGGAAGTTTCAGGGCCGGGGATTTAGCTCAGTAGTTCCACTGCCTGCCTCGCAAGCACAAGGTCCCAAGTTTGATCCCTGGTACCAAAAAAATAAAAAGAAAGGAGGAAGTTTGGAAAGGAAGAACCAAAACTATATCTATTTGCAGATATGTGATCTTGTCTATGTAAAATCCTAAGGAATCCACTAAAAAAATACTAAAACACACAGGTGAGTTTAACAAAGTTGCAGGACACAAGGTCAATACATAAAAATAAATTCTATTTCTGCACACTTCAATAAAGAATCTGCAAATGCAATTAACAAAATTATTCCATTAACATAGCTGGGTGGGGAGGCTAAGGCAGGAGAATCACTGTAAGTTTGAGGCCAACTTGGGGTACATAGTAAGTTCAAGGCCAGCCTGAAATACATGGTGAAATTCTGTCTCAAAAAAATAAGTAAATAAGTAAACAAAAAAGAAAATAATTCTATTAACAGTAGCATCAAAGAGTAAAATACTTAGAGTAAAATACTTACATTTGTCAACAGAAGTACAAAACTTACAGAGTGAAAATAAAAAAATACTGTTGAAGGAAACTAAAGATCTAAATAGATGGGGAAAATTTAAATATTCATAAGTCAGGGAAATTAATTTGTTAAAATAGCAATACTCCCCCCAAAATGATCTATAGATGGAAATGGACCAGCCCACAAACTTCATGGCTTATAACAACAAAAGGCTCATTGCTGTACAGTTTCTGTGTCTGGAATCCAGGCACAGCTTAGCTAGGTGCCTATGGCTCAAGGTCTCTTATGAGACTGAAGCTATCTCATGATTTTACAACTGTTATCCCGGCCCTCAAAGGGAAATTGAGGCAAGAGGGTCATAAGTTTGAACTTAGCCTGAACATTTTAGCAAATTAGCGAGAACTTGACTCAAAAACTAAAAAAGGGCTGGGATGTAGCTCAGTGCAAATCCCCTGGGTTTAATTCCTAGTAATGGGGAGAAAAAGAAATTACCAGAGCTAAAAGATCCACTTGCTTGTGTGGTCAGTAAGCTTCGAGTCTGCACAGGCCATGGGACTGAAGGCCCTAGACCCCCACACACTGCTTGGGCTTCTCTATGTTGCCTCAGAACATTGCAGTTTACTTTCTCCAGCATGAATGCTACAAGAGTAAGAGCACTCAAGCAGGAAACCACAGTATTTTTATAACCCAATTTCAAAAAGGAAGAGCATCACTTCTGCTTTCTTATTGGCCAGAAGCTGTCAGGAAGTCCTGCCCACATTCCATGGGAGAGGATTGCAAGGCTGGGGGTGGGGTCACAGAGGCCCTCTCAGAGACTGTCCTCCACAGCCCCGCTACTCTTTCCTCAGGGCACAGATCACTGTGTACCTGTGTTAACTGTGGCTTTGTTTTTTGTGGAACATCTCCCTGTTAGGGCTGGGATTTAGCTCACTGGTGCCACTGCCTGCCTTGCAAGCGCAAGGTCCTGAGTTTGATCTCTAGTACCCCCCAAAAAGCTTCTGAACATCTCCCTGTTAAACTGTAAGCTCCATGGTTGTGGAGACAATATTCATCTTTGTCATCATAGGGTGTCCACGTTAGAGCATAGAACCAAATACAAGGTGCTTACCAAATATTAGTGGAATGAACAAATTTATAAATAGTTACTTTGATCACATATAGAAAATGCCTGGCAGCATAGGTAGGAAAGTGAGGAGTGGTTTTTTTTTTTAGGAATACACATGCGAGTAGAAAGGAGAAAGACTTTTAAATATCTCTCCTCTTTCTTCCTCTGAACCATTTGAATCCTTAGCCATGAGGAAATGCTACTTTCACAATCAAAACTTTTATTGAAATAAATGCTCCATAACATCACAGATAAATGACAAACTGGAAAAATATTTACAACATATACAACCAAAGGTTTTTCATAATCTATAAGCAGCCCTTAACAAGTCAATAAAATAAAGATTGGGCCAGGGATTTAGCTCAGTGGTTTTGCTGCCTGCTGCGCAAGTGCAAGGACCCAAGTTCAATCCCTGGTACCAAAAAAGAAAAAGAAAAGAAAAGAAAGATTGACCCACCAAAAATAAAAAAGGGCAAGAGACAGAAACCGACAATTCTCAAAATAAAAAATACAAATAACCAATAGCAGATGATAAATATTCACCTGTATGAGTAAAGAAATGCAGAAAGGGGTGGGAAGGAGAAGGAGAGGGAGAGAGCAGGCAGGGATGAGTGTGGGTCTCCAGGCACCAGCTGGGCTGGCAGGAAGGGAACCTGAGCCTCCTGGCCCACTCCCTATAGCAGCACTGGCAACAAGATCAGAGCCTGAGAGTAGCCAGCCCTTCACACCCACCACTCTCACTGATCTATGACCTGCTAAGATGTATCTTTGCGGCCCTGGAGACCCCCAAACACCCACATTAGAGCACTGGTTAAATGTGATGAAGTACTATGCAGGTGACTAAAACAGTATTATACAGGTGTTACGGTTTGAATGTGGTTGATCCCCACCAAAGTTCACTTTGAGATTACATCCCCAAGATAATGACATTGTGAAGTGGTTGGGCCTTCAGGAGAATCCACCCTCATGAAAGGGTTAGTGCCATCTTACAGGAGTGAGTCCTCACTCTCATGGCTGGATTATTATCGTGAAAGCATGGTGTTATAAAGCAAGTTTGCCCCTCGTGTCTCTCTTTTCCACATATGCCCACTTGTCCTTATGCTTTCTGGCACGAGTTGAAGCAGCACAAAGCCTTCCCCAGATGCAGGAGCCCCTCTTGGATTTAGAGACTACAGCCCTAAGCCAAAATAAGCCTCTTCTTATAAATTATCCAGCCTCATGTGTTCTGTTACAGCAGCAGAAAATGGACTAAGACAACATGTATACATATTGATATGCAAAAGTGTTCACCACATATTACTAAGTGAGAAAACAAGATATAAATAACAACCACCAACCCTTTATGTAAGAGAAAATATATTTGTAACCTATAGAGAAAGCTCTGACAAAACTTGCAGTAAAATGTTAACGTTGGTTATCACCAGTTGTGAGCTTATGGTAAATGTAACCACTTTCTGTTTATCTACTTTTAATTTTCTGTCCAATAAATGTGTAAAACTTAATATAATTTTTAAAAAGGAAAATAAAGGGGTTTTTTTCAAATGTTCTATTGTGAGAGGTGGCTTTTTCATTTGTTTTTGAATTTGTCACAGGGCTTGGCTTTCTGGGCTCCAGGCTGGAACATGTGGCAGGTTTCCTGCCTGGGGAATTGTATTTTTTCCAGGCTGCCTGAGAAGCACTGGGAATTTAGAACAAACAAGAGTTGCCCGCTTCTCACAGGGCCTGGACCCTGGGTACCTCCTGGAGCCTGGGTCACACATGGCGCTGGGCCCCAGTCCCACAGGTCATCGCTGCTGCCCTGACCAAACTTCACAGCCCACTCAGTCCTGAGCAGAGAATGCAGGCCTGTGTGTAATGCGACCTGTGGTTATGAGCACTGTAATGTGAGCCTCTGTTGTTCTTACTATTTTCCTGGAACCACACAAGTTTTCCCTCTCTGTTGCTCACACTATAAGAGTAACCATGTGACACAGGCTTGGCCAATCAGGACGTTCCATTGGCTTGCTATAGTGATTGGTCCAGGCTTGGACCCAAGACCCCAGTCAACCTAATAAGCTCAGCCCTGGGGATTTTGTTACAAGCGCTGGGATTTCTGGGAGAAAGATGCCTGGGCCAGGAGTGCAGGTGGGCCTTCCTGTTTAGACCGTAAGAATAAAGGCTACCAATGCTTTGTCTGCCCCTCCAGTACAGCCAACCTGAGGCCAGCTACCCTGGATTTTGCAGTCCTGTGAGCAAAGTTTTCCATTTTTGCTCAACTACCCTGAGTTGGGTTTCTGTCACAACCAACAGAGGCTTAACTCCTTTGAGCAAGGAGCTGGGGCTATTCAAGAACCAGAGACGCAGCTATGATGGGCAGTGGGTCCCTGCCTGGCAGAGCACAAGCCCAGGAATCTCCAGGCTTGCCTCCTGTGGCTGGCCTTGCCTGTGGTGCCCCCAGCAGGCCCATCCAGTAAACCAGCCTCTGAGTCCTTCCATCTGCATGGGACCTGCAGATTTTGTAAACTCTCCCACACAAATTCCTCGCCAGCAGGAGAGCAAGATGCTGAACTCAAATTCCCCCAAAACACTTAGCTTCCGCTTCCAAACTTCTTAATGTCTCTCATGGGAGCTTAAATTTTGTGTAAATTTTGCATTCTCTACCTGTATGCTCTGATTTTTAAAGACTATTTTCTGTGGTGACTTTTGGAAATTATACCTTTTTCAAGTATATTAAACAAACATTTTCTCCTATTCTGTGGTTTTCTTTTCACCCTCTGACTAGGGTCTCACCCACAACCACCCCCACTTGAACCCAGGGAGCACTCAGCTTTTTTTAAAAATTTTTGAAACAGGGTCTAAGTTGCCCCAGCTGCCCTTGAACTTGAGATTCCCCTGCCTCAGCCACCGGACAGCTGGGAATTAACAGTGTCTTTTGATGCGCAAATGTTTTTCATTTTGACGAAGTCCGGTTTATCCAGTTTTTCTTTTCTTGTATGTGCTTTCAGTGATCTAAGAAACCATTGTCACATTTGAGGTTATGGAGATTTGCGCCTATGGCTCTGGGAGAATGAAAAAGGGCAGAGTAGAAGAATGAAATAGTGAGGATAGCAACAAGACAAGAGGACAACGCAAGAGAGAAAATAAATGGAGAGGGAAGAGGGAACTGGAAGCAGGGGCAGGGAGAGGCAGGCTGCCGGCTGGGGATGGGGGTCCACCACACACCAGAGGACAAGGGTCAGCTCGATAAGGGCACAGAAGCTGGGGTCAGCATGAGACGGAGACATGAGAATGGAGGAAGTCTGGGCTGAGGGCCCTTCCCCTGGCCCCCTGGACAGCCCAGGGGGGATAATGGCCTCCCAGGGTGCCAGGGCTTGGAGCACCTGGCTGATAGTTCTCAGCTCCTGAAAAAATTATTTGTCCCATGCCTTACCTCAAAACAACAGATTTTAGTGTTTCTGGGAAAAATAGTGCAGTGATCTAACTCATGAATTCAGAAGCCCGACTCTCAGGCTTCAAGTCTTAGGGCATCTTCGTCTGTGTTGTGCTACTTTAACAGAATCCCACCTACAGTCACTTATAGCGAAGAGGGATTTGTTTGGCTCATGGTTCTGGAGGCTGGGGTGTCCCAGAAGGAGGAGCTACCTCTGGGAAGGCCTTGAGCTGCTGCACAACATGGAGGGAGGCGAGAGCCGGGGGAAGGAGGCCAAGTTCACCCTTTATAAGGACCCGCTCCCGTGATGGGAAACACACTCCTGGGATAATGACATTACTCATGACCTAACTGCTTCTTAAAGTTCCCACCGCTCAGCACCATTGCATCAGAGATTGAGTTTTTAACACGTGAACTTTGGGGGAGATGTTTGAACCACAGCATGGGTCTACTCGAAACTAGGTGTGAACGTGGACAAGTCCTTTCACCTCTCTGAGATCCCAGAGAGACGATCCAAGGAGGAAAACCTCAGAATGTACCTAAACATCCTGCATGCCAAATATCAGATAGCATCGCACGCCTGGGGAAATGGAGGAGCAGATTCCAGAGATGTTTAATGACACATTTTCTAATTCTTTTCATATTTAGTGCTTCACAATGAGGATGTATGCGTTTATAAGTAGGAAATGCAGTGGACCTCGGGCTCCATGCCGTGCTGGGGTGCCAGGCTTGCTCTTGGGCCGGGCTGGGAAGCCAAGGGCAAAGGCCACACGATTGGTTTGACCCAAGCACAACCAGGCTGTGCTTGCCTTGGAGTCGGCTCAGGCAGGAAACAGTGGCTTCTGAGAGTCCCAGACCCTTTGTGTCTGGGACTGACTGCTGAGCAGAGGCTGCCAGGGCACCTCTAGGAGAGCCAACGGAGATCCTTCCAGTGTGTGGGCTTGAAAGCGTCTTCTGGATGTGGAGGGGAGGTGACACATGTTTCTGGGAATGGAACCCCAGCCCAGCAGGATCCAAGAGCCAGGGCAGTCTGTGATGCCTGCTGTCAGCCTCTGACCCTGGCTGCAGAGTCACATCTGCTATTTGGCCAAGGCATGGGCTCCTCCGCTCCTCCTTGAGGGGAAGCTGGCATTGTGTTCTCAATGGCCAGTTGTGGAAAAATCACACACATAAGCTGAGTAAACAGAGACTCAGGGCCGCCACCATGGGAACAGTGGGTGGAGGTGGCAGTGCGGCTGGAGCAGGGTGGGACACGACTTGGCCTAGATTCACCTTGGAGCAGGAGTCTGCTGAGACTGAACCAGGGGCCTTAGAGTGGCCCAAGGAGGTCTGAAGCCCAGAGAGTTCCCCAAGGACACCCAGGACGTCAGAACCAGGGCCAAGGGCAGCACCTTGGCCTCTTGGCTCTTGCTCCTCTAGCTTCTCTATCAGATAGGCTCGAAGAGAAACAGCAGACATTTCTTTTTGAACTGTCATTTTGAGGAGGCTTTGGGGACAGCCTTCATCCTTCATCTTTCAGGCATGACCTTGACTGATTCCCAAAGCAAGGAGCCATCAATATCCAGGTGAAACTGGAGGTGGTTTAAGTGCTGCTTTTTGCTGTTTGGTTAAAGCCCTCCATCATCCTCAGGAGGATGTTTGTGCCTAGAAGACACTGGCACACAGTGGATGAGCACACTGTGGTAGTCTTCACACGTGGGTGACATGAGCACATCTTAGTCACTTTCTTATCTCTGAGACACCTGCAACTTAAAGGAGGAGAGGTTTGTTTTGGCTCACATTTTTAGAGGTTGAAGTCCTTGCATGATTGGCAGGATGGCAGAAGGGCCTGGTAGGGGAAAGCTCCTCACATCGCGGCAGCCAGGAAGTGGAGAGAGTGAAGGGAGAAGATGGGGAGTGAGATAGACCATCCAGGTCATGTCCCCAGTGACCTGCCTCTCCCCACCAGACCCCAATAGCAAGTTAGCTATAAGGTCCTCATAATCCAGTCATCTCCCCAAAGCCCCACCTTTGAGCGAAAGAGGCATCTAGATAGAGACCATAACATAACACATGGGAGACCTTAGAATCAAAGGTTCCTCAGATAAAGCTTATGACACACTACCGGTACCAAGGGCCTGTAATCAAGGGCAGATTCATTTATGGGTGACCACCTGCATTAAGAACAGAAGTACAGAGAGAGGCAGGCTGGGGACTGGCTGATTTTGCTTCCTGCGAAGATATACCCATATTCCTTTGGAAGTAGTTGGGTTTAGGGATGAAGTCAGATTGCTCTTGGGACATTGCTATTTCCTATTTCTAAGAATAAGGATCAAACAGCATTTCCCTCGAGAATCCCCTGGCCCATCCCGAGGAGGGACTTGTCTGCTTAGGCCCAGGGCTGTCCCTCAGCCCGTTTGTCATCCTGTGAGGCTGAACTGAGTCACAAGCTGGATCCAGGGCCCACCCTGTGCTACAAGCCTCCCCCACTCCCTCCCACTCTTTCTGTCCCTCTAGGTCCCTAGGGGTGGCTTTGTTTAACCTCTGCTGGGGCAATGGGGAAAGGCAAGGCAGAGTGGGCTGGTGTATTCACAGACTGTGACAGGTGGGATGACTATCAGTGCAGGGGCAAGGACACCCCTGCACCTGCTGGGGGCCACAGCTTAGCCAGGTGCCCCCTTCTCCGGACACTGCAGAAGCTCCCCAGCCCCACCCCTGTCTGCCCAAGCCTCTGTCAGCCCTGAAGCCTGCAAGCCCCTCACACCTCACCTCTAGAGCCTGCTCTCCAGAGGGTAGGGACAGGACAGGAGGGTCCCGGGCAGGGACGGCTGCCTCTGGGACGTCTTTGGTTTTCGTGGTGACCTGGCAGACTTTATCTGAAGAGGTGACAGAAGCACCCACTGGCTTTCTCCTTGACATCCAGGCCCCTGTAGCCCAGTTGGCTGAAGTTGCCTGGGCCTGTGGCTCTTCATACTGTGCCTGTGGATGGGCCTGGCCAGCCGGGACCCATGGTGCCCAGACATGACCTCTGGAAGGCACACAATTATTCAACCCTGGGTACAGGTGCCAAGATGTGGATTTACACACACGACCTGAGGCAGGGCTGAAAAAATTGTTCCAATACCATCCCAACCAGCAAGCTTCAGCTTTTTCTGGGTTGTGTAACTCAGTGATAGAGGGCTTGTTTGGCACATATGAAGCCATAGGTAAAAAGAAGGGGTTGAAAAAAAAGCACCAAAGGAAACAAAACACAGACACAGAATATTTGCAACCCCAGAAGCTGGACAGAAAACCATAGGCCTGAGGTCACAGCATGACTCCTGAGCGACTGGTTCCATCCTTTATCCCCGGTACCCATCCACCCCATGTGATGGCTCACAGGAAATGCAGTGGCACCCAGGCTCACGGGTTTGTCTCCCGACCTGTGTGACCTCCGCACTAGAACATCTGTCACCCGAAGTGGCAGGTAGGCAGGTCTGTTGGAGCAGGCAGCATTCCTTCATCAGTGAAGCCTCCAATTAATCATTTAGGCTACAAGCAAGCAGTTTCCCTTCTTTGTTCTCCCCAGGACCCCCAGTGGTGTCACCCCCTGCCTGGTACCCTGGCTCCTGGGCTAATGGGCACCCTGGGCCCTCCTCAGCACCACACTGTGCTCTTTCCCCATTCCAAGGCCAGGGCATAAGGCCAAAGCCCAGGACGGACTGGCAACATGACCTTGAGACATCTTTCTGCTGGTCCAGCCTCACTGACTTTTCTACCAGGCTGGGGACAAGCCCCAGTGTCTCCAGTTTCTTCCTATCCTGGAAACCACCTCTGCCTCCTGGGGTCCTGAGAGATGCACAGAAGAGCCGAATCACAGCTCCATCGCACTCAGTCACTGAGTGGGAAGCCGAGCGGCGTCACCCACTCCACTTATCTCACCCTTCCTCTGCCTCCCTGTCTACTGGGAGACCAGGGGTGAATGTAGAACATGCCCCTGCTGCTTTGGATGGTCACAGCTGACACTTGCTGGGCCTATGCTATGTGCCAAGCATGGTGCTAAGAGCTTATATCACTTAGAGGATGTTCATTTGAAAGGAGTGGACAACACAGACAGTAGTTGCTTTGAATAAAGGCATTGAAAATCATCTGTCAGAACAAGAAGTCTAAGAGTTGGTAATTTCAGGCTCTCTGGCAGCTCAGCAATGGTCCCGCCCACTGCCCCCATCTTCTTCCTCTACTCCCGATTTGCGAGTTTTATATTCCTAAACTAGATGCCTCATGGCCACAAAGTAGCTGCTGTAGTCCTCAAGTATCATAAACTTTTTGCCAGGAGGAAGTAAGGTAAGCAGAGTCTTCATTCTCTGTGTTTTATTCAGGAACCCTCTAGCAAGCTTCCTCTCATACTTCATTGGCCAGAGCTGGCTGACATGGCCATCCTCTGCTGCCAGGGAAGTAGAAAGCCAGTATCTGGCAAAGAGGAAGGGCACTTGGCTTAGACGATTCATGATTCATGCTCTAGGGTAGGCACTTTACTACCTGGAGTGAATTCAGCCCTCTGTTAGCAAAAGGTGTTGTGGGGTGGGGCTGGGGGTGGGGATGGAGTGATCTCTATTGCATGGCCAGCTAAGAATATGCATGTGTTTTCTCAAATTCACAACCAACTACTATGATTCTTATTTTACAGATGATACAACTGAGACTCAGAGACATTTAGCAACTTTCCTGAGTAGGTAAATAAGTCACTGGTAAGGATTTAACTTCAGATCTGTCTCCACAGGATGTGCCTTTAGACTATCATACCCTGGGGTACCTGCTGCTTTAGTATACTTCTTCCCACTTCCAGATTATGAACCTCTTGAAGGAAGAGACCCCATCTTTATCTTTGAATTTCAGCAATGTCCTGCAATTCACAGCGGTCCCACTGCATTGATTTAAGCACAAAACCATTTGGTTTTGATACTTGCTGTCTTGCAATATGTTTTAAAGCCAAGACTACAAAGTTGCCAAAGCTACCTTTACAAAATACACCTGATCTTTTCTTCTGTATTGTTTTCCACTTACCCATGCTGAGCTCCTGAAGTTCTGGGCAGAATTCCAAAGTAAATATCACCCTCGTCGGAAATTTGGGGCGGGATGAAGGAGAGGAGGGTGAAAGACCAACTGAAACCCTGAAGAGTGTCAGTTCCTCATTAATTGTGGAGCCATGGAAAATTCTTTGTTCCCGCCTGCTGGCTTCTTGCCTCCAGGATCTGGGTGGGTATTGCCTTTGGCCAGCTTCCTGGCCAGGTCACAGACAGTCTGATCAGAGGTGAGTGTCCTGGGGAACAGAGATCAGAAGCAGGTTGGGTCCTTCGGAGTGGGTCCGAGAACCAGAAGGGCCCTGCACACTGACCCCACCCCACCCCCCTTTGCTATCAGGATGGCCCTGGGAATGTGATGCTCCACTTACCATTGTACAGCAAGAAAACAGGCTCAGAAAGGTGAAGTCACTTGTCTGAGGTCACACAGTGGAGCTGGAACTAATGGACTTCTCAGGTGATGTTCCTATTCTCATCACAGGTGACTGGTAGGGCCCTCAGATCCTTAAAGAGGATATTTGGGAAACAAGTAGACCCCAGCCCATCCTCAGGGCTTTCATCAGGCTGTGTAACTCAGCAGTCAGAGCCAGGCTAGGAGCCCTGCCATGGGGCAGGCAGGCCACCCTCCTGCTTTTGACAACATGTGGCCCCTGGCTCACTGGGCATAATAGAACCAGCTCCTCTAAAGAGTGAGGGCCAGGGCTGTGGCTCAGTGGTAAATCACTTGCCTAGCATGTTTTGGCATCGATCCCCAGGACTGGGGGAAAAAGTTTAAAAAAAGATGAAGCCCTTCTCAGGTACCCACACCACGAAGGAGTCCAGCTCTGCTATTTCTTTCTCTCACACCCCCTGTAGGTGACATAACCCCTGATGTCCCTGAAAGACTGACCAGGAGGACCTGGGCTGATTTGGCTACGCAAAAGAGGGGTGTGACTCCAGGGAATCTGAGGCAAATGGAAACCAATTTGCAAACCTGGGCATTTTCATGCAAATCTGGGCATTTTCAGTGTGGTTGTTGAAAGCCAGGGGACTTTCAGTGTGGTTGTTGAAAGCCCAACTAAAGCTCCCATCCAGCGACATCCAGCATGCCTGCCCACTCCCGGAGAGACTGCGCTCAGGGTAACACAGATCCCCTTGGTCTCCAGGCTGAGCTGGGTTCGCCTTAAGTCAAGGCCTCGGGGAGGAAGGCCAGAGAGGTAGAGGACATGCCAAAGTCACTCACAGGGCCACGAGGGTCAGAGAACCCCACCTATGTGTCTGGCTTGAGGCTGGCCACAGCCCAGGCATCAGGTGTCTCAGACAGGGTGCCTAGCTCTGCCACTCAGGGAAACTGGGTGCCTTTGCCAACTTCTCCCTCCCCTCTGAGCTCCCAGGCCCCACCTGGGGACCTGGAAAGGACCCAGAGCACTGGAGCTGACCTGGCAGATGCAAGGCCCAGGCACTGGGCCACAATGACAGGATATCCCCAGGGAGCTGGGCTGGCCGCCCACACAGGGAACACCGGGGAGGAGACCTGGCACATAGGAAGAGAAGGCCCACAAGGCCAGCAAGGGCGAAAGCTGGGCTGGGACAGCTGGGCCCGGAGGGGCAGAGAACAGGTCAGTGTTGTCATGGAAACCATGGCCATGACTACAGGTAGGGGGTGCACAGAGAAAATTGGGTTCCCCAAAGAGAGACCTGGGTTTTTCTGCTGCCCCCAGCCTGAGAGCCATGGGGAGGGTGTGGGTCTCCAGCCACTTTGTCCTGGTGGCCATTAGACCAAGTTCCTTCCGGGGATCATGTCCCACACTCACTGCCCAGCAACCTTGGCCGGGGGTGGAGGTGTCCCAGACCCCCTCAGCAGTGTGATGCCCAGGGAAAGGAACCCACCCTGGCTTGTGGACCTGCCCAGAAACCCTAGCCCAGCCCCAGGCCTGGAAGTGCCCTTTAAGGAAGGCTCGCCCAGCAGCCCCTACCCTTCGCCCTGTACACAGTGGACAGGTATGGTTCCCCAAGCCCAAGGCGTGACCAAGAGGAGCTCTTAGGTGCCCTGCAGGCCTCTGCCACACCCAGAGAGCAAGGCCACTCTCAAATTCCTTTCAAGTTGTGTCTAAAGGCCTCTAATGTCTGGTGTGACCATTTACAAGGCAAATAAGAGTTTTGCATTTCACCCACTTCTAACCCACTGCTGACTACCGCTGAAGCCCTGGGGACAAACTAATCAGGCTTGGCAGAGGACAGGGACCATCTTGAGCCTCCTTCCTGCCACACAGGGCCTCTCCCCTTGTTGCCAAGGGGTGGATAGTTGCAGCACAAGACCAGCTAAAAGACCGCACTATATTGTGGCAGACAAAGCAGCATGGAGCTAAGAGGAGAAATCTAACTCATTTTATGGCCAAGCCTTGAGACTTGGGCCCCTGACCATACCTGGGAATGGGGAGTCTGACATAGCCCATAGTAAGAGTGGCCCTTAAAAAAAAAAAAAAAAAAAAGAGTGGCCCAAGCTGATAACGTGGGTGCCCATTCATTCTTAATTTTCCAGCACTGTACCTCATTTGCTTTTTTAAAATTTTTTGGTACCAGGGATCAAACTCAGGACCTTGCACTTCCTAGGCAGGCGGCGCAGCACCACTGAGCTAAATCCCCAGCCCTCGTTGCTTTTCTTATCTTATTGCATTGGCCAGAACCATGTTCATTTAACCAGTATCTTTGAGGGTCTCATGCATGGGTATGGATCCATGGGCACTGGGCACTGAGATGAACCTGGAGGGCTACAGACCCAGCTTCTGCCTCACGACCTTTCCAACCTAGAGGCAGCTGTCTGACCTTCACACGCAGGGCTCCCCCTTAGGCCTCACGATGATCCCAAAACTGCGTTTGTCTTAGAGAGATGCACTGCTTACAGACTGCAGATGGGAACTAAGCCCAACACAGAGACACACAGGAACACTGGGTCATTCTGGGTGGGGGCAGAAGGCAGTGAGAGGCCCAGGACTTTTTGGAGAGGGCTTTTGAAGGATAAGGAAGGTTTAGAATCAGTGCACATTTATAATCCCAGCTACTTGGATAGCTGAGGCAGGAGGATAGCAAGTTTAAGCTCAGCCAGGGCAACTTCTCAACTTTAGTGAAATTCTGTCTCAAAAATTTAAAAAATAGGGGCCAGGAATGTAGCACAGTGGCACAGTGTCTGCCTGGCAGGCGCAAGGCCCTGAGTTCAATTCCTGGTACCCAAAAATATAAAAAATTTAAAAAACGGTAGGGGATGTAGCTCAGTATGAAAGCTGTGAGTTCAATCCCCTGTACCATCAAAGAAGAAGAAGGAGAAGGAGGAGGAGGAGGAGAAGGAGGAAGAAGAGGAAGAGGAGGAGGAGGAGAAGGAGAAGAGAAGGAGGAGTGTTTCTCAATACAGGTAATAACATGGGCAAAGATGGGCAAAGGTGAGAAGGGAGGTCTAGAGGAGACAGGTCCATGTGACTGGAGTCTGAGGTGGAGGAGGGGCAGGGACATGAGACAAGCTGGCGAGTTGGCCTGAAAGACTAGCCTTGGAGTTGCTCTTCCTCAGGAAAAGCATAGGGCAGTGGTGGCGAATCTATGGCAGTGGGCTGTTTGTATCATTAAAAGCTCTAAAAAGCTCCCATCACTGGCGTAGGAAGTCATGGACGGCACTTGAGCTGGGGAGTAGCTGCATAGCTACTTTAAGAAGAGAACTGTGTAGCAGCAAAAAGAGGAGGCAGGCCTGGAAGGGGCAGGCCTGCTCTCAAGGGACACATTGTCCCTTCCTAACATCTAGGGGGCGTCTCTGCTACCGTTGGGAGGGAGAGGACAACTTCCTCTTCTCTATCTGGCTGGGCAGATAAGGGGGGGAGGACAGGAAGTTGCCTCAAGGAGCTGCAGAATGAGCAGCCTGGCCCGTGGTGGACTTGGCTCCCTGTGCAGGCATCCTGCAGAGATGGATTCCAGAGGGAAGGTGCAGTTCCCTCAAGGCAAAATGCTATGGAGTCCTGGGCTGATGAGGGACCCCATGTGCTTGCTCTTCTGCTGGTGAAAAACCCCGTGTCCCCAGCCACAGCAGACTTTCACAGGCTCTGTTCCTAAGAGCCTCCCCTTAGCTCAGCCATTCAGCATATGCAGGCCTGACAGTCCCTGGGAGACAGATCAGCCAGACCTGGTGGCTCTGCCCTCAGGGTGTTGGGAGAAGGGGGAGCGGAGCAGATGCTCAGCACCAGGGCTGTGGGTGCTGACAGGGTTACCAGAGCACAGCGGCCCTACTGGCTCAGGATCAGGGGGCTGCTAGCAGCCCAGCCCGCTGAAAAGTGGGGAGGTGGTCCCCACAGAGGGAGTAGCAGCCAGACCTTCCTACTATGAGTAGGGAGCCAGACCTGGCCCCAGGCGGGGGTGGGGGGTGGGGCACCCCCAGGGAGGCAGGAAGTAGCAAAGATGGTGTGGAACCCCTGGGAGAAAGAAAGCCTCAGAGCCTCGCAGTGGGAAGAGCAGGTGAGCACCGATGGCTGGAGGAGGGTGTGCAGGTGGCTCCAGGCCAGGGCTCTAGGCCAGGACCCACGGGGCATGTGTGTCAGGTGCTCGCGTAGGGGTCCCCACACCTGAGAGATGGAAACAAAGAACCTGGGGGGTACCACTCAGAACAGTGGGGAGCACAGGCCTTCCTCACCTGTGCCCTGAGCAGGGCTGTCGGCGGGAAAGGAGTAGATTGTGAATCAGGGCTCAGTAGCAGGGCCTTAGCCCCACCAGCCTGTGGACCCCGGTGACTGTGAGAGAAGGTGACATTCCCAAGCCTAGAGGGCTGTCTGCGTCTTGATGCAAACCCATTTACAAGCTAAAGTGGGGCAGTGGTGGGTCACCCCAGCCTCTCTGTCCTCTCTGGGTTGGGCATTGCCCAGCCACCCCAAGCCCACATTGAAGTGGCATACAGGAGAGTTGGGCTCAGCGACGAGCAGGCTCCTCCAAATCCTCACAGCCAAGCCAGCTTCGCACAGGCGATTCCCTTAGCCGGCAACACCGTTCCCTCCAGGTTCCTTCAGACCTCAGAAGTGTCCCTTCCTCCAGGAGGTCTCTTCTGACTCCCCCAGAGGAGAAGTCACGCCCGCCTCTCCTGCTCTGTTCTCAAGGTGCTGTTGGCCACAATGCCGTCTGTGCCGGTGTGACCTCATCTCTCCAGGGCCAGTGCTGTGCCTGGTGCTCAGAGGGTCTTTGATACGTACTTACGATTGAATGAATGAGTGAATGAATGAATGAAATTGGAACAACAGAGTCAGACCCAAGCCTCCCCTGCCTGCTAGCACCTGTCCCCTGAACAGTGCCTGGTTCAAATCCCTGTCTCCACTGTCCAGGAGCAAGACCCTTCCCAGGCCAGCAGGAGCCCCCAAGCCCGGGCTGCCTTCTGTCACTCTCTGCCTTTCAAGGAAGCCACGGGCTCCAGCAGCCAATGCTGAGAAAAGCCACGGGGAAAGGGACACCTAGGCTTGGAATTCTGCCCAAGCTGCCTCAGCCTCCCTGCCTCTACGTTGTTGTTTGAATCCCTTCCTCTCTCTGGGCCTCAGTTTCCCCTGTGTGCCAAGGCCTTGATCTTCTGTGGGCCTCCTGGGAGTCTCATTCAGAACTAGGCAAGAGTGCTCAGGGAAGGTGGCGAATACACAGGACTGGGGGAGCCAGTGTAAAGCCGGCTTCCAGCTTCCAAAATGGGAATAAATCTTAGAGCGGGGAGGTGAAAGAAGAGTTTAGAACAGCCTGGGCCAAGGTGGCGAGGTTAGAATGTGCAAGGGTAGTTTGGGCTTTGTTGAGGAGACGGGTTTACCTGGATATTAGCAGGGGCCAGTTGCTAAAGGGCTTTGACTGCTGGGTTGAAGAGTTTGGAATTTGTCCTGCCAGTACTAGGGAGCCAAGGAAGGTTCTTGAGCAGAGGAATCAAGTAATAAAAGTACCATCTGAGGGAATCGGTTAAGTGTAGAGCCAAGGAGACCAGGGAGAAGGCTGTGTAAAGGGAGAAGGTAGAATCTGGGCTCAGGCAATGTTAGTAAGGTTGGAGCAGGGGGCATGGAGCTCACAGAACACCCTTCTCCACCCCATGAAACTCCACTGAACTTGTGCTTTGGGAGGGGATCCCAGGCGGGACTGCTTAGGGGTCTTGACTGAGTGCCCTCCGACAAGTCCCTGAGGCAATCGGAGGTGCCAGAGCCTTTTTTCCTCTGTAAAATGGGAAGAGGACTGGATACATATTTTGGGGGCCCCAGTGCAAAATGTTTTAAAAGAAAACAGAAAAAAAGGACCATTGAGGCATTAAAATATAAAGCTTTTTTCCTTTAATGTCTCTCAACTTGTTATAGTGTGTTTTTCTTTTTATATAGTGCTGGGATTGAACCTAGGCCTCTCACATGCCAGGCAAGCACTCTGCCACTGAGCTATAACCCCCACCCTTACAGTGCTTTTTAATTTGCTATCTAATCTTCTAAGTGAAGAAAAATTAAAATGCTCTTTTTTTCCCGGTACCAGGAATCAAACTCAGGGCCTTGTGCTTGCCAGGTAGGCATGGCAACACTGAGCTAAATCCCTAAATCCCTGGCCTAAAATGTTAATTTAGGCATTTTACCATTTTATTTTGTGCAGTACCAGTTTAAAAAGCAAAATTAAGAGCAATAATTCGTATGCCTTAATCCCCAGAGTCACGCAATTCATGTTTCATAGCTTGTATGTGCGTATGTATTTCGTTTTGACCATAACAGAGTGCTCGCCTGAACTCAACCGTTTCTAACTCACTGACAGTGCCTGTGTGACTCCTACCGACACTCTGCCTCCAGCTCACCTGGGGCTCACCAAGCGCTGAAAAGAAAAGGCCCCGGGGTTTTGTCTTTCCCTTTCCATCAGTGTCAACCTGTTTAACACACAGGGCTGGCTAACCCAGAGAAGTGATGTGGACAAGACTGGATACGGTAGGGATTAACCATCCTTTGTGTTCCTTTTTATTTTGAGACAAGGTCTTGCTAACTTAGCCAGGTTGGGCTTGAACTCCTAACACTCCTGCCTCGGCCTCCCAAGTAGCTGGGATTGCAGCCGTGTGCCACTACACTGGACTTGCTTTGTGTTTCTTAGAGCGTGATGGCTTTCTTCCTGGACGGGGCAAGTTTTGGTTCAGCACAAACTCTGCCAAAAGCTTTCAGCACCTGCACTCAGCTATGGATGCAGCATGCTTGCCTGGACAAGATTTGAAGACTGAATTCTAGGCATCAAGAGTCCACCAGCGCTGCAAGAGTACTGTCCGTGAGTGAGGCAGCATACTACAAGTGAGTCCTCCATTCACACACATCCTGCTGCCCATCGGACTCTGCTCACAGGATGCAAGTTCAAAGAGAAGTGATTAAGCATTTTGAGACAGCTACAGCAGAGTATGAAAGCAAGCAGAGGGCCCCTCTGGCAACCGGGTGCCATGTGACTGCACGGGTTACATATCCACGAAGCCAGCCAGAGAGGATCACACACTTAGAGCTATGGAAGGATTAAATGGGATCCATGACTCTACCTTTCTTAAATTTGTTATGGTTTATTTAGCCATGCTGGGGATGGAACTCAGAGCCTCGTGCGTGCTAAGCACACACATTCTACCCCTGAGCTGCACTCCAGCCCAAGTTAGGCTCATTATTGAAAAGCATTTAACACAGGGCCAGGCACATGGTGAGTGTTCACTCCAATGGCTCAGGTCACCAATGCGTCCCTGCACGGCTTGGAGGCTCCTCCTCCTGAGAAGGCCATGGGTGTGGGCCCCTGGGAGACCCAGGGCCACCCAGACAGGGCCAAGGGAAATTGGGAGGCCAGCCCACCGGCTCCAGGACAAGGTCCAGAACAGAAACACATGGGAAAGGTTCCCTGCTTGCCCCATGTTCTCCATCTCCATCTCTGGTTATTGCTCCCCAGTCTCTACTGTTGATCCCTCCCCAGTTCCCGTAATAACAAAAAGATAACATCCCAAGCCATTCACTGGGCAGGGAATGTCTGCCCTTTTGCCAGACATTGTGTTTACCATCTTTCATTAGTCAGTTTCCAACAGCTGCTTAAGCCTGATTCTTTCATTTTCAAATAGCAGAAACCAGATAGTATTAATTCACATAACTAAAATGACCAGAGATAGACTGATTTCAGTAGATCCAGGTGCTCATAAGATATTACCAGAAATCTGCCTGCCCCCTCAAAAAGGGCCAGGGATTTAGCTCAGTGGTACTGCCGCCTGCCTCGAAAGTGCAAGGTCCCAAGTTTGATTCCCAGCACAGAAAAGAAAAGAAATCTGCCGTTCTCCATCTTTGTTTCTTTCTGCAGTGGATTCAGTCACATCCAAATTCTACTCTCATTGTGACAAGATGACTAGAAGTCATTGTAGCTACCAGCTTAGCCACCACCTTACTGATCAAGAATATTTTCTGGGTTGGGGATTTAGCTCAGTGGTTCCAGCGCCTGCCTCAAAAGTGCAAGGTCCCAAGTTCGATCCCCTGCACCAAAAAACAACAACAACAACAACAAAAAGAATATTTTTCCCAATATTATAACAAAAATCAGGTCATCAGCTGTGATTGGCTGGCTTCTGATAACATGTTCCTCCTAAACTAATAAACCTCTGTGGCCAGGGAATCATAGGCCCCTCACTGGGTAGGACGGAGCCATACATCCATCCCTGGATCTAGGAAATGAGATCCTTTTTGTGGGAATCACTGGGAGTGGAGAGGGGAAGGGAAGATTCCCAAAATGAAAACCAAAAAGGATACCTGCTGGCTGTAGGATCCATAACTCTACCTGGGAGTGGGCTATTATATTATCTCCATATGGCTAAGGCCATTTAGCTATTCATCAACTCTTTTTCTTCTTTCTGAGCACAGTCAGGCTACATTTCCCAGCTTCCCTTGCAGTTAGACAAGGCCATGCGACCCAATTTTAGCCAATGGAATATGAGAAGACTGGCTCCTAAAAACCAAGATGGGTGGATACACTGTCAGAACTAGCTCATAAAAACCTCTGGTTACCACCTCTGTGCTCTTTCTCCTTCCTCTGGCTTGATGCAGTTAGTATGGTAACCTTGCAACCATCTTGAAGATATAAGAACTACAAAGGGGAAGGAATCTAGGTCTAGGTATCACCACTCAACCAAGCAAGGGCTTTGGGCTTTGAGAAATAAACATCTGTAATGCTTCAGCCCTTACACTTTTTGGGATGAGTTTGTTAGCTTACCCTAATAATTACAGATGAGCAAAGTGAGGCTCAGAAGGTGCAGTGCTTTGCCCGACAACCTCTAAAAAGCAGAGCCCAGGTTCAAAGATGGCCTTGTAGCCAGGCATGGTGCCCCCTGTAATCCCAGCACTCTGGAAGCTGAGGGAGGAGGATTGATTGCCGTGAGTTCAAGGCCAGCCTGAACTACATAGCAAGACCCTGTATAAGAAAAAAAAAAGCTAGTCTTGTTTCTAGTCTCAGCCCTTTGGCTGCGAAAAACAAAACAAAACAAAACAATGTAAAACCCCAGAAACCTGCTCCAATACGGAAAGGGCATGGCATCATGCCCTGTGGAATCTGGCAAGCCCAGGGTAGAAGTGCATTAGAGCCTCTGAGGACCTGGGCACCCTCAGGCAGTGCCTCTCTCTCATCTCTCCTCCATCTCTGCCTCTCTGATGTCTGTCCATGTGAGATCTCACCTCAACTTCCTGTTTCTCATGCTCTTGTCTTTCCTTTGTTCTCCTGCTGTTCCACTCAAGATGATGCTGAGCCAGGCCCTCTGACAAAGTCTGGTCCACACCAGTGCCTTTCAGATACAGTCTCTGGCCCAGTGTTTAAAGAATCAAGAGAGTCTATGTGGCTCAGCTCACCTGCCTGTGGCTCAGCTACTCTGGGGTCATGGCTTTTCCTGTCCACCTGGTGGGGACCAGGGGCACCTTTGCCATCTGAGGTTACTTCCCAGAAACCCAAACACGGAACTGTGCTTTTCTTTTTCTTTCTTTTTTTTTTTTGGTACCAGGGATTGAACTTGGGACCTTACCCTTGTGAGGCAGGCGGTGGAACCACTGAGCTAAATCCCCGGCTGTGGTTTTTTTAAGTTTAAAACATGGTCTTGCTAAATTGCCCAAGCTGGCCTTGAACTTGGAATTCTCCTGCCTCAGCCTCCTGAGTGCTGGGATTACAGGCCTGTGCCACCATGCCTGGCTAGGGTTATGCTTCAACCTTCCATCTGGAGTCTCCCAGACCCTTACCACCCCACTTGGCCTCTAGTGCACCTCTCGACTGGCCTCCTCACTTGGCCTGCTGCCCATCCCCCAGGGCTGAGCTCCTCACTACCCAGTCTCCGAAGCCAGAAGCTTGGGCGTCAGCTCTGACTCCTCACTTTCCCTCTCCCCTGGCTTGAACCCATTACCAGGTCCCTTCTGTGGTAGCCCCACCTCCGCTTTGGACCAACCTCTCCATCTGCCTAGGGACAAACGCAGGCTCCTTTCCTTCTGTCCTCCCCTCCTACCCTTTCCCCCCACCAGCTTCCACAAGAGACTTTTCTAGAAGGCAAATCTGACCCCATCTCTTCTGTATTTCAGAGCCTTGCCTCTCTGAGGTCCCCTCCAATCCTTGCACTCCTGCTCCCTAAGATCTAGCCATGCTGAGGGACTGAATTACTGTCCCAAACACCTGGCTCAGGCTTCCCACCTTCAACTCATGCTCTGCTCCAGGGTCTGCATCCTGTCCCCATCGGGTGACCTGTTCTGCCACCATCTACCTAGTGGGGGAGTTGGAAAGAGCTGGGGTGGTACCAGGCCTGTAGCCTTAGGTCACAGCAGGCGGAAAGAGGGGAGGACAGACTTGGCCTTTGGACAGCCTGCCTGTGACCAGCCACCCTGGTCACCAGCTGTTTGTCCAGAGGGCATGGCTGGGGGCACACAAGTGACTGCGAAGGTAGCTGGAGTGTGAAATTGTTGCATTTGGGGGACAATCATCACTGCTCTGGTGTCTGCACAGCCCACCAGGATGGTGACTCAGCCCCAGTAATAAATCAGAGGGACAAAGTGTAACAAAAGGAAGACACTTTATTTGTAAAGAGGAAAAGAAGGGAGAAAGAAGATAGCTATCCTAATGAGAAAGAACCAGGGTAGGGGGCTCTGGAAAGATGGAGGACCCGTGGCCCTTTGTTTTCAGCTGTTTTATGGGAGGGATGTGAGTGACTCTTTCCCCTCTACTGGAACTTGCCTTAACTAGATTGGCTTCTGGGCACCTCTGCCCAACATCATTTCTTCTGGTGGTCTATGTGCAGTTTCTTTGTTTACTTGTCCTTGACCTACCTTCGACGGCATTATCTTTGGGGTAGGAGGCTAGTTGGCAAGGGGGTGTCTTCTGGCTTAGAGTTAGTAAGGGGGCAGGTGGATATCTATTGTGCTCTGTAGTAATATAGTGAGCCAGAGTGAATACACATGTATAGAAGTGTATATGTTAGTGCGCAAGTGTGAGGACACACTGCCTTAAAGTTAATCACCCCCCCCTTTGCTTCCCCTATATTTTATTGGAAGTGGGGGCGGTTTATCATTTGTGCACCTGGCTTTCTGTGTCCTGCCTGCCAGCTCTTTTTCTGGACTCTTGGTGTAAGCCCCAATGCCATTTGGTGCCTTTCTTTATCTAGTTTTTCTCTCTTTTTCTGCCCCATCTCTGACTTGCTTCTCAAGAGAATCTCTCTAGTAAACTTTGTTTTTAACTTCTTCTAGTCAGGATTAGCTAGAAGACCTAGGAGGCCCCATCCCAGGTCTCATTTATAGGTCCCTGTCCCTACAAAGTGACTGTGTGATCTGGAGGGGGTTTGAGGATGGCCGGGTAGGTGGGCCTGCCGACAGATGTGACCGAAGGGAGCCACAGCTGCTGGCATCTGTTTGCCCTGCCAGTGGTGGCTTGGAGGGAGGGTGGGGTGGGCTGAAGAAAGGAAACACAGGCCAGGCTGCCAGAGCAAACAATCACGCCTTCTGGCCCTACCTTCCAGCAAATGCCAACTCCCAGCTGAGGGCAGGGTGGAGTGGGAGAGACTTGGGGTTAAGGTCTCCAGGGATGGCAGAGGGGGAGTCAGGCTGTTGACCTCAGGGTGTGTGTTTGGGAGGGGATGGGGTCCTCCAGCTCTTGAGCCCCTAGGGCTCCATGTTTCTGGGAGACAGGTCTCTAGTGGGGAGCTATTGGACTCTGTCCCCAGCCTGGCCCTGCCTATCATTTTTCTTAGCCACTTAGGGATATGGTGGGGACTATCTTTGCCAACTGTAGTGGTGGGAGGGAAGCCACAGGATGGAGATACCTGGAGATATTAGATTTGAGATTTAAAATGTTAGTTTGGGCCAGGTGTGGTGGTGCACATAATCTCAGCTCCTCAGGAGGCTGAGTCAGGAGGCGGGAGAGTTCAAGCCCAGCCTGGGCAATTTGGTGAGTTATAGAGACCCTTCCTTTAAAAATAAAAATAAAAATAAAAATAAAACAAATAAATAAGACTGGAGATGTAGGTCTGGGAAGGTCCTAGATTCAATCCCCAATACCCTCCCCACCCCTCAAAAAAGGAGGTGGGGGCAGGGGACCAGCAAGTCCTCACTGAGTGTCTCTGGGCTCTGGAGATGGAGAAAAGACACAGAGGAGGGAGAGGCCAACCCAGACCTCAGAGGAAGAAGTCAAGCTGGGGTGCACAGAGGAGGGTTGGAAGCTGAGACTCGAAGGGGGACCTGAGGGGTGCAGTTTCAGTTACTGGGCAATCCATGGTCCCCAGCAGCCTTGGTCATCCCAGAGGCTGAAGGCTAAGGCAGCTCCGGTGGTGGTGGGAATGAGACTGGCTGGGTCCCTCCAGCTGGAGGTGTGATCAGAATGTCCCTTCTTGCTCCCCCTTTTGGTGGGGGGAATGGTTTCTGCCCTCCCATAGCTTTCTCTTACGACCTGCACCATGAGGAAGGGCTGAAGGGTTCCCCTGTCTTCCCATGGCCCGGGCCACTCCTCCTGGGGACCCTCGGCAGAAGCCGACACCCACCTCCTCAGGAGTCTCTAGGGAGCCCCGCCCCCACCGGCGGCCACATTTCCTGCCACAGCGCGCGGAGGTGGAGTCCCAAGTAAGAAGCCTGGTGTCCTTTACCTTCTGTCTACCGGCTCATCGCTAGCGGTTCCAACTGTCTGAGGAACAACTGCGGCGCATCGCTGGGCAATTGGGAAAGAATAAAGACAGCGCAAAGCTGGCACGAGCAAAGCATCAGGTGGCTGCCTCCGGAGGAGACCTGCTTATCCGTAGGCTCTCGGTCCCTCCAGATCCTGGGTCACATTGCGCAGAAGTGGAGTTGGGAACTAGGACGCCCCTCTATGGACAGCTCGGTTTTGCAGCCCTACCCCACGCCCCAGGAGAACCGAGAGGAGGCGAAAGTGGCAGCTCCCAGATTCGCTCTAGGCAGCCCCCCAGCTCTGCGCATAGAGGCCGACCCCGCCCTGCCCCGGCTTCCCCGGCTCGGCGCACTGCCCACCCACTGCCTCAGTGCCCCCTTCCGTAGAATGGGCGGCCAGCAGGCTGGGCGCCCCTGGGTGCGCCGGGGCGGGGCGCTGCGGCTCGGAGGGCGGCCGGAAGGGGTGTGAGTGCGGGGGCGGGCCCGCGCCGCCCCGCCGGGGGAGGGAGCCCAGGGCGCAGCATCCTGGCGCGGGCCTCGGGCGCCGCCGCCACTGCCGTCGGGGGAGGTCCCAGCGCGGACATGGCCTCGCGCGGCGCCCGCCCGGGACCAAGCCTCCGGCGCCCCGCGCTGTAGCCCCGCGCAGAGGCGGCCTGACGGCGCGAACAGTCAGGCGAGCAGCATGGAGGAGGCGTACCTGCTCCCGGTCGCCGACGTGTTGCGCCGCTTCTCGGTGACAGCCGAGGGCGGCCTCAGTCCGGAGCAGGTGACCAGCGCGCGGGAGCGCTACGGCCGCAACGGTGAGCGCGGGCCCGGCCGAGCAGCGGGGCCGCAGGGTCGGTCCCCTGCCCCGGCCTGCCAGCGGTCCTCTCCTCCCAGCCCTCGCCCCCTTGGGCGGGCAGGAAGCGAGGGCTCCGGAAGCCTCCGCAGATGCTCTCGGGGCACCCGGCAGAGCTGCACCGCCACCTTTCCGGGGTTGGGGCGGGCTCTGCCTTGGGAGAGACCGGACGTCTCACCCACCCACCCCCGCCCTCGGTCCCGGGGCCCGTTGCTTGGACCTCTCCGGCTTCCCCCTCCACGCGGGTCCCCATCCACTCCTGCGAGCCTCAGCCCACGCCTTGTGCGTCTGCACTTGACCCCCGTGCCGCGCTGCAACCCGCACGCATCGTGCAGGTGCAGATGCTGGGGGCTGCTGGACAGTGACCGGCCGGGGACTCGGGGACTCGGAGGCTCAGCCTCACAGCTGGACCCGGGGAGACACAGTCCTCCCTCCAGGGCGCAATAAAACGCCCGTGAAGGTGCAGCAAGTCAGCTGGCGGCCTGGGTGCCCCCACCCCGCCCCCACCTCAGGTCTTCCTCTTTCTTCAACCCAAGCGGATGTCGCTGGCAGTTGGTGGGGGCTTTGAACTGCTGAGGCCTGACACCCACCTTCCTGAGGTAGCAGATGGGTGGCCTCAGGAGTTGTTCCCTGACCGGATGACCTGAAATGGCCCCTGCCCATCTGTGGGCACGGAGGGAAACTTTCAGCTCTTGTAGTTTGCGTGGGAGGGGTATCATTTCTTCCTCATCTCCTTCAAAGAAGTGTGGGATTCCTCTTTCTACCAAAGCGCCCGTTAGATGTGGCCCCAGCACACTTGGAAGGTCCTGAGAGTGAAAGGTGTAGAGGACCTTTGCCCATGTCCTTTCCAGGCAGGATCTGCTACCCCTCCCCTTCCTCACCCCCTAGCACCTGTCAAAGTGTGAGAGGTTCAGAGAGAAATGTCCTCTCTGTCCCCAGAGTTCAGTCTGGGCCAGTGTCCTTTTGGGACTAGGAGGCCTTCCCCTCTGGGGGTTCCCAGCCAGGCAGAGGGGAAGGGGCTGTGGCCTGGGTGTCCCTCTGCTCAGGACTGGCTTGGAAATTATGAGTTTCTGTCAGAAAGGGCACTTTAGGTTTTGTATTGGTTTATGAAAACCACCTCTTATATAAATATTATCTTTCTGGAGCAGAAATCCTTCAAAAAAATTAGTTACTATATTTAGTTGAGTTGTGGGAGGAACTGGGGAGATAAATATTATTTAATATCGCCCATTAATGACTTGGCAGGGAGGGTGTCCTTTACTGGAGGAGACCAGGGCCTGGCCCCGGGGGGTGGGGTTGGGTGGGGGTCAGGTGGCAGGCCTGGGGTCCCACAGCCTCTTTGGTGCTGCAGGGGCCTCCAGCGGGAAGCTGGAAACCCAGTCCGTGGTGCTGCCCCTAGAATCACAGATTCTACCCCTGCGTGAGCCTGGCCAAAGCCCCTGTCCTTTCTGGCTCTCCGGTCTTCATCTGTCCAGCAGAGGAGGAGCTGACAAGGAGAGGGGAAGCCCCCGGTCTTCTCTCCTCATGAAGTTTTATCTGGGTGAGGGGGTTTTGGGATGACTTGCCCTGAACATCAGTGGGGGGTGATGGGAAAGATGTTGGCTTGGTGTGGTGTGTAGGTCCACCAGCAGGAAGATGTGTGTGGATATGGTAGGAGAAGCAGGAGGGGGGCATTGCTGGGACCCCCTGGTTCCTCTCTGCTTTGATAATATTAACAATGGGAACTTGTGTTCATTGAGCACCTAATATCTGTCAGGCACTGTTCTTAGTGTTTTTCAACTATTATCTCATGTTTTTTCCCAAACAACTCTATAAGGTGTGGACTATTGTTATCCCCACTTTATAGGGGAAAAACTGAGGCACCAAAAGTTAAATAGCTTAGCAAGGTCACCCAGTAAGTGGTGGAGTCTGTACCAGCTGCCTACCTCTCCCTGGCCCTTAGTTTCCCCATCATGTCCACCTGTGTTGAGGCCTTTGCTAGATGTTAGGGCCAGTTGGACAGCAGCTATTCCAGCTTTGTCCTCAGTCCCCACAGGGCCCCAGAGGACTCTTTCCTCACATCACTGTTCGGCTTCTTTCTCAGGAAGTGTCCTGTCCTGGGGCTCTGGAAGTTGTCAGGTGAGCAGAGAGAAGCCAACTGCTCTTTCCGGTCACCTCCCTCCCTTCTGCCTTGCACTCCTGGCCAGTGGAGGAGGCCCCAGTGTCGTATCCTCTGGTCTCTACCAGCCCAGCCTCTGGGGTGGGGCTCACTGGGTTCTGTACCCTGGCCCTGGCCCTTCGTAGCTGTCCAATCCCGGACAAACCTTGGTTTCCTCCTTGTAAGTGAGGCTACAATAGAACCCATCACTTAGGGTTGTTTGTGCATGTTTAGCGTGATCACTTACATCAAGTCTAGGTCCTGGTAGCAGAGGAGGCGGGGCTGGCCAGGCTCAGGGCCAGAAGCTGGGTGGTAGAGTGGGCAGGGTCTGTGGGTGGAGGGAACACCCCAGGGACTAGTGTTCCCCCACCCTGCTCTCTGCACCTGCAAGGTCGTTAGTGCTAAAACCACAAGGAAGTCATTTGCTTAAGTCCTAAATTTGCAAATTCTGCCTGAGGTGAGGAGGAATGGACGGGGTGGGCCAGGATCTCACCTAGATCCTGCCTGTCTTCCTCCTCCCTCCCAGAGACAGAAGCCTCTAAAGTGAGGGTGGGAGCCTCAGCAGGGCAGCCAGTGGGGATGCCAGCCAGGAGTCCCCTGTGTGCACACATCACCATCGGGCCACACCTGGCATGCCAGGCAAGTGCTCTGTAACTGAGCTACAGCCCAAGCCTTAGGCTCCTTTCTTGCATGAAAGGCAGTGTTTTGCCCCCCTGTCAACCAGACCTCCGTTCCTGGAGCCAGGTCCGTGAGGAACAGCCTTGGGCAGAAATTCCTAATGGCTACAGGGTTTCACTGTGGGCCCGGTCCAATGTTTCTTCCCACTTCAGATGGCCGTGTGGGTTGTTCACAACCTCTGCTGTTAGCACACAGCATTCCAGGGTTATCCTTGTCCCCACATCTTGTCACACACCTGGGAGTAGCACCAAAGGATACATCTCTAGCAGTGCCGCTGCTGAGTCCAAGGGGAGTGTGTCTGCAGTCTGAACAGTGCTTGCTAAATTCTGGTGGCATGAACCAACTGGACTGTTTCGTGCTGCCTGGCCAACAGTGGGAAGGTTGCATTCTGATCGGTGTCACTCTAATAGAAAAGTATCCTCTGGTAGATTTACTTTGCATCTTTCTGTTTTCAGGTCAGGTTAGGCATCTTTTCATATGTTTAGGAGCCAGCTGATTTCCAATGTGTCCGTGAACGAGCCACTCATTTCCTTTGCTGGACAAGGTACAATTGGCTTCAGGGCACTCCAGGGTGGGACAGGTAGCCTGGATTTGTACTTCCATGGCTTGGCTATGGCCTTCTTTCCTGCCTTCAGCACAGCCCCCGTTAGCACTGAGCATGGGAAACCCGTGTGTGTGACACCCAGAAACCAGGCCAAGAGGAGGGAGGTGAATGGAAGGAAAGGCAACTGGAGTGGCATCACTCGCTGGGTGGCCTCAGGCTAACTTGCCCCTCCTTGGCCTCAGTGTCCTCAGTGAATCAGAAATGGGCCCTGAGATCCCCTATCGGCCTCGAGGGATCTGAAATGGACTGGTATGGACTCAGCTTGACGCCCTCACCCCCAGGCAGGGCCGGGTCTCCCCTGTGGTGTAGGAAGAAGACACACAGTTGCTGAGCAAACCCCTCATCTGATGTACCAGCAAAGCCGGGTAGGCTGGTGGGTCACTCTGCAGAGGGGGAGCCACGTCCCAAGGCCCCTCAGTGGTCCTCAGTGGAGCAGGGCCAGCTTGTCCACCTAGACAAGGGCAGGGCCAGGTAGGCTGGGCAGGCTCTGCCCAGCCAGGGCCTCTCCCTGGCTCCGCAAATGATGATTTAATTGCTCTGTAAATTTACCTTGGAGGAAGACCTTGGTGAGTGCTGCCTCTCTGGCTGGGACTGACATTTAGAAGCCGAAATTCCAGTTTCCAGTGTTGTGAGAAGGAAGGAGTCCAGGGGGATTAGGAGCAGGTGGTATAGGAGCCTGGGGGCACCCTGGTGTGGTCCAGCCTGCACCTCTTTGGCTACAGGCTGAGGGCCCAGGGCTGCGTAAACAATGGCTGGGAGGGCACACTGTGGGTCCAGGGATGACCTAGCCCCTCCCTGCCTGGAGACGCTCCTGTCCAGGATCTGGGAGGCCCCAGTACTGGTGGCTGACTGCTCAGAGGAGAGCAAGGTGACCAGGAACTCTTCCTGAAAGGGTGGGGCATAGATGAGGAGATAGGGAAAGGTTCTCTGCACAGAAGGAATGACACAAGCAAAATATTGTCAGGGAAAAAGCTTTAGCTGCACAGGGAGGTGATGGCAGTCCTGAGGGATCTTTCGTGGCAGGCAGGGGGACCTGTGTCTAAGATGTGGATGTGATTCTGAGGGGCTTGTTGGGGCAGATCTAGGAAGGCCTTGATGGCCGCCATGCTAAGGTGGTTGTTATTCTGTAGGCTGAGGACAGCCACTGAAGTCATTCATGTGCCCGAAATTTTACTAAGCGCCTACTGTGTGCTAGGCACCATGCCAGCTGCTGGAGACATCCACTGAGCATAGCTGCACTGCCATGGAGCTTATGGTCGCATACCTGTTACTATGCTAACGTATGACGTTACTTCTAAGAGCTTGTGCGTGGCACTCAGCAGTCACAGCTCCCTCGTGGGAGGTAATTATTACCCTCTTAGTGCAGATGGGGAAACACACCCAGGGGCTGGCGTAGCTGGCTTGTGGTCATGATACAAGAGACTGAGAGAACAAGATTTGACTGAAGCCCTCAAGACCAGATTCCTTGCCCCAACGTTTCTCTGACCACCACCAATTGGCCCCTCAGGGTCTGCGGGTTAACTCCCAGGCTCCTCCTGGCCAGTCCCACACTGGCCCACTCACCTAGCAGGGTTGGACCAGGAGAGAGCACCATGTGAGAGGCCCAGGCAAAAATAGCAGGGGTAGCTGGGCCACCCAGTTGGGGACCTGGGAGGAACAGTGCCCCGATACTGCCTTTGTTCCCTGCGGCCCAGCTGAGAGGGACAGCACTGAGGTGGGCACAACTCGGCATCCCCCCCATGTAGCAAGTGGGGCCTCTGGCACTGCTGCAGTTCCAGAGCCACCATTTCAAGGGGACTGCTCAGCCCTAGACATGCAACTGGGGACAGCAAAGGGGGAACTGCCATCTACCGTGGACGCTTGAGGTGGAGAACACGACAGGTGCTTTCCCAGCCCGGGGAGGGGGCGGGGGTCCTGTGGCTCTGGGATGTATTCATGTGCAAGGCAAATTGGGTCCCTTGGGGTCTTGGTAGAATCAACATTTGAAGCAGTCTGGGCCTGACCAGGCAGGGCCTTGTACCCCACTCCTTAGCACCTGTGAGGGCAGTAGATCCATTTGGACAGGGTGATTTTGGCTGCTGGCTCTGGGGCCACTACAGAGGAGTGGACCATTTGATGGGATGAAGGCATCAGCCCTACAGTTGGGGCATGGGACACAAAGTTTTTTCAGGGGAACTTGGTTGGGAAGTAAAGGGACCAGGGATAGAAAGCAGAGAGTTAGCACAGGGAGCCCGGAGCAGGGATCAGAGAGCCAGACTGCCTGGGCTCAGAGCCCTTCTTCACATCCTGGCTGTCTGACTGAATAGTCGCTCGGCCTCTTTGTGCTTTAGTTGTCTACTCTAAAGTGGGAATAAAACAGCATCCTTCGTCTAAGGTTGCTTGAGAATCTTGAGAGTAATGGGCCCAAGGAGTTAGCAGGGTTCTGGCACACAGTCAGAGCTGGTTGCCACAGTGTCATACCTGCTGCTTCCAGTTTATGCTTTGGTCATAAAGTACCTAAGGCCCCTGGTACACACGTGGTTCCTAGGTGCTCAGTGAATGTGGCTCCTGATAATGATGGTCACAGCAGCACATCAAGGTGGGTGCAGTTTCCCACCTTTCCCAGGAGCCTTGGGATACCACAGGGAGTCAGCGGCTCCAGCAGGACTAGGACCACGCCTGTTCTGTGTGCAGGGACGGGCAGGGCCTCTGCCATGACTACGTGGCTGGCTGAGCCTCTGCAGGTAGGCTGGAAGGAGAGCCTAGTAGTAAAAGCCAGGTCTGGGAGGAAATAGGTCATTGTAGTAACAACCCCAAAGGCTCGATGGTTAGCTAGGTGTCAGGGTCTGCGGGTTAACTGCCAGGCTCCTCCTGGCCAGTCCCACACTGGCCCACTCACCTAGCAGGGGTGGACCAGGAGAGAGCACCATGTGAGAGGCCCAGGGAAAAATAGCAGGGGTAGGTGGCACATGCTGGTCTTCCAGAACTGCTTTGGAAAGTAGCAAGAACGATGGGGTAAGTGTGTTTGAAGTGAGGGGCAATTGTTTGAGGAGGATTAATAGCAATGTGTCTTTTACAGTAATCAATTTTTAAAAATTTAAATATTTACCATATTTTAAAATCATACCCCTTAGTGAGAGTGTGTCTCAAAAATAAAAAAATCCAAACAGCAAAACCCCTCAGTGGCTTAAGAGAAGAGATTCATTTGTCTCTTGCTGGGTAGCAATGGCAGGTTGGTTATCTGGGGCTCTGTGCCTTCCTTCCCCTGTGACTCAAGATGGCAGGACAGACCCCACCTCACAGGTCACTGTTGCTGCAGCAGAGGGTCAGGGAGCCCAGACCTGTGCTGACCGCTGTGGCCAGCAACAGCTTCTTGTGGCAATTTAAATGAGCAAAGTGCTCAATAGCTGAGCATGGCCAGTGGCAAAGGAAGTCGGCTGCACAGACAGAAAACCCTTCCGTCAGCACGGAATGTTCTGCTAGACAGTGACCTAGAGAGTCTCACACCAAACATTCAGTGCTCCAGCTGGGAACTAACACATATTCTCGTTTTGGAAACTCACAGGGGACCCAGAAGTACAGATTTTCTATGTGGCCACAGATGGGGAGAGCCAGAAACCTTTGGGGAACCACATGAAGATCTCCGAAGAGTGGGTTCTGGGTCCACAAGGGTCAGGGAGCAGGAGGGAAGAGCAGGTGAAGGAGAGGACTTGAGAGGCCACCTGAGGCAGGAGGAAGGCGTCTTGGGGGTGAGAGGTGAGAGTTCTGTGCCTGTGATGTGCGTCCTAAGCCCTTGCCCTGGCCAGAATAAACGCGCTAAGGAACATAGCAGCCCAGGGGCTTCACGCCCCAGAGAGGGGGATTGGAAACAGCGGAAGAGATTCTGGTGGGACTGATGGATAAACTCTACCCTTGGTCAGGAGCCCTAAGTGAGGGTTTGGGGAGTCTTCTGGGGAGAACATGGCAGAAGCTAACCAGTGTGTGCCACGAGGTTGGCACTTTCTGTCGAGGCAGGGGGATGGCCAAGGTGACCTCTAAAGGACCCTGCTCCATTGGAGAACTGGCCTAGAAAGCAGGCTGCCCGCCCCCTCTGCCTTTCCTGTTCACTTCAGTTAAATAGATCAGAAGGGAAAAGTCTGTTTGATTTTAATCTCAGTGCAGGACACTGGAGATTACATTTTCCACGGAAAATGTCAGCCGTTGCCTAAAATAGTACTTTAGAGAAAATGCTAGAAAATTATTTTTAGGTTACATGTTTTCCTCCTGGATACCCGTGGTCCAGTGGGCTGCTTGATGTCCATGGTTCAGGTGCCAGGTGCAGACCCCAGCCCTTCCAAACACGTGGTCTGGGAACAAATGGTGCGCATCAAGAACAGGTGTAGAGGTGAGGGCCTGTTCCACGTGTCAGGAAGCAGACAGAGGAAGTGGCTCCCATTGGGGGGGGGGGTCAGAATGTGGAGCTAACGAGCTCCTGAGTGCTGCAGATGCTGCCAGCCTTTGAGTAGCAAAGAGCAAAAGGAGGTAGAAGGAAGTTAAAACTGCAGGTGGCCAGGTAGGGGCCCCAGCCTGGGAGGGGGAACCTATCAGAGCCTATCCTCTGGGCCTACCTTTTGGCCCCTGTGCAGCCCCACTCAGACACACTTGCTGTGTGACCTCGCTCCAGCTGCTTGTCCCCTCTCATCCTCAGTTCTCACCTGTATGAAATCAGTTTTGAATCTTGCCCTGCCTCCCCATTAGGCTACTGGGAAGATTTACGGATTTCAGGTAACTGAGGCAGCTAGCTCTGTCTGGTACAAAAGGTGCTTTGGAAAATGTTAAGAGATTTTTTTAAAAAATGAGCTGGATGTGATGGTGCACATCTATAATCACAGTTCCTGGGAGGCTGAGGCAGGAGGATTGCTGTGAGTTCAAGGCCAGCCTGAATTACATAGTGAGAGACCTTGACTCAAAAACCCAACCCCCCCCCCCCAAATTGGCAGGTAAGGTGAGGCAGGTGCTGCTAGTGTTTAGAAACAGTATTCTACAAAATGTGTGGGACTGAGCATGCAGAGAGGGGATGAGGGCCTTCCCTCAGTGTGCGTGGAGTAGAGGGCCTCTGAAAGGCCTGGGCTGTGGAAGGGTCCTCACTGTCTAGAATGCTGGCTGTTGGGGGCTCTGGGAGAGTGGGACTTATGGCTCAGCTGGCCTTGTCTAGGTGGTCCCAGAGGGGCAGGTAGGTGGTCAGAGGCCCAACGGGCAAAGGGGACCTTTGCAAGATTTATTATGGTAAGAAGGCACCTCCCTTGCTGTGGGTGCCTCTTCCATCTGAGGAAGAGCAGAGTGTGGGGGCCATGAGAGCTGCCAACTCTGCATGACCTTCAGGGGTCCCTTCTCTCTCCAGGCCTCAGTTTCCCATCCCTGAAATGGCTGTAAAGGGAACTGAAAGGTCTCCCTCCGGCTCTGGTTTCATCCTAAGGTGAACCGAGCCATCCTAGACCTCACTTAACTAGAATGGAGTGGGGTGAAGTCATCTTTTCTGTGGCCCCAGCCCTGGATATGGATACGTCTAGAGCATCATGGTGGGCTGGGCGGGCACTTTGGGAAGAGGCTGCCAGACTCCTGCAAGGCCCCGCTGACATAACCCATGCTCTCTTGTCTCCCCATGCTCCTGTGGCGTCCGGATCTTATAGAGCTCCCGACTGAGGAAGGTGAGGCCAGCGGGGGCAGGCTGCTGGGCTGGGAACGACAGCTGTGGGCCATTCACGGTCAGATTGTGGCCCCCCTCCCCTTGCTGAGGCCCTAGGAGTGCCCTGAACTGCAAGGAGAGGAATCAGGAGGTCCCTGGAGCCCCCAACTCTGAATGCACTCCCCTGTGCCTAGGGAAGTCCCTGTGGGAGCTGGTGCTGGAGCAGTTTGATGACCTCCTGGTGCGCATCCTGCTGCTGGCCGCCCTGGTCTCCTTTGTAAGTAGGGCCTGCCTGCTGGGCAGCCTGGGAGGGAGAGCTGGGGTCTGGGCAGTCTGTAGAGACCAGGCTGGGGGCTCCAGGGCTGCTTTGTCCTTATCTACTCCCTGTCCCCCATTCCCCTTGTCCTGCTCAGACTTCAGCTCCCTTGCCTGATCCCTCTCCCATCAATCCGTACCTTGGCTGTCAGAGCTTTCAGATTCCCAGGTGTGACTCTGCCCCCTGTCTTAGCCTGAGTTCTCGGGCTCTGCACTCTGACATTCGGTGAGAGTGGGGTGGGACGCTGTCCTATGCATTGTAGGAAGTTTTGCAGCATGTCCAGTCTCTGCCCAACAGATGCCCATAGGACCTCCCAGTCATAACAATCAAATATTTCTTCAGCCATTGCCAGGTATTGGAGGGGGCCAAAATTGCCCCCAGCTGAGGACACTGCCTTGCCCTCTTCCAGTACTTCTCAGACTTTGGGGCTTTGACCTCCTGCACCCACCCCTTGGCTGCTCTTCCCTCTGCTCTTCCCCAGTCCTACTGTCAAGATCCCTCCTGGGCCTGTGGGGCCATGGCCCACAGTGCAGAGAGGTGAGGGAGATGGGTTGTCTTTGATGGCTGAGCATCGGGGATCCAAGGGTAACAGAGCTGGAGAGGCCCCTGAGGGTGCGTGTGGCTCCCATTCCTGGCCCCACCTCCAGCAGTGCCTGGGGAGGAGACCTCATCTTCATGCCTGGTGTGTAGAGCAGCAGGCTGGGACCAGCTCTTCCCCTACAGTTGTGCCTCGCCCTCCTGGCCACTGTCCTTGAGGAAACCAGGTCTTTAAAAAAAAAAATCTGTCTATTCAGATGTCTAAAATGGTAGAGCTGGAAGGGTGTTTGTGCCCCTGTACAGCACAGATGGACACACTGATGCTCACGGAAGGGGAGTGACAAATACCCACCCGGGCCAAGAAGTGAACATGGGCCTTGACCTAGGCCTCCAGCTCCTGGGCCTGTGCTCTGGCTGGAATGACGCTGGTCTGGACAGTGGCCCTTGCCCATGGGTGTGCATCCGAACCCCCTGGGCTTATCAAACAAATACCTGGGCCCACTCCAGGGTTTCTGACTCTGGCGGTCTGGGATGGGCCCCAGGCTTTGTGTTTCTAATAAGTTCCCAGGTTCTACTGTGGCTGCTGGTCTGAGGACTACACTTTGAGAGTCACTGCTCTAGGCAGGCAGTGAGGTCTCTGGCTGGTCTCACGCCCTTGAGGGTTGGCCTGGGTGGGGTGGGGCCTGTGGTGGTGACATTTGTGGGTTGGGTACCCTCTGCCAAGGCCTTCTCGGAGGACTGACCCTCTCCGAGCCCAGGCTCCCCAGTGGTGTCCCCTCCAAGCAGGGTGGCAGGCTGAAGATCCAGCGTACAGAGGAAAAGGAGCATAGCCTGGCTGACCAGCTGTGACCCTGCAGGTCCTGGCCTGGTTCGAGGAGGGTGAGGAGATCACGACAGCCTTCGTGGAGCCCCTGGTCATCATGCTGATCCTCGTGGCCAATGCCATCGTGGGCGTGTGGCAGGTGAGAGGCCGTGGGATTGGGGCTGGGCCCTGGGGTCTTCCAGAACTAGTCATGACCTCTGCCTGCAGATTCTTCTGCTGGAAGCTCCATCCCACTTGCCAGGGAAGTTACTCTGAGTGGTGGCCTGCTGGGGACAGCAGGGACAGACCGCCTGCCTGCCTCTGTCCTGCAGGAACGCAATGCTGAGAGTGCCATTGAGGCCTTGAAGGAGTATGAGCCTGAGATGGGCAAGGTGATCCGCTCAGACCGGAAGGGCGTGCAGAGGATCCGTGCCCGGGACATCGTCCCTGGGGACATTGTAGAAGTGGCAGGTGCGCAAGGCGGCTCCGCCTTTCCTTACCTGATGCCAGGGAGTCCCATCCCCGCTGTGCCCCCATCATTCCAGCTCTCTGTGCAGAGAGGGTGGCTGTCCATCTCTCCAGTGCTGTTTGCCTGCAGTCCTGTTGGACAGATGTAGAGACTGGCCAGAAGGGCAGAGTCCCACCTGAGGGATCAGAGCTGAGGACCCTGCCTCCCAGCCTTGGTTCCTGGGAGCCCTGCTGGCTTTCCTGGGGGCAGTGCCCAGTGGCTCAGCCAAGGTATTCTTCCTGAGCAGTGGGAGACAAAGTGCCTGCCGACCTCCGCCTCATCGAGATCAAGTCCACCACGTTACGAGTGGACCAGTCCATCCTGACGGGTGAGGCCCAGAGGCTGGGGTCCGGTGGGGACAGGGCAAGGAGTGGGGCCTGGCTTCAATGGTACTTCTATCTGATTCCCTGGCCAGGTGAGTCTGTGTCTGTGACCAAGCACAGGGATGCGATCCCGGACCCCAGAGCTGTGAACCAGGACAAGAAGAACATGCTGTTTTCTGTAAGTTCTTGGGATGCTTGAAGCCTTTCCCTGGATGGTGATAATAAAAATAACAATGTTCATATAAAAAAAAAACTCCCACAGGAAAGAACCTAATCAGTTATCATCAATACATGCAAATTTGTAATAATAATAGCTTGTGTTTACTGAGGCCTAGTATGCCTGGCACCGTTTCAAGCCTTTCACACATAGGAGTTTATCGCAACAAACCTTTGAAATAAAGTTATCAGTATCTTGTAATCTGTATTTTCCAGCAAGGAAACAGGCTCAGAGAGGTTAAGTAAATTGCCCAAGGTCACATAGCCAACAAGTGGCAGAGCTGGGATGTGAACTCAGATGTCCAGGTTCCAGAGCTTTTCCTTTCTTGCTGGGATGCCCTGCCTTAACCTGGAGAGGGGCAGAGCTTGCTCTCAGTCACCCAACTGAAAATCCTCTAGAGGGCACAGGGTTGCAGAAGTGGAGGGGAGGGGGTGGCACTCAACGGTAGAGCACTTGCCTAGGGATGAGGGGCAGGGGTAAGAGAGTGCATGGAGGTGGGGAGGGGGACCATGGAAGTGGTTCGTTTCCAAGGTGGGAAAACTGTCAAGGTCAAGTCCCCCGGCTCTTCTCAGGGAGAGCAGTGGGATGCAGCTGAGGGAGGGACCTGCCCATGTGGGCTCAGAGGAGCTTAGCAGGTTTTACAGATGCCCAGCAGCAGCCAGAAGCCAACATGGAGCATTTGATGCCATAAGGAAGGGTCAGGCCAGTTGGACCATGGCCTGGGGCACCCGGATGTCAGGGAACTAGAAGGCCTCCCAGAGGTGAAGAGAAGTGGAGAATGAGATGTTCACGCAGAGCTCATCCAGGGCATGGACACCTAGGACAGGCTGCCTGGGCATGGGGAAGGAGCTGCAAAGAGGCTTGTCCTGTGTCACAGCTGTCACCAGGAAGCCAGGGGTGGTGTGGCTGTTGCCATCATTGCCTTAGCTGAGGGGCCTGCACACAGGGCCAGAGTTATATCGCTCAGGGTAGAGGAGGGGTGGGAGCTGCCACAGCACCTGCCTTCTTATCACCTCCTCTGTGCACCCATCTGAATGGATGCTAGGCCCTGGAGTATGGTGATGAGCTGACACTACCACCGGATGATGGCACTGACCCAGTAAGTACAGAGCTATGTGACTCTGGAAGTGCTGGGGACATGAAGGAAAAGAAAGCCACGTAGGAGGATAAGAGCCCGTCTCAGTCCTCATGGAATTGGGGTTTTGGCCCTGAGCAGCCCTTTCTTTGTCCTCCCTTTGGCCAGGGCACCAATATTGCATCAGGCAAAGCAGTGGGCGTGGCAGTGGCCACCGGTCTGCACACGGAGCTTGGCAAGATCCGGAGCCAGATGGCAGCCGTGGAGCCTGAGCGGACACCACTGCAGCGCAAGCTGGATGAGTTTGGGCGTCAGCTGTCCCATGCCATCTCCGTGATCTGTGTGGCCGTGTGGGTCATCAACATTGGCCACTTCTCTGACCCAGCCCATGGGGGCTCCTGGCTCCGAGGTGCCGTCTACTACTTTAAGATTGCAGTGGCCCTGGCAGTGGCAGCCATTCCCGAGGGCCTCCCAGCAGTCATCACTACATGCCTGGCACTGGGTACGAGGCGCATGGCACGGAAGAATGCCATTGTGCGGAGCCTGCCCTCTGTGGAGACCCTGGGCTGCACCTCAGTCATCTGCTCTGACAAGACAGGCACGCTCACCACCAACCAGATGTCTGTCTGCAGGGTGAGTGGCCACAGCAGCTTGGGGTCCTGCTTTGGCACCTGGGCCCCTCCCTGTCTCCTTTCTGGTGGAGATGGAGGTAACCTTGAGTATCTCCCCGCTGGGAAGCAGGTCCAGGTCTCCATGTGGCAGAGCAGACTGGCAGGCTGTAGCAGACAATGCCTGGCTAGACACATGTCACTGTGGGGTCCTGGGCAGCTGGCTGCCAGTCTGTGGACCTCATTCTTGTCTGTATCCTGGGTATGGGGCTCTGCCAGCGAACCTGAAAAGGACATAGGAGAAGGTCGTGGACAGCCCTGGTGTCTGAGCCAAACAGGACCAGGACCCAGGGTCCATCTTTCTCCCTCCCGACTCTGCAATCCGTGCTTGTCACCAGATAGAGCAGGAATTATTCATTCCCTGGCCCTCCATCCCACGTCCCAGGCCCACCATCCACATGTTCTAGGGATTCTGGGACAGAGGGCTCCTCCTGACCTTCCTCAGGGCTGGGTCAGGAGATGGCAAAGGCTGTGGGTTTCCCATCATTTTTCTGCTACCCCTGCCCACTGGGCCTTGGGAATCCAGGCTTGGTATTCCGAGGCCTTAAGGTCCCATAGAAGCCCATCTAAATCTGTTTAGGGAAAGGGACACTGGCAAGCTTTACTGACCTGCTGAGTCCCTGGTAGGATTTGATCTAAACAGTGTTCCATGACTGAAATAAAGATTTGAGATGGGCTTGGCGGCACAGGCCAGCTTAGGTAACTTTGTGAGAAACCTGTCTTAAAATTTAAAATAAATAAGTAGAGTTGGGATTGTAGCTTGGTGACCTTGGATTCAATTTCCAGGAGCGGGGGAAGAATTTTGAAAAGCACAGTGTCGGGGAGTTGTACCGGTGAACATGCTGGGTAATGCACTATGCTTGCTGGAAGACTGTCCCTGGGGTAGAGAAGAACAGGAAGGAAGTGAGATTATTGAGTGAGCAGCTACTGGGTGCTGGGCTGGCCCCTGGCTTGAGAATGTGCAGCAAGGTAGTTTCCAAAGGGCAAAGCCTATCAGAGCTGGCTGACGAGGAAATGGGCGGCACTAGGAGGGGAGAGGCCCTGTCTCTGAAGTCCACAGATAGGGGCTGGGTGACCCACTTGGCTGTTTGAGCTAGGGGCCCACTCTGGAGTCATTCCTGGGTTGGAAGGGTCTGGGCCTCAGGGCAGAGTATGGGTTTTCTCCCTTAAGGCCAGGAAAGGAGGGTCAGCTGGACTCTGAGCCCACTTTCTGCTCCTGTTATCAGTGGAGAAACTGAGGCTCGGGCACTTGACCAGAGGTCACACAGGGAGGTCGGCAAGGACCCAGGCTTCCTACTCAGGGCTCCCTCAGGACAGCAGCTGCTCCAGACACTGAGAATGGGCCATAAACTCCCCAGGAGTCTGAGCAAATGGTCAAGCCAGAGCTGGACAGAGCACAGTTCCTGCTCAGTACTGGACCAGGTTTTATTCAAACTGGCAGCCTGAGGAGAAGGGAGGGCCCAGCCCACCTGAGCAGGCCCCTATGCTCCCCAGATGTTCGTGGTAGCTGAAGCAAAAGCGGCCTCCTGCCGACTGCACGAATTCACCATCTCGGGTACCACATACACTCCAGAGGGCGAAGTGTAAGTGCTGGGTGATGGTGGGCGCGGCTTGCGGGTGCATGTGGTCGCAAGGCTGGGCATCTCCCGGGGTGGGGCCAAGCACGAGTACTGAAGCTCCGGCTGGCTCTGCAGGCAGCAGGGGGAGCAGCCCGTGCGCTGCGGGCAGTTCGATGGGCTGGTGGAGCTGGCGACGATCTGTGCCCTGTGCAACGACTCCGCTCTGGACTACAATGAGGTGGGACCCAAATCCCGTTCATGACCTGCCCAGTTTCCAGGCGCTTAGGATAGAGCCTTTTCCCAGTCTCCAAGCTTCCAGGATTGGTTATCCTTGCTGCTTGGGACCCGAGGAGCACTGTCAACTCTGTATATTCCTGCTCTTTCCCTCCCTCATGCCCATACTGGCTTCAGACTCTACCTTGGGGCTCTTGGATTGTGGGGAGTTGCAGCATAAGGGCCTTCAGGGCCAGGGATGCCTGGGGAAGAGATTTGGAAGTATAGGAGGGTGTGAAGGCCGGAGAGGGCTTTAAAGCAGAAGGCGAAGCCCAGTCTGTAGAAGCCAGATGTGATTTAGGCATTGTGTACCATCTGTCTTAAGTACTTTTTCATTGCTAAGACAAAATACCTGACACAAATTAAAAGAGGAAAGATTTATTTTGGCTCACAGTTTGTAGAGGTTTCAGTCCACAGTCGACTGGCTCCAAGGAAGGGTGGCATGGCAGAGGGGCACAGCAGAGGAGAAACAGCCCATAGCAGGGTAGTCAGGAAGCAGCTGCCTTCCTTCTGTTTTTCCTTTTCGTTCTATCTGGACTACAAGCCTATAGGTTGGGCCACCCAGGGTGGGTTTTCTGTCTTCAGTAAATCCATTCAGCCACATCCAAAACTATGCTAAACCAATGAGTGGACTAATCCAGTATCACACACCCACGATCCAGTCACTCCCAAAATCTCCACCTGTGAGTGTATGAGGCTTGGGAGGGGGGCTATCCAGATACAGTGGACCCTTGAGTTACAACCGGCCTGATATGCGAACAGCTTAGTGATAGGTCTCCCACTACTTCAGTGGCTATTATGTATAGTAGATGCCAGCTTCCTATTGTGCCTTGCCCCCTCCCCTGTGTGATGTCACTCCAAGATGGTTGCTCACCCCAAAGAACAAACCTTTCTTCCCAGCATGCCCCTGTTCCCGCCTAGAGAGTAACCTAAAACTTGCTCACCTCCTACCAACTAGTGATGTCACCGGCTCCTCCATTCCCTAGTCACTACCTCACTCAACCCCACCTCAGCTCCTACAAACCCCACTCCAGTCTCTATAAAGACTCTCCTTGCCCCAGCCATATTGCTTTTGTCTCTCCTTTGTTCAGAGACCGCCTGGCAGATCTGTTCCTGTAATAAAGGCTTGTTGTGGCCTTTTATACCTGACACTTAGGTTATGACCAGAATTTTAGTTTTAACTTATGAACAAAGTCTTGAGTTACAACCCGAATCCCGGTCGCTTTTGCTTCCAGATGGTCTTGGATACAGATTTCACCCTTAAAGAGTCCTGGAAGGAACATTACAACATCCTTCCCTGTGTGGGGTTAATTGAGAGATCCTGGGCCAAAGTCTCTCTAAGGACACTGAGATCTGCCTGTATACAGGAGAGAAACTTTGAAGGCTGTGTAGAGGAGCCTGAGCCTTCAGTTGACCAACCTGAGTTACAACCAGCCCTCGGGAAATAATTGAGTTTGTAAGTCAAGAGTCCACTGTATAAACCATAATACCATTGGTGTGGCTGAAACAGGAACAGAGCATGTAGGAGGATGCTCCTGCCTGGGGCGTCCTTGGCCAGACCAAATCAGTGGCCATGTCAAGCTGGGTACAGTAGGGAGTCACTGAAGGGTTTTGAGTAAGGGAGGAATGTGGTCACATTTGTGTTTACAAAAGGCACTGCCCCCCACCTCCCAAGAATTCTGGGTGGGAAACAGCACAGAAAGGACAAGACAAGAGCTTGGGAGCCCTGTATGGCCATTCAGGCCAGAAAGATGCTGCTGAGTCCTGACTGGGACCTCAGGGAGAGGGGAGAAGGCAGAGATCAGAGAGATTTAGGAGCTAGGACTTGGTTATTGGTTAGGTCAAAGAGGAGAGAAGTCAGGGCAGCCCCTGTTGCTGTCCTGGCTGGGCTGGGCTGTCCTCAGAATTGCAAACACAGGGCGAGGAGGAGGTGGCTTGAGGGACCGCCAGGGAACAAGAGCCACAGGCAGCAATTGGCCATGTGGGCTTGGAGCTCGGGATAGAGGTACCAGTTGGGCAGGGCACTGGCAGTCCTGAGCATGTGAATGGGGTTGGGAATGGAGGCTTCTGGCCCCCAGGGAGATGAAAGTAGAAGGAGCAAGGCCCAGGCAACATGTTAGAGCCCCACCGAGGGGAACCTGGTGATGGAGGCTGAGGAATGGACAGAGAGGGAGGGGGAGGGCAGGAAGGGCATGAAGCCATTGATGCTGGGATTTGGGAGAATGACAGTCAGTGTCAGACACCACCCTGCCTCAGGATAGCCAGGCTGAGAAGGGCTCACAGGCCTGTGTAAAGGAGACTACACAAAATCTTGTAAAGAGGTCACCAAGGGCAGAGGGAGTGGGAAGTGAGACTGGAGAGCCCAGCCGAGTGCAGCCTGCCCCTCACCACTGTGTCCCGTGGGTCCTGCCAGGCCAAGGCTGTATATGAGAAGGTGGGAGAGGCCACGGAAACGGCGCTGACTTGCCTGGTGGAGAAGATGAATGTGTTCGACATGGACCTAAAGACCCTGTCCCGGGTGGAGCGAGCTGGTGCCTGCAATGCGGTGAGCTGGATGGGCTGGGCCTTGGGCTAAGTGGCTGGGGTTCCTGGGGCATCTGGAGAAGGGAGAGAGGAAGCAGAGTTTGGGGAGGAAGAATGACCTTAAACTCCTGGTAAGATCTGGCTGTGGAGTTAAGAGAGGAAAGGGTGAGTGTGGGGAACTGGACTTAGGAAGTGCACACCTGGTCAGGAACTGGCAGCTTCTTGGCGGGCTGGGGGGGTGGGGGGCTTGAATGCCAGGGTCAGAGGAGTGCAGATGCCAGGCCACAGACAGCAAGAGGTTCTTCTGGAGGCCAAGTGGCTGGTGAGAAGCAAGTGAGAGTTGCTGGCTCTGTCCCTCTGCAGGTAATCAAGCAGCTTATGAAGAAAGAGTTCACCCTCGAGTTTTCCCGGGACCGGAAGTCCATGTCGGTGTACTGCACGCCCACCTGCCCTGACCCCAAGACCCAGGGCAGCAAGATGTTTGTGAAGGTGGAGACTGTTTATGTGGGCCGGGACGCTCAGGGTCTTAGGGGAATCTGGTCTCCAGTCCTCTGAAACACAACACCAGAGCCTGCAGCTGTGGGGGACTAAGGGACATGAGCAGCCCATTGCTGAAATGCCGAGTGCCAAGTGGGATGGTCAGCGAGCTATGGGTGGATGGATGCATGGTGGGGATGAACGAGGGCCAAGGGACCAGAGTCTGCCCCTGACTGTGGTGCTAGCTCTGGGCCCAGGGTCACTGCCTTGGTGAATGACCTTGGGGTCACCTGCCTTGGTGGGCCTTGGTTTCCCACTATTCGGGATTGAACAGCAAGTTCTCAAAAGCCCTTTTTGCCTCTGACTCATGGTGTTGAAATAGTTGATGCCCACCCTCCAGGCTTCATCTTTTGGGAAACTGAGTCCTGGGGAGAGAAGGGAACAAGCCCCCATCCAGTCCTCCATCTCTCCACAGCACCTCCCACTGCTTTCAACCTTGAAGTAGGATTCACCCCTGGTGAAGTGAAAAGTCTTCCATGCGGGGAACTCAGTCACTTTGAAAAGTTAGCATCTGGGGTGACTTTTGAGGAGAGAGAAGCCATTGGTGAAGGATTTAAAATACCTAGGCCTGGGGCAAGGTCCAAGCTGAGACCCTGAGGCTGCTGAGGAGCCTGCCCCCTCCCCCCCATGACCTTCCCAGGGCCACACTCACTGCACCCTTTGCCTGGCTCTATTTGTGGTCCCACGGCAGGGTTCAGCCTGCCTCCCTACTGTTGAGGCCCCTACAGAATTCGAGTCCCAGTGGCACCAGGCAGGCAGGGGCACAGGGGCTGCTGTTCCCAGCCCACCTCTAAGTGCTGCAGCAGGTGGGCTGGTGGAGGTAGGGACCACCCAGTGGGTGGCTGTGACCTCACCTTGCTGTTCCTTTTAGGTTTCCTCAGCTGGTTCCCACTCTGAGCTTTCCAAGAATGGGTTCTGGTCTGTGCCTGGTGCCTTTCCCCTTATCTAGGTCTGTTTCCTCAGCTGGGTAGGAGGGACGTGTGGCATCCTGGCTGACACCCTACTCCCCCTGCAGGGGGCTCCTGAGAGTGTGCTGGAGCGCTGCAGCTCAGTCCGTGTCGGGAGCCGCACAGCACCCCTGAACACTGCCTCCAGGGAGCAGATCCTGGCAAAGATCCGAGACTGGGGCTCGGGCTCAGACACGCTGCGCTGCCTAGCACTGGCCACCCAGGATGCGCCGCCCAGGAAGGAGGACATGCAGCTGGATGACTCCAGCAAGTTTGCACAGTACGAGGTGGGTGCTGGGAGCTGTGGGACTCTGGAGTGGCTGGGTGCATGGCAGGTCAAGACTCGACTCAGGCCCTGTTTGTGTCTGCCCCTCCTTATAGACAAACCTGACCTTCGTGGGCTGTGTGGGAATGCTGGACCCACCCCGGCCTGAGGTGGCTGCCTGCATCACACGCTGCCACCGGGCAGGCATTCGTGTGGTCATGATCACAGGGGACAACAAAGGCACAGCTGTGGCCATCTGCCGCCGGCTGGGCATCTTCGAGGACTCCGAGGATGTGGTGGGCAAGGCCTACACGGGCCGAGAATTCGATGACCTTAGCCCTGAACAGCAGCGCCATGCCTGCTGCACTGCCCGCTGCTTCGCCCGTGTGGAGCCCGCACACAAGTCCCGAATCGTGGAGTACCTGCAGTCCTTCAGCGAGATCACCGCCATGGTGAGGCTGCAAGACTAGAGCCTAGGGAGGTGGTTGACTTGATTAAAGCTGTCACCTGAGTTAGACCTTGTCTTTGATCTCTGCTGACTTTGCCCCTGACCTTGACCTTGTTACATCTTAGCCCGCTGACCTCCATCTTAATTTAATTCCTTACTTTGAGTTCAATCCTGAAATGGCTTCCAGTCTTAACCTGGACCCAGAGCTGATCTCTGACATTGACCTTGGCCCCTGCTGTGCAATACTTTATGTTGATCTCAACTTTGATCCAATCTTGACTTTGACTTCAACTCCACCTTGACTATGATATCGCTTCTGCTGTGAACAGTAGCCTTGACTTGGCCTCTTACTGTGGCATGACCTCTACATTAGTCTACTTTTTAAGTCTTGAACCTGAGTCTAGTCTGACCCTGCTCTTCACTTTGACCCTTACACCTACCTGGCCCTTGACATGGGCTGTAGCTTTGACCTCAGCTTTCTCCCTGACCTCAGTTTCATCTTCTATTCCATATCCAACTTGGATTTCATCCCTCCTTCATCACTGACCCACCTTCATTTGTTTCTCCACCTCATCATCTTCTCTGACCTTAGACTTTATCTCCTCCCTGACTTTGTCTTAGTCTGCACCCATTAGCCTCAGCCTTAGCCCATCTCCCAAGGTCTTTCTTGACCCCGTCATTTGTTCTGTCCATCTGTCTGCTTCCTTTGGGGACATTCCCCGACACTGGGATGGGCTGAGTGGAGGGGCGCTGGGAGAGGGAAGTTTCTCAAGGTGTGACCCTACCTACCTGACCTGGCCCACAGACTGGTGATGGGGTGAACGATGCACCAGCTCTGAAGAAAGCAGAGATTGGCATTGCCATGGGCTCTGGCACAGCTGTGGCCAAGTCAGCAGCAGAGATGGTACTGTCAGATGACAACTTTGCCTCCATCGTTGCTGCGGTGGAAGAGGGCCGGGCCATCTACAGCAACATGAAGCAGTTCATCCGTTACCTCATCTCCTCGAATGTCGGCGAGGTGGTCTGGTGAGGCCCTGCACTCCCTCCCCTCAGCCCTTTGCACCATCTCTGTGTCCCTGAGACTGGGTGCAGGGACTGAGGGACACATGCCTGCTCCAGCTAAGGCCTTCCAGGTCCACCTCAGGGTAGGCAGGAGCAGGGACACCACAATATTGTCCAGAGGCACTGATAACCCATGGATCCTAGGTCATAGTGTACCCTCATCCCTAAGGAGGTGCCTCCCTCCAGCCATAACTGTGTGCCCTCTCTCAGACTCCAGATGCGGACAGTCAGCCCCACCTTTGGGCAGTGGTGTGTTTGTGTGTGTGTGTGTGGGTGCGGGAATATGCGGGTATGTGACATGGTACTCATGCTTGATTGAGAGGTGTGTTTATGTATGCTCACAGGCATCTCTGGGCACAGACAGAAACAGGTTGCGTGCCACAGTGCAGTTGTGTACACACCGCTGCTCCCCGAGAGCAATGCGGTGGGGAGCGGTGACCATGCGTGTGCTAGACATATGTGGACCCTGCGCCTCTACACACTGGGAGAGCCAGGACGTGTTTGCTTATGTTTGTGCGACTGTGTGCCAGGCGTTGGGTTTTTGCCTGTGTTTGATACTTGGCTGTTCATTGTTTGTGTGTCCACTTCGAGGCCTAAAGGGCAGCTATGTCACAGTCCAGAGCTGGGGCTGGGGGACGCAGAGCTGTGTTCGAACACCCCATTCTCCTGTGCACATCATACCCAGCAGAGAGGTGGGTGGCCCCATCCTGGGTTATCAGCAGGAGCTGGACCCTCGGTTTGGTGGGGCGTGGGCCTGCTGGGAGCTAGAGCCCATGACTCTGGTTTTAGCATCTTCCTCACGGCAATTCTGGGCCTGCCTGAAGCCCTGATCCCCGTGCAGCTGCTCTGGGTGAACCTGGTGACAGATGGCTTGCCTGCCACAGCCCTTGGCTTCAATCCTCCAGACCTGGACATCATGGAGAAGCTGCCCCGGAACCCTCATGAAGCCCTCATCAGTGGCTGGCTCTTTTTCCGATATCTGGCTATTGGAGGTGAGTAGGGCCCCAGCCCTTGATGGGGGGGCTGCGCTATGGGCTCCCTAAGCTTCCTGAGAGCCTTTACCAGTTAGGCTTGCAAACAGCACACAGTGCAGATAGCTTATGCCAAAAGAAACTCTGAGGGTTTATGTAACTGGAAAGACTAGAAAACATGTCTCAGGTATGGATCTAAACCTCAGACAGTATCACGGTCATAGTTTTTGGTTTTGCCTCAACTCTGTTCTCAAGTAGGTGTCCCTCAGGGTGGCAAAATGGCTGCTGCACCTCCAGCCCTCATGCTTACTCCATTACAACCCCCAATTCAACAGCAGAGATCCTTTTTTGGTAAAAATCTCAAGCTTGTTATCATTGGCCCAAATTGGGTCACTTATCTCCTAGCCAATCACAACAATGGCCAAGGGTGTGGCAGATGCTGATTGCCAGTCAGGGCCCACATTGACACTTGAGAGTAAGTATTTTTAAAGTACTTAGCTTAGAGAGGGAGAGGGTGGTTCCCTGATAGAAATCAGGGAACTATTAGGAAGGGAAAGTGATGCCAGAAAACCGTGACTGTCCCCCTCAGCCAGTCTCCTCTCCCCACCCTGCAGTGTACGTGGGCCTGGGCACAGTGGCTGCTGCCACCTGGTGGTTCCTGTATGATGCCGAAGGACCACAAGTCACCTTCTACCAGTTGGTAAGCAGGTGGTGGCCAGGGAAGCTGCTGGGCAGACCTGAGGCAGGACTCACAGCTCAGGGTGTTGGGGAGTTGTAGCGGAGAGAGAACCAGACTTCACAGTGGGCTGGCAGAATCTGCCCCCAGACATCTGTCTCCAAGGAGCCCAGAGCCACCAGCACAGCCCAGGGCATGGGAGTTGCTATGCCCTGTCTCGGTCACAGAGTCAGGGAGACCAAGGGGCATGACCACTCAGAAATGCCGTCTTCATGAAGGAGCCCCAAAATCTTGCAGTGCTCAGAGGAATGGGCCCCAAATGGTTTGGGAGGCCATTGGGAGCAGTGGCATGGGCTGCCTGGGTCAAGATGGGCAGTGTTTATGCGAGAGCAGTGGAGCTGTCGCGGTGCCGGGGTGTGCTCCTGTTGGTATCAGCATGTGCCTGTGGCCGAGGAGGGTGGCATGTGTCTGTGCTGTGTATACAAGTCTGCTTGAGACATTGAGGTCTGGGAGGGTGGCACCTCACCAGGGGGGCACCCCTGCAGGAAGACTGGTCCTCCGGTCACCAGCTGGATGGAGCCATTTTCCAGGTTAGGACCTTATCTCTACTCTGTGATCAGAACCAAGCAAAACAGGTTGTTTGTTTGTTTTTTGGAGTGTGTTTGGAGAAAAAGTCCACTGTTGATTTAGAAAAGAAGCTGGGTATGGTGGCACACACCTGTAATCCCAGCACTCAGGAGGCTGAGGCAGGAGGATCACTCTGAGTTTGAGGCCAGCCTGAACTACATAATGAAACCCTGTCTCAAAAAAACAATAAATAAATCAATCAAGGGCCAGAGATTTAGCTCAGTGGTACAGCCACCTACCTCACAAGGGCAAGGTCCTGAGTTCGATCCCTGTTACCAAAAAAATAAAATCAATCAAACAACCAATGAGTGAAAGAGCGAAGATTCTCCATTGCTTTGTTAAAATAATAGCTCTAGCCCGGGCATAGTCTTTCATAATTTTCCTTCCTGCATGAGAGAATGAGGAAGGACCACAGAGCTGTCTTATTGCAGCCCCAACACCCAGTGGGGAACAATGGTACATTTATTGCACTGCAAGTCCCACAGCTGATCATTTGACAGGTTTATCTTGGAGGAGTATTTTCATAACACAGGGCCCCCCTTTCTTAGCCCAAAACGCTTAGTTTAAAAGATCTCTGTGTACAGACTCATCTCCTGCGAGTGGGTTTGTTATTGGAAAACTGAGCTGGTTAAGAGTTCTGAACATTTGCACCCACGCCCATGATGCAGAAGAGAACAGGGCAGAAGTTCTCCCAGAGGTCCTCAGCTCAGTGTCTTATCAGATACTGTGAGCAAGACATGGGAGCAGAAAGAAAACTCGGGGGCCAAGGGGCGAGGCCACTTCCTTTATGGAGTCCTGAAGGTTTCTAGTTAGTTACAGAGAAGCCTCTTGTTCAGGTCATCCTCCAGCAGTTCATTAGTCCACGTCAGAAGCAAAAAGCTGGTCTGATAGAGCTTGACTTCAGTGACAGAAAGGGAAACTTGTTTAGTGACAGCGAGGGGCCAGGCGAGGTGGCCCATGCCTGTAGTCCCAGCCACTTGCAAGGCGGAGGTCGGAGGGTTACTTGAGCCCCTGGAAGAGAGAGACAGAGAGAGAGAGAGAATGAGAGAATGAGAATTTCCTTATTTATTCACTGATCTCAGTCAGTTACCATCCCTACTCCTGCACCTTGAAACTCACTTGAGACTCAGGGCCCCCTATGTACCCACAGATCTGGACGCCCCTCCCAGCCCCAGGACCCCTGCTGATGTCAGCTGTCCTCCTTCTGAGCCACTGGCTCCTTGTTCTGATCCAGGGACCCTAGGACAGTTACCCGATAGTTGTCCTCACGTGTGGTGCGGGTAAGGGATTCTCCCTCCTCCCTGCCACCTCCTCCCTGACAGCTGCTCTCCCCCACCCCTCCTGGCCCTCAGAGGAACTTCCTGAAGTGCTCTGAAGACAACCCGCTCTTTGCTGGAGTCAACTGTGAGGTCTTCGAGTCCCACTTCCCCACAACCATGGCCTTGTCTGTGCTTGTGACCATTGAAATGTGCAACGCCCTCAACAGGTGAGCTGGCAGAAAGGCCCAAACTGGGGCTCAGGGTCAGAAGTATTGGTGTCAGAGTGGCCCAGGATTGGGATCTGAGGGTAGAGGGGTTCAGGATTGGTGCTCCAGGGCCAGAGCAGTCCAGGATTAGGGTCTGAAGGCCAAGAGGTCTTAGATTGGTTTAGGTTTGGAGTCTGAGGGTCACAGAGGTCCAGAAAGTTTTCTCAGAGTCAGTGGGGCCAGAATTGGGATCTAGGGGTCAATGGGAGCCAAGACTGGCCCTGAAGAAATGGAGGGACCAGGATTGAATGTGAGGGAGAGAGAAAGGGAGTCCAGGTCCCCCAAGGAGACCCCAGAGGACAGAGCGTGCCATCATGACACCCACTCAGCCCTGCAGCCCGGTGAGAGAGCTGCCGAGCCTGAGGTGGGCACCTGTGCCCTGGCAGTGTCTCGGAGAACCAGTCCCTGCTGCGGATGCCACCCTGGCTGAATCCCTGGCTGCTGGCCGCTGTGGCCATGTCCATGGCCCTGCACTTCCTCATCCTCCTCGTGCCGCCCCTGCCTGTGAGTTCACCCGCACCACCCTCCCCTCTTCAGGACCTGGGGTGACAAGGAGCAAACAGTCCTTGGTTATTGGAGGCTTTGGACTGGGTGCCTGGGCCATGGAGGATGGGGAGGTGCGAGGTCTGACTGCCCCTCGTCCTCCAGACGCAGCCCCACTTCCAGGAGCCCCCTGACTTGGGGGACAGAAGAGAGGGAGAGCCCTTGCTAAGGGGACCGTCACTGGGCCGCCAGTGGGTGGGAGGCAGGACCAGGCCTTTGCCGGTGCAGAATCCTTCCACTTCCCAACAGCAGAGATGGCTTTCTGTCCTGTGGGGTGAGGTGGTGGAGGACACTTCTAGCAGAGGAATCCCAGTGGGCAAAGATCTGGAGGTGGGACATCAAGGAGCATCTTAAAAGTGCTCGTGGAGGGCCGGGGATTGAGCTCAGTGGTTCCACTGCCTGCCTTGCAAGTGCAAGGTCCCAAGTTCAATCCCTGGTACCACCAAAAAAAAAAAGTGCTCGTGGAGAGTCCATCAGTGTCCCGGTGGTCCATGCTCCAACCACACCTCCCTTCCCGCTCTACCAGCTCATTTTCCAGGTGACCCCGCTGAGTGGGCACCAGTGGGTGGTGGTGCTCCAGATATCCCTGCCCGTCATCCTGCTTGATGAGGCCCTCAAGTACCTGTCTCGGAATCACATGGACGGTGAGTGCAGGCCCAGTGCCTCCCGCCCTGCCCCCCGCCAGCCCATCCCCCTGCCTGCCCGTGCTCTCTGCAGGGGCACCACGCTGCTCACAGCCTCCTGTCTGCACAGTGGGAGAGGTGTCCTGGGATCACAAAGTGGAAGTCATGAAGGGGCTCAGCTGACTGTCACCTGAGGTGTCTGGGGTGTTGTGCCGCAGGGCTCAGGGAATTAACTGGCTGCCAGTGGGAACACCACTCATGGCCATGCTGCCACACTGTCCTCACTTGCCACCGTGCCCCAATCAGCCAGGCAGCTGTGCCCTGCTCTGGCCCTCCTCTGACCCCTCTGCTGGCCTGCCTTTATCCAGGCATTCTACAGACAGTCCTGCGGGCCTGGAGGAGGCAGCTGCTGACCACCTCCCGGACCCCAGACCACACCGGGTTGGCCTCTTTGGTGTCATCTTGTGGGCGGGCGCAAGGGCGGGAGCTGCCTCAGCCCAGGAGTGGAGGACAGAGTGGCAGGGGTCACAGAAGAATGGGCTGGACCGCTGCAGAGAGGCCTAGGTTGGGCTGGGCAATGGCTGAGGACTTCTCTGGGCAGTTGGGTCTTTGGGGGCCACTTCTGGCAGGAATGTGTCCCTGCTCCAGGGAAGTGGGGAAGGCTATAAATAAATCACATGCCTGTCATTCCTCAGGGACCAAGGCAGTCAATTGGTTCCCATCCCCCTTGCCGGCCAGTCCTGCCGGGCCCTGCAAAAATCTTATCTTTTAAAAAGGGCCAAAATGAGTTGGCTTCCTCTTTCTGGAGAGCTGGTCTCCCATAGGTCTGTCATAAGCTCATCTTTGGTGCTCAACCAAAGTGAGGCCTGTTGGAGCCTGGGGTGGGCGTGGGGCAGCTGGACCAGGCCATTCTGCCACCCTCAAGGCACTGATTCTTTCTGACTCCTCTTCTGTGGACACCCTGGGTAGAGGCAGAAGAGGAAGTGCATATGAAACTTCGGGTGACAGCCACTGGGGCCCCAAGCATGCCAGCTCTGGCCAGGGCACATCGACCATCTACCAGCAACACACTAACTCACCTGCAAAGCCAGGCCTCCTGGGAACATGGGCAACTCAAACTCAGATGGCTTCTTTGTCTTCCTCAAGAGACTTCCCTCATGGCCAAAAAGTGCAGCAAATTTTCTTGAGAATACAGTATTTAAAAATGAGAAAATTCAGCTCATGGCTCAGATGTCTCAGCCAGTGGGGAAAAGTCTGTCTCAGATGCTGTTTGGCACTGACACCTGGACTGGAGGATTCCTGAGCCTGCCCAGAGGAGGTGGGGCACCCAGCAGGGTGGGCAAGTCAGAAGGGCTTCCCGGCTGGGGCTGTGGTGCCAAAGCAGAGGTTTGAAAGGACAGATCTAGACATGGTAGGACAGAGGCTGGGGGCATCTGCTGGGGCTGAGCCTGGGGTGCAGGGCAGCTGAGACCCAGAGGGTAGCCAGGTTCCTGAATGCCATTATCTTCTGGGCAGTGGGGAGCCATAAAAGGTATGCAAGTATGGGAGGGCCTGTGGCAACCGTGGGAGACAGACTGGAGGAGGTAACACCAAAGGCAGGGAGGCTGGTGAGCGGTGCTGAGCTGCTCTGCAGAGGAGACTAAGGCCTGGTCCAGGGTGTGCCGGTCCCAGCCAACACTTCTGCCTCCACTGTTGACCAGAGATGTGGACTGTCATCCCCCTGAACTCTGACCTGACTGTCAGGAATGGCTGGGCCCCTGTGGCTGAGTCTGAGAAGTGGGGTAGAGGTACCGGCTTGCTGGAAGCCCAGACAGCTCTGCCCGGGGCAGTGGGCAGCTCCTATCCCCTGGGCCTCCTAAAGCCAGGCAGGGCGGGGGTGAAGGAGGGGACCCTTTACGTTCCCAAGACAGCTGAGTGGCCTTTTAGGGAAGTCTAGCTGAGGCTCAATGCTGTGGTTTCCCTATGATTTATGAGAGATATGTCCTGGGGAGAATTGTGGGAGCAGGGTCAGCCCTGGGTGGGGCTGGGTGAGGGGTCCTCTGGTCCCACCCCCGGCTCTTCCCAGGTGTGGGTGAGCAGCTGTCAAGGGCAGGGCTGGAGAGGCTGAGGGGGTGGATATGGAAGGGTCTGGGGTACAGACAGGCCTAGATTTTATTCTGAAGGCAGTGGGTAGCCATGGGAGAGGATGATGGGGCTGGACTAGAGCTTCAGCACGATTCTGGCAACATCATGTGGTGAGGCCACATGGGCTGGGGGCCTGGGGCAGGACCTTGAGAGTTTGAGGCCTCTGGGGGGAGGGGGCAGCAGAGAAAGAAATCGGCCCAGGCAAATTAGTTGCCATCAAGCCGAGGTACGAGGGATAGGTGGTAGGGGGTGGTTCTCCAGAGTAAAAGCCAAGAGGAGAATTTCTCATGGGGCGGGTTGGGGCTGTGGAGGTCATGGGGCATGCGGGAGGCCTAGTGGCCTGCAGGGAATTGCATCCAGGCAGCAGCCGTATTCTCCAGGCTATAGCCCAGGAGAGCCAGTGAGGCTGGGGTAGACCAGGATTCCAAGGAGGTGAGACTGTGGGAGGCTGGGCTGTTCCCAGAGAAACAAGGTGCAAGGGCTGAGGAAGGAGCCAGCCTGAATGTGTGCTCCCAGGCATCTTAAGATGCTCTCTGATTTGTCTTCCAGAAAAAAAGGACCAGAAGTGAATGCTGGGAACCGAGCGGAGTCTCCAGCAACAACCTCAGACTGATGGTGCCCAAGCTTTGGCCCCACTTCCCTCTCCTGACACTGCACCTGCCCACCTGCCCACCTGCCCACCGGGCCCTGTCTGAGGCCAGGACAGCCACACCCAGGCCCAGACTCGGGGTCCCTGTCCCCACTTCCATCTGAGCAGGGCGCTCGCTGTCTGTGTCTCTTGGACTCTCCTGAGAAGTTCTGCCTGGGGCTGCCAAGAAGCCAGGGCTGGCACAAATGGGAGATTCAGGGCCCCTTCCCCATGCACCCCTAGCACGTCCTGGAGATGCTTCCCTTGCTAGAGGCTGGGCTTTTACTTGGTGACCAGGACCTCCACAATGAGGAGGACTCCTGGGGCCCTTTGGGCTGAGTCTGACCTCTTGCCTAGTGCCTTGTCTGGATCGTGCTTGGCCTCAGAGAGGGAAGCCCAAGGGGCCATCTGGGCCTAGCTGTACACGGAAAGGCTGACAGGCCCCTCCACTTAGCCCTCCAGTCCTGCGAGCCAGAGCCTGTTTCTGTTTCTGTGTGTAGGCCCTGGGCGGGTTGAAGGGTCAGGGAGGACACAGGGCACCCGGAGGAGGAGCTGGCAAGGACCCCCTTTCCCAGGAGACACTGGGCTACCTGCCTCAGCTTGGCTTCCTTCCCCAGCTCAGGTTTCCCTCTTCTAAGCAAGTAGCTTAGCGTTGCCTCATCTGCCAAGAGGAGGGATCTGCTGTCCATGTCCCTGGTGCCCAGGCACTGTGCCCTCCTGAGTGTGACTGGCCCTGCATGGCTGGGTGATTGAGTTTCCTGGACTCGGCCTCCCTCTTTGTTCATCCCTCCCACTCACACACCCATGAGCCAGAAAGATGTCACTAAGGATAATTACCCAGGCACTTGCTGTCCCTCCCTCAGGGCTGGGGGATCTCAGAGCACTTCTGTGCGAATGTGTCAGATGGTAGAAGATAACATTTAATGGACAGGGTTTTTTGAGTAACTCCGCTTTTGCTCCTTTGGGAAAAACTAGCTAGGTGTAGCAGACAACAGTGTCTATGTGTCTTCACCCCTCCCTGAGAGTGTACAAAGTGATTATTTTATATGTGAATCAAGACTCACATCCTTGTGTTGGTTCCCAGAATCCAAAGCCCCTTCAGCCAGCCTTGCAGACAAATAGGCTCCCCCTTCCAGAGCCCTTCCCCCCAAGGCCTCCTCCCTCCCCTCTCTCAGGTTCTGGAGTTGGGAGTGTGGTTTCGGCAGGGCCCTGCACCCACCTGCTGACACGAATTGGAGAGAAATAAAGGCTGCATGTCCGGGACAGTGTTGTGCCACCTTCGTGTGTCTCCTGCAGTATGGCGCCCCATCTGCTGTCTGGGTGTCTGCCGGGGGCCTGCCCACCTCTTTCCACTCCACCCCAGTAGGGTGAAGATCTGGGCTTCCTGCATTGCCCAGATCTGTCTCTCCCTCCCAGACAAGGCTTTGACTGACTTTTTGAAGACCACATCCCAGTGGCAGAGGCAGGATGGGGCTGACTGTCATCAGGGTCACAAGGACAGCACTGATTGAATGCTGTGTTCAGAAGCCATTTAAGTATCTTATGACTTGCACATCACCTCTAAGGAAACCAGGGCGGGGTGCGGGGCAGGAATGGAGGGGCGAAGGTCTGTGACTTAGCCGGAGGCAGGGCTGGCTGGGCCTGGAGCTTGAATCGAAGGAGAACCTGCACTGCAAAGAGGGACCCCCACCCCTGCCCCTGGCAGTTCTATAGGCTCTGGGACTTTCCTGAGGTTTCTCTCTTGCTCTTTCCTCCCCTAACCCCCAGGATCCTGCCTACCTTGGACCCTCCTAAGCCCAGCTCAGATGCACCCCACCCAAGGCTTCCCTTAGACCACAGTGGCCCAGTGGCCTGCCTGGGTGGCCCTGTCATCCTGGAAGCTGGCTCTGGAAAGAGACCAGCCATGTCCCTTGTTTCTCTACACTGGCAGGAAGACACATGAGGGTTTGTCTCTAGCTCTCTCCCCAGCTGTCCTGAGAGGAGGACTCAGGCCTTGCCCACATGGCCAGACACAGGACCAAATCGGTTGCATAATTTCTAGGACCCGTTGCAAAGTGAAAATATGGGCCCATCTATTCAGAAATTAAGAATTACTAGCCTGAGGTGTAGCTCACTGGTAGAGTATTTGCCCTGGGTTTGATCCCCAACACCACACACAAGTCATTAAGGATGACAGTTAGGTGAGATGGAACACTTCTATAATCTCAGCACTCTGGGAAGCTGAGGCAGGAGAGCTACAAACTGGAGCCCAGCCTGGGCAACTTTGTACCTTAGTGAGACCCTGTTTCAAAATTAAAAAAAAAAAAAAAAAGTGGTCTGAGGATGTAGCTGAGCATGAAGGCTCTGGGTTCAATCCCCAGTACTGGGGGGCCGAGGGGGAGGGGTGACAGCAGAGCATTAAGTCAAGTGCAGGGGCTTTTAAAGGACTGGCCTAGTGTCACTGCCTGGGTGGCAAGCCCATTCAGCCAGCTGTAGCAGAGGAGACAGACCCTACCCTTAGGGGCTCCCAGGTTGCACAGGGAGGGGGGCAGCTGGAGCCAGGGTGGGCAGAGGGTGCTCCTGCCACTTGGGCCCATGTGTAATGGTCCATTTTCATGCTCCTCGTCTCCCAGGGTCTTAGCCAGCCCTGTGATGGGCCAGGCAGCAGGTAGGAATCCAAGTGATAGGTGAGGCACCCAAGGCCCTCCGAGGATCTGGCCGTCTGATTTGTGTCATAGTAGCGGGACGGCAGGGTGGGGAGCTAGGATGGGCCACAGAGATGTGTTCCAGAGGTGTGCCGGCTCCAGCCTTGCCCGCAGCCTCGTGGGCTCCCTGGTCAGGCCTGCTTCTCCACCCCCTCCCAGGCCTGCCCACATCCAGCTCTGTCCAGCCCACAGCATGGAGTCCACAGGCCAACGCAGGGCGGCCAAGGTAAACAGAGAGGTTTCCTCACCTCACAGTGCTCACCCAGGAGGGAATTCCAGGGCAAGTCCCGGCACACTCCTGTCTGGCTTGGGTGGCAGCTGCCAAAATGCCCCTGGGCCCCCCTGCCCTACCAGAAACAAGCAATCTGAGCTCCCTGGCATGCCAGGAGGAGGAGGAGCAAAACCAGAGGCAGAAGGAGAGAGGGGGACATGCACACACCGGCTCGAGTGTTTGTAACGGCTCCAAATGGCCATCGGCAGGTGAAGGCTGAACCAACTGGGCACACACACATACTCCTCTGCAATCAGAGGAGCAAACTGCTGGCATGCACGGCAACACGGAAGAAGCTGGAAACCACTGGGCTGATTTTCTAGGAGAGGCTAGACACAAAAACAGGACTCATACTGTGTGATTCAACTTTTATGAAGTTCTAGAAAGGCAGGACAGTTCTTTTTAACTTTTTTTTTAACATAGGCTCCTACTGTGTAGCTCAGGCTGGCCTTGAATTTGCAGTCCTCCTGCCTTAGGTTCCCTAGTGCTGAGATTGTAGGTGTGCACCCTCCACACCTGGGCAAAGCAGGGCAATTCTGTAGTGAGAAGGGAGATCAGTGATTGCCTAGGCCTATGAGCTGGGAAAGATGGGCAGCAAATGGGCAGGAGGGAACCTTCCAGGATGGCAGGATGGGCAGAGATGGCTACATGCATTTGTCAGAATTCACCAAACACTGGGTACTTTTTTCCTTTCCCTTTCAAAAATTTTGTTTTTGTTTTTGTTTTGAGACAGGGTCTTGCTACTGTAGACAGCAAAGTTAAGTAGAGGTTAACAGGCAGTCAGAGGGACAGGGCCCTCAAAGGGGTCGGTGCAGAAGATGAGATGCACCAAAATTGTGGTGGGGATGAATTGGAATTGAGCCAGGCCTGCAGGCCTCCCTAGAGATAGAGTGAAGCTTGAAATTGTAATCAGCACCACCTGGTCCAGTGGGCCTAGATAAGGCAGCAGATGAGCACCCTGACCCATACCCCTATCCCTTTCCCAAAACGCCTTTGATCTTTCTATGTTCGAAGTTATAGACAAGCTAAAGTTAATGATGCCCGCTGTATACTCTCGCTGCAGGCCTGTCTTCCCTATTGGATCAATGTTAGCTAAGCTACTATACCTGTAATCCTGTAGGTGGACTGTAGCTTGACCCATAGTTACCCATGTTGTGATTGTGTGTATAAATTACCCCTGGACAGACAGCCTCGGCAGCAACCCACTTTCAGAACTCCTCTTGTCCCTCAGGGGCTTTCTCTCAAGAAACTTTTCCTATTCTTAACCTCTCTGTCCTTGGGTCCATTCTTCGGTTATTGAGAGACACGAACTCAACTAACAGATTGGGAGTCACTTCCCTGTGACATTGCTATATAGTCAGGCTGGCCTTGTGCTCCCTATGTAGCACATGTTGGCCTTAAGCCTGCATTCCTCCTGCCTCAGTCTCTCAAGTACTGGGATTGTACACCTAGCCTCTAGTTTGTACGCGTGTGTGTGATTGATACTGAGGATCAGACTCAGAGGTTCTCTACCACTGAGCTCTATCCCCAGCCCTTTTTAAGACAGGGTCTTGCTTAATTGCTCAGGTTGGCCCAATATGGGGCGCCAATTACTGAGGACCCCTGAAACATTACTGGAAACCTCTGCAGTAGGCTCCAGTCTCCTGCCCAGTGTATGACACAGGCCTGGGGCAAAAAACTAAAAGACAGAACTAAGAGAGAGAGAAAGTGGGGTGCCAGGACAACCAATGCTGGTGCAACCAACAAAGGTGCTGGTCAGTCCAAGCCACTAGTTTTTATTGGTAATCACCTGGGAGTAAAGGCGAGCTACATGCAAGGCCAGAACTATGTGCAAGGATGCCCAGTCACGTGGCTTCTATGGAAATTAATGTAAGCAAGGTTCGTGGGGGGCAAGACAAAGCATTCTCGAATTAGGAACAGAGTAGACAAAATACATGGTTGTAATTAGAACATTGTCCTAATAAGAAGGTTTTAGTTGTGGGAACGGAATTTGGGTGCAAATTGTGGGGTTAACTCTTCACAGCCTGCTTGGGCATAATCACTATTACAGTCTTCTGTAGGCCTCTAGCTTGCTATCCTTTGTCTCAGCCTCTAGAGTAGCTGGGATTCCAGGAATGAAAATGGGGACAATAAAAATCATATGTGCGGGCCTGGGATTTAGCTCAGCGGTTTCGCTGCCTGCTGCGCAAGCAGAAGGACCCGAGTTCGATCCCCAGTACCGAAAAACAAAACAAAACAAAACAAAAAAATCATATGTGAATTACACTGCCACTCAGTTTGATTTAAAAGAAAAAAAATGGCTGAGTGTAATGGTACCCGACTGTAATCTCAGCACTCGGGAGGCTGAGGCAGGAGGATAACAGTGAGTTTGAGGCCAGCCTGGGCTACATAGTGAGTTCAAAGCCAGCCTAAATTGCATAGAGAGACCCAGACTTAAAAGAAAAAAAACAAATAAAGAAGGCTGAGGAGGTAGGTGGGTGTGTGGTTACCATGTGGGGAGGATGGTGTATATACCTCAGGAACTGCTAAGGAGATGGAACGTCCTGAGTGAGTGCTCCATGCTGGAGTAGCAAGGGCTCGGGCCAGCTCTAAGAGGCCCCTTATTTCAGGGGCAGGAAGAATGTGGGGCCTGAGGGAAAACAGCCAAAAGGAGAGAGGAGGACAGCAGGAGTCAGCCCTCGGATATTAGGGCATCCTGGCCATGGAGGGGAAGGGAAAGATGTCTGAGAAGCTGGGCAGCAAGGTTCAGACAATGGGAGACGCCTGCCCTGCGGCCATGGTTGTACCCTCTGCCCCTTCTCACAGAGCTCGCTTTACATCCGTCAGGCTGGCCCAGGGCCTCGTTCAGGTGGCGTCTGAGGGGCTTGGCACTGAGTGAGTCCCTGGGACACCAAGGCAGGCCCAGTGGAGTGGGGGCTGAGATGTGGTCCCTGAACTTTGGAACCCTGAGTGGTTAAGGAGACCGGCTGGAGCCTGTGTCCATACCCTGGAGGGCTTGGCCTGACAGTGGCCCCAGGATGGGCACCGGCCCCCTCCACACACCACAAAGCCACTAAATTTAGCCAGGCAGGGGAGGCCATCCTGGGGCTGAGCACTTGGCAGCAGGGCCTTGTATCCCTACAAGGCCTGGCCCAGAACCCGAGCTGGCCACCCAGCCTTTGGGCTTATAAGGCAGGTCTGGTGGATCTCAAGTGCTGGAGTCTTTGAGTGGGCCCTGGGCCAAGCCCTCAGACTTTGAGGAGTTTCCTTTCCAGCCATCAGGAGATATGAGAACTACTTTTTCTGTGATCTTGGACCAGGTGCTCAACTTCCAGAGCCTTAGTTTCTGCATCTGTATAATGGGGATTCCAGTACCTACCTCACAGTACCTACGTTTTAGGATCTACCTTACAAAGAAAATCCTGCCAAATTCCAGCACGTGAAACTTGGACTTCTGCCCTCTACACCTGTGCCCCAGCGAGGCCTAGAACACAGTGTCCCTGAGGATGCTGGAGCTGGGGACCAGGATGAGAAAGATGCATTTCAGAACCAGTGAGACACTGACCACAGGCTGGCTTACTCTAGCCGGATTATTAGCAAGAAAAGAAAAGTGTCTTTGGTCACTCTTGGGTCTGCTGATGTCTCCAAATGAGAAGCTTCTCTGTGTCAGTGCCTGGGCTGCTCCAGAGGCAATGTGTGTCCTCTAGTCTAGTCTGTTCATCATCTGTCTGTCTTTCTTGGGATGGAGGAAGGAGAAGGAAGAGGGAAGAAGAGGAGGAAAAGATAAAGAGGAGGAAAAGGAGGAGACGCAAGGAGCGTGAGCAGTACAGACCAGAAGGACATTGACCACCTGGCTTCCTTCCTGCTCTCCTTCCCTCCCTCCCTCCTCCGTCCCTCCCGTCTTCCTTCCTTTCTCTCCTTCCTCATTCAGTGCCAGCATATGGTGTGGGTGTCAGGGAGAAGCAGGCGTGCAGAGCTGTGCAGCGATGGTTCAGGCAGTCTCGCACGCACTGGCTCTCAGCAGCAGCAGCTAGCGTCCCGAGCCTCTTATTTCCCATGGGGCCCGCTGGGAGAGGGACAGGCCCTTTTGTTAGGGTCAAGATCAGGCCAAGGGAACGTGCTGCTTGCCATCTCTGGACTTTTCCTTAGAAAAATGCAGGATGGGCAGGGCGAGCTGGAGCATGCCTATAACCGAACACTTGGGATACTGAGCCTGGAAGATTGAAAGTTCAAGACCAGCCTGGGCAACTTAATGAGACTGTTATGTAAAAAAAGGAAAAAAAAAAATCAAAAAAGCTGTAGCACTTGGTTCTCTCTCAGCGCTCCTGCAAGGCAGAGTCAGACAGTTGAGCTGGAGAGATCCCTGCTGCTCTGGCCAACAAGTCTATGGGACGCAGCTGATTCAGTCTAAGGGGAGGGGTGGACCCGAGCTTGGGGTTGGAAGTGGCTGGGCACCTGCTCTCTTCAGGTGGCTCCTGTGCTGTCCAGAAAGCAGCTCTGCTCACAGACAGCTGGGTGTGGCTGGGATTCCCAGCCCTGGCCTTGGCTCCCTGCCCAGAGCGATTTCCCAGCTAATGGCCTGCCAGGAAGAAGATTCCTTATCAGCCCACAGGGTGGGGCAGCTTGGACTGGGGTGTGGGGAGGTGGGGGCTGGCAGGGAGGCCCTGTTTCAAGTTTGAGCCTTCAATGGCACCCAAAGGAGGCTTGGGTTCTTCATTTCTCCCCTCTGAACTTCATCTGCAAAATGAGGACTGAGGTGCGGAGGCCCCCAGCTCTAGGGCTTGGGGCCCTGGGTTCAGGGTCTAGTTTATTGTTGAGGTGGGCAGAGGCTGCAGAGGGAGGCAGGGGCTGGAGAGGGGCTGGGTGCCAAACTCAGCAGTGGCCTCAAGTCTTCTGTCCTTGGTCTTGTCCCCCAGGACCTCAACCTGTGAGGCAAGTCCCATTAAGTTCCCCCCTCCATGAGGACGCAGGCTCAGAGAGGTAAGGCAATGCCCGCTCCAAGCCCCAGACAAGTGGGAGAGCTGGGGATGGCTAATGTCAGGCTCTTTTGGCTGAGTCTTAGGCACTACTCCATGGCACTGTGTGACCCTGTGGCCCCTGGCCTTATCTGGAAATCTGCCTTCCTTTCCCACTCTGGGAGTAGAGGTGGGGTGGGGTCAGGAGGTGTGGCCAGACCGGGACAGATGGAAGGAGAGGATGGGGATGGAGATGTCAGCCTAACACTGCAATGGATGGCGGAGGCCAGGCCTGACTCTGAGGCGTGGTGGTCAAGGGCAGGGAGCTCTATAAGGATGGGGTGGGCAAGCTCAGGAAGCGGCAGACCACAGGACCCTGTCTTCCCTATTCTCTGCAGCCCCCAGGGGCTGAGCTGCTCATCCCGGAAGCAGAGAGGCTGGTGTGTGGAGATGGGGAGGGTGCCTGGTTTTGGGGGAGCTCTAGCCTGAGGCCACCCCAGCTCCCCCCAGGCTCTGGCCAGATCCCCCAGCTCTGTCCTGTCAGGTTCATGGGGAATGGGGACTGACTGATAGCTTTATCTCTGCCCTTGTGACTGGTGGTTGGTGGTTTCCGGCCAACAGCCCCATTTCCGGAGGCCCAGCAGGGCCCAGGCGGAGCCAGGAGGGACAGTGGGGCTGGGCTTGAGTGGGCCCATCGGCCCCGCCTCTGTCTATCTTTGGGATTTATTTGTCACGGGCACAGCTGGCCCACAGTTTATTGCCTGCCAAGGGCCCAGAGCTGCTCAGACCACCCCAAGATTCTCCTTCCCAACCCAAGCAACTCCAGTTGACCTCTGCCTCCTGAACTCTGGCCCCGTTTGCTCTGTCTGGCTTTCCTTAAGGGGCTGAGAAGCCCCCAGAATCTTCACTGCTGTAGATGTGGGTATTGATGCCCTGCTCCCCCTGACAGCAAAGGCCGTGAAGGAGGCTCTGTTCTGACCCCAAATCTGGCCCACCATGGCACGGCGACTGCAGGATGAGCTGGCTGCCTTCTTCTTCGAGTATGACACCCCTCGCATGGTGCTCGTTCGAAACAAGAAGGTGGGCATCATCTTCCGGCTAATCCAGCTCGTGGTTCTGGTCTATGTCATCGGGTGAGTCTGGGCCCCCTCCCCGTCTCCTTGTGCCCCCCATCACCACCACCAGGGCCTGTCCTCCAAGCTCTGGGTGCCTGAAGATACCTCACAATCCCTCTTTCTTTCTATCCATTGGGAGGCCTTCCTGACCAGTCACTGTGCTGAAGGAATGTAGAACCTTGCTGACTGTTATGATGGGTATACTGAGGCAGGGTGGAACCCCTAAGGGGTCCAGGGCATGTGGTGAACAAGAGGCAATATCACTGTTGGGTTCTGAGGACCTGACTCAGGGTCAATGGTTGCTTCAAGCGGTGAATGGTTTTGCCACCAGGGTCCCTTTGACCTCTGACCTCCAACCAAATCAGCCACTACTGAGATGGAGGTCACCACTCACTTTACAGGCCAGAGATGGATGGTTTCTGCTACCCCCTTCCCTATGGCAAGGATCTCCTGGGAGCAGAGAAACCCTCAGCTTTGGTTTCTGAACACCTGGCACTTGAATGGTGGTGTAGAGAAGGAAGTCAGCTCTGCTGCCGGGGAAGACAGCTCCTTTCTGGGCATCTTTGCTTTTTGTTTTGGTTTTGGTTTGGGGTTTGGAGGTTTGTTTTGAGACAGGGTCCTGGTATGTAGTTCAGTCTGGTCTTGAACTCACTATATAGCCCAGGCTGGCCTTGAACTCATGGTGATCCACCTGCCTCAGCCTTCTGGATGCTGGGATTACAGGTATGCACCACCATGCCTGGTTTTTTGGGACCTGTCCCACTATGCCAGGAGTGCAGATTCAGAGCATCTGGCTGGACCTGGATCATGCAAAGGCCATTTTTGTGAAATCAGTCTGCCTGTCCAGAAGCCAAAGCAGGCCTGCAAGGGCTTGCTCACGTGTGAGTGCTTGGGTGGGCACAAGTGTACATGTCATGTGGGTGCATGGGTGTCCTGCCCAGAGCTCTGTATCCATGCACACATCCTGGGGTCTGGGCATGTGCCCAGTGGGTGTGGCTATGGCCGTGTCCCTGGGGATGGCTCCCCACTCATGTGTGCCCTTGTGTATGCATAAGGCTATGTTGCTGTCTGTCTTGTGGGTGAAGCACTCCCTGTGGGCTTGGTGTGGGTCCCCTGAGTGGTACATCAAGTCTATTCACAGTGGCTCTGCTGAGGGCCCCTAGAGACTCCAGGAAGAAGATTCAATCCCACCAGGGGCCTGGGGACACCTGGTAGCCCTGGCCTGGTTTTGCTCTTTGATTCTGAAGATCTTGCCCCTCTGGCCTCCAAGTCCCCATTTTTGATGTGTTCTAAACTAGGACTGCTGGATGGAGCCCAAACTGGGCTGACCAGGGGCCTAAACAGTGGCCATAGCATCCTGGTCCCCCAGGACTTTGCCATCCAGAACAGCCCTTCCTCTGCCCAGCCCATCTCCCTAAGTCTCAGAGTTGGTCAGGTGTAGCCCAGGCAGGGCCCTTTCTCCTGCCTTTTGGCCTCTGCTTCCCTTCTGTTCACAAACGAGTGTGACGTCTGTGATTGTAGTTGAGGGAAACTGAGGGCCAGAGAAGACCAGTGGGGTTTCTGGTCACGTGGAAATTAGCAGCAAAGCCAGGCTTAGAACCAAGGCCTCCTGGCCCCGGATTCCTGTTCTACCTGCTCCTTTTCACCATCACAAGGGCTCTGGAGAACTTTCTGCTAGGCACAGGATGGACCTAAGTGTCCATCATTAGCTTCACTCCTGACCCTCCAGGAAAGAGAGGTCATCCCCTCGGCCCCAGCCCGCTCCTCAACTGAAGAGGCTGGGAGAACTCTGAACCCCAAGACTACTCTGTCTTCAGGGCAGTGACTGTCAGAGTGGAAGACAGTCCACTCACTCTACCCCCTGCAGCAGGGTGTGCCCCAAGCTGCCTTCCCGCCCTGAATACACATCTCCCTCCTTCCCTTGTTCCTCACAAGCCAGTCTGCTGATTTTCCAGATGGATGTGGCCCTTCTCAGAATCAGTGTGGCTCTTAGCAAGATCTCACAGTTGGTAAGAAGCTAGTCAGGATCGAACTAGCTGCATGGCTCCAAAGTTGGCTTTGTTATCCTGGGAAGGAAGCATCTTCAGAGAGGGCCACTGATCTGCCCAAGTCACATCGTGGATCCCAAAGGTAGGATCTTTTGCCTCCAACTCTCACTCCACCCCAAACCACCTCCAAGCACAGGCCCCACTGGCTGTGGCTCTTGCTGTCTCTGTCGCCCTCTTCTGGCCACTTTCAAGAGCTGCACTGATCCCCACAGCTAGGGGCCCCCAACTGGGCTGTAGTCCTTACCTAGCCTGGATTTTGTCTTAGCAGCTCAGGCCTGAGTTTCCCAACTGTTCCTTCCACAAGGCAGGGGTTAGAGGGGACAATTTGCTCTTTACTGTAGAGGGATGCGTTTTGCTTTAAGGACTCTCCTCTTTCTTAGATATCTGTCTGCTCTCTGGTCCTGTAGGCATTGCAGGGACTGTGGAAGTCGGGGGGGCACTGGAGAAGAGCCGGGGACAATAAAGCCTGAGCAGGGGATAGGCAGACACAGAGACACAGCTGAACAGAGGAGCAAACATGGAGCAAGACTTGGATGAAAGAGGCCCTGAGACTTAGGGATAGGAAAAGAGAGAGAGTGTTTCTGATCCAGAGGCTGAGATGCCAAAAACTGGAACAAGGAGGGAAATTGAGGCGGTGATCTCTATTTGTCATGCTCTTCCAGGAAGTCCAAGGCAAGTGTAGGCACCAAGTGGTCCTGAGGCTGTAGAAGGCTGAGCCTCTTTTAGCTCAAAATGAGGTGGTTTCAGCTGTTTCCTGGGAGGTGAAGAGCTTTCTGTCACTGGACGTGGGCAGGCAGTGGGCTGTATCTGTGACCTAGCAGGCCCATACTAGGAACATGATGGGACGTGTTCCTGCCTGGGGAGCTCTGGGTAGGGGAGGAGAAGGGTGATCTGGCTGAAGCACACAGGAGGGTCTCCGAGGGCATGTGTGACTGCCAGCAGGGATGGGCCTAGGGAGGCTTCCTGGAGGAAGTGACACAGTGGTGAAACCAGCCATGGGTCAAGGTCTGGGGGCCACAAGCTGGGCAGGTCCACTTTCAGGTTTTTCTCTGGCCTATCTGGACTTCTTCTCCGCCCCCAGTCCTCATTTGTCCCCTGTGCCCCCACAAAGAGGCACCTGTTCTGAGATCTTCTAGTCACCTGTCCTGAAACCACCAGGAAGATCCCAGAGTGAACCAGTCAGTGATGAGCACACATACACATTATTGCTGGGAGAAACCATCTAGGTTTCTGCAGCATCTTCTACATGCTGTGCCAGGGGATGGGGGTGGGACACAGGGTGGGAACAGGGAGGGGAGGAGCTGAAGAGGAAAACTCCTTTAATTCCACAACAGAAGCCCAATCAAACTGGATTTAAAAGGAAGGGTGGGGGTACTGACTGGTTTATATAACTGAAAAGTACGGTGGGCCTCAAGCCTATCTAGATCCTCCATGACTAGGGCTCACATAGTATTATGGTTTAATTGGAACTCTCCCCAAAGACTCATGTATTAAGAAGTGACTGGATCATGAGGTCACTAACCACATTAATGGATTAACCCATTGATGAGTTCATAGCTGAATGGGCTATAGGAAGTAGGATCCACTTGGAGGAAATAGAGCTCTAGAGCATGCTTTTGAGAGTATATCCTGTCCCCAGTCCTTTCCTCTCCTCTGGATCTTTACCTCTCCTTCTCCTTCCTGGTGGGCATAAGGTGAGCAGCTTTCTTCTGCCATGCCCTTCTGCTATGATGTTTCTGCCTTGGAGCCAGATGACCATGGACTTAAGCCTCTGAAACCGTGAGCCAACATTTAATCATTCCTCCTCAAAGTTGTGTGTGTTGGGTGCTTTGTCCCAACATTGGACAAGTGATTAACACAATCAGGAAGGGAAAGGTCTATAGGGAGATGAGCAGTCCAGGATGGTCCAATGCAGCTATCCAGCATCCATCTCCTTTTTATGACTCTGCTTCCCTCTGGGCAGACATCTATCCTCAGGCAGCCTGTCTGTTTTCATAGTGGCAAAGAGGTCACTTAGCTACTCTCCTCACCCCTATGGCACAAGAGCATCTCCTTCCTTCAGAATTCCACCAAAAGCCCACGTCCGACCCTTACTGGCTGAGTTTGGGTCATGTGCCAGAGCCAACCACTGCAGCCAAATGAATGGAATGCCTCGGTTGGAGGAGACTGTGTGCCCAACTGGTCCAGGCGCTCCTGTGGGGAAGCAGAATGGATAGGAGGAGCAAGTTTTGTGGGGAGCTGTGGTCAGGCTGGACCATTTGCATTGGTGTTTGTCCAGCGGTTAGCACTTTGCGTTGTGATTAATTTCATACACCATAATATTCACCTTTTTATTTTATTTTCCTTTACTACTATTATTTCTTGTGATGCTGATGATGGAGTACAAGATTTTATGCATACTGCTGAGCTACCCAGCCTTCACTTTTTTAAAAATGTGGTTTTTAGTATTCAAGAAATTGTGCAACCATCACTACTATCTCATTTCTGAACATTTTCACCACTCCATAAAAAAAACTCTGTACTTGGGCCGGGGATTTAGCTCAGTGGTTCTGGCGCCTGCCTCACAAGTGCAAGGTCCTGAGTTCAATCCCCAGTACCAAAAAAAACAAAACAAAACTCTGTATTCCTTCTTTTCCCCTTCTCACAGCCCATTTTGCCTATTTTGGGGCATTTCATACAAGTAGAATACTGCAAAATACATCTTTTTGTGGGTGGCTTCTTTCACTTTCCGTAATGCTGTCAAGGTTTGTCCAGGTTGGTTGTACCTTGCGTCAGTACTTCCTTCCTTTTTATGGCTACACCATACTTTGCTTATCTATTCCTCTGGGGGTGGACATTTGGGCTTTTCCACTTCTTGGCTGTTATGAACAATGCTGCCCTAAATATGTGTGAATAGATGTTTGTATAGACATATGTTTTTATTTCTCTTGAGTATATACCTAGTAGCAGGAATATGGGGTCAAGTGGAATTCCATGGTAAACTTTTTGAGGAAACGTGGGGCTGTTTCCCAAAGGGTCAGGTGTGTGTAAGGTACCTATGAAATGTCTGGAGAAGAGGAGGGGAGATGTGAGTCACCAAGCAGCTGGAGATGTAGACATTTACATAGACTCTCCAAGCCAGGATTTGTGTTTGTTTTGTTCACTTCTGTATTTTTACCATGTAGAAGAGTTCTTGGCGCACAATAGGGACTTGATACATAAATGTTTGTTGAATGACTAGACGAATATGTGGAACTGAATCTCAGGAGAAGAGTGCAAATCTGGAGATAGAAATCTGGGGGATTCAGGCCAGGGATTTAGCTCAGTGGTTCCGCGACCTGCCTTGCAACCACGAGGACTTGAGTTCGATCCCTGGTACCAAAAAAAAAAAAGAAGAAAAAGAAATCTGGGGCATTCAGCATGTCCCTGACAGCTTATACAAGGCTCTGCTTGGGCACAGAATGGAAGCCAGGGGTGTAGGGGTGGATGGACATGAGTGGGGAATCAGTGAGGGAGCACCAGAAACCATGGAAATAAGGTTTTTAGTTTGCATGTGCCTACTGTATCAGAAAATGTGCTAAGATTTCCTTAAAGAGAACTTATAAAAGCTGGGTGCAGTGGTGCACACTTGTAATCCCAGATACTCAGGAGGCTGAGGCAGGAGGGTCACAAGGTCAAGGTCAGCCTGGGCAATTTATCAAGATACTGTTTCAGAATAAGAAGGGATGAGGGTGTGACTCAGTGAGTGATAGAGCTCTTGCCTAGCATGTCTGAGGCCCTACTAAGTTTGATGCTCAGCACGACCACCAGAGAGAGAGAGAGAGATAGAGAGAGAGGAAGAACTCATAGAAACTTTCCTCAATTACCTAGATATTTTTGTGTGGGGCCCAACACTGAGCCAAGTACATGGACTTGCTAGGTATTTGTAGAATAATTAACACCTTTGAAGTAGGTGCCATGACTTCTGTTTTACTGAGAAAATCAGGGTTCAGAGAAGGTTAGTCTGCAGGCTGAAGCCACGCAGCTGCAGGGACAGCTGGACCTGGACCAGGGTCATTCGGACATGCGCCCTCTTCCACAAGTGGCTGTTGGAGAACAGAGCCCAGGAGAAGTGGAAAGACTGGGAAAGAGTATTTCTGGAAGGGTAGGGCCTTTGGAAGATGCCACTGCCTTTGACCTCAGACTCCCTGGGTGGCCTCCCCATGATGGTAACCACAAGGCCAGGCCAAGGCATGGCTCTGGATGGGCAAGCCTGGCACCACGGTCGTTCTATTATTACCAGAACTCAGGTAATTTTCCCTTTGACCCCAGCAGCCCAGGGGCAAACACAGCCTGGAAATACTGCTCTGGTCCCAGCGTGCAACCTTGGGGCTGGGGACTCCTGGCTCCTGGGAGATCTATTGGCACCACTGCTGCTTGGTAGAGGCAGGCAGAGTCCTGGGAGGGGTCTGCTCCCTGGTTGACCTCTGACTTTTGGGAGGGGCACCCTATCAAGCCTCAGTTTCCCTGTCTATGATATGAGGAGTTGGTGTTGGGAGTAAAGGGAAACAGCTGGGATGTGGGGATGGCAGTGCCATGCAGAGGGCAGTGGCTTCTCTTGCAGGGGGCACAGAATATGGAGTAGCTCTCCTCCCTCCTTTAAGCTTGGGTGTGGAGCAAGAGGCCTTCCTGGGGGGAAGGAACCTAAAGAGATTGGGGGTAGGAAATGTCCTTCTCCCTCGTAGGCTGAGGACACTGAGAACAGGGTCCTTTGTCATCTCTACTCATTGTCTACCCAACTGAGACCTGCAGGGGGCAGCAGTGACCATGCTTAGGCTGGTGTGCGTGGTGGGCCTGGTTCCAAGACCAGCTGAGGGAAAGTTGGAGAACCGGGTAGACTATGGGGGGAGAAAAGAAGCATTGGTGGTCTGCCCTCCTGGGGAGGGGGACAGCCTCAGAGAGATGGCAGGGACTGGGATTAAGCCACCTGGAGAATTCTATCACCAGGCCTGGGGAGGAAGGGGGAGTAAATAAATAGCTTTGAATTCTGCTTGGCCAAGTGAGCTTGGGGTAGAGTAAGCGATGGGAGAGGGTATGGTGCACCTACTTAAAGGTGGACTCAGATTTTCCCTGGACGCCTGCAGCTACACACTCCCATGGGCAACACACACACACACACACACACACACACACACACTCATCCTGAATCACTGTGAAGGGTCTTTTCTGAAGGAAAGAGATCCACTCCTAGAGAGAAGTGGTATCCAGGACTCTTTCCATTATGAACAACCCAAAATGGTTTACATAAAGGAAGGGAATGTATTGGCCATGTAACTGAAAAACTCAGAGGTAGATTTTTCAAGTGTGCTTCAGACCTGGCTGGATCCAGGTGTTCAGACAAGACTCTTACAGTAGGAGTCCGCCCCTCTCATCTTGCTTAGCCTTCATCAAGGCTGGCTTCATTCTCTGGCTCCCCGTCTCTTTGATGAGGACTAACTGCAGTTTGGACCTTGCAGCCACCCTTCCTAGCCACTCAGTAGATGGAATGTTTCTTTTCCAGCAATTCCCAGAAAAATCTAGCCTTCATTGCAATACTCCCCTGGTCAAGTCCCATCCTTGGACCCATCACTGCTGCCAGGGGATAGAACGTTGATGGGCAACCCTTGGTCATGTGCCCACCCCTGGGAAGGAGGGAAATCAGCTTTGCCGAATCCCCTAGACTAAAAGTTGGGGAGGGCTGGGGATTTAGCTCAGTGGCGCTGCACCTGCTTCACAAGCGCAGGGTCCTGAGTTTGATCCCCCTCGTACCAAAAAAAAGTTGGGGATCCAAAGGGACAAGAGTTCTTAGTGCTGGGAATGGGAGGCTGGAACTTTCCTCCAAAGATGGGGGCCTCCAGCCTGAGCTGGACAAGATGCTACAAGCCCTTCAGAGGGTCACTTCCTCTCTTTTCCCACCCTGTTCCTCCCCAGCATGGCTGAGATAGTAGTTCTGGGTCTCTACAGCCCGGACTTGCAGGCCAGTCTCCACCCTAACGCTTTTCACACCTTGGTTGACTTAAACAACAAGCACTGTCATTATTCGCAGTTTATAGATGAGGCAAGTGAGGACAGAGGGATGGAATGGCTTATCCCAAATCACACAGCAGCTCAGGTGCTTCCCCCCGGGGAGGAGCTCAGATGACAAGGAACACTTTGGGAAGGAGAATTGGGGTCCTGGAGGCTGTCAGCCTAGAAGCTCGCCTGCAGCCCGGCAAACCCTGCCCTTGGAAGAGGTGCTCAGCAGGTCTTCGCTCTGGAGATTCATATTCACATTGTGAAAAGATGGTAGAACTTCAGGCAGAGGTCAGCAGGGGAGGCAGGGAGGCTGCCCAGCTTCCAGTGCAAGATTTAGGAGATTTGGGAGCAGAGAGTGGCTCAGAGACACAGCTAGGGAGGGCAAGGGGAAAGCCGTGGTACCTCCAGTGGCACCGGAAAGGGCAGAGGTCCACATAGCCACCTGTCATCCTGGCCCAGCTCTGGCCCAGAACCATAATGCCTCTGTGTCCCCCACTTCTGCAGGTGGGTGTTCCTCTATGAGAAGGGCTACCAGACCTCGAGTGGCCTCATCAGCAGTGTGTCAGTGAAGCTCAAGGGCCTGGCCGTGACCCAGCTCCAGGGCTTTGGCCCCCAGGTCTGGGATGTGGCCGACTACGTCTTCCCAGCGCAGGTCAGCTGACTTGGGTGTACTTCCACCCACTTCCCTGGGGGCCTGTCCAGCTTCTTGTTCTCTCTGCACCTCAGTTTCCCTGTGAGTTTGGGACTAACACATCACTGTGGCATGATGGGGTGTGGAGGCCACTGAGTGTCAGACGGGCTTCAGGGGCCCCTGAGAGGTCTCAGGGCTGTTTTTCCAATGCTTCCGTATTCTCCCCTTCCCCTCGCTTCCAGGGGGACAGCTCCTTTGTGGTCATGACCAATTTCATCATGACCCCCCAGCAGGCTCAAGACCACTGTGCAGAGGTGAGTATCTGCCCTACCCTAGACCCACAAGGGAGAATAACCTGGGAGAGGTGTCACCTTGGGCCCTGGAAGTGATGCCAAGCAGGGCTCCCTGCAGGTTTTCCCATGGTGGAATGCCAAGCATAGATTCGCACGGAGTGACTGTCCACCGGTGACAGTGCCAGCCTTCCTCCCAGCTGTGTTCTGAGCTGAATGCTCAGTCTTAGGGCCTCCCCTCTCCCACACCCTCCTCACCTTTGCCTAGCAGCAAGGGTGATGGACAACTGGGTGTGAACCCAGAGGGCTGGAGACTAGGGGAAGGAGGTTGTGAGCAGGGGTCACCCAGAGCCTGAGATTCCACCCCACGCCTTCCCTAGGGCCCTGGGGGCAGGAGGGGCTCTTTTTAGGATGGCACCCAAGGGACCTGGGGCCAGCGCGTCTCCCCTCCCTCAGCACCCTGAGGGAGGTATGTGCAAGGACAACACCAGCTGTATCCCAGGGAAGGCAGAAAGGAAGGCCCAAGGTAAGGCCAACTTCCTGCTCCTCTCGGCTCCAGGCCCTGCTCCCCTCAAGCCCTTCTGTGCATGTACCTGCCTGCTCCACATCTGTCCCACCAGCCTCCACTGGGCAGTCTGTCCAGCTCTCTCCCTCCTGCCACCCTAGCTTGGATGCCCTGTCCCAGGCCCTCCCATATTCCTAACCGCAGGCTCCTTCTCCTCAGTGCTCCTTCACTAGGGGTCCCTGGGGAAGGGCCTAGAGGCCTCCTGTGCACCCCCAGCCTGAGGTGAGTGTCCAGGGCTTCCTCCCTTGCTCCAGGCATTCGCACGGGCAAGTGTGTGGCCTTCAATGACACTGTGAAGACCTGTGAGATCTTTGGCTGGTGCCCTGTGGAGGTAGATGACAACATCCCGAGGTAACTAATGCCCTGTCCTTCCAGCGAGTTGGGGGCAGGGTCCCCAGCCTAGACACAAGGGTGGCTGGGTCTGGAAAGAATCCATTCTGCTTGCTCTGACTCCACCCTAACCCCATCTGGGTGGCCCAGGCCACCCAGTAGCCCTTAGTAGGAAGGGCTCTTGGTCAAAGGGCTTCTGAGTCCACCATTGTGGTGCCACACCCCAAAATGTAAGGGTGCAGGAGGGCCCTGTGCCCTTCCTCTCGTGCCAAGTTCTGAGGGACAAACAAGGGGACCTCTAGTGGGCCAGTGAGTGAGTGTGGTCTTCCCCAGCCCTGCCCTTCTCCAAGAGGCCGAGAACTTCACTCTCTTCATCAAGAACAGCATCAGCTTTCCACGCTTCAAGGTCAACAGGTTCGTGGGAAATGCGGGCAGAGACACAGGTGGCTCTAGAGGCTGCTCTAGCTGCTCCCAGCACTCTCTGTCTCCCTCCATTCCAGCTGCTGCTTTCATACTGGAGACAGAAGCCTGGGCTGGGCCCCTGGGGTGGGCTGCTGAAGGGGCATTCTGGAGGCCATGAGGGTCTAGATATGGGACAGGGCTGGTACCAACACCTTCTGCCCCCATAGGCGCAACCTGGTGGAGGAGGTGAATGCCTCCTACATGAAGACCTGCCTGTATGACAAGGCCTTACACCCTCTGTGCCCTGTCTTCAACCTTGGCTATGTGGTACAGCAATCAGGCCAGGACTTCCGCAGGCTGGCTGAGAAGGTACAGCATGGTGCCAGGCAATGGGGACTTCATGAAGTCCTTTCAGGCCCAGTTAGCCTCTCCAGTGCAGATCCACCATGTGTATGGGCCTGTCTCCTTGTACTGGGGGCCTCTGGAAATGGCACTAGGATGGCAGGCAGACCAAGGAAGAAAGCAGGTTTATTATGCCTAGTGGGAAGTCACCTTTTAGAGTCTTAGCCCCGTTTCTTTGTTTGTTCTCATATTTATCTGTTCTTTAGCCAGGGCAGGGAAGCAAGCAGAATTTTATGGAAGTAGAACTTAGCAAAGGGTAGAGAGGTGGAGGTAAATGTTGTTTTTACAGTTTATCTCTAAAACATAGGGAGGTAGGTAGCCGTGTTTCAGCAGTTCATCTTCCCAGCACAATGACCTTCGTGGATTTAGCAGGAAGGGCAAGCCTTAGACTGTCAGCCTTGAGATCATCAGTCTCTGCCAAGCTTTGAAACTGTCAGTCTCTGCTCTGTCTTTTGTTTTTTCCATTTCACCCTGAGGATCAGGCCTGTGTCCCCAGCAGGAGCCGGCCTGGACCTAGCACGGAGGAGGTTTCCAGAATGAATGAATGTGAGCAGACATTGTCAAATGGATGCTTGATGATGTCCTTCTACTTTTTATTTTATGCAACCCAGGGCTTCTTGCATGCTAGGCAAGCACTCTACCACTAAACTACAAGGCCAGCTCTTTTTATTTTGAATTAGGATCTTGCTAAGTTGCCAAGGCGGGGGTCAAATTTGCAATCTTTCTGCCTCAGCCTCCTGAGTAGCTGGGATTACAGGTGTATGCCACCATACTGGCCCAGACCTACTCTTTAATTCAAATTATTTGTGTGCCTTCTGTCCATAACTTGTATTAAGAGGAGTCAGTGATAAATACCCAGAGAGATCCATCCTCCTGGACTTTACAGTCTTTTTTTTTTTTTAAGTTTATTTATTGGTACATTTTAGGTATACAATATAGTTACATTAATCATTGGGATCTTTACCTTTACATGATGTATCTTGGTTCTTATTTTTTCCCCATTACCCGGCCTTCCCTTCACCCCCTCCACCCTTCCCTATTTACAAATAATTTGTTTCCATTTTTTTCCTTTTCTCATATTTTTTCTTTTCCCTTCTTTCCTTTCCCCATCCCTCCCATTTCCCCTATTCCTTTAGACCTTTTCTTTCTATTTCACTATATCAATTATACATTTTGATCCTTATTTACACTTTAGTTTTTCACACCAGAGAAACTATTTCATATTTACACATGTGTGTCCTATTTATTTCACTTAAGAGTATGGCCTCAATGTGCATCCATTTAGCTATAAATGTTTCTAGTTTCTCATTCTTTATGGCTGAGTAGTACTCCATTTTATTAAAAAACCACATCTTCTTTATCCAGTCTCCAGTTGATGGGCATTTGGGCTGTTTCCAAGTTTTAGCTATTACAAACTGTGCCGCTATAAACATGAGTGAGCGGGCCGGGGATTTAGCTCAGTGGTTCTGGCGCCTGCCTCGCAAGTGCAAGGACCCAAGTTCGATCCCCAGTACCAAAAAAACCAAAAAAACAACATGGGTGAGCATATATCGCTGTGGTATGATTCTTTTAATTCTTTGGGGAAGATCCCCAGCAGAGGAATTGCTGGATCAAATGGGACTTCCAATCCTAGTTGTTTGAGGTATCGCCATATTGATTTCCACAGTGGTTGCACCAGTCTGCACTCCCACCAGCAGTGGACCAGGGTTCCTTTCTCCCCACAACCCACCAGCAGTTGTTATTGGTTGATTTCTTTTTTTCTTTTGGTATTGGGGGATCAAACTCAGGTCGTTGTGCTTGAGCAGCAGGCAGCGAAACCACTGAGCTAAATCCATGGCCCTATTGGTTGATTTCTTGATAGCAGCCATTCTTTCTGGGGTGAGGTAGAATCTCAGTGTTGTTTTCATCTGCATCTCTAGAATCACCAGTGATACTGAACATTTTTTCATACATTTATTTGCTGCTTTTACTTCTTTGTCTGAGAAATGTCTGCTCATTTCAGATGCCCATTTTTGAAGTGGGTCTTTATATTTGGGGGATCTGACTTTTTTTGAGTTCTTTATATATTGTAGAAAGTAGACCTTTGTCTGGAGAACAGCTGGTAAAAAATTTTTTCTCACGTTGTAGGTTGTCTTTTAGCTCTGTTGGTGTTTCTCTTGCAGTGCAGAAGCTTTTTAATGAGATCCCAGTTGTTGATTCTTTGTGCTAGTTCCCATGCTACTGAGGATTTGTTCATAAAGTCTTTTCCTATACCAATGTCTTCGAGAGTTTTAACTAACTTATCTTCCAGCAAGTTTAGTGTTTCTGTTTTAATATTTAGATCTTTAATCCACTTCAATCTTAGTTTGGTGCATGATGACAGATAGGGGTCTAGTTTTAATCTTTGGCAAGTTGAAATCCAGTTTTTCCAACACCATTTATTAAATAGTCTATCTTTCCTCCAGTGAGGGTGGTTGGCTTCTTTGTCAAAGATGAGATAGCTGAGTATGTCTGAAGTTGTTTCTGTATCTTCTAATCTATTCCATTGATCCTCACATCTGTTTCTTTGCCAGTACCATACTGTTTTATCACAGTGGCTTTGTAGTATAGTTTCAAGTTGGGGATGGTGATACCCCCTGCCATATCTCTGTTGCCTAGAATTGCTTTTGCTATTCTAGGTCTCTTCTGGTTCCAGGTGAATTTTTGGATTGTTTTCTCTAGTTCTGTGAAATATACTGTTGGAATTTCAATTGGGATTGCATTGAATCTGTATAGCAGCTTTGGAAGTATGGCCATTTTCACTATATTGGTTCTTACTACCCAGGAACAAGGGTTGTCTTTCCATTTTCTTATATCCTCTTCAATCTCTTTTTTCAGAGTGTTGTAGTTCTCGATGTAGAGGTCTTTTGCTTCCTTCGTTTGATTGATTCCTAGATATTTCATTTTTTTGGATGCTATTGTGAAAAGGATCATTTTCCTAATTTCTCTCTCAGTGTGGACTTTACAGTCTTGAAGATAGATTGATAAATAATCATCCCAAATAAGCAACTAATTACAAAGTAACAAATGTTCCAAAAGCATACACAGAGTACAACATGAGAGAATAACAAAGGACATATTTTAGTTTAAAGTGGTAGTCAGGGAAGCTCTTCCAGGGGAAATGATCAAAGGACGAGAAGGAGCCAGTCTTAGGGAAAACTGGAGGAGTAGCATTTGCAAAGGCCCTGAGGTAGGGAGAACTTAGTATATTCTGGAAATGGTCAGAAATCTGGAATGTGATGGGTAGGAGTTGAAGCCAGAGAGGATGACAGGACTTCTACCCCCAAACCAACATCTCCGTCTTTTCTCAAAGTAAAAAAATGTTCTTTCTTTGACAGAGTACAGGCATTAGTTCTAAGATAGGCATTTCTTGGTCCCAAAATCCCAGCTCTTAAACATTTGTGTCCCCGGCAGGGTGGGGTGGTCGGCATCACCATTGACTGGAATTGTGACCTGGACTGGCATGTGCGACACTGCAAACCCATCTATGAATTCCATGGGCTATATGGGGAGAAAAACCTGTCTCGAGGCTTCAACTTCAGGTACCTACCAGAGACCGACTGCATCCTTCCTTGGAGTCCTGCTGGGGCTGAGTGTGTCCCCAGAGAGGAGCAGAGGACCCTGGGAATCTCCCATCTGTGAGGATGGCCCAGAAGGAAGCAAGACCTCAGGGGTCTGAGTCCTCTGCCCTCTGTCTCAGGGCCCTCAAGGTCCAACTGGTCAGGATGACAGAGGAAATGGCTGACAGCATGTGTCAGGGAAAGGGTTGAGTGTGACATTTCTCAGACTGAGGCTTCCAGGTCTCCTCTGGGCAGCGTTGGGGGTGACATGGACTTCTAAACTGTACTGTGTGCCTGATGCTCTGATACCCGAGACAGCTCCCTAACACCCTCTTCTGTTACCTCACCCCTTCCCCAAGGTTTGCCAGGCACTTCGTGGAAAACGGGACCAACCACCGTCACCTCTTTAAGGTGTTCGGGATTCGCTTTGACATCCTGGTGGATGGCAAGGTGAGTTTTCAGTGTGTGTGGCAGGGTGTGGCAACTGAGACATAGTCTCATGTCTGGGTGTCTATAGTTATGATGACAGAAGTTGGGTAGGGTGGGGTCCATTCAGCAAGTCTACTTCTAATGACAGATGGGCCATGGGCGATGTCCAGGGTGGAGCTTTGCAGCCAGTGACTATGATTTCTATCTAAAATTCCTTGGGCCCAGGGAGGGAAAATCAAGGTGAAAACCTAGGTCTACTAACCAGGAGCTGGTTCCCCATGGAGAGTCAGAGCCCTGGGCAGCAGGCAGTGGGTGAAACTCACAGTCCAGGAGAAAAGGGAGTGAAGCTCCCTTGTCCCAGGCCTGGCCTTTTCCAGCCAGACCCCTTTGGACTGTTAACCCTTCTCTCCCCTGGACCCTGCTACCAGGCTGGGAAATTTGACATCATCCCCACAATGACTACCATTGGCTCTGGGATTGGCATCTTCGGTGTGGTAAGTGCTGGGGACACCAGGTCACTGTGCTGGGGTGGGCCCTCCTCTTCCACATCTTAGTGGTAGCAAGCCTCTCATTCCAAAACTTGACTGTAATTGTCCATCATTCTTGAGCTGGAAGTTGCCTACCCTACTATCCTATACTCCAGTGTATCTGAGGAAACTGAGGCTGAGAGCTGGGGCGAGATAGAGATGGGATGGGACTTCCTTGGTCCCCTGAGAGTCTTACAGTGCCTCACCACCCCGCTTCAGAGTCTGAGATCTGGAGTCACAGGGTTCAGGCAGGGCCACACAGTAGAGTCTGCAGTGGGATGTGGAAGGTTCTATACCCTTCCAAATTGCCACGCTCCATCCATGTCCCTCCTTGCTCCAGGCCACCGTTCTGTGTGATCTGTTGCTGCTCTACATCCTGCCAAAGAGGCACTACTACAAGCAGAAGAAGTTCAAGTATGCAGAGGACATGGGGCCAGGGCCCGTAAGAGAACTCCTTGAGGCCCAGCCCTTCAAAGTGCTGAGGCTCATGTGTCTATGCTGGGTGGGGTGGGGATCATGGCTTCCCCAGGGCTCACTTGTATCCCCTCCACGCACACACAGGAGGAGTGTGATCCTGCCACCACCAGCTCCACTCTGGGCCTGCAAGAGAACATGAGGACCTCCTGATCTCAGCCCCTGACTTCTGACTGAATACAACTCAAGGCTTCAGACTGGGGCCCTAGTGGGTCCCAGCCAGGGGGGAGGAGTCTCTCCAGGGAGTCTCCTGCCCCCTCATCCAGGCAGATTCCAGTTTGCCCACAGCTCAGGGTGGGCACTAGGAGGGACTGGTGCAATTCTGGGCTCTGGCTCCAACTCTGCATCCCCCAAGACAACTCTCAGCCACTCCTGGTCCCAAAGGCCCAGGCAGGGCAAACTCTCACACCTGTACCTAGCTTTATGCTTATTACCTGGGATCTTCGGTGTCCATCCCACTGCCTCAGTTTCTCTAGATCTGTGCTCTCCAACACGACAGCCACTAGACACAGGGGGCTATTTAAATATATTAAAATGGAATAAAATAAAAAACTCCTCAGTTGAACTAGCCACATTTCAATTGCTCAGTAGACACACATGGCCAGTGGCTGCTGTGTTGGACACCACAGGGTGTTTTCATCATCACAGAAGGTTCCTTTGGGCAGGTCTGCGTGCATCTTGTTTCTGCCCAGCCTCAGATATTCAGGCCCCCTGAACCTGAAGCTGTCAGGCTAGCCACACGACCCACATGGATAGCAAATGCCAAGGCCACTTTGGGACCTTAGTTTAAGAACTGCTGTACTAGAAGCTGTGGACTTAGAGCTCTTGATAGAGTGTCTGACTTAGCCCTGGGCTAGCACCACCTGACAGGTGTGGGCATCGAGCAAGGGTTTAATACCCTTGGCTAGTGTGTAGTGTGTTCATGTGCCACAAAGTGATTCATACACACTCCCATGTGCACCCCCACCTACACGCACACTACCACCCCCACACACACAGCCCTCCAGCCATGCTGTGTTTGAACAGCTTGGGCCTGCAAACACAGCCATCTGAGCACACCTACACCCCAAGCAGAGACACATGGTCCATGCTGTGTCTCCCCCATGGGGAAATGCTTCTTCCCTAGCGTGTCAGGCCAGGACAGCCTTTCTAGTCATGAATCCTTTCTCAGCTACCTCTGGCTGGGACGCAAGCCTGAGCCAAGTCCTCGGCTCTGTGCCTGTGGTCCAGCCCCAGCTTCCAGGCCTACCTGGCTCTGTCAGAACAGAAGGGCTGGGGAAAGTGAAGGTGGAGTACAATAAACAGGATTAGGATGGGCTCCTGGCTTCCTCGATTTCTTTCTAGACCTCTCAGAAGTTCAGTGCGCCCATCTGTGAAATGCAGGGTGGAGCTAAGCAATTGCCGAGGTCCCCTTCCATCTGTGGTGGGTAGTGTCGAGCTGACTTGTGTGCTCTAGACCCAGCAGGGTCTTGCATGGGCCACTGCCCTGGCCCAGCCCCGAATGGTAGTACTTGTCCCTCTCCTCCACAAGCCCCTCCTCTGGCCCTGGAAGGTCTGACATCGGACCTGTAGAGAACCCCAGAAGTGTCCTCATGAAATGGGTGAGGGAGAGGCTGGCTGTCCTGAGAGTGAGATCCGAGGGATCCCGAAGAAGAAAGGAAGGAAGGAGGTTAGTCAGCTTTTTATCATTGTGACAAAATATCTGAGAAAAACAACTTAAAGGAGGAGGTGCTTCATTTGGTTCACAGGTTTAGAGGTTTCAGTTCATGGCTTCAAGTCAGAAACATCGGGGTGGCAGGACATGGCAAAGGAAGCTTCTCAACTTATGGCAACTGGGAAATGGGGAAGGGAGGGAGTCAGAGAGGAAGGGCTGGGGAATAGTATAGTTCTTGAGGTCAATCTCTGTGACCACTCCTCTCAACTGGGCCCTACCTCCCGATAGGCCATTCAGCTGAGGACTCATCAGTGGATTAATCCATTTATGAAGTTAGCATCCTTCTGATCCAACCACCTCTCTAGGCCCTACCTCTGAACACTGCTACACTAGGGATCAGCCCTCAGTAGATGAGTCTTTGACGGACCCTTCCTCTTCGAACCCTAACAGAGGGGTTGACTGGAGACTGTGGAAGGGTTCCCCAGGGGTCCTACAGTGGCCATGATCCCCAGATCTGGATTGATAGCCACGTAGGTTTTCCACCATGATCTTTCTAGACCAACAAAACTTCCCACAGCAATGGAAGCGCTCTCTGTCTGTGTTGCTTGGTGAGGTGGCCACTAGCCTCGGGTGGCCACAGAGCCACCACTGAAAGGCGGCCAGTGCAACTGTGGAGCCATTTTCACTTTATTTACTTTTAATTCATTTAAGTAACCATATATGGATAGTGACTATTGGATTGGACAGCACAGGCTGGTGTCTCCCTTTCCCTTGGACCCTTGGCCCTCTGCCCTCTTCCCTGGCCAAGCAGGATAGCTCAGATTTTATAAGACATGAGCTCCCTCTTCCTCCTGTACACCCACCTGCTGTGTACCTCCTGTCCCCTTCCCTCCTGAATGGCAGAAAAGGGCTTCTCCTCCCTGTCCAACCCTTCTGCCCAGGGGTCTCCTCTCTCCCAGCCCTATTTGATCCTCTCCTCTGCCTCTGGCTGTGCAACTCCCACCCCTGCATCTGCCCACTCTGTCTTCATGACCACTCTTCCAGAAAGACCAGTTCACACTTTCCTCCCAATTGGCTTCCATCCCCACAGCTTCTAGATGTCCCTGCCAAGGTCACAAGCAGTGTTCTTGTTGCCAAATCTGCGCGGGCACTTCTGCCTGTGTCCTGCTTGGCCTGTCAGCATCTGACACCTTGGCCCAAGCTCTCCTTGTTCAGATTCTTTCCACCAGCTCCAAGGCCCTGCCCTCTCCTGGTTTCCTAGCCAGCCTGCTGTGCAGGGAAAAGAGGCCTCACTGTAGCTCGGCCACTGTGCCCCATGTGGCCTTGGGCAAGTTGCTTCACTCTGCAAGTCTCAGTGAGACAGCTTCTGCCAGGGTTGGGGTAAGATATCTGTAAAGTGCACAGAGCCTGGCACACAGGGAGTAGCACCTGGACCCTCAATCTACCCACCCATTCAATGGTGGAGCCAGCCAGTGTCCCAGACATACATTCTCCCTCTGGTGATAGAACCCTTGCTTCTTGGTTGGGCAAGTGGCTGTCTAGAATGGAAGTTGCATTTCCTGTTCTGCCTCTTGCAACTGGGTCTGGTCATGTGCCTAAGTTCAAACTAATGTGATGTCCAGGGAAAGCGTCATGTGATACCTACTAGGAACTTCCCTTAAAAGAGAGTTGGTGCAGATCTTTTGCCTTTTTCTTTATCCTTTTTGAGATACCACTCCCTGGAATGTATATGTGATGGCTGGAACTCTAGTCTCTATTGTGAACCATGAGCACAAGAGCCACACCTAGTAGTTGCTAAAGCAAAGCAGAAGGAACTGTATCTTTTCGGAGACCTCTGTGGAGCCAAGTCCTCATATCAGCTGAGGACCATCTTCTCTGAGGCTTATCTGTGGAACTTCTGTTATTGAGGTCAAAATTCTGATTCTGCCTGGTACCAAATTCTTTCCCCTTTTAAGTGTTTTGTCGTTGGCCCTGGTATTTGCTCTGAGTGATCCTTTTCCATGCCTGTATTTACAATTATGGGTCCTTTCTGAGAACATTCAAAACTGTCTCTTTGGGACTGGGGAAGTAGGTCACTGGTAGAGCTCTTACCTAGCATGTGTGAGGCCCCGGGTTTGATTCCCAACACTGCAAAAAACCAAAACCAAAACCAAAAAGTGTCTCTTTGCCCAGCCCTTTTTCTAGCACCTATGAAATATGTCAGGTGCAACCTCTGTCCTCTAGGAGCTTATAGTCTAGATGGGGGACAGGCAGGTAAAGAGGTGCTGGGTACAAGGAAGGCCCTAGGGAAGGTGGCTAACTTTTCAGAGCAGTGAGGAGGTCCTGGGGAAGGTTTCCTGACAGAAGGGCACTGAACTGGCTCTAGAAAGACAGGAGTTAGGCAGGCAGATGGTAAGGGGTAACGCTCTGGGGCCTTGCCTGGATGCATTCCTGGGGTAGTAGTGAGCCACGGAAGATTCCCAAGCAGAGAATGACTGTGCCCTCGAGTTTTGGAAAGGCTGGTGGGAAGGGAGACTTCAAGGGGTGAGAAGCAGCACCCACTGCTGATGCAATGGGGCCCCGTGGGGTGGCCTGAGCTAAGGGCGGGGGTGGATCGTGGGTGGAGAGGAGTGGACAGATTCCAGGGACTAAGAGGCAGTGTGGCAGGGGCTGGTGCTAGACTGGTTGGGGCAGGAAAAGGTGGGCTGCAGGTGACTCCCAGGTTTCTGGCTCCAGTTTGAGGCAGGAACATGGGAGGCTAGGTTTGGGACAGTGCTGTGTAGATTCCCCACAGACAAAGTTAGCGGAACTAATCAAGAGCTGGTGAGCCCACCAGGGGAGAGGCAAGGGTATGGTCCCCAGGCACAGCTGCTGCAAAGGGCATCCTGTTGGGTTCCTTCCATTTCCCGTGCCCGAGCCACGTGTTTTCTGCCACCTGCTCAGAGCCCTCCCCCAAACATGAATAGGACCCTGACTCTAGCACTCTTTGCTAAATTATCCTCCTGGCCTTCCTGTCACTCACCGAGCCTGCCATTCACGCCCCGCGCCCCCAACCTTCCCCGGCCCTGACCGCTGCCTGGTCTCTGCTGATCAATCACGCCTCGTTCCTCCCTAGCAAGCAAGCCCCAAGCCTCTCCCCGGGAGAGAGGGGGCGCTCTTGTCTCTGCAGGTCGGGAAGGATGGACTAAAGGTTTTAGGGGAAGCACGCATACCCTTCAGCCTCAGCTAAGGGTCCACGACGCCGCCTAAGAGATTTCGGAGGACTCCGGTGCCCAGTCTCCGGGCGCTGGGGGGGCGTGGCGAGGTCCAGCCCCGGCGCTGAGCTCCTCCCTAGGCACCACCCGCTGCGGACCCTCCCCTCCAGAAATGGGCGGGAGCCCGGGCTCTGATTGGATCGCTCTGGGGGGGGCACGCGGCCGGACCAATGAGCGCGAGTTGGGCGCGGCCGGCGGGAGGGGGAGCGAGCGTTGCCTGGGGCCGCGGCGCTCCCGGTCTGAGCTCTTCTAACCCGGCCGGGTCGAGGCGGGTGGGGTCAAGCGCGCGCCGCAGGAGCGAGCCTGGCCGCCCGCCGGGCCGCGGAGACAGTCGCCCCGCGCCCAGGTAGGGACCGGCCGGCAAGGGACCTCGGCGGGGAGTGCATATGCCTGAACGACCGTCTGCTCTACGCCTAGTGGGGAGAGGGGTGGTCTGCGAGGCCGTGTCTAGGAGGGCAGCCGGAACGTTCTCCTGCCAGGGATCCTCCCCCTCCGTCTGCGGGACCGCGTCTACGCTGTGTCTTTTGGAGCCTGCTCTGGCCTTGCCGACGCCCCGCCATCTGAGTCCCTTCCCCAGCTCTGGCCTGCGGAGCTGACTCCACACCCGGCGCATCATCCGCCCCGCCCCGCCCGCCCCGGCCCTTGGTGGAGGCCGTGTCTATGCGGAGTGGGCCCTGCGGGTGTACCCACGTGTGGCTCTCTGCGGAGCGCCCTCGCGTGAGTCTGGTTTGCAGAGCTGGGGGCGGGGTGCTGAATGGGACGGATGCGGCGTGCGGCTTTAGCTGCGCAGTCTTCCCCGGGCTGGGGCGGGGAGGGGGCGGCGCGGGCGGGCGCAGCGGCTTCAGGGGCCTGGCCGGCTGGGGACTGGTGGCTCGGAGCGTGCACGTGTGCGCGGGAGCTATGTGTGGTGTTGGGAGGCGGCTGTGCGTGTGTCACGTGGACACAGGAGTGTGCCTGTGTATGTATGCGAGGGGGGTGCATTTCAGAATGGAGTGGTGTGTGGAGACCAGTCACGCGGACATGGGCGTGCGCCTGCCTGGGGAGGAGTGTGTTGGAGTGCCCTGGAAGATTGTGTCACAGGCTACAGGTTCCAGGACTGTGCCCTGATGGGCTGCAAGGCTGTGCATCCCGCAGGAGGATTCGGGAGTGTGGGAGAAGCACAGGGCTTGTGTCCTTGAGGATCCCAGGGAAGAGGCCCTGGCCTCCCCGACAGCCCTGCGCTTACAGATTGAGCATCTACTGTGTGTCAGACTCTGGGAGACCTACACATTTTGGGGACACTCTGCCTGCTCCTTGGTCTCCCACCCTGGTCACCACGGAAGCCAGAGTCATTTTAGACCTCATCCAAATGAGTCACTACCCTTCTCAAAATCTTCTGGTTTAGGATGCCTTCTGGTCTCTGTCCACGGAGTCCCACTCCACCCCAAACCAAGCCCAAGGTCTCGGACAGGGCTGCCTCATGCTCAGTGTGAACTCCCAGCCTCTTCTCTCCTGAAATCCTATGCAGCAGGCAAACAAAAGAGCTTCAGTGTCACCTCCTCCAGGAAGCCTTCCCAAGGTGGGCTTGGTGGCACACACCTGTAATCCCAGCACTCAGGAGGATAACAAGTTTGAGACCAGCCTGGGCAGCTTCGTGAGATCTCATCTTAAAAAAATAAAAAAATAAAAAAATAAAAAAATAAATAAAATAAAAAGGGCTAGGGCTGTAGCTCAGTGCAAAGAGCCTGAATTCAATTTTTTCAGTATTAAACAAAACAAAACAAAACAAAAAAACCCAAGCTGCCCCAGAGGCCAACGCACTGTCTGAACCTTCTCTTGAGATTTAACCCCTCTTGCCATCTGGTGCCTCTCTCCACTCCAGTTACATCAGCCTCTTTGCTGTTCCTCAAACAGAGCAAACCCAGTCCCACTCATGATGCTTGCACTGGCTGGCCCCTCTGCCTGAAATGCCCTTCCCTAACTGTCCATACTGCTTGCTTTCTTCTTTCCTTCTATTATCTGCTCAAATCCTGCACCTAAAAGGCCTTCCTGAACCACACTGAATCAGTCTCATCCCCCAGCCCATTATTCTTTTTTTTTTGTACCAGGGATCAAACTCAGGACCTTGCACTTGCAAGGCAGGCGAGGTGCCACTGAGCTAAATCCCTGGCCCTCCAGCCCATTATTCTTAATCTCTGTTACAGCTGTAGCTTTCTTCATAGTGCATATCAATTACCAGGTGTATGCTAGTTATTGGCTTTATTTGTTGCTTGCTGCTCGTATTAGAAAATAAGCTGTGTGAGAGCAGGCACTTTGTCTTTTCAGTTAACTCCTTTGTTTCCTGGCACCTTGCACTGTGCCTGGCATCTAGCAGATGGTCAATGAATAGTTGTTTCGTGAATGAATGATTTGATTTGCGTTCCAGGAGTCTGTGTCCCTGATTGTTCTCCAGCCTGTGAGTCCTCAGTCTGAGGCTAGGGTCTCCTCCTCCTCTAGATTTCAAGTCCTGGAAAGCCAGGCCTGGGAGAACTATGACCATATTTGCATGTTAGAAATTCTCTCCACTGGTGTAGAGGATGTGGTGGGGTGTGAGTGTGAGCAGGGAGACCCAAATGCTGGAAGCAATGAAAGGACACTAAAAGTCCGAATCTACACTTCTTAAGGGGTTTGAGTTGGTGAGCTCACCCAGCACCCCATGGGGAGATCAAAGAGGGCTTTTGGAGGAGGTGATATCTAAGCTGTCCTCCAGGCAGCGAAGGAGAGGGAGGTGTGTTCCTGGCAGAAGGCACAGCTTGTACAAAGGCCTGGCAGCAGAACAGTCTACAGTTTGGGAAGCTTCAAGTGGTGCAGTGGAGTGGAGAGTAGGTGTGGAGTGGAGGAGCAAGGATGGGTGAGGGGGAGAGGATCCCTCTGGATTTCTGGCTTGCATCCAGTAAGAATAGGGAGGACGCTAGTCCCACCTCTGCAATGGAGACAGAGGAGGAAGAGCAGGCTTGGGGAAAGATGCTGAGTTGAACTGGACCCCTGTTGGAGTGGAGCTGCCCAGGAATACGGAGGAGGAGGAGGAGGCTGCTAGCTAGAAAGAGTTGGACTGGAGGTGCAGACCTGGGGTGGAGGCAAGGAGGGGCAGAGGTGTAGGATGGGGCCCGGAGACTGCCAGCTTCCATGGGTGGCACAAGGGATGCACTGACAGTAGCCGGGTCAAGGCAGGCACAGCACCCACCTCAGTGCTTGGGGGCTCCCCAGGAGAGGGCGTGCTCATAGCAAGCATCCTCGAGCATGACTTGGCACCAGACTCCTGGGCCTCCCTTGAGGGGACTGAGTCATCCCAGCGTTGGTGGGAGCTTTGGGAGGCACCGCTGCCAGGGCCACCCAGATGCTTGTTGGGAGTATAAACAGGGGTGCAGAGAGACAGGCGTCCCATGGATGTCAGGACCCATCTTCTGTGCTTTGCTCGGGTGGCCAACTCCTCTCCTCACCTTGAAGCTTTCCCTTCTGGCTGGTCCTCTGCCTGGACAGTAGCGGGTCCCCTGCCTCAGCCTGGCACTGGAATTCATCCTTCCAGAACTTAGAATGAGGCCTGATTGATGCTTGAAATCATCTGAGGCAGAGCTGCTCAAACCAACTGGATCTTCCTGCTGTCTTGCTTTAAATCTCTGCTTTGGAGGGACCCAGTTAGATGGGGCATGTCCTGAGGAGGAGGCCAGACCAAGCAGGCAGCTGAAGGCAGGAGCTTGCACACTTGGGAATGGGGACACTTGGAGGGGGGTGTGCAGGGCCTGGGAGGAGAAGCCCGTTGGGGGATGGGTGCATTCCTGGCCATTCCCCAGCAGATGTGTGGTTGTACTTTGCATATCTGGGCTCTCTCAGTGGCTTTTAGATGTAAATACATCCATCCCATCCCCACATCACTCGGGCATAAACTGCTTCTGTGTCCACAACCTCATCTACTTCCTTCCATGGCCCATAGTATAGGCAAGCTGGTGGCCATCTGTCTGATTCACATCTGAGGAAACTGAGGCCCCAGGAAGCTCAGTGCCTTGTGCCAGGCAGCATAGCCTAGTCTGGGAGGGCAGGGCTTGAGCTTTGCTCAGGGAGGCAGGGCCTGAGTCTGTCCATTCCTGGTCTTAGCACCTAGGAGGCTCCCCATGCCTCAGGCCTGGGTTCTAGCCTGTCATCCATCTGTGACCCCTAGTTACCTGCTGAGTCAGTTCCTATGAAGCCATCTACTGAGGCTGCAGCTAGGGAAGGGTAGGGGTCCCCTGGGTGAGCCCCTGGGAGGACACGGCTCTGCCTAGGACACAGGCCAGCCTAGCAGGCAGCCCCAGGCTGTGGGACAGGTGAGGGTGGGAAGTCAGTAGCTCCCCATCCCCGTCCTGGGGCCCACACCTCCTCAGGGGCACGCTTGTACTTGGCCACACAGAGCTGTTGATCTCCATGCTGGTATGCTCCTGGTGTGGACCCATGACACATGCAGACAGCGTACCAGTCCTCAGCCCTGCTTCAACACTTGCTGTCACACTCAGACATGGGGCCTCACACGCAAGACCTCCAGCGCCAGGCCCTGTCGCCTGGACACGCGGCAGGAACTCAGGCCTCCTGGCCACCTCCCTCTCTGCGTGCTTAGTCACCTGAATTTGATCCAGGAGGGAGGGAGGGATGGATGGAGGGCCTGACGTCAGCCTTCACAGCCGCCTCCCGCCTCCTGCCTCCCGCTGCCGCCTCCACATCCATCTGGGCCCCAGTTTGTCCCAGGCAATCACAACAACTCACGTCTACGGAGCTTCCTTCCTGGCAAGCCCTGTTCTGAGTCCCTCCTTTGCCCCCCCCCCCCCCCCCCGCTCAGGGAGACCCACTATTAGTCCCATTTTCCAGACGAGAAAACCCAAGGTGCAGTTGCCTGCCCACTGGCTTACAGCCAGGGAAGGGGGCAGCCTGGCAGCCTGGCTTCAGAGCCTGGGTACAAACCAGGTAATGGGCCCCAGGCTTGAACTGAAATGCTTCTGCACCCACTTGCTGTGTGGTACCCGGCCCATCCCTGTCCTTTGCTGAGCCTCCCTCTCCCCATCCGAGAAAAGGGGAAAAGGGAGCTAAAGGAGGGGTGGCTTGTTGTGGGGGTAGCAATGGCAGGGAAATCATATGCAAATTTTATGGGCCAGGGTAGCCCATGGCTTCTGCCTGTGGTGGCTCTCAGTCCCTTGGTCCCTTCCTGGGACCACAGGGCGGGAGCTCCTGACTCTGTGCTCCATCCCTCAGGCTTGTTGGGGTTCCCGTGCTGAGGCTGCTTTCCTGTCTGTGTAATGGGAATGGGCCTGTAATGATCACTATGGCAACCACTCATTTATTCAACAAATATTTATCGAGCACTGATTACATGCCTGGCACTGATAAAGACAGCCAGGATCTTATGGAGACAAGACAGACGGAGCCCTGATCTCGTGGAGTTTATGTCCTGGTGGAGAGGCCAGGCCTGAGGAGTGCAGGGGGGCAGTACAGTGATCACCCACTGGGAGGAGCCTGGCCTTGAAGCTCTTCTCAGCCTTGGCCTCCTCTTTCCTACAAGCAGTGTGGTTTCCACAGGCTCCCTCCAGCTCCAGCTCCACGCACTGCTCCCCTCCCCTCCTCCAGGGAGGCCTCCTTGATACTCCAGCCTTACCCAGCCTCCCCTCCCTCCAGGTTGCTCCAGCCTTGTTACCCCTATCAATCCTCTAGGTGCGGCCTCCGTGACTTTTCTGGTTGCCAGTCTGTATCTTCTTCCCTCTTCCTTTCTGCACGTCAACATCGGTTTTACTACTTGCAAGTTGCCATGTCCTCACCCAAACCTGCCTGCAAGCCCTGGTGTGGGCACAGCATCCACAGTACAGATGGGGAGACTGGGGATCAGAGTGGGGAAGGGGCCGGCTGTGGGCCCTGCAGTAGGTTGGCAGGCAGGACTGGAACCCAGCCCCAGATCCTCCTTATCAGTGGGCCCCAGCCAGCCCCACCTCCTGGACATCTGTCACAGCAAGGGAATGGGGTGGGGTGGGGGGGATCTAGGATGAAACAGGCACGACACCCGTGAGACCTGTGGTCTCCAAGTCCCTGTGTGGGGACACAGGAAATTACCAACAGTCCAGAAGGGTAGAAGGTCAGGAGTCTACTTCCATTTCCTGAGAAGATGTGGGGTCCAGCCCAGGAAGCAGGGGACATTGGGCTGGGGTGGGGTCAGCTTGCATCCTGGGGCAGAGACAGGTCCCGGTGAGAGTCAGCTCAGAGTGGATCAGGGTGTGACCCTGGGTCACAGCCAGAAGTGAGGGGTGGGGCTCAAGCTGGGGCTCTGCTTGGCCTGAGACTTGGTTTGGGGTCACATGTGGGGTTTTGTCCCTTGTAGGAAGCATCCAGGGGGGAGATTCTCAACTCCCTGGGGCTATTGACGGATGGTCCAGGGTGAGTGGGAGGTCAGATCAGAGGAACACTGCAGCCTATGAGTAGATGTGACATATTTTGGCCTCTTGAGCACACTGAAATGAAAACCCAGGAGAAATAAGGAATGACCTTTTAGTGACGGCCACCAAACAGATAGCCTCCTCCCCTAATGGTTGCTGTCCTGGGCTGGAGGCTCTGCTGGGACAGCGAAAGGGGAACCAGCCTTGCTCGGTGGTCCTGGAGACGGTGAGAGGAGGTGAGAGAGGCTGGAGCCCCAGGGACATCTTCCCGGACGTAAGAGAGGAATGGGGGTGGACGAGGTGGCCAGGCCTGCAGCCCCAGTGGCCTCTGGGTTACCAACAGCCAGTCCAGCTTCCAAAAGGCAGCACGGGATGCTCTGCCATCAGAGCTGGGACTGGGAGTCACTGGGCCTGTGTCCCACGGGCAAGGCTGAGCCGAGCCTGGACTTCTCCATCTGTCTCCATGCTGCTGGGCCTGTAGTCTTCTGCAATGCCTGTCTGTCCTGATTTCAGAACATCAGAGTCACTGTTTCCCTGTGAAGTCAGTGTGGCAGAGTGACTTTACCTGTTTTGCAGGTGGGGATGCTGAGGGCTGGAGGGCTGGCATGCAGCAGAGCCAGATGAGGTGCTGGAAGTCGCTCAATGGGGGCAGACCTGAGTTTGGGTGCTGGCAAGCTAGGAAGAAGGAATAGCGGGCACAGGAATGGAGGTGGGGCTTATGGGACTGTGGCCAGCCACGGTGGGAGAAGGGCCTCGGTCCCACCCCCTTCCTCCTGGCCAGGGTGACGTCCAGGAGTAAAGCCTTCTCTATTCTTTCTCAGGTGCCCGGCAAGGCTACGCAGAGGACCCCCCTGTCTGGGCCGATGGAGGGGGGCCCGGCCATCTGCTGCCAGGATCCACGAGCAGAGCTGGTAGAACGGGTGGCAGCCATTGACGTGGCCCATTTGGAAGAGGCAGACGCAGACCCTGAGCCTGCCAGGAATGGTGTGGACCCTCCGCCACGGGCCAGGGCTGCCTCTGTGATCCCTGGCAGTGCGTTAAGACCCCCACCAGTGCGGCCCAGCCTCTCAGCTAGGAAGTTCTCCCTGCAGGAGCGGCCAACAGGAAGCTGTCTGGGGGCCCAGGCTGGGCCTTATGCCACGGGGCCCGCCAGCCACATCTCCCCCCGGGCCTGGCGGAGGCCCACCATTGAGTCGCACCGTGTGGCCATCTCAGATGCAGAGGTTGGTGGGGCATAGTTAGGGGTTGCTCATGAGCCCTCTAATAGGCCTCCAGGAAGGCCTATGTCTGCCCCCATCTGTGCCACGTAGTTATTTATCCTTGGCTTACATACCCTCGGAGCTGGGGAGCTCACTACCTAACACTATCACCTCTTCCCAGGTAGTTCCAGGAAGTTCCCAGGTAGGCAGGAAGTTCCAGGTGAGCCAAAGGTTGCCTCCTGTGATTCCTACCATCACACCCAGCCCAGCCCAGGCCTCAGAAATAGGTCCCTCCCTTGTCCCCTAAAATGTCCTCTTAGAGATTCAAAGATAAATGATGTATACCCTACCCCCGAAGCTTCCCAGCCTGAAGCCTCCCTCGTCCCACCTCTAGTCCTGTGTCTGAGTCTGCTCTGATTCAGAAAGTGCTCGCGAGCCTTCAGCCTCTGAGCTTCTGCTGCCCTGACCTTGCCACTCAGATCTGATCTTTTGTTTTAAATCATTTCTTTGAGATTTATTCATTTTTCCCTGACTGTCCTCCATGTATGCACAAAATATATATGTTAATGAACTTCTGTTTCAGATCTGATCTTGAACTTGGGTACTGAAAGGTCTACAGGTGTCAAAGGCTGAGCTCTTTGTGCTTGAACTAGAGCCCAGTCTTCTCTTCCAAGCCTTCCTTATCTTTTTTGCTCTGGCAATCCAGCCCACCTTGTTCCTCTGCTGCTGGAAATACTTGCTCTTGGGGGCAGTACAATACATTGGGGTCTCCTAGATCCCACAATCATAGCAGGAATTAGTGTATTTTTCCTTTACCACTTAGGGAGCAAAGCATAGCCAGGACTTCACCATTCATGTTTTCACACAAGGCCTCTTGGCAGTTAAGGTAGCAGTAGCACCACCAAGCTTTCCTATCTAAACCTGAAGGAGGGACCTAGGAGTTTGGGGCCAGGCTCAGACCCTGAATAAGCTCCTGGGATCAGTGTCATCTCTGGATCAAGCTGTACCTGATGCGTCTTCTTTCCCCTAGGACTGTGTGCAGCTGAACCAATACAAGCTGCAGAGTGAGATTGGCAAGGTAGGACTGGGGCAGGACAAGAGCAGTGGGTGCTCAAGAGTTCTCCTCTTGGCATTTTTTCTCTCCGAGGGTGGGAATGGCAAGGCAGAGGCAGGAACACCTTAGCATAAATGTGAGGAAAGTTTTGTCCTCTGTAGGAAGCACCCAGGGGGAGGTTGGAAGATGACTCTTGATTCCAGACTCCCTAGGGTTCATTTTGTTTTGTTTTGAGACAGGGTCTCACTATGTAGTTCAGGCCAGCTTTGAGCGGATTATGTATCCCAGGCTAGCCTCGAACTTGCAGTGATCCTCCCGCCTCAGCCTCCTGAGTGCTGAGTGCTGAAATTACAGGTATTCGCCTCCACACCTGGCTTCCCTACAGTTCTTATTGGATGGCCAGGAGGGACAGAGGAAGGCATGGGGGCTGTGCTCATCCTGGCAGGGGCAGTTCCCAGGACATAGGAGACCCTTGCATGTCTGTAGGAAATGTGTGCCATGAGCCAGCTGGGGGTAGGGTTGGGGGTGGGATGCAAGGGCAAGGACAGAGCTGTCTCAAGCTGGTCCTGGGGGAGTGTGTCCTGTCCAGGTGGGGCTGACCAGAGCTTATCTGCAGGGTGCCTATGGTGTGGTGAGACTGGCCTACAACGAGAGTGAAGACAGACACTATGTGAGTCTGGGAGAGGAGGGAGGTCTTGGCAGGCTGGGCCCTAGACGCCTGGGGAGCAAGGCAGAAGTGCTGGGGAGCCAGAGGACAGGGTGCTTAAAGGAGTGAGCAACCTGTCTCTAGGGATATGTAAAGGGAAAGAGCTTCTTGAACCTAGGATATGCAAGCAGAGGCTAGCTTCCTCTCAGGGGAAGGCAGCCACCTCCTAGCTCAGCCTAACACGTACCTGGGCTGCACCTTCAGTGCCAATGGAAGATGGCCAGTGTGCCTTTCTGGAACTCAGTCCACATGTAACCAGCGTGTTCTAGCCCCCAGTGGCTGCACACAAGTGACATTTCTCTCCCTGTCTCCTTAGGCAATGAAAGTTCTTTCCAAAAAGAAGTTACTGAAGCAGTATGGTTTTCCACGTATGTACTTGTCTGTCCTGTTGCTGGGAGCTCATTGCCTAGGGACAGAGGTCCCTGGGTACTTTTGGTTAGCACTGGGCTAGAGGGGAGTCAGGGTGAGCCAAGGCCTGGAATGGAATGTGCTTGGTGGCTTGGATGGGATCATGGTCTTGCAGCAGTTGTGCTTGAGGCTGGCTGCAAGGCCACGAGGAGGCCAGCGGTGGAACAGGGTCTTGAATCTTCTTCCTGGCCCCAGGTCGCCCTCCCCCGAGAGGATCGAAGGCTGCCCAAGGAGGGCCAGCCAAGCAGCTGTTGCCCCTGGAGCGAGTATACCAGGAGATTGCCATCCTGAAGAAGCTGGACCATGTGAACGTGGTCAAACTGATTGAGGTAGGGATAGGGTGGTGAGCAGCTGGCACCCGCGTACTCTGCAGCTGCACAGACCCAGGGTCCTGTGGCTGCGGCCCCAGAGGGCAGGCTGGACTTGGAATAGGCATGGGGGTCAGTTCTGCTTAGACAGTGGGGAGAAGGGCCGGGTGGACCAGGACTGGGTCAGCGATTGCTGAGGTCCTATGTGTCCAGCACCTGCTCCATGTCAGGTGGCTACTGAGCATACTGGGGTCCAGGGGCTGGCAAGGACAAGGAGGCCTGGGCCCCTCACTCTGTGCCTTCTCAAGTCTCAACTCACATCTGCTCGCTCTGACCAGGTCCTAGACGACCCTGCTGAGGACAATCTGTATTTGGGTGAGTGACCCAGCTCATTCCACAGCAGCTCACATAGGGGGTCCAAGGGCTCCTTGGGGATGTGCATGAACTTCAGGCACTGACCTCTTGGGAGCAGAGAGGGAAGCCCTGGGTTTCCTTGACTGGCCCTACCGAACTAGGCCCAGAAGAATCAGTAATAGTCAACAAATATTCCTAGGCCACCCACTCCCTGCTGCCCACTGATTGGCAAGACAGTTGGGCTCTGCACTCAGGTGAATGTAGGAAACAGGCTTTGTGGGTTCTTAGACCCAGTCTGGTAGCCCTGTGCCTCAGTTTCCTCATCTGTTAAATGGGATAATAGGACCAGGGCTGTAGCTCAGTGGTAAAGCATTTTCCCAGCTTGTGCCCTGGGTTCCATTTCCTGCACCACAAGATAGATAGAGTATAAAATGGGATAACAACGGCATTTACCTCATAGGGTTGATACCAGGAGGAAATGAACTACTGTGTGCAGAACAGATAGTTTAGGATTGGGCACAGAAGAGGGGAAAGGGTCAGAAGGAGAACCAGCTTAGGGATTAGAGGTCAAGGCTTTAGTCTCCACTTTGTACCCTGCTTGCCTGTCTGTGGTGACCTTTAGGAAAACTGCCTGCATGCCTGCCCCCTCCTGTTCCCTCAGAGCAGGGAGCTAGCATCGGGTGCTTTGGCAGCCTTGTATACACCTTACCCTCTTCTTTTTTTTTTCCATTTCTTTCAGTGTTTGACCTCCTGAGAAAGGGGTGAGTTCCTCGTCCCCATCAGGCAGGTCAATTCTAATCCATCTCCCATTCCCTCCCTGTGTTCCCCAGCTCAAGGGTCAGCTACTGTAGGAGGAATCAGAGATCTAGGCCCTACCTCAGAGGCTCTAGTCTTGGGGGTGGAGATCGAGAGCCCCATCCTTCCAAGGCTGGTGGGGGTTACTGAGGCTGGAGGACTCACGGAGGCCTGGTGGGGGCGCTTTGAGGCAGGCCTTGAAAAATGGGAAGATTTGGATGGAAGAGACGAGGAAGGTAGGAATGTTCTTTGTGCAAAAGTGTAAGGCAGGACTCTATTTCTTTGGGGCGGGGGGTAGGGGAGTTGAGACAGGATTTGACTATGTAGTTCAGGCTGACCTTGAACTCACTATATAACTGGGGCTGGGCTTGAACTCATAGCGATACTCCTGGCTCAGCCTCCTTCTCGAGGTGCTGAGATTACAGGCGTGCGCCACCACTCGTAGGACTCCATTCTTACCCGTATTCAAATCATAAAGGGTTCTTAAGATACATCATGTACAGGTACATGCACCCAATGATAAATGCAAACGTATTGCATACCTAAAATGTACCAATAAAAGAATTTAAGCAAAAAAATAAAACCAACAAAAAAACCAAATCATAAAGGATTCTTTCAACTTTACAACAAGCTTGTGAACCAAGTGAGTGGGACTCTATCCGTGCCTATTTGTGAGAGGGAAAGCCAAGGATTAGAGGGTAAATGGCCTGCCCAAGGTCACACAGTAAGTCATTGATGGAGCATACAATTCTAACCACTGATGGAGCCTAGGGTTCTAACATACCTGCTCTATTGAGTTTTCAGTGTATTTGTAGAGCAGCCAACACAGAGTCATGAGCATGGGACTGGATCACAGGGACCCTCTCTGCCAAAGGCTTGAATACAGGCTGTGGCTGTCTGTTTGGGGCCCTTCCTAAAGACAAATTTGGGGAGGAAGTACTATCCCTTTAAGACTCAGGGGCTTTCAAATGTTTTTACCTCCATTCAAAACAAGAAATATCTTTATAGTGCTATCTATGTCTTTAACTGAAACCAAAGTTTTAAGGAATAGTGTTTACATGTAATACATTGTACTTCATTAGGAAAAACAAAAAGCAATTTCCATTCACTAAATTGATTTTATGACCCTTTGTTGGATCTAGACCCACAGTTTGAAAAGCGCTGCAATAAGTGGCATCTTTGTAATTATTTGATTGTAGATAATGCAGTACTTAGAAGAAATACAAGCCAACTGAAGTTAAGATAAAGCTGATTTGGAATTACGATTGAAAATGTGTATTAGTGTCTACGAGTGAGAAGCAGCTAATGCCTAGGGTTCTCGGGACCTCTGAGAGCCCATGGCTCTCTGCAAGTCCCAGGGCCTGCGTGGCCAGCCCCTCTGTGTCCCCCTTCCCCTGCAGCCCTTTACTCCTCCCGATTTTCATCTCCTTCAGGCTGAACACCCCTCCCCCTCCTTCCCATAGGCCGGTCATGGAAGTGCCCTGCGACAAGCCCTTTCCTGAGGAGCAAGCTCGCCTCTACCTGCGGGACGTCATCCTGGGCCTCGAGTACTGTGAGTGAGCTGCTACCTGTCCCGTGGGACTGAGGCTAGGGGATTAGGAACCTGCCCAGCCGGTCAGCCCCGAGCCGTTTCTGTCAATCAACACTGCTTTACCAATCAGCTTTAGTGGAGGCGGGGCATGAATCTATGGGCGTGTCCTCAGCCCAGTTCACCGGGCATGCGCCAGGTCCACCGCTGTGGCCAGGTCCTCCGCTGTGCGCTTTGAGTGTTCTATTGCTGTCTTTGCTGTTTTCTACAAGGCCTCAAGAGATGTCTAGCAGCTTGGGGAGGAGCTGGGGCCCGTGGGTGGTGGCAGGGTGTGTTCAGATGTGAGGGCCCCTAAGGTGAGAGCTCAGGAGGGAGGATGTTAGCTCAGCCTCTGTCTGGAATTCATTTACTCATTGGATCATTCATTTCATTTATCATGGTACCTACTAAGTGCTGGCTGGAGACAGAGATGTCAGAGCCCCAGGCCTGAACCCAAGAATCGCACAGACCTGGGGTGGGGGGCAGGATCTCAAGCCGGCAGATGATGTACCTTAGGGTGGTACCTGCCAAGTCTGGGAAAGCACAGGGTCCTGGAAGACCAGTGTTCTGAAGGGTGAGTAGGAGTTCATTGGCCAGGTTTTGGGGAGATGGGGAGAGGAGGGAGTGTTCCAGGCAGAGGAAGAAAGGGGAGGGGGTGTATTGTTTGAGGATGGGAAGTTCAATCTGGATGAAGCATGGTGAGGGAGGTGGAGGAGGTGGCTAGTGGATGACGATGCTGAAATTTGGGCAGGGAGTTCCTCCAGAGAGGACCTCACCCTGTTACTGTTGTGCAGCCCTGAGGGCTCTGAGTGGGCAGGGGTGGGATGAGATTTGTGTCTTAGAAAGCTCTGTCTGGCAGCTGTGTGGTGGTTAGATCCAAGGGTGAGAGATGGCCAGCTGTCCAGGGACGAAGCTGTTTCTACAGCCACAGTGACAGGTGGCAGGGCTGGGATTAGGGCAGTGGCAGTGGGGAGGGATGTGGAGGAGGCGGCCACCACGGGCTGACTGTTTAGGGAGAGCAGGGGCCCCCGGACACTTAGGGCTCTGGCCTGGGTTAGGGACCAGGGGTGCTGTCCATCTCTCTAAAATTTTAAGCTGGCTTGTTAGGAATATATTCTCCGTGTGTGGGGAGGGGGGAGCTAGCTGAGTTGTGACCTGAAGTGACATGAACAGGGCTGCCTTTATCCTTCTTAAGCCTCTCCAATACTGTCAGATTAGTATTCTCTTTGACCATATGGGAAAACAGAGTCATAGAGGGGAAGGCTTTGCAGAGAATCCCTAGCAAGGTTGTAAAGGGTTAGGATGGGAAGGGGGCATTTCACTGGAAGTATTGTCAGCAGCAGGCACAATCCTAAACAAGCTTGGCTCTACCCTCTTCCTATCCTGGGGTCTTCTCCACACCACAGGGCCTGTTGTCTGCCCTCCTCTATCTCCCCCCAAGCACACTGATCTCATATTCTTGACTACAGCTTCGTCAGGACCCAGCTGACCACAGTGAAGCCTCCTGGAGGGGGACGTTAACACCAGGGGCTGGACAGGTTGATGACCAGCGGTACTGGGGCCCTGAAGACAAGTCTTGTGATTCTGGCTCCTAAGAAGGGAAAGTTGGGGCTGCCTGAGAGTGCTTTGTAGTCCGAGAGGGCCCAGTTCTCAATTCCTAAGCCCAATTCCCAAGCCCAATTCTCAGTCGACGGGGCAGGTGCAGCAATGTGGGTGATGAGACACAGTGGGGTTGAAAATCTGCTTTGAACTTGGGGCCAGCTAATGTGAGGTCTGAGTGGAGAAGGAGTTGAGGAATGGTCCCAAGGTTTGGCAACTGGTAATATGACTTTAACAATATAGAAAAGACTAGAGGAGAAACCAGCGATTTCTGTTTTGTTTGCTTTTGTTGGTTGTAGAGATTGCAGGTAGAGAAATAAAACATGTTGTGATACACTGAATATGTATATTGATTTGTCTGTCCATCCATCTTGATGTCTGTTGGCCATCCAAATGGTGAAAAAGCCCGGGGCAAGGCTGGGGTTTGAGAAAAGAATTTGAGGGGCCGGGTGTGCAGCCTAGTTGTAGAGTACTTGCCTGTCATACATGAGCCCCTAGGTTTGATCCCAAGCACTGCAAAGAATTTGAGACTACTTTCCATGGTCAAACATGCAGCTCCCTAAGCTTCTGTGCTCGATGGGACTGTGTCAGATTCCTTGTGTGCACCTGGCACATAGAAGGCAATTAGTAAAGCGTGCTGCTTTTGTGGTTATTGGTGTATGGCACTCACTTCCTCTGACCTGCCTTCCTCTCCTCTGTTCCTTTCCCCTCTCTTTCCTTTCTTTCTATTTTCCCCTGTCTGGTATCCTGGGGTCTGTGGGTCCAGGAGGAGGGATTTGCTGAGGAGGGAGTCCACAGGTGGATGGCTGTGGGGTAGGTCAGTGACTTTTCTCAACTGGGACATCTCTGGTCATCTCAGTTTGAACCACTTATCCTGTCCTGGGAGTGCTGGACCCAGGAGGCAGACCAGGCTCTCAGCCTATTAGGCCATTTCTGATTCTAGATGCATCCTACCAGAGATGGCTCCTCACCCCAGCCATGTTCACCCTGCTGACTCCCTCCCTGAAACCCCATCATCCTGGATCCCTTGGGCTGAGACAATGCATCTATAGGATACCACTGTTCCCCCATCAAATCCTTAGTCTTAGGAGCAGGCATATTTTTGACCAGGCTGGGTAGGAAATGGAACTGGGAAAAGGTTTGGATGGGCTTTGGGCTGCTGACGGCACTCATGTGGAAGGGGAAGAGATGGCCTAGGGAGAATCCTCTCCCTCAGTTTCCTCTGACTTACACTCTCAGCAGCAGGTGCCTTGTTTGTCATGGAGAGAGCACTGGACTTGGAATCCCAAGACACCCAAGATTCTATCCTGGCTCGGCTGCTAACAGCCTAGACTGAGCCTCAATGTCTTCATCATGTTGGTCACATAGTCCTGGTGTCCTCTTCCAAGGCCCTCGTGAGACAAGAGTGTGCATGGACTGGGATGTGCTGGCAGGCTTCCCTGGCCCGGTGGGGGCAGGCAAGGGGTTCTGGGCAGCGGTCCCCAGGCCGGTGCTCCAGCTGCCTCTCTCTGCAGTGCATTGCCAGAAGATCATCCACAGGGACATCAAGCCATCCAACCTGCTCCTGGGGGATGATGGGCACGTGAAGATCGCCGACTTCGGCGTCAGCAACCAGTTTGAGGGAAACGACGCTCAGCTGTCCAGCACAGCGGGGACACCAGCATTCATGGCCCCTGAGGCCATTTCTGATTCTGGCCAGAGCTTCAGTGGGAAGGTGACTCCCAGGGCTTGGGCAGGTGCGGGCAGAACATCTTGCAGCAGGGACCATTTTCAAGCTGATGTATTTTCAAGTGCATGTAGGGAGTGATGTCCAGGAGCCTGTTACGCTGCTTAACCTTGGACTCTTCTCATTTTCCAGGAAAATGCTCACAAACCTCCTCTGCAGATATTTACTGACACTTGCCTTGTGTCAGGTTCTGGGCTGGGCTATGGAACAAGCAGAGCCAAAAGAGTCCTCCTCACCCCTCTTCCTGGTGGAAAGAGGAGGAGAGCTCATGGTCAGGGGAGGTGAAGGCTCCTGCTGATCTTGGAGGTGGCAGGGTCTGAACAAAGCCTTGAAGAATGGGGAGGATTTGAGCCAGAGGTGGAACCCAGAGGATGTATAGGAGGACAGAGGGGCATGGTGCTTAGAGGGCTGGAAGTCTGGGCTTTCTTTAGTGACAGAGGCAGTAGGAAAAGCTTTCTGAGTAAGGGTTACCATGGCCATTATATCCCCTGGGCACATGCCTGCTCTCACTGTCACTGAGGGCAGTGCCAGGAGGCATTTGGATATGGGTGGGGCCCTAGCCCTCAGAGGGCAGGGAACTTTTTGAATTTTTGTTTATTTATTTATTTTTAATTTTTTAATTCTTTTGGTACTGGAGATCAAACTCAGGACCTTGCGCTTCTGAGGCAGGCACGGTGCCACTGAGCTAAATCTCTGGCCCTTAAAACTTTTTATCTGGAGTCAGGGATATAGCTCAGTGGAAGAGCATTGTCTATTGTGTGTGAAAACCCGAGTTTGATCCCTAGAACTGCAAAACAACAGAAAACCAAAAATAACTTTTTTACTTTGATGTAATTCTAAGTTTACAGAAAAGCTGTAAAAATAGTACAAAGAAATACTATATAACTTTTTATCCAGATTCACCAATTATAGATATTTGTCCCATTTGTGTGTTTAGATATGTGTATGTGTGTGTGTGTGTTCATGTCACATTCTTCTGAGCCATTGGAGAGTGAAGTTGGACATTATGCTCCTTTATCACTACATACTTTAGTGGATATTTCCTAAGAACAAGGAGATTCTCTTATGTAACCTCAGTACAATGATCCAAATTGGGAGAGCTAGCATTGGTAAGATTGTTATATAATTTATAAATATATGTTTAAATTGTTATAGTTGATATTTAAATTTTGTCCATTTTCTCAATATTGTCCTTTGTAACTTTTTCTCATCCTGGATGCAATCCAGGGCCACTGGCCACATTTACCAGTCATGTCTCTTTGGTGTCCTCTGATTTGGAAGAGTTCTCCACCTTTTCTTTGTCATTTCTGACCTTGACATTTTTGAAGAGAACAAGGCTGTTATTTGTAGAATGCGTCAGTTTGCATTTGTGTTCCCTGATTGGATTTCAGTGATGCGTCTGTGGCAGGAGTGTGTAGGCGGAGACCTGAGGGGCGCTCACATTAGAGAGGAAGTGGATACTGGAAGGAGAGGGGGGACGGCAGGGGGTACAGGAAGAGAGAGCTCAGCCGAGAATCCAGGGCAGGGGAAGCCTGATTAGCACACGGGAGGAGTTGGCATGTGGCACTCACTCCCTGCTTGTCCTGTACCAGGGTGGGAGAGTGGTGTGGCCAGGGCCTTGCTGGGGGAAGGAGATGGGTGTCAGGAAGAAGGTGGGTCGTGGCTTCTCCAGGGGATGAGTAGTAGAAGGGGCTACCCCTTGAAGGCAGAGCTGGTTTGGTGAGTGTGAGTTCAATACATGTTGTCATTTCTGGGGTGCATCTTGAGGCAAGTGTGACCCGGTGGATGAAGGAGGCTTTCCACCTGTTGAGTTGGACTGTCTGGCTTTGGCTTGTCCCGAGGAGACTTGAGACCCCTGGAGGGCAGTGGCTGTGTTGTGGTCACTGGGTCATCCCAGTGCTTAGCAAAGGACCCAGCATGGAGCAAGCACTGTGGAGCGTTTGTGGAGTGAATACATGACTGGGGAAGGAGGAGCTCTGTAGGCCCTCTCTCATCGCCCCCTTGAGCTGGGTATGCAGTGGGTGGTGTTGCTTCCTGGGGGCCTGATGGGAACATGTTACTTTCTAGGCCTTGGACGTGTGGGCCACTGGAGTCACGCTGTACTGTTTTGTCTACGGGAAGGTGAGTGCCGGGGTGAGGTGGGGGTGGTGCAGAGCTGGGGCGAGCCCAGACGGCTGGCACCATAGGCTGGGCACAGTGAGCTGGGCATGGGAGATTGATGCAGGCCCTTCGTTTGTGTCTTTAAATAACGTGACTTTTGAAAGAGGCCACCTGGTTAGAGCAGGCTGAAGGAGAAGAGGTTTTCCTCCATTTTTCTCTTATGTCCTTGGAAGGGACTGACATGAAGGAACCCAGGACAGCAGGCATTTAAGCGGAGGTGTCGATGGTACCTCCTCTCTAGTGAGACTGCTCCCTGTCCTTCTGTCCCTTGACGTCATTCATTCACCCACATGTTCACTCGGTCATTTATGAGTTCAACAAATTGTCCTTCCTTCCTGCTTTGGGTCAGACTGGGCCTTGGGGACATCTAGCACTGACATGGCTGAGATGCTGCCCACAGAGGCTTCTGCACTAGTGACCACTGAGGAGCAGGAGGCATCTCGGTGACCACATTGCCTCACGCCAGGCCCTGGGAGTGGAGGCTTTGGTACAGGTGGCTCTGATGGGTGGTACCAGCGGGGTACCAGTATCCTCATAGTTCCCTCAGCCACTCTGGGGGGCACCATGCCCCCTGCTCCTGGATCAGGACCCCGAACCTGCATCCTTTGTCCGTCTCTCCCCTACAGTGCCCGTTCATCGATGATTACATCCTGGCCCTGCACAGGAAGATCAAGAATGAGGCTGTGGTGTTTCCCGAGGAGTGAGTTGTCCACCCAGGGACCAAGGGGGCTCCTGCCCACTCCCGGGGAGGGGTGTCAGAGTTTGGCAGAGCTTCTACCCTTTGAAGACCCTACTCTAGTCTGCAGATCTGGAGGTGGGGGTGCTGTTCTGTAGGAGAGGTGCTGAGCAGGTGGAGGGAAGGATCCGTGAAGCTGAGGGTCTCCAGGACGTGAAGGTTGGATCTTGTACACATGGATGGGACCACTGAGGCAGAGATGATCCCATTGACACCACCCCTTCATTGCAGGCCAGCATGGGGTTGGCAGCACCAAGCCCATAGAGCCCCTAGGCCCAAGGGAGACTTCTGCTTTCTCCATGTTGGAAGGGGGGCTTTGAGATGCCAGTGTGCCTCCCATTTCATGGATGGCAAAGTGGAGGATCTGGAGGACAGTTGCTAGTGGGGCTGGGATTTGGAGCCACTGTCTTCTCTCTGAGGCTCCCATTGTGGCTGAAGTCTGAGCTCAGGGCGACTGGGAGGCCTCTGTGATCATCTGTGGTTTTTCCGATTGTGGTCTTGGCTGCTGTGGCTCTTCATTTTTCAGGGCCCTCCTACCATCTGCTCAAGTGGCTGGGCAAGGACAGAAACTGAAATAGGGGCTGTCCTCCATGACTCTTGCCGTTTTATTTTCTTTTTGGTGATACTGGGATTGAACCCAGAATCTTTGACTGGACTACATTTCTAGCTCTTTTTATTTTGAGGCAAGGTCTTGTTAAATTGGGCCGGGGATTTAGCTCAGTGGTTCTGCTGCCTGCCTTGCAAACACAAGGTCCTGAGTTTGATCCCTGGTACCAAAAACAAAACAAAACAAAAAACATGAAGTTGCCCAGGCTAGGCTTAAACTTGCCATCCTTCTGCATCAGCCTCCCAGAGTTCTGGGATTACAGGCAGGTGCCGCCACTCTCATGAGTCCTGCTGTTTGGCACCTGCTTCCTGTCTGATCCTTAAGCCCTGTGGAGTTCATCTTTTATCTTTCTTCACTTGATCTTAGCCAAAAGGCCGAGAAGTGATCTCTTTTACCTTATATCCATGCCTCCTGCCTCAGACAGGTCTAGGCCTCCCCAGGCTTGTCCAGCCTTCTCCTCTCTGGCCTCCCTCCTGCCCAGACAATACAATCAGGCCAGAGTGACCCTGATAAAGCGCAATAGATCTGACCCTGCTTGAAGTTTATCTTAGGCTTTCCAAAGCTTGCAGGACAGAAACTGTGGGCATGGCATTCAAGGGCCTCTGGCTTCTGCCACCTGCTCATCTGCCATTTCACTCTTGTCTCCCTGAGCACTAGCCTATGGCATTTGGTCCATTTCCTCTTTTTCCTTTAATTTTTTGGGCTCCTTGCCTTCTTCCTGCTGTCCTCTACCCCAGGATACCCTCCTCTCTTGCCCAGGAGTTTTCAAAGAGATTAAGCATCTAAGACAGCAGAAGGAACCAACTCAACATTCCCAAGAGTGGGTGGGCTCCTCCTCCCCAGCTTTGGACGGATGAGTGCCCTAAGAATGTTGGTAGCCAACAAGGCTGGAGTTTAAGCAAGGATGGTCCCAGTTGCTGTGGAGCTGAGAGTGCTGTCGCTCCCCTGAGTCTCCTATCCCTGTCCCACACTCTTCTGAGTGGCAAGGTTCCAACCGTCCAACCTTCCTGGGCCTCAGTTTCCTCCTCTGTCAAATGAGAGAGGCTCTTTCTTGGCCACCTGCCAGGTAGAAGAAAGGATAAGATAGTGAGTAGGGGCTGGGGATTTAGCTCAGTGGTTTCGCCGCCTGCTGCGCAAGCGTCAAGGACCTGAGTTCAATCCCCGGTACCAAAAAAAAAAAAAAAAAAAGGTAGTGAGTGGGAGTGAAAGCTACAAAGTGGCTCTTCTCATGTTATTGTCACTATCCTGCCACTCAGGGCATGTCCAGCCCCTATGGAACTTCTTTGTGCCCTGAGGAAGACTATTTTACTTCTACTCAGGAAGGGAGATCCACATACTTGTTGTGAAACTCTCTCCCCTGGCCTGGTCCCTTGGGGTCCTCTTGCTCTTCCCATCTGAGGAATGAGGGTTGGGTGTGTCTCTGGTCTGGGCGTGGTGGGGAGAGGTGGGCTAGAGGGGCCCTCAGCATCCGTCTCACCCTCAACTCTCTCCTTCTCGTCTTCAGGCCAGAGGTCAGTGAGGAGCTCAAGGACCTAATCCTGAAGATGCTGGACAAGGATCCCGAGACAAGAATTGGGGTGTCAGACATCAAGGTGGGGGAACAAGAGGTTTTGGGCTGGGCTGATCCAGGGCAGAGAAAACAGGCCTCAGCTTCCCTTTCTGGAGAGATCTATGCCAGGACACCTGTGTGTTGGGTTTCGGTTTCGGGTTTGTGGGCCTTTTGGATCCCTTCAGGGTCTTCCTGGTGAGATGCCTGGAGTCTTTTGCTGATTGGGCCCTGAGCCCTCCCTGCCTTTCGGTGTTCACAGTTGCACCCTTGGGTGACCAGGAATGGGGAGGAGCCCCTCCCCTCGGAGGAGGAGCACTGCAGTGTGGTGGAGGTGACTGAGGAGGAGGTGAAGAACTCGGTCAAGCTCATCCCCAGCTGGACCACGGTGGTAAGAGGGTGAGGGGCGAAAGGCTTCCTTGTCCTGGGAGGACCAGAGCAGGGCGTGTCCACTGCTTGAACCTTGCTTTGTGCTTGTCACTGTTGGCCTAGTCAGCCAGCATGGTGCAGGGCCACAGAGCCCACCAATCTTCTAAGAGCCTGTGGAGAAAGAGGTTGTGTTATTCAGCCTCATGGGAGGGAGATCATACCTCAGGGAGGAGAAGGAGTAACTTAAAGAAATATACTGAGTGGGGTGTGGTTGTGCATGCCTGTAATCCCAGCACTCTGGGAGACTGAGGCAGGGGGGTTGCAAGTTTGAGCCCAGTCTGGACAAGTTAGCAATTTAAAGAGACCATGTCTCAAAATTTAAAAAAATTTTAAGAAGTCTGGGCATGTAGCTCAGTTTGAAAGCCCTGGTTTAATCCCCAGTATCATAAAAGGAAAAGAAAATAGCTTCCTAAACCTCTGCAGCCCTCATCCCCAGCTTTGCTACCATAATAGCAGCATTCACTGTGACTGGAAGGACGTTTCTTTCCTTCCAAACATTTACGGGATTGGTGTTCCCAGGCACTGCGCCAGATGCTAAGGCCATGATAGTGAAAATCCTGGAGGCCTTGGAGTTGCAGCTACAGACCCCCCCATGTGACACACACCCCAGAAGCCACCCTCTGAGAGAGCCAGGCATTGGGGGCCTATGTTCCTCATGCTGGTGTGTGCTTCCCAGATCCTGGTCAAGTCCATGCTGAGAAAGCGTTCCTTTGGGAACCCATTTGAGCCCCAGGCACGCAGGGAAGAGCGATCCATGTCTGCTCCAGGAAACTTACTGACGTAAGTGCCAGCAGGGTGCTCCCCAGGGTTGGAGTTGGGGACTGAGGCACAACACACTCGCTTCCACTGTGGCGGGGCTATTTAGACTGAGCCAGAGGCTAGGACACATCAGCCACGTCTCATAGGATGGCCCCATTTGCACCTCTGTCCTCAAGGCTAGTTGGGCTAGAAGGCACCTTCCTGGGCCAGGCCTGCTCCAGAGTGGGCCTAGACTCCCCCCCTCCACACTGTCAGGGATGAGACGCTCACTGGGCCCCTCCATGGGACAGGATGACCCTTCCTTCTCTTGGCAGCTTGATGTTGTCACATTTTGCCAGTGGGTCCAGCTCAGCCTTCTGGCTTCAAATCTGCAGCTCCTTCAGCCTCTGGCACCCTAGAAGAGGTTTGCAGACAGGCTCAGTCTGTTCCTTGTAGAAGGCTGGCTGGTCCATGGAGGGAAAGGCACTACTGTCCCCTTTCCCTGGCCCTGTAGTGGGTGTTAGCTGCCTTCCTGAGTGGCCCATGCCACATGCAGCTGGTGCTTTATGAATACCTGTCCAGTGAGTCAGCGTGAGCAGGCTGGTAGACTGGCCCAGGGGAGAGGAACTCCCATTCGCTATGGATTCCCTACTATGAGCCATATGTGTGAGTTTGCCAGCTTATAGAAGAGGCCAGAAAAGCAGCTCCTCCACAGGCCTTGTCCTCAGGTTTGTCACCATGGTCAAAGTCAGTTTGGGAGACCAGCATGGCCTGCTGGAATTTGCACATAGACCTGGACTAGAATGTGATGCTGGGTGACGGTCACTTCCTCTGGCCTGTGAAGGGAGCTACAGAATGCAGGGGTGGTGGGAGCTGTCTCTCCCTATCTGCTTGGTGGGGAAGGCACACTCTCTCAGGAGGTAAACTTCCACCTGTGTCCTTCCAAGTCACACCTACATACTGTGGGGCGCCCACTCGGGGCAGCAGTTTTCTCTTGTCTTCAATGAGGCACTTGGGGCTGGGGAAGAGGGTTCTCTGAGCTCACTGGGTCTGAGGCCCTGATGCTGGAATTGTGCTTAGCATAGGGGATCATATAGAATTTGACATTCAGATGAGGCCACTTCTGAGAGTAAAAGGGGAAGATATTAATAATTATGCCAGGATAAGCAAAATCAGGACTGTGCCCAGCAAACCAGACATCTGGTCTGGCCTGCTCAGTGTCTGTAGCCCAGCGCCCCCTACTGGTGAAAGACACATCTAGTTTGTGCCCTGCAAATGGATGGTGCAAAGATTGGGCTGGATACTTTTCCAGGCATAAAATTCTGTAATTCTGGGGCCCAAATTTAATTTTGAAAACAGATTTGACCTCATTATCAAGTTCCAGCACTTGACCTTGGTAGGCACTGTTTTTCATACTTTGGGATAATTGTTGACACTGTAGAAGAGTTAAATAGGATGGCCTTTTCTTGGTTTAAAAAGAGAGGTCTTGGACAGGGAGATTGGATACAGAAACCCATTGAATATGTAACAGAACCCCAAGAATGATAGATGCTCTACCCTATGAACAAGGCAAAGCAGATGCAAAACAAAAGCCTCTCTACCCAGGTCTGCCTGGGGCTGATCAGGGTCAGTGTGGAAGGTCTTTGACCTGGCTGATATTCCAAGGACACAGGGAAGTCAGCCAGGTCAGACTATGAGAGGTCCCAGAAGCCATGCTGAGAAGTTGAGATTTCATCTCAGGGCAATGGGGAGCCACAGAAGGGCTGTGGGCTGAGGCTGAGGCTCCACTAGGAAGTGAGGGCTGTCATGCGGGGGTATGGGATGAAGGCCACACTTGGGCCAGTGGGGGAAGAGGTAGTTCAGAGATTTGGGGATACAGACGCCTCTGTGTGAGTGTGTGTGTGTGTGAGAGAGAGAGAGACAGACTGGATAATACACATTCTGAACTCTGAGGTCCTTCTGTCCCTGGTGTCATCTGAACAGGAAAGAAGGGTGTGGAGAAGGGGGCAAAAGCCCAGAGCTCCCTGGTGTCCAAGAAGACGAGGCTGCATCCTGATCCCCTGCATGTGTCCAGGGCCACCAGGCAGCACGTTCATCCCACGCCTCCAGAGGCCCACTGCCCTCATGCGACAGCTCCTCAGGCAGGGGGCTGGGGGCGGAAGCCCCTCTCCTGGCCTTCCTCCCCTCCTGTACTGCATGATCTCTGCGAGGGCATGTCTAGGAACAGGATGGGAACTCGTATCATCTGGGGTTGGGGCAGGGCTCCTATGGCACCTTCCTCCCAGTCCTAGTTCTGTGTGGCCTGACTCAGCCCATGGGGAAGCCAGGGTCCGTGGAACCTGGCTGGTTGGCATGGCCCAGGGAGGGGGCAAGAGACCAAGGTGGCAAGGGGAGGCCTAGCTCAGCTGCCACACAAGAAGGGGAGTATTGCCCACCTGGGTGCAGAGGTTCCAGAGCTACTGTGTCCTCAGAATGCTGGAATGGAGGCTCTGACCTCTCCATGTGTGCCTGGGCCTCGGGGAGAGACGGCAGTGTTGGGGAATTCAGACTCCCTTTTTGTTGTCTTTTGCTTTTGATTCTAACCTGAGAAATGGGAAAAACCCTACTAGGGAACATCTAATGGACCTCCCTACAGCTTTGGGGGGTTCCCAGCACATCCACCATTATTCAGCAGCCAGGTGGACTGGACTGACCTTCCTGGATTGTTTTATACTTGGCACCATCTGGAAAATGGGCTGAATTGAATCATACTTGGAGTATAGGCCTAGGCCTGGAGCAGCACACTTTCCCTGCCCACCTCCCTCCCTCGAGGCTTCATGGCTCCGAAAGCCACACCAGGGGTGAGACTGGCCAAGGGCTATGGACTCAGGGATGTGGCCTTGAGCATGCTGAAACAACTGGAATTCAATCTCTGCTCCTACACTGGCTTTGCTGTCACATCCTACGATGGAGAAACTGTCTGGCTCAGAGGCCTGGCTAGAAGAGGGACACTGCAAGGCTATGCAGACTGGCACACAGCCTTCCGGCCAACTGCCTTGCCCCCGGACTGTCACCAGCCAGTCTGCTCAGAGCTGGAGCACTGGGTCATGCATGTGGGCAGGACCTTCTGGAGCAGGCTTCTTATCTCTCTGGGGTCAGTGAGTGGCTGGCTGGCTGGCTCGATGTTTACTGATCAAATGCTCACAGAGGTGGACCCTCCAAAGGGAAGTACATGGAGCTCAGATGCTGCCCTTGAATCCATGGGCCACAGGGCTTCATATCACAGGAGGGCTTGTTGGTGGAGAGGGAGTTTAGTGGGAGGAGGGCCTGTGTCCTGCTGCATTTCTGTGCCCGTGGGTGTACGTTGCGCCTCCATGCACACACGCATGTGCGTGCCCATCTGCTGCACACAGCACACTCGCATGTCTTGCACTGACTGGTACATGCATCTGTAACATAGTTTCTATGTCTATTTAAGGCTAGGAGCAGAATGTAGCTCGTTGTCAATGGGCCCACACTTCTCCCCAGCTCCTCTGCATTAAGGCACTCTGACCCAGGGCTTAAACAACAGTTCAGTACTATCTCTTAAGAACACTTTTATAGAGTTAAAGGGACACAAGTTAAAAGCCAATCACTGATCAGCAAGTTTTCCTGAGCATTTCTGTGCAGGTGCCTGTCTGTGAAGGCCAGGGCTTGTGGGGGCTTCATGGATTGGACCCAGCCTTGGAAAAAGCTCAGAGGTGGGTAATTGAGCTTCATTGCCTGTGACAGAGACTGGATGGAGTGTCCACTTCATTACTGAGGGTTTTGATTGGCATCATTGTTTTTGAATGTAGCATAAATTATGAACAAACTCTATAAGAGAGTTTTAAAAATTAACTTCCCAGGAAGTGAGTCAAAAACAATAAAAGCCCTTCTGAGTTCGATCCCTGGTACCAAAAAAGAAAAAAAAAGAAACAATAAAAGCCCTTTCTTGAGTTAAAGAAGAAGAAGAAGAAGAAGAAGGCAGCTTTGGCTTTGTATGTACATTTTCTCTATCTGGATATGTGCTGTTTCTCATTAGCTGGACCAGCTGGTTTGGCTTGCTTTTCTAAAGGGTTTGAAGCATCATAAGTCCCTGGGCAGGGCAGCAGTGAGAGAGGTGCTTGGGGAGGTGGAAAGAGTGAGAGGGCTGGGGATTTAGCTCAGTGGCACTGTGTCTGTCTCACAACTGCAAGGTCCTGAGTTTGATCCCTGGTACCAGGAAAAAAAAAAGGGAAGGAACAAGGTGGGCTCTAGGGATTCCTAGGTGGGTCTGACAGCCCCTCGGGAAGGACTGTGCTTGGGAGCAGGTGGGCTGCACACACAGGGTACAGGAAGTCTGAGGTCTGGTCTAGGTGTGGCCTGTGTTCAATACCTGCCCTGTTCTCCTTGACACTGGTCTTTCCCCCATAGAAGGCTCCTCCAGGGCAATGATGGAAAGAGGCACCACTGAGGTCAGACAGCCTTGTACTTGAATTCAAGCTTTGCTAAGTAAGGACCTGCGGGAGACTCAGTTTCCTTACTAGTATAACTTGAATAACTATCAGCACCTCCTCCATGGGGTTCTGTGACAGTATATGAAGTCACTGTGTCAGGCATCTGGCATAGTGCTTGACACGTAGTAAGCAGCCAGCAAATGAGACTTAGAAGGAAACCAGGGAGGTCCTGGGTTCAACACACCCACCCTGCGTGGTGGTGTTTGCCTAGCTGTGAGTTTCCAGCTGAGTGAAGCTAGAGACCAACCAGAGGCCCTAGCACTGAAGACCAGGAAGGAGACAAGGCTGGAGGCTGCCCAGGTTTTCTACCTGAGAAATTGAGACCAGGTTGCCCCTGGTCTGCTTGCATCCTAGTTGTCCTGTGAAGCTCCTGTAGAGCTGCACCAAGCCCTTTCAGGAGAGGTGCTAGCCACCAGGCTGAAGTTTCCCAAAGACTAGACCGATAAAGGGGTCTTGTTCTCACTTCCTGCCCCTGCCCCCTCTCAATTTCAGCCCCACCTGTGTCTCACCTCCTCACTGGTGTCCAACCCGTACCCTCACCAGCTTCCAGAGTGACCTGTCTGAGCATGCACCTGGCCAGGCCCCAGTCACTGAGAATCCTTTCAGCCTGGTGTTCAAGGCCTGGACGGTCTCCTGACTGGGGCTGCACCTGTCCCCTCTGCCCACTCCTCCCTCACTGGACTTCAGGCCCTCCCTTGTTTCCAGGGCCCTGCCTTCCCCCCACCCCACCCCCACCCCAGGCAGCCCTAACCTTCAAGGCCTTTTGGGCAGTGAGAGCTTTGAGAAGGGCCATAGGTGCCTGATGTCATTTCTCCATGAGGACCACTCCTCTAGGAGTCACACTGAGGTAGAAAAACAGGCTCAGAGTTACATAGCGCATCAGAGATGAGCTGGGCTAGATCTCACCTCTTCTGCCCACCTACCCCCACTGAGGCCTCCCTATACCAGCTGCTGGGGAAACTGGGAGTCTCACACATGGAAGGACATCTGGGAAAATCAGAGATGGAGTCCACCCCTTTGGATGTCAGCATGCAGGAGAGCTGAGCTCGGGGACAAAAGGTCCATCTGAAGGTATGGGAGGCAGTGCCCTAGGAGGACCTGGTGTCTCAGAGGATGGCTTTGGGCTCTGGATCCCACAGGTCCTTTACTTAGGCTCTGCTCCCCCAACCCTTCAGCCTATATGGTGTCTCAGTGGAGAGTGGAAGGAAGGGTGGTCAGAGCTACTGAGGGTCCCAGCTTTTCCAGGGTCACATACAGGACCCTCAGAAATGCCCCTCAGGTTCCAAGGTCACCTTACTACAGGTGGGCAAACTTCCACAGGCTTCCCTCAGGCAAACGAGTAGACCTCTCCACCAGGCTGCCCCTCTGAGGAGCCATGTGGTGGGGAACCAGGAGAGTCTGGAGAGGGGCCTGTCCTCGGCCTTGTGCAGAACAGAGCCCTGCCTGTGAGGACTCCCTGCCCCACTCCAGCCTCCTGCTGGACTGGCCCTGAGGGCATCCGTTTCCTTTAGTTCCAGACTTCAATGACCATCGCATTACCTGCCCCGACACACATGCTTATCCAACGCTGCCTGGGGCCTCAGCTGCATCTGTCTCCCTGGCAGCTAGGATGATGGGAGGACGATGAAGCCTGGGTCCTCTCACTCTCCAGACAGCCGCCTCTCCCCACCCAAGCCATACTAACCCATCCCAGCTCTGTGGTCAGCCTCCTTGCCCTCCTCACCACTGAGCTCCCACTGGGCCCACCCCTGAATCACTCCTCCAGGAAGCCTTCCCTGGTTCACAACCCCAGAGACACCCTTGGCCTAATGTCATGGCCCGTCTCCCACATGGCTGAGGCCAGGGCCTTGGCCCCACAGCCTTGCCCACTAGCTGAGCCACTTTGATGACTTATAATCCCTACTTACTGTGCCATCACATTGAAGACCATTTATGGACCACGTCTCAGCTGAATCACAAGAATAAGGTCTTTTCTCTGGGCCCTTATTCTGGCCACCTGATCCCCAGTAAGTCCCTTCTCTGGCCTTTTCTTGTCCTTTGTGTCTTGCTCTTTAGCCTACATAGCTGTGCAGGCCTTCGTGGTAGTGGCCCTGGGGCTTTGAAGGTGGCTGCCCCACACTTAGCACAGTGTTCTGACTCACATGACCTGTGCATGGGCTTGCAGCGTTCCATCCCCAGCAGGACTGGTCACTGATTGTCCTAGCCATGGTCCATGTAATTACTGATGTTCTCTGTACTTTGACCCTCCACCCCCGCCCTTTGGTATCCCCAGTACACACCCCTCATGCGCACACTCATACACCCACACAGAGAATCTTTGCACAGGTTCACCCTGAAGGGCTGGAACTAGGTCAAGACAGCAGGGCACTGGTTCCACCTCCCCTCCCTTGGTTTCACCCAGAGTCCAGCGGGCCTGGTGCCCGAGGTGCCTGAGCTTTTACCGAGAAGATTCCCCTTGCTCTCAGGTCTCTCCTTTCTCCTTTAAGGCACTCTGTGCCAGTATCTACCTGCTTCCCTGGGAAGCCCAACCCTACGCTGAGAAAGGGCTCCCTCTGTGGTCTGCCTGTCTCCCTCCCCACTCCCCTTTCAGTCAGAAGCAACTCGTTGGAACCCAGCCTGGCAACCCTCTGGAATCTCCTCCAGAGCTTTAAAAAAATCTCGAGGTCAACCTTCCTCCACGCCTGACTGATCCAAATGGTGTGAGATGTAGTCTGGGTGTCAGAATTTTTTGTAGTCAATAAACTTTATTGTTTTTTGAAGAAGACTTACGTTTATAGAAAAATTAAGCGGAAAATACAGATAATTCCTCTATATCTCCTCAACCTCCGCCTCCTGCCCCCAGGTTCTCCTATTATGATTTTGCATGGTGTGTTACATTTGTTGCAATTGATGAACCAGTATTGATACATTATTAACTAAAATCCACAGTTTACTTTAGGGCTCACTCTTTGTGCTTATATTTTATGTGTTTAGACAAATGTATAAGGACATGTATCCACCATTATAATATCAAGCAGCATAGTTTTGCTGCCCTAAAAATCCTGTTCTCCATCTATGCATCTCTTCCTGCTCCTCCCAACAACCACCTTTTCTTAGATTTGCCTTTTCCACAGTGTCATATAGTTGGAGTCATATAGTATGTATCCTTTCCACTCCCAACTAATTTTAATGAACAGTAAGAACTGACATGGATAGCTCTGGTGTAAGATTTGGTAAAGAGGAGCTGTAGATCTGGTGCTCTATGCTCCTAAATCTGAGTATAGGTCTCATTTCCTTTTGCTATATCCATCCATCCATCTATCCATCCACCCATCCACCCACCCATGCATGCATCTGTCTATCCATCCTTTAAATGTTTGTCCAGGGCCTTCTGTAACCAGGCACTGGGTTAGACAACAAACTGAACCAACACAGTCCCTGCTCTCAAGGGTCTTACAGTCCACTGCAGGAGACAAGCATTGGTCAAGTTGTCAGGCACATATATAGATGATTTTAAACATACACAGATGGATTACAGGAAAGGCTCACAGTGAGCAGCTGAGAGTAGCTGGGGAGGCTTCCCAGAGGAAGGAAGGCTCTGGTTTAGATCTGAAGTTGAGGAAGAACTAACTAGGTCACCAGTGATGGAGGTAGGGGAGGAAAGCTCCAGAGACTGCCACAAAGGCCCTGTAGCAGGAGGAATCAGAAAGCTTGCCAAGAGCTGAAGTGACGATGTTAGGAATGAGAAGAGAATAGTGCAAGATGAAGCAGAGGGTAGATAGGAGCTGGATAATGTGTGCTAAAAAGATCACTCTGGTTACAGTGCAGAAGAAGTGAAAGAGCCAGAAAAACAGAGAGACCCGTTAGCAGGCCACTGTAGTGGCCAGACAAGAGATGATAGGATGGTGGCTAAGGTGGAAGGAAGTCGAGGGGTAACTGAGGGAAAGAAGCAGAGGGACACGAGGCAAATGCAGGGGGCCAGAACTGACAAGACTATGCATGACTTGGCTGTGGGGGCAGGAGAGGAAGGGGTCAAGGGTGGCTCCTGGGTCCAGCCTGCCCACTGGACTATCAGGGAAGCAGGAAACAGGGAATGGACCTTGCAGATTGAGTCTGAGGTACCTTGAAATCTTGAAAGGAAGCTATCCTTAGGCAGCAGGACAGGCAGGTCTGGAGCTCAGAGGAAAGAGAACAGGAAATGGAAGCCCGGGGGTCCTCAGGGTGTTGATGGCAGTGGAGTTGAAGCCAAGAGTGTGCTGAGATAGGTTATGGAGTGAGCATGGGGTGAGCCCTGAAGACTGTCACTGCTCGGGGAGGACAGAACCTGTAAAGGCACACCTGAGCAGGAGTGGTCAGGAGGTCAAAGGAGAATCGAGTGTGGCATTATTACAGAAGGGTGTGCATAGTTTCCAGAGCTGTGAATGGCTACCAGTGTCCATGCTGCTGAGTGGTCAGGGGAGGTGGTGGTAGAGGAAGTGAGGGAAGAATTGTGAGAATTTAGCTGCAGTGTGTGTCATGGGCCTCATGGCCTCATGACCTTCTTTTTAACTGTGGAAACTCTTCTTTAACTACTGATCTGTTTGTGTCCCAAGGATAGACAGGAACTATAGTGCGTGTGGTGAGGGGGTTTTGTGTGCCCGATTTCAAACTGTGTTAAAAAGCATCTCTGTTTTATGGAGTGGGGAGGGGAAGGGAAAGTAAAAAGAATTGAGATGTGTTGTGTACATGTACCAACTCTCCATGATGAATTTACATAATCATTACATACTGTAAACATATACTGATAAAAATTTTAGAAAAGAACAGCTCTATTTTAATCAGCACAGTATCACCTCAGGCCAGAGGACCATGTTACTAACCCTTAAGCAGCATCTGATTTCACCTTAGAAGCTTATATTACCTTCTGCTGGCTTTGGCCTTTGTTACCCCAGGAGATAAGGGCTTCTATTATTTTTATTCCCCTCCTTTCTGGATGAGAGGGAAAAGGAAAGGGGTGGTGAGATTATAATTAAAGAAAAAGAAGAAAAAAGGAACCTTTTAGAAGACCTTGTCAATACCCTCTCCTGCCCCCTAACCTCTCATTTACAAATTTCTGAAGAGTTCTCCACACTGTCTCAACTCCCCCTCTAATCTGGACACTGGTCCCTTCAAAACTGTCAGTGGCCAACAAACCTCCATATGGAAGCCAAGTTCTGACATGAACTTGTGGCTGCATTTGACACTCTGTCAATCCCTTCTTAAAACTCTCCCCAGACTGTGCAAGGTCCCACTCTCCTGGTTTCCTCTTTCTAGGAAAACTACCTAGACTTTGGAACTAAAACAACACCGAGTGATATCTGGCATTACCCAACATGCACATTCCTCCTAGGGATTATCTCATTCTCTCTGTCTCTCAGTTTTTCTTTTTCTTTTTCTTTCTTTTTTTTTTTTTTTGGTATTGGGGCTCGAACTCGGACCTTGCACTTGCGAGGCAGGCGCCAGAACCACTGAGCTAAATCCCCAGCTCTGTCTCTCAGTTTTTGAGTCAGGGTCCCTGTATATAGTCCAGGCTGGCCTTGAACTTGCAGTCCTCTTGCCTCAGCCACCTGAGTGCTGGGTTTATAAGTGTGTATCACCATGATGAACTGGTAGACCATTTAATTCTCTAGGGGGAAGTCTTTGTTAGACTTCCTATTGACTATTAATTAGAATATTTTACAGCTCTTGAGAGTAGAAGCTAATTTATAGACATTTCATAACAAGTACATAATTGTTGGCAATGCAAATGTCTTCTGTCTGAAGGAATAGTGAACCCCAAAGATTACAGTTTCTTGCCTTGTAGGGCATTAACCTGTCTTGTGAAATCATTTTGATTTTCCTTTGACCAACCAATTGAACATTCATTCTCAAATTCTTGTGAACTAGTCTTCATATCTTACTTTTTAAATTATTATTATTCAATGAATAGATAAAAGCTTTGAAGGTTGAGTATGCAGCTTAGTGGTAGAGTACCTGTCTAGCATGTGCAGGGTCCTAAGATTTGATCCTAGTACTGCAAAACAAAAACAAAACTTGGGTATACTTATTTTTTTGAGAGTCATTTTTCTTTCAGTACCAGGAATTGAACTCAGGACCTTGCACTTGCGAGTCAGACATGGTGCCACTAGCTGTATGTTTTTTAACTTTTTGAAAATTATTCTTTACAATCTCCTAAACTCTCCATGGCTCCACTTCAGCAGGCTACACTGAGGACGGGTTTGGGGGTGAGTCGGGTGACCATCTTAGTTATTTTTCTTGTTGCTGGGACTCAACACCTGACATCGACAAATTTAAGGAGCAGGGCTGGGGATTTAGCTCAGTGGCACCAAGCCTGACTCACAAGCGCAAGGTCCTCAGTTTGATCCCAAGTACCAAAAAAAACACCCCCAACAAACTAAAGGAGGAGAGGTTTGCTGTTGCTAGCCCCTCAGTCCATAGTCAGTTGGCTCTAAGACATGGCAGAGGAAAAGCTGCTCATATAAAGGTAGTCAGGAAGCTGAGAGCAAAGAGAGAAGATACACCCTTCCAGGGCACACTTCTCAGTGACCTGCCTCTTCAGACCAGGCCCCACCTCCTAACATGACACTCAGCATTAATGCCCCTGTGATTCAGTCACTTTTCAAAAGCCCCACCCATAAGTACATGCATGGGGCTTTGGGGGCACATCCAGATATAAACCATAACAGCAACTGAATAAGGAAGAGCACAAAGGGATTTCCTGGCAGGATCCCTAGTGTTTTGACTTCCCTGGTTTGCCAGGTCTGAGGGTTGTTCTCCTCTGAATTGCATTGAGCTGCAATGTAGGGTCCTCCCAGCATCAAATCGTCAAGGAGCGGGGCTCCTACTTGGCACAAAGAAGAGCCTCCCCAGCTTTCTGGACTGGCCTCCTGATGTTCACAGCAGAGGGAGAGTGCTCCTTCCTCTTCCACCCCAACTCCTACAGGCCTAGAAAAGCAGTGGAATAGTGGGGCCTGTGATAAACTTTCTTTGAAATGATTTTTTAAAAAAATGCACTCTATGTATTCAACTGAACCTCATAACTGCTTTATATTCCTTTCACTAAGGAAAACCAGCCTTCTAATAACTTCCATCTTGTATTTGTCCTGTTGTTTAGCACCACTGTAAGAAAAACTAGGATATGCTCTACTTCTGTTGGATCTTGCATCTGCATATAATTTCATTTAACCCTCAAAACCTTCTTTGCAGGCATGTAAAACAGTTCTAAGGAACTGAGACTCAAGAGTTAAATGACTTGCCCAAAATCACACATAGCATCTGATTCTGCTCATGGTCTTCCTTGGTTTATAATTATTTATTCCTCCATAAGCAGATCTGGTAGGGCCTCAAAGACCCACCTACCGCTTCCTCAGCTGGGAAGACAGGCCCAGAAAGGGACTTGAACTAGCCTGAGGTTACACAGAGAGAAAGATGCAAAATTAGGACTCAAAGCAAAAACTGACTGGGGTACCCCCCCCCCCCCCCAAGCCTAGACATGCCCTTTCCCAACCAGGCTCTTGTCAGAAGTAACTGCAGAAAAATCAAGTTTTCAGGTCTATGGTGGATGGAGGCCCCATCAGTCATGAAACTGGGGTCTAAGCTTTTGGGCTGGTCACCACCCTCTTCAAGTCTCACTTTTTAAGTACATAAAATGGGTAAATTACTGGAAGAGTCAAAAGAGTCAGGGTTTACAAGATAATTAACTATTTGTTAACCTATGGATTGTCAAGAGGTGATAGACCAAGGCTCATTCTAGGTTCTGGAGCCAAACTGCCTGGGCTCAGATCCACGTTTTGATTCCTTAAACAGCCTGTACTTTGGGAAAATTTCTATGCCTCAGTTTCCTCTATGTGAAATGAAGATAATAAAGAATGGATTCATAAAGTTGTTGTAAGGGTTCAAGGGCTTGGAAGTGTCTGGAAGGAACATAGTGTCCCTCCCATAGGCGTTAGCTTTGAGTACAGGTTTAGTCCTCAGGGGACAGGTATTTTGTAATCCCAGCTATGCGGGGCTCCTCCAAGCCCCGCCCCTGCCCCCACTCGGCCTGCCTTCTCCTCACCAGATCCTACCCCAAACCAACTCAGGTTCCTCCCGCCTACCGGGGGGCAGTGGTACTAAAGGCGGCTTTCTGGCCGAAGTAGGTGACGCTCTAGGGAGCAGCAGTGCTTCTCTGTAGCCGGTGGCGGCGGCGCTCTAGCCGAGCTGTGTGCAGGGCAAATTCTCAGTGGTGCGGCCGGCGGGCAGCGATGGCGGCCGTACGCGGCCTGCGAGTGTCGGTGAAGGCAGAGGCCCCGGTGGGTCCGGCTCTGGGGCTTCCGTCCACTGAGGTGGAGTCCAGCTTGGAGCGTGGTGAGCCGGAGCCCATGGAGGTGGAAGAGGGCGAGCTAGAGATCGTGCCAGTGCGGCGCTCCCTAAAGGAATTGATCCCGGTACGGGCGGGGGGCGGGGGCCAAGGAGGAGGTTGCGGAGCGAGTGCCCGAGCGGGTGGGGGCCGGAAGGGGAGGTGGCCGGCGTCCCACCCTGGGAAGTCAGGGGAGTTAGAGGGGGCGCGGGTGATGGGGCCAGAGGAACAGGCTTGAGGAAGACCCGGAGCGGGATAAAGGACGCCAGGGCGCCGGAAATGGGTGTCGAGAGAGCTGGAGGTGGGGAGATCGGGGAGAGAGTTGAGGACAACCAGTCGCTGCCCCTCGGAGCTAGGCTGTGCTAGGGAGTGAGTGAGGAGGGGCTCAGGTTGAGATAAAAGGGGAGCCCCAGGCGAGCACCGAACCTGGAGCGGCCCAGAAGGAGCTGTTCGGTGGCGCCCGCATCCAGGTCTCCCTGCACCGGTGAAGTTGTGCCTGTTAAACATGGCACTCGTTCTATTTCTTCGGAAAAAAGCTGGACTTGACAGCAGCAAACACTGTTACTGTTCTGATTTAAGGGTCGTCTTGCCTCCCCGCATTTCCATTGCTGTATAGCACCTACTCCATAGTCCTAGCATCTGACCCGTAGTGAAATCAAAGTATCAGGACCGCTATGGTCCTGCCTCTCTTTTACCACAGCAGGAATGATGAGGGATGTTTTGCTGTGGCTTTGTGGTCCTATGTCCAGTCAGGGCTGGCCATCAGTTTCACACATCAACTTTAAAAAAAACCAAAACTGTATGTCAGCAAATCTTGCTTTTAAACTGAGGTTACAGGAAAAGGGTAAGTTAGGATGCCTACATTTTGCCATTTGCTACATTATGCCATTTAACTATCACTGGAATTGTGACATAAATATCAACATCCCTTCATTCAGTTCAACATACATGTATTCCATCACCTACTGTATGTCAGCATAGTTCTGCATGCCTGATCAGCCTCGAGATCAAACTGCCTCCTAGAGTTTATGTTCTAGTGGGGACAGAGTAGATAAATGATTTCCATTAGTGTTAAGTTCTATGAAGAAAATAAATATGTTAATGGGTAGAAAGTACAAGGGTGGAGGGGGTGTGCAGAGCATCAAGCAGAAGGTGATAGGATGGTCAGGAAAGTCCTCTGAGATAGTGACATTTAAACTGAGCTGTAAATGACAAAATGGGACCAACCAGGTGCAGATTGGAAGGGAATGTTCCCAGCAGGGACAACAAGCACAGAGGCCCTGAGATGGGAAGAAGATTGTTTTGTTGGGAGAGCAGCATAAATGATCAGGAAGATAAGCACATAGCATGGAGGCAACCAAGGCCCAGACACGTCTAAGAAATTGTACACATGATGTGGTAAATGTCGGAACTGAGACTTTGGTCCTCCCTCTGTGTTCACATCCCATCCTCTTTTCATTGCACTGTGCTGTGTGTTTCCCCCAGGAATTCTAGTTGGGCCAGACTTTCTGCATTTTGATGGAGGCTTGTACTCCACTTGGTGGCCTTGCATGGGCAATTTGTCCAGTCTGCATTTGGGGAAATAAATGACAGTGCCTCATCTTTGACATTTTTCATGAAATCGTTTGGATTTTCATTTACATGGATACCTTCCTGGAATATATAAGATTTTAGACAGGCTTCTGTCTAGAAAAAGACTTCTTGTTAGATTGGTTGATTGCTACTATGGAGTCATGGGGATGGGCTTTTTTTTTTTTGGTACTGGGGATTGAACTCAGGTCCTTTTGCTTACAAGGCAGGTGGCAGAACCACTGAGCTAAATCCCCAGCCCTGGGGATGGGCTTCTTAATGAGAGGTTGTCACAGGTGGAGAAGGGTTGCTAAAGAATATGACTATTCAAAAAGAACCAGTTATTGGACTGCCTTTTATCATGGATTTTACCTCAGTTGCTGCCAGAATTTCTCACCCTTCCTCTCTTTTAGGACACAAGCAGAAGATATGAAAACAAGGCTGGCAGCTTCATCACTGGAATTGATGTCACCTCCAAGGTAAGACACACTGTGATTTATTCAGTTTAATAAGCTGGTGAACTTAATGAATTTGGTCCCTAGGATTAGCAGAACAATAAATATTCTTTATTTCTTTTTTTCCTTTGTTGTCAGATTAAAATTTTTACAAAAATTTCTTGTTCTACAATGATGCTTCATGTATTCTGAAAGCATCCAGGCACCATTTGTGTATTTTTTCATCCACAAAAAGATAAAATCACTGTACCTAGATGTGTGTACTCAGCCATTTCTAAGAAAGAATTTTGCACCAAGAATGCTTTTTAAAAATACTATCTGTACTGCTGCCTGCCTCGAAAGTGCAAGGTTCCGAGTATGATCCCTGGTACCAAAAAATAAAATAATCCTAAAAAATACTATGTGTACCCTGGTGTGGTGGCTCAAACTTGTAATCTCAGCACTTGGGAGGCTGAGGCAGAAGTATTGCTGTGAGTTCAAGGCCAGCCTGGGCTACACAGTTAAGTTCCAGGCCAGTCTGAACTACATAGTGAGACCCTGTCTCAAACAACAACAAAAACAAAAAAGGAAACAAAACAAAATACTATGTACATTCTTTAAAAATGTGTTTTGTTTCCATTTAAATAAAACAAAGCATCTAGCACATGGTTGGCCCTTAGTAAATGTTTTTATTGCTTACCAGTTGCAGACTTAGAAATATAGGATTTCTTGATTGTGTATCTGTCTAAACTTTGAAGGCCAAGTCAACCAAGTTATTCACAGTACCTGAGTATATGCCTTTTATCTAGTGATTGCTGTTACCATAGCACCACTTTCATTCTGACACCTCAGAGTGAATCAAACCTGTTTTCTTCCTGATAAACAGTCAATATATATTTGTCGTTTTAAACCAGGTTAGACGTTTCCCCCCTCATTTAAATGTGCGGAGTTAAGTTTGGAATAAAACTTTGAATTACATTTCTGAATAATAGTAAGTATTGCTATGTCAGATGTCTAAAAGCAAAAATAAAAATATATTCTACTGGCATTTTTTGTATTTCATCTGTATTTTAATGTGCGTGTGTTTGTCTGTCTTTCTTTTTCTTTACAGTACTGGGGGTTGAATCCAGGACCAGTGCACTGAGCTATGTCCCCAGCCCTTAAAAATTTTTTTTTATATTTTGAGATAGGGTCCCACTAAATTAGTAAGTTGCCCAGGCTCAAATTGGTGATTCTCCTGCCTTCATGTTCCAGAGTGCTGGGATTACAGGCACATGCTACCATGCCTGGCCCTGTCTCAGATTTCTTAAAGGCCAAAAGAAAGAACTGATAATTTTCTAGACACACAAGACAATAGAATAAAGTGAAAATGTTTTCATATTGTAATTGAGAATGGAGTAGACTTTCTCTAATCCTATGTCATTTGCCATTATATGAAATAGGTAAATGGGAGAAAGAGTCTAGAGTTGGTACTTAAATTGCTACTAAAGGAAACTAGATTATTGTTTGTACTAGGAATATTTCAGTGAAGAAAATTAGCATAACATTGGGAAATAACTGAAGTGTTGCTGCTTTACCAATCCCCACAAACTTTCTAGAGTCAGACCCTCAATTAGTGTGGCCAAGTCAATATACAATTAGTGAAGGATTCCTAAGAGCTATCAGAAAGCCACAGTTGGACCTGGATTTATTTTAGCTCTTTTTGTTTTGTCTTGTTTGGTACCGGGGATCGAACTCAGGTCCTTGCGCTTGTGCAGCAGGTGGCGAAACCACTGAGCCAAATCCCCAGCCCTATTTTAGCTCTTGAAGAAACTTACACTACTGATTATTTTTTCAGTGAAGTGTCAACGTGTGTCACTTAAAAATGAAAACTGGCAATTCCGTGGACTCAAGCCTAGAATAGAGGAGGGTTTCTTTACTTCAGTGTTATTTTTAAATGGGGAACTAGCTTTAGAGAGTGGACTGTTCAGGCAGAAATAATGTGAAAAAACTTGATAGGTGTGATTACAATGCCACAGAAGTGTGAAGTGGTGGTGGTGGTGGTGGTGGAGGCTCCTAGAAATAGCATTGGAATCAGAAGATCTGTCCCAAAGGACCTCCAGCAAACCATTTTATTTTATTTTGTTTTTTTGGTACCAGGGATCGAACTCGGGTCCTTGCACTTGCGAGGCAGGCGGCGGAACCACTGAGCTAAATCCCCAGCCCTAAACCATTTTAACTTTATTATGCTTCACTTGCCATACCTGGAAAATTGAGATATAGATTGTTTAGTTGTAATTTGTTGGTATGATTGCTAATAATAAGTGTCAGAAAACTTCATAAACACTCATTGCACTGCTTCTATGTCCCAAGCACAGTGATAGGCTGTGATAGGGTGGAGATAATTACAAATTATAGCAGTGATAATGTACATCCGTATTAAATGTAAATATCTAATTCCTTGTAAAACTCATTCAAAGTGCAGTGTTCCTTATTTCTTCTGATTTATTTTAGGGTTGTTGCTGATATGTCTTATTGTGTTTGGATTTAATGTTCTTTCTCCCCCTCCTCCTCCATGCTTTTACCTCTTTGACTTTTTCTGTACTTTCTAGGAAGCAATTGAAAAGAAAGAACAGCGGGCCAAGCGCTTCCATTTTCGATCAGAAGTAAATCTTGCCCAGAGAAATGTAGCTTTGGACCGAGATATGATGAAGAAAGGTACAGGGTGTTTTGGGGGAACTTTTCCCACATTTCCCAGGAGAGTGACTTTTCCCTGCTGTTGCCTCATGCTTGGCTTTGCCCTGCATATCCTGTCCTCATCCAGGTGTCCAAAAGGAAGGGACTTATGAAGTCCCCGTTCCTAGGTCATAGCATCATTTATGATGCTATCAACTGTGTTTCAGATGTTAAAGCTGGAAAAGAAAAGATTGTCTTTCCTGAGGTGCCCCAGAGAATGTCACCGGTTGGTGGCAGAGATGAGATGAGACCCTGTTGTAGAGGTTTTAACTTTAACTGCCTTTAAAGGTAGTAATAATGTATCATGGTGAGACCTTTTAGGGAAGTTGGAACAATTTGGGGATTGGTGGAGGAAAGCTATTAACACTTTTATTGATAATATGAATGCATGGTAAATACAAACCACCCAATAATATCCTATTGTCAGAGAAAGCTAAATTAATCCTGCCCTGAGTTTCAAACTTGCTCCTGCAGTTGGATTTGTGATTTCATTTTATTTTTATTTTTTGTTTTATTAGGGTATTGTGCTCCTTAGAAATCCTGAATTATTATTGTAGTAATCTGCTCTAGTCTTACTTAAGTAATTTATATATAAAAGGGAAAGTTACTCCTTTTTAGTGAGTCTACATCTTGTTATTCCACTCCAATATGAATCTGTGAATGCAAGTCTTCCTTCTGTTGTATTTGCAAATTTGTTTACAAAGGTACTCAGTAGATTGCCCTCTGAATGCATGTTAAAGGTGTGTGCCATGCTGTGTGAGTTCATGTGTTCATGTAGGCTTGCCTTCTTTTTTTTTTTTTTGATACCAGGGATCAAACTCAGGATCTTGTGCTTGCCAGACAGGTGCGGTGCCACTGAGCTAAATCTCTGGCCCAAGCCTTGCCTTCTTGATAAAAGAAAAAGTAAACATGTTAACTGAATGGAAGGATTGCTACTGTTTGTTAGAAACTTGCTTTCTTACCAAACACTGTGCTAAGCACGTTACATATTTATTTCTCAGAGCATTCCTGTGAGGGACATATATATGTGTAATTTTTCATTATTTTCCAAAGAAGGAAATGGGTTCCAGAAGTTTACTAAATTGCCCAGAGCTATGCAGCTAGTAAAGGTGGAATCAGGATTCCAGCCCAACTTTATCTGACTCAAAAGCCTTGGTCTTGATTCCTTTGCTCTGTTACTATATAATACATGATGGGATGCTGTAGGCTCAGTTGTATCCCTCCTCAGCTGAGCCTAGGGGGAAGAGTGACTTAGATGTAGTGCTGAACTCTGGGAGCTGCTTTACTCTTTTTCCTTCCTTGTGGTTCAAGTCAGGAATATGACCTTGCTTTCCCTGCAGGCTGAGATCTCAGGCGTCTCCTTGAGTGGATTTCTCTTTCAGGAATAGTCCTTTGAAGGCTATGGACAGCTGTGCAGCTTGGCATTCCTGTGCCTGCACGGTCTAGACCAAGCAGACCTTGGAGTGCCTTCTCCCAGTTCTATAATTTCACTACATCTGTTGACTTCCAGCCCCAACCTCTGGTACTGTTCATGCCTTTCATTCTGCTCATTTGCCTTTCCTTCTCTGTGCCTCATCTGGTTTAGGTATGACTTCCTGTGTGCAGCATCCCCGATCAAACATTCATAATTCTTTCCCATTTTTTTTGGAGCCTTTTAGAGTAGCACATTTTCCTGAGAATCTTTTGTGATTGGGTAAGTTATTAAATCTTTTTACATTTCAGTCTTCTTGTTTGTAAAAGGGGACTGATACTTAATATGACCACTTTTGGGGATGTTTTAATTTTTAAATGATTCTTGAGGGAATGAAAGTTTGGAAAAGCAATTTTGATCTCATAATTCTGAAGATATTCTAAAAAAGACAATAGGCCCACCTGGGATGTCAGCTGGTGAAAGTTGCTTATTTTAAGGAGCAATATTAAAATGTGCCTTAGGTAGGATGGCCTAAGTTCCTAGAATAGTGCCTGACATATGTTGACTGTCCTATAAATATTAATTCTTATCATTATCTGACATTCTCTTCCCTGTAAATAGTCATCTAATTGACCCAACCTCTTGGGTTCATGAGGAAGTTGGAAAATACATCTTGACTTCTGCAGTTATTCCAGGCATCAAGTTATTTGTTGTTGTAGTTCTTCTTCTTCTTCTTCTTTTCTTTTTTTTTGGTATTGGGGATCAAACTCAGGACCTTGCGCTTGCAAGGCAGGTGGTGGCACCACTGAGCTAAATCCCCAGCCCTTGTTCTTATTATTAATGCCAACAACCATAATAAAAATGAATTTGTTTCCTTTTTTTTTTTTTTTTTTTGGTACCGGGGATCGAATTCAGGTCCTTGCGCTTGCGCAGCAGGCAGCAGAACCACTGAGCTAAATCCCCGGCCCAAAAATGAATTTGTTAAATGCTGTGTTCCAGTTACTCACCTTTGTGGTTAACTTGTCCTTTCAATAATCTTGTGAGAGGAAGGTATTTATCATTTACATTTTACTGATGAGAAAACTAAGATGCTGAGAGGATGAGAGACTTGCCCATGGTCCCACTGATCTTACTGAAGCCTGTGTTTCTAATTCCCCTGCCAGCATTCGGGGACACAGTTTGGAACATGGTACGTCAGACTATTCTGCATCAGACTATTCTGCTACTTTTGAGTGACTTAGTGTCAAACAGCTTCTATAGCCTTATCTCCAAGATCAAATCTTTCATGGTTTAAAGGGACCTTAGAGGTCCTCTAGACCAGTCTCCTGCTCAGCAGTGGAAGCCCTTGGGTCTTTTGGCCCCCGCCAGAACATCTAGTGATGGTTTAAGAACTGCTTGTGAAGCAGCCAGCTTTATTTTTGGATACCTCGTCAGAGTTGAGCGTTGCTTTCTAGGTATGTGATGATTGCTGTGTGACTCTTGGACCAACACTGTTAAATTGTTTCTTCTTTCACACAACCCCGCAGGTAATGGAAGTACAGGCTTAGTGCCTCTTCCCTGAATGTCTATGTGTCTTGGCTTTCTGGACTCCCTCTGTATTTCCAGTTTCTAAATGTCCTTCCCAAGATGAGGTGTAGATTCTAGATATGATTGGATTCATGGAGAAAGTGGCAAGACTGTATTTACTGTCATCTCTGTCCAGCCAGTTCTTAGTGTTGTACTTACCTTGTGGTCAAAGCACCCAGGTCTTTTCTCTGGGAATTGGGCCTATTGAAACAGTCTTTCTTGGGAGGTTGCTATAGGAGAATAATTAGTTTGAGGCTAGACTAGGCAACTTAGCCAGATCCCTTCTCAGAATTTCTTATCTTATATTTGAGACACTTTAAAAATTAACTTTTAATTTACCCCTACTAAATTATATCTTGTTGATTTCAAGTTTCCATTTTTAGTCTGTCTTCATCTTAACCCTTTTTTTTTTTTTGGTACCGGGGATCGAACTGAGGTCTTTGCGGTTGCATAGCAGGCGGCGAAACCACTGAGCTAAATCCTGGGCCCCATCTTAACTCTTACTGTTTATCTTTTTAGATATATTCCTCACCATGTGTCCTTTCTATCTTAATAGCCATGGCTTCTGCTTCTTCTCCTGTTGTCAGTGTTGAACAGTATATTACCTTATTATACCATGAAGCATAGGTGCACTGTATAGGTCTTACTCTGTTATCAGACCCATATGTCATTTTATTGTAAGGAGGAACTGGATTATGACTCTTAATGAACTTGAGGTAGAACACTGTCTGTGCCTTTCTTTGAGTTTCTTGACCTAGTAATCCTGTCAAAAAAAAAATGAGGTTAGTGTGGCTCTCTTACTGAACTCATGTCATTTCCTATGGGAAAGATATGATTTTCTAAGGGATTATAGATTCTATGTAGTGAGCTACTTTTTTTCTTTTTGTAATTTTGGAGACTGACAATAAACTTTTTGATCTGTAGTTTTACAAACAGTTGATGTTCACCAAAGATAATTTGGAAAGTAGAGTAAGAAGAAAAGTTGCCCACAGTAACACCCACACTGTTGTTGCCAACATTTTATGTATTTACTTTTAATCTCTTTTCTGAGCATAGGCTTGCTTTTTGTCTTTCCTTTTGTAGTCATACTGCTTTTTTCCTTTATATATACATTTTTTTCTTTTGGTACTGGGGATCGAACTTGGTTCCTTCCTCTTGAGAGGCAGGTGCCGGAACCACTGAGCTAAATCCCTGGCCCTTTTCCTTTATATTTGACAGCCTGTCATCAGTATTTTCCACGTTTCTACACAGACTGATGTCAGTCATTCAGATTTGTGCTATTCTTGTTCTCTTTATTATTATCATTAATATTCATCATTATTTCATCATTATTTACTCTTTATCCATCTCCCATATGGGTTTGTTCTTTGTGGGTTGTGTGCTTGTAAGTTGTTTTTTGGTTTGTTTGTTTTGTTTTTTGAGACAGGGTCTTGCTATGTAGCTCAGGCTGACCTTGAACTCACTATGTAGCCCCAAATGGCCTTGAGCTCATGGTGATCCTTCTGCCTCAGCCTCCCAAGTGCTGCAGTTACAGGCATGCGCCGCCACGCCTGGCTCATCTAAGTTTCCTAAGTTTTCTTGGGGTCACCTTTCATACTGAGTAAATGTATTTCGTGTCTTTTGACTTATTCTAATTTGAGGCCTTGGAGTTGACTATTTTTTTTCTCTGGGTTTTTTGAAATCTGCTTTCCCAAAGACTTGAGTTTTGGGTTCTACTATCTGTCATTTGTCATCTTTCCCTGTTAGAACATCCAGGTTGACACCCAGAGCCCCTGGCATGCAGTTGGCACTTGATACCTATGCAGTTCCCATCCTCCAGTGGATCTCTTCACTACCCCCTCAGCACTTGGCCCTTTCTCCTTGGTTGGGCCTAAGTCTCGCAGCCTTCTTTCTTGCTTTGTTTTGTATCTCACAGTGACACTGTCAGCGAAGTGAGGGTCTTCTCCTTCTGTGATCTTCCGCTGAATCTTGATTTCAACAAAGTTCCCAACTATACTGGATCTTGTACTGTCAGTTTGGTTCTTTTGAGAAAGAACCATCTTTTCTGCCAGCTAATTGAGACTGGTTTATCTCTGTAGTGATAATGCTTTTGCTTCTCTCTCCCTCCATCCCTACCCTGTGCCTTTGCCTGCTTCTTTTGAATAAAATTATACATTGCCCAGTTTTCGATATGTATACCATTCTGTCTAAATTAAAATAAACATCTTTGGCCAGAAGTTTTGTTCTTTATAGTCTTTTCCTTTTGTGTTTAAGCTCTTGATTTTTTTGTCATTTGGTTGTTTTTTGTTTTCTTTGCCTACTCATTTAAATTCTTTTTATCAGATCAGTAAGTCTTCTATCATGGGCAGGGGGGCACACATTTGTGATCCCAGCACTTGGGAGGCTGAAGCAGGAGGATTGCTGTGAGTTTGAGGCCAGCTTGACCTACATAGGAAAACCAACAACAACAAAAAAACCCAAGTCTTCTATCTCTCTACCTGATGTTTTCTAATTCTCAGTGTGTTTCCTTCCACGTCACTTCCCATTCTTTGTTACTTTCTGTGGAACCGTTGCTTGACTCCTCATAGGCTCTTTTTTCTTCCAAAATCATGCTTTCAGCTCAATGAACTAAAGTCCTCCTAGGCTAACTCAGCCTTTGTTTCCATTTGGCATTTATGTCTCTGTTCATCATCACTTGTCACCAGTGAGGACTGGGTAGGGTTCATGTCTTGAGGCTGCTCCATCTTTATGAATCTGACTGTCAAGGAAGTACTCTCCTGATGTCTTACGGCTGTACATACATGGGCTTCCATGAAGTCCTTCTCTTATTCTTCCGAATGAAATGACAGCACAACCATTTACTATTGTTCTTATCTTTAAGTATTGGTATGTGTTTTGTTTTAAATAAAAGCAGTATGTAGCAAATAAAAACATGCTTGGTAATGGCTTTTCTTACTGCAGTGATTTGTATTTTTGTGGTGATTAGTTATGTTGAAAACATTTTTTTCATGTATCTGTTAGCCATTTGTATGTCTTCTTTTGAGAAGTGTTTATTTAGGTCTATTACTTCCCTCCCCCTCTGATTTTACAGTGTTGGAGATCAAACTCTGCCTACTACATGCCAGACACAAGTGCTCTAGCACAGGGCCACATCTGTGGTGTCCCTATATTTTAATTGTTTTATTTGATTTTTTTTTTTTTTTACTATTGAGGTTTGGAGTTCTTACATATCCTCATTATCAACCCTTTCTCAGATGTATAGTTTAGAAATATTTTCTCCCATTCTGTAGGTTGTGTCTTCACTCTTGTTTCCTTTGTGTGCAGAATTTTTTTAGTTTTATGTAATCGCATTTGTCTATTTTAGTTTTTGTTTCCTATGTTTTGGGGGTCTTGTCCAACAAACCTTTGCCCATTCCAGTATCCTGAAGTGTTTTCCCTGCTTCTTTCTAGTACATAGTTTCAGTGTTCTAGGCTTTACATTTAAGTCTTTAGTCCATTTTGAGTTGATAACAAATGCTGATGAGGATGTGGAGAAAAAGAAATCTTTGTACACTATTGGTGGGACTGTAAATTAGTACAGCCACTATGGAAAACAGCATGGATGCTCCTCAGAAAATTAAAAATAGAACTATTGCATGATCCAGCATTTCCACTACTTTTTATATACCGGAAGGAAATGAAATTGGTATGTTTGTACTCCCTTTTTGGTTGCAGCACTATTGACATTTGCTAAGATACGAATTAAGTTACTATGTGTCCCATCAGCTGATGAATGGATAAAGAAAATGTGGCATATATACATACTATTCAGCCATTAATACAAAGAATGAAACTCTTGTCATTTGGGGCAGGATGGATGGAATTAGAGATTGTTATGTTAAGTGAAATAAGCCAGGCTCAAAAAAATGAGGTGACTCATATTTGGAATCTAAAAAAAGTTGAACTCATAGAAGTAGAGAGTCAAATGGTGGTTCCCAGAGCCTCAGAGAATAGTGAGGAGAGAGAGAAGAGGAGGAGCTGATCAGGTAATAATAAGTAACAGATAGATAGGAGCAAGAAGCTCTGCTGTGGTGTTGTACTGCAAGGTACTGTAGATAACAATAATGTGCTGTGTATTTCAGAAGGCTAAGTTAGGAAAGGATTTGAATGTTTTCACCATTAAAAAAATGATAAATATTTGAGGAGACAGATATGTTTAACTTGATTTAGACATTACACAATGTATACATATTTTGAAACATCACATGGTAATCATTAATGTATGCAGTTTTTATGTATCAGTTAAAAAGAAAAACATGCTTGGGAGTAATGGACATTGAACTCTTGACAGAATTACTTCAGAAAAGGAAGGGATAGGGGACATGGAGAGATTACAGGGGCCCTAGTTTTGTATGGAATGTTTTTATTTGCCTGAGATATTTTAAGGAATGGAACATAAAACTAGGGCATTTAAAAATTCTTCTTGATATATTTGCATGTTTTTCAGTTAAAAAGATTAAATGAGATAACATACTTTTAAGTATTTGGTAAAAACACAATCCTGATAAGGCAAGGTTCCTTTCTGACCTCAGCTTGTCATCCTTTCTCCCTATCCAGAGGTAACAGTTACTGTTAATGTAGTATGTACTGTACCATCCTTTTTTCTAGGTATTTTTGTACACAAATATATACCCTTACAAAGTGTTTGTTGTTGTTCTGTTTTTTATTTTAAATGTCATTGCATTGTATGTGATTTTCTATGACTTGGGTTTTTTTGTTGTTTTGTTTTTTTCCCTCTATTGGGGATTGAACTCAGGGGTTTTGCACTGAGCTACATCCCTAGCCCTTTAAAAAATTTTTTACCTTGACATAAGGGCTTGCCAAGTTGCCAAGTTACCCGGCTGGGCTCAAACGTGCGATCCTCCTGCCTCATTCCCAGAGTGCTGAGATTACAGATATGCTCCACTATGCCTGGCTTACAACTTTTTTTCACTCAATGAATTGTCTAATTTTTTTTTACATTACATACAATAATATGGATAAACCATAATTAATATGGGTAATCCCTAATTTAGTAGTCTCATAGTTACTGGATATGAGAAATAGTGCTGTACTGAACACCTTCATGTGAGCTACTTTGTGAACCCCTGTATGTGATTTAAGGTGGATACTGAGGAGTGGAATTCTTGTTCCTGTGTGCTGTGTCTTGGTTCGCCCTTCAGAATAGCTGTGCAGTTCATACTTCTGTTGGCAGGGGGAGTAACTTTTCCTACACACTGGCCAACACTTCATTTAAAAGACTTAATCTACTCTGTGAAAACTGGTATCTTCTTATTTTAATGTAAATTTTCCTGATTAGTAAGAAGGTCAATCCCCATCTCTTCATATATTTATTGGCCTTTTGTATTTTTTGTGTAAATTGCCTGTTTATCCTTTGCTCATTTTTATTTTTATTTCGGATTGTCGTTTTCTTATTGATTGGTTGGATTTCTTTATTCTAGTTTCATTTTTCTTCTTCGTTTTTAGTGGTACCAGGGACTGAACCCAGGGCCGCTCTGCCACTACTCTTCATCCCCAGCCCTTTTTATATTTTTATTTTGATACAGTTTCACTAAGTTGGCCAGGCTGGACTTAAACTTGGCAATCCTCCTGCCTCAGGGTCCTGAGTAGCTGTTGCAGAAATGTGCTGTTGTACTTAGCTATACTTTCTTTATGCTAGTTTCATGCGTTGATATACCCAGGAACAGCATCTCTTCTTTCGGATCATCCCCACTTATTGCACATTTCTCTTTGACAGGTATTAAAAAATCTTAGCACCAGCTTGTCATGCTCAGAAAAATAATCCTTTTGAGTTTGGTATTACTTTGATTACTACAGATTAACATGGGGAGAGGTATTTTACCAATACCATTTGTTTAATCTTTCTTAGCCTAACATGATTGTTTTGAATTAAGTAATCTTTAATGTTTGGTGATAAAAATTAAAAGGTTTTAATTACTGTCTTTCATGTTCTTTTGAAATAACTGTCATTTTTTGGACATATTTCTTTTCTAAATAAATTTTAATTGAACTGTTAATTAAGGTGTATTAGTAAGATTTGTAGTAGCAAGTGGGGAAATTCTCTCATCTTTTCTGTGTCTTGTTTTTCTAGCAATTCCCAAAGTGAGACTGGAGACAATCTATATTTGTGGAGTAGATGAGATGAGTACCCAGGATATCTTTTCCTATTTTAAAGAATATCCTCCAGCTCATATTGAATGGTTGGATGATACCTCCTGTAAGTACACCTAAGTTTTCTGTCGAATGTACCTTTGTTTATGATTTTCAAAGAGTTCTTACTGTCCAAAAGGGTAAATAATTATGGCCCAAACTACTTGTTTATGCCTACCCTCTACCCTAGGAGAAAAAAAACATTGCTTATTTTTTGTGTTTGTGTGTGTGTGGTTTTTTTTTTTGGTACCAGGGATCGAACTTGGGTCCTTGCGCTTACGAGGCAGATGGCAGAACCACTGAGCTAAATCCCCAGCCCATAAATAGTTTTTTTTTTTTTTTGGTACTGGCGATCGAACTCAGGACCTTGTGCGTGTGAGGCAGGCAGTGGAACCACTGAGCTAATCCCAGGCCCAAACATTGCTTATTCATGAGAACCAGGATGCCTTAACTAGTCTGCCAGCTCATACCCAGTGGGTATTCCAAACCAGCTTGGAGGTAATTCCCCAGGCTCTAAGGAGGTTGGTTACTGGCCTCTGGGTCTAGTATACGTTACTGATGACTCTTTAACATCCACAGTTCCCAATGGAGTGATAGTCCAACTATGCAGATTTTGGTTTGCATTTTTAGACCTTTCGACTTTATCATTGCTATTTCTCATACAGTTTTTTTTTTGTACTGGGAATCGACCTCATGACTTCGCGCTTGCCAGGCAGGCACTGTGGTTCTGGGCTACATCCCCGGCCCCCCATATAGTTATTAAGATGGTTTTCTCTGCCTCAGTGTCTCTGATCTAGAACTAGTCCAGAATGTTCTGACATTGTAGCAGACTGCACTCTACTTTCAGGGACATCATCTGCTTACCCTGACCTGTGAGTTCTCCAGTTTGTGAGCCAGCTGTAATTTCTGACTTGCCTCCCTACTCAGTCTGGTCTGATCTCTGGTAACCACTTTGCTGGCTTCTTGTCTTGACTTACCTGTAGTCTGGCTTTACTTGCTGCCAGCTGGCTGACCTACTAGGTGGTACCCTAGATAACAGCTGATTTTCTCAGCTGCTCTCTGAAGATGTTGATTTAGTGTTCTCATTGAAAGAGGAAACATGACTGAGTAAAAGGGTTTTTTCCATTTTTCTTTCTGTTTAACACTCTCCAAATCAGGGGTCAGTAAACTGTTTTCTATAAAGGGCCACATAGCAAATAGTTTAGGCTTTATACTTAAATACAGCAAGTCCCCACTTTTCGAGCAAGTTCTGTTCTGGGAGTATAGATTGGTTGGTAAGTCTGACAAAGTGAGTCTTACCACACCTTTGATACAAACATACAATTTATATTGCTTTGTGATTTCTAGCAGTCCCCTTCATATCACCACTGCTTTTCCTCTTGCTTCTGGACATCCTGATTGAGCTCTGTACTACTGTACATTACGGCACTGTACAGTAAGCACTCAGCAACACAACTGTTACAATGTCTGACAGACATGTGAGCTACTGTCAAGATTTGTTTGCGTCTACGAATGTGTGTAATGTGAGGTCTGTTAGTATCTGTGAAAGTTTGCAACTCAGATGCTTGTAAGTCAGGGACTTACTATAAATCTATTACCAAGAAGATAAGTAACAGGTGAAGGGCTGAATTTGGCCTGTGGGTTACAGTTTGCTAGCCCTTGATTTAAGATATTAAAACTATTGCTAAGGGATGTTAAGAGTTGGCGGGTCTCTGGGCTTGGGATTTAGCTCAGTGGTACTGCGCCTGCCTTGCAAGTGCAAGGTCCTAAGTTTGGTCCCCGGTACCCAAAAAACCCCCCAAAAAACAAAAAACAAAAACCCGACACCCAAAGTTAAAGGGGGAAAGGTTTGTCTTACATACATAGAGGTTTCAGTCCATAATCAGGAGGCTCCAAGGCAGAGTAGCAGAGGGGCAACAGTTCATGGGAGCAGAACACAGCAAAAACAACAAGGGACTTTAATAGTATCATTCTGCTCCTTTTATCTTTTGTTTTTTTTGGTACCGGGGATCAAACTCAGGTCCTTGCGCTTGTGAGGCAGGCGGCAGAATCACTGAGCTAAATCCCCGGCCCCTGTTCCTTTTATCTTGTTCATACTACGGGGATTAGGGCAGTACCAAGCCAATCACTCTTGCGTGGTACTTTAGTAATCACACACCCTTAGTCTAAGCATCACACATTGTAGGTTCACCCACCTGTGACTGCATGAGGCTTTGGGGGGACATCTAGACCCAAACCATAACACTTCTCAAATATTTTTTCTTAATTCATTTCCCTAAAGGGGTAACTTAAATTAATTGCTATAAAACCAAGTAGCTATTTTGTCTCCATTGTACATATCCTGTGATTACCTTCATTGACCACACTTTATGATGTGGGAACATCGTTTGGCATGTCAGGTGACGAAGAATAGCAGAGAGCTCCCCTGCAGGGGGCGGTAGTATAATAGATAATCCAAATTTATTTGGCAGTTGTCATCATCAAGAACTGTTAATATTTTGCCAGACATGATAGTCTGAGCCTGTAATCTCAGCTGCTCAGGAGGCTGAGGCAGGAGAATTACTTGAACCCAGGAGTTTGAGGCCAGCTTGTGCAAATAGCAAGACTTCATTAAAAAGAAGGAAAGGAACTGCTAACACTCTGTTAATACTCTGTGTTCCTCTTAGTTTTAATATACAGAATCTTTTTTCTGGAACACTTGACAACCATTTTGTGGAACACAGCTTGGAAATGTAGTTCTAGACCAAGTTCTTCAAAGAGGTTTTGCCCCACCTTTTTACTTCTCATTAGCTGGTTTGTATACTTACTGATGACAGTTTGTATCTAGATAAGTTGGTCACAATTGGCGTACAGTGTAATGTTTGATTTTACATCTTATTTTAGGCAATGTAGTTTGGCTGGATGAAATGACAGCCACACGAGCCCTTATCAATATGAGTTCTCTGCCAGCCCAGGATAAGCTAAGAAGCAGGGATGCCAGTGAAGACAAGTCATCCGAGAAAAGTAAAAAAGGTAACTGAGCACAAAGAAGGAAAGTTGGGCCTGAAAGTCCTGTTCTTTACGTAATCTTTTTTGGAGCCTGTAGGTTTCTAAGCAGAGTATTAAATAGCATCTCATCATCAGATGTCTAAAATAAACTATTATGTTTCGGATTACTAGTAAATAGAAGTAGAAAATACTGAACTTTTTTTTTTTTTTTTTTCTTTTTGGTTTTTTTGGTACTGGGGATTGAACTCGGGACCTTGTGCTTACAAGGCAGGTGACGGAACCACTGAGCTAAATCCCCAGCCCTAATACTGAACTTTTAAAATTATGTGAGGCTGGGCCTGGTGGCACACACCTGTAATTCCAGGCTGGGGCAGGAAGATGAGTTCGAGACCAGCCTGGGCTACATAGTGGAATATGTAGGGAGACCCTGTCTCAAAAAACCAAAAAATAAAAATTAAAAAATAAATAAAATGATAAGATGGAGTTATGTTATGGTTCATCTTACCCTTCACATTCCATTTTAGACAAGCAGGAAGATAGTTCTGATGATGATGAGGCTGAAGAAGGAGAAGTTGAAGATGAGAACCCAAGTGATGTAGAGGTTAGTAATAGGGAAGAAGTATCTGTAACAATTTATTGTTAAAATATTGCTTACTCTCTTTTTAAACATAAGGCTTAAAGACTTAATAAGATCTATTCTTCTTCTGTCTTTTCCCTGAGATCTTCTGAGGGTGCATCTGGCTCTTGATCTTGAGCTTGTGTGAATGTAACAGTTTGTCTTGAGATGTTAGAATACTACTCACACTTCTGCAGAAAAGATGGTTTTATCGAGAAGTACTGTGAAGTGTTAGCTAATCAGTAAGATTAAGAAAGAGCAAGTAGAATTAGGGGTATAGTCAAATGGTAGAGTACCCTTCTTTCTATGTATGAGGCCTTGTCTTTGATCTCCGGCCCCACAAAGGAAAAAAAAAAGGGCAAATAGTGGCATATTTCCTACTGGGTGAGGTACTATTGTTAGAAATATTAGAGTATACTTATTTTAAATATTAAGTGCCGTTATGAACGAATCTCTTAAGTACTACAGATAGATCATTAAGGAAAACAAAGTCCTTATCCTCTTGGAACCTACATTCTAGTGGGAAAGACAGACAATACACAAATGCATAGATACATAATGTTAGGAGGTGATGGGTGCTATCAAGGAAGAGTAAAGAAGGTTAAAGGGATAAAGAATGATGGAGATTATTCTTTCAGACAAAGCAGACAGGGAAGACTTCTGGCTTTCAAATTTTACAGAATTAGTACTGTAATGCTGGTGGATATTAAAGGTCTACTGCTTGCCTACTGAATAAATGTTAAAAAGGCTTTCATCTCTACACTGAAAATGCTCTTTTTTTTCTTAAGTTGGACACATTATCTCAAGTAGAAGAAGAGTCTCTGTTAAGAAATGATCTTCGTCCAGCTAACAAACTTGCTAAAGGAAATAGATTATTCATGAGATTTGCTACGAAAGGTAAATTTGATATTTGGTATTAATTTTTATTTTCAATGAATATAATTATTGAATGACAATTTTCTCTTTTGAATAGGAAGTAATCCCAAAGTTCCCTTCAAAATATAATATTCTCTGTTTATAAAATAATGGCCTAAGCTGGGCATAGTGGCACATGCCTGTAATCCCAGCACTTGGGAGGCTGAGGCAGGTGGATTGCCGTGATTTTGAGGCCAGCCCAGTTTACATAGAGGCCTCAATGCAAGCCTGCACTACAAAGTGAGACTGTCTCAAAAAAAAAAAATAAATAAATAAATAAATAAAATAATGATTTACAGAATGAGAAGGAATTTCTGACTTTGAAATTGCAGATTAACCATTTGCATTTATTTTTTTTTTTCTGGCTGAAGTAAGTTATTTTCTGTTAGAGATGGTTTGCCCCATGTGCTTTTCAGCCAGTTATCATGTGAATTGTAAGAACTGTATTTTTAAAATTACATTTTGAGCTGGGCCAGCTTGAGCTACGTAGTGAGTTCAAAACCAGCCTGAACTATATAGCGAGACTCTGCTCAAAAAAAAGAAAAAAAAAATTATATTTATTATAGTACTGTCCTCCTAGATATGCTTTTCAGCTCTGCTCCCTTCTTCCTAAGATTGGCGCAATGGTTTTTGGTGGCTATTAAGGTATATATAGGTAGACGGTTGTATTTCTATGCACGTATCTATGTATGAGATGTGTTTAAAAATTACAGTGAATGTTTAAATTTTAAAAAATTAAAAGACAAATTGCCATTAATTCCCCGCAAAATATTCCCCTCACTTCAAACACACTAATCCTATTATTCTTGTCACTTTCTGAAGCAGTTCTGGAAGTCCTCTTTCATGTGTATCTTTTCTTTTTGTTTTTCCTTAGTTTTTTAAGACAAGGTCTTGCTATGTAGCTCAGGCTGGCCTTGAACTCATTATGTAGTCCTGGCTGGCCTCAAACTCATGGTGATCTCCTGCCTCAGCCTCCCGAGTCCTGGGATTACATGCATGTGCCTCCATGCCTGGTATCATGTGTGCCTTTAGTTGTGTTGTCCTGGCTGCCTCAGTGTCCTGAAGATTTATAACATTTAGCTTTCATGGTCAGTTTGACTTTGGGGCAGAGCCAGAAGTTGCACAATGGCGGACTCAGTGACTAAGGTGGACGAGGACACTATACTGTTTTTACAAGCCTGCCTTTCTATAGGATGGTACTTGGCAGCAGCATTCACTGTATTTTTATCCAGAACTGCTTCAGAAAGTGGCAAGAATAAAGGGATAAGTATGTTCAAAGTGAGGGGAAGTATTTTGAGGGGAATTAATGGCAATATGTAATACATTTTTAAAAAATATAATTATTCACTGCATTTTTCAATCACACCTTGAATAAGAGTATATAGACTCGGGCTGGGGATTTAGCTCAGTGGTTTCGCCACCTGCTGTGCAAGCACAAGGACCTAAGTTCGATCCCCGGTACCAAAAAAAAAAAAAAAAAAAAAAGAGTATATAGACTCGCTGTTTTATGGACTGTACCTCACTTTGGGTTTGTTTGATGTTTCCTCCTGATTAAATTTACATTGTACATTTACAGCAAGATTACTACAGAAGTGCTGTGTCTCGTGGTACATACCTATAACCCCAGGTCCTGGGAGGTTGAGGCAGAAAGATTGCAAGTTCTAGGCCAGCCTGGGCAATTTAGTAAGATCCTATCTCAGGGAAAAAAAAAAAGAATACTCCAGAAGTGATAATGGGTCATTTTCAGTGCATCATACCAAGAAGTACATGAGATTTATTCATATCATTTCTGAGGCTGTTGACTTCATTTGGTTAAGGTAATGATTGTTAGATTTTTTTTTCCACTGTAAAGTTGCTATTTGTAATTTAAAAAATGGGGCAAGATATTTAGAGATTATGTAAATATCTGTTGCTTATCATACTTAAAGGCAGTAATAGGTTTAGCATCCATTAATGATTTTCTGACTCCATCATTTATCAGTTGGCAGCCTGTTCTAGGGAAGAACTTTGTTCTTTCACCTGTTTATTTACTTATATCAGTTTAGACTTGTGGATTCTTACTCAGTGAATTCTTTTTTTTTTTTTTGGTACTGGGGATGGAACTCAGGACCTTGCACTTGTGAGGCAGTCAGCGGAACTACTGAGCTAAATCCCTGGCCCAATATTCAGTGAATTCTTATCCATTACTGTCATTATTTTGATTCAAAAACTGTCTTGGATTTGGCTGATAAAGCCCCATCAAGCTGTGTTTGACATGCCTCATGATTCTTCAAGCACTTCTTTATAGCACACAAAACGTCTTTTCTATACTCAGTTTGTACTTTACCTGCCCCCAATCTGGAATCAGCCATTTCTTCAAGGAGTTGGTAGGCATGGTTTTTCGGTTTTTGGGGTTTGGGGGTATACACATACTGATTGGATACACATTTATGGTTGTGTTTATCCTTTGCAGTCAGAGGTGCCCAAGGAGCTGTTCAAGGCCTTTGTATTACGTACTGCTTTTGACAAAATGTCTTATCACCTGTCCTTCCTCTGAACTGGCACTTAATGTGACAAGTATGATCTTTTCCACATTTACTCATTTCAGTGACTACTTGAGTGTGTTTTACAATTATAGAATTGTTCTGTTTTCCTCAAGCCATTTTGAGGATTATCATAATAAGCTAGAAAAATATTTACCAAAATATGGAATTACGTATAGTTTGATTGTTTAACCCTTTTTCTATGTTGTTGAAATGTTTGTTATTTAGAAATACCATCTTTCAGCCAGGTGTGGTGCCACATGCCTGTAATGCCAGCACTCAGGAGGCAGAGGCAGGAGGATCGCTGTAAGTTTGAGACTAGCCTAAACCACAGAGCGAGACACTCTCAAAAAAAGAAAGAGCTGGGGATTTAGCTCAGTGGTTCCACCGCCTGCCTCGCAAGTGCAAGGTCCCGAGTTCGATCTCCAGTACCAAAAAAGAAAAAAAGAAATAAGTCTTTCAGAGGACAGCAAAAATGTCACCTCTTCTAAAAACTTCTGCTATGCTTCCTAGAATCTTAACTCTTGTATTGTGTTTTTTTAATAGTATTTCCTGTCTTCAATTAGTTGACCTCTGAACAGCAGCTTAACCTCATTCATCTCTGTATTTTGCTTTACTTCCTTCATACTCAGAGAAGGAATACTTATAGCACTCCTTTCCTTTTTGTTGGGAGACACTAATCCCAGCTATGGAGTCTCCCATCCTCAGGAAATCCTAGGTAACTGTTATAATTAATTTTTAGATGACAAAAAGGAACTTGGAGCAGCCAGAAGAAGTCAGTATTATATGAAATATGGGAATCCAAATTATGGAGGCATGAAAGGAATTCTTAGCAATTCTTGGTGAGTCCAAAACCTTAAATTACAAGTTTAAATAGTACTTAAGTTTTCTTTAGTCCTTCAGTCAGTATTTGCTAGTGGAATGTCAAAAGACAAGAGGGAAGGATTCAAGACTCCTAACTGTGGTAAATGATAGAAATATGTTTCAGTTTCATTGAAAAGATGAGTATTTCGACACCTAACGCTATGTTAGTATGTAATAGAAATGAATGAGTGGATTTCAAGATCCTTCCTATTGGTTTCTGATTATGTGTTTATTTTTGACATTGTTTCAGGAAGCGAAGGTATCATTCCCGTCGCATTCAGCGGGATGTGATTAAGAAGAGAGCCCTGATTGGGGATGATGTTGGCTTGACGTCATATAAGCACCGACATTCTGGTAGTTGCCTGCTCAGCTCTTGGGTAGACACATGTTTGGCTCTCGAAATCATATTTTTATTCTTAATGCAGTCTTTTTAAGGTTCCAAACTTTATCATCCTCTCTTCCTTGCCCTCACCCTCTGCCAACATATAGGAAAGTAAGTCGAGTCACAGTTAATTTTAAATTGCCCATGCAAAGAGGTCAAATGATTTTATTAAAGCTATTATAGCAACAAAGGCCAAATGTGACATAGGGCAAATTAAAAGAAAAGTTTTCGTGGAAACCTAATTTTTCTACTATTAATATTAACAACTGCATGTTAAACATTTTAAATATTTTATCAAATGGGCTGATTTTATTGTTCCTTTTCCAATAATGAAAATGGGCTGCTGTTTTGAATGCTTTAGTGCTTATTGTCTTTTGCACGTGAATGCCTCAGAAATGTGGGATATCATGACTATTATGACTTGGATTTCTGTCTTTCTTTCGTGCATATAAAAGAATAATTTTCATTATATTTTATAAAGATATGTCTTTATTTTGAACTTAATGTGTGGAATCTTCTACATGCTTTGAGAACTAGCCAAATCAGCATACAAACAGAATAACATGCACACACAAGTATCATTGGAATGGGACAGGAAGAGATGAAGTCTATATATTTTTATTTAATGCGTATGTACAGAATTATATATTTAAAATTTGCATATTAATCCTATCACACAGTTATACTTTCAATTTCAGTTACTTGAAAATGCTTTTGTCATCTGTTTTTTATGTTCATTTTATTTTTTTTGTCGTTTTTTTGTTTTTTTTTTTTTGGTACCGGGGATTGAACTTGGGTCCTTGTGCTTGCACAGCAGGCGATGAAACCACTGAGCTAAATCCCCGGCCCCTTTATGTTCATTTTAAAGAAATTAAAAAGCAAATGGCCATAATTCTAGCACCCTAATGAAATAACTGATTTCATCTTCTCATTTGTCTGTTTTCATAAATATAATTCTCATAACTATATACTTTATCTTCAGTTTTTCTACTTATAAGCATTTTTCTGTGAACTTTAATATCAATAGTTGATTTTCATTGTTTGGTGTGGTTATATGCTATGAAGTTACTGTGGACATTGAATTAGGAACTATTGAACCACACAGTGTCTGTTCACACTATTTTTGTTTTGTTTTTTTGGTAGCAGGGATCAAACTCTGGACCTTGTGCTTTTGAGGCAGGCACTGAAACCACTGAGCTAAATCCCCAGCCCTAAGAAATACCTTTTTTTGGGGGGGGAGGGTACCAGGGATTGAACTTGGGATCTTGCGCTTGCGAGGCAGGCAGTGGCACCACTGAGCTAATCCCTGGCCATTCACACTATTTTTATGAACTCATCAGTATGTAACTTTATTTTTCTGTTTTAAAAACACTTTAATTAATATATATTGTTGGCTAACATTGAATTTACAGCCAACAGCAGTATAACTCAAAATCCAGTGAGGGTTATCTAAAACATGTATTTTCTCTCTAAGGCACATCATAACCTTCTTGCACTTAACATTACTAGTCAGCACTTTAGCACTGTATTTGGGGGTCATTTTAAACAGTGAAATCAACAAAATGCACAAAAACATGAAAAATGTAACAGTCGACAGGCTGTGAAAAGGACACTTTGTTTGTTTTTTGGTACCGGGGATCGAACTTAGGACTTTGTGCTTTTGAGGCAGGTTCGGTGCCACTGAGCTAAATCCCCGGCCCAAAAGGACACTTTCTTAACACTACTAAAGATGAGACAAGAAGGTAGTGTTCATTTGCCTGACCTGCACTGGAGCAAGTTCATGCAGGACTCAATTTTTTTGCTGCTCTGTACATGTCCACATATGATCTTGAAACTACCTTGAGTATGGATTTAGGAGTTACAGATGAATTTGGAAAATTTGCATTTATAAAACTTGTGAATAATGAAGATTGACTTAGGATTTAAATGACTTAATAATGTTCCATTAGGCTGCTAGACCATACTGTCCCTAACCATTCTTTTATAAGCAGAATAAGGGTGGTATCCAGCTTGTCATTGTTATAAATAGTGCTCCACTAGAATCTCAGGGATGGGTTTTTTTTTTCACCGATGTAGAATAGAAAATCATACTTGTTAGTTTTAGTCTAAGCTTTTCCTGTTTTTTGGTTAAATTTTTTCAGGATTAGTGAATGTTCCTGAGGAACCCATTGAGGAGGAAGAAGAAGAGGAGGAAGAAGAAGACCAGGACATGGATGCAGATGACAGGGTAGTGGTAGAGTACCATGAGGAGCTCCCAGCTCTCAAGCAGACCCGGGAGCGGAGTGCGTCCAGGCGGTCCAGTGCCAGCAGCTCAGACTCAGATGAGATGGACTATGATCTGGAACTGAAAATGATTTCCACTCCCTCACCAAAGAAAAGCATGAAAATGACTATGTATGCTGATGAAGTAGAATCTCAGTTGAAAAATATAAGGTAAAAACTTTTATCAATACTAGCTTTAATTTTTTTTTTTAATGTGATACAGAAGATTGAACCCAGAATTTTGTACCTGCTGGGCAAACACTCTGACACTCAGCTAAACCCCAGCACTTTAATTTGATTTTAAATACTAATTATATGTCTTCCAAGGTACTTCTTAGAAGTTGTCAAATTTATTTCAAAAAAGATTTTTGTAATATGCTTTCTATATCCTTTTAAATTCTGTAAAATCTGTGGTAATGTCTCTTAGATCTTAATATTGTAATTTTAAAAATATAACTGATATTGTGTAACAGGAAGAAAAGGTCTAAAAGAGCAGGGGAATTGGGAGGGCTAGGGGAAGGGAGAAAAGGGAAAGGAAAAAATATGAGAAGAGAAAAAAAAATGGAAACAAGGTCTTTGCAAATAGGGAAGGGTGGAGGGGGTGAAGGGAGGGCAAGGGAAAGGGAAAAAAATAAGAACCAAGAGACTCATGTAATGGTACAAGATCCCAATGATGAACGTAACTGTATTTTATACCAAAAATGTACCAATAAACTTAATGGGGAAAAAAAAATAAAGATAAATACTAATTATAAACGTAATTCCTTTTAATTTTATAATCACTTTAATTTATTCTAATTTCAGTCCTTTGTAGGAGTTGAATATAAGCATCTCATTTTTCCTCTGTACAACCAGTGGTCCTTGTTATATGAACTGTAAACAACACAGAAAGCAAAAATCACCGGTATTCCCAACCTCTTCTGACAATAACAGCTGTCAGTAATTGGGCAAATAGCCTTCCTGTTATATTTATGCATATGAATAATGTATGGAGAAACCATATAGGTATATATATTTGTATAAAAATTGAACTATGCTATTTATATTGCGTGTAATGTGCTTTCACATTTAATAAAATGTAAACTTCTCTTACTTTCTTCAACCATATGTAATTCATTGTTTGAAAGTAAAATCTGGTAAGTATTGGTAGGTTTCCTTCCAGGGAGTTTTATTCATATTACTACTTATTACCTGTATTATCATCATCAGTCTTTGGTATTACCATTATTCCTAATCTTTGCTGATTTTGTGAACAAAAAATATATAGTTATTTTAATGTGAATTTCTTTGGCTAGTAGTAAGGATGAGCTGATTCCATGAGAGCAGGTAGTATATCCATAACTTTTGTTTTTTCGTATGGAGGATTGAACTCAGGGCCTTGCGCTTGCAAGGCAGGCGGCGGAACCACTGAGCTAAATCCCCGGCCCTCCATAACTGTTAAGGATTGGATTTTAGGGATGTTCTGAGATGTTTTTGGTCATGTATTTGGGGAAAAGAAAGGACTTTTTAAAGTGATTTGTTTGTGTGGCCTGTTTGCATCTTTAGTTGTAGTGCTCACAGCACTTCCTTGCAAAGTATGCTGACAGAATAGTGCTTATACCCAGTATGATAGCAGATCTCCTTGATAGAGAAACCTGCCCTTTAAAGAAGGGTATTGTGCACTCTCCTGTGTCTTGAGGATAGCCAGATTGTGCCCTGGGTAACCACAGAGCCCCATGCTCTTTGCATGCCTCTACTTAATGCTTGTCTCAGGAGGAGATGGGACTTGTAGTTAGGAGCTCTGTGATAGTGTATGTGTATCATGTGTGGAAACCACCCTGGAAAACAGCAATACCTGCTTGCCCTCCCAGTCTTGTCACAACAGGTTGATTATGGTTTCACTAAGCAAGTTATTATTGGTATTCTTGGGGAGGTAGCTCAGTGGTAAAGTACTTCCATAGCATGTGCAAAGCCCTGGATTCAATCCTCAGCACCACCCAAAAAAGAAAAGAAAAAAATGAAAGTGTATAGTATTTGTAAGTGAATGCAGACTCTTAGCAGATTGGGTTTTCTCAAAAATAGGAGATTATTGTTTGGACATTGTCTTCCAGTTGAAGTTGGATAACTGTGCTTTTTTATTTTTAAAAAGGAACTCCATGAGGGCAGATAGTATATCCACAAGTAATATCAAAAACCGAATTGGTAACAAATTGCCACCTGAGAAATTTGTAGATGTCCGACACCTGTTAGATGAAAAACGTCAGTGCTCACGTCCACGGCCACCAGTCAGCAATACTAAATCAGGTATTGTTCTTCTTTTGTGTTCCTGGAATGCATTCCGAGCTCCAGAGAACAAATTGGGGCGGGGCAAGATTCTTGGATAATGTGTTGGTATTCTGAATCGATTTAATTGTCTCTGTTCATCACATCTAAATTTTGGGTTGCAATTGGAATTTGCATTGGAATTTCATGATAAGACAAAATAATCAGACTTAGGCAAAACTAGTTTTCAGTATTTTGTCTGAACCATTGTTTTACTCTGTATATCATTGATACGCTTTATATATGAGAATAATAGAAATTAAGTTGGGAGGTTGTATAAATGGTTAAGAGTTCGAACTAGGTCATTTATGCCTCCAAACTCTCCTATGGCAGGTGCATGGCTATGCTTGCTATGTACCAGGCCTTGGGCCAGGAGCTGGCATGTGAGAAGTCTTCATAGGGCTACAAAGCAACTGTAGGTCTACCAGGAGAACTGTGCAAGGAAGGCTTCTTAGAGAAAGTGGCTTTAGAGTTGGGCTTTTGTAAGGGAATAGGATCTCAGTTGGCAAACCTTACTTTTTGAGGTGGGATGTAACCTGATCTCATAGGTGTTTTAGAATGATAACTTGGTGGGAAGAGTGGAATGGGATAGAGAGTTCAGTTAAGTAATAAGTGCCCAACTAGATCGGGGCCAGCAGAGTGAGAATGAGAATGGGATGTACTGGGAAGGAAGGCTGCTGGGAGTGAGGGCGGAAAGGCAGAGAAGCCACGGAGAGGGCTTGGCCTGAGTGACCAGGGAGAGAGCGCTGCTTTCTGGTGGGGTTTAAGTGAGACGAGCAAGAGTCCCAGCACAGGCCTTGGTAATAAATGTGTTGCTGCTGCTGTTAAAGGGTACTCGGGGACTGGCAGCTCTTTGAGCAGGTTGAGGAAAAAATACATTTGGTTTGGGACATTGCTTTTTGCCATCTACTGGCTTGTTATAGCTACTGGCTAAATGTCTTAGGTTTATTGAGAACTGTTTACATTTTCAAAGGTTGCTTCTGCCCTTAGAGAGCTTGCAGTATTGTTTATTAGGCTGAAATGTTTGTATGTTACTTAATCTTGCTTGGTTCTATCAAAAAAAAAAAAGTGATTCTGCTTCAGAGATTCTTTTCGGAAGTAGTCAGCTCAGCTCAAGGGTTTTTTTTCTCCTTCTGATAGCCTTGACATCTTGTTTTCAAAAGGGAATCCAGACCAATTACGAAGACAAAAGGCCTTTAGAAGCCCAGTTATGTCAGGTCCTGTGTTTTCATTTGGGGAAATAGGGTTCCAGGGCCTTTAGAGATCTCAGCTTGACCATATGGCTAGTAAAGCACATATACTTAGTCATGGTAGCACTTTTTTTCTTTTTCCAGATATACGCCAGCGGTTAGGAAAAAGACCATATTCTCCAGAGAAGGCTTTTAGTAGTATCCCAGTGGTTCGGAAAGAGCCCTCTTCAGATGTACATAGTAGACTAGGTGTTCCCAGGCAAGATGTTAAAGGCCTCTACTCTGATACTCGGGAGAAGAAATCAGGTGAGTAACACAGGAAACTGAAGGGAATGGGAATTGGGAAATGACAGAAGACAATGAGAATAGTATAAAAGTACAGGCTGGAAGAAGCACAGGCCAGACAAATGAGGTTTCCTCTTCCATTGTCTTTGCCATGGTCACCATCATCATCATGCTAGCAGGGAAGTTTAGGAAGTAGAAGGTAATACACACCACTGCTTCTTTCAGTTTAGCACAAATCCTTTCTAGTTTTCATATATGTATTTCAGTCTTTCTCTATATGCACAGCCTACTCTTTTTGTACAGCATCTTACCATAGTCATTTTTCCACATTGTTATATTCTTCATAAATAAAACTTTTAAGTGCCTTATACAGTGGTGCCTCAGTTCACAAATGCTTTTGTTTGTGAACCAAATTGTTCACAAACAAAAGCGTTTGGCAGAATTTTATTTTTGCAAACTCTACATCGGGTGGCAAACATGAACATGGCCATCTTTCCCGCACAAACCCAACGTGGCCATCTTTTCCAAAATTGTAGGACAAATAAGTTCGTGAACCAAGTTGCCACTGTATAATGTACCTGTACTACAGAATTCTTAGTACATATTTCTCTTTTGTTGATAAAACATACTTAAACAATTAAAGGGTGGTGGGCCAAAAACCTAAAAGATACAGTGTAACAGACCCCTCAGTTTACAGAATGTTAGAGCTGGCAGTTTCCTTGCAGAATGAAGTGGTCTGCAGCATGGTTAAGTCTCAAGAGGGAGGGTCAGGTATGACAGGAAAGAGCCTCTTAGGTGATTCTCGTGTGTCTCATGGGTGCACCTGCCCCAACAGTGAATATCTCCATATTATTAAGTCCCGACCCCTCCATGCAGGCAGGGGCAACAGCCAGGGAAATGAGATTATCTACCAAAGGCCACAGACCAGTGATATTTTCTGCATGTCATGTGTTGCTTCCTCAGAACCACCTGGTTCTCAGTGTTGGCTGCCAAACTGAAATGCCTTTTCACCTAAACAGGTAGCTTATGGACTCGTTTAGGATCTACACCCAAGACCAAAGAAAAGAATATGAAGAAGGTGGATCACAGGGCACCTGGCATGGAGGAAGATGACTCTGAGCTGCAAAGGGCGTGGGGGGCTCTGATTAAGGAGAAAGAACAGTCTCGCCAAAAGAAGAGCCGGTTAGATAACTTACCATCTCTCCAGATTGAAGTTAGTCGGGAAAGCAGCTCTGGTTCAGAGGCAGAATCCTGATGTCCCCAAGGGCCTGTGGGAGCTGCCCTAAAGCTTGATATCCTCGCACAGGGTGGGGCGCAGTAGCAACCTCCCCTGCTGGAGTTTGTGTCCCTCCTGCTCCTCCTCATACGTCACCCTCAGCTCTTGCTGCTTCAGCAAGGCATCTTAAGAATGTGACCAGTTTTGAAGGGCATCTCTCTCTGGCTGCAGTTATAGTTCTGGGCCCTCAGTCCTTTTCCCACCACCCCACAAGCTTTATCCTTTGCAAAAAAGGCAGCCCTCCAGATTTTGTAGACATTTTTCTTAATATTTTTAACATTATGTCTTTTAAAAGAAATGTTTTACACAGTTCATCCAAAGAGCAGAGAACTGAACTTCTCACTATTGCCTTGGCCCTGACAGCTGTTACCAGCACCCTTTTCCCAAGAAAAGTCAATTCCCAGGTGCTTATTGGACAGACTTCGAGGGGGAAGATGAGGGAAGCTGCCAGCCCGCCCTTCCAGGATCCTAGTGTTGGGGCGACTATCACGGACCTGACCTCAGAGGTGCACCAGTGCTGGCCAGGTAGATAAGAGACGCAGCATCAATCGCGCTTCCATGCCTCCCTTGGGGATTTCTGTTAGGGGACTCTTATATTGGCTGTCAGCTTGATGTGAAGATCAAGTTCAATGCTGTGGGATTTTTAGGAATAAAAAACTGTGACTTTACGGATATAGGGTTGATTTTTGTGCTAGGGTTGGGGTCCTGGGTTAATGCTGAACAATTTTTAAGTCTGTACGTATTATGTTTAAAATTATTAATGATTTAAAAGTTTAAATTTTTAATTTTTATATGTGGAAGCTCTTCCTGTTGGCTATAGGGGAAACTGAAGTGGTGTCTTCTTTCGTGCTGTTAAATATATACTATATACTTTGGAAGAAGGAAAAGAGAGGAGTCTCATTATTTTTAAATGACCCTAATTGTGTGGTCTATGTGTTGTATATAGAGTTCAACTTGCTTTTTGACCACGTAGAAAAAAAAAAATGCATCCATCTGAGATGGGATCTTGTTTATTATCACTTTAGAAGTGAAGATAATTTATTCTTTTGCTCTCCAAGTTGTGGCTGAAGACCTTTTCGAAACTGGCAAATAGTACTTTCAGAAAGTTTTAGTTTAAACTCCTTTAGATTATTTTACCATGAAAATGAGGTAGTTTTTTGTTTTGTCTTCACATCTGATTTTTATTTTGAAGTACTTCTGTAGTCTTCTGCAGGCTTTAAAATAGTGTTTCACTTCAGTTCATTAGATCTTGGGAATTAGAGATACTAGTGAGCCTTTGTCCCTTTGTGATGTCACACTCTTCACCTCCTGGATTGTTCCACACCCAGTGCAACCCTGGATCCTAGAGCCTCTGCTTGTGGCTGAACTGATGTCACACCAATAGTTGGTTATACTGTGGTGTGAATGAATGTTGTTAATTAAGAGAGCAAAGAGCCGAGACTTGACAGTTGTAACGAAAACTGCATTGTAGCATATTTTGTTAACCTACCCCCGCATGCCATGTTTCAGGTTCCCAGGATTCTAGGAAAGAGGTCACATTGGTTTCTTTGCCAGCTGAAACCTAAGGCCTCTGACAATTTTCAGCTCTTCTTGCCCTGTGAAGCACAGCTCAGAGTCAGGTTCTTAGGAGGAGGGCTTAGGGCTTGTTAGGGTGAGAGGTGTAAGGGCCTAGGAGTTGAGAGGCCTTGTCAACCCCTGGCTGTACTTCACGGACCCAGGCCTTGGTTTCCCCAGCTAGCAAATGAATGGGGTGGTACTGGGCTTCTGGCTCTGTTGATACATTTCAGTAGTGTTTTACTCTTCCCAAAGCTGTGACTGCAGTGGACTGGCTGCACTACTTTCTGTTGCAGATGGCCAAAGAGTCAAGGAGACAACTAAGGGCAGGCATGACGTTGTGGGCAGGGAGTTATCGCTAACCTGTTACAGTTTCTGGTTCTGCTAAGGGTTAATGGCCGTGGTCTCCATTTGGCTTAGAAAATGTCCTTCTAGGTATCCCTTTTTGTTTTCCAGCCACGGTGCTGTCCCACCAGCAGTTCAGGAGCATTTGCCCCTTGGCCTCTCAGCACTTCCCAGCCTCCTGCTAGAGACCAGGAAAGACTATAGAAGAAAGGTGATGTGTGTTCAAACTGAACCTTTGGTTTAACCATGAAAAATGCCCATTTCAGAAGCCTTGTAGTTCTCAAAAACACAGAGAACCCAAAAAGGTAGCTTTAGGAGTTTTTAAAGTTGTTGGCCTTCCTCACCTCTCTCTCTGGCCTGCATTCAGCCACTCAGGTCTTGTAGCATCTTGAGCATACCCTGAGTGCCCACCTTGTCTCTGGAGTTAGGAGTGAGGGAGACAGTACAACTCGACAAGCAGCAGGCATTCTCTCTACATGCAGGCAGTAGGACTACACACTCTGTACTATTCCTCTCAATCCTTACAGGTGGGAGATTTTAAGTACAATATTGCTGCTTGATAGTAATTGCAGATACCTCATTTCTGTTTCCCTTCTCTCTTGGGAGAATGCCAGGCACACAAGAGAACTTGGAGGAGCCCACCACAATATGTTAACACTCCTCTGGTCCCCTGTGTAGTCTGATCCCATGAATCGCTTCTTGGTTCAGCCCCTGCCTCACCCTGCTCCCTCTGCCCTGACTCTCCCTTTCCAGCCTGCACACTGCAGCCAAGATGAACTTTTGTGGTTAGCAGCTTCATTGAGAGATGATTTCCATAGTATAAAATTCACCATTTAAAGTGTACGTGTCAGTGTATTTTAGAGTTGTGCAACCATCACCATAATCAATTTTAGAACATATTTATTATCAAAAAGAAACCTTGCACCCATTAAGAGTCACTCCTCATTCTTCTTTCTGTCTAGCTCCTGGCAGCTACTAATCTGTCTTTGTGGCTTTGCCTTTTCTGGACATTTGGTATAAATGGGGTCATACACTGTACATTTGTGACTTCCTTCTTTCACTTAACACGTTTTCAAAGTTCATCCATGTTTTTGCTTGTATCTGCACTTCATTTTCTTAAATTGCAGAGTAATATTCTGTTGTGTGTACCACATTGTATATACCATGTTTTATTTATCCATTAATCAGCTAATGAACATTGAGGTTGTTTCCACCTTTTGGCTATTTTGAATAGGTTTCTGTGAACATTTATATACCTGTTTGTTATTACTTGTTTGTTTGTGAACTTTTTTGTGTGTGTGTGACAGGGTCTCACTGTGTAGTCCAGGCTGGTATTGAACTCACTGTGTAGTCCTGGCTGGTCTTGAACTCACAGCAATCCTGCTGCAGCCTCCAGAGTGTTGGAATTACAGGCATGAGCCACCACACTCAACCAGTTTTTTTGGTTTATATCTAGGAGTGGAGTTGCTGGGTCATATGGTAACTCTCTTTTGATTGGACCCAGGACCTTGCACATGGTAGGCAAGCATTCTTCCACTAAGCTATATCCTTAGCCCTTTTTAAAAATTTTGATACAGGGTTTCACTAAGTTCCACAGGATGGCCTTGAATTTGTGATCATCCTGCCTTAGTCTCCTAAGTAGCTGGGATTACAGGCATACACCAGCATGACCAGCTAATAAGTATCTCTTCAATCCTTTGAGAAATTGCTGGGCTAATTTCCTAAACAGCTGTATTGGGGCCGGGGATTTAGCTCAGTGGTTCTGGCGCCTCCCGCACAAGCACAAGGTCCCGAGTTCGATCCCCCGTACCAAAAACAAAAAAACAAACAGCTGTATTGTTTTACATTCCTGTCAGCAGTGTATGAAGGTTCCATTTTCTCCACATCTTCAGCAACACTTTTTTAAAAATGTGAAATGGTATCTCTGGTTTTGATTTGTACTTCCTTAATGGTCAGTGATATTGGGCATCTTTTCATGTGCTTCAGGATGAACTTTAAAAAATGTAAATCTGATCTTTTTATTCCACTGCTCGAAACCTTTCCAGAGCTTCCTTATCCCCTTTGGAATAAGTCCAAGCTCCTTTGACAGCTCATAAAAGCTGGTTATGACCTGGCCTCTGGGCCTGCTTTCCCCTGTCCTCTGCTCACCCATCTTTGGGAGAGGGGATGCCAGGGTAGTGGGCATTGAACTCAGGCCCTTTGCATTGAGCATTATCTTTAGCCCCTTAAATTTTTGAAAGATAGTCTTGCTAAGTTGACAAATTGTCCGGGCTGGGCTTGAACTTGGAATCCTCTTGCTTCAGTCTCCCAGAGGTGTGCACTGCACCTTCTGGCTCCTTGGATCCATCTTCATCTCACCAACCTTCCAGACTCAGCACAGGGCACATTCCCAGTGACACACTTTCCTGGTCCTCTTCCCCTGTCACCACAGCCTTGAGCTCTTAGGGGCCTCTCCAGGAAGCAGTCCTCAATGTTCAGAGCCAAGGTGCAGGTTCTGTGTGTGTCCCACTACTGACACGAAGGAGTCTTACTGACGTAATGTCAGTGCCTAAGATCAAACTGAGTATAATCAAAATTCCTCTTGGACCTCCTGCCTACCTGGACTCACAGAGGAACGTGGGGAAGGTGGAATGGCCTAAGCAATTTGTAATTGTTTTTTTGTTTTTCTGTTTTGTTTTGTTTTTAAATAACTTTTTAGACAGATACCATTGTGTTTAACTAAGTAAAGTACATGTATTGTCAGATATGGTATATTCACCAACCCAGCACCTGCACACTGGACTGGACCTTTCTAGTCCTAGTTTGTCTGTTTTGCTAGACTGTAAGCTCCGTGAGAGCAGGGCCATGTTTGGCTTGTTCACTGGGGTTTCCCCACACCTCCACCCAGGCATGCCACCTAGCAGGTCCTCTCTAAACATTGGAATTTTAAATCCCCAGCCTCAGAGCTGCTTCATCTGAGCCCCCCGGGTTATTATAGGCCAAGCCTCCTCCTTCTGCCATGTACAAACAGTGTCTTACTCTCTATTTTATTTTCCTCCTAGCCTGTGAGCTCCTACTGAGCAGGAATCTTCATGTTTTTCTTGTGTCTTTGTACTAGGCCAACCCAGAATTAGTGCTTCAAGTGTTTGGGAAATGAATGAATCATGGTAACCTAGGCCTGCTTTTGCACCATTGTCTACAAGCTAGTCTAATTCAAGATGAGACCACCAGATACAAAAAGGGGGCTTCCATGGTACATACACTGTGCTTATGTAAGTTAAAGCTCTCAGGTAGGCCTCAGTAAACATCCAGTGTTGATGACCGTGGCACATCTAAGCAGAAGTTTATCCAGCTCTACAAAGAATTTGCTAGCAAATCATGCAACCTGGAGTATTTTTTAGAAAAGCATTCATCTGCCCCAAGGTAGAAAGAAAGGAAACTGACAGATAAGTGAGAGGCCCCAAAGAGAGACTGCTAAGCCAGTTATTAGGCTCTGGTCCTTCTGGAGTGGAAAGTGACAGCAGTCTAAAACAGGTGACAAGAAACAGCTCATTCCCAGCAGCAACTTGTTTGCCTAAAGTAGCATTCCTCCGGCTTCCCAAGTGGAGCATTGTGAAGGTAACAGGAAAATGCTCACACGCACTTTGGATTAGCAACAGCAGTAAGTTATGGCTTTGCAGATTAGTTAACTGCTGCCCAAATAAGTTTGATGCATAAGCATTTGCTTTTATGGCAAGAAGTAAGTTAGAAATTAAACAATTAGAACTAAGAAGGAAGCATGCTCGTGGTAATCTTGAGAATAGCATATTCACTTCGAGGCAGATTGTTACTGTGTCATTTGACCCACAACAAATATCTAAAACTTTTCTTAAATATTTATAAAATAAATTTTTTTTTTTTTTGGTACTGGAGATAGAACTTGGGTCCTTGTGCTTGCGGAGCAGGCGGCGAAACCACTGAGCTAAATCCCCGGCCCTATAAAATAAATCTTAGGAGGAAAAAAAAATACTGCAACTTTTTTCCCCCCAGTGAAATTCTATGAATGTCTCACAGAACTTTGTTGTTCCTGGGAGCAGTTAGGGAAACACTGCCTCAAACATCTGTTTTAAATAGTTGAGAGGCATCAAAGTGGGATTTTGCTGTGCTATAAATAAAACACTAAAGTATGGGTGGTATTTAACTTCCCAGTCACTGCCCTGCTTGGAGAGTCTCACCTGTTTGAGCAATTCCAAAGGTCCTGTTTGGATGCCCACATTCTTAAGAAGCTATGTGTTTCCTCAGACCATGTGTCTCTCTCACCCCTAGACCAGTGTAGGTTAGTACAGGCGAGAGGTCCTTATCTTTGGTGAGACAGAAGACACAGTCTTCCTCTCTCTCCTTTGGGTGGTCGTAGATCCTGTGATGTGTCGTCCCTCTTCCTCCTTATGGACAAGAGCATCTCAGAGGGTCTGTGAGCAGTTACTTGGCAGGACCTTTAGCTCAGGGAAGAATGTCTTTTAGGGAAAGAAATAGGATGATGGCCAGAGCTGGGGCTGGAGCAATAGGATCTCATTCTACCTCATATACTTAACTGGAAAAGACTGACATCCCTTCCTTTCTGGGCCTTAGCCCTGCAGTCTGTCAAATGAAGGGCTCCACTGGAATATCTATTTTCCTTGTAGAGCTAAATTGTGTTTGAGGACCTCTGCTGCCTTTCCCAAGGAACACTGGGAGTGTAAACTAGACAAGAAGGAGGTGGGGCCAGCAAGAGGCTGGTCCTGTGATCCAGTGCCACCTTTCCCCTCCCAGCCCCAGTTACAACAGGATAAGAGGTCCTCTCTTGCTCCTTCCTCTTCACATACCTCATGTGCAGCATATTCACACCCACACCCACACACCATTCAGTCTTGTTTGGGACGCCAGCCCAGTATGTACGTCTACTGGGGCAGAATGAGAAAGTATCATGGCATGGGCTTAGACAGCAGGCATTTTCCTCACAGGGCTGGAGCTGGGAGACAGATCAAGGTGCTGGGATGGCGAGGGCCCTCTGCCTAGCTTGCTCAGTGACATTCCTGTGTGTGCATGTGACCCTTCTTATAATGCCACCAATCCTATCAAGTTGAGGCCACACTGAACCCTTTTGACCTCTGTTAATTTTATCTCCTAAAAGCCCCATCTCCAAATACAGCAACATTGTGGGTAGGAGCTTCAACATACACATTTGGAGGAGGATGCAGTTAAGTTCACAGACCAGTAATAACCACAGACCAGTAATATCCCCTGTTTATTTTTTGAGACAAGGTCTTTCCTTTAGCTTAGGCTGGCCTCAAATTTGCAGTGATCTTCCTGCCTCAGCTTCCCAAGTGCTAGGATCAGAGGTGTGCACCACCACACCTGGCTCTGCTTTTTTGTTATTGTTTGTTTAAACATAACCTGTGGATCTGAAGCGGGGTGGGTGTAGTGGTTCAGAGTTCTGGTTTTGGGGAAGATAACTTGTTTGGGTCTTACTCAGCCACTTACTGTCTATCTGGCTTTGGGTAAAGTACTTATCCTCTGTCTGGGAGCCAGCACTCGTATCTGAAATCGGGGTACCCTCAGATGAAGGCTCGCGTGCAAAGCCCTGGCCTCGGGTCTGTGCTCCCTGCTGAGCGCTCAGCCAGTGGTTGTGATCACCACTGCTCTGCCCCAGATGCCCTGCAGCCCTCAAGCTTCCCCTGTCTGGAGGCCGGGGGTAGCCTCCTCCACTTGTGGTATCACATTCTGTTTCTGACCGATGAGATCTCCAGGCAGAGCAGGTCCACCTCATGCCACACACCCTCTCTAACCCTGAACATTTTGCAAAACTTTTTATTTTGAAATAATTTCAAAATCCTAGCACAGTGTCAAGGAGAGGGCAAAGAACATATTGCCACATTTTATTTTACCACTTAGTCTTTCCTTCCTTTTCTCCCGTACTAGTTTGTAGTTCATGCTTCAGCTTTACCAGCTGTTTGAGTAATGATATTCAGACCAGTTTTTTTTTTCCAGTCTACAATCCAGCATCATGTGCTGTCCTGCCTTTAGTTATCCTCTCTATAGTCTCCTTTAATGTGGAACAGTTCCTCAGCCTTTCTTTGTTGTTCATGACATTGATGTTTTTGAAGAGTACAGTCCAGTTGGTGGTTGTAGATTGTCCTTCAAGTTGGTCCCTTGACATTTGCTTAAAGTAAAACAAAGCAAGCCACTTTCCCATTTCTTTTAAGTGTGTAGTATTTGCTGAACACCCAGCTGTGTATTGGATGCTGAGAAGGAGGAACATTACATAGCAAAGCCTGGCCACAACCTGGAGACCTTAAGTTTGGGTTTTGGGGAAAAGTGTTACTATCAGGCAGGCTTGCAGGGCCCCTCTGCATGCTCACACACAAGCTTGGAATAGTACATCTTGGATGCAGGGTGAGTCCATATTCGAGAGATCTACAGAGATGCAGAAAAAGGCCTTGCTCCCAGTCACTGACCCTGCCTGGCCTCCTGAGATGCCTGGGTGTTCACACTCCACACACGAACTTGCTTCTCACAGATGTCCATGTGAGCTGCGGTCCTCTGTCCCAGCCCTGTCTTCCCAAGGATTTACTGTCTGACTTTGGGCTGCTCTCTTCCTTCTGGGCCAGTGCTGGGGGGAGGAGTCCCTATATGGCTCTTATCAAGCGCCCTTGAAACGAAGGTGCATCGGGGGAGAAGGAGTCACTGAGCACTGGAGTGGGGGGAAGATGGGTTGAAGGCTGCAGGCCCTGACGTAGACTGTGATGGAGGTTAAAACCTTAGGATGATCTGCATCGTGATGTGGCAGGAAAATCATCAGACCTAGAACTTACTTTCTCTGTTGGGTGCTGTCCAGGGGGAAATGGTGAATTGTAATCTTTACTCAGCCATGTAAAATCTCTACTCAACATGTAATACCATGTAAAATCTAGTCATGGGTATTTTGTGAGACCAAAGCAGACAATGCAAAAGTGTATGCAGTGTCATCAAATCTTCACAGAACTTTGGCCAAGTGAGCTTTCAGTGTGAGAAAAAAAATAAAGTTGATTTTTGTGTAGTCATAAAGTCAACCCCATTGTCTACTCTTTGTTAATTTTCTGACACTTTAGAGTGTTACCTGGGCTGCAGAAGGAGAGGTGCGACACCCTGCCCTTCTGAATTTAAATTAAAAATTTAAGATTAAATGCAATTTAAAGTTCAGTTTGTTGGTTGCACTGGTGACATTTTAAGGGCTCAGCAGCCACCCGTGGCTAATGGCTGCTGAGTGGATACCGCAGTCACAGCGGAGTTCTGCAGGGCCATGGTCCCTGTGCTTGGCCACTTGGGAGCAGTGGTGCTGAGAACTCAGGACTTCACACTTGCCAGGCAGGTGCTGTGCTGCTGAGCTACATCCCCAGCCTGATTCTTCCTTCTTCACGCACAGTCACAAGGTCAAATGAGAGCTGAGGAAGTTGGCTCTTCATGCTGCCTGGCAGCTGTCAGTGGTTCAGTCCCTGGAAGACTGGGATTGCCTGCAAGTGGGTGTGCTGAAGGCATTAAAGGGGTCTGCCTCTTCTGCTAGGCTGGCACTTCAGAGCCCTGTGAGACCCATCTCAGCAACAGGATGCTGGAGCCAGATTTTGAAGAAAATCCAACCACAGATAGATTGAGGCAGTGATTCTAGCCAGCACATTGGGTCTTTCCACTCACCTGATCCTCCGCAGCCCGGGCCTTGGGTACAGGGGCTGGTAGAGAAGCCCAGTTTCTGGCTGTGGGGCCTCTTTCTGTGGGCAAGGAACCCCATCTCATTGCTGAGGCACCTGCCACCCAAAACCCTGGGCTGGGACCAGGCTGCGCTGTCTAGTAGTGAGTTCTGAGGCAGGACAGGGACCCAGCACTCATTCACATGGGTGTAGTCCTTGGGGTTGGTTATTGTTCCTGTACCCCCAGCATCTACCGCCAACAACACCCAGCACCACGGCCCTGGCCAAACCTCGGCTCACCATTCCACAAAAGTGAGTGACAGAGCGGGACTGACAGCTGCCTAAGCTCCCAGGACCCAGCTCCCAGCTGCTGAGAAAGCCACATGTCTGGCTGTGCACAGGCAGGAGTGGCTGTGTCTCTGAAAGCGCCTGTCTGCCTGTGGGTCCTCGTCTGCGTGTGTACCTCTGTCTCCGCCTCCTGGCCACCTCAGCTGAAGAGAGGAAGCTGAAAACTTGGCCAGGCCCATGGGTAGCTCCCTGCCCAGCTCACACACTCCTGCCTCTGCTCCACCTAAGATGATGTGGCTCTTCCCTGCTCTGCTCTGCATGTCCAGTAAGTAAGCCTCACTCCCTGCCTTCAAGGGCTGCTGTACTCGCAGATCCAGCTGGATATCTGTAGCCCTGTCTGTCTGTCTGTCAAGGCTCAGGAGCTTCCCCAGGAAGTGTTCTCACTGGTGGAGCAGATCTTCAGATTGCTGGGAAGGATCAGGTCTCTGAGGTTCTGTGATGCCTTCAGACTCGAGGGCCAAGCCACCCAGGCTCTCCTCCAGCCAGCCTCCTCTCTAGGCAGGCCCTGCGGTCTGTGCAGAGTCAGTTATGGCCGTGGAGGCCCATGCTGCCCTCCTCCACCCAGCCAAGCACCTTCTGTCACGGACCCCGTGAGAATGTGAGCATTGGCTAGAGACTGTGGGGGCAAGGATGTTAGAACTAGCTTCCTGTTCCTGTGGCCTGTGGGGGCAGGGGGCTGCACTGCTCCTGCTGCCTGGGGTCCCATTCTGGTCTTAACCTCCTTCCCATGAAGGCATTTTAGGCACATTGATCCGGAGCCTGCCTGCAAGGCCCCAGGGACAAGACAGCATGCTCGGGTGAGCTTCTGGAGACCGCTTGGACTACGCCTGAGGCTGGGCGGTCCTGCCTAGTGATCTGGGCAGCTTCCTGGGGGTCCACCTGGTCAGAAGCAGGAGAACTGGCAGACGTCAGACATAGTAGGGTAAAGGCTCCTGGGAACCTGCGTTCTCCCCACAGGACAAGCTAGGCCGGTGAGCACCAGTGTGTGAGGAAGCTGAGACCATGCTAGGAAGGGCTGCAGACTGTGGGCCAGGTCACTCACAAGCAGGCCAAAACCTGCCTAGGACACCAGCCAAGCCTACGTTTGGGGACAGATTTTGATACACGGTATTTCAAAAGCATCAAAACAGTTACTAGAGAAAGATCAAAACTTGGTCAAACTACCTGTAGATTTATTTTACAACTTAGATTTGTCTTTATTTTTGTTACATACTGGGTGTGGAGCAGCTCTCACCTTTTTATGCCTTATGGTTTTGAAGCCCCATCTCCAAGAATATCTGGAGGAGATGCTAAGACTAGATTCTGGTCCACGCCTCCCCATACAGAGGAGGTGACTGAGGTCCGAAGAGGGACAGTGACTGTCCAGAGTAGCGAGCAAGGGCCCAGGCCCCTGTCCTACCTCCCAACTCTGGAGTAGTCGTCCTGTGACACTGATCCTGGCAGCGGTACTCTGTGCTCCTGCTCATCTCCGTCTCCTGCAGCCTCTCCAACGACCACCCATTGCCTTCCGCCTTTTTCAGCAGATGACATTTATGAAATCCTTTCTGAGGCCCAGCACTTACTGAATTGATGAACGGCAGAGAGCGGGATGGAGCTCACGTGCCCTGTGTCCACTTAGGTGCTTGGCTTCATCATGGTGTGGGGTAGGAGGGGCAGGAGTGGGTCTCAGCTCTGGATGGGAGAAATGATGCCATGCTGGTTCTGCTCGCCACTGTGAGGGCCCGAGACTCCAGGGTGGGCCAGTCCTGGAGAGCTTCCTGGAGGAGGTGAGGCTGGCGCTGAGGCTTGAGAGCTAGCAGAAGTCTAAGGAGGCAAGGAGATGCCAGGGAGGGTGGTGAGGCCAGGCCCAGGGCCCCACACCCTGTGCCTGGCTGGGTCCTCCTGGGATGAGGCGAATCCAGAACTATCACTGGCCTCGCTCCTCTGACCTTCAGCTTCCACCCACCTCCCACCCCACGGTGATGGTATCCCCTTTTCATCACCCATGAAATTTCTCACAGATGAGAAAGCAGTCTAGAAGAATTTGAAAGAGAAGAGTCAGGTGCAGATACACAAACCGGGAGCTGCCCACCACTGGCCCCCAGGCCCAAGCCTGCTGCCATGCAGCTGCCATGTGGGCCCCACGGTCCCCAGGTCAGACTTCAGCTCTGACTCATCCTGCAGCCACAGCAGCTCACTTCTCCTGGGCCTCCAAGCTCGAGTGTGTCTCCCTTACGGGAAGGGAGCTGTGCTGCTGACCCGTGAAACCTCACTGTGCAAAGAAGAAGGAAGCAGAGTTCAGGGCCTGCTGTGCCCGTGGCACCGACTCAGGAGGAGGCCCCAGTCCCACCTCTGCTAGGGTCACAACCCTACACCTGTGTGCAAGGGTGTTGAGAGAAAACTCTGGCTTTAGGCAGGCATGGTGATCATGCCTGTAATCCCAGTGCTTTGGGAGGCTGAGGCAGGAAGATTCCAAGCTTGAGTCCATCCTTTGGTGGGATCCTGTCTGAAAAACAAAACAAAACAAAAGGGCAGGGGATGGAGCTCAGTGTGAAGTCTTGAGTTCAACCCCTAGTACCCCCCACCAAAAAAAAAAAAAGAAAAGGAGGGCAGGTGGAAGGAAGAAAGGAAAGGAAAGAGAGAAAGAGAGAGAGAGCACACTGTCTTCAGATGCTGGGGACTGTGGTGTCTTGAGACCAGTGAGAAAGAAGGGCTTTCTGGGCCGGAAAACGGGAGAGCAAAGACCTGGGTGTGTAGGAAGCTGAAGGGTAAGGTTTCCTCTGGCATCGCCTGCTCCTTCCCAGAGGACATGCTGGGCCTGGTGGGGAGGGCGCCCCCCAGCCCAGGGGCTATGAGGAAGGAGGCTGCACACCGTGGAGGGGCCTTGGAGGATGCCTCCAGGACCTGCAGCAGGGCTGGAAGGGCCTTCCAGGCAGAGGGGACCAGCAGTGGTGAAACGTCAGAGAGGGGCAGTGTCCATGGCGAAGCCACGTAGGTGGCATGTGGGCCCTGTGAAGCCCTACACCCCTGAGCTTCTCTGAGAAATCAGCTTGGACAGGGTGTGTGTGTGGTGTGCATGGGGTGTATGTGTGAATACAGGGCGTATGGAGTGCATATGTGTATGACATGCATGGAGCATATGGGCGTAGGTAGGGTGTGTGGAGTGTATATGGTATGTATGGGAGCTGTGGGGTATGGGGTATGTATTGGGTGTGTGTGGTATATAGGGTATGGTGTATATGGGTGTATATAGGGCATGTGTGGTGTGTATAGTATTTGTACATGGGGTATATGGGGTGTGTACCATGTATCAGGTATTGGTGGTATGTATAGATGTCAATGAGCTATGTGTGATGTGCATGGCTGTAATGGGATGGGTGGGGGACCCATGGGCAGCCAGGCCTGAGAGGCCCACAGTAGTAGGTGTGAGGAGTTTGAAAGGCCCAGAGTGGCAGGCTGAGGAGGTTGGACTTCACCACGAGGGCAATGAGATGCCTTAGAAGGTCTTGACAGGGTAGTGGCAGTCAGACTTGTAAGCTGTGTGGACGATGGAGCCCCAGAGAGAGGATGCAGGGAGACCACTGAGGAGGCTACAGCAGAGACCAGGTCCAAAGGTGTTGGGCAGGACGAGTCGGGGGAGGAGGCAGCACTCACGGGAAATACTCAGGAGGAAAATTGGGAAACCCACATGTGCTTAGCGAAGTAATGATCAAGACTGGTGGCCATTTCTGTTATTAAGGAGACTGTGGAGGATGAAGGAAGGGGCAGCCTCTGTGACTGAGAAGTCTGGGGCTACAGTGATGAGGTTGTGCGTGCAAGACCGTGCGCAGGACTGAGGAGTGAGCAGAGCATGTGGTGTGTGAGCTGCGCCCTGGGCAGCCTCTCTGCAGATGGTTTCGAGGCATGATCCACCCCCAAGGCCTTTCTGGGTGTTCTGGGCCTGGGGTCAGGACACCCGGGTCTAGACTCACTTCTACAGCCTGCTCCTTTCATAAATTTGGCAAAGTGTGGCCCCAGGCCTGTTTGTTGGAGTAGGGATGACTGTTGTAGCACAAAAATGTTCATTTAAAAGGCCCAATGAAGTAGGAGAGACTGTGGGGCTGAGGAGGCGGCAGTGGTGGTGGGGCTGACAGGATGGAGGGGCTGACTGACTCAGCTGGGGACAGCCTGAGGGAGCAGCCATGTGGGTGGTGTGGTGACAGACACTGGTGACAGTATGGCTCTCGGGACAGTATGTTAGGGGGCTTGTGGTGAAGGAGGACGAAGTTGAGAGAGAGAATGTGACAGACCCTCACTTGTGGTTATAACACTCTGACACCTGACACGCTGAGCCTCTGTGCTACAGACCCTGAGAAGGCACAGCCCCATGTTGCAGATGCAGAAACGGAAGCAAGGTGACAGCCCAAGATCCTTCAGAGACTGTGTGGCAGACAAGACTGTCTGCCTTTGCTATTTTCTGGGTCTTCATGGGCAGTGCAAAGGAAGGAGTTATGTGACCAAGAGGACCCAAGCAAAGGCAAAATATCAGGGTCCCAGCAAGAGCAAGGTGGGCCATGGCCAGCAGATCCCAGGAACCAGCTGGCTCTTGGGGAAATTCAGCAAAACATGGTGATTCCCACCGCCACCCCCCATCCCCACACACCACACACCGGCTCTCGAGCCGCTCCACCTCCACAGGTCCTTCTCATGACCTAATTTCTAGTCTAAAGCAGGGCCCTCTCCCAGCCCAGTGAGATGCTAGCACAACAGGGAGCCATCCCAGCAACTTGGGCCATCTGTCTCTGTCTCTGTCTCTGTCTCTCTCTCTGTTTACCAACCTCTCAGTGCTTCTAGTTTTACCAGTCTTTGGAGTCAGTCATCCTGGGCCCCCAGACACAAATACTCAATTTATGGGTAGGCCATGAGTGAAATCGTTCAACTTCTCTGAGCCTCAGCATACAGCATGAGGCCTCGAAGCCAGGTGCTCTGGCAGGGGGGCTGTGGTTATCTTTCTGTGAATTTTCTCCCCTGTCCTACCCAAATCAGGCACCTCACACCAAGACCCCTCCATAAATAAAGCAAAAATTGGAGGTGGGAGTAGGGTGATGAACGAGGACATCTGGCCTATTCTGACATTTCTAGGGCACCTCTTCTGGGCCTGAGTCTGTGTGGAGCTGGGGTTTGCGGTTGGGGGTGTCCTGGATGACTCAGATCAGATCACAGTTTGGGGAAGACAGACAATCACAGGCAGTTTAGTCACAGCCAGACAGAGACACCATAGGATGCTGAGTGGGCTCGGGGCCAGCGAGTGACTCTACCCAGCGTCTGGACTGTCTCCAGGCTGAGCAGGGCCACAAAGGATGGGCTGGTGAGGGCTGGTGAAGAAGCTGTGCTGGGTGGAGGAAACAGCTTGGGTGAAGGCTCAGAGTTAGGAAGTGCACAGGTGGTATGCAGGAAGTGGGCAAAGTGAGCAGTGGGCAGGCTGGCTTCACCTGGGACAGGGCTACTTTCTTCCTGACCCAGAACCCTTAGTGTCTGAGGTAGGCTCAAGGGTCACTTCCCCAGACCTGTCAAGTGTAGGCCACCAATGCCAGGTCCTGGGAGAATGTGGTGAGCGAGGCAGACACTCAGGCTCTGCCCTTGTGGGAGTCACTGCCTGGTGGAGGGGACAGTTGCAGTCCTAAGTCAACAAGGAGACAAGTGAGATCAATTCAGATAGTGGTGCATATTATAATCAAGGCCCCTGGCAGAGAGAGTGTCCTGGCAGGGTCTGGAGCCCAGGAAGGCCTCTCCTGGCGAGGATAAGGAGGAAACCTCTGGACAGTCTGAGGACAGAGCCCTTCAGCTGAAGGGAGGATTTCATACCGGGGGAGGGAAAATGGCTTCCCTCTACCCTTCTAGGTTCTCTGGCTGGGCTGCCAATTAAATTGAAATAAGGCAGATGAACAAGACAAAAACAGAGGCAGATGAAAAGATAATCGCTGCTTATATAGCATCCTGAGCTACAGAAAGGGCACTGGGCATGGTGGTGCACCCCAGTAATACCAGCTTCTTGGGAGACTGATGCAGGAGGACTGCAAATTCAAGGTCAGCCTGGGCACCTTAGTGAGACTCTGTTTCAAATAAAATAAAAAAGGGCTAAGCATGTAGCTCTTGGGTTCCATTCCCAGTGACACACACACACACACACACACACACACACACACACACACACACGCACGCACACGGCTTGGGGTTTAAGGTAGAGGCCTAAGATGTGGGAGGGCCTGGGAGGAGTGGAGTGGTGTGAGTAAGGGTTGTGCTGGTATACAGATAATGGCTCTCAGGTAATAAAAATGATCTTTCCCCATCGATACTTTACTAATGTAGGTTTCCTTTATAGATGTATATTTCTCTTATTAAGGAGCTTTTTTTTGGTACTGGAGATGGAACTCGGGATCTTGCACTTTTTTTTTTTTTTTTTTTTTTTTGGTACTGGGGATTGAATTCGGGTCCTTGCGCTTGCGCAGTAGGCGGTGAAACCACTGAGCTAAATCCCCGGCAGTAACTCTTATCTTATTGTACTGTGTATTTGTATGAGTGAGCACAAATTATTTTGCTCAAGGAAGAGGTATAAATACAGAAAAATAAAATAGATGCCTAGTGTGATATTGTGAAATACGTATTTGGTATTTCTCTTTCTTTTCTTTTTTAAAATCTAGCCATTAGAACTAACTTACAGTTTTCAGGAAATTAAAGGTACAGAAGGAGGACTCACACCAGAAGGAGCAAACGTACAATGGCTACATCACAGTTAGGTTGAACTATTTTTTTGTTTTGGAAGTATTCACTGGATAATTAAGAGGATTTTGATTTTGTCACACTCCCTCCCTCTCCCTTCAAGCTCTTCTTCTCTTCCTCTCTCCCTCCCTCCATTCCTCTCAGACAGGGTCTCTTCAGCCTGGGTTTGAACTACTGGGCTCAAGGTATCTTTCTACCTCACCCTCCTGGATAACTGGGACTGCAAGCGCCTGCTGCCACCACCACCTCTCCATTTATTTCACTCCTCTTTTTGGTTTCCTTTTCCAAAATGTTTTATTTGCAATACCAGGGATTGAACCCAGAGCCTCACACATACTAGGCAAGTGTTCTATCACTGAGTTACATCCGCCGAGATATTTGAAAACCTTGCCACTTGAGATGTGTCTGAGGACCCCAGTGTGGGTATCATGTAGGAGCCTGATAGCAAAGCAGATTCCCAGACCCTGGGTCCTCCTAGGGCAGCATACCAGGCAGCACCTGGGTCTGGGCACCCACTCTTAGGGATGCTGAAGTAGACTGGTGAGCTCAGGCAGTGTCAGCTTCACTATAAACTTCAGTACCAAATATTCACCTTGTAAATTTATCCACCGACGATTGTAGCCTGAATTAATTGTATTTAATGAGGGCTGCAAACATTTTTTTTTCTGATTATATTATTCCTCTGGGATTCATTGGTAAGAATTCATCTGTAGAATTCTTACTCAACTACATCTATTTAGTGACGTGTTGTGGTTTGTGTGTAAATGTCTCCCCAAAGCCTCATTCAGTCCTAGGTGGGGCTTTTTTCAGAGGTGGCTGAATCCAGAGTGTGTGATGCTGGTATTAAGGGTGTGTGATTACTAAATCAGTCCACTGATTGGTTTGGCACTGCCTTCATCCTGGTAGCCTGGATACAATGTAAGGGACAGAAAGAGGCTTGTCTTGCCCCTCTTGCTTGCTTTGCTACCTTCTGCCCACCATGAGCTGTTTCTCCTCTTTGATCCCTGTCTGCCCTGCTACCCTCCCTTGGAGCCAGCTGATTATGGACTGAAACCTCTACAAACTGTGAGCTAAATAAATCTTTCCCATTTGGTCTTTTTTCCATTTGTCTCAGCAATGAGAGAAAAGTAACTAAGACGGTGACAGAAATGTAATTCATATAGGAAAGGCAGGAAAACTGCTTAATACTTTCCCTTTGATATTTTTCAAAGTAAGTGGATGGTACTCTTTGGTCTTTCAGTGGTGACCAGTGAAGTGTTTTCTTTTGTTTTTATATTTCTCTCTTTTAAATATCATTATGAACTCATAAAATTTTTTATATTCAATGTGTTTCACACTGAAGATTATCATTTTTTTTGGTACTGGGGATTGGGACCTTGCACTTTTGAGGCAGGCGGCGGAACCACTGAGCTAAATCCCCAACCAAGATTATCATTTTTAACAAAAACATTTAAAATGTACAACATACTGAAAAACGGACAAATTCAGTTCAGTGAATTTTCAGATTAAATCAGATCCTTGTTTGAGAGATGTGATGGAAAATAAGGTAAATATTTAATTTTAAAGAAATTTTTATTACACTACAAAAACATTGCCATTAATTCCCCTCAAAATACCCTCCCTCATTTCCAACATAATTCTTGGCCACTTTCTGATGCAGTTGACAGTTTATGTTTATGGCAATTTCTATCAAATAAAACATTATGGTGGGTCCTCATCCAGTTTATTCACTGGATCTGGCACTGCTCAACTTCTGGTTCTTCCCCAAAGTAAAAATGACCACGAAAGGTAAACATTTGGAATTGATTCAAGACACCAAGGCAGCCCTGACTTTGCAGCTAAAGACGTTCATTAATGAGGACTTCCCTAACTGCTTCAGAAAGTGGCAACAAAAATGGGACAAGCCTTTCAAAGCGAGGCGGAGTATTGTGAGGAATGGCAATGTGTCTTTTACTGTAATAAAATTTTTTAAAAAGTTAAACATTCACCATTACTGGGGAAGGTTATACCTCGTAACTTGTACACATATCAAGAACTAGAACATTAACACTTCAGAAATACACTGTCCGCTCAGCCTCCTTGGTCACTGCTCCCAAAGACACCATTTTCCTGACATCTAATAGTACAGATGTTTTGCTTGTTTTATACTTTGCATAAATGGTACTATACAGTATGTTCTATTCTGTTCTTGATATCTTTCCCTCAACATTTTATGAGTCCAGCCCCTTATTGTAGATTATTTTCATTGCTGTAGAGTGTTCGGTTGTTTGAACACCACAATTCATTTATCATTTCATTGTTGAGCTGTATTTGGGTTGTTTCAGTTTGGGGCTATTGTGAAGGTAAGGACATGTCTCTCATGATTATGTGAAAACATTTCTGTTGTGTATGTGTCTAAGAGTAGAATTCCTGTGTCATATTGCTAGAGGTTTTTCAGTTTATTGTTTTAAAAAATGAAAAATTTTCTCCACTCTAAGTTTTCTATTTCATTGATATATGCTTATATCTTTATTCCTTCCTGTACTTTCCTTGAGTTTGATTTGCTATTCTTTTAGCTTCTTGCAATAGAAGCTTAGATGATTGATTTTCAGCTTTTCTTTGTTTTGAACATATTCATATGGGGCTGTACATTTTCTCTGAGCTCTGCTTTAACTCAATTTTTTCATTTGAAATATTTTAGAATTTCTGTTGTGATTTTTTTTGACCCTGGATTATTTAGAAGTACACTCTGATTTCCAAGAAGTTTAGATTTTTCTATTTTCTTTTTGTTATTGATTTTAATTCCACTATAGTGAGAGAACATTTTTTTTTTTGGTACCGGGGATAGAACTCAGGTCCTTGAGCTTGCGCAGCAGGCAGCAAAACCACTGAGCTAAATCCCTGGCCTCAAGAGAACATTTTTTTTTTTTTTTTTTTTGGTGCCGGGGATCAAACTCAGGTCCTTGCTCTTGCAAGGCAGGTGGCAGAACCACTGAGCTAAATCCCCTGCCCTTCAAGCAATTTTATTGTAGAAAAATATATTAATTGATCAATAAGACAAGCTTATACAAATAAAAATAATAATTTGAATATAAAACCACAATTTGCATATAAAACCTTATTGTAACAAAAGTTTATTGTCCTTGTTAAAAGAAGGTGATTAGAGGTGAAGGGTGAGTATAAGAAAGTCCATTTTCTTTTCTATATTGTTTCTTCAACTTTTAGGGGACTTACAGGTATCTTACACTCAAATAAATAATTATAACACAGGAAATATATTTTGGAGGCAAAATAAATACTAAACCCGAAATCTCTTTCTTAGCTTTGGACAGTGCCAGTATTGTAGCCAATGAAGTTTATCTGAGATGTGATTATTGCTAATTAAATCTTTCTTCTTTTTTTCTTTCTTTCCCTCTCTCTTCCTCACTTTCTTTTCTTTCTTTCCTTCCTTCCTTTCTTTTATTTTCTTTCTTTCAGTTTTTAACACAGGGTCTCACTATTTAGTTCAGGCTAACCTTGAACTCACGATGTAGCCCAAGCTGGCCTTGAACTCATGGAGATCCTTCTGCCTCAGCCTCCCAAATTCTGGGATTACAGACTTGCACCATCACACCCAGCAGAAAGCATTTAAAAATGCACAGAAATAGCTTATACACTCAACAGACTGCAGATTCATAGAGGATGCCACCTCTTTAGCCCTTCCATTTGGCACACATATGCAAAAACATGGCATGCAGGTATGGATTTGTGCCATGACACTGGACTAGAAACTTATATTAGGGCCAGGGATTTAGCTCAGTGATTTCTCTGCTTGCTGTGCAAGTGCAAGGACCCGAGTTCGATCTCCAGTACCAAAAAAAAAAAAAGAAACTGTTATATTAAATATATCGATCAGTGTGTCTACCTGAAAGTATAATGTCCGAATGTCTTTTTCTTTTTTTTTCTTTTGAGACAGGGTCTTGCTATGTAGTTTAGGGTGCCCTTGAACTCTTGAACTCCTTGCAATCTTCCTGCCTCAACCTCCCAAGTGCTGCGATTATGGGCATGAACCACCATGCTGGGCATTAGAATGTCATTCTATTTCGTGTAGAGATGTTATTATACAATAAAAAAAAGAGCATGTCTAAAAGTGTTTCAAGAGCTGTTATGGTCAAAAGTAATTAATTGAACACTAATTTTGTTTTTTGAGACAAGGTCTTGTTCTGTAATTCAGGCTGGCCTCAAACTCCTGGCAATCCTTCTGCCTCAGCCTCACAAAGGCTGGGATTATAAGTGTGAGGCACCATGCCTAGCATTAACTGAACAGTAATCAAACTGGTGTGAACAGAACTTCACCTTGCTTTTTCCCATGTAAATATACATTACAGGTGGTCAGATCGTACTTCTAAAAAATCTTTTTAGGAGCTGGTGTGGGGTGTATTTCAAAGGAACAAGTCTTAAAGGAGAAAGTCTGGGAGACTAATGTGTCCAAACAAGAGCCAGCTTTTGCTGTAGGTTCAGTGGGGGTGGAACTGAGTCCCTACAGAGGCCCAAATGCACACAAGAATTCAGTTTCAGATCTATGGGGGTAAGATAAGCTATTCACAAAGTGAGGTGGAATCCAGGGGTGTAGCTCAGTGGTAGAGTGGGCTCCATAACACGAGTAAAATCCAAAGACTAAGGATTCAAGCATAAGAAATGAAACTACAGCTGGGGATTTAGCTCAGTGGTTCTGCTGCCTGTCTCACAAGAGCAAGGTCCTGAGTTCGAACCCTGGTACCAAACAAAACAAAAGAAATTAAACTACAAAAAAATTGGAGAACACATGAGTGAATTTAAAAAAATTCTTGAGTGGGTGGGCATGACACAAAACTCAAGAGTCATAAAGGAAAACCAATTTGACCACATACAAATCTAGAGATGAGGAAAATATCACGTATAAATCAAATAGCAGCCAAGTGAAAAGCAGTATCTGGAATACACTGCCAGTTTCTCTTAAATAGAAAAAAGTTCTCACAAGTAAGAAAAACTACAACTACATTTTCATAAAAATGGATAATGTACATGAACAAGCAGTAAATAAATTTATAAAAGAGATGACCTCACATAATTTTAAAATAGGTGTTTCTTTGTTTGTTTTTGGTTTTTGGTGTTAGGGGCCAAACATAGGACTTCACGCACACTAGGTATTTACCACTGAGCCACACTCCTGCCTTAAAATATAATTTTGGAGCAAGGTGATGAGATATTCTTTTAAAACAAAGACCTGGTCCTTGTGAGTGTAGAATGTGGTATGCACACAGTTATGGCAACATTTTAGGGAAAAAATGACTCTCCTGTTCTGTTATTGGGGTATGAAGTGGTACAGCCTCTCTGGGGAGCAATCGATCAATATCAATTTCCTCCCACAATTTTTTTTGTGGTGCTGAGGAGGGAACCCAGGACCTCACCATGCTTCCCTCACAGTTTTTATTGAAAAATTTCATGTACACAAAAAAGCTGAAAATTTGTACAGTGCACAGTAAGATTTTTTTTTTTGGTACTGGGGATTAAACTCTGGTTCTTGCACTTGTGGGGCAGGGTGCAGCACCACTGAGCTAAATCTCCAGCCCTACAGTAAGATTTTACAATCACCTATCTGCTCACCAATCAAGCCATCTTCTATTTTGATGCACTTCAAAGTAAATTGATGTCTTGTTTACATGTACCAAATACCTACAATGAATATACACATTTATGTCAGACATAAACTAAAAATAATAACAACAAGAATGAAAATGGGAAAAGGAGATTTAGAGATGGAGGGAGGGAGCTTAATGGGGAGGGGATTAAAAAAAGAATCAAACTGTGTTGTGTACATGCACCTACTCCCTAAAGTGAATGAAACTTCATGTACTGCAAATGTGTACCTAATAAGACAGAGAGATAGAGAGAAAGGAGAGAGAGAGAGGGAGAGAGAGAGAGAGAGACAGCGAGCTCATTCAGATGGGGAAATTGTAATAAGTCGGGTGTGGTCAACAGTTGCAGGATGGGAAACAAGGGCTGAGTTGGCTCAGGGGATCTTCTTAGCTTGCTGACAACAGGTATAGTGGTACAAGTCTATAATCTCAGAATTTAGGAGGCTGAGACAGGAGGTCATGAGTTCAAGCCCAGCCTAAATTACAAAATGAGACCCTGTGTAAAAACCCAAAAAACAAACAAACACAAACAAAAAATAATGTAAATTGCAGACATCAATATGCTTTATCATTAACATTTCAGCATATGTATCAAGTGGAGTTCAAAATTTGTTTGTAGTTTTTTTTGTTTTGTTTTGTTTTTTTGGTACCGGGGATTGAACTAGAGTTCTTGCGCTTGCGAGGCGGGCAGTGGCCCTAGTAGTTCTTTTTTATTTTGGGTAAAATTTGCATACAGTGAAATGCATAAGGTCTTTTTTTTTTTGGTTCAGGGGATCGAATATGGGACCTTGTGCTTGCGAGGCAGGTGGCAGAACCACTGAGCTAAATCCCCAGCCCAAAAATATGGAACGCTTCACGAATTTTCGTGTCATCCTTGCTCAGGGGCCATGCTAATCTTCTCTGTATCGTTCCAATTTTAGTATTTGTGCTGCCAAAATGAGCACGAAATGCCTAAGTTCTAAATGAGCAAATGCACAAACATTTGTAATCCAAACTCCTATGAAGATATAGGATATTTTCATCACTCCAGATATGTAGTTCCTTCCTGTGCTTTCCCAGTTAATTTCCACCCCTCCTCTCCATGCAGGCAATTTTTCTCTCTACAGATGCACAGTAGATATTTTTTCCCCTCTACAGTACTAGGGATTGGACCCTGGGGCTTTGCACTGAGCTACATCCCCAGAGCTTTTTATTTTTTATCTATCTATCTATCTATCTATCTATCTATTCATTTTTGGTACTGGGGATTGAACTCGGGACCTTGTGCTTTCGAGGCAGGTGTTGGAACCACCAAGCTAAACCCCCAGCCTTTATTTTTTATTTTGAGACAGACTCTCACTACGTCATTAGGTTGCCCAGGCCTGGCCAATAGATACTTTTTAAGGTAAGGCTTCTTTACTCACCCTGATTTTTTTTTTTTTTTTTGCAGTACCAGAGATCGAACTCAGGATCTGGTGCTTGCAAGGCAGGCGCGGTGCCACTGAGCTAAATCCCCAGCCCTACTGAGCTTGATTTTTGAGAATCATCTCAGGCCCTGTGCACTCAGTGTACTCCTTTTTACTCCTGAGAGGCATATTCTGTTGGATGAAGGTCCACAATTTATCCACTGTCCCGGTGATGGGTATTTATGTTGTTTCCAGTTTGGGGTAATTACCAGTAAAACGGCTATAAACCATCACTGGGCAGTTATTTTTGAGAACATCAGTTTTTTTGTGGGTCACTTGGAGCCACATGTGCAGCTGTTTTCCGAGAATGCACAGTCCATCCTAACTTCTGTGAGGGTCACAGTGATAAGTGTGCGCAGGGCGGCAGTTGCAGAATGTGAGCCGGGGAAGAGGGCAGGGGGAAGGAGCACCTGAGGCGGCCTCTCCGAGCAGAGGCTGCTTCTGGGGAAGCTCGGCTAGGGAGGGGACCAGAGAGGCTCTGAGCCAGACACACCCCATCCATTCCTCTTCCCCTGGGGAAGAAACATACCTGGGGAGCTCAATGTTCTCATCGGTTAAACTGGGTATAATGACACCAAAATGTTTGGTAGAATAATGGGAGTTAAGTACCAGTTACAGCTTCAACACCTTGTCTCTTTTCATCCAATGTTCCTCTTTTGCCCACAGACCTGGCTCCCCTGGGGGCCTTCAACCTGGACGTGGCCCAGCCCTGGGTCACGCGGGAGGCAAGCATGCCTTTTGTGCTCAGCTCTCTTCTGCATCAAGATCCCAGCAACAACCGCACCTGGTGAGTGCAGCCCAGCAGGTGGGACAGTGAGGATCGAGCGGGTCTCTGGGGAGTCTGAGATGCACCCCAGGGAAAACCTTGGCACCCCACCACCATAGTCTGGGCGGATAGGCCTCTCACTCTTAGGAGCATGTGCAGGATAAAGAGAGAAGGTGCAAGAGAGGCTGTCGGCCCAGGCTGGGCTCTGGAGTCCTTGGAGTCCCTGTCCTTCTCCTCCCTCAGGCCTCCCCCTGCACCACTGCCTAGGGGAAGGGAACTTAAAGAATGATTTTAAAATAAAGTTCTTGAAGGCTCTGTTGTTACTTATAAAATGTGTGCTCAATATTAAAAATGTGGAAGGGCTGGGGATTTAGCTCAGTGGTTTTGTCGCCTGCTGCACAAGCACAAGGACCCAAGTTTGATCCCTGGTACCAAAAAAAAAAAAAAAATATGGAAAGTCACAAAAAAAAAATCAAAGAAAAATTGAAAAAATGAGGCCTGAGAGTTGATGGTTTGGGGAGGCAACTGCATTTCTGGGAGTCGTGATCCAATGGTAGCCTTAATCTTATTTGCTGAGCAACCTCAGCAGGAGTTCTGCCATGAGCCTCAGTTTCTCCTCTTTCCTAGGGAGGTGGTGACTTACCAACCTCACAGGTTGCTGCAAAGATTGAGATTATATGCCTGAAGGGCTTTGTGCAGTTTCTGGCCAAATTAAGGCTAATAAACATTAACTAATGTTTTAAAAATATCATCTTGAGAAGCTGGGGATTTACCTCAGTGGCGCCTCACTTGCCTTGCAAGTGAGAGGTCCTGAGTTTGATCCCTGGTACTGGTAAAAAAAAAAAAGAAAGAAAGAAAGAAAGAAAGCAAGAAAGCAAGCAAGTAAGCAAACTACTATGTCCAAAAAAAATATCATCTTGGGCTGGGTGTGTAACGCAGTGGCAGAGCACTTGCCTAGCATGCATAAGGCCCTGGGTTCAATCCCCAGCACTGCAAAAACACGAATAAGTAAATAAATAAATAAATAAATTACAATATTATCTGGATCCACTCATTAGATAAGCAAAAAATGCAAATCTGCAGTACTGTGCTGGTAAGGGATGTGGTGAAACAAGACGATCTGTGGCAAGGGTGGCTTGGTGTCGCCAATGCAGAGAGCAATGTTACCATATCTGGTAACACTGAGGATGCACGTGGCCTTTAACTCAGCAAGTCCATCTCAGACACCAACCCTAGAGAAACCCTCAGTCCATGCAAAAAAAAAATTGTTTTTTTAATGTGGTACTTGGAACTGAACCTGGGCCTCACACATTCTAAACACATGGTCTACCACTGAGCACCACCCCCAGCCCATACTTGTTTTTTTTTTTTAATTCATTACGTTTATTGGTACATTTTAGGTATACAATACAGTTACAATCATCATTTGGAATTTGTACCTTCACATGATATATCTTGGTTCTTATTTTTCTTCCCCATTTGCCTGCCCTCCCTTCCACCACTCCACCCCTCCCTATTTACAAAGACTTTGTTTCCATTTTTTGCTTTGCTCATATTTATTTCTTTCCCTTCCCCAACCCCTCCCATTTCCCCTTCCCTTTTGGGCCTTGTCTTCCTATTACACATTATCTATTATACATTTTGATCCTTATTTACACTTTCAGTTTCTCACATGAGAGAAACTATTTGGTATTTAACACATGTGTGTCTTATTTATTTCACTTAAGAGTATGGCCTCAATATGCATCCATTTAGCTATAAATGTCTATAGTTTCTCATTCTTTCTTTCTTTTTTTTTTTGTTACCGGAGATTGAACTTAGGACCTTCCGCTTGCAAGGCAGGTGGCAGAACCACTGAGCTAAATCCCCGGGCTAGTTTCTCATTCTTTATGGCTGAATAGTACTCTATTTTATTTAAAAAACGCATCTTCTTTATCCAGTCACCATGGGCAATTGGGCTGTTTCCAAGTTTTAGCTATCACAAACTGTGCCTCTATGAACATGGGTGCACATGTATCACTGTGGTATGATTCTTTTAATTCTTTTGGGAAGATCCCCAGCAGTGCAATAGGTGGGTCAAATGGGACCTCTAATCCTAGTTCTTTGAGGTATCTCCACACTGATTTCCACAATGGTTGCACCAGTCAACACTCCCACCAACAGTGGAGAAAGGTTTCTTTTTCCCAACAACCCCGCCAGCATTTGTTATTAGTTGATTTCTTGATAGCAGCCATTCTTTCTGGAGTGAAGTGGAATCTCAGCATTGTTTTCATTTGCATCTCTCGAATGACCAGTGATGTTAAACATTTTTTCATATATTTATTTGCTGCTTCTACTTTTTTGTCTGAGAAATGTCTGTTCATTTCAGATGCTCATTTTTGGATTGGGTCTTTAAATTTGGGAGGTCTGATTTTTTTTAAGTTCTTTATATATTCTAGATAGTAGACCTTTGTCTGAGGAACAGCTGGTAAAAAATTTTTCCCACATTGTAGGTTGTCTGTTAGCTCTGTTGGTGGTTTCTCTTGCTGTGCAGAAGCTTTTTAATAAGATGAGATCTCAGTTGTTGATTCTTTGTGCTAGTTCACATGCGACTGAGGTTTTGTTCATGAAATCTTTTCCTATGTCAATGTCTTCAAGAGTTCTACCTAACCTCTCTTCTAACTGGTTTAGTGTTTCTGTTTTAATATTTAGATCTTTGAACCACTTTTTTTTTTTTTTTTTGGTACCGGGGATCAAACTCGGGACCTTGGGCTTGTGAGGCAGGCAGCAGAACCACTGAGCTAAATCCCAGCCCTCTTTGAACATTTTGATTTTAGTTTAGTGCGTGGTGAGAGATGTAAGTCTAGTTTTAATCTTGGGCAAGTTGAAACCCAATTTTTCCAACATCATTTATTAAAGAGGCCATCTTTCCTCCAGGGAGGGTGTTTGGCTTCTTTGCCAAAGATGAGGTAGCTGAGTTGTCTGGAGTTGTTTCTGATCTTCTAATCTGTTCCACTGATCCTCGGGTCTATTTCTTTGCCAGTACCATGGTGTTTTTATCACAGTAGCTTTGTAGTATAGATTCAAGTTGGGAATTGTTATACCCCTTACCTTATCTTTGATGCCTAGAATTGCTTTTGCTATTCTAGGTCTCTTCTTGTTCCAAATGAATTTCTGGATTGTTTTCTCTAGTTCTGTCAGGTATGCTGTTGGAATTTCAATTGGGATTGCATTGAATCTAAATAGCAGTTTTGGAAGTATGGCCATTTTCACTCCATTTGTTCTTCCTACCCACGAGCAAGGGATGTCTTTCCATTTTCTGATATCCTCTTCAATCTCTTTTTTTAAGAGCACTGTAGTTTTCAGAGTAGAGGTCTTTTATTGCTTTCATTATATTCATTCCTAGGTATTTCAACATATGCAAATCAATAAATGTAATACACTATATTAACAGAGCCAAGGACAAAAAACATATGAGGATCTCAATAGATACAGAAAAAGCATTTGACAAAATCCAACACCCATTCATGATAAAAACCCTACAAAAAATTGGAATAGATGGTCTTCATCTCAACCTGATAAAAGCCATCTATGAAAAACCAATAGCCAACATCATACTAAATGGTTAAAAATGGAAATCCTTCATACTAAAATCAGGAGCAAGAGACAGGGATGTCCATTATCACCACTCCTGTTCAATATAATTCTGGAAACATTTGCCACAGCAATTAGACAAGAGAAAGAAATAAAAGGAATAAAGATAGGGAATGAAGAAGTTAAATTGCCATTATTTGCAGATGACAGATACTCTAAGACCCCAAGAACTCCACCAAAAGTCTTCTAGACTTAATAACCAAATTCAGTGGAGTAGCTGGATACAAGGTCAACACACAAAAATCAATATCCTTCCTTTACATGAATAACAGACTCACTGAGAGAGCAACTGGAGAAACAACTCCTTTCACAGTAACATCCAAAAAAAATGAAATACCATACTTGTTTTTTTCTGTGATGCTGGGGATTGAACCCAGGGCCACTTGGGTGCTAGGTACACCCTCTACTGCTGAGCTCCATGCCCAGCCCTCTCACATGTAAAAATGCTGATTGTAACATTGTTTATTAAAGTGGAAGACTAGAAATACTCATCATTGGGAAAAAATAAAGTGTGAAGCATGCGATGCAATACCAAAAGCAGGTCAAATGAACAAGACTTGTGTAATGGTTATTAATCCAGATCAATCTCAAAACACTGTGAGATGGAAAATGCAAGTTGTGGAATGACATATACAGTGGTCATTCAGTTAACAAATATTTATGGAGCACCTAATATGTGCCAGGCTCTGGGGATGAAGCATCAAACAAGGCAAGTAAAACACCCTAGGATCAGGGAGCTTCAGTGTTGCCTGGGGACATAGACAAGGATACAATGAGTCAATAAGTCTTTTACCAGAAGGTGACGATGGTGGTACCCTTATTTAGGGGCATGGCTGGGCTTAGGAGAAGCTGTGGAGTGAGGTTGGTAGTATCTGGAACTATTTCAGTTTCTTCTGCTATTATCAAAGTGATTTTTAGAGCTGTGTGTTTTAAAGCCAGGATTGGGTCATGGTTCCCGTATCGCATATTGTTGTTATATCTTTTTAGTCTAATATAAACCAGCCATTCTTCCTCTGTATCCCCTCCCTCTTTTTCATGATAGGCTCATTTTCTGTTTGCCCTGCCACCGAATCAGGCTCTGGCCCTGCCCCAGGCCACTTCCTTCCCCATCCCACTTTTGGTGCTCAGTTTCTGGTCAGCAGTTAAGGCTTTACCTTCTACTCAGTGAGTCAAGGGTCCTTTGGGAGAGAGCCGGGTGAGCCGCTCAAGGTTCTGAGCAGAGCAGCTCTGGTTGGTGGAGGGTGGGTGACCAGTGGGTAGGCCCTGAGATGTGGACCGTGATTCTTCCACCCAAGCAGTCTTGGATCCCTTCCTGGACCCAGGTTTCCTCATCTTACAGCGAAAAGTCTTGTAGCCATTAGAGTTTAATTGGTTGCTTATATTATCAGTAGTAAATTTCTGTTGCTCACAACTAAGAGCTCTAACTGAAAAGCCAGTATTAAGGTTGAAAATAGTGGGTGTCTCCTAATAATATAAATGTTTCATAGATCATAAAATCTCAACTGCTAGAGATGAACATGCTCTTTCCATGCTGGGGTTATGCGTCCGCTCTTGGCCCAGCCTGCATTCCTAGAAAAACAAAAACTGCGTCAGGGGTTGGGCCCGAGGCTTGCTCGGTTGATTTAATCAGTAGATTTAAATGGTAAAGGCAGACCCAATTCACTCACTCATTCATTCATTCAGCAAGTATTTGTGGAGCATCTCAGCACCAAGCAAAGGCTGGAAAACAAGATAGTGAAGGAGACGAGGCCACTGCCATCACAGAGCTCCTGGGCTCGTGAGTCAGATAGCCTGTCAGAGCCGGAAGCAGAGCCAGGTGTGTTCTTCAGCGTCTATTCCAGGGTGTGTGTGTGTGTGTGTGTGTGTGTGTGTGTGTGTGTGTGTGTATGGGACATGTGAGATCTGGCATGAGAAGAATGGAAAGGGAAGTCGTCCAGTAGAATGGCTTGGTCTAAGCCTGGAGGTGGCCTGAAAAACCCTGAGGGAGATGGAGATGAGATCAGGGAGAAGGGGGAGGCCTCGTTCTCCAGGAGAGTTTGAAGCTGAGAATGCTGTCAGGATTTGGGCTACAGGAAGATGAACTAAAAGTCAATGTTTCCCAGTCTGGGCAACTTAGTGATTTCATGAGAACTGTTTCAAAATTAAAAATAAAAAAAGGGTTGGGGATACAGCTCTGTTTGAAGGCCTTGGGTTCAATCCATAATATAGGGATTTGGGGGAGGGTGTTGATATTTATTGTGCTTTGTTTTGTTAAAATTTTACTGACATGGTATTCACAAAATGCATACGTTATAAGCATGCACCTCAGTGAATATCATAAGGTGGGCTGCCTGTGTGAGCAGTGTTCAGATTGAGAGGACAGTGGCAGCTGCACAGAAGCCCCCGGAAACGCCAAGCTCCGCTCTAGACACATTTCCGCCCACAGTGACCTTCAGACTTTGTCTCTGTAGATTAGTTCAGACTTTTGTCTCTGTAGATTAGTTCTGCCTGGTTTTGAGCCCAATGTAAATGAGGTGTACTGTAAGTACTCTGCCTGGATTCTCTTGCTCAGAATAAGGTCTAGGAATTTAATTCATGGTGTTGCCTAATGCTCATGCTTGTTGCTGGAATTTTTCACGCCGTGAATGGTACTGATGGTGGGCATCTGGGTGGTTTCCTTGGGCACTTTGACAGTGAATGTGCTTATTTTTATTGGACTCGGGAGTGAAATTGCTGAGTCACAGGTTATGGCTTGGCTCAGCCTTCAGTGCTCCAAACTGTGTGGTGTGCGTGAGGGGGAATTAGCTTAAGTGATTTGCCACCATCTCCTGTCCATTTCCCTACCACCATTACTCCAGTGAGTCCCTCCCAGCTCCAGGTCCTGAGTACTTTACTGCCCTGACCCTCAGAGCCCAAGGGCCAAGGTAGATGAGGGGTGTTTGTTTGAAGCCTCTGGTACACAGAGGGCTCCTGAACACATGTTGATGCAGAGAGGACTTAGATTTGCACATGCCAAGGATGTGGTTGGCGGAGGCCCTTCTGGGTTCCTGCTGCAGATGATGGAGTCTGAGACCACGAACCCACTGTGGGGCCAGAAATGTACCAGTTGGCTTTCCCAGGGCTTAGAAAGAGAAACAAGCAGGGCCCCCAAATGTGCGAGGATGACATACTTCTCTCTCGTTCTCATGCAGTTTCTCCCTAGCTCATAATGGATCAGAGCTGCCAGCATTCTGGGCTTTGTCTGCTGCTGGGTGGTGGAGTGCGACATATGCAGGCCTCCCCTAGGAGATCTGGGAATGGACTCAGAAAAGGGACATGCTATACCTGGGAGAAGGAGGAGATGGACAAGGTGCCAGGGCTGCACCCAGCCCAGCATGGAACAGGGTCCCTGGGGCTGTCAGTGGATGGTTGGTCTTCGATCACTGCTGGTCAGCCAGTGTGAAGTTGTTTTTTCAGTCACTCAGTCAACAAACCTGGAGATCCCTGGCCCTGGAGGGTGAAAGGGTGGAGAGCAGAGACAGGGAGCAAGGTGCAGGGCCAGGGCCAAGGTATAGGCTGGGGTTTCTGGGAAGAGAAGCAGGGCTGCTGAGCAGTGACCTAATTTGGGGGCTTAGCTGCACCTAGCCTTCCACCTATCTGCTCTACCCCAGATCAGCCCCTCAGCGGTTACCTAGGTTGTCATTCAAGCCATGCAGCAAATATTTACTGAGCTTTTGCTCTGTACCCAGAAGTGGGCCAGGCCCTGGGAATTCCGTGGGGAACAGCTGAAGGAAGCCTGTGGGGAATACACTGATTAGTGGGGGAGCCTGGTAATAAGCAGGTAAACAAACAAGATACTATCGGGTGGTGAGAAGTTCTGAGAAGGAAATAAAACTAGTGATGAAGCCATGTAACTGGGTTGTGAGGCCAGGCTGGTTAGAGAAAGCATTCAACGAGGAGGTGACAGTTAAGGGAGGGGCAGGAAGGAGAGTGAGCAGACTGTGGCAGAGAGGGATCCAAGCAGCAGGAAGAGCAAGGTGGAGCCCAAGGCAGGAAAAGAGCAGGAAAGGCTGTCTAGGAGAGGGGAGGTTTGAGAGGGGGTGGTCTGGTCCAGATTGTACACAGCCCAGGGCTTTAAACTTGTTTTCTAAGTGCATGGGAGGCTGTTGAAGCAAGGGTGTGACTTGGTATATAGTATACCAGTAAATAAAAGAAAAAAAAAAGCCACAAGAGGCAAATAACAGAAAAACTACAAAGCCCAGGATGGAGTGCTGCCTCAGATCCTGAGTGCCTCTGCAGAAATCAAATCAGGAAACTACTAAAGTTCCTACAGAACCAAAGTAGAATTATATAAGAACATAATGGATGGTGAGGAGGAAACCTATGGCGGCTGTGAAGGCCCTGATGCTATGTATGTCACACTGGGGATGGTCATGAATCTATTGTAAAAAGAGAACATGCACTAACGTCAGGAACAATAAAAGCCACGTTGAGTGGCCCAGGTCAGTTTGCTGAAAACAAAACCAATGAGAGATATTTAGAGAGATCCTTTCACAAGTGCTTTTGAAAGTGTGCATGTATTTTACCTACAAGGTTCACTACACTAACAGCTCCACCAAGATTCCTGAATTTCCCATCGCACCTGAAATAGTATCAGAAATGCTGATGGCTGTGAACTTCCTAGATTGTTAAATAAAATAAATTTTAATAAATGGTTAATTTTTCAGTGTTTAAAACTTGTAGTTCAGTTAATAATTTTTTGTATATAGCATGTTGCCTGTATGCAATTGAACTGTAAAGTTAATTGCAAACCAGATTATCTTTTGTTTTTTGCATAGCAATCAGAGTTGAAATTAGTTTACCACATCAGTAAATTAAGGACATTTTCCAAAACTTTTATACTATATGGAAGGGAGGAGGCTTGGCGGGGTGGGGGTGGGGGGTGGGGGGATAGGATAAAATAAAATTTATTTTAAAAATTAAGGACATTTTTCACAAACAGAAAAGAACAGATATGCCAATTCGTAGGTGGTTTTGCCTTATCTTTGGATGTAACTTTTAAAATTAGAACAATGATGATATAGAAAATTCTGAAATGTAGGCATAAATTAATATGTTCTAAAGGTAAATAATGGGGCTAAGTATTTTTGTTTTTAGTATTTTTTTTTAAAATTCTGATCTTATAGCTGCTGATAGCATTACTAGAGTTATTCAGTTACATGATGAACATGTTTATAACTTAGTCCAAACATTTTTTATAACTCTCAAAGAATAAAAGTTTTTCTTAAATGTGTTTTTTAATAAACTGCAGTATTGTTTAAGTGTATTGTGCTTTGTTTATTGCTACAATTTAAGAACTTAATTTAAAAGCAATTTTAGAAGGTTATTAGGAACAATTTTGGGGGCTATAACTGTCTAAACTGTAGCCACATGGTCAGCAGGTAAACTACATGATTTAAGAATTCTGTGTATTGTGCATTTTGGGCAACCCAACGTGCTGTATTTTCATTTTACTATAAAGCTCCCTTTATAATTTTCATTCTTCCCTCCTGGTCCCTTTTGAATATACTTCTTCTTTAAATATGTATTAAAACACTCACTATGAGCTTTTATCTAAATCTTAAAAGCAAGAAATTCTAGTCTTCTTTTACCCAACTGAAATGTTGCAAAATAGAAAAACATGGACAGGTGCAATGAAAGTTTTATAATGTACTTTATAGTACATGAATTATCTTCTAAAAATTAAAATAAGTTCCAATAAATGTAGAACCATAAGTGGTGGGTGCTCTGAAATCAAACTCATATAAGGAAGTCCCTCAGGTTTAAAAAATTTATTTATTTATTTATTTATTTATTTATTTATTTATTTATTTGGTACCTGGAATCAAACTCAGGGCCTTGTGCTTGCCAGGCAGGCCCTGTGCCACTGAACTATATCCCTGGCCCTCATTCAGCTTTTACATTAAAAACAAAAAAAAATTTGAAAAACTATGACAGAACATCTCTATTTAGACATGGGAAAAGATGCATTGGAGTTGAATTTAGTGTTGTCTCTGTCTTAGAACAAAGCTGTCATTATAACATCTATATATTTAAATCTTCAGCTTATTTCTCACTAAAAGGAGCTTAAGCTGGTTGCAGTAGCACACACACCTGTAACCTCAGCTACTCGGGAGGATCACAAGGTTGCAGCCAATTTGGGCAACTTTTTAAGACTCTCTCAAAACAGAAAATATAAGAAGTAAAAACCAAAAAGGCTGAGAATGAAGCTCTGTGGTAGAGCACTCCTGGGTTCTATCCCCAGTACTTCCAAAAACCTCAAAACTGGAGCCAAGGATGTAGCTCAAGGGAACAGCACCTGCCTGGGAAGTATGAGGACCTGAGTTTGATTCCCAGCACCCCCCAAAACCAAAACAAACAAACAACCCTCAAAACAACAACAAAAACCGGCTTAATAGAGATGAGCTTTTTCTGAAAATAAATAAACAAAGGTAGTAATTTCCTCTTAGAAAACCGAATACTTTCCAGCTAATTAAAAGCAGTTCATATAAGTTGCATATTTTTAGAAAGTTCTTAAGACATACTGATAGGTACTTTAGTATAGAAGATTATCAAGTGTAAGAATTATATCATGAGGCTAGGGATGTTTGTTCTGTGGCAGGCACAAAACAAAAAACAAAAATAACAGTTTGCTACTCGGTAGCAAAAATATCAATTATAAACAAAAATGATAATTTCAAAAGGTGATAACTAGAAATAAAGTCTAACTGACTAATATTTGTAGGTTTCTTTATGTGTTGGATCGAGAAGTAACCTTAAGTTTAGGACATTAAAACTGAGACAAAAGGGGCCGGGGATTTAGCTCAGTGGTTCTGCTGCCTGCCTCACAAGCTCAAGGACCCGAGTTCGATCCCTGGTACCAAAAAAACCCCAAAAAAACCTGAGACAAAAGACTAGGCAAACCTGTATATTTGCAGCAAATGGCATGTTAATACAATCTGTATTGATGGAAAGGTTTTTTAAAAAAAGATGGTGGTCAAGGAAATGGCAGGGGAGACAGTGGGAGGAGATGGTCTGTTGGGGTAATGGGAGAAGGAACCAATAAGGTTGACAATGGACTGGACATAAGAATGAGTGAAAAGGCAAATGAGTTCCCAGTTGGTCCCAGCTGGAATGTGGAGGATGGGAGCATGTGCTCTGCTTTGGAGTTCTGGTTCTGTCGGGCCATGGGCTATTGTATTCATTTCCTATTGCTGCTGTAACAGGCTACCACAACTTTAATGACTTGCAACACCACAAGAACTGATAGCTCTGGAGATCAGAAGTCTGAAATAGGGCCAATTGGGCTGCAATCAGGGTGTCAGTGGGACTGTGTTTCTTCTGGAGGTTCTAGGGGAGAATTATTAAATTTTTTTTTTTTTTGTACCAGGGATCAAATGAGTGACCTTGTGCTTGCAAGGCAGGCGGCAGAACCACTCAGCTAAATCCCAGGCCCTTTTTTTTTTCTTTTTACCGTTTCTAGATGCTACCCACATTCCTTGACTCATGATCCCTTTGTTCAACTCTAAAGCCTGCAGCATCATATCTTCAGATCTTTCTCTGACTCTGACCCCCCTGCTTCTCCTCTTATAAGGACCTTTGTAATTGCATTGCACCCACCTGGTCATGTCTCCATCTCAAGATCTGTATTGCCATATAGAAGGTGACATATTCACAGATTCTAGCAATTAGGACATGGACCTCTTGGGGGTCGTTATTCTGCTCAATAAGCCTCTACCGGCTGGTCTCTGACAGGGTCACAGATGTAAAAGTAGGAAGTTAAGCATTGACGGACCTATTGTAGCAGTGGGATTGGAAGGGAGACTAGGGAGAAGGTGCTGGCTGGGAAGCCAGGGACCAAGCCCAGAACCCTGGTGGCATCTGTAGGTCAGACAGTGAAGGAGCCAGCGAAGGAGTCTGGGGAGGAAAAATGAGGGAGTAGGGGATATCAGGAAAAAAGTGTGTCCTGTGTGTCCTGGAGGAGATGGCCACTCATGTCCAGGGCTGCTGAGAGGATGAGGAAGATGAGGGCAGAAAGGTGCATTGGGTTTGGCAATCTGAGACATAAGGACTTGACAAGAGCGGTGTCAGCTTGGGGTGGGTGGGTGGATGCATACACACAGGTTGGATGTGCTATTCTGAAAACTATGCAAATATTATATTTCATAATTTAAAAAATGTACAGGGCCAGAGATTTAGCTCAGTGGTTTCACCGCCTGCCTTGCAAGCACAGGGGCCAGAGTTCAATCCCCGGTACCAAAAAAAAAAAAAAAAAATGTAGAGTGATGGGAATTGAGGAAGTGGAGAACACATTTCATTTCTGTCCCTCATGCTATACTTTCTAGTCTGTCCTCAACCCACCCCAGCCACATTGTGACCTTTCAAAAGCACAGACTGATCACGTACTTCCCCTTATGAAGTCCTCCCCAGCTTCCTGCTGCCCCCAACATGAAGGCTTTGGATATTTGTGGTTCACTGTTTCCAAGCCAAGCCTCAGGTCCCCTTCTCTGCCTGCCCTGCTACACTGCCCAGCACAGGGCAGTCCTGCCTGGGGAACAACGTGGATAGTGAGACTGGTGAGGCTGGGCTTGGGGTGGGAGATAAGATGCTTGCAGTCAGGAATCACAATCTCTATTTCTGATAGGAAAATATTATCACTGAATTCTGAGTGACTCTCAGGAAGCCAGCACTGCCTCCAAAGAACCAACTATGACGCTGGTGGCCCCTGGGGCTCCCATCCCCCATCCCCACAAGAGAACAGAGATTTTACTTACCAAGAGAATCCCCCTTCTCTGTGGGGTGGGCTACAGGTCCCCATAATGCTGAGGCTGTGGTCCTGAGCTCAGAATCTGCCTGCCTTTCCCGTGTCTGGGCTGTCTCCACAGCACCAGATAGCCAGTCTGTGGACCTGAGATGGGAAGACTGTGTCTGAGCAGGCAGCGGGGGGACAGGCAGCCCTCGGCCAGCTCTGTCTTGCTCTCTGCCCTACCACTCAGGCTCCTGGTCACCAGTCCTAGAATCAACAGGACCTCAGCACCCCTACATCGATGCTCCCTCACCCAGGATGCAATCGCTTGCCAACCTGTAGGTAAGTCAGTCCCAACTCTAGGAAGTGCTCCCCAGGACCCTCTTTCTGGGGATCACACTCATCCCAGTCCATTTACTCCTGGGTTCCAGCCCCCCTCAGTGAGCCTTCCTTCCATACCAGTGCTCAAGCCATCCCTCCAGCCTTGGTCCTCACCTCTCCTGAGGCAATCCTATAACAGAAGCCATGCCTAAAATTTATCGAGTGTTTGCCGTGTGCCAGGCACTCTGCCAAGTGTTTCATTTACTTTTATCCTCAAAATCATGTGTTTTAGAGGAGAGGAAGTTATAGTCAGAGAAGTTAAGTGCTTTGCTTCCCAGTATGACTAAGGTCACACCTCTAGAGTTGGTGGCACTGTAGATGCAAACCTCACTCAGGCTGATTCCAAACCCCAGTGTAACCCAACACAATTCCTTACACCTCAGTGGAGTTCAACCCCACTTGTCCCCATCTAACTGTGGCCTTCCCAGTGTCTAGCATGGGGCCTGGCATGTAATATGTGCCTCTCGAATGAGGCATGAACTTGATTCACTCACTAACCAGATCTACCCATCCCATTCAGTCCAACTTATCAGCCACATACTGACAACCCCTGTCTGTGTGAGTAGAGCCTTTGTCTCAGTGAGAGGCGCTGGGCTCTGCAGATTTTCTGCCCAGACAAGTACACAGTCTTGTGTACACGCTGGGGCTGGAGGATTCTGTGGCTCAAAAGACAGTGTCCTGAGGCCCAGTGGGAGGTAGTGCGGAGCTCCTGCTTCTGTTTAAGGGTTGTGGGGTAGAAGATTCCCCAGGGTCTTCAAACCTGAAGTGTATACGGTCCATTCAGCAGAACTTCGGTGTCTTGCACACTTCCTTGGTGGTATACACACCCACCAGTTGTGCTTTTCTACCCTCCTGCCCCCTCTCCAGACCAGGAGCCTCATGAGGAAAAGCCCCAGGCTGTAATCATTTCTGGGTCTCCTCTCCCACCAGTTACTAGGCCAGAAACCGAGCAGACATTTGCTGAATGAGTAAATGAGGCAGGGGCTAGGCTCTGTTTCCTGGCTATGTTCAGGCCTGCCCAGGAAGCCCCCAACTCCAGCTCCTGGAGGCTGCTTAGGAGGCCCTGATCATGACTGCCCTGTGTGCTCAGACCTTGCCTCTCAGGGTTCCTCCCTCTTTGCTTGTTGAACTGTTTCAGAGCATGTCCCCATCCCAAAGGGGAGGTACCAGGGAGTGACAGTTGTCCGGAACCACCATGGTGTCTTGGTGAGTAAGCATGGGAAGGGGACCTTGGCTTTGATCCCAGAACTGACTCCTCTCCTGGCGAGGGGTGAGCTAGCTGTTCTGGTGTCCCCTTCCTAGTTGAGCCACTGAGTTCTGGGATAGAGGTGACAGTGTGGCTGTGACTAGGGCACATGGGGCTGACCCAGCCTTTCTGCTCCCCTCCTTCCTCTCTCCCCAGATATGCATTCAGGTGCAGGCCCGGCGGCCCCACAGCCTCAGCTTAGAACTCACAGGTGCCTGCAGCCTGCTGACCCCTGACTTGCGGCCCTGGGCCCAGGCCAGCTTCTTTGACCTTGGTAAGGAATGGAAGCTCTCTGGCCTTGGGAAGCTCTAAAGAGATCCCTTTGGGTCTCCAAGGAGAGGTACCAGGCCACAGCAGAGGCAGAGAGACACTGAGGCAGACTCAATGTGCTTTGTGAAAGGAATCATCACAGATCTAAATGTGAGCTTGTCTTGGGGGACCGTGCAGCCTTCTGACTCAAGCTCCTCCCTGTGCATTTCTTAAAGAAAATCTCCTGGCTCCGGATGCATATGTGGATGCTGGTAACTGCAACAGGAACAGAAGAGGAAGTACAGGGCAGGAGGAGAATGGAGCCAGGAAGTCAAGGGCTCTGGAGGAAGAGGAGGAAGAGGAGGAAGCTGGTGAGAAGGGAAAGATGTGGGGTTCCCAGAGCTGCCTCCCAGCTGGCAGCCTCCAGAGGTGTGGTGTGCCCATCTGGAAGAGGGGGGTGGGCAGTGGCTGGCCAGTCCCTCTGTACCTCCATCTTACAGGTGGGGAAACTGAGACCCCAAGAGTGGGATTCATGGCAGGATTCATATAGCAAGTCAGAGCCCAAGCAGGTTCTAGCTTTCTCTTTGCCTCTGAATCAAGAGCTTCACTCTTGAGACCTTCCATGGTTTCTCCTCTGAAATGAGCATTGGTGTGTGCCCTGCTGCAAGGCAGGATGTCTTGCCCTCACTCCTGCCCAAACCCCTTGCCCACTCTGGCCTGCTCTGCTGTCTTGGTCAGGCACTGAGATCGCCATTGTCTTGGATGGCTCAGGAAGCATTGATCCTCCAGACTTCCAGAGAGCCAAAGAATTCATCTCTAACATGATGGAGAAGTTCTATGACAAATGTTTTGAGGTGAGTTTTCCTTAGGGCTGGTCTCATAGAGTCCATCACCTATCTTTTTCTGAGTAACAAGCAACTTCAAAATAACCACCATTTTATTTGCTTGTGGTTCTGTGGATCAGATATTTGGGCTGGGCGCAATTGAGGGGCTCTTTTGTGGGTCTTGCCTGGAGTTACCCTGCAGCTGCAGACATCTGGTTGGTTGCTTGAGTGGCACTAAATGGTCTGAGATAGCCTCACTCACTTGTCTGGGTCATGTGTCTCAGGCAGGCCAGCCCAACCATTTCATGGCAGCAGCATCCCAAGAGGTCAAGGCAATGCAAGCATTTTCCAGTGTCTCACTGGCCAAAGCAAGTCACATGGTCAGTGCCATAGTCAGCACGGAGGGGCCTACCGAGGGAGTAGATTCAGGAAGAAATCTGATTCACTGGGGCCATGACTCTAACACTCTCCACCACCCCTACTTGAGTGGAGATTTCCCTCTGCCTTAGCTTCTCCTTCTGCCTGGGGACAAGGTAGACAAGCTGATTCTCTCAGCGCTGCCAGGGGGAGCTATCTTGGGGCAGGGGCGGCCTTGGGCAGGGCAACTCTGCCAACCTCCTCCTCCTGTCCCTCCCCTCCAGTGCAGCTTTGCCCTGGTGCAGTATGGAGAAGTGATCCAGACTGAGTTTGACCTTCGAGACAGCCAGGATGTGAGTGCCTCACTTGCCAGGGTCCAGAACATCACTCAAGTGGGGAATGTCACCAAGACTGCCTCAGCCATGCAGCACGTCCTGTGAGTGGGATACTGACTGGCAGCCCTACCAGGGCTTGGGGGCATCATGCCTGGAGGAGGTGGCTAAACAGATCTGAGAGAAGAGGGAGTGTCCTGTAGAAGCTCTCCAGGGACTTCCTCTGGCACAGTACAGCAGAGTGCAGACATGCTGCCCGGGTTCACATCTGGCTCGAGCTTGTATGTGTGTGACCTTGGGCAAGTCACCAGGTCTCTCTGCTTGTTTCCCACTTCACTGATCTTTTTTTTTTTTTTTTTTTTTTTTTTTTTTGGTACTGGGGATTGAGCTCAGGTCCTTGTGCTTGCGAGGCAGGCAGCGGAACCACTGAGCTAAATCCCCGGCCCTCCCACTTTTAACATGAGGATGTTAGTCCTTGCCTCGCAGATTTTGTTTAAATACACACAATGTTTATGACAGCACTTGGCACATAGCAAGTGCTCTGTGAGTTTTACCCCCTATTTTTACATCAGCACTATTCCCCCACACACCTAAAAGATAGCCTTAAACAATGTCTAGCCCCATTCTGTCAGTATCAGGTGAGGAGCTGGAATATCTGTGTGGCAGATGTCTCGCTGTGTGACACAGGGGTATCGCCATCCTTCTCTGTGCCTTTGCTCTCCATTTTGGGGGAGGGCTTGTTAATCCTTTCCAATTCTAAAACGGGACAGTGGATAAAATCTCCGCCAGAGCACAGGCATCCCTCTGGCAAAGTTCTCTTCATTCCCTCTCCTACTTAGAGACCACATCTTCACTCCAAGCCGTGGCTCCAGAAAAAAGGCATCCAAGGTCATGGTGGTGCTCACGGACGGTGACATATTTGGTGACCCCCTCAACCTCACAACCGTCATCAACTCAGCAGAGATGCAGGATGTAGAGCGCTTTGCCATTGGGGTAAGAGCCAGGTGCAGGCAGACGGCTCCTGACCCTGCACAGCCTGGATGGAGAGGACCTTCCAGAGGGGCTTCTGGAAGTAGTGTGGCCAAACCCTCTCTAATCACAAACCCTCTTTCCTGTCTCCTGGTCCCCATGTCTGGTGCTCCCTATGGGTCTCCCTAAGGAAGGCTCACTTCCGAGTTGCGGTCACAGCTTCCTGGCCTGTGTGATGGGGAGAGCCCGAAGGAAGCTTCCTGGAGAAGGTGGTCCTGAGCTGAGCTTGGCAGACCAACAGGAGTGGCTGGCCTAGGTCCCAGGGGAGGCAGGAGAGGGCTCTGTGGCCACAGGGAGCAGCATGTGTGTTGCTGGGGGAAAAGCACGTGGTTTAGCAAAACTGGATTTTTGTTTGGAGAGTAGTGGGGAGAACGGAGAGCAGGGAAGGAAGGGAAAAGGAGGGAGGCAGGCTCCGGAGCACCCACCGCCTGGGGGCCCCCATGCAGGTTGGAAATGCGTTCCAGAAAGTTAAGACTGAAGCAGAACTGAAGCTCATCGCCTCGACCCCTAGTGAGACCCATGCCTTCAAGGTGACCAACTACGCAGCGCTAAACGGGCTGCTGAGTAAGCTGCAGCAGAACATCATCCACACAGAAGGTGAGGGTCCAGGCCTGGGCCATGTGGCAGCCTCTCAGCATCCAGCAGCAGGCTCCAGCCTGCTGTTCCAGCACCCTGTGCCACCCACCCAAGCCTTTGCTGGTCTTTTCTGTAGAGACAATAGTATTCTCAGCCCTCCTCTTCTCTCATAATCTCCACGAAGCTCTGGTGAACTGAGCTGGTGCTGGAGAAACAAGGACAGCTGGGGCATAATTCTTCCTCCTAGGACTCACAGATGTGGAAACTGGGGCCCCGAAAAAGGGAGTGAACCACCCAAGTCTACTCAGCCAGTAGTTGCTAAAACACAATCCAAACTCCACTCTCAGCTGGGTGCTCTTCTCCTTACACCAAACATCCACCCCTCAATGTGGCAGTGTCTCACTGGGCTTCTTGGCTTGCAGGCACCGTGGGAGAGGCCCTCCGCTACCAACTGGCACAGACTGGCTTCAGCGCCCAGATCCTGGATGAGGTTTGTGGCCACACAGCCCAGACAGGAATTCCAGGGATCACAGTGCAGGGCCCTGTGGCGATGCCTCTGAAGGGTAAAGGGAAACACATCTGCTTGGTCTCCCTGATCTGGACCACTGAGACAGACAAAGGAATGGTCACCCTTATTCCAGGAGGTCATTTTGTTGTATGTGCTTAAGGATTGGGTCATTTCCCTTAGACATTCAAGTAAACCAAGATTTGGCCTGGGTTGGCTTGCCAACCAAGTTTCTTACTGCTCCCAGAAACAGATATGGCACCTGACCCTGATGGAAGCACAGTTACCAACCCAGGAGGCTTCCGGTGAAAGAGAAGGACTTGAATGCTATTTTGCTCAATCGGACTTTTCTTTCTTTCTTTTTTTTTCTTTCAGTATTGAAGATTTGACCCAGGGCCTTTGCACTAAGCTACACTGTCAGTCCTTTATTTTTTAGAGACGGTCTCACTAATGTCCAGGCTTGAACTTGTGATCCTCCTGCCCCAGCCTTCCAGTGTGCTGGGATTTTAGGAAAGTGCCACCCTGTCAGGCTAATCATTCTTTAAAAAATGCTTAATATCCGAGTCCCAGGTCCACTTCTGGAGACACACCTGGCGTGATTGGTCATGGGTACAAGGCAGGGACCCACTGTTTGGCATCCCACCTTCCTGCCTGCAACTCTGGCCAGGCTATGCCGTGCTGCTGAACCTCACCTGCTTCCAGCAAGGTGTGCTGCCCTGGCACCTGGATCCCAGCCTCTCATTTGGCCCCATTCTTGTCCTCTGCAGGGTCAGGTGCTCCTCGGTGCTGTCGGGGCATTTAACTGGTCTGGGGGCGCACTGCTCTACAACATGCAGTGCCGTCAGGGCTGCTTCCTAAACCAGACTCCAGCAGATATGGGAGCTGCACAGTACAGCTACCTGGGTAAGGGCAGGGCCTGTGGGCTACCTGGCAACCTGGGTGAGGGTGGGGCCAGACTGGTATGCTGAGGTTATGTGTTGGTCTACACATTGAGATTCCTGGTAGAGGAAAGTCCTGGTTGGTGACATGGGTCACACAGGATGGGCCCTAGTTAGGGACCCTGAGGTTGAATATTCTGGGTGGGCACAGGGTGGGCTTGGGTAGCTGTATAGGGGAGAATGAGGTCTCTTCATTAATAACAGTGGGTGCCTGTGAGCAAGCAGGAAATGTGTGTGAACAAGTGTATTTTGAGCAAAGCAGTATATATGGTAATGTATGTGTAGCACATGTGTGTGATGGGGCATGTGTGTGACTGGTGACAGTGCATCACTAGATTTTGAAGGCCTGGCTGGGAAGGTGGGGTTCAGTGGAGTAACTTAGGGAGCACCTATTTACAGTCATACCACCCTGCTCCAGGTTACTCAGTGGCCGTGCTACACAAGGCCCATGGCATCTCCTACATATCGGGGGCTCCACAGTACAGGCAACGTGGGGCCGTGTTTGAGCTCCAGCCGGACAGCAGAGAGGCCACCTCCTCTCGGGTTCTGGAAGGAGAGCAGGTACCTGCTGGGGACCCATCCCCCACACTTATTACAGACAGGGATCCAGCAGCCCTGGGGAAAGGGATGGACCCTGGTTGGGCAAAGCTCAGGCTCCTGGGTCGAACTCAGTGGCTCTGCATGTCTGCCAGGTAGTTCCCCATTGTGAGCACTAGGGTGCTCACATGATTCCATGTCATTAATGAGCAAATTGCTTTGAAACAAGCTCATTTTGGGGACCCAGGAAGAGCATAAGCAGGTGTCAGCCTTGCTCAGGAGGTGGAGGGGGGATCCCTGCCACTGCCCATGTGCTGAGTTCCTCCTGGGCCGTAGTTGGGGTCCTACTTTGGTTCCGAACTGTGCCCTGTGGACATCGATATGGATGGAACCACAGACTTTTTGCTGGTGGCTGCTCCGTTCTACCACGTCCATGGAGAAGAAGGCAGAGTCTACGTGTACCGTCTGCATGAGCAGGTGGGAGAATCTCTGGCCCTGTGAGCTTGTCGAGGCTGTGGCTGCCAGAAGCCCTGCCTGGCTGCAGGGGCCAGTGATGGGGAGTGCTCCGGGAAGAGGGCCGCCCCTCTCCCACCCGAGGGCAGTTGTCTATGATAACATCCCTCGTAGCTTTGTGGTTGGTGAAGGATGTGCTGTCTGTAATTTTACTTGGTTCTCATAGTAATTAGAGGAGGTAGCTGTCACTCCCACTTGCAGATGAGGAAGCTGAGGCTCGCGAGTCTGCATGATGCTGAGACTTGTGAGTTTACCTAGCAAGGATGCAGAGAGCCATGCCTGGAGCCCAGCCTCCCAATTGCCCATTCAGGACTTTGTATGAGTGCAGGGGGCAGCCTCAAGGTCCTGTCCTTCAGGCAGGAGGACTTCAGCTTTGCTACCAGCCCACTGTGTGACCTTGCGAAGGTCCTGCACCTTTCCAAGCCATAGACTCACTGCAGAATAGAATCACAAGCTCATGAGTGTGTTCTTTGGATGGCAATGATGTGACACCCTGCAGGCCTTTCTTGAGGGCTGAGCTGCTGGTTTGCTTTGCAGGACGGTTCCTTCTCGTTGGCTCACGTGCTGAGTGGGTATCCTGGGTTCTCTAGTGCCCGCTTTGGTTTTGCCGTGGCAGCTGTGGGGGATATCAATCAGGATAAGTTCACAGATGTGGCCATTGGGGCTCCCCTGGAGGGTTTGGATGTGGATGACGGGGGCAGCTTCGGCAGTGTGTACATCTACAATGGACACCAGGATGGCCTCTCTGCCCGCCCCTCACAGGTGACCGTGGGACTCTCTCCTGCCTCACTTCTAGGGCCCTGACCTCCCCCAGATAGGAAGACTGAGCTCCATGTCCACTCTGGGCCTCAGTGCTGGCCTGGCCTCTGGTGGTTGAGGGTCCCAAGGGAGGACAGAAGTCACCCTGCACAGCCTGTCAGGCCCCGTGTCCTAATGATTCTAGCTCTCTCTCAAATCCAGCCCCTCCTCTCCATCCCCACCATCTCCATCCAAGCTCAGGCCTTGGTATCCCTGCCCTGACTCCCACCCTGCCCCAGCTCCCCGTGTCCTGCCCAACTTCCACCTGTGCCTTCACTGGCATTTCTAAAATGTAACCCGGATGACATCATTGATTCAGAAAAGCCTTTGCTGAGGCCCCGGCCTCACATCAAGCCTTGTTTCCTCCAGAAACTTCTCCCCACCCCCAACCCCACCCACTGCCCTAGCCCCTGGCAGTTCCCTCAATCTCTCCATCAAGTTCCAGGCCCCACTCACGTGTCACTTGCTCTGGGAAACCTCCCATCCTTCCTGATTGTAGGTTAAGGGCTCCTTTGGGTGAAAAGGTGGGATGATGCTGAATTGAATAGAATGAGAAAGAGCTTTTCTTTTTCTCCCCCTTCCATACCTCACGCCTGTGTCTCTCCCTCTACAGTGGATCAGAGCCTCTTCCGTTGACTCACGACTCCACTACTTTGGTGTGTCTGTGGCTGGTGGCTTAGATTTCAGTGGTGATGGCCTTGCTGACATCACTGTGGCCACACTGGGCCGAGCAACTGTGCTCTGGTAGGCATCTGCCCTGCCTCCTGGGACCCCTGGCCCTAGCTCACCTGCCTGCCCTGCTCTTGAGGGATCCATGTGGACAACATGCACCAAGGGAAGGAGGAAGTGTGACTGTTGAGGACACAGGTTCTGGAGTCTGTCTGTCTGAGTTTGAGCTCAGTTCTAATTTGCCAGAGTGTCTTTGGGCAGATTATTCAATGCTAAGTCCTAACTTCCTTATACATAATGGGGAATAATAATTGTGTATACAGAATTATGAGGATTATAAGAAGGAATATATGTAGAGTATTTAGCATAGTTCTGAGAGATGGCTATTGTTTTAGTAGAATTAGTATTAGTATTAGTACTAGGGCCTTTGTGCTTCACCCTAACATGAATTGAGTCCATGGCTAGAAGTAAGGCTCTGGTGCTCCTCCAGTAAGCTACCACTCTGTACCCATCTTGGCTGCTGCTCACAGGCACCTCAATCCGAAATGGAGCTCTGGTTCTCACTCACCCTTCCTTCTCCCAAATCTTGCCTATCAGGCTTCTGGTCTTGGCAAATGGGCAGGACCACTGCCACGGGAGCCTTTCCTGCTTCCTCTCTCTGACCTCCATTCTCCACCTAGCAATCAGTGGTCCCTTCACTCGCTGCCTGAAACCCTCAATGGCTCCCACTGAGAGCAAAATTCCAATTCCTCTCCATGACCCACAGGGCTCTCTGTGACCCAGCTCTGCTGTCCCTCCAATTCCAATATCCTATTACTACCTTCTGTCTCACTAATTGTGCTCCTGCCACACTGATCTTCATGTTTCTCAATAAATCAAGCTCATTCCTGCCACAGGCCCTTTGTATGGCTGTGCTTTCTTTCTTTTTTTTTTTTTGGTACAGGGGATCGAATTCAGGACCTTGCGTAGGTGGTAGCACCACTGAGCTAAATCCCCGGCTGTATGGATGTGGTTTCTGCATAGAATGCTCTTCCCCCTGATCTTCACTTAGCTGGCTCATTCTTGTTAACAGATTTCAACTTTAGTACCTCTTCATCAGCCAGGACATCCCTGACCATCCAACCTACATAGCCCAATTTCTATCACATTATCCTGTTTAATTTTTATCATAGCAGTTTCAGGACATAGTATTGCTTGTGGTCTGCTTTTCCGTTAGAGCAGGGACTTGTCTCTTTCCCCACTGTCTCCTGAGGACATAGAGAACTCCCTGCAGATTGGAGATGTTCCATAGATATTCATCGAATGCATGAATGAAGCAGTCAAGCACTGATCCCAAGTCATGTGGTTACTTCTTGTGGTCCTCTTTGCTGTTTTTTTTAGCTCACGACCTGTGGTTCACCTGAAGGTGTCCATGACCTTCACCCCTAGTGCACTGCCCATTGGCTTCAACGACAGCGTGTACGGGCATTTGTGTTTTGAAATGAGTTCCACAACTGTGGCAGCTGAATCAGGTAACAGGCAGCCAAGTGGCCCTCTGCTGTTGTGGTCATTGCTCACTGGCTTCTGTAGGGGGCAGGGAAAGAGGCTGGGATGGGGGCCGTGTGAGCTCTTGGTGCTTGAGATTACTTTTCTAGCGTTTTTGTCAGTAAGTTCCATTAAATGTGAACTACACCAGGAAACGGGGGGTCTGATGTCCCATGCACCCTCAGTGGGAGAGGGGCCTTGGAGCTCTTCCTTAGGGTTGCGGGGTGGAGTTTTGGTGAGAAGCCCTTCTGAAAGAAGCTTCTTCTCCTTCTCCATCTCTGACTGAGAATGGGTCCTCTTTCTGAGATACATTTATTTCCCTTCTTCATATGTCTCTGGGCCTGGGTGGGACTGGATAACCTGCTGGAAGCCTGGCCTCCCCATCCCCTCACCTGACCCTCACTGGGAGATTGTTTCCAGGAAGGGGAGGTGGGCTTGGCTCTCAGCCTTGGTGTCTCCTGCCAGCCCAGGAGTTCCCCTCCAGAACAATTTCTCAGCAGTACCTCAGTGCTGAATTGCTCAGTAAGATTCCCTAAGTGGGCTTGCTGCTCACTGCAGGCCCGAAAGCAGTCCCCAGGGCACCATTATCAAACCTGAGGGCAGAAGTGCCTGACCTATCTATTCCAGGCACAGAGAGCCTGCTGAGGGCTTTGTGATGCTGGGCAGGTAGGTGTCTTTCCACTCTGGGCTCTGGTTTCTGTTCTGCACAGTAAGGGAGCTGACCTGTGTGATCTCTGAGGTGCTTCCTGCTCTCTTATGCTTAGGCTTTACACTATGGTTTCTCTCTCTATCCCGTTTCTCTCTCCATCCCAACATCCTGCCCAATCACTCTTCCCAAACAACGGTAGACTCAGCCCTAGGCTCAGCCCGGGGAATGTGCTGTGCTGCGCTGAGTGTGGGCCCAGATCTTTTTTTTGGTACCGGGGATCGAACTCGGGTCCTTGCGCTTGTGCAGCAGGTGGCGAAACCACTGAGCTAAATCCTGGCCCCCAAGGGCCCAGATCTTTAAATGAAAAACTTTCAAGGAAGTGCCCCAGGGAAGGGGCCACTTGGGGACTTTCAGGAGGGGCTCACAAGGAGCCCGGGCAGGCTGGGAACTTGTTTCCGGGCCTTGCCCATCCCAGCCTCATCAGGAAGGTCTGGTCTTCACCCCCAGGCCTCAGGGAGACAGCCCTCAACTTCACGGTGAGTGTGGACGTGGCGAAGCAGAGGAAAAGGCTTCAGTGTGCAGACACGAGGGAGTGCCTGAACCACCGCCTAGAGTGGAATAGTGAGCCCCGCCTCTGCAAGCACCTCCAGCTTGTCTCCACAGAGGGAGAGGTGAGCGCAGGAATTGATACAAGAGTCCAAAGGGATCTGTGATACTGAGAAAAGATTTGAGGTGCATACCATATAGGAGACACACCCACACATACACATGAGGTGACTAAAATAATCATAACAAATCAAGAACCCTAATGGCATGGGAGATGTAGATAATTACATCAAAAATACAATGAAGGCTAGGCGTGGTGGTGCATGTCTGTAATCCCCTCACTTGGGAGGCTGAGGCAGGAGATTGCTGGGAGTTCAAGGCCAGCCTAGACTACATAGTGAGAGTTCAAGGCCAGCCTGAACTACATAGTGAGACCCTGTATAAAAAGAAAGAAAGAAAAAGAAAAAGAAATGACAATGAAAGAGACTGGGCTGGGAGTGTAGTTCAGTGGCAGAGCACATGTTCGTTGCATATGGGAGGCTCTGGGTCTGGTCATCAGCACCATTAAAAAAAAAAAAAGAAAAAAAAGAAATCTATGAACATTGAACACTGTATCTCTGACCTTCCTAGAAGCTGGACAAAAACACAGGTACTTCAATCAATGATGTTTGTCTTGGTAGTAAATCAGAAATGTTTATTATGTTGTCTTATCTCACTTGATACCAGTGGCTGAAGTTCCTTCTGGTAGTCAACATCCAAAAATATCAAGCAGTTAAAAGGTAGAAATAGAAAGACAGAAGTTATCATTTAGGATGGCTTTCTCCTGGCAAACTAGAGACGTGGAAAAAATGTATTTGTTTGGACTCAGACCTTTAAATGAATTAGAACTTTGGGCCTATAAGGATCCTTTATTCCCATAAACAAGCTCATGAATTAGACTTCTGACTATAAGTCTGCTTTCAAGGTGATTGTTAATTGGCTTAAGAGCACATCTGTGACTTTCCTTAATAAAAGCATAATTACATTTTCCACCAGGGAATCAAGCTAACTTGGTTTCATGTATTCAGAGCTGTTCTCACTGCAGAAAGGCTCACTTGAACAAAGAACATAGCAAATGGGATCCTCAGCTCTCTCCTTGCTGTCAGTTTCTACTTCTCTCCTACAACCTCCATGCTGCTTTGAGAATGATCTTTGTAAACTCAGATGTGACCATGACTCTTCCCTCCTGCTACTCTCACTGCCTTCCAAATAAAGTCCAAGCTAGTTCTTACCCTTGATGGCCAGAATCCCTTTGTGACTGGGGTAAGAACCACAAGGAGTTATAAGACCTGAGGCCATGGCAGACCAAGGGCAATTTTTCCCAAACTCTTGGCAACTTTGCCCTTCAGCCTGGCTTATCTGGAAGATGTGTAAGACTTCTGATCACCACTTTGATTTTCTTTCTTTCTTTCTTTCTTTCTCTTTCTGCCTTTCTCTCTCTCTCTTCCTTTCTTTCTTCCTCCCCCCCCCCTTTTCTTTTGTACTGGCGATTGAACTCAGGGCCTCTCTCTTGCCAGGCAGGCACTGTGCCACTGAGCTACATCCCCAGCCTGATTTTTATTTCTCAATGACTATATAAAAGTTGAAAGTACTCTTCTTGTCATCTTCTCTCCATGTTCACCTCTGACCCCACCTTCCACGGTGACCCCGCAGCTCTGTGAGGAGGACTGCTTCTCCAACATCATTGTCAAAATTAACTACGAGCTCCAGGCTCCTGAGGGACGGGAGAGGCACATCTACCCCATCCTGGACATTTACATGGAGCCTTCTGTGATCTTCCAGGTGACTCTGTTCCCAGCTGGGGCCCACACTCCTAGGGGCCACCCCAACAAAAAGCACCTGCTCCCCTGACTTCAAAGAGGGCTAGAGTTGGCAGGGAAGGTCTTCAGAGAGGAGTCAGGCTCATCACTGTACAAATGGGGAAAGAAAGAGAGTCCCTGAGATGGTGTTACCTGGCGTAGGGCCTCACTGGTAGGTAATAGGTCTCCAACCATCCCCCAAAGCTTGTTCCTTTATGGCTCACTAAGATGCCCACTATGTATTTAAGGAAGCATGTGAATACATTGTGTACTGGGTGCTCACTTAGTGAGTGTAACTGAGGACAGTCTGGTGGGGGTCCCTTGCAGGGCTGGACTGGAGCTGTCCTGTCATGGGCTGAAGGGAGAGAGCCCTTTGGTGTACCTGCCTATTCAGGCATTGGTCGGGGTCTGCAGGTTGTATGTCTGGCCCTCTCAAACCTTCAACAAGTTAGATGATTCAGAAAAGACTGGGAAAACTAATGTCATAGAGTTTTGGTGATAAGCAGATTGTCATTCATTATATATATTCTCTTTTTAAAAAACTTGGCTTTGAAATATTTAACTTATTAAAAAGTCACAGTGATCATTCAGAGCCAGATGCAGTGGTGCACCTGTACTTCCAGTTACTCAAGAGGCTGAGTGGGCTGGGGATTTAGCTCAGTGGTTTCGCCGCTTGCTGTGCAAGCGCAAGGACCTGAGTTCGATCCCCAGAACCAAAAAAAAAAAAAGAGGCTGAGTCAGGAAAATCACTCGGGCCCAGGCTGGGCAACATAGCAAGATCCTGTCACACGCATGCATGCACACACGCACGGACGTGCAAATGCCAAGAGTTTATACAATTTTCATTTGAGAATAAATTACAGATATTATACCTCTTTACTTCCAATACTTCAGTATATGTTTCCTAAAACAAAGGCATTCTCTAACATAGCATAGCACAATGATAAAAATCAGGAGATTAATACTGATATAAATATTTTATCATGAGATGCTTTGAGATCATGTATGTATTGTTTAATATTTATTTATCAGTCTGACCTTAATCAATTATTACTATGGTTGTATGGGAAAGAGATTTAAATATTTTTATTCTATCCATAAAGAAGGATGAGAAAAATTATCTGGTGTGGCCACATAGCTATTACCGAAGAATGAGTTCTCGCTGGGAATTTAGATGGCTGGCTTCACCCTGTTCCCTTTCACTGGGACTGGATGAAAGAGAACAAGCTATTTGGCTATATAAAAACCCAAAAAGCCCTGGACAAAACTGGTGACCCAGTTAGATGGAGCTCCACACTCTGTCTTCTGCAAACTGTGACTCCCTTCTCCAGGAAGCAGAAAGTCTCCTTTCAAGCTCTGGGCTCCTGTTCCAAGCCCAGGCCACAATAAAAACAGCCCTACAGAAGCTGCCTTGGGGATCACTGGCTGTTGGGGAGACACAGGCAGAGACTCCCCAGCTAAGGAGATAACTGTGTTTCCTTCATTAAAAAAATAGACCCACCTATTTTAGAATGTTTGATTTTTCAACTCAAACTGGGACTTTTAAATCTTGAAGAGGCCTATTGAACCACTTGTGATTTTTTCGAATTCCTTTATTATTTGTATTCAGGATTACAAGGGAAATAGTAACCTACCGAGAACACAGCCAGGGAGTGGAGGACATCCGAGGAGTGGACCTGTTGATATTTGGTCAGGTGACCTTGGCTCCTGCCCCAGCTATTCCCACCCGTACTTGAAAGGGTTATGTTTTCCTTCACAAAGGTTTTTCCTCCCCAAGTGTTTGGAGTAGCCAGCTGCTTGTGAATGCTGCTGTTTAATTCACATGACGTGAGTGTGCCTGACTTTGCACCATTCCACAATTCCACACCCACCCTATTTTTACCTTTGCCAGAAGCCTGACTGTGGATGTGTCCATGTTGCGGGCCTAACCAGGGATGTCACAGCCATAGCTCTCCTGGCTGTGTAGGCTCAATCCCAGCCTGCCAGCCTTTGCTACTATCTGGAGCTTCCGGAGTAAGCAGGGAGGTGTCCTAAGCAGAAGATCATAAGGCAGGGCCACAGGTAAGTCAAGACCCCTTGGCTGACCTCACCTCTTGTTGTCTTGTTACAGCTGCCCTACGAGAAGGCCTGCAAGAATCAGCTGTTTTGCATCGCTGAGTTACAGCTCGCCACTGCCATGTCTCAGTGAGTTGGGTGATGCCATAGTTTCTGCAGTTAATTTACTCCTGAAGATTTACCCGGGCAAACTTCTCAGCAGGATCCATTGCTCACTTCCTTCTCCTCTCCTGTCATGGTCCTCCAAAGGCTTTTGTGGTTGTTGTCTGAGCCACTATATGAGGGAGGCCAGACAGAGATTTGTGTCTCCGTTTTATAGACCAGGAAGCAGACACAGTAGCTGAGGCCTTTGAATAGGGTCACAGTGATCATTTGGTGGATTTAAACCCAGCTCTTGACATCCGGGATGATGTTTTGTTCATGACCCAGTGATCCTCACTCCTAGGGCTAGTTCCATTAGAGGTAACCTGTTTTCTGGCTCACCTCTTAGACAAATTCATAATAATTCATCAAATATCTCTGTGCTGAGCACTGGAGGCACTGGGAAAACCTCCAGGAGAACATAAACAAAAATTCTAGCCCCTTTGGTGCTTTTCGGGGGGAGAAGATAATAGATAAATAAATTCTATATTGAGCATGGAATGCATAAGGCAGGGAAGATGGGAGTGTTGCAGGTGGGGATGAATCTTTAAATCAGGTCAGGGAGGCTGATGTTTGGCACATATATAAGGAGGTGGGGGAGGCAGCTATCTGGGTGTCTGAGGAAAGAGCAACTACAAATGCCCTGGGGTGGGAGGTTGCCTGGCAGGTGGGAGACAGGGCAAGGACTCAGTGTGGTTGCAGTGGGGTGACTTGGGGTGACTAGAGTGGGATGAAAGAGTAATATGGGCAGTCCAACAGGGCTGCATCAGCCCTCAGAAGGGCTTTCACTGTGAACAGGGAGACCACATGGTGATATAATCTTGCATTTTAACACTGTAGCCCCTGCTGATGTGTGGAGAATGGATTGTAGGAGCAGAGGCAGAAGCAAGGAGATAGTAATTACTATTGCAATGATGCCTGTGAGAGATGATGGTGGCTTGGATCTGGGTGACAGCAAAGAAGGTGGTTACAGTACAAAGTGAAAGCCCATAGGGTCTGTGGGCAGAGTGGAGGAGGGGAGTGAAGAGAGAGCACAGCCTGGGCATGCAGCCCGACACAATCTTTTTTGGCTATTTACATTTAAAGTAATTAAGCTGAAACATAATCAAAAATACTAGTTCCTTATAGGCCCTGCCACATTCCAAATGCTCAATACCCTTGTTTGACCAGTGGTACTAGACAGCACAGACAGACCAGTTCCGTCACTGTACATTCTGGGCGGGCTAAGAGTGTTCCCACACTCTGAATTTCAGAACTATGGAGTTGCCAAGAACTGAACTGAATTGGGAGTTCGATTTTGGACATTTGATGGTCTTCAAATGCCTTTCTGGCTACTAGTGCCACGGGTGTGTCATGATACTGAGGGCTATTTGGCCGGAGTAGCCATCTATGGGGACGGATTTGTCCCCTGAATCCTCTCAGATATTTGCAGGTCTTGCATCTCAGATGTGCATGGCTTAGTGGTGCCTATCACTAAGGACCCAATTCAAGACCTTCCAGTGCTTTAGAATCCTGACTAACAAGTAGTCACAGCTCTTTCCACAGGGAGTTAATTGTAGCTAAGAAGCATCCTGGCAGTCAATTCCCCGTGAAATAGATGCAGCATGCACAGCTTGTCCTGCATTGCCCCCTAGTGTACATAGCAAGCAAGCGCTTCCATTTCAAAAGCATTACTGAGCCCAATCCTCAGGGTCCCAGTGACTCAGTGATTTTTTTACCTTTCTACAGACAGGGATCCCCTAAAAAAGCAATGAAACGTACAGACCCATCTCCCTAAACTATATGTGCATACATAAATGTTGGTATTCTGGGACCTCTGAAACTGTCCCTGAGCCTCAGGTTAAGAAACCCTATTAAGAAAGAAGGTCCAAAGGGGAAGGGGAAGTGGAGAGATTGGGGAAAGGAAAGAAGGGAAAGGAAAAATACGAGAAAAAGCAAAAAGAAGAAAAGAAACCCTGTTAAATATTCTGATGCAGCTCAGATCTCACTCTTGGGCCCTAAAGCAGTATATCCAATAGGCATTCAGCACTTCCGTCTCATTGACCTAGAGGTACCTCTTCTCGTTTCCCAGACTGAACTCATCTCCTGCGTCCTGGGGTCTTCCCCTTGTGTTCTTTCCCTCAGTGAGTAACACCAGGGAGCCACCTGAACAGGAAACTCAATACTAAATCCCCTCCTCCATTGCCTTAACACCTCTGACTCTCCTCACCCTTCCTCCATCTCCACTAAGGTTGTATTTCCGGCCTGTATCACCTCTTGGAAGGATTTCCAACAGCAAGGCTCTAATTGTATCTGCCCCCTATCTTTTCCTCTAGCTCTTCTGGCTGTGATAAGATGCAAACCAGAAAAAAGCAACAACAAAACACAAGCCACACTACTTCCCATATCTGCACATTTCTTCTTTGGACATTTCAGATAGTTTGAAAGTTTCCTTTGTATTGTTACTGTGTCACCCCATAGATCTCAGAAGTAGTTAACATAACATGTGGGCAGTCTGCTGAGTGGGCTCATGTCTTGAACCACAGCTTTTTAGTTAGATGGGCCTGAATGATTTTTGCAGGAGGGAAAGCTAAAGCCATGAAAGAGGGCTTTGCTGGGTGTGGTGGTGCACACCTGTGATCCTAGCACTCGGGAGGGTGAGGCAGGAGGCTCTCAGCAAGTTCAAGGCCAGCCTGGGCTATATAGTGAGTTGGAGGCAAGCCCAAACTGCATAGCAAGACCCTGTCTCAAAGCAGGGAGGGCTTCGTAAGAAGGCAGAATTGTGTGTGGCTTGTGTATACTGCTCTCCAGTGCTGTGTGGAGCACCTGACTTATATACAGTGTCCCATAAATATTTGTAGAATGGATAAATATGTGGCATGAAGAACCTTACCTAGGGCCACAGTGATGTGGTGGTAGAAAGAGGATTTGAGTTCAACTCTCCCAACTCGGGAGGATGCTAGACTTCAGGCAAATTGGCCTCTCTTGATTCCTTTTCTTCCTCTACAACGCGGAGAGTAACTGTTCCATTTGATAGGGTTTTAAGGGGATTAATTGAGGGTATGAAGCACAGTCTTGGCACATGGAAAGCACTAAGTAAATGGTAGCCATTGTCATCTCACCCAGCGACTGAGATGGGTGTGGCAGCCCAAGTGTTGGCTTCTTTGAGGAGAAGAAGATCTAGGCTAAATGTATCCTTTAGACAATTTATCTATGTAGTTAAGAATGTGCTATTCTACTGTATTTAAGTTTTTACAGATTAAATAAATTGGTAACACTTTTATCTTTACCCTGTGCAGGCAGGAATTGGTGGTGGGTCTCTCCAAGGAACTTACCATGAACATTAGCCTAACTAACTCTGGGGAAGATTCCTACATGACAAGCATGGCTTTGAATTACCCTAGAAATTTGCAATTTAAGAGAATACAAAAGGTAATTGTGGCAGCAGTGTTGAAAACATCCACTCATATCTTTCCCCTGCTACACGCCTCCTTTTTGTGTGTGACAACCTCCTTTCTGGTCTCCATACCTCCAGCCTCCTGCTCTGTCCAGTAAATGATTAATGATTAGATGAATCCTCTCCAATTCAACTGTATGCTGTAGATCCAGTCTCTGTCTTAAAAACTTCTAGTGGCACCGTTTCATATACTCTTCTCTGCATACTGCCATTCTTTCTTTCTTTTTCTTTTTCTTTTTTTTTTTTCCCACACTGCGGATCAAACTCAGGACTTTGAGCTTGCAAGGCAGGTGCGGTGCCCCTGAGCTAAAACCCCAGCCTCTGCTGAGTTTGTGTGATGCTGCCTTTCTTAACCAGGATTCTGAGAGATAAATAAGCTCAAAAGCTCTAAGTCATTGAAAAAGTAAAAGTTAGCCAGATATGGTGGCACACACCTGTAATCCCAGCACTCTGGGAGGCTGACGCAGGATGATCACAAGTTCCAGCCCAGCCTGGGCAATCTCACCTAAACTCCACCCACTCCCACAATCCTCTATAATCCTTTAATAACTCTGGGCTTTTCCTTTCTTGGGTGAAACTCCTCCCTACAGTACACTTTTCCTCATTTGCAATGAGTCAGTAAACGACTTTGTTGCAACTACAGGTTTGTCTCCAGTGGGCTAGAATAGCATCCATTATATGAAAAAAAAAAACAACAAACACCCCAAATTATCTCCTATGCATCTAGAATAGAATTAGTGGTGTACAATCCATGGGAGAATTGTTTCCTGTATTCAGTGGTCCACATGAAGGACCATAGTTGAAAGGGTGATGCAGTGTTTGAGCCCATTCTGGCTTCCATTCCATCTCTGTGTGTGACATTTGCATAGGTCCACATCCCAGTTCAAATGTCTCCTCCCTGTGAGGATTTTACAGGGTCCTCCTGGTTGGAATTCATCTTTCCCCACTGTTCCTCTCTCAAACCGCTCCCCCCATGCTTTCTATTCAAATGACAGGGGCCAAGTCTCATTTATTGTATCCCCAGCTCCTGGCAGGGTGTCTGGCACTGAGAAAAAAAAAAATCAGTGAATGTTTGTTGAATTGGTGTGAGAAAACTGCTCTTTTGCTCCTTAAGAATGGTGTCTTATTCTGTGTTAACAGCCTCCCGCTCCAAACATTCAGTGTGCTGACCCTAAGCCAGTTGCATCCATCCTGGTCATGAACTGCAAGATTGGTTACCCCATACTCAAGAGGTCATCTGTAAGTCTATCCTGACTGGTGGGTCTTCTCACTACCCTGGAGCTGGTGTTATCCACATCCCAGTCTTTCTGTGGTCTCTATGCTTCCCTTTACTGAAGTCAACCCATGGCAGTGCTCAGAATTGCTGTTTGCTCTGAAAGGAAGGATTGGTAAAGGAGTAGTTTGAGTATATAGTCATAGACAGAGTGTTGGCTCACTCCAGGAAAGCAGAATGAAGTTGGGGAGGGGCATCAGACCAAATTCTTTGTGCTACAGGAAGCCTCCCCAGTGGTTTCCTAAACTATAGAAGGGTGGGCCAGGGATTTAGCTCAGTGGTTCTGGCGCCTGCCTTGAAAGTGCAAGGTCCCGAGTTCGATCTCTGGTACCAAAAAAAATTAGGCTCTAAACTATACAAGGGGAATTAGAAGGGGAATAATGCCACCTGCCCTGCTCACTCCATATTTGCCTAGTAAAGTACACATGAAATAATGGAATAATAATGTGTGAAAATGTGTTCCGCTACAGAAATGTGAGGAATGTGTTGTTTCTTACATCTGCTTAATACTAAGCAGTTGTAACTGTGAGTGGTAAAGAGAGGAATCAAGTGACCATCTTTCCTCCTTTAAAATAGGTAAACATGTCAGTAGTTTGGCAGCTGGAAGAGAGTATCTTTCCAAACAGAACAGCAGACATCACTGTGACCACCGGCAAGTAAGTAGTGCCTGTGTTGCTGCAAACTCAGGCTGTGTTCTTGGAAATCTCTCCTGACCCCCAGCACCATCCAAATGCTGTGAGAGCTCCGGCCTGCTCCCTGGCCAGGGAGAAGGGGAACCTCAGTGAGTCCACGGAAGTCTCCTATGTCCTCATGGTAACATCATATTATCAAAGATATTTAAAACATTCTTTTATTCACACAAAGTAAAACTATGCTATAGTGGGGTGGAATGAACTTTGGACTAGATTTCTGGTTCTGGTTTATTTAACTTTGGAATAACTGCAAAACCTCCATGTTTAGAGGTTTTGATTAAGACTCAAGCAGGGGTGATTCTGTTCCCAGAGGCAATGCCTGGAGACTTTTTTTTGTTTCACTATGTAGCTCAGACTGCCCTTGAACTCACTGTGTAGCTTAGGCTGGCCTTGAACTCACAGGCGATTCTCCTGCCTCAACCTCCTGAGAGCTGGGATTATAAGCAGTGCCACCACACCCGCTTCCTGGAGATTTTTGTCTTGATTTAGGAGGTGACTCTGGCATCTTATGGATAGATGAGGGATGCTGCTAAACAATGTACGAGACAACTCACCAACAAAAAATTATCTGTCCCCAAATGTCAATAGTGTTGATTTTAAGAAATCTTTTAAAAATCAATCATTTCTCTGTGGTCTTCTAGTGATTATTTTGCACTCTAATTGCGTATCTCTGAGAATTTTCTTATCTAACATCCCCTCCACATCCCCATGATCCTAGGAAGCCAGGCTGTAGAAGCAACTGTTACATATACAGCTGTGAATTAACATTTTATTTCCAGTTCTAATGGAAGATCTTTGGCTAGAAAGACCCACACTCTTCAATTCAGGCATGTCTTCATTGCAGTTCTTTCCAAGTAAGTACTCCCAAGGGGCCTGCACCTATATGACTGCCATGCACAGAGGAAAACTTCAAGGAGTCCCTCTTGTGGGTGGAAATAGCAGTCAGGGTAGATATGGGCAATGTCCTCTGACAGGAGGCTGTTTAAAACCCAAGCTCCAACACTGATCACTAGGGCACAAGAGTTGGGTTCTAGAAACCTCATAATGGTCATCAGAGGAGCAGTGCCAACTGGTTTTGCCCCAAAAGGGAATTGATGTGATGCTATAGAGGAAGGGCTGTGGCATTGGGAAGGAGGGGGAAAAGTAATGCTACTGTGAGGAGTGATAAGTAGAAAATGAACTTGTCCAACTATATGCAATGCAAATACCCCACCTCATCCTAACTGTTCTATAACCACTCTTCATTTAGACACTCAGCTTTGATCCCTATTAAGGATCTGGTACCCTTGTCCGAGTGTATCCAATTGGAAGCATTCAAGTCCATTCAAAACATGAAGAGGACCTTGGGGCTAACACTTGTCCTCTCAATTGCAGACCATCTGTGATGTACATGAACACAAGCCGGGGGCTTTCTGACCATAAAGAATTCCTTTTCAATGTAAGTGCTTAGTCAGTGTAAAACTACCTTTGGCAAAGAAGCATGAGCTTTGACTTCCTGCTCTGATTTTTATTTGGCAGATACATGGAGAAAATCTGTTCGGAGCCCGATTCCAGCTGCAAATTTGTGTACCAATCAGATTACAAGGTCTCGAGATTTTAAGAGTGAAGAATCTGACAAAGATTCAGGTACTCAGACAATTCTTTTTTTTTTTTTATTGGTACCAGGGATTGAACTCAGGACCTTGCGTTTGTGAGGCAGGTGGCAGAACCACTGAGCTAAATGCCTGGCCCTACTTAGACAATTCTTTATCATGATCACATCTCTTTTCATATTGATTATGGATTCTCAAAGGTATAAAAACTACAGCTTTAGGTGGACACAGAGGTGCATGCCTGTGATCCTCCTGAGTATTGGGAGGCTAAGGCAGAAGTGAGAGTTCAAGCCCAGACTGGGCAATTTAGCAACTTAGTGAGACCTTGTCTCAAAACAAAAATTAAAGAGGGACCCAGTACTACAAAAACTAGAGATTTAGCAGAGTAAAAAAACAAGGTTAACCATGAGAAAACTTCTGTTACCAGTCATGTCTAGGAGGAATATCAACCACTCAGGTCTTGTTTTCTTCTTGATGAAAAACAAGCAAAAATTCAAATATTAATAACCACGGAGAATTTCTCCTTTAAAAATTGAAAAATTCTGCTCTATGTACCTGGTGAGTGAGCCTGAGAAACATGATATTTCTCATACTCTTATAGTCTACTTTGCTTTTTTCCCCCCTCTAGTTTCTTTCCTGGTCTCTGTTTTGCTATAGTCTCTGTTTTCAGTTGACTTCTCATTCTCTTCCTCTGGTTTCCAAAGCCAGCCTTGATACCTAAAGGAACAGGATCAGTATAACTAATGCCTGGGCTGGACCCTGCTGACAATTAGAGGATTTACAAGTTGCAAACATTTGTTCTCATATTTATTCAGTTATTTTTCCTCTGAGCCTGAGATTCCTCTAATAGCTTAACTGGGGGGTAATAGAAGGATGTAGACAAGTATTGACAATATAATGCACACAACAATTTGGTGCCATCAATGGCACATCAGCGAAGGAGCTGATTCGATAAGACCTGAATGCAGAGCAATTTAGAGTATGTCCTCCATAGATGTTATTTATTTATTTATTTATTTATTTGGTACTGGGGATCGAACTCGGGTCCTTGCGCTTGCGCAGCAGGCGACAAAACCACTGAGCTAAATCCCTGGCCCAGATGTAATTTATTTTTAAGAATGTTTGTTAACAGCAAGTTTAATCATTTCAACAAACATTTTTTTCCATTTGAAAACAAAACTGTTTGAAAAGCTGATTGGAACCATGTAAGAATGGGAAGTCTACCTCCACCCAGCTCTAGGGATGGAGACTGCAAACAATCCTGGAGGCTTCAAGATCAGTGCCCTGACTTTGGGGCAGTAAGACTTACTCACTTACTGAAACAGACTGTGTTGGCAAAGCAGGTCAGTGGCAGAACTGAAGTTAAGCACTGTCCTATAGAAATGCTGGATCTTTTTCTTCATTTCTTTTAAGGCAGGGGTGTTATGTTTACTCTTAAAGGTCATATGATTCAGGATCTTGTCTGTGAGGTAATGTAGCCAGAGCACATTATTATAAGGGTGGTATTCACACCAGCAGTTGTTGTTCTCTTTTCTCATAAGCCTGTAGATCTCAAACTGATAGTCACCTTCACCTGCAAATAGGTCTTCATCCATAGAAATGTCACAGAAAACCACAATCCCATCCCGCTCCAAGCGTGACAGGGTGTAGTCAATGATGTTGACTTGCAGCCCATGGGTAGGGATTGTGCTTGTCTTCCCATTGAGGGTGTAGTGGAACTCCTTGAGGTTGGTTTTCTTTAGGAGCACATTCCCCCAGTGTAAGTCTCGGTGCTCAAAGGACAGTGATGCCTCTGCCACTGCAAGGGATGCTGTGATCTGGTGCAGAATGCTCTTTGCAGTAGCTATGGAAGACAACTTTGTTTTCATTTGCTCTAAGTCAATCCCACCAAACTCAAATTCCATTACAATGAAGAGCTGGTCTTCCTCAAAAAAGTCAGGCCGGTCATTTGCAGACCCTTTGGTTGAGTTATAGTGATCCCAGGCTTTGAGCAGCAAGGGAGGGTAAGAACCTTGAACACAATGCACTGAGTTCAGCCCAATAAAGCCTTCTGTACGGTTGTACACCTCACCAGACAAGAGGCTCAACTCTTTGGAGATGATGATCTCTGGTAGGATTTCCTCAAAGGTTTTCTGATGGGATCCATTCACTAAACCTGCTCCTTCAATAGCAATGATTTTTAGAGCTACAGGTATGTTATCAGCAATTGCTTGAAACACTTCACCAAACACCCCTTCCCCAATCTTCTCACAATGTTCCAGTTTTTCTGAAGAAAGGCAGTAACTAAAGGGGATAGGACCTTCCTGATTGCATTCCCCATAAACCTTTTCAGCATCAGATGCCTTTTTGTCTGCAACATGTGGACTCCTTAAGGGGCTTAGCAAATACATAGAAGAGGAGTGCCAAGGGTCTAGAGCACTATTTGTTCTGTTCAGGGCAGAAAGGCTTGAATTTTCTGAGATGAGGGACTCAGAGAGAGAACTGGTGGTGGTATAGCTGCTGCACCCCTCTGACATATCAGTTACAACTTTCTTCTTGTGGAAACTGAAGGAAGCCTTGGTTTTAACCCAAGAGCAGGCCTTCTGAAGAGTCAGGTCCTGGGAGGAGGATGAATCCTTCCCCATCTTTTGATCCTTTTTAAACTGCTGGCAATGGAAGAGAGAAGTTTCCGCTTCTTGATGTTTCCTCTTCTGGCTTAGCCCAGTTCTCTCAGGCCTGTTGATTTTCTTAGGTACAACTGTGCCCTTGGAACCACTGGCCTCCTCACAGTCTTTCCAGATGGCCCCCTGAGACCCCAGCTTTTGAAAAGAGCCCTGGTCTGTGGTCCTCTTCTTACTCGTGCTTCTTAGACCTGAGGTTTCCAGCCTGTTTCTCCTCAGTTGTCTTTTACAATGCGACTCCTTCATATTTTTCCTATCTGTCCCAAATTCAGAACCCTCGGGGTTTCCTGAGTCCTTAAGGCCTAAGGGAGCTGACCTGAGGCAGACACGAGATCGGTGGACCGTCCTGTTGACCCCGCCTCCTTTTGCTGCTTCCCGGGAGTAGGGGAGAGATGCTTGGCCCCGCGAGGTTGCTGGGCCGTGGAAACGGCTCGTGACAGTAGAGGCTGCATCTGGGGAGGCGGAGGAACTGATGGAAATGATACTGTCCCCTGGCGAGGGCGGCCCGAGGTCGTTCGAGGCCGGAGAGCTGAACAGGGAGGCACTGGTGCCCACCTCGTCGCCGTCCCTGGGTTGGCTGCTCACGCTGAGGTGGTCCAGGTGGCTGCTGGGGAAAGGCGGCGGTCGGAGCGGGTCGCACGGGGTGCTGCACTTCTGCGGCGGCCGAGGTCGCAGCCTCAGGCGTCTCGGGGTCGCAGTTAGCGTCGGCCGGCCCTTGGAGACTCTGCCGCCAAGACGCCTCCGCCGTCGGCCGACCGGGCTGCCGGGGAAGTCAGGGTCGTCAGGATCATCGGAAGCAAGAGACTGTGAGGGGCTGCTGTTGGCGTCGCTGCTGCTAAACAAATGCTCCTGCTTCTGCGGCGGGAACCACCGCGCGGCTGTCCGGCCCGACCGCCGCTGTCGCGGTCTCCCCCCGCCAGCAGCCTCATAAGTCCGGAAGAGCCGGTTCTCTGGTCTCCGGAACGACGCCGCCATGGCCGGCTGACCCGCCAAGCAGCTCAAATTCAAACACCGCGAGACTCCCGCCCGTCCGCCGGTCTACCCGCTGGGTCCTAGCTTCCTGCCTTACGCAGGCGCAGCAGGCTGGGTTGTACGGAAGCCGACAAGGGCAGTTTTGTTTTCTCAGTGCGTTGCGGGAATGGCTCTCATTACAGGACTACACGGTGTGCACCCAGAGTGAGGAGCGTGCCTGTGGGAGCGATCCGGTTCAGGTGAGCGTGGCCGCCCCGAGAGGCTGAGGAAGGGACTGGGGAGGGCCTGACGCGGGTGACAGGAGAAATCAGGTGGCTGTTTTTCTAAGGTTCCCCTGAAGCCCTTAACATCCTCCTCACTGAGTTTGCCAGAATGGGGGTTTGCTGGGGCCAGGGTGATTGGTCAAACTGCTCACTCCCTTCCCTCTTGGGTCCTTAAGGGACATTGTGTCCTAAACGTTAAAAATGTCAGTGTTTCCACACGGAACGGGATTAAGATAACTACATACACTTTGCTTTTCTAGCATGTTGAAAAGTGGCACTCAGTGAGCTGTGCCATCACTTCGGATAAAGAAAATGTCACCGTGGCTGCAGAGATCTCCTTGGATCACTCTAAGCAGGTACTTGAGACTGAACAGATTTGGTTTTCAAGCTCTAGGGCATTTCTCCCTACAAAGGATAATAGTATTTAAAATGTAACGCGTCCTTGTGCCCACTTTGGCAGCCATACACTAAAATGTAACAAGTCTTAAAACAGAGCTCTTTGTCCACCTTCTGTCCCAGCCTGTTCCTCAACCAGTTAGTGGCGCTACTCTCAGTAAATAATTTACTCCTATTGGGTACTAGGAATTCTGGAAATTACCGATGACACCCCGTTTTCTACATCCCATATTTATTCCAGCAGCAAGCCCTGCAGTTCTATCTCCAGGATATATCCTAAATCCATTCACTTCTCTCCATCTCTACTGCTACTGTTGTAATTCAGGCCACCATCTCTTGCCAGGGCTATCCAAGTAACCTTGGACCTGCTGTCCTTGCCTCTGTTTTTCTCATGCCTTCTACAAATAATTCTTCACATAACAGCTGTGCGTCTTCTAAAAGCAAACATTAGATTATGCTTCTTCCATGCTAAAAAATAATAATAAAATAAGAAAGAAAGAAAAAAGTGAGTTTGAACATACTTATACTAAAATCCATACATTTTTTTTCCATGGACTGCAATGCACTACATGATCTAGTCTCTGCTTGATTTTTCATAACTTTGTCTCTTAGCTCTCTGTTTTTTCCTTTGTACCCGGCATCAAACTCAGGACCTTTTGCTTTCGAGGCAGGTGGCAGAACCACTGAGCTAAATCCCCAGCTCTTCTTTCTCTCCTTCTGTCCCTTTCTTATAGCCCAGCTATTCTGCTCTGTTTCTAGCCATAGGACCTTTGTAATTGCTGTTTCTTTGTATAACATTGTTCTTCCCCTAAGTCTGAACATGAATGGTTTCTTATATTTAGCTCAAATCCTATTTTCTTAGAGAGGCTTTTCCTGATTGCTTATTATAAAGTGGGAACTAACGATCAAGTTTCACATCTTGCATTCATTTGGTTGAGCTCAGTGAGGTATGAGGAAATAGCAATGGGGTAGAGAAAAAAGGAGCATGAGCAAAAGGGAATTTTTTTAAAAAGACCATTGTCAACAACTGACTTTGGGTTGAGTTTGTGGCATGAAATAGAGGGTAAGGGAAAAGCTGAGGAATAACTGCAGATTTCTTTCTTGAGGTAATTGTGTGTATGCTGGTACCATTAATGAGACTAAGTAAAATGAGAGAAGGAACATGTTTAAAGGGAGAGATGGTGAAGGCTGTCCAGAAGCAGTTTGTTCATGTCTAAAATATGTTTTGTTACTGTCCCTCCTTCCTCCCATCTTATAGTTACTAAGAGATGTAACTGAACTACAGGTCCTTGGTGAAATATCTTTCAACAAAGCCCTATATGAGGGACTGAATGCAGAGAATCACAGAACTAAGGTAATCCCTGGCTGTTTTCTGGTCTGTGCTTAGCCTTTGAGCCCCTGCACAGGCACCCTCTGATTGCCATCTTCCTGCTTTTAGTCATTTCTGGTCTTGGCTCTGTCACTAACTGCCTTTGCAACCTTGAGTGCGTCAGCCTCTGCCTCAATTTTTTACCTGTGAAATAAGGCAACTGAATAAAAGGACTAAGCTGAGGGGGTCTAACTTGAAATAACTAGGGTGGAACTAAGAGCACTGTATACTTTGATTTGAAAATTTATTGACTTTGAAAAATATGGAGGGAATACATATTGGAAATAGTTCATAAATGAGAAATTATATTTGTTCACATTAAATATCTTCCTAGTATGTAATGTCATTGTTTTGTTACAGTATTAAATAGTTATAATACTCAGGAATGCATAATTCTTTTATAAGAATTAGACTAAGTACTAGAACTCTTGAAATTTGTTTCACCGAAGTATGACAAAAGTCAAACTGACATCTTTGGTTTATGGGCTAACTGCACCTGAGTGTGTTACCCTGAATTTTCATTCTTGTTGACACTTGCCTGTTCATGCTGCTAGTTTTAGAGATGATCTGTGAGCTCCTGAGTTAGGCCTGATTCTTCACTAGAGATGTCGGGTGCGTGAGCCTGGATTGCTAAATGTTAAATCCTCAGTTTTTCTCCCTGGAGGAAGAAGAGAAAGGAGCAATTCTCTAGACATGTCAAAATAACATTTTCTTTTATTTTGAAATATTTCTAATACAGAAAATGATATGGGAGAAATAGAAGTGCCTCATTATTGTACTGCTTAGGCTGGCCACCAACTCATGGCCAACTCCTCCTGCCTGTGCCTCCTGAGTGCTGGGATTACAGACATATGCTACCACATTTTGTTGTTTTAAAAATTTTTTTAAATTAAAAAAACAATTTATTTTGTTGTGGTCTGCCTTCTTTGATCCTTATGTTTTGGGTGATGGCTTGCCCCATGGCCAGTACGGAGTTACCAAATGCTACACAGGTTGAGTTACTCTTATCCAAAGGTCTGTTTGGATTTTGCAGTCAGATGATCTACGCCTGAGCTATACTCCCATCTGTTTGGATTTTGGGATCAGATCTCTTTTAGATTTCAGAAGTTTTGGATTTTGGAATGTTTGTAGACTTTACCAATTGAACATTCCTAATCTGAAAACCTGAAATCTAATTTGGAGCATGTTGGATTTGGATTTCTGAAGTAGGCAGGGTCAACTTGTATTTGCATAAGAGACAGAATAGGAAACAAGAGGTTAGCAAAAGGATTTTTCTTCATGTGCCTTTGCTTTTTAGAGAGGAAGCTTCCTAAAAGCTCGCAGGAGACATCCCTTTATATCTTATTAGTAAGAACTGGGTCTTGTTTCAATCACTAGCAAAGGAGAACAGTTGTGTCATGATTAGCTTAGACCAGAGAGAATTAGCATAGACCAAAAGAGGAAATGGCTACTGGGGGCCCTTATTGGTATTTGCTACAAGCAATATAACCTCTGTTCTGCTTCTCCATTAACCTCTGTCAGGGAAGCTTTGAGTCACTTTTAACTTGTGCGTTTTGAAGAGGAAAAAGGGAGAAGGCATTGAAGAAAAGAGTCATTGCCACTGGGCAGGGGATGTAGCTCAGTGGTGCCAAGTGCCTTGCAAGCAGAGTCCTGAGTTCAGTCCCCGGTACAGGGTGTGTGGGGGTGGGGATTGATTGTCTCTACTCAAATGTGGCTTGTTATTTCACTGAGATCTCGGGACTTCCTTTCATATCCTAAACCCAGATTCTTGAATTCTGTCCCCACTCCCCTCACTGTTTCTTTTCTGCAGAAAAAAAAGCCAGCTCTGCTCTGTCTTCCTTCTGCTCCATTAGTTTGTCACCTCCCCATTCCCAAGGCCCAGAACTCACTCCTGAGATCAGTTTTGAGTTACATAGGGTCTGGAGGCTCAACCAGAGTTTATAACATAATTAAAAGAGGCCTCAAGGGTGAATTTGTGCAGCTCCATAGCCTATGGAGAAATCTCTACAAAGCTTCTTGACCTTGGTGCTTAACATATGCGTGAAAAGAACTCAGTGCCTTGGGCAGGCAGAGCAGTCTATTTGGTGGCTTTTTAAAAATTTGTTCATTTGTTTTTAAACAGGGTCCAGGTTGGCCTTGAACTCACCATGTAGCCCAGGCTGGCCTCGAACTCATAGTGATCCTCCAGGCAGAGCAGCCTTGATGGCTCTGTGACCCCACTTAAGTCTTGGCAACATGCTCTGGCCACAGCCTGGGACTGCCGAGTCTAACCTGGAGAGCACCTCCCCTGAGCTTTCCAGCTGAGCCCAATCAGTGAGAGGAGATTATTCTCCTGAAATTGAAAAAAATGTTTGGAAAGTGAAAACTTGGGGGTGACTTTTAATAGAACTCCACAAGTACTACACATGGATATAATTTTGACTTTATTATTGTGTCTTGGTATCTTTGTTATATATTTATTGTGGGGAAAATGTATTACCAAAGACTGTAGGGTTTTGTGCACTATCCAGAAAAAAGCTGTCAGAACAGAGTTAGGAAAGACTTGGATATCATTTAAAATAAGTCAATGAGTGGGCTGGGGATTTAGCTTAGTGGCACCGTGCCTGCCTTGTAAGCGCAAGGTCCTGAGTTCAATCCCCGGTACCGGAAAAAAAAAAAGTCATTGAGTATAAGACGTAGGGATATGCAGGTGCATAGCTGGATGTAGAATCTTGATTTTCTGTCTCTGGTGCCATGGGATCCTCTTTCAGACTGTGACAGCATCTTTAATACAAGGTCACACTCTCTTTTTTTGGTACCAGAGATCGAACTCGGGTCCTTGTGCTTGCATAGCAGGCAGCGAAACCACTGAGCTAAATCCCTGGCCCAAGGTCACACTCTCTTGACAGACCTAGCTCTTCTAGATAAGAGACCAGAATGGTTCCTTATAAAGGATTTTTGGGAGGCTGGAGTTTTAGCTCAGTGGTTTCGCTGCCTGCTGTGCAAGCGCAAGGATCTGAGTTCGATCCCCAGTACCAAAAACAAAACAAAAAATAAAGGATTTTGGTCATTGGATGATTTTAGATTATCTAAAATGCTGCATCAGGGGATGTTTAGCTTTTAGCTTTACTGTCATCAGTCTTGATCAATACACAGGCTGTTGCCAAGTCTTCATATTTTGCTCTTTAAAATAACATGGGGAAATTTATCTTTCTTTGCTTTATGTGATTGATTGGATGATCTTTTTGTCCTGTCTAGATCACAGTCATCTTCCTGAAAGATGAAGTATACCATTCTTTGCCTCTTATCGTTGGAAGCAGTATTGGTGGCCTTCTGGTTTTGGTCGTGATTGTAATCATCCTGTTCAAGGTCAGTTCTACTTATTGTGTTTGTAAGGACAAGAGAGGACTGGGCTCTAGAGTTGGGCACAGTATGCTGTAGGACAGCCAACCCCCAACTTAGAGCATTTGCTCTGGTCTTGTGGCCTCTTCTTCCTCTTGCTTCAACCATACACCTAGGCAAATGAGTAACTCAGTTTTCTGTCTGAAAAATACAAAAGTCCAGTTGAAGTGTTGTAGTACAGAGAGATCTTCCTAAAACAGATCTATGATGTTTCCTTTTTAAAATCCTTTTCTTGGCCTGGGATTTAGCTCAGTGGTTCAGCTGCCTGCCTCACAAGTGCAAGGTCCTGAGCTTGATACCCGGTACCAAAAGAAAAAATCCTTTTCTTCTCTTCCCATATCTCAAAAGATCCTCTACTCTCTGGTCTGTACCCTTCTCCTCTCCATCCTTAAGATTTACTCTTTCCTCCAGACAAGTTGAATGATTCCCTAAATATGTTCAGCCTTTTTGCTTGTACACAGGCTACTCCCCTTTGCCAAGAGTCTCCCTCCCCAGTTTTTCACCTCATTCACACTCTTCCCTGAAAACTCAATGTAGAGACTCCTGGATCCTCTGGGTTGGGTTGTATGCTTGTCCTATGAGCTCCTTTCTGGAAACCTTTCCAAGTGGCAGTTACACTGTACTGTAATTATTCCCCTTCCCACTACATTCTGAGCTTCTTGATGTAGGAGACCGTACTCGATCTCTTTCTATGCTCAGCATGGTAGCCAATACTGAGTATTCCTACATAAATAAGATTATATCCACTATAGCCAGAACTATACTACTTTGCAGAATTAGTAAGGTTAAAAAGGTTCAAGTCCTCTGGGAGTTCAGAGTAACCTGGGAAGTTAGTTCTGATTGGGGAATAAGCACCTAGAAAGATAGCATTGAAGAGGGATCTGAAACGATTGACTTCCAGGGAGAGACTCAGAGGAGGGTAGGGGGAGGGAGTAGAAATTTGAGAAATAGGCCCGGGGATTTAGCTCAGTGGGTCCGGCGCCTGCCTCGCAAGCGCAAGGTCCCGAGTTTGATCCCCGGCACAAAAAAAAAAAAGAAAGAAAGAAATATGAGAAACAGGAGTCTACAGGCTATTTATGCAACAGTCAGGATGATGGTTTTCTAAAACAGATGGCTGTTCTTTAATTGGGGTTCCCCTCCCTTTATTTCAGTGTGGCTTTTTTAAAAGAAAATATCAACAGCTGAACTTGGAGAGCATGAGGAGGGCCCAGCTGAAAGCAGACGATCTGCTCACAGAAGAAAATTAGGATCCACATCTTCATCCATTGGGATCCTTGAACTTCTAGAACTTTGGTGTTGTCCTGCTTACTTTTTTCTTAGGATGATCTAGAACAGCATTGAGTAAATTGGAGAATATTGTTTTTTAATTATACATTGTCCTAAAAAGTGTCTGTACATTGTTAAAAAAGGAAATCTGGGAAACATTTGATACTAAAATTAAATGGCTTTCTTTACAATTGTGCCTTAAATATGCAAATATTCTTTATGATTTGCAGTAAATTTTGATGTCTCAGGCCAAGTTTTCATTTGTATATTTAAAAAAATTGATGGTATTGTTTCAGATATATTTTAGCATCAGCTTTTCAGATTTCTACAAGAAACTGTTTGGGGTTTGAGTGTACAAGTTAAGTTGGGAAAAATTGGTATCTTTACAATATTGTCTTCTTACTTGGAAATACAGCATTTCTCTATTTGATGAGGTGAAAAAAGACACTCGGCTACAAGATTTATCATGTTTTTCAGAGAGGTCTTAATGAGGACCTATATTTTCAGAGGTCTTCATTTATGACCTTTATTTTTCTCTGTCTATAGTAAAGACAGAGAAAATTTGACAGAGGAAAACAAAGACAGACAAAAAAAATTTATGTTCATAAATGAAGACCTCTCTGAAGAACATGATAAAAACCTTACAGCACAAGTTAAGGTGATTGACTCATGGTGCAGTGCTACGATTAAGGGTGCTAGGATTCCTTAAATTATTCAGATCCTGCCCTGTGGGAATGTAGAGAAGGTGCAGATACCTGCAAGCCAGGACATGAAGTGTAAAGGTCTGAGATCACCCTGGACAGTGGCATGGAGGTTGGGAAATGCAGGATGTGATAAAGCACCTATGTACATTTGACTGAGGCCAAGGGTGCATTATGGGGAATGAGTCTGGAAAGAGAGGTAGGAACAGTGTATTGTATAAGCGTCTGCCTAAGAATTGTGTAAGGGAACTCTGGGTAATTTATATGAGGATGAAGTCTCATGCCAGTCCTGTGAATGAAGCAAGGGATAGACCTGAGAAACTATGCAAGTTATTAGGGGACACACTGCATGGAGCAGGAGGAAGAACAAGAAGAGTTTTGCTCTGAGATGAACCAAGCTGTCATTGCCTTGTGGGTTTGATTGACTCCAGTTCAAATCTTTATCTTTTTTGGTGCCCTGTGAACTAAAATTCAACTCTGTTGTTCTTAAGTGGTTAATACCTTGGTGATTTTTCCTCAGGTCAGATATTGGGAGCTAAGTAATAAATACCAAGCCATCTGTTAAGATGAGTTATGGGTGCTAGGCATGGTGGCGCTTGCCTATAATCCCAGCACTCAGGAGGCTGAGGCAGGCAGATCAAGTTTGAGGCCAGCCTGGGCTACACAGTGAGTTCAAGGCCAGCCTGAACTACATAGGAGATCTTGTATCAAAAAAGAAAAGAAAGAAAGAAAGAAAGAAAATAAAAAAGATGACTTACTGATGCTGTGAGAATCTTCCCACAGAGAGGAGCTTTCTTTGTCCTGTTGACTGTATTTAAACAACATTAATAATGCATCTGCTAGTTTTTATGTGGGTCAGAAATATCTATTAATGGAATATGTTTGTCATAGCAGCACTGCTCAGAGCAAAAGGTAAATTAAAGGACAAATTGGCAAAAGCCTTCCATGCCAGGCCTTTCCTGTGCCTGTCTCTGGGCCACCCAAGACCCTTCACTTTTTTTTTTTGGTACTGGGGGTTGGACCTAGGGCCTTTCCACTGGATTATATCCCCATCACCCACCTGGCCTTTTATGTTTTATTTTGAGACAAGGTCTTGCTAGGTTGCCCAGGCTGACCTTGAACTTGTGATCCTCCTGCCTCAGTCTTCCAGAATGCTAGGATTCAAGACATATGCCAGAGTTGGGCATGGTGGCATACACCTGTAATCACAGCATTTGGGAGGCTGAGGCAGGAGGATTGCCAAGAGTTTGAAGCCAGCCTGGGCTACAGTAAAGTTCAAGGCCAGCCTGAACTACATAGTAAGACCTTGACTTAAAAAAAACAAAACAACAACAACAAAAAGAGGCAAAGGCATATGCCACCATGCCCAGCTGACACATCCGTCTTATAATGGCCTTTTGTGCCATAGGACAAATTGAAATCTCTTATCTTCTGGCCTTCCATCTTCTTTGGGATGGGAAATAGAGTTCACTGTGTGATCCTCCACACAAGAACCATATTGTTTTGTTTTGTTTTTTGAGACAGGGTCTTGCTGTGTAGTTCAGGCTGGCCTTGAACTCACCGTGTAGGCCAGGCTGGCCTTGAACTTGTAGTAATCTGCCTGCCTCAGCCTCCTGAGTGCTGGGATTACAGGCATGTGCCACCACACTTGGCCAAGAACAATATTATTTCATGGGCTTTGTATTTTATTTATTTCTATTCTGTTTGCTTTAATCTTGTATAGAATTTGTTTTGAATTTCTGAGCCTCTCAAGCTTTCACATTCCCTGGAACTGAGGGGAAATGGGAAGCCCATGAGTCTCTGGAGGTTATAGGGGTGATGAAGTGACACCTCCAGGCTATTATGGAAATACAGTGATGCTGTTGGGAGCTCTTCTGCAGCCACCTTCTTGCAGCTGACATTTTGCCTCTTGAAAGCTCTGTTCATCTAGCAAAATGAGAATTCTTGATTGAAGGGCAATTCTGTCTTTAAAGGTTCCTTGTATTATGATGTATTTTCTCCCTTAAAATTGATAGAATCTGTAGGAGAAGGAAGAGAGAGGACATGGAGAAAGGCTGGCATCTGAGACAGAGAGTCTGTCTCCTCTGCAGGTAGATCCCCAGCCCATGTCCTTGGAGCCAGGGCAGGCTCTGAGGATGCAGCATAGTTTTTACTGGAGACATTCCCAGGACTCAGAGCAGAGCAAGATGATTCCAGGAGTGTCTAAGCCACACAGAACAATAGACTTAAAATGTGGCAAGTCTTAGGAGCAAGTGAGATGATATAAAAAGTAAAAGGCCCATTAGAAATCCATTCTATAGGACCAGGGATGTAGCTCAGTGGCGCCATGCCTACCTAGCAAGTGCAAGGTCCTGAGTTCAATCCCTGGTACTGAAAAAAAAACAAAAAAGAAATCCGTTCTATAAATCCCCATCATTTCACTGCATGTACCTAAGTCATCCAACTACACAAAGGCTGGTGAACCAGATGAGAAGGGTTCTCTCACTGCCAGTTCCATCCCTCACTTGAGTGGACAGCACTGATTGCATGAGGTATGGTATGCACTCTGGTAGAAGAGGGACAGGGTGGTGAGGCGGGGGGGGGGGTGCTCTGACTACTCTGAAGACTAGCCATGGGCCCCGACTCCAACTGCAGCAGTGAAGCTGAAAGCTTCTTGGCATGCCAGGGTGGTGCTCTGGGCCCCTCAGCGGTGGGAGCCACTGCAGAAAGTGCTCATTCTCTTGACTGCCCCCTGACCCTGAAGGCACAGGGAGAGTCCTTTTCCCTCCCAGGAGGACAGGAAGAGGTGCTCATAGAACTTGACCTTGGCAGTGCCTCCTCCCTCAGCAGCATGGCAGATGTATGCGCTCCACACTAAATGTCCTCCACGAGAAGCCATGGTTCCTAGGTGACAGAGCCTGGGGACCCTGGTGGAAGGCTGGGAGATGCTCAGACCTCATTTCAGCAAGTATGAAGTGGGCTTTGCACTGATTTCACTGGCCAGCTCATAGTGAGTCAAGTGAAGCCATGTGGAAACTGTAAAGCACTGATGACAGTGGAGACGGTATCTTGGGCTGTGGAACCAGATCACCTGGATTTATTCTGGCCCAGATGTTTACTATTGGTGGAAGCATCTAACCTTTTAGGGAAAATCAGGGTAGTAGTGGTACTAAGCATATAGGGTGGTCATAACCATTAAATAAGTCCCTCCATGTAAGGGATTTAGAGCTTTGCAAGCAGTGAATGTGAAAGGTATTTGTTACAGTAATGGTGGCAAGATCATTTTAACAGGCCAGCATGGGGCTCTAAGACTGTTGTAGGGCACGTGCTTCACATTCACAAGGTCCTAGGTTCCAGCCCCAGTGCCAAAAAGAAAAAGTAGTAGTTAATTTTCCCTGAAGGGGAGAATTCATCTTGGTTTTGGAAATGTCCTTGATTCAGAGTTTTAACAATACAAATGTAAGAAGCATAGCCTTTTTTCCCCTCTTCTTCCCTTGGGTACAATGGGTGTTCAGTGTGAACTCTGCGGGGAGGGAGGAGTAGCTCCAGCCAGGTGGAGATGGAATGCAAATGCTTAGGGGCACTGCTTGACCTCTTTTTCACACTACTTTGCCTGTGACCCAAAGGGAGAAATATTTCCACATAACAAAGCCATATGTAGACATATACTTGAAATAATAGCTTTTTGAAACAATACCCTCTCTGAATTTTTAAACATTTTGATACTTTCTTCTTTCTTTCTCTCTCTTTTTTTCAATATAGCATCTTACCTTTCTCCTTGCTGAGACAAAATACCTGACATCCAAAGTTAAAGGAGGAAAGGTTTATTTAGCTCACAGTTTGTACAGGTTTTAGCCCATAGTTGGCTGGCTCCAAGGCAGGGTGGCACGGCAAAGGGACATCACAGAGGAGAAACAGTTCATGGTGGGCAGAAGGTAGCAAAGCAAGCAAGGGACCTTAGCAGCTTCTTTCTGCCCCTTTTATACTCTGTCTGGCTACTGGGATTAGAGTGGTGCCAAACTAATCAGTGGACTGATTTAGTAATCACACACCCTTAATCCCAGCATCACACATTCTAGATTCAGCCACCTCTGAAAAAGCCCCAGCTATGACCACGTGAGGCTTTGGAGGGACATCTAGACACAAGCCATGAAATATAGGCAGAATTAAGTGGGAGAGAGAAAAGGAGGAAGAAGGAACAATGGAGAGAAGAGAGAAGAGGCTGGGTTTTTCTTTTTTGTTTTGGTGAATATAATTATATATTTCTTTTTTAAATTTTAAAAATTTTATTTGTACATGTTGCGGTTCATGTAGTTTACAATTGTCTTGGGAAGTGGTTACATGTACATATTATAGCATGTCTCTTTTTTTTAATCCCCTTTCTCTTCCCTCCCCCTCCTTTCTTCCTCCTCTAGTTCCCTATCCCATTTTTCATGCTTTTTTTTGTTTTTGGTACCGAGGATCGAACTCAGGACCTTGTACTTGCGAGTCAGGCCGTGGCACCACTGAGCTAAATCCCTGGCGCAGGCTTGTTGATATTATTAATCTTAGCTCATGTTTTGGCATATAATATTTACATTAATTGGGTTGTTGTGTTCCTGTACATGGCATATCTTTATTCTACTTATTTCCCCTTCCCCTCCTCCTCACCCTTCACCTTTGTTCCCTTGGACTACTTCCCTATTGGAAGAGATCCATCCCCTTTCTATCCATCCTTTATCATTTTCTTAGTTTATACTTTGCTTCACTCAAATGAGAGATACCATATGATATTTAAGCTTGTGTGTCTGGTTTATTTCACTCAAAATTATATTTTCCAGCTGCATCCATTTTCCTACAAATGTCTCAAATTTGTCATTCTTTATAGCCAAGTAGTATTCCATTATATATAGATACCACATTTTCTTTATCTAATTGACTGTTGATGGATATACAGACTGTTTCCAGGATTTAGCTATTATGAGTTGTGCTGCTATAAGCATTGGTATGCATGTGTCACTGTAGTATGATGACTGAAGCTCTTTGGGGAAGATACCTAGAAGGGGGATAACTGGGTCATATGGAATTTCTAATTTCATTTCTTTGAGAAAATTTCCATACTGATTTCCACTATGTTTGTACTAGTTTACATTCCTACCAACAATGAAGGATGGTTTCTTTTTCACCATGGCCACACCAGCATTTGTTATTGTTTGATGTCTTAATGATTGCTGTTCTTTCCAGAGTAAGATGGAATTTTAGAGTTGCTTTAATTTGCATTTCTCTAATGGCCAGAGATGTTGGACACTTTTTCATATATTTGTTGACCATTTGTGTTTCTTCCTCTGTGAAGTGTTTGCTCATTTCACTTGCCCATTTCTTGACTGGGTCTTTAATTTTAGGTGGTTTAAGTTCTGAGTAGCTGGCAAAAAAATTTCTCATTCTGTAGGCTGTATCTTCACTCTACTGATTGATTCTTTTGCTGTACAGAAGGTTTTTTTTATCTGATTTAATGCCATTTGTTGATTCTTACTGCTATTTCTTGTGCAATTGAGGTTCTGTTTAGGAAACTCTTTCCTATACCTATGTCTTCAAGTGTTTTACCTATTTTATCTTCCAGTAAGTTTAATGTTTCTGTTTTAATGTTTAGACCTTCGATCCATTTTGATTTTAATTTAGTATATGGTGTGAGATAAGGGTCCAGTTTCAATATTCTGCAAAGAGATAACCAGTTTTTCCAGCACCACTTGTTGAATAGGCTAATTTTCCTACAGCAAACACACTTTTGGACCCTTTGTAAAACATCAAATAGTTAAATGTATCTGGGAGGTTTCTGTATCCTCAATTCTGTTTCATTGACTCATGTATCTGTTTTTGTTCCAGTACCATGCTGTTTTGATCACTATTGCTTTGTAGTATAGCTTGAAGTCAGGTATTACTAAACTTCCTGCTTTGCTCTTGTTGCCCAAAATTGCTTTTGCTCTTCTGGGTCTCTTCTGGCTCTCTATGAATTTTAAGATTGTTTATTTTAGATCTGTAAAGTATGCTGTTGGTATTTTGATTGGGACTGCATTGAATCTGTATAACAGTTTTGTAAGTATGGCCATTTTGACAATATTGGTTCTACTATCCAGGAGCAAGGGGACATCTTTCCATTTCCTGATGTCCTCTTCAACCTCCTTCTTCGGAGTACTGTAGCTTTCTTTGTAGAGGTCTTTCACTTCCTTTGTTAGGTTATTCTTAGGTATTTCATTTTTCTTGAAGCTGTTGTGAATGGTATTGTTTTCATAATTTTCTTCTCATCTGGTTCATTGTTGGTGTACACAAACGCTAATGACTTTTGTGTGTTGATCTTGTATCCTGCTGCATTGCTGAAGTTGGTCATTAATTCTAAGAGTTTTTTGGTGGAGTTCTTTGGGTCTTGTGTGTAGATATCATGCCACCTGCAGACAATGATAATTTGAGATCTACCTTTCCTGTGTGTGTGTCCCTTTTATTTCTTTCTCTTGCCTAATTGCTCTGGCTAATGTTTCAAGTACTACTTGAATAGAAGGGGTGAAAGTGGACATTCTTGTCTTGTTCCTGATTTTAGGGGGGGTTGCTTTTAGTTCTTTCCCATTTAGTATGATGCTGGGTATTGGTTTGTCGTAAATGAGGCTGTGTCTCTTGAAATGCAATGTGAATGAAGGACAGTAATGAACTATTCTGGTTATAACTCAGTAAATTGATTTTGTGACTCACCAGTGGGTCTGGATCTAGTCTTAAGAAGCTGTGTGGTTGGAGACTCCACAAGGAGGCAGCTCTTTGCCTCTGGAGGCTCCTCAGGTAGGCTTTGAAGTTTCAGAATAGTTCTGTCAGAAGTTGCAGTCTGAAGCCAGGTGTAGAAGCACATGCCTGTAATCCTAGCACTCTGGGAGTCTGAGGAAGGAGGATCACAAGTTTAAGCCCAGCCTGAGCCCAGTTCTTTAGCAAGTTTTAGCCCAATGATTTAGCAAGATCCTGTCTCAAAATAAATAAGGGCTGCAGATATAGCTCAGTGTGAAGGCCCTACGTTCAATCCCCAGTACTGAAAAAAACCCCAAAAAACTTGCATCCTGGTCTTGGCTGTGCCATGGTGGGTCCAGGAGGGGACACCCACACTAGAGGGCAGGTGAGAGCAAGGGCCTTTCTGTAAAAGCCAGACTGGCCATTGTGACAGGCTACAGACAGTGCCTGGTATCGCACCCTCTCTAGCTGCACACAGTGGATGATCAGTAAAGGTCTGACTAATCAAGGTAATCAGGGAGGGCATGGTGGTGTAATCTCAGCACTCAGGAGGCTGAAGCAGGAAGATCACAAGTTTGAGGCTAGCCTGGGTTTTATAGTGAGACCCTATCTCAAAAAAAAAAAAAAAAAAAAAAGAATAGAGGAGGATCCTGGAGTGGGGCTAGGGGTTCTGCTCTGTGTCCTGGATTTCTGCATGGGATCCCTTGCAGACAAACAGGCCCTGGGCACAAAATCTAGCATTCCCTTTGTGGAGTAGAGAGGCTCATTGTGGTACCCACCTGTATGCTGTATGCTCAAGGGTCAGCCCTGGGGTATGTTCCAGCCTTAGAGCTTCTCCCTGCCAGATGTAGCTCAGGGGCTCCCACTGGCTCTGAAAACCCACCTCCCCCCTGGGCCTTCAGCAGTGTTCTGCAGCTGATGGGTGTCTGTCTAGGTGTGCTGTCATTCCATGGAGGCTGCTTCTCCCTGGGCTGCTGGAGAGTCAGGTTAGAGGAGGGGTAAGGGAGAGGCTGGCAGAAGGCTGAGGATGATGGGCAGGGCAATAGCTCCCTACCCTGCTTGTTTTTAAAAGAAAACAGGCCTGAACCTCAGTGGCAGGGGAACTTGCACAAAAAATCAACAACTGGGATTTCATCTCATTAAAAAACTTCTGCACTGCAAGAGAAACCACCAACAGAGCTAAGAGACAACCTACAATGTGGGAAAAAATTTTCAGCAACTGTACCTCAGACAAAGGACTACTATCTAGAATATATAAAGAACTGAAAAAAAATCAGAGCCCTCAAATTCAAAGACCCAATTCAAAAATGGGCATCTGAAATGAACAGACATTTCTCAGACAAAGAAGTAAAAGCAGCAAACAAATGTATGAAAAAATGTCCAACATCACTGGTCATTCGAGAGATGCAGATGAAACAACACTGAAATTCCACCTTACCCCAGAAAGAATGGCTGCTATCAAGAAATCAACCAAGAACAAATGCTGACAGGGGTGTGGAGAAAAAGGAACCCTTCTCCATTGTTGGTGGGAGTGCAGACTGGTGCAACCACTGTGGAAATCAGTATGGAGATACCTCAAAGAACTAGGACGAGAGGTCCCACTTGACCCAGGTATTCCCCTGGTGGGTATCTTCCCAAAAGAATTAAAAGAATCATACCACAGCGGGCCGGGGATTTAGCTCAGTGGTTTTGTTGCCTGCTGTGCAAGTGCAAGGACTCGAGTTCGATCCCCGGTACCAAAAAAAAAAAAAAAAAGAATCATACCACAGTGATATATGGGCACCCAAGTTTATAGCGGGACAGTTCGTAATAGCGAAAGCTTGGAAACAGCCCAAGTGTCCATCAACTGGAAGCTGGGTAAAGAAGATGTGGTTTTTTTATAAAATGGAGTACTACTCAGTCATAAAGAATGAGAAACTAGAGACATTTATAGCTAAACGGATGCATATTGAGGCCATCCTCTTAAGTGAAATAAATAGGACACATATGTGTAAATACCGAATAGTTTCTTTACTGTGAGAAACTGATAATTAAGGACATATATGGATGAAATTGCCTAATAACATATTTCTTGGATTGTGTTTACATCGCATGTCATATGACTGTATTGAAATTTAAATTAGGGAGAAGCTTGGCTTATGTGGAGCCTGCTAGCTAACTGGAGTTTTTTTCCAGACCACTATTTGTTCAGTGTTGGTTTTGGGGATCTTTCTGAAACAAATCACATCCTCTGGTGTCTTGGTGGTGCTTGAGATGCTTTTTTAAGTTATATGGAAAAATGTTTAAGTGCTTTTCAGTTTTGTTTTGGTTGAGTTCTACTGTATTTGAATATTATTGTAGTTTTTTCCCTTGCATTGTTCTTCTTTGAATGGTTTTAATTTTTGTATGTGTGTGTGTTTGATAATAGTTATTTAAAACTAAAAAAACCCCCCCAAAACCAGGCCTGGGCTTGTTCACTCATGCAGCACATATGTACAGAACTGTGATGCCTTGGGCACAGGATACAGAGGTGTGCACAGTCAAGGTCCTTCCCTTCCTGGAGCCTCTGGTTTTAGTGGCGGACACAGTCAATAAGTTAGTGAGGTCATTTCAGATGGTGACAAGTGCTCTATGGGAACAAGATGGAGTCATGGGATAGAAAGTGATGGGAGTACAATTGGGGCTACTTTGAGTGGATGATAGGAGAAGAAATTTTGAAGAAACAGCAGTTGAGTTGGAATTGATGGAAAGATGTGAAGACAAGTTGGAGCTGTAGCTCTGTGGTAGAGCACTTGCCTAGCTCATCCCCAGCCTTGAAAAAAAGTCTCTGCCTCCTGTGATGGTTAATATTGATTGTCAACTTGACTGGCTGGAGTGACACCTACTAAATTTAAGTAAAGCACACTGCGGGGTAGTCTGGGTGGCTCATGGGGTGGGGTATGACCTTGGAGACTATATGTGGGTCCTGGTCCTTTCTGTGGTCTCTGCTTCCTGGCTGTCATAGTGTGGGCAGCTTTCCTCCACCACACCCTTCCACCTTGGTGTTTGTGCTTTGGAGCCAGAGCTAACCATGGACCGAAATCTCTGAAACTGTGAGCCAAAATAAAGCTCTCCCCCACTTCCTCCACCATCTGTTCGGTTTCCCACTATGTGAGGGCAGCCTGCATGAGGTCTGTCTCCTGCTCTGGGAACCAGTCTGACTCCAGGCATATTTTGCGATTCTGTGTCTCTCCACCCCATCCACTGTGGGCTCTCGTGACTCATTGGCCACTAACTCTGGGAGTGTGGGGTTTAGCATCAGCTACGGGAGAAATGCCCACTTGATTCCAGTGGACACCAGCAGCCACCAGACAAGTCTCTGACAGCCTGTGGGGTGAGAGGGTCAGAGTTTCACCAGACAGCAAGAAAGATCTACCTCCCAGGAGATCTTGGCACGAGGTCAATCAAGAAACCTGTCCAGCTAGGCATGGTGGCACATGCCTGTAACCCCAGCTACTTCATGGGGTGAAGCAGGAAGATCCTAACTTCAAAAGAAGTGTGTGTGAGGAGGAGGGGGTGGCCCTGGGATTGTAACTGGTGGTAGAGCGCTTGCCTAGCACGCGATAGCCCCTGGGTTTGATCCCCAATACCGAGAAAATAAAAAAGAAACCTGTTTACTTGTGAATGTTCTTTAGCTCCTCCTCACCTGAATTTCCTGTGCAGCAGTTTCCTCTCACGCCTGGCCTCAGTTTCCTTAGCAGTGAGAAAGGGCTGGGGTGGCTTGAAAGGGGCCCTTCCCTCTTTTCGTTTCCTCTCCTACTCGCTCCTGCACAGCGGTGGCACACAGCTGGGCGGCCGCGCAGACCAGTGGCTGCGGAGGGCGGTCCGGCGGTGGCACCGAGTCATCGTCAGCGGCGGGAAGGTCGCAGTCCGAGCTCTGCGCTCGCCGCAGCCCGGCTCCCTGCGGCGGCTCCGCAGCCCCGCAGCCCAGGCGCCCTCCGGAGTCGGTTGGAGCCGTGCGGCCCGGGGCCGCGGCAGCGCCGACCTAGGGCGCCCCGCTGGCCCCAGGCACTGGAGGGGGCGGTTCCCACGCGCCACACGTGGGGCTGGGCGCTCGGCAGGCCCGGTGAGCCGGCAGGATGGGGCAGGCGGGCTGGAAGGGGGTTTTCCAGTCGGCCTTCGACTACAAGACCGAAAAGTACGTGATTGCCAAGAACAAGAAGGTGGGGCTGCTCTACAGACTGCTGCAGCTTACCATCCTGCTGTACCTGGTCGTGTGAGTCCCGGCGCTTTCGCGAGCTGGGGGAGGGGTGGGGACAGGGGGCGGCGAAAGGGGCCCAGTGGCCAGGCCTTCTCCAGGGTCCTGCACTTTGCATGTGGCTTTCCCGAGATCTCCGCCGGAGGAGGGGACCCTCCTTGGGCCCTTGGGCGAAACGGTGGGGGTATGCAGGGACCCTCTACTCCCCGCCGGCTCTGGAGATGAGCTCTGGGCAGGGGCTTCTGGGATCCTTGATTTATGAGGCTGTCCGTGGGCAGCTCCTTCCCCAGGGACTGGACCCCCCGTGTTAGGGGCGTGGGAAGGGGCAGGGATGGAGGGGCTAGGCTGCAGCTGTCACCCCAGAGGCCTCCCTGGGCCCCCGGCCTGACAGCTGGCCCAGGCACCTGGTAGGTTATTTATAATCACTGAAGGTCAGTGTCTTACTCTGGGCTGGGGACAACTCATCAGCCTGGAGTGTCCCTGAACTCTCTTCCGGTCAGCTCACCCACCCGTGACCGTGACCCCTCTCCTGTATCCGGCTGGAGTTCTTTCCAGAGACTTTAATCCCCCAGCTCTATGGCCCACTTCCCGCACCCCCGTCCCACCTAGCAGGAACTGGTGGTCCTATTTCCTCCTGGGGAGGCAGCCTTGGCAGCTCCCTGCTGTCTCCCAGAGCCTGGGACTCAGAATCCCCTGACCTCCGTCCCTAAGACACCTGCCGTCTCCACCTCCAGGCCTTTGTGTATTCTGTCCCTTAGCCAGGCATGCTCTTCTTTGACTCGTTAGTGCCCACTCATCCTGCAGACCAGAGTGCTCAAGTAACTCCCTTTGCTTCCTTTCCTGGCATTTCCACAGGGAATTTAACTACAAGCTAATTTGTGTTTGTGGAGGTGTTTGTTTCTATCCCCCACCAGTCTGGGGATGCCATGAAGGTGGTCTGGCATCATCTCACTAAGGGATAAGTGTGAAATGAATGAGTTAGTGAAGGTTCATCTTGAATATTTCTGCCTGGACCAGGCCCAGCAGGTCCCTCCTAACATGGCAGGTTTGCCCGGGCCCACGGCCTTCTCAGAGTTCCTCGGTGATGTGGCAGCCTAGGGTTCAGGGCACTTCGGTACTGCCCTAGAGACGAGGAGATGGGCACATACTGGTGGGCACCTGCTGTACCCAGAACCTTCATTGGCACCCTGGGAAGTGCCAGTATCCCACGCCACTGCTGCATGACCTCAGGCAGGTGGCTTCCCTCCTTCCCACTCTCTGCCTCAGTTTCCCCAAGCCTACCAGAAGGGTTAATCTGGACAATCTCTCACACCAACAGCAACAATGCGTCAGTGAGCTCTTCTATGCCAGCAGTTGACATGTGCTATCTCATTTTAAAATATCTTTTGTGTTTTGACTTTCTTTATCCACATAAAAGATATAAAAATAGCACAAAAATTATTTCCCTTGAGCAAGAATCCTCAGATGTTAACATCTTGCTATTTGTATGGTCCTTCTCCCTTTCTGTGTGCCTGTTCATATCTATGCAGTTTCTCCTGAGCCGTGGAAGAGTGGATCGCAGACATCAGAAACTTGTTCCTACACAAGCTAGGAGTCTGAGATCAGGGTGCCAGCATGGCCCAGTTCTGGTGAGGGCTGTCTTGCTGCATCCCCACATGGCAGGGAAAGGAGGAATTCTCCTATTTAGCTAGTACAAGTATGAAAATCAGGAAATTATCATTAAACAATATTATATCACCTACAGACCTTTTGTACACTGTTCCAAGAATTACCTTTATGGCAAAGGAAAATCTGAAGTCATGCCTTGCACCCAGTTCTCATGTCTTCTTAGTTTTCTTTAAATGAGAATTGTCCTTAAGTCTTCTTTTGTATCAACACTGAGATCTTTTGAAGAATAAAAGATGTTTGTACTATTTTTTAATTGAGATATAATTCACATAGCATATAATATACTATTTTAATCATTTAAAATGATACAATTAAGTGCTTTATAGTACATTTACGATGTTGTAGAACCATCGCCACTGCCTAATTCCAGAACATTTCCATCACCCCAATAAGAACCCTGAAGTTATTACCAGTCGGTCCCAATTCTCCTCACCTCCATTTCCAGGCAACCACAAATCTGCTTTCTGTCTCTATGGATTTGCTATTCTGGACACTTTATGTAAATGGAATCATACAATACATGGTCCTTTTCGGCCTCATTTCTTTCACTTAGCATAGTGTTTTCAAGGCCTGGCCTGTTGTAGCATGTGTCCTTACTTTATTCCTTTTTCTGGCTAAATAATATCCCATTTTATAAATAGGCTACATTTTGTTGATGCGTTCACCAGTTGATGGACGTTTGAATTATTTCCACTTACTATTATCAATGATGCTTCTACTATTCTCATAAAATTTTTGTGTGGACATGGTTTCAGTTCTCTTCAGTATATCCTTAGGTGTAGAATTGCCTGGTCATATATGAGCTCTGTCTTTAACCTCTTGAGAAACTTCCAGACCATTTTTCACAGTAGCTGTACCATTCTACCTTCCCACTAACAATGTATGAGGATTCTAACTTCTCCACATCCTTGCCAATCTGTGTTATTTATTTTTTTAAAAAAATACTACTTTAAGCTGGGTGTGGAGGTGCACAACTGTAATCTCAGCACCCAGGAGGCTGAGACAGGAGGATTACCTCAAGTTTGAGCCAGTCGTCCCAATGAGAGTGAAGTGTTATCATGGTTTTGAGTTGCCTTTCCCTAATGATAATTTATTTTGAGAAATGTCTAATCAAATTCTTTGCCCCCCTTTTTTTTTGAGACAGGATCATGTTATATTACCCAGACTGGACTAGAACCCATGCTTTCCCCACCTTAGGCTCCCAAATAGTAGGGGTTACAGGCATGTGCCACTGTATCCAGCTTTTTGCCCATTTAAAAACTGGATTGCTGGGCTGGGGATTTAGCTCAGTGATTCCACCACCTGCCTCGAAAGTGCAAGGACCCGAGTTTGATCCCCGGTACCAAAAAATTAAAAAAATGAAAAAAAAAACACCCTGGATTGCTTATGTTTTTAATTGTTGAATTTTAAGAAGTCTTCATATATTCTGGATACTAGACCTTATCAGATAAGGTAGTCCTTTCACTGATTGATTGATCGATTGATTGAGACAGGGCCTCTCAGGTCAGCCTGGCTTTCAACTCACTATGTAGTCCAGGCTGGCCTGGAACTTGTGGACACCTGGCTCAGACGAGGTATTCTGTAGGTTGCCTTTTCACTTTGTTCATGGGCAAAAGTTTTTAATTTTGATGAAGCACCAACTTATCTATTTTTGCTTTTCTGCTTGTGTTTTGGGGACCAAGGAATACAGGATTTTGTGGTCTTATTTCACAGACTGCCCCTAGGTTTGGGCTGCTCTGAGGGTGCCTTGTGATTGGTTCCAGGTTATGCACCATCTGTCTCCATCTGGTGAGAGGCACTGGTACCCAGTCACATTGGGAAACGCATGCTCCCCGCCTGACCAACTTGCCTGGGGTCAGTAGCCAGTGCAAGGCTCAGCTGGTTTCAGCCCAAGCCTGCCCGCTTCAGAGACCAGTCGGCCTTACCTCCTTAGAGCCTCTGCATCTGGAGTTGCTTGCTGCCTCTGCTGCTCACAGGATTGGATTTCAGGCAGCAGTGGAGGCTGTGACCCTGCCCAAGAGCTGGTAGCACAGATGGAGCTCTGAGCCTGGCTCCACCTTACCTCAGAGTTGCTGTGACTCCCACCCTGGCCTGGGCCCAGGGAAACATCCCCAAGGGCAGCAGTGTGGCTGATGCCCACCTGCTGACCCCTTCCTGCAGATGGGTGTTCGTGATAAAGAAGGGTTATCAAGATACTGACACCTCCCTGCAGAGTGCTGTTGTCACCAAAGTCAAGGGCGTGGCCTACACCAACACCTCGGAGCTTGGGGAGCATCTCTGGGATGTCGTGGACTATGTCATCCCACCCCAGGTGTGAGCCCTGCCTTGGTGCCCAAGCTCGTGGGGCCTGGCTTGGGGTGGGTCACACAGGAAGCTGTGCGGGTGCCCTGGGACCTCTATCCACTGTTTCTCTTGGTCCAGGATGTAGATTGAAGCCCTGGCCAGAGACCTTTCCCCAGGCCAAACCCCCCACCCTCCTTTTCTGTGCCTGGCATGCCAAATCTGTTCCCAGTTGTCTGAGTCTGTTGAGACCACATGGGGCCCAGTAAACTTTCAGGTCATTGTGATCAGATGACTTGGGACAGAGAACCCATCCCTTACATGCTAGTGACCCGGGGAATAGCTCCCTAGTCTGTTCAGTGCTCTCGAGTGATGACCAGGCAACTCCATTACTGCCCCTTCTCTTCCCAGGTCTAGGCTTAGACTCGGGGTATGATCAGAATAGAGATTCAAGAGGTGAGCACACTTGGGGTTTGTAGGCAAATTCTACCGATTTCATGGCCCCATTTCCCCAACAGCATGCAGAGGCCCCAGCCCTTGCCAGGCAGCCCTGGGAAGGAGGGTCCCCAAGAGGGTAGGAGGAGGTTCCTCAACCCCTCTGTGGTTCCTCAGGGAGATAACGTCTTCTTTGTGATCACCAACTTGATCGTGACCTCCAACCAGCGGCAGAGCACCTGTGCCGAGGTTTGATTTGGCATGGGGAGCAGAGGAGGGTGTGGGAGCTGCCAGCTGCAGTGGGCTGACCCTTTTCCTGAAGCCAGGACTTCTGCATGTTCCAAGGGTCCCTGGAGTCTGTATGCACCCGTGTATGTGCCTACACTGTGGGTGGGGGGTGGGGGGAGAAGCAGGCTCTCAAAGGGTGTGTGGTCCAGGCCAGGAAGGAGTTCTTCCAGCCCCTGGGTGGGATGTGGCCCTGAGCCAGGGGCCCCCCATGCAGGGACCTTTCTCTCCTGGCAGCGTGAAGGCATTCCTGATGGCATGTGTTCTCAGGACAAAAACTGCCACGCCGGGGAGCCTGTTATAGCTGGAAATGGTGAGGGCCAGGGCTGGGATGGCCATTGCTGGAGAGGGTTACAGGGAGCCTGGGGCTGGGAGGCTCCTGGCCTTGTCCCTATCACCCCTGCAGGAGTGAAGACTGGCCGCTGCCTTCGGGTGGGGAACTCGACCAGGGGAACTTGTGAGATCTTTGCCTGGTGCCCAGTGGAGATGCAGTCCAGGCCCAAGTGAGTGGCTGCGGCCTCAGGCCTCTACGGAGTTGCCAGCCAGAGTCCAGCTTGAGGGTGGAGACATGCCAGTCCTAGGGGAGCTTCATTCTGAGGGAGCTGTCAGGGCATCCCAGAGAGGCCCAGGGACCACCCCAACACAAGCAAATGAATGGTCCTTGACAAAGGCTCCAGGCAACCAGGGAATAGGCCCGGGGGAGGTGTGGAGGGGCTGGGGCAGGGCTCCTGCTCAGGCTGTCCTGGACTGCTTTTCAGGAAGCCACTCCTGAGGGACGCTGAAGACTTCACCATTTTCATAAAGAACTATATTCGTTTCCCCAAGTTCAATTTCTCCAAGTATGTGGGGCTTGGCTACTGGGGCCCAGGGGCGAGGCCTCGGCTGGGCCTCCCTGGGGATGTGTGTGGGTGCATGCACGTGATGTTTATGTAGTGCTTGCTGTGGCCAGACCTCAGAGTGGCCCTGCTGTGGGGGCGGGCTCCATCTCGGTTCTCACTGAGAATAGGATGTGAGAGAGGGGGAGTTAGGTAGGATGAGGGGCCACTGACTCATCGTCCTTTCATGGCTTCTACCCAGGGCCAACGTACTAGAAACAAAGAACAAAGATTTTCTGAAATCCTGTCGCTTTGGGCCCGACAATCACTATTGCCCCATCTTCCGGCTGGGCTCTGTGGTCCAGTGGGCAGGGAGCAGTTTCCAGGACATTGCCCTGGAGGTGAGTGGTGTGTGTTCAGGGTGCTGTCCCTGGGACCTGGGCTCTGCAGTGATGACACTATAGGGTAAGGGTGGCCCTGCAAAGCCACCTGCCTCCAGGAGCTCACTAGGCCACCAGCTCAGATGGAGTCAGAAGGAGCCCATGGGCACATCCTGGTTCATTTGTCAAATGCCTGTCTGTAAAGTCGTTAGCTCCCTGCTGTCCTGAAGAATGAAGGGAGATGACATGGGCTGGGTGGGGCAACTTTCTTAGCCTCCAGAGGTAGGGCTAGAACCTCCCCGAAGGCTGGTCTGAGGGCACCTCAGGCCTGAGCCCTTCCTCCTTCTTGTTCAGTTCTGGTAAAGGGCTGGTCTCTGTCTGTCTCCAGATAGCTCTGGGCACTGATCCTTGTCTCTTACATAAAGGGAGGTGTGATAGGAATTCATATTGAATGGAACTGTGACCTTGATAAAGCTGCCTCTGAGTGCCATCCACGCTATTCTTTTAACCGTCTGGACAACAAACATGCAAAATCTGTCTCCTCTGGGTACAACTTCAGGTAACTGCTGCCTTGTGCCACTTTGTGGCCCTGAGTTGTTTGGTGTCCTTCTCTGGGCAACAGCACCATGATACCCCTGCCTTAGGGCGGGTGTCAGAACAGGAGGTTCAGGAGTGACAGCTAAGGTGTGGAGAGGACCCTGCAGAGTGGCTGGCGAGGACAGCATAGCGAACACCTCTGGCCAGGAGAAGATGCCTGTTCCTGCCCTGCTCTTGCCATGGTGCCGCAGGGGTGGGCTCCCTGCAGTGGGAAAGGCCTGGTACCTTGGGGAAGGGTTCCGATGCTTCTCTGTAGTTGGCTTATTGGAGGGCGGTCTGTGGCCCTCTCCTAGGGCTGCTGAGAGCCGGTATCCTGGGAGTGCGTAGAAGTTCCCAAAGCAGCCACATCTGTGCTCCCAAAAAGGGAAGGTGCAGGCAGGCTGTGGCTTTTCCTAGGCCCTTTCTCCCCCAGGTTTGCCAGATACTACCGAGACTCAGCTGGGGTGGAGTTCCGAAACCTGATGAAAGCCTACGGGATCCGCATTGATGTGATAGTTAATGGCAAGGTGTGTGGGTGGCCTTCGCATTCTGAGGCGAGGCAGGTGGGAGAGCCTGGGGATGTGGCTATTTACTCCTGCCTCACTCACCCACCGTGTCTCTGTCTTTCAGGCAGGGAAGTTCAGCATCATCCCCACCATCATCAATGTGGGCTCTGGGGTGGCGCTCATGGGTGCTGTGAGTACACTTCCCCCAACACACAGGTTCTGAGCAGGGAGAGGGAGATAACTAGCTGCCCAGGAGGAACCTCTCCCAATACCCTAGACTGCAGGCTGCTTGAATGTGGACAAAGAGGGCTTTCTGGGATTTCTGCCCCATCAGCTGCCCCCAGGCGGCAATGACTGCCTAAGTTTCTCTTTCCAGAGCCAGAGGCATCTGCTACTGTAGGTCTCTAGTCTTAGGTAAGATGGAAATTAGACATGGGCTAGTTCTTTAGCTGCTTCTTCATTGCTGACAACTGTCACTGTCGTCCATCTTTTTCAGGGTCCTCAGAAGGGGAGGGTCCCCATATGGGCCACCATGATATTACCAACTGGCTGAGGGTTCTTTTGCTCAGTTCATATAGAAATTATGGATTGGCAGTGTAGCTCCTTTAGTGATAACAGCTCTGGGCTTTGAATTTGAGTAGCTCTTGGCTGTTGGTGTTAGCAGCCCTCCCTGCCGCTTAAAGCAAGAGCCACCTACACACCTCCAGAACTCTTCCAGCCACCAGAGATGGCGGCTCTGGGCAATTCTCCATTGCTCTTCATCATTCTGTGTTTGCTGGCTGCCTTCAGTATTGCCAGCCCTGGCTGCTGGCACTGAAAGTGGCCAGCAAACTTTGGTGTTCCCAGCCCTTAGTGTTCTAGCTCAGCATGCTCTATTTGAGGTAGAAATCACAAATAAGCAAAAATATGTCATTCAAAAGAGGCCTTATGAGAACTTATGCTGCAGCATAAGGGGAAACATTACACAGAATGACCCTTTATGGGTATGAAGAAGTTGTTTATATAGGAAGAAAAGATGACTGGTGCCTGCAGAGTATAAGACTTTGTGTTTGGCCATGGGGGGAGGGCTCCCTCTAGGACCTGATTAAGGAGGGCTTCAGAGAGGCAGAATCATCTACAGAGGCTGCAGGGTAGGGTTATACAGAGAGGCTGTAGGGTGAGTTCATCTGGGGTAGGTCTGTGACCAAAGCTTGCTGCAGCCAAAGCAGATGTCTCTTGAGTGGCTGTGGGGCATCTGATATAACCCAGCTGGCTGCAGGGTGTTTGGGCAGCCATGGAAGAAAAAGAAAAGCACTTCTTGGGGAGCCTCAGGCCCTTCTCTCCTGTCTCACTTGTTGCTCTGGAGCTTCGTGGGTCAGTCCCAGCCATGGTGTGGGTTGGGGAATCTCTGATACCTTAGGTTGAACTTCTAAAGTCTCCATCTCCACTTCTGCTAAAGGATACACGCAGGGTTTCTCAACCTTGGCACCAAGGACATTTGGGCCAGGTAATTCTTTGTTTTGGGTGCTGTCCTATGGGTTGTATATGTTTAAGAGAGTCCCTGCTCTTTACTCACTGGATGTCAGTGGCTCCCTTCCTGCAGTTGTGATGCCCAGAAATCCCTTTGGTTGAGAGCCAGTGGGCTAAAAGGATGAGGGGCAGGTGATACAGCCCTGCCATCTTTCCTCAGAAGTGGTCCTTCAGCTGAGAGAAAGTCGTGGCTGGGGGCAGGGAACATTCCCTCCAAATGCCTGGAATGCCCTTTGTGCTTCTGGAAGGGATTTAAATACATGGGAATGGTCAGTAGGCCCCTCACCCCCACCCCAGCAAGTTCCTTTCCAAGGTTTCTGGCAGCCTCATCCCTCATCCCTCTATGAGCAGACCCAGCAGCCCATTGGAGGATTCTGTCAGAACCTAGGATTGACTTTTTATTGAGTCCAGGAAAACTGAGTCCTGTAACAGAATTCAGAGGCTGTGCTCCTGAGAGTGATTAAGAATGAGCAGTAAATGGATTCCTCCTAACGGCAATCAGCTATTCAGGGACCCCCAGAGGTGTGTATATGCTATTTCTTATGACGTGGGGCAAATCTGAACATGTGGGGACACACCTGTCAGATGGAGGTAATGGTGCAGAGAAAAGGTGGTAATGGAGCCTGAGGGAGTGAGGAGGAACAAGGTATTGGTAAGTGACATTTTTGGCCTCTGGGGACCAGGTTTACCAGTCCTGACGCTCTCCATCAGCCCCCTCCTGGCCTCCCCTGTGATGTTTGGGAATGTCAATGCTGTGCTATATACAGTCTCCCTCTGGTGGAGAGGATAGGCACTGCACACAGCCTGCTCTGGCTAAAGTGGTGTGTTCAGGATGAGCTCAGGACGCCTCTCTCCCTTGATCACTCCTGTAGCATGTTCTCAGACTGGCTGATTCTCAACCACCCTTCTAAAAAGTGCATTTCACTCTTCCCCTGCATGTCCTGTGGCATTTCCCAGGCAACATTAGCTTGCTCCTCCCTCTATAATGCCCTTTCTAGCCTTTGTATAAACTCCTGTTCAGCCCTCAAGACTCAGCCCAGGCATCCCTCTTTAGGCAGAGTAAGGTCCTGTCTTCCATTCATCTCCCCATTATAGGATGCATCACTGCATCAGGGAGGATCCTTAGAGCGGCTCTGTGCTCCACCTCCTCCGTGTAGTGGGTGCTCGAAAAAATGTGTTGAAGAAATGGTTGGATGGGGTCTGTGTAGCATGGGCTGTGAGATTGGGTGGACGCACTCCTTTTTAACTGTGTCCACCGTGAATCAGCTCCATCGCCCTGGATTAGGTGCCCCTTTCTCATGTGTTAAATGGGGAAATGGTGCCCCACTTATGGGTCATTACAGGATCAAATAGTATGAAGCCTAGGGTTCTGAGTCTGGGTCCCCCAACTCTTTTGCAGGGGGCTTTCTTCTGTGACCTGGTGCTCATCTACATCATCAAAAAGAGGGAGTTTTACCGTGACAAAAAGTACGAGGAAGTGAGGTCAGTTAAAGTTTCCTCCCCAAACTGGAAGGGGGTTAGAGCTGTTACTTGTCTGGGTGCTGGATTCTGGGTACGGAGGAGAGGCTTGAAGGGCTGGGGAGGTGGCATACTCCTGAGACCTGCTCCCCAGGACTAGCTTCCACCTCAGGACAGCCCAAAGAAGAGGCTGCTCCAGGCTGTCAGGAGGAGACCTGGTGTACAGGCTCTGTCCCATCTTGCTGTGTGACTTTGGAAAGTCTCAGGCCTCCCTGGGCTGTAGTTTCTTATCTTCGAGATGAGAGCATTGGTTACATAGAGGACCTTCTGGCGGTGTTTCAGGGTTTTTTAGGATTCTTGGACTTGGTGGTCCTGGTGGGTAAAGGCTGAGGAAAGCTGGATGGTAAGGGAAGGAAAAATGGATTTTTCAAACACTGCAGGGGCCTCCTCAGGTCTCTTAGGTGGGTTTACTGTGTGCATGAGGGCGGTTGTGTGTGTGCACCACAGAATGGGGGGAACCCTGATGTCTGTGGGTGGACAGAAAGGGTAAGGCTGTCAGGAGGAGCTGGGATCAGAGTGAGGACCTAGGACAGGCACCTAGGCGCCTCGTCAACCTCACCACAAGCTGGGCCGGCTAGTTTGCCTCAATGGGACCCAACTGCAACCTGAACCCAGCCTGGCTGCTCTGCAGCAGACCTGGCCCCAGACTACACTGCTGGACGAATGAGGGCAGGGCCCACTCAGCTAGTGTCTCAGGAGGGGCCTGCAGGGTCGTCCCCTGGGTAACGGATCGTGTCCTGTCCAGGGCCCGAGAGTATGCGGCCCAGGAGGCTGAGGCTGAGGACGAGGCGATGGAACAGAGGCAGACAGAGGAGGAGCAGCCAGAGGGGGAGCGGCAGGAGGAGCAGCCCGCGGCCCCGCCACAGAGCAGAGGCTGGAAGGGGAACGGTGCCATGTGCGGGAAGCTCCCCCCTTCTGCCAGGTAAGGTGCTGCGGGCAGAGCCGGAGAGGACTGGCTGCGACTCATGGTGGACGAATGTCCAGGACCCTGGAGACCCCTCAGTGCTGAACGTGGGTTGGGGGGGTGCTGGTGCTGTTGTAGGTCCCCAAGAGCCCCACTAGCTCCCCAAGCCCCTGGGCCCCCTTGCAAACAAGCATCTTGTTGTGTTGTCCCAGCCCCACAGAGTAACAGGGCTCCCGTTCACCCGGCAGTCTCCCAGCCCTGTGGTGCCCTGGGCTATTTGTATATTTAAACTCTTTTAAGTAACTTAACGCAGTGGACACAAACCCGTCCTATTTTACTAGTGAAGAAATCGAGGCACGGAAAGGTTAGATAACTGGTTCAAATCTCGCAGCTAGTAAATGGCAGAGCTGAGATGTGAATCCAGACAGGGTGTTTCTAGGGTCCAGTTCTCCAGCGGGTTCCCTGCCCAGCCAAACCCTCAGCCCCCACCTCCCATCAGATTGCTCCCGAGTCCCTCTTCTGTGGACTTGGGCACGCCTGGTCTGCCTGGCCTCTTTGGATGTGACCTCAGCCCTGGGTGGGGAGGGAGACCTGGGCCGCGGCATAAAGCCCATCTGCTTCTGCTTCACTGCGTTCTGGGCCCCCTTTCTTTTCTCTCTTCTTTTTCTTCTTCCTTCTTCTTTTCCCAGGGGGGTTGGAGGCAGAGGCTGCTCCTACTCACTCAGGTTAGGGCTCCGTGACTGGCCCACCCCCACCCCCTTAAACCACACCCCAGGAAGCTCTCTAGCCCAGACTGGCCTTTCCTCCAGCCCCCAGCTTTCATTCCTTGCTGAGTCAGGGTTTGGCAGCCTCCAGGTGGGGGCTGGGCCCAGTGGGGAAGGAGCCTAGAAATAGCTTGGGATGAAGCAGAGGGAGGAGAGAAAGTTGGACTGGGGGGTGCAGCAGCAGGGCCAGCTGGCAGTGGAGGCTGGGGGACCTGGATAGGGTAGGTCTCCAGCCCGGCAGCCCTCCAAGTGCTTCCTGAGCTGACTGTCAATGCCTGGGCACCCATCTGAGCGTCTGTACCCTGTAAAGGAACAATGTCCATCTTGCTTATCTTGGCCCAGTCTTCCCCATTGCTGTGGGAGGCTCTGTGCTCATGGGCCTGGGCCCCGGATCCCACCACAGTTGCTGCCGCTTACCGCTGAGTGGCTGTAGAGGCCTGCTGCCCTCCGTGTGTTTGGGACCGTTGCCCCTTTCTCCAAATGCTGACTGCCCACCGCACTGGCTGCCAGTGAGCAGTTGAGGTTGCTGCATGCCTCTGCCCTTAGGGAGGGGGAGGGGACCCACCCACAGAGGACTCAACAGTTCTTTTTGCCCCTTTTCCCCCAGGACTGGCATCCTAAAGAATGCAAAGGTGAATATGCAGCAACTGCAGACCCTGCAGACAGTGGGGACGTAGCCAGAGCTGTTGGCGGAGAGCAGATTCAAAGATGATGGGGCCAGAACTGTCTGCAGCTCTGAACTGGGAAGACAAATCCTCATGGCTGCACAGGACAGGGGCTTCTGGAAACAGCCGTCTCTCCTGCACTTTGGGATCCTGCTATAAGATTTTTTTTGTAAGGAGGAGAACCTCCTGGTAGCCAGAGTGGCCCAGATTTAGAGGAAGAAGCCCTGGGGCTGGCACCCAGGGAAGAGAGCAGGCCAGGGGCCTGAGTGGTACTAGAGTGTCTTAATTTTTCCTGAGAACCTTATTGGATGTTCATTTATTCATCTATGCAGTAAACACTGATACATGTTTCATGGTGATGCTGGGCCCTATCTAAGAGATGCTTTAATAAGATGCTGACCTAGCCCTCAGGGAGGGGGACATGTATAACTCCCTTCAAAACCAACAGAGACATCACAACCAGGTCTGGCCACTCTGGCTTTCTTCTGGCCTCTATCTGAGACTTTTACAAGTTCCTATAGAGACTGTTAGTTGCTCAGAAAAAGCTGTGGACAATATCAAGGGGATATCTGGTCTTCCCCCAGGGATAAAAGTTAAAGATGACCAAGAAGGTAACTGGAAAAGGACTGGACTAGTCAGGAGGCAGCTGGCTCCTGAGGAGAGAGGCCAATTCCAAGGGCTTCTAGGTAAGATGGCAAAGGGGACAGGGAAGGCTCAGCTCCATACTGACCTCCATACTGACCTCCATACTGACCTTCTGATAGGTGCATTTGCCTGTGTGGTTTTGCTCTTGTTCTCTGGGGCTGGGTGACACTGTCAGCCCCCTCCCTCTCACCAAGCCAGATCCCGCATTTTCCTAAGCTAGATCCTGAGGTGATTTGAGGGGTTATGGAGCACATTGTTTGAGGAGCCCTGGTTCTTAGGAGGAAAAGGCTGGCTTTGGGTGCAAAGGACTCAGTTTCTAGGTGAGCCTTACACACACACAGCCTTGAGACCAGGAGGATCCCTCTGCCACCCCTACACCCAGCCCAAAAGCAGCATTATGTTTGATTTATTTGAATTTAAAATATTTTGACTAGGTGATACTTATATGATTCAAAATTTAAAAGGCACAAAAGACTAGAAATAAAAAGCATCCCTCCCACCCCTGTTCTCCAGAGGCAAACAGCATTACCAATTCCAAAAGACTCCTTTAGTTTGCTGAGAATCCATTTGGTTACCTGCACAGTCACCTAGGAAATAATCTTTTCCTGTAACACCGAGTCTTCCCTGTCAGAGATGGACATGAGTACACTTAACTACTGGACTCAGGAAGCCAGCTCGCTCCCTTCTCCCCACTCACTTTGTGGGAAGAGTCCCCGGGGAACCAAGGGCTTGTTACTGTTGTCTACAGTGCCTGGCACAAGTCCTCAAGTACCCCCCGACTCAGTGAGTGCTGGGCAGTATGTGGGTAGCTTGTGGCTTCCTGGGCACCAGGGAGGGTCTTCTTTGGAAGGGCACTTTCTGTACACACACGGGGCGATGAGCATCCATCCACTGGGGCATTTGGAGACAGGCATTTGTCAGAAAGGGCCTGGTAGAAGTAGCTGCCATTAAGGCAGAAGAGTATGGTGCCCAAAGCAGGACCTGTTGTAGGGCAAATCGGCTCCCTGACCTTGGGTTACCCAGGAGTCAATAAACCAATCTGCTCTCTGAATAGAAAGTGAAAAATCCAAGTGAACCACTTAGGTGTTTCACTTCCTCACTAAAGCAAACTTTGGATTTTACAACCTAGCATGTTATTTTTGTGTTTGGGAGGAGGTAAGAGAGGCAGGGGTCGTGGCAGCTTAGGGATTGGTCTGGTTCCTTTTAATGTGGTGGTGAAATGGCATGGCAGCAGCCATATAAAGTGGGGACAGTCTTATCATTTGTTTTAAATTGGAGTAATATGCCTTCCTGCAGTCATTCATTTGGTTAGTCAGTAAATATTTGCTGAGTCTCTGTAACATATCAGGTGTTGGACTAACTGCAGTGGTGAGCAACACACCTGCTCCCTGCACTCCAGTGCTTCCTGTCTGGCGGGAGTTAAACCTTAACCATGTGGTCTGGCCTTGGACTCAGTAGGGCACTTGGAGATTTTCAACTTGAAGTAGCTAGAGAAAGTTCCCCAAGGAAGTGACATGAGTTGAAATCTGAAAGGCTACAAGCGGCCTACCTAGTTGATGGGGAGGTAGTCCAGGTAAGGGGACAACACACGTAGAGATGTTTTGACATGGGAAAGAACAACTGAGGAACTGGATGAAGGCAATGTGACTACACCGGGTTTTGTGAGGTGTTCTTTTAATCAGGTTGACTTTCGTCACAAGGGTTGCCCCATTAAACTTTATTGCCTTAGAGAAGTTATTCAACCTCATTTTAACCTAAGTCTTGGAGGCCAGCAAAGCTGCCTGGGAGGCTTCTCTGGCTGTCAAGGGCCCTGTGCTCAGAAAGGCCAGGGATTTCAGTACAGCTTCTGGACAGTGCCACATGCTCCGCCCAAGTTGCCTTGCTCTTTGTACAGTCCTCCCCCTACCCCAGACCTGCTGCATAATCTTGGTGCAAGAGTGAGGGCGCCCCAATCTCATGGAAATGGGCTTTTAAATGGGGAATACTGAAGCAGGAACATGAGCTCCTTCCCAACTTAGGGAAAGCCTCTCTCTGGGCACCGGTTGCCTGGTTGGGAAGATGAGAGCACCTGCCTCTCAAGAGCCCCCTTCCGCCCTTGCTGGGGATGGAACACATGCCTGCTAAGCATGCCCTCTACCACTGAGCTACACCCCTTGCCCAAGATCTCCTTTTAATTCTGCTATTCCAGAATCAGATGAAATGTCTATGCTTACAGTCAGGTCCTAGGGTAAATTGGTTCACCTAGTATATCCCTAACAGTTGAGTTACCCCATGCTTTTGGTAGCACCACAATGCTGGCCAACAGGAAATTTATACATTGGGTGCTATCAATGTGATATCACAGGGACCAGCAATGAAAGAGCAAAGTGCCCTCCATTTCCGAAGCTGGGGTCACTTTGGCCCCCTGCCCATCAGTTCTTCCTTTCTCAGTGAGGAAACAGACAACAAAAAAAGGGGAACATTAACTTCCTCCAGGTGTCTCTGAGCACCCCAGGTAAGGACTATGACCTAGAGTTCCCAAATCACCCGACTCAGGATGGCACCTTGGGCATCTGGAAAAGGGCTCCACTTGGTTCCAACACACTCTTCCTACAAGGGACACGACTTCCCACAGAGCATTCTCCAGTGGATCCAGGAACGCTTTCCCTTCAAGACTCCACCATTGTGTCAGCTCTTTCTCCTTAAGCCAGTACATAGAATTAAAAGGGACACTTTCTAGAACCTGCCCAATATATGTATTTTCTGACACTTACTTGGTTTAAAACAATAAAAAGCATCAATTTTAAATGTGTCCTGATTTTTTTCCTTTGTATCTTCATGGTTACTCCATGTCTTAGGGAAAAATGTAAGGAGACTAAAAGAGGCAGACACAAAAAAACTAGTATCCAAATATATTATGTTCCTTGTTACTTTGCAAAGAGACTTAACATTACAAGAAATTAGGAGAGCACTGATAAAACCGGTACTTTTCATTCCACTGTTATCTAACTCTGGAAAGCACTTAGAATCTTTATCCTCTGCCCTAGATTTACTAATGTGAAGATATTCATTGCAGCATAACAGTGAACATTTCCAGTAAACTTACTGCTCATCAGTGGGGAAATCAGATCAAGTTAAATCAGCTCACCACCGAGCCTCCCTTCTTTCCCCTCTTCCTACTTCAGCAGGTCTCCCACTGTTTCTTCTTCCTCTGCATCAGAAATAAACCTTCCTTTCCCACTCAGGGAAGATTTGGAGAGGCCTGGCATACAAACCATGTCAGGATTTTAAGTGGACAGAAAAAGGGGTCTTTAGGACAAGGAGGCAAAGCTGTGGCCTCAGGTTCTTTGTGGCTTGGAGTGCAAAAATATGGTCCAGAATAAAAAATGGAACTCAGTTCTGGGTCCCAGATCCATTTTCATTCTGGGCACAGGCCACCTACAGTGTGTAACAGGGGACTTTAGCTCAAGCTCTCAGATCCCCTTCTTTTTTTTTTTTATTTTTTAATTTATTTTTTATTTTTTTCAGATCCCCTTCTAATCTAAAACTGTTTTTTAAAAATCCAAGTCTGATCGCATTACTCCTGATAAAAACTTCCAAAGGCTTCCCCCAGTTGCTCACAGGATCAAGGCAAAACTCCCAACACGGGCCTCCACAATCTGGCCCAGGTCTACCTCATGGCCTCTTCTCTTACCCTCCAAAAAAAGGGCCACGTTCCTTCCTGCCCAGGCCCTCCCACATGCTCTTTTGTCAAATAGCCTCTTCCCCACACTTTACTTGGCTGCCGTCTGCCTTCACATCTCGAGATATGTTATTTCCTCAAAGCAACCTTTCACCCCCATTTCCAACCTTGACTGTTCTGTGCACTCTTCATAGCATTTAATATAATTTAAATATTTGTAAAATTTGGTAATGGTGAAAAATAAATTGGGGGACGGGGGATTTAGCTCAGTGGCACTGCGCCTGCCTCGAAAGCACAAGGTCCTGAGTTCAATCCCTGTTAACCCCCCCCCCCAAAATAGAAACAAAAATATAGTAATGGTAATTTCCCCAATTATAAATTCCATAAGCAACATGTTCACAACTATAATTCTAATGCAATATTTATTTCTCAATTCAACATATGTATTTCATTTTAAAATAATAGAAAAGGATTGCAAGGGGCTGGGGATATAGCTCAGTGGTACCACGCCTGCCTGGCAAGCCCAAAGTCCTGAGTTCAATTCCTGGTACCACACACACATGGATTAGCGTAGGGAGAGGCATTTATTCCAATAAGCCCCAAATTTAAGTCCAAATAACCTCTTTAATTTTTACAAGATATATTCTAGAAAAATAGGCTTGAATTCATTTTTTCTTATGGGTAAGACAACTAGCTGTGACCAGATGAAATGGAACTGACTCCATTAAAACCTGGAAATAGTGGTTAGTTGGAACACTGGGCTGTGAAAAGGTACACTCAGCCAATACTGGAGCAAATAATTATTTTTTTGGTACCGGGGCGAAGCAGGTGGCGGAACCACTGAGCTAAATCCCCGGCCCCTATTTTTTTGAGCCAGCGTTCCACTAAGTAGCCCAGGCTGGCCTAGAATTTGCAGTCTTTTTGGCTCAGCCTTCTAAGTGCTGGGACTATAGGCATATGCCATCATGCCCGGCTGGCTCAACAAGAACAAATTAAAGAGATCTGAATCTGTATTCTGCTTTCACATCTTCCTAGCTGAGCCTCCTGTGGCAGAGGTATTTAACTTCTCTGAGCCTCAGTTTCCTATCAGCAGAGAGTTAACAGTAGCATTTCCGTGGTTACTGCAAAAATTAAATGAGATAATGGATATAAAAAGCACAAGGCACACAATGCCTGACATGTAGGAAACACTACTAAATATTAACTGTTATCAGTTCTTAACGATGTTAACAGTGTTATTTAACTTACTCTTTTTACTTAAGCCCTGGTGATCCCTCTCTGGTGGGCTTAAGTGTAAATGCAGGGAAATTACAGGCTATGGCCCAATGCCTGCTCTCCAGGAGTGGAATGTCGGCAATTCTGCACCTGTGGCAGACCACGTGTTAAGGTAGGAAAGAACTCCACAAAGTGTCTCACACTTCATTTAATCTGAAGAATATTACAGGCTCTCTGTCTTCAGATATAAATTATTTATAACGTTACAGAACAAACAGCGAATTCAACAATTTAAAAACTAAGTAAGTCTACACGGTGTTAATTTCTGACAGCAGTCTTCCCGATCTGGTTTTTTCTTCAAAAAGTCACCCCTGCCCTCATTTCAGTAGACGTGCACCATGCCGTAGAGGAATGTCCAGAACAGGACGTAGGTGAAGAGGCCTCCGATGAGGCCTCCTGTAAAGAGAGGTCTTCGTGATTTAAAATATTTGTTCCACCTCCTTCCCGCCTTGAGAATTAGGAGCAGGGAGAGCAGGATGGAGGCAAGCAGGTAGAAGATAAAGCCGTAGAGGCCGGTGAGACCGAGGATGCCGGCCGTGGCCCCCGACAGCGCTGACACTGAGGTGCGGCAGTAATCCAGGACCGCGGCGTTGCCTCGCACAGCTGCCTCGCTGATGAACGGCGGCCCTTCCCGCTTGGCCACCACCGCTGCCATCGCATCTGCCGGTTCAACCTCTGCCTTCTTGACGACGCGGAGCTGTGGAGAAAACCAAGTTACAAGCGGCGCCAGAAGCTTCGCGAATTGGGTTCACCCCGCCCCCTCCCCGGGGGGGGGCTTCCGAAACCCAGCACTTCTCGGATCTTCAAAAGACGCCAAGAAACCTGAGAGCTTGGGCCATCCGGGGGTCGGCACAATGTGCGCATTCCCTGGCTAGGCTTTCCCAGTTACCTGGAACGCGGGGACAGACAGTCACTTGGCTTTCCCTCACACAGGAAGCAATAGACAGTCCAGCAACGCCATCTTTCCGTGAAGGCAGCTGGGAGGGCTCAAAACTCGCATGCGCAAATCCTTCGACCCGCCCTTCCTCCCCTATGCTCCGCCCTTTCTTGCTTCTTTACGCGCGCAACGAGACTTCCGAAAGCCGAACAGCGCTCCGACCGCTGATTGGCTAAAGATTTATTAAGTATTCATGAGGGGGCGGGCCAAACCGGGATGCCTTTGTTAACTAGCGAGGGCGCGGTCGCGGTCGCGGGGATTCTTGCTGCGGGATTCTTCGAGCGGTAGTTGCTTGCCAGATTGGGATCGAGATGTCCTACATCCCGGGTCAGCCGGTCACCGCCGTGGTGGTGAGTGTACTCGCGCGGGCTCCCTCTCGTCTTTGCTTGCAGAGCGGTAAACTGACACAAAAACAGGTTGACAAAGCGTCGAACCCAGGGCTCCTGCGTGCAAACCGGTGGCCAGAGCCCTGATCTTCTCTCCTGGAGCAGTGCTGTAGCCTCGTCTACCCTCGAAACAGAGGGCTAGGACCCAAGAGTCTACCGAGACCCTCTCAGGGGCCAGACCCAGTGTACTGTCGCTGCCGGGTGGATTCCTCCCAGGCGGCCGCGGCCGGGAGGACGGAGAAAGGCCTCGGCTGCGTAAGTCTGGGAAAGAGCCCCCGACCCGGGCCTCTGTGTCCCCAGCTGGGTAGCTGCGGGGGGCGGGCGCCAGCCCCGGCGTCTGTGAGGCGCAGCCTCTGGAATGAGGAAGCGCTTCCTCCGCTCCAGCCGCCGCCACCGCCCGTCGGAGAGAGATTTGGGGGATAGAGCTGCCCGCGCCTGCGGTAGAAGCCCCTTATCCCTTACCGTTCAGCCTCTTCCCAGGGACCCAACCGTTGCTGGGTCCACAGCGAATATGCGTACAACTGGCCTGATCCTTGTCTGAACTTTGCCTTTTACCCCAGGCCTTGGGGCAAAGTTCAAGTCCCGCGCCCCACACTTGAGGCCAGAGTACCTCTTTAGGAGTGAGCCCAGGCTTATAGCCACTTTCTTGGTTTGTCTTGGGTGTAGGGTGCTTTCAGCATAGGCAAAGGGAGACTGGGATAGTAGACCTAGATGCCAGTGACACAGCCTGATGGGACTTGGAGGCCAGCCTTGTGGGAAAGGTGGTGAAACTGAGTCGATTCATAAAAATGACGCCAGATTCATAAAAGAAGCCCTCGGGATGGTCCCAGATCTCCAGCCCAGATCCACAGAGGTTTCAGAAAATGAGAAGAAATGACTGCCTGGCAGGCAGTGGGTTAAGTGAAAGTCCCAGCCCTGGAGCCACAGGGACTGAAGGTGGCATCTCAGATGGGTGTGCTAGTCAGGAGGGCGGGAGCAAAATAACCACTGATAAAGGTGGCATGTGAGAAGAGTTTAGAGCCTCACCAGTTCAGGCTTGAGCTAGAAGGAAACACTGCAGGACCAGCTGACAGCCGTTCTAAATTTCACCCTGCCTGCACCAGACTGGCTTTTCTAGATCCCTCTAGAAGGGTGTAGGTTTGCTCCTTAGCTGCAAAAAAGGCGCCAGTGAGCACCACCTTGCTACCTGAGTTCTCCCAGCAAGTCAGTGACTGGGCGTCTTTTCTGACCTCGGGGGTGGGTGTGCCTGTGTGTGTTGGAGCAGGCCTGGAGCTCACTCACATCTTTGGGCAGAGGCCCCAGGTGAGTGGGCCTCAGGCATTGTGCTTCCTGCCCCTCCTCCTTCACATAAATGGCCCACCTTAGGTCTATCTCAAAGCTGTAGGACCCAAACCCTCCAATTCCTTTACCAGGAGCCTGCCTAACCATGGTGGGTGGGGTCTGGCCTCTCACCGTCTTGTACTGGGGATAGGGTGGGGGAAATTACCTCCCCAGTCTGTCCTTCTCCCCTGTAGTTAACATTTTCAGTGTTATGGCCATTTTGGCCCCTCCTCTGAACTCTGGCTCCACGGGTCTCCCTTCTGGACACCTATGCAGATAGCTGCCGGCACTCCAACTCCACATGGGCCTCCCCTTGGGTCCCCATCTGATGGCTGTGTTCAGTCAGGCCAGGTGCCTGGGTGCTTGATTCCTTGCCTCCATGAGCAGTCTCCAAGTCTGTGGATCTCAGTTTCTAAGTAGCTCATGTCCTCTGGAATCCCCATCCCACTTCTGTGATATCCATTCCCCTGCTAACTACCAGCATGGCTGTTGCAGCACCAAACCTGACCATGCCTTTTGCCCTACTCCCCAACTCTCTTGAGTTCCGGTGGGCTCAGTGTCAAAGGCAGGCACCTTACTACCCATCATCCCCTCAAGACCTGGTGCAAACGATCTCTCCTTTGTGAAGCCTTTTCATATTCAGATCAAGTTGACTTTTGCTGTTTTCCTCTTCAGGTTAAAACTTTGAGCTTCTGAGGTGATCTAGTCTGGCTCCCAGCATTTGGTGACTAGAGCATTTACCTGCTGAGGGCTCTGAAAGGCGCCCAGCACAATTGGGGACCTAAGTCCCTGAGTGTGATGGGAGAGTCCTAGGATATGCTAAACATTGCACAAGAGCAGGGTCTGGGACTTCAGGAGATCCCCCTCCGCAATCTAGGTTGAGTCCCTGGGGCCTGCATCCCATAGCCTTCCTGATGCCTCAGCCTCAGACTTTCAACCCATCTCACCTCCCAGTTCTGCATCCTGCATGGTGTACACTGGTCTCAAGAACATGGATCCATAGCACCTTTAAGCTTTTGTTCTGCTTCCCTTGGTCAGCAGACCTTCTCCCTTCTGTGCAAGTTTGATCTTTTTCCGAGTGCCTCCTGTCATGCCTCGTGACTGGGCTGCCTCAGCAATTACCTGCCTCAGCAAGAGATCTACATCTTTTCAGGGCCTGGCCCCTCCTGCCCTGTGTAGTCCTTCCTGGAAAAGGCGGACTTCCCATCCATAGAAGCTACAGGACAGTAGCTCTTGGGCTAGGAGGGGCTCAGACCACATCTTGACCAAGGCTGAGGAATAGGGGAAAGGTTGAGGGCGGAGGGCTATGCAGTATGTAGGTCCATGTGGCCAAGTTTTGAGTTCCAACGTGCGCGCCCGCCCCCACCTTCCCAGGCTGATGACCAGCTGGATTCCTGCAGAGGGTCCTGCGGCCCGCCCCTTGGGCATAGCTCGAGCTGGCCCAGCAGCTGGGGCTGCTGTTGGGGACACAGACCAGATTCATTCTCCACTCACCCACCTAGCTCAACTTGCTTTTTTTCTTTGCCAGCAAAGAGTTGAAATTCACAAGCTTCGACAAGGAGAGAACTTAATTCTGGGCTTCAGCATTGGAGGTGGAATTGACCAGGATCCCTCTCAGAATCCTTTCTCTGAAGACAAGACAGATAAGGTGAGGGGGTTAGGGTCCTGTACCTCGTGTAGGGCACAGACGGCTGAGATGGTGAGTCCTTGCTTCCTGAGCCTTCTGGAAGGCACAGGGCTCATTCTCTCAGACAATCCTAAGAGGGTCCATGAAATGATCAATGGGAATAAGTAGGGCTGGGGGTAAGGAGTGTTCCTCTGAGGCCTAGTACGTCTTGATCAGACAGCCTAGGAGGAGGAGGAGGCAGCCATTAGCATGAACTGGAGCACCTCTGGGGCAGTCACTCTTCCCCCTGGTTGTCTCTGCACAGCCTGTACCAGCTGGATATACTAGGGGTTGAGGTGCTGGGCACAGAGACAGAGGGGTAGCTGGGAGTATACCGTGCTGAGTTCCGCTGTCCAGCAATCACAGGGTTTAACCTGGGCTTCCTTTCTCCAGGGAATTTATGTCACACGGGTGTCTGAAGGAGGCCCGGCTGAAATTGCTGGGCTGCAGATTGGAGACAAGATCATGCAGGTAACAAGTGTCTCAAAGGAAGAAAGCAAAGTTTGGCCAAGAGGGGTTGAAGTACTTGGGGTTAAGGGGCAGGCCTAGCCTTGCAGTGGGGAGGGACTCACCAAAGCTGTTTTTTGAAACCATGCTGGTATTGCCCCAGAGGAAGCTGGCGCTCTCCTGTGAGCATTGGCTCTGGTACAGGGTTTGGGATATCAGCTTGGGGGCCTGCTTAGGTGTCCCCGGTCCCCCTCCCCACCAAGAGCCCTCTGCTTCCAGATCTGGGAGGTGAAGGAGCTGAGGTGGGCTATGTTCTCTCCCTGGGCTAGGTGAATGGCTGGGACATGACCATGGTCACACACGACCAAGCCCGGAAGCGGCTCACCAAGCGCTCAGAAGAGGTTGTGCGTCTGCTGGTGACACGACAGTCGCTGCAGAAGGCGGTGCAGCAGTCCATGCTGTCTTAGCACCCGGCCATGGTCCCAACTCGTGCCTGCCACCTGTTTGTACAGTGACCCCACTTCCACACTCTGTCTGCTGCTCCTCCTGGTTTCTGCTGCGTGCTGGGTCCCACATCAGAAGGGCAGAGCTGATCCCAGAGGCTTGAGCCAGCTGCCTTCTGTTCCCACTCCCAGGCCAAGGCTCTGGGACCCTCTCTCCCCCTTGGACACTGAGGATTGGAAACAGGGGCCTGGAGCTGAGTGATAGCTGGTCTGTACTGACCACAGGCTCAGCCCCCAGACCCTATTGCCTGGCTGCTGCAGAGTCCAGGCTCGCAGGAAACACTACTTTCTCAGAGTTGCCAAAGCTGGGGAATGCCAGGTGGGGCCAGCTTTTCCCGATTCACCCCTGGCCACAGGGCTTGGCCCAGCCCTCATGTCACCTCTGAGGTGCCTATGTCCCACACTTCACCCACCATGTTGCCTGGTGGGGGCTGGACCCGCACACTGCCAGAGGCACTATGAAGGTTCACCTGGATGGAAACGAGCAGGTTCCCATTCCCCGCCCTGAGGGGTGCTGGTCTCCCCAGGGTTTGCCCGCTTATAGGATTTAAATGAGGCTCAAGGCTGACATTTCTGGGCAGCTCTCAGGATTGCCACTTTTCTTTGTGCCTGTCAGTTTAACTTTTGTATTTTTTTAAATTACAACTTTGATACAAATCATTTTTATCTTAATACTTGGAGATGCCAATTCTTTTGAAGTTAGCTTGCTAATTCACATCTGGGAGCAGCTACTCTTAGCACATAAATAAGCCTTACTTTACTGTGGAAATGGGCAGTGTGATGCTGCCCCACACCTGACATCTTGTGCCCAATAAACAAAATGCTGGAATTTGTAGAAGTCTTTTGAGGCCTGGGGTAATGGTACTTGGGAGGTGGACTTGGGATGAATGCTTTGGTTTTAAGGATGTTGGCCTGTCCTCTGCTGCTGTGGGACAAAGCCCAACTCAAAGCATGTGGCTGTAGGGGCTGGAGTGTTGCTCAGGTAGAGTGCTTGCCTAGCGAATGTGAGGCCCTGGGTTCCACCTCACCACTGCACAAAAAAAGAAGCCTCAGTGGAAACCCAGTGTCCTTGGCAAGGGCCTATTTATCTGAGAGCACCTTCACTGCAATCGGGGTGGAGAGTGTCTGGAGTGCGTTTTTTTTTGAGTGTTGCTGTGAAGCACCGAAGTGTTCCTAACTTCCCTTGTGTAACTCAGCTTCAGCTGCTACCTGAGAGGGGCCTCCCGCGGCCACATGGGTTCATGGGAAAAGCACCTAAGAGTTTTAAGGATGCCCTGAGCCACAGTCAGGGACATGGTTCCAGGTGTTTTCAGGGGCCAAAAGCTAGTCAGACGGTGAGGCAGAAAGCACATGGCCTTCTGTCCACCAGTTTGGGGAAGAAAATGCCACTTCTGGACCTACCTAGCACTGCCAAAGCAGATTTGTAAAGAAAAGTCCAGAATTTGAAATCTTTCATTTTTAAAGTCTAGTGCCCAGTAACACACATTATAAAAATAACTTGATGGCTGAAATCAAACAGGTCTGTGGGCTTAAGGCTGCAATCTCTCCCCTAGAGAAAGCACCTTAAATTCCTTGGTAGTTGTTACAGCAGGACCTTTTCTGTTCCTCCTTCCAGTGCCCTTAAATATTCCAACCTGTTCACATCTATGGTTTGAGCAGCTCCTGTGCCTTGGTACTGGCAGATCTACCTGGCCCTGAACGGGCAGGCGTCTTGTACTATCCAGCAGGGGCTTCCCCTGATGAAGCGGAGGCTCAGCATACAGACACCTGGGGTCAATGAACTCCACAGCCCCATGCTTGCCTTCACAGGAGAGCAAAGGTGGCTCCTAAGCCCCAAGGACTTGGTTCTGAAGGCCAGCATACCTGCTTTCTGCATCCAGCAAATGCTCAGAGTATGCAGAAAAGCCAAGTTTTGCAAAAGGATACAGGCCCCTTGCATTGGTCTTGAATAAAAAAAGAGTGGATTGATAAGCTCAAGGCATTTATAAGGCACATCCTGGGTCCGTCTCCTCCTGCTGTAGGATAACAGCTTGGGGTGGGAGGGAAGGAGCTTTGAGACTAGGGTTGGGTCCATAAGCATTGTGTTCAGGGGATCTCAAGTTTTCTGGGGTTCCTCTATAACCAAAAAGTTGGAATCTCATGTAGGGGTCTGGAGAAAGAAAGGGAAGGGGCCTGCCCTCCCTTCCAGGGGAGCTACTCTCACCACTTGGCAGGACTAACAGGCCTGTAAGGCACAGACTGGTAGAGGGTGTGTCCTGCTCTCCAGGTGCTGGGTTAGGAACAGGGGCACTCAGATGAGGCCCTATCTGTCTCTCAGAATGTGGAGGTAGGATAGAAGGCAAAAGAGAGTAAGCCGTTTCCAAAACATCCCTCCAAAAACTGAAAGGGGTTAGTGTGGTATCTGACTATGGTAAAGATCCAGAGGGCACTGGGTGTGAGACTAGTCAGAACCATCTTACAGGGACTCAGGAATAGTCTTTACCAGGCCCTGTTACTGCAGTCATGGAAGTGGAGTTACGTAGAATGAGCAGGTGTCTGGAATGTGGCTTTCAGAGGATGGACTGCAAGGCCTAACCCCGAAGTCCTTGACTCTCCACTACTGGCACCTTTGAGTCCATCGGCACAGCAAGGCACCCTTGTTCTTTCCTGATTGCAAGGTCAGCCTTTCAAGTTGCTCCCAGAAACACTGGTTGTTTGAGGCAAGGCCTTCGGTTGCAGGCTCAGCATCAGATTCTGCCTGGGATGGCTGTCAGGACCTGTGTATGCTGCCTGAAGGCTTAAAGGAAAGAGAGATGGTGCATCAAGATGCAAGAGGGCCAGGTGCCCTGCCCATGAGGCCTGGCAGGACTGAGACCTCTGGGGAGGTTGGGAGGGGCTGCCTGAGGTCCTGCTTTAGTCTCGGAGCACAGTCAGGTGTCTCTCCCAGAAGGAGGATCCTCTGTGGCCCAGAAGGAGGATCCTCTGTGGCCCAGGAGGGGCCCAGCAAAGGCAGGTTGGTTGCATTTAAGGCATTTGGCCCTGAGCGAGACAGCGCTTCTCTGTTGGCACACTGAACCAGCCTGCATCCCAGCCACTTCTCTGGTCTTTGTGGGGTGCAGCCTTCCCCAACCAGAGCCACAGCCCCAGCTGTTTACACCGAGTCTCTGGGTGCTAGTTCAGCTGGTCGTACCCTGGTTTCTTTCTGTACAAACAGAAGTGCTGGATGAAGAAGACAACATCGAAGAAGATGCTGAAGATGCCTAGGCCAAACTTGGTTGGGTCTCCGAAGATCAATGTCCACTGGTCTGTTAACAGCCAGAGGGACAGAATTCAGTTTTAGAGAGCAGCTCCTGAGGCAACTGGAGCATGTGGGACTGGGGACTGGGGTCGGGGTTGGGGAGGTTGGGGATCCCCATCCACCCAGGAAATGCACCTCTTCTAGCTGCAGGAGCCCCCAGGAAGTCTCTTTTTGGGGTTAGGATCAGCTTAGATTCTTAGGTTGCCTGACTTGGGCTGGAGGGAGACCCAGGATGCCTGGCCTGACCCTGGGCCCCCACTCACTGGGCAGGGGGGCAGCCCTCTGGCTGACTCACCATTATTGTAGGACTGGAGGAACATCTGGAGGAGACTGAAGCTACCCCCTGTGAAGTCCAGGAACACACCACCAATACTCCAGCCCTCGGTGCTTTTGTAGTAAAAGTTCATGTAGGCCTGGGCCAGACAGACAGATGGAAGGCTGTGAGGGGGCTGGGTGGCTGCCTCTTGTGCCTTGTGACCACCACTCCAAACAAGGGCAGCTCTGATTCCTCCCACTCATGTGCTTGGGCCTCAGTTCCAAAGGACACTGTGACCTTTGGGCTCCAACAACGCCTCAGCCGAGAGAATATTTGGGTGTCCTGGGATCTCAACTTCATGCATGGCAAGCAAAGCTGCCTCCTCCCACCCTGGCACCTCTCAACTCCAGTCTGTGTGAGGGGTACTGCCCTGCCCTGCCCAACTTCTCCACCCTCCCTGGCGGGCAATGCCCTATCCTGGGTTCCCACTGACTGATTCTTCCTTTCACCTCCAATGAAGCTGTCCTCAGACTCAGCCTGGACTCTGTACTGTGCTTAAGAACACAGTCTGGGAGCCAGACTTGCTCATGTGAATCCCGGCTCCATCTCTGGAACTGTGTTACTGTGGGCAAGTCTGAGTTTTCCTCACCTTAATGTCCCCATCTGGAGAGTGTACCCAACTTTCACTTCAGCCATGATAGGACTCCAGGGCCTCCTCCTTGGCTTCCCAGATCTAGGGGTCTGCTCGGACACTCTCCTCTTTCTACTACTTTGGTCCTACAGCTGCTTTCCTCCAGATCTATTGTGCCCTCTGGGTTTCTGTCTGGCTCCATCTGTCTTCCTATTACCTGGGAGGGAGGGCTTGGCCTCTGGTGAGATTCAGGTCCACATCCTTGTCCTCTCCCACCCACTTGCATATTTGCTGCTACCTCTCCAGGCCCAGCCAATTCCAGTATCTCCCACTGGGGTGCCTGCCTCCCAGGTTCCCAGCCCCAAGGTGTCCCACATACAGGGATGGAGGCCACTTCCCCAGAGACTCTCCGCTCCCCAGAATCCCAACGCTTCTGGAACCAACCCTAGGTTCCCAGCTTCAACATTCTCAGTGCTGCTCAGGCAGCTGGACTCCTGCGTAAGCTGCCTGGCCTGCAGGGCTGTTGAACCAAGTGCTGACTCCCTCAGGCTCTAGCCCTATTCCTGGCCAGTGCTCTCCTTTCTGAGCTTATGGGACACAAAGCTCCCTGTGCAAGCAAAACATACACCCTCTGAAGGGTTCTCGCTCAGAGATGAGTTAAATGTGGTCCTAGATTTGCAGGAAGTATGCAATTGGCAGCCAGTTCATACCAGCCCCTGGCTTGGGCCATTATGCCTGTGGGGTAAGATGTGTTTGACTCTTAAGTCTCCAGACCTGGACAGGAGCACTAGGATTCATGGGAAGGTGCTGATGGACAACCGGGGAGAACATTTCTCCCTAGAAGGTGGCTGCGGGGCTCAGGTTCCTTCTGCTTACTCTTTTCTGATTCTCCCACTGCCACCGTGGTATTGAGGGGCAGTCAAAGGTAGACCTACCCAACCTGACTTGGGAGCGTTGAGGTCTGAGAGCCTCCACCAACTTCCTATGTGAGCGGGGCTCTGCCAGTCTGGGCTCACCAGCTCCACTGCAGCTTTCCACCCTCATCTCCTTGCCCTAGCAAGAGCTGGCCCAAGGGAGACCCCAGGGTCAGTACCTCTCACCTTCTCTCATGCTGCCAGCTGTATGGAAATGCAGGAAGGCCCTGAAGTACCTGTGGGAAGTACTTGATCAGCGTGACAGCGAGCTTGATGTAGGAGAAGCAGAAGAGAAACTGCAGCCATGTGGTTGCCCCGACTGCAGCTACAATCATGGTGATGATTGCGAAGAGCCATGCGAGCACCAGGAAGCCGATGGCAGGCCATGACACACGCTGGCTGCCTCGCTGAGGATGAGATGGAGAGGGGCAGGGTTGCAGATGGGCCAGAGGCTGCTGCAAGGTCTCAGGAGGGAATGGCCACAGATGGACTGGGTGGGTGTGGAAGAAGGGGTTTGGGGAGGGCTGAAGGGGAGATTTGGCCTTGACACAGCCTGTGTGGCCCGAACTTGGGCTGCTATGTCCAAGGAAAGGCAGGGTTGGGGACAGATCCTTGGGCTCCATCTGGATCATGGAATGAGTGGGTAAGGTGCCAGGCCTCTCCTGCCCTCAGCACCAACCCCATCTCTTTTACTATCAGGGCCTCTTGCTCTGTCCATCTTGGATTCTCTGGCTCCCATCTACTTTCTAGTCCCACTTTGCAGAGCTGGGGGCTTCTAGAACTTATTCTGAAGGAGCTCAGGTTGCCAGGGACATAAGATCCAACACTGGAGGCCAAGTGAAAGGATAGGGTGTGGGCTGGGGATTTAGCTCAGTGGTTCCGCCGTCTGCCTCACAAGCACAAGGACCCAAGTTCAATCCCCAGTACCCAAAAACAAAAACAAAAACGAAAGGATGGAGTGAGAGGGTCTCTGGATTTTGTCCACCACACCAACCTTTCTTCAGACATGGCTCCAAAGTGGGCCTCCTTCACTAAAGCATCAGAACAAAGGTAGGAAGACCTAGAAGGTTCACAAAGGTGGAAGCCACACAGCCCCCTCTGGCCTTAGAGAACATGAAGGGAACTCCCTGAGGGAGTGGCACAACCACAGGGGAGGAAAAGCAAAACTGTTGCCTTAGGGGTCTCCCTATGGAGACTCTGATGGTCCCCTAGCATCAAGCCTGAGTCCAGGCTCCTCCTGACCTCTCTCAGCAGGTGGCTCCCCCACCGGTACCCTGACCCTGACCCTGACCAGCCCCATCTGCTCACATTTCCTCCCAAATGCTGCTTGGCCTCCACAATTCTGTTCCTGACCCCTTCCTGTTTACCACAGGAATGTCCCCCCCTTGGACTACAGGTGTCATTTTCCTGACACTTTCTCTCTTCCACCTCTAAGGCTTGGTCCTGGCCTCCACTCGGCTCCATGGCTGTGTGTCCCCCTCCACACAGCTCTCAGCCTGCCTCTCTCTGTCCCTCACTTCAGACTTGGGGGGCGGTTTGAGGGCTTGGGTTGAGGGGGTATTCCTTGTGTCCACCCAGCTCAGGCCTAGGTCATGGCCTAGGCCTGGGAAGCAGATGCTGAATGAATGAAAATGTCTTTTCTGAGGAGTCTGAGTCTTAGGTGGAATGGCAGGTGGCAGTGGTGGGTGGCATGAGGGTTGGGTCGGGGCGGGTGTTGGCTCAGGCAGTCCTAAGTGGGCTAGGCTCAGGTCTCATTCCTTACCTCATAGAGGCAGCACTGTATGATGACAATCACGGTGAGGACAACTGCGTGCAGGCTGAAGAAGACGTCATTATATTCCACCGGGTTCACACCGTTGGGGTACTTGAGGAGAAACTGTTCCTGTTAGGGGTGGGGAGAAGCTGGGAGGTGAGGGGCAGCCTGGCTGTCTAGTGGTCTGGGTGGCTGTGTGTGGGGGGCAGTGTCATACCTGGATGTAGGGCACCCATAGGAGGCCAATGTTGAACACACTGTAGGCCGCGAAGCCCATCAAGTTCAGGGCCAAGAAATCGAAGCTCAGACCAACAACACTGCAGGGGGCAGAGAGGATGAAGCAGGGCAGGGGTGAGGCCTGGGACCACTGCAGTGGGAAGGGACAGAGCTCCTGGCACACAAGGGAAGGAGGGCTCTGCTGGTCACAAGGACAGCACTGTCTTTAGGTCCCTCTCCATACCACAGTTGATGCCACCCAACCCATCTTCCTGAGAGCAGGTTCTTGCCTTTCCTCCCTTGCTCCTGAGATTTCTCCTGCTCCTCCAGTCCTGGACTGGGAGGTATGGAGGCCTCCTGCAGAGAGGCAGCATCTCCCTCCCTGACTCTCTGCTAAGAAGCCCACATGGCTAGGGTGACTGCAAGAGTTTGTGTCCTTGCTTCACAAAGATGTGACTCCAGGCCTACACTCACTTTTTCTAAAATCACAGTGGAAGTGCTTTGTCTCCAGGGCTGCAGGTGTATGCTGTGACACTTGATCTGTAGGGCTGAGGAGACTCTGGTGGCCTTTTTCCTACCCAGCCAGTCTTGGCTTAGCTGAGAAGTCTCATGTTGCTGTTTTCCTAGAATGGGCTGGACTGGGCAAGGGACCAAATGCCCAGCCCTGGAGGTCCTACCTAGGCTCTTAGATAGAGCTTTCCCATCAGAACAGCTTTCCTGCAAGGGCAGTCAAAGGAAAGAGGAGAGTGCATCTGCTACCTGCTGCCCCACTAAGGCACCCATTCTTACCTTTTCCTTCTCCAGTTCTTGATCACCTGAGGATAGAAGGAGATGGACCAGGCCATAAAATAGATCCAGCCAATCACTTGGTTTATGATGCTAATGATGTTGCTTCGGATCACAAAGAAGAGTATCCTTGAGCTAGAAGGGGATTTGGGGATGGGATGAACTGAGGCCCCACTTCTGCGCCCAGTGCAACCTCCCTTTCCATCATTTAATTCCACATAGGTGGGAGCAGAGGCCCAACTACCTGGTCTGGTTGGAATGATTTCTATGCAGATAAATGGTCACTTGTCCAACATTTTGAGATGTTACTTGAAAAGAGGACTCTGTCACTCCAGGAGGCACTACAACCTGTTAGGAAGACTGAATTCAATCTGAGGCCACATACAGTTGTTGAAGGCCCCACCAAGAGTCTGGCTCCAGACTGTGAACAAGGCAACAGAGAGAGGCACACAGCCCACAAGCCTCTAAGAGCTCACTAACCAGAGGCAGAAATGCTGGTTTGCCCAGCCAACTCAAATCCCAGCACAGCCTGTGTGAGACTTTCTGAGCAGAACCGTAGCCTAGTCCTTGGGTCCTCCCCCTGGCTAATCTCTGGGGGAAGGTGGGATGGCTTTCTTTCTCTCACTAGCTATATCATCTCAGGCAAGTTATTCAATGTCTGACCTCAGTCTGCTCATCTGTAAACAAGAATAACACAAGTGTTACCTTACAAGGTTACTATGAATGACACGATCTCTATAAATCTTACAGTGCAGAGCCTGGCACACGGCAAGCTGAGAATACGTCCTACCACAGCTGTACAATGACAACGATGTTACTTCTATTTCCATCATTACTAGGTTCCCTGACATCCATGAAAGATGTGTGCCTCTCGCCCTGCCTGCCTGCCAAGTGACAAAGCAGAGGAGGTGCAAATACCAAACACTTGGCAAAGAGAATGGTTTCATTCACATTCATCCCAATCTTTATCAAAATCCCTGCTGGAGCTGGAGCTGGAGCTGGAGCTCAGTGGTAGAGTGCTGCTTGCCTAGCATGTGAGAGGCCCTGGGTTCCATCCCCAGTACAGGAAAAAAAAAAAGAAAAACAAATTCATCTCTCTAGGAAAGTGGGCCTGGAGCCCTGCCTGCAGCATCTGATTTCCCAATCTTTCCTCCTGATACTTTCAAATTCCCCCAGAACAGCAGGGAGTGGGACTGTATCTTTACTGAACCAAACTGTCTCCTAGTCTTCAATCTGTTTGCTCCCTATATAATACCCTGGGTCCCACCCTCAACCTACATTGCAGGTCCTTGAGGATGGGAGTTATTAAGCAGCACTCCTTCTTATAGAGGATCCCTGCGGCACCGCCTTTTTGGTCTTAGGACCAGAAATCAGGGGCTTTGGCAGAACAGTGGAAATGGGGCAAGTAGCTGCCACAAAGCCTCATTCAATTTCTGGTGTGTGCCCTGTGAGCCACAGTGTGACGACGGTACTGCTTTTGGCTCTTTTATCTTCCTATCACCTTACGTTTTCCTCTTTTTAACAGTTTCCTTGTAATGTTTACACATCTGTCAGTATCTAGTAAATCCATTTGGAGGTAGGCAGGGAGAAACTGGTCAATCAGAAATCCACCAAAACAAGGCAGAATGAAATAATAACAGCCCCTTCCTTTTACTGAATGCTCTCTACCTGCCAGGTATCATCCCATACATTTTATTCTTGATATTATTGTTTTTAATCTCCATGGTGTGATCAGGTAGAAGTTATAAATTCTATGTTTACAAATGAGGAAACTGTTATGTCAGGCTGAAGTATTTTATCCAAGTTCACTGGCCAGGCTCCTAGACCAGGTTCTAACCAGTGGCTTCTGATGTTATGTTAGGGGACAGGAGAGGTTAGAGCTGGATGGAGTAGAGCTGGTAAGGTAGCAGCCTGACAGGTGGGTTCAGGTGCCTATGAAGTTATCTTATATAAACAGTTTGACTGTTTAAACTCTTCAATGAAATTGAAAGGGAAGCAATACTCCCAAATTCATTCCTGGAACCAAGCATCACCTTGATCCCCAAAGCAGAGAAAGACCCAACTGAAAAAGAGAACTACAGACCAATCTCACTAATGAACATAGATGCAAAAATCCTTAATAAGATACTGGCAAACAGAATGCAGAAGATCATCAAGAAGATCATACACACTGATCAAGTGGGATTCATCCCAGGGATGCAGGGATGGTTCAATATATGAAAATCAATTAATGTAATACACTATATCAATAGGGCCAAGGACAAAAACCATATGATTATCTCCATAGATGCAGAAAAAGCATTTGACAAAATCCAACATGCATTTATGATAAAAACCCTACAAAAAATTGGAATAGATGGTGTCTACCTCAAACTGATAGAAGCCATCTATGAAAAACCAACAGCCAATATCATACTAAATGGTCAAAAACTGAAATCCTTCACACTAAAATCAGGAACAAGACAAGGATGTCCACTATCACCACTCTTGTTCAATATAGTTCTGGAAACATTAGCCACGACAATTAGACAAGAGAAAGAAATAAAAGGAATAAAGATAGGTAATGAAGAAGTCAAATTGTCATTATTTGCAGATGACATGATACTCTATATAGAAGACCCCAAGAACTCCACCAAAAGTCTTCTAGACTTAATAACCAAGTTCAGTCAAGTAGCTGGTTACAAGGTCAACACACAAAAATCAATAGCTTTCCTCTACACCAATGACACACTCACTGAGAGAGAAATAGGGCAAATAATTCCTTTCATAATAGCATCCAAAAAACTGAAATACCTAGGAATCATCCTAACGAAAGAAATCAAAGACCTCTTTCTGAAAACTGGCATTCTGAAAAGAGAGATTGAAGATGGTATCAGAAAATGGACAGACATCTCCTGCTCCTGGGTAGGATTAATATAGTGAAAAATGGCCATACTTCCAAAACTGCTATATAGATTTAATGCAATTCCAATTGAGATCCCAGCAGCATACTTCATAGACCTTGAGAAAACAATTCAAAAATGCATCTGGAGCAAGAAGAGACCCAGAATAGCAAAAGCAATTCTAGGTAACAGAGACATGGCAGGGGGTATCACAATCCCCAACCTGCAACTCTACTACAAAGCTACTGTGATAAAAATAGCATGGTACTGGCAAAGAAACAGACTTGAGGGCCAGTGGAACAGATCAGAAGATGCAGAAACAACGCCAGACACACTCAGCCATCTCAACTTCGACAAAGGAGCCAAACCCCCTCACTGGAGGAAAGATAGCCTCTTTAATAAATGGTGCTGGAAAAATTGGGCTTCAACTTGCCAAAGATTAAAACTAGACCTATATCTCTCACCATGCACTAAACTAAAATCAAAATGGATTAAAGATCTAAATATTAAAATAGAAACTCTGAACCAGTTGGAACAGAGGTTAGGTAGAACCCTTGAAGACATTGGTATAGGAAAAGATTTTATGAACAAAACCTCAGTTGCCCGTGAACTAGCACAAACAATCAACAAATGGGATCTCTTCTTATTAAAAAGCTTCTGCACAACAAGAGAAACCACCAGCAGTGTGAAGAGACAACCCACAATGTGGGAAAAAAATCTTCACCTGTTCTTCCTCAGACAAAGGTCTACTATCTCGAATCTATAAAGAACTTAAAAAGATCAGACCTCCCAAATTTAAAGACCCAATCCAAAAATTGGCATCTGAAATGAACAGACATTTCTCAGACAAAGAAGTAGCAATAGCAAATAAATACATGAAAAAATGTTCAACATCACTGGTCATTCGAGAGATGCAAATGAAAACAATGCTGAGATTCCACTTCACTCCAGAAAGAATGGCTGCTATCATGAAATCAACCAATAACAAATGCTGGCGGGGCTGTGGGGAAAGAGGAACCCTGCTCCACTGCTGGTGGGAGTGTAGACTGGTGCAACCACTGTGGAAATCAGTATGGAGATACCTCAAAGAACTAGGACTGGAAGTCCCATTTGACCCCGCTATTCCACTGCTGGGGATCTTCCCCAAAGAATTAAAAGAATCATACCACAGTTATATATGTGCACCCATGTTCATAGCAGCGCAGTTTGTAATAGCTAAAACTTGGAAACAGCCCAAATGCCCATCAACTGGAGACTGGATAAAGAAAATGTGGCTTTTTTATAAAATGGAGTACTATTCAGCCATCAAAAATGAGAAATTAGAGACATTTATAGCTAAGTGGATGCACATTGAGGCAATGCTCTTAAGTGAAATAAACAGGACACACAGTGTAAATACCAAATAGTTTCTCTGGTGTGAGAAACTGAAAGTGTAAATAAGGACTAAAGGTTTAATAGGTAATGTGAAATAGGAAGAAAAGGGGCAAAGGAGAAGGAAGTGGGAGGGGTAGGGGAAAGGATAGAAGGGAATGGGATTAATATGAGAAAATGGAAAAATAGGAACAAAATCTTTGTAAATAGGGAGGACTGGAGGGGTTGAAGGGAGGGCTGGGCAAGGGTGAAAACTAAGAACCAAGAGAGACTATGTAAAGGTGCAAATTTCCAATGATGAATGTCATTATATTGTATACCTAACATGTACCAATGATTAGAATGAATAATCGATAATGTAAAATAGGAAGAAAAGGTCCAAAGGGGTAGGGGTAGTGGGAGGGGCAGGGGAAAGGATAGAAGGGAAAGGAAAAAATGCTGAGAAATGGAAAAAATGGAAATAAAGTCTTTGTAAATAGGGAAGGGTGGAGGGCGTGAAGGGAGGGCTAGGAATGGGGAAAAAATAAGAACCAAGATGCATTATATAAAGGTACAATTCCCAATGAGAAATGTAATTGTGTTGTATACCTACAATGTACCAATAAAAGAATTTAATACAAAAAAATAAAAAATAAAAAATAAAGTTTGACTCCCACTGTTAATCTTTTACACATCACAGCTTGATGAAATAACCATAGACTGAATGCATCTAGTTCCCAGATGAAGAAACAAACATTTCCAACACCCAAGAAGCCCTCTTCCACCCCTCTCGTCTCTCGACTAACCCTAAGGGCAACTGCTACCCTGACACCACAGATTCACTGTATAGTCCAGAGGGTTTTTTTTTGGTACCAGGAATTGAACTTAGGGCCTCGAGCTTGTCAGGCAGGCACTGTGCTGCTGAGCTACATCCCTGGCCAGTCCAGGATTTTTGGTGGCAGGCTTTTTTTTGCTTGGCATGTTTGAGTTTCACTTGGTTTTAGAAGATGATACTCTTACTTAGATGTTTGGCTCCAAACTAATGGATCAGCACCTGTTCCTCTCAGTCTGTGATCTCTGAATAAAGCAGACCTGAGGGCTACCTGCTAGACCTGCTGTTAGAACCGGAGGCCCTTCCTGTACTGCACACTGGCTTTGTATCCTGGGCAGAGGGGAAGCTGTGAGACATGGCACTAACACTATATGGTGCTCATAGGAGCCAGGGGAGAGGTCCACCTCTCATACAGGGTCCCTCTGGTGGGACTAAAGCCCTCTCTCACTAATGCAGTTTGTCAGATCACAGATTCCCAAACCCCTTCCTTCCTTCACTCCCTCCCTCCCTCCTGCCTTCCTTTTCTTTTTTTTCTAGTGCTGGGGATCAATGCAGAGGCCTGCGTGTATGCTAGGCAAGTGCTCTACCACTAGCCTATACCCTAGCCATGCTGATTCCCAAACTCTTCAGTCTGATCATGTTTCATGGCTGTTTGCTTGCTGTGGAGCTCAGGGCTGGTTTGCAGTCCATCTCCATAACCACCGAGGGCCTCAGGATGTGCCTCAGTCATTGGGCTCATCCCTGCATGGCTTTCTTGCTGTGCCTCTCCCAGATTTATTATAACTGACAAATACATTGGATATATTTACAGTGCACAATGTGATATTTTTTTTGGTACCGGGGAATGAACTCAGGACCTTGCCCTTGCGAGGCAGGTGGCTGCACCACTGAGCTAAATCCCCAGCCCCGTGATATTCTGATATATGTATTTGTTGCAGTATGATTAAATCAAGCTAATTAACATACTCTTAATGAGTCCAATCCCTCACAGCTCTATCATTTTTTTTTTTTCGGTACTGAACTTGAACTTGGGACTCTGCAATCTGCCAGGCAGGTGCAGTGCCACTGAGCTACATCCCTGGCCCCCATCACTTTTTGTGTGTGTGTGGTAGGAACATTTAAGATCTACTCTCTTAGTAATTTTCAAGTACAGTGACATGTCCCTCAACAATGGGATGCACTCTGAGGAATGTGCCATTAGGTGATTTCACAATATTGTGAACATCCTGAAGTGTATGTACACAAACTAAGATGGCTATAACATCACTAGACGGTATCACTTATGGGACCACTGATTTAAATGCAAACCTTAGAAACTATTCATCCTGACTTTTCTTTTTTTTGTTTTGTATTTGTACTGAGGATCAAATCTAGAGATTCTTACCACTAAGCTACATCTCCAGCCCTTTTAATTTTTTTAAATTTTGAGACAAGGTCTTGCTAAATTGCACTGGTGGCCTCAAACTTCCAATTCTGCTTCAGCCTGGGATTACAAGCATGTACCTGGCTTTTTAAAACCAGAATTTTCCCTGAGTTGCTGCCTCCTTGTTGATGTTTTTTATCTAGCTGTATGACAACTGGCTCACATCCTTGAGAAGGTGGAAGCAGGGTATATGAAAATTGATAAATGCATAAAGTTATGAGTAATTATCACTACTATACCAGGCAGTATTATGGTACTCTGACTGGTTTTTGTAAATGACACCCAACCAATGGTGTCTCAGAACAGTGGTTCATAAAATTTAACATGGCTCTCAATCATCTGGGAACTTTGCTAACAAGATGACTTTGAATCAGTAGGTCTGGAATGGGGCCTCAGAATCTGTGTTTCTAAACTTTTTTTTTTTGGTGGTGGTGATGCTGGGGATGGAACCCATAACCAGGGCTAGGTAAGTGTTCTACCACTTGGTATTCCCCTGCTCCTAAAGTGTTAAGCAAGGCCAAGGCTGCTAGTCCATGAATTCTATTGAGTAGAAATGCCTTAGAAACCATCACATTCTTTACTTGGGAGGCTGCGGCAGGAGGACTGATGCAAATTTGAGCAGCCTGGCCTACATAGTGAGTTCAAGACCAGTCTGAACTACAGTGGGAGATCCTGTCTCAAAAAACAAAACAAAACAACTACATTCTCAAAACTACTTTTCCTACAGGCTTCTTACTATTACCTTCTTAATTCAAACTACATGGCATAAAATGCTTATCCTCAAAGAGACGAACAAAGCCTAAATCACAAATTTCTAAAATGATAGAACAGAGGAAGCCACAAAGTTTTGTTACCTAGCATTTCCCTACCCATCAGTTAAGATTCATTACTTACTTCATCAGGGAGCTCAAGGATAGTATTATTTTTTGACTGAAATGTGATTTCAAAAGTGAACACCAAGGTTGCATTTAATGGCTCCCTGTGGAAGACAAGAGTCTGATTATTGCTGAGAAGTGGAACACGACAAGATCTAAACCAAGCCTCTGGATTTCACATGGGGCCTTCATTCCTCTAGCTTCAAGAATAGGAAATGCTGTATGCTCAACCCTGAAGGGTGAAGAGGAAGAAGAATCCTTGCTCTTTAGGCGTTTTCTGACTTTTATTAGGAGATTAGGTAAGGGGGTGGGAACATGAAAAGGCAGCACACAGACTGACAAATGAGGCAGCTGGAGGTGGACAGGCTCTCCCAGAGAGGGTCAAGTCTGAGCAGGTCTTGGAGCGAAGGTCAGAATTTGACTAAAGGAGATGAGGGCTTTCTGGGAGTAGCCCATGGGGCCTCACATCTGGGCTTAGAAGCTTGAGTTAATTTAGAGGATACCAGGAAGCCACTCAAGGGTTCTGGAGAGGGGAGAGTTGAGGCAAAAGGACTTGGGCAATTGACAAAAGTGTGGCTATGCAGAGATGGAAGGAACTGGGAATGGAATGGCTTCTCTGTAGCTGGGGCTAGTGCCAATGCTCTTTCTATGGTCTGTTGTATAGCTACAAGGCAAGGGTTACATTTGAAATATGAACAGACTGGGCTGGGGTTAGCTCTGACACAGCTGTAAGGCCTGTCTTAAGTAGGGCTGAAGATAGAATAGAGCCTGTGAACTTACCCAAGGGTGATGCTGACGTTGGCCGAGCTGCCATTTTCCAGCTTTACAACAGGAGGAACAGTGAGGCTGACAGTTGACTCTGGAAGGACCCAAGTCAATGACATGAGTCATCAGATCAGAGTTCAGACCATGATGAGAAACGGGCATAAAACCCCTGGCATCTGAATTCCTAAGTTCTGACTCACTGGTCATCCAACTTTCTAGGTGAAGAGAGGAAGGGGCTTGAGGCTCCTGAGGGGACAGGATACCTGGGCTTCATCTATACTCTTATCCCATGTGAGACAGAGACAGAGGGTGAACAGGCCAGAGCAGCAAGCATTGGAGCTTCCTCCTCTACCGGCTTTGAGGGCCTCCAAGTTACTCACAGATCATTTGAGAACCTTGGAGCCTAAAAATGATCAAAGGAATTCAAGGCACCATCTAGAACTGTAAACAATGGACTGAAACCACCTCTTCAGATGGACACCACAGGGGTCTCCTCTGTTCATTGGGACAAAATGGTGAAGAACTGGTCCAGCATCTTCCTCCCTTCTCAGATCTGCATGAAGTACAGCTCACACATTTCTAAAGAGCCTCTTGGCCTCCCTTACTGATCCAGCTCATCCCATGGGTGGATCCTTAAATATCGCCTTCCTGAGGCTGAGCATATGCTGGGGACTAGAGAATAATGAAGAATGCCATTGTTTCACCATCAAAGATTTCCTCTTGGGATTAAGGTGTTAACTCAGGATAAGGTAGCTAAATAGGCCTCCAGGAAGAAAGAGGAAGCAGGTTTGTTTGGGTCTTAGAAAACTATCTAGGTGGGGGGACTGGCTAGGGCAATGATGGTGAGCCTTTCAGAACTTTCAATGGTACAAACAGCCCACTGCAACATGGGTGCCATAGGTTCACCACCACTGGGCTAGGGTGTAGCTCAGTGGTAGAGCACGTGGGTAGTATGCACAGGGCCCTGTGTTCCTGTGTTCAATCCCCGGGTAGGGGAGGAGATGACCATCATCTTGGGAGGTAAAATACCCCAAAGCACCTTAGTCGCAGAACATAACTAACCTACCTCTTTGAGCTTTATCTGTATTCTTTGGGCACCTCCTCATACTCTGCACTCCTAGTTGTACTTAAAGCCTTGTGCTACATCTGCTCATCTTGTCTTCCCTGCCTCACCACCTTCAGGGATATGCACAGCCTAGGGGTCAAATCACAATCATGAATCTAGACTGGGATGGGAAAGGGCACCCATGTGGGGATACAGGTGCTCAACTTTGATGATGAAGATGGTCCTTGTAGGAGTAAAGATTCCAGGTAGGGTCCAGGTATCCTCTGCTCAGACCCCTCCAAGGCAGTAGACGAAGAACTGACAGCTGGAATTTTGGATAATTAGGTTGGCAGGGAACTTCAGTAACCTAATCAACCTCCAATGTTGATTCCCTTTCTCAGTCCTCCTACCCGGGAGCCCTTCTTCCTCTGCCTGGACACCTCCAGGGCCCTCACCCAGCCACAGACTTGTACTCTGGGGGCCAGCACTGCCACCTGGAACCTCTCAGACCACATATGAGCTGCCTTCTTTGTCCTAGCCTGGCAAGCATGAATGCAGATGGAGGTTATCCTGAGCCTGCAATTCCCTGGACTGAGACTTCCATTGTCCATGGTTTCCAGTCCCTTCTTGAGTGGCTGGGTCTCTCAGAGCAGGATATCCCCACCCTGGCCCTTGCAGAGGCCAAGCTGCTCAGAGTGGGCCGAGTCCTCCTTTAACTAGAGGCAGCTTTGGCCACTCTGCCCTTTGTTTTTCATGCTCACGACTCTGATATCAATTGGAGGCTTTGTGCTGGGCTTGCCCTTCTGGGATAGTGCAGGACTTCCTGTCCCTGCCTGTTAAATTTTACTAGAGCTCAGAACCACACCTGATAAGCAAGATCCAGAACAAGCCACTGCTCAGGACAGGGACACTGAAAGTGATGCCAGGCAGCCACTCATACCTCTGGGTCGCTAGGCTCTGTTGGGATGGTGGTCAGGGTGTTTAGATCTCCCACAGTCCCTGGATGTTAAAGGAGAAGGGTGGAACTCTCAGGGCACCAGATTAGAGGCTATTTCCCCCTCAGCACCACAGAAGACAGCAGTGCGAAGCAGCTGTCATACTGGGCTCTGAAAGTCACACAGTTCCATACTGGCTCTGACGTTCCCTAGCTGTGTGGTCACTGAGTGAAGCACTTAACCTCTTTGAGCTTACATTTTTTTCACCTGTAAAATGGGGAAAATAAGAACTGTCTCATGGGGTCACTGGGAAGATTTGTGGGACATTGTGTTTGTGACATGCTTTCCACATGGTCTGAGAGTGCTAAATCACTGTCGGTTACTATTTTTATCATCCAAATCATTACAAATTTAACTGCAGGACTTTTTTGGCCCAAGACAGGAGGCAGTTTAGAAGCTCACATCATATCCTGAGAAAGCACATTTTAAAGTTTAGTCTGGGGTGGTAGCCTCTGTAAACTATATCAGAATTACCAAATGAGTTATGGTAAGACCACCCCAAGTTTCCTTTAATGAGTTTTTAAAAAAAAACTAATACTCACTGGCATTTTCCCCAGTCTGTATCCACCCCATGCTAGCCACTCTGCCATGTTAATTCCCATTTTGTAATTATTGCAACAGGGAGTAGGTAATTTTATTCCTACTTTACACACAAGGAAACTGAAATTTCCAAGAGGGAAGGTGTCTTGTCCACATAGCTCAAAAATAGTGGATGCAGGATTCAAACTCAGGCCTGTCTAGTCCAAAGCCCAAGTTCTTGCCATCAGATAGCACTGCCTTAGATTCCCCCAAAAGTCAGAGACAAAAAACTTTAGAGGCCAATGATGTCATCAGTATCCTTAATGATCATTCCCCAAAGCAAAGAGCAGACACATCTGAATGACATTAGAAATCCAGTCACTTGATTTTATGTTAGCTTCTATTAATCTTTCATAATGGAATTCAGGAAAGGAGGCAATCATATAAGGGAGTGGAGATCCTATGTAAGTCCCAGCTTTGTTACTTTCTAGTTCTGTGAATTTGGGGAGGCCCCGGCCTGTTTCCCCTCCACTTAACTAGAGTTGTAGCAGCTGGATTGTTTTTGTTCTTTGGGTAAGTCATTAGCACAACTAAAGAAGTGTAAATGTGTTTGCCCACGGATGTGCACACAACCATGTGCATACAACTCTCCTTTTTTTTTTGGTACCCTGGCTCGAACTCAGGTCCTTGTGCTTGTGAGGCAAGCGGCCGAACCACTGAGCTAAATCCCCAGCCCCATACAACCCTCTCTTGCACACAGACTCAGAGTTTATTCCCAGAGAGCATGGCCCAGCAGGAGAGTGAGACTCTGGCATCCCTACTGAGAAACCCTGGGCCCCATAGACAGAAGGAATTTTCCTCTCTCAGAAATTGCTTACCCACATTTGTGACTACAAAGTAACATGACTCATATTTAACAAACCTGGAAGAGCTGGTCGGATGCCTACTGTTTTCTCAGAGATTCAAGAGGCAAGATAATTAAAATGGTGCAGCCAGACTATACATGATTCTTGGGAAATGTGTGCAGGATTTTTATTGTTTGTACCAGGTTCATTTGAACTCTTTAGTCAGAGATTTTAAAATGTATTTGTTTTTTAACAACAGATAAGCTAATGATCAAAATACTGTAATGGGTGTGGCACTCCTTTTGAGTGCTAAACAAAGCTCTTCATAGAAGAAATTCCAGAAATGTTTTGGGTAGTGGGAGAGTTGTTGGAATGACTCAGGATATGGTGGGACATGAACCCCATTCTCCGTGTGCCTCCCCACCAGCCCTGCTGGGGTGTGGCACCCTGTTCCTCTGCACTCCTCTAAGGTAGGTTTTCTTCTCTTACAAGGTGGCTACCTCATCCACTTCCCCAGTGTCTCCTAGGACCCACAGCTCTTTCGGTGATTTCTATAGGGCAGAAACATAAGCCATTCTTTACAGATATTATCTTGGCTTGCTGGTGCTCCAAAGGAGGACAAGTTATACAGTCTGATACTAAGAACCAACTGTTGACTCTGGTCATATGGAAAAAGTAACAGGGACCCCAGGGCAGAGAAGGCCAATTATTTGTGGGATCATCAGGCTCTTTGTAAAGCTCCTGGAACCCAGACTTGGGTCTGGTCCAGCACCCCTGGGTGAGGTGCAGGCAGACATTTGGCCTAGACAGTACTGAACCCTCGGTTACTCACTCTAACAGCCACCATTTCCTTTTTTACAAAGTTGATGATCCGTTTTAAAACTTACCACATCTCTCTATGAGCTTCAGAGGAAAAAGGATAAACACAAGCAGCCAATTTCTTATCATGTTCCCTGATTTCTCCGAACTAGGAGGAAAAACAAACAGCAAGAGAACTTCATGTTAAGGCTGAATCAGCTCAGCTCCAGGTGGACAGTGTGCCACCTGGAACCATGGCAACTGGACAGCTCATAAAGAACTTTCACTTCACATTTCTGACTGCTTGGCTTTTGCATCACATCCTTAGAGAAGGGAACCCAGAGAGGACTTGTCTTTCTTTGATACACAGGGAAACTGGCTCAGAGCAGCTAAGCAGGTTGTGTAAAGCCACTCTGAGGAAGTAAACCCAGACTTGAAATTTTCCCTCCTCAACTGCTTCTTGCAACTTGGTTAACAGAGAGAATGAAGATTTACTGGCTTAGTAAAACTTTGTTTTCACCCAAACTAGCTCTTCTCTCATTCCACAAAAACATGTGGACTGAGAAACTCAAACACTTGGTCAGCAAAAGTCTCCCAGCCCCAAAGGCTGAGACACCCTGGAGGAAAGACTCTAGGAAAGATAGATGCTGACAGATAAATTGATTAAAATTCTTCAAAACATAAGCTTGATGATCATATACAACTAGTAGCCTGTAAAACCTACAGTATCAAAACAGCATCTCAGACAGTGAGTTCTGTCTGGTGTGGCTTTCTTCCCAATTAAGATCTATCTTCCAGGCCTCATTCAGATGTCACCAGTTTCAAGAGCCTCTCCCATCACCACAGTCCCCTTCTGGGACGAATCTGGAGTGAGGGATCTCCTGCAGCAGCTCCCCTCTGCCAGGTATCTGTTAGTGCTGACCTCTGTCCCACCACTGGGAACTCCTGAAGAGGTAACACAGATGTGGAAAGGGGTGTGTGCTCTGGAGACAGACTATGCAGGTTCAAACCTGAGTTCCCCCATTTATTAGTTGTGTGACTTTTTATTGTGACCCCCTCAATTTCCTTATGGGGAAACAGATGGTAGTAACTACCTCATAAATGAGATGAAATATAAAGCATGCATTCTCAAAAGGGCTAAACTTGGTTTTGGGGGATGTGAAAAAACCCCTTAAAATATTACAATAGTTTACTCTTAAGTGAAATAAATCAGACACACATGTTTAAAAACTGCATTGTCTCTCTGGTGTGAGAAACTAGAAGTATAAATAAGGACCAAAATGTATAAAAGATACGGGGAAATGGGAAGAAAATATTCAAATGAAAAGGGGAACAAGGGAGTGGGATGGGTAAAAGAAAGAAAGGACAAGAAAAAAAAAAGGAAACAAAGCCTTTAAGGGGAGGAATACGGGTTGAAGGGAGGGCAGGGGAATGGGAAAAAAAGAAGTAAGATATATATCATGTACAAGTACAAATTTCCTATGATGAAAGTTATTATGTATATCTAAAATGTACCAATAAAATAAAAAAAGAAAAAAATTACAATGGTTTTAGCTCTCAAACCATTATACATAAGCAATAAAGGCTATAATACATAATCAAATACAATTTATCACCAGCATTAAAATCTCAAGAGGAGATGGGTTGAGGAGGGTAAAAAAGGTTGAAAAATACTGTATGATACAATGTGATTATTAGTGGTGCCAAGTGGCCTTGGCAAGCTCTCACAAAGCACAGTTATTTTCCTCAATCTTATTGAAAGGGTAGGGTCCAGGTGTTCTCCCTTCCTCCAGTCTGGGAACCCCAGAGGGCGGCGGGGGGCACAGGGGTGTTTCTTTTCCTGCCTAGTGTTCCGGAGCCCAGCATCGGATAAGTCAACAGTGGCTCCAGGAATGGTCCTCTCTGAGAATCGCCTGTCTCATGCAATCCGCATGCTCCCCAATTCAGATTTAGGCGGCAGCTGACAGGAGGCGGGAAGGGGATCGAACTACACTGGAACACAGTTACCCACACCACCCTGACAACCAGGTGACTGCCTCCGCGCACCCCAATCCGGGCGCTTTAAACCGGGGGCTGTGCAGGGGTAGGAGATGGAACCCAAGCGCGGGTGAGGGGACCTGTAGCCGCTGCAGGTTGCCCAAGCGATATGCCGAGTCAGTCTCTGGGCCTCAGAGGTCCGCCTGGGAAACGCGGAGAGGCTGTCTAGGCCCTGCCGGCTCTCACCTGAGATCTTCCCAGGATTCGGGGACCGACCTCACGAGACGAAGCAACTCCGCGCCAGGTACCTATTCGGAGTGTACCTGGTTTCCCCGGGCTGGGTTGACTTTGTGTGAGGGCGGGCCAGCTGTCACCTGACTCGAGTCATCTGACTCGTGGAGACCAGATCTCTGCGGGAGGTGCTCTAGCAGTTGTAGTTTTCTCGAGTCTTAACCAGAAAGAGCTGGGTAGTTTGGGGGAACCGCAGAGAGGCGCAGGCACCTTGGCAGAGATGCGAGCTCCAGGGTGAAGGGAAATCAAACCATTCCTAGGGTCACAAAGGCTCTCTGAGCCTTCATAGCTTCTGTCTCGGCGAGCGAGAATCAGACTCAGCTCCACTGTCCTGGAACTTCTGCCTGAAGGGGCGGGGCCTCTAGGTCCCGCCTTCTGCCGCCTTTTTACCTATCGCTGGGGCTCGCCGCGAGGTCCTCAGCCAATGGGAAGACGATAGGCCGCCATGTTGAGTGTGGCTAAAAGTGTGGCACTCGAAACCGATTCTAGGTCTCCCTCACAGAAGAGTTCGCTGCGTGTGCGGCGGTTAACAGGTCTGAGAGCTGCGCTAGTTGCTGCTAATATGGCTGTGGAGTCTGTCACTCTTGGCATCGACCTGGGCACCACGTCTGTGAAGGCAGCCTTGTTGGAGGCCGCACCCGGCCAGCCATCCGGGTTCATGGTACTGGCGAGCTGCGCCCGCACTTCGCGAGCGGATGCCGAGAGCAATGTGGCCGTGCCCCAGGTGAGGCAGTGCCCTGGACCCGCCGCCTCCAGGAGCCTCCAGACACCCCTCTTCCCCAAAGAGGCATCCTGCAGAAGCAAATTACTCTTGTAAAGAAATCTCTCTGCTCCTGCCAGTCTGACCATCTGCCTGCCTCCACCTCCCGAGGCCTCGCTGCCCGCAGCTCTGCCCATTCCGCTGCCAACGTTTCCCTACTCCCTGGCCTCGGGGTCTAGGCTCAGGCGCTGGATCCCTGTGCTCTCTGCTCTAAACTTTCTGCACCCCGAATTTGGAAGAGTCGCTGGCCTGTGAGTTTGGAGGAGCCACAGGCCTTCCTATCCCTCTTGCCACTCACTATACCTTATATCTGCCCTGTGCCCTCAGGTTCAAGAATCAGGTTGTTTCCCAGTTCAGAGGCTGGGTTTTACTCCGGAACCGGAAATCAGATGCAGAAGCTGGCCTAACTGGCTCTTCTTATTTCGCAGTCTCTAATGTGGTCCGAGAAACTAATAACACCTGATCAGTAAGTCTCCCAGCCCCAAAGGCTGACAGACAAAGGCTGGAAGACATCAGGACAGAAAGACACCGAAAGAGAAATCAAGTAAAATGTTTTTTAAAATAATCAAGTTGATAGTTATACACTACATCTAATGGCTTATGAAAGCTACAAGGTACAGGAACAGAATTTCAGGACAGGAGTTCCTTTTGGGAGATGTGGGTAGGTTCGGAAAAGGTCAGACAATTCTCAACTGAATCCCATTAATTTCCTCAAAAGGGTAGCTTTATGTACAGTCAGTTGGCAGTGGAAATTAATGTCAGGGAACCTGCGTAACCTCTGACTTGTTCTCTGAGTTTGAACGAGTGACCTCTTAGGCCCCTTCTAGCCACAACCCTGATTTTCTGAGGTAAACCTCACCCCCAGCAGCTTTGTTTTTCATAAGCTCTTGCCACATATCATTTCTGTAGGGTTCAGAATCCAGCTTGCTTAGAAGCTTTCAGAAGATAAAAATTTAAGGAGCACTTCTCATTTTCCTAGAGGCTTTTAAAATTAGTTTGGGGCAGCAGGGCATTTTAGAGTAATCATTTCATATCATAGACTATGAAATGGAAGCACAATTGGCTCTGAGCCTGTGGGGTTGGTCAGCATGGCTGGGATTATAGGAGTGTGGGTGTTGACAGTGACTTTTCCTCTTGAAATAGGGTCACTTTTTTGTGGTGCTGGGGATCTGGGTATTATTGAACTAGTCAAGTGCTCTACCGCAGCTCCAGCCCCAGCCCAGGGACACTTTTTGAAAACTACTTTTTCCTCCATGTCTTCTAGCATTCATCCGGTTTTCAGATTACAGGGACACTCATCATGCCACACCTGCCCTATAAAAGGCAGTAATTACCCTCATCTCCCCCTCATCCTCCACATGTATGTTATGCTTGGGGACAAATGGCATTAGTGTGACTTGTCAACATTGGCATTGGGCGGTGTAATTCTTTGTTGTAGGGCATTGTCCTACCCGCTCATCATACTCACCCAGAAAACTGGAATTGACTGCCAACACTGACTCCTTGTCTGTACTCCTATCAGGCCTGTTTCCCTCCTTCATTGCCTCCACCCACACAACTCACCCACCCTGGGCCCATTTTAAACAGAGGTTCCACTGTCCTGGGGTGATGCACCATCTGATGACCTTATGGGGACTCTAAAACCAGCACAGTACAAGCTACAAATATGAGCCATGGCTGTAATTTTCCAGTAGCCATTTAAAAGGGGCAAAAGGAATAGGGTGAGATTCATTTTAATTACATATTTTGTTTAATTCAATGTATACAGTGTATTATAATTTTGATGTATAATAATCAATAGAAGTTTATTAACAAGATACTGTGCATTCTCTTATCCATCTTAAATCTGAAATCTGGTTTGTAGTTTCCACTTACATCTCAGTCCAGACTAGCTGCGTGGCACCAATGACTGCTGTATTATACAATGCAGATTTAAGCAGATAGCTCTACTTTCTTGCCCCTTTTGTTCTTTCTTGCTGTCTGGGGATCATGCATAGCCGTGTTCCTCTGTCTTTCAGTGCCCTGTTGGTTTGCCTGGTGCCTGTCCCACATATAAAGGATCCTTGTTAGGTTCTGGAACTGCCCCTTCAGGAAAATAACTGAGTTCCCTCTCCACTCTTTCTCTTCCTTGCCTTCCTTTTTTGTTCCTTTGTTCATTCTTGTTAGGAGCCAAGAACTGCCCTGAACAAGGCCAGCAGGTTTGTTCAAAGGAGTGGAGGGAATCAAGGAGCCTCTTAATCTTTGAATGATTTTTCAAGACTGTAAGCTTTTTCAGTTCCTCAAAGAATGTACATTTAGTAAGAGCTGATCCACTCTCACTTCCTTTTCTGAATGTTCCATGGATCCTTCCAGTTGTTAAATAATAAGTTTATTTAGTGCCTCGAGATGATTTTTTAAAATGCTATAAACAGTATATTTTGGGTGAAACAAAATAAGTATTCAATTTTTGAAATTCAGGACACTAGTTCTGACTTAAGCTTTTAAATTTAACTTGGAAAGTTTATTCCATTAATAAGTAACATTAAAAAAGAAAGAAATATAGCAAAAAAGCCCAAAACAAAATTTAAAAAGTCTAACATTTTAACCATCATTTATGAGGGCCTTTGAATAATACTTAATTCCAATTTGGCTAATTAAATACCTCAGACATTTTATTTTTATTTATTGAAAATTTTAAAATGCAGTGCTGGGAATTAAACCAAGTAGTGTCCTGCCACCGAGTTGCATGTCCACTCCCATTAATTATTTGTTTGAGACAGGATCTCACTGTGTAGTTAGGCTGGCCTTGAGATCGATCCTCCTGCCTCTGCCTCCCAAATGCTGGGATTACAGGGGTACACCACCATGCCTGGCTCTCCTTAGTTGTTTTAAACTGCAGTTATACACTTAATCTGTTTTCTGGCTTAAGTACTGCAGTTTTTTGAACAATTCAAATTCAGATACTGGGCAGGGGGTATAGCTCAGTGGTAAAACATGTGCTGGGTTTGATTCCTAGCATCAACTCTGCCCCCCGAAAAACCAAAACCGAAACCAAATACACAACAACAATAACAAAAAAATAACTCAGAAATTGCAAAAGTGAAAGGACTTTATCTGGGGTTTTAGGACTTGTAATTTGGGAGACTCATGTTCAGCTAGCTAGTTTGGAATCAGTGTTCCAGAGAAGTTGGAGAAGTGGGAATTTAAATGGGCAAGCTTTACAAAGCAGTAAAGAAAATCCTTTGTAGGGAATTTCTATCGAAATGAGAAAGAATGACAGGCTATGTGACTGATAGAAGATAATGAAAGTAAATATTCAGTAAAACGGTTCATAAAACAAGAGTCTGATAATTGCTTGATAGCCATCTTGAGTTTCTGGGTACAATATAATTATGATGTGTTCTAGAACCTGCAGCTGAAGGGAAACAGGTTAAATAAATCATGTGCAAATCTGCTTTCTGATGGTCTCTCCACAATTTTGAAAATCTCATTCAGTGTTCTTGTCATCATGATTTAAAAAAATTTTTTTAAGTTGTCTGACTTAAATATTAGAATTCCTTTTTTTGTTTTTTTTGGTACCAGGGATTGAACTCGGGTCCTTGTGCTTGTGCAACAGGCAGCGAAACCACTGAGCTAAATCCCTGTCCCTGTCTGACTTAAATATTTTGTTGTTGTTTTTTTTGTTTTTTTGGTACTGGGAATTGAACTCAGGACCTGGTGCTTTCGAGGCAGGCGTGGTGCCACTGAGCTAAATCCCTGGCCCTCTGACTTAAATATTTTCAGAATATTTAAGTAATTTTTAGAAAGCAAATAAATTAAATGTATACCCAAGGAAAGCTTCAGTGTTCTTACATGTTTCAAATCCTCTTATAAATGTAGTAGAGATTTGAATTTATAATCACAAAGGTAGATCTGTTGTTCAATTTCACAATTTAAATTGCAGTTACAAAAGCAGCCTAGACCAAATTCTCTTAAACATACAAATTTACTTAAAATACTAATACTCCACGATTCCTTAAGCACAAATATTAATAGCATAGGTATGATTCTTTTAAACATGCATAGATATTTAATTCTTGATCTAGCCACTTTGAAATCTACTTATTCACCAAAACAAGTATGCCAACTGGATTGCTTTCCCAAGTGAATATTTTGTGGTGACTTTCTTAGCTTTTTGAAGTTTAGAGGGTTGGATTTTGCCTATTGCCCCTACATCTTCCAGGCTCTTCCCTGCTGCATTCCCTAGTCCCTCTCCTCCAATATATATCTGTTCCTTTAGTTCAGATTGCTCAACTCTTGCACTTCCCTGCTGTATTTGGGGAGGTATTGTTCTCTGAACCCCAACAAAGGAAAGATGCTGTCAAGAAAGGCCCAAGCACTCTAGGATGAACCCTATTATTCTGGGCACCTTCTGGAATGGAATAGAACTGAATGGGAGAGAACTCCTAGTTATGGTCTCTAACAGGGTTTAATCATTAAAGGACAAGAGGGTCACAGAACCTAGATTTTTTAGGTTTATATCCCATCACAGCCTACTGTTGGAGTGGAGTCTGTAACTCCCACCCATCTGGACATACTGCTTAATTGGAGTTGGCATTACTTCAGATTAAGATATCAAAATGTGTTTTTCCCACCTAGCTCCACAGACTCAGTTTGAACTTGTCCAAATTCTTATTCCTGTCTCTTAGTATTAGGACCACTTTATTTTTGCAGGTGTTAATAATAATATGATATTACATTAAATCTGCTTTATCTTCTCTCCCCCTTCTCAAGCTGGGGGTTGATCCAGGGCCTCATGGATGCTAAGCTTGGACTCTCCCACAGAGCTACAACTCCATCTTTAAAAAAAAAAATCAAATAGGATCAGCTTTATTTATTTTTTATTAGTTTGTTTTCTTAAGAGATGGAGTTTCTTGGGGCTGGGGATTTAGCTCAGTGGTTCTGGCACCTGCCTCGAAAGCACAAGGTCCCGAGTTTGATCCTGGTACCAAAAAAAAAAAAAAAAAAAAAGAGATGGAGTTTCTCTGTGTAGCCCAGAACTTCTGGCCTCAAATGATCCTCCTGCTTCAGGCTCCAGAGTAGTTGCTAGTGCAGGCATGAGGGATCACACCTGGAGGTGACTTTGTCTTTCAAGTTTACTCTGCCTAGGGAAGTTATCAAGGAGAGAGGAAGTCAGAAGAAAAGGCTCCTCAGGAAAAGATGGTCCTGATTTTTTTGCAATCTTTTCTCCATCCCTGATACTATCAGTCTCTCTTTGTGTAGCTGATGCCATTGTTCAGCTAATGTTCTGAAAAGAACTCTGGTGATAATATTTGTCTTTGAGAATGCTCTTGGGACTCTCATTACCTATCCTGGGGTCTTAGACCTTTGGGCCTTTCTGGTGGCATCTTTCTTATGTTGGGGTTCAGAGAAAGGTAGCCTTCAAATATGGCAAGTTTTTGGTATGCTGAAAAATTTATTCTAAAGGAAGTAATTAAAAGGCCTTTAAAAAGCAAGTTCAGGAGCAAAGTCCCTCTAACAGTCTTGATTCTCCTATCTAAGCACATGAAGAGGCTGTCTCTGGAATTACTTAAGTAATTAAGTTTAGTCTTTAGTGTTAAGACTAAACTGTAAGCTGGATGTGTGCCTGTAGTCTCAGCTACTGGGGAGGCTGAGGCAGGAGGATCGTTTGAGCCTATGAATTTGGGGCCAGCTTAGGCAATACAGGGAGACTTCACCTCTTAAGAAAAACAACAGCAACAACAACAACAATAGCAGAAAACCAGACTACAAATGGAACAGAAATGCCTTCCAATCACCACTTGAAATCTTACCGTCAGTCTCAGAGAAGACAAAGGAATGTAGCCATATTTGGACAGGTTACTAGTACAAGGTAAAGTTTATGCCTTGGGCTCCTCCAGATTACAAAGAGAATCATTTTACAAGCTAATTTCTGTCTCCTAAGTATTACTTAAGATTCTCAAAGTTATCCACATTCCCCACTCACCCCTGCCATTTAGAAGAAGGAGCACATGAGCATTGGAATCATATTGAACCCATGGGTACCCATGTTCCTATGACTTTCCTCCATGCTGTGACGTTTTTCCTTTGTGCACGCTAATAAATCTGTGTGCTTTTATTTATCTGTGGTCAGTTCATACCAGTGAACCTGAAATGGAAGGGAAGGGAGGGGCATTTCCCTTTGCCCCTGTACCTGCTAGACTCCTCCCTGCTACACTGTACAGTCCCACCCACCCTGTGCCTTCTGAAGAAGACCCCTCTTCCATTTCCCCGATTGATACCATGGAGCAGGAGAAGTGCTTTCTCAGCTCAGCCTGCCCATGGTGGAGAATGGCCTGGGCCACATGCTGAACCTCATCTGTGAAGGCAGGGAGTGGGCCCTTGCTGGAGGTGGCAGCAAACCCTCAGTCCCACACCTTGCCTTTGAGGCTATGCAGCAGGTCTGGGAAGTGATCCCAGTGGATTGAGCTGGCAGCTCTCCCCCAGGAAATCCCTTGAGTCCTGCTTTTCCTCTGCATGTTTGTCTGCCCCTGCCCATCATATCCTGTTCTGTTTCCAGGGGCGGGAGCAGGATGTGAGTAGGATCATCCGAGCCCTAAACGAGTGCCTCGCTGCCCTTCCCCAGAAGCAGCTCCAGAAAGTCGGGGCCATTGGAGTGTCAGGACAGATGCATGGCGTCGTGTTGTGGAAAACAGGCCAAGGTATGCTGGGCTTGGGGAGACAGTTTCATGCTGCTGCAGCTCGCTTATCATGCAAGAAGAGGGCTGCAAAAGACTGTCCAAGCCACACCAGTTCATACCATGGGAAGAATGTCTTGTTCCTCAGAAGGAAATAACTGACGTTGTTGCCCATCCATATTTTGTGCACATTTTGTGATGAAGCAAACTACTCACAGTTCATCAGCGCTTTCTCTCTGAACAGGCAGGGGAAGAGTGAATGCTCTCAGATTCCTCTGTACGATTTAGTGGAGTGGAGTTTTTTGGTGTTTTTGAGACAGGCTCTCACTATGTTGTTCAGGCTGGCCTTGAACTCACTGTGTAGCCCAGGCTGGCCTTGAACGTGCAGTGATCCTCCTGCCTCAGCCTCCCAAGTGCTGGGATTACAGGCTTGGAGTGGATTTTCTAAAGCTTTGTCTTTGTGTTAGTGTCTCAGAACATTAGTGAGGACAACCATGGGATTAGCTGTAACTCTACAAATGCTAAGACATAGAGGCAATTCTTTGCAATTTGGGCAAAGTTTTTGTCCCCTTGTGATTTTTCTATCCTTTCTAAGGGCATAATGGAATATTCTTTTGGGCATAATGTATTCAATTCTTTGGAATTTATGCCTTGTTTTTGTCCTTTATATGATCACAGCTGTTTTTGATTTTTCAATTCCAGGGAGTATCCTTTTGAAGGGCTCAGTTGCAGGTGTGCTGCAGTGTGGAGGAGGTGACTTGTTCTGTTTGGCCCCCAGGAGGAGACCAAGCCAGGAGAACAACAGCAGGCACCTCACGTGCCAGGTGCCGGGCTAAGAGTGTTACCTGCATGACCTCATCCATCTTTCCCAACAACCTTAGGATGAAGGTGACTGTCAGCATTGTGCAGATGAGAAACAGAAGTTCAGAGGGTTTTGAATAATATGCCCAGGGTCATATGGCAGCAAGTGGTGATGCCAGCATTTGAACCTGAGTTGGTCTGTCTGACTTCAGACACTACAGGAGGGCACAATGGCTCGTTGAAGAGAGGGACTACCTAATGGATTGTCCAAGGAAGGGACTTCCAATGGATTGTCCTATAGGAAGTCATGAGCTGCGTGAGGTTAGGCATTAGCATTTTTAAAATTATAAAATATTTTATATATAGACATAAAATAGGGAGAATGGTATTATGAACCAATCTGAATCCATTACCTGGCTTCTACAAAATCAGCATTTAAGTGCAGATTTTGTTTTTTAGATTGAGGTCTTATGTGTGGCCCAGGGTGGGCTTGAACTGTTGGGCCAAAGTGATCCTTCTGCCTCAGCCTCTTGAGTAACTGGGATTACAAATGTATATCACTGAACCTGGGTGAGTATTTGTGCTTTAAGTGGAAGATGGATGGCTACTTCAGGGAGATTTTGCAGGGAGATGTGGTTAAAAGGATAGAACATTGAATTCACCTCTTTCCACCTGGAGCGTCAGAGACTCGGAGTCCCCTGGGCCCAGTGAGTGGTGATTTGACTCTCAGCATGGCTGGTGTCTAGTGATGTGTAATTTGATCATGTCCAACACAAGGCTGGATAACTGTGCAAGCCAATGCAGGTTTTTTCCCCTCTTCCCTCTCTATCTGCTTGTCAGGCCAGCTGAGACACTGGGAGCTGTTTGGCTCCAAGCAGTGGCAGGAGCAGAATGCTGATTAGAGCGTCACAGGGCTGACCTCTTAGCAGGAGTCTAGGTTGTAAAAGCTTTTTAAACTCCTTAATTCTGCATTAATGAGAATAAATGTTCTTTTAATACTAAAACCCTTCCCAAAGAGGACAGCAGAGATCTAATGATTGTGGTCTGGTCATATGCCTTCCTTTCTGTCCTTCTCCTGGTCTAACCACACAAACCATCAGCCACATTGGTGGAAAGAGCTGCTTAATATTTCATTGAGCCAGCTCCATACCTTCTTGTTTTGTTTTCTGTTTCTGGGAAGGAAGAAGGCCACTGTTCGCTGATGATGATTCCTACTGAGTGAAGTTGAGTGAAATCAGATTTGGGATCAAATCGTGCCTTTTTAAATGGTAGCCTTAATTCAGTTTGGCTTCACTCCCTACAAAATATAAGGCCCCGTGCTGGGCCCTGTGGGAGAAATAGCAATGAGTGGTGAAGCCTTTACCTTCTAGAACATGGCCAACACAGTCAGGCACCTGTAATTGAGTGGAGAGCTAAGTGCTTCAGTGAGCTCATAGGCAGGCAGTTTGGACAGGAGGGAGTGATTAGTATTTTCTAAGAGGCCTGTGGTTACTCCTGTTTTCAGATTCCATTTTCAGGCACAGTAAAAGCAGGAGAGAAATAGAGATTATAAAGCAAAACTGAGGCTGCACTCTGTTCAGAAACAGCCCGGCAGATTGTCCCTCCAATAAAGGCTTGCTGTGGAAAAAAAGAAAAAAAAAAAGCAAAGGTGAAAGGCAAGCAGCAGATTGGAAGAAAATATTTGCCAATGTAGAGAGACAAAAGACAGGCGTCAGTATGAATAAAGGGGCAGTAACAAAGAAAGGACAAATGGGCAAAGAATCCCAACAGGCAGTTCCTAGAAGAGGAAATACAATGGCTCATAAACATGAGGATATGCTCAATGTCATTAGTAATTAGGGAAGTACAGATGAGAACAATGAGAAATCATTTTCCACCACAGATTGTAAGAAATCAGAGTTTGGGCATGTCAAGGGCTATACAGGGCAGGGGGAGATTTAAATGCTGCTGCTGGTGGTGTAAATTAGTAGAGCTGAAGGGTAGTTTGTCAGGCCTATGACAAATAAGGTAGCTGCTATGACTCTATGAGTTCTACCTGGAATCTGACCATGAAAAGTGCTGGAAAACGTGCAGGAGGACACATCAACATGGTCCTTCACTGCATCCTTGCTTAGTAGTAAAAATGTGACCTTCAGCTGAGGGGGGTTAAATAAATGCTGGCAGGCCCATGCTGTGGAATGATGTGCAATACATTCAAGTGTATTGACATACAAAGAACTCAAGACCGTATTGTTGGACAGCAGTAAGTACAGTATAAGACTATTAAAAAATAGACCAAGCCCCCTGTGCCCAAGTTAATTAAACAAAACCTGTCTCAGTGTAAAAACTTTGGATAGATACTTGCAAATACCAGTTGATAGGATGGAAGCTGTGACTCTGGTGGGGGGTGGGCAAGCAGGGCCTCTGGTTTGTCTCTAATACTATTCGTAGATTTTATATTGGGAATGGATCCATTTATCATTTATGTCACTAAAAACTTCAAAAAATGCATCAATTCTTTATTAAAAGAAAGAAGAAAGGTAGAAGATATTCATTGGGTCAGGTCCTGGAACAGACTGCTTAGATTTGAATCCTCATTCTAACACTTATTAACTGTATGAACTTGGACAAATTTTAAAAACTTCATGCTTTGTTTTTCTTATGTGTCTTTAACTAATGTGGGGATAATTATCACTTTGGCTTATACTGTTATGTAGATTAAACCAATCAATAGTTTTAAAGTCTTCAAACAATACCTGGTACATTTATCATGTGCACTGTATTTTTGTTTTATAATAAAATGACAGTTTGAAAAATTGGATCAAAAGAGTTTTAGAAGTAGACAAAGAGGTTGAAAAAAAGCTAGAGATTCAGGGCCGGGGATTTAGCTCAGTGGTTCCGGTGCCTACCTCACAAGCATAAAGTCCCAAGTTCAATCCCTTTGAACTTGGTACCAAAAAAAAAAAAAAAAAAAAAGCTAGAGATTCAGCTTTAGGGCTGGGATAAGTATCTCAGCCTTAGATTTGGATAGGAATGAAGCTGTGAGGTAGACTGCCAGGAGGAACCCCTCCATTCCACCCCATCCTCTGCTCCAGGTGAAATTTAACATGATGGTAAGCAGATGTTGCAGGTGCATGGTTCCCAAAGCCTTTATCTGCAATTTTCCTCCCTCCTCTGCTAGGTATGGCAAGGGATAAGAACCAGAGATTTCTTGACAAGGTCCCTCAGAGCCTTTGTCCCCACTCTTCCATCTACCTGCACCATGTGTCCCCAGCTATTCTTAAGGGTCACTTTCCTACTTAATTCAGGTCCCTCCTTACATGACACCTCAGAGAGGACTTCCATGACCATCTCAACATCCGTGATCACTCTCTTTCCCCTTACCCTGCTGCACATTTCTTCATAGTAACTAAAAGTACCTGGTCCTATACGTTTGCTTGTTTATATTCTGTCTCCATTGATAGCATACAAGCTTCACATAGGCAGTGACTTTCTCTTGTTCATTGCTGTATTTTCAGAGACTAGAAGCAGTGGCTAATACACATTACTCAATAAATGCATCACATACCCATGCACGGCCGTGTTGAAGAATGGATGATGCTTCATGGCCTGGAACTAAGTGGAGAGGGCCAGATGAGTCTCTTTCTTTGGATCTTGGTGAACAGATTTGTAGGAAAATATAACGGCCTTGTCACCCAATCTAGGACCTGACATTGGGCATTGCTTTTTTTCTTTTTCTTTCATAGTATTTCCCCTGCTTGGCTCATGGTAGGCACCATTCTGCAGTGGGAGCTACATTCTTACTTCCATTCAGCAGATTTGGGGTGTCCTCAATTGCCATTAACTTGTTTTGGACTTCAACTTAGTGTTAACTTTCTTTCCCCATTTTGCTACAGTGGTTGTATTTATATTGCATGATGGTGTGGAAAACATACTGATATGAGGAGAGGAGAAAGCAAAAGATATATAAAGGAGGTATATTATCTTTCTCAAAGGCTGCTGGAAAAGTCTGGTACGGTGGACAGTTTAAAGCCATGTTAGTCAGCTTTCCATTACTATTACAAATACCTGAGATAATGATAAGTTTATGGGGGAAAGTTCTATTTTCCATTCCATGAGCGATTGACTCTATTGTTTTGGGCCTGTGGCACCAACCCATGTTGAGAACATGAGGTGGAGCAAAATTGCTCATCTTAAGCCTGGAAAGTGGAAAAGAGGGAAGAAGTCAGAGTCCCACAATCTCTTGAGGTCATACCCTCAATCCCCTAAAGAGCTCTCACTAGTCCCCATCTTTTAAAATTTCTACCACTTTCCAGTAGCGCCAAGCTGGGGACCAAGCCTTTGATTCATGAGACTTAGGGGGACATTCCAGACCCAAATTATAATAGAAGGTAAAGTTTCACCCCCCCCCTTAACCTTCACTAGTATTTACTGAGCATTTATTATGTGCCAGGTATTGTTCTGAGCACTTTTATTATGGTTTCAATCAAAAAGTCCTCCAAAAGGCTGATGTATTCAGAGTGGGGCTTTTGAACGCTGATTAGATCATGGGGGCACTAGTTCCTATTGATGAGGTCATAGGTGAATGCATTGTTAGGAGGTGGGGCCTGATTGAGGACTTAACCTAGAAGGATATGTTTTTGTCCTCTTCCTGTCTCTCTGGCTTTTTCCCTCTCACTCTGTTCCTTGTCTGCCACGAGACAAGCAGCTTTCCTCCGTCACACCCTTCTGTCATGATATTTCTGCCTTAGAGCTGGTCAAGCATGCACCAAAACCTCTAAAACCATGAGCCAAAATAAACTTTTCTTCGTTTAATTATATATATCAGGTATTTTGTCCCAGCAACAGAAAGTTGATGAATGCAGCTTTATATATAAATCCTATATGTTAATTCATTTAATACACACAACCCCGTTTAATACACAGCGCATAATATGCACACCCTAACTGTAACTCTTCCCTACTAACCCAGGAGTAAAGTGGCTGGGCCTCTAGGATCCAGTGTAAGAGTTCTAAGTGCTTTCTGACTTCTAGACACAGTTTCCACTAAGATGATGAGCTAGTGTGACTGCCAGCTTTTGCCTCCAAGATAAGTTTGAGAGAAGTTTTAAGAGGGAAGAAACCATCAAGGGAAGGGGAGAATACCATGGGGGAACTCTGGGGTGATGGAGCTCCTTTGAGCTGGAGTGTGTGGGTTGATGGTTTGGATCTTGGCAAGAGACAGCCAACACTGCCGGTGCAAAGAGGGCCAGGAGGGGAACTGCTGCTTCCCCTTGCTTCCTGCGGTCATCTGTCTCCATTCCTTCAGGAACTCAGCTCCCTTCAGGAATAAATCAAGGCAGCAGAGAAGAGCAGTTGTCTCCTTTAAAGGCTGATGTTCTATAATCTAAGGGTCCTTATAACTTTGTTCTTGGGGGCAGTTGGGAAGTCCTGGCCTGAGGAGATATTTTGTGTGGTGGGTGTGGGTTTGTTGTAGATTTACCTGTGAATCTGCTCCAGGACTCTTGCCTCATTCCTAGGTCACTGGGGCTGGCAGAAACTGATGCCTGGCTCTTCGCATTGCCTGGCAGCATAACCACTGTTTCCAGGAGAAAATGATCTCATGGGCCCTGATAATAAGACAGCTGAAGAGCACAACTATTTCACAAGGCAAACATTGTGCTGGGTTATTTGAAGTAGATTACATCAGAGGCAGAACTCTTAGCATAGGACACACTGAGATTTAAAATTAGCTCGATACAGTAAACAATATTAAAGGAAAATCTTAGCAAGAGTGCAACGAAAGAACACATAAAAAACATATTTAGGTATGAAAATATAGCTGCTGAAACAAAGAATATATGGGATTAATAGCAGAGTGAATAAAACTTCAGAACAAATCAGAGAATAAAAGATAAGATTGAGATCTCTTAGAAGGAAGGAAGAACAGAGAAGTAGAAAAATATATGTAAGATCTTGAGAATACAAATAGTAGCACCAGTATCTAAATAATAAGAAATCTGAAAAGAGAAAAGTAAAAGTGGAAAGGAGGAAATATTTGAAGAAAGAATGAAGAAAAATTTCCCATAATTGACAAAGTAAGATGAAATACTCCCAACTGTAAAGGTCGTGTGTTAGTTAGCTTTTCATTGCTCTGACAAAATACCTGAGAAAAACAAAGAGGAAAATTTTATTGTGGCTCATGGTTTCAGGAGGTTTTAGTCCATTGTTGGCTGGTTTCATTGCTGTGGGCAGAAAGCAGCCAGGAGAGAGAGGGAGAGGAGAGAGGGCAGAGGGGAGAAAGATAAGGAGATGGAGAATGAGAAAAGAGGAGAGGAGGAAGAGGGGAGAGGAGAAGGGAAGGGAAGGGGAAGGGGAAGTGGGGAGAAGAGAAGAGAAAGGAAAGGAGGAAAAAGCCAGCAAGGTAGACCAGGGACAAAATATAGCCTTCAAAGCCAGTGACCTTCATCTAATTAGGCCCTACCTCCTAATAAGCCAGCTGAACTATGAACTCATAAGCGCATTAATCCATTGATGAAGTTAGAATCCTTGTGATTCAGTCACTGCCTTAAAGCCCATAGCTGGCAACAAGCCCCTGGCACATGGCCTCTGGGGGACATTCCAGATGTAAAGCACAACATTCTGCCCTGGCTCCCAAAGCTTTTGCTAGTAATAGTGGTACTATTATTTCTCAATGCAAAATGTACTTAGTCTGTCTCCAAGAGTGGCCCACAGAATGTCAAAAAAATTCCCACTGGTAGATATAGTCGGTTGAATGTATGTTTTAAGAATTTCAAATACTGGGCCAGGGATATAGCTCAGTGGCACCTCGCCTGTGCCTCACAAGTGCAAGGTCCCAAGTTCCATCCCCAGTACAGGGTGGGTGGGTGGAGGGAGAATTTCAGTTACTAAGGCAGGAGAATCACAAGTTCAATCCCAGCCTGGGTATCTTGTTGACTTAGTGAAACCTTGTCTCAAAATAAAAAATAAAAAAGAGACTGAGGATGTAGCTCAGTGCAAAGGCCTAATCCAATCCCTACTACTGCAAAAAGAAAAAAAAAATTCAAAGAGAAAATTCCAAAAGCTTACAGAGCCAAAGATAAGATTTCATATAAGTGAATAAGAGGCAGACTACATTAGACTTTTTCAGTAGCAATACTAAGTAAAAAAAGAATGCAGGGAATATAGCTCAGTGGTAGAATGCCTTGTTTCTATACCCAGTATTGCAAGTTAAAAAAAAACAAACCAGCCTGCTTTGGCTAAGCGTGTTGTCACACACCTGTAATCCTAGCACTGTAGGAAGCTGAGGCAGGAGAATCACACGTTGGAGACCAGCCTGGTCAATTTAGTGACTCAGTGCAACCCTGTCTCAAAAAATAAAAAGAAGAGGGCTATGGATGTAGGTTAGTGCACACCATAGGTTCAATCCCAAGTACTAAAAAAAAAAAAAGGAATCATTTTTTTGTTTTGTTTTGTTTTAAAACAGAGTCTTGCTCTGTAATTCAGGCTGGCTTTGAACTCACTATGTAGCCGAGGCTGGCTTCAAACTCATGGCTTTCTTCTTGCCTCAGCCTCTGGAGTGCTGGGATTACAGGCGTGCACCACCATGCCCAGTGTGGAATCAATCATCTTTTGATTATCTGTTGTTACGTCACAAACTACTTCCAAACTTAGTGATTAAAATAACCACCATCTTACCATGTCTCATAAGTCAGGAGCTGGGCAGGGTTCAGCTGACTGGTTGTTTTACCTGGAGTTGGTGGAAGTTGCTTGTTAGTATTCAGCTGGTGGGCAGACTTGTCAGGAGGGTTCATGATGGCTTCGCTCAGCGCCTGGTGTTGTGGAGGGAGCTACGAGGCTGGGGTCACCTGGAAACATCTGCCAGACTCCTGCCTGTGGCCTCTCCCTCTAGTCTCCAGCATGGTGGCTTCACAGTGGCTGAAGTCCTTGCCTACAGGCTGGTTTCCTACAACACTTTTTATGACCTAACCTTGGGAGTTCAAGACTTACTACTCATTTTCTTGGCCAAAGAAGTCACCAAGGCCAGCCCATAATTCAAGGAAACGAGAAGACACTAACCTCTTGTTGGGAGGTATAGTAAAGCATTTGGAGTAATCTACCACAAATAATGGTTTTAAGCATTTAAAGGAAAGGAATTTAGAACCTAGGATGTTATAACTGATCAAACTGTCGTTCAAATATGAGAATATGAAAAGCATGCTGAGGCATGTATCGTAGGTCTGTGGATACTTTGCCACAGGAAGACCTGCACTGGAAACAGTTTTGGATGAAATATTTAAATAAGAGCAGAGAATAATTCCAGAACATTTGTTAAGAGATAAGAGGTAGAGATAGCTAGATTTCCTAGTGAAGTTTGGCCTAAAAGAATCAATTAGCCTGGAGCTCAGTGGCAGAGCGCATACTTGGCATGTGTGAGGGCCTGAATTTGCTCACCATTACACACACATGCACACACACACATCTGTTAGGTAAAACCAAAGGAAGAGAGAAAATGCATTGGTAATCAATCAGAACCAAGCCTAGATAATGTATCCTAACAAGAGTTGGAAGGACAGGAGAACAGCGGACTTGAGAGTGTACCAAATATTTTCTCTTGGTCTGGGATTTAGCTCAGTGGTGCCACCACCTGCCTCGAAAGCGCAAGGTCCTGAGTTTGATCCCTGGTATGAAAAAAAAATTTTTTTTTTCTCTTATGAAGTATGTGTGTGTGGATATATAATATCAATTAAAAAATGAATAAAAAGAAGCAGAAGTGAGACAAATGGAGGGATTAAATGACTTGCCCAGCGCCATGCAGCCCCTCTGACACCAGAACCATGTGTGAGCCAAGCACCGTCACAGGGTGAAGATGACTGTGTTGTAAATGCACCAGCAAAGAAGCCTCAGGGATGTGTCAGTGTCCACTAAGGTCTCTTTTCTCCTCCCCTTTATTCCAGGCTGTGAATGGATGCAGGGAGGTTCTGCCTCCATGTTTGAGGCCAGAGCTGTGAGTCACCTGGTTACATGGCAGGATGGCCGATGTAGCAGTGAGTTCCTGGCTTCCTTGCCCCAGCCATCATCCCATCTCAGTGTGGCTACCGGTTTTGGCTGTGCAACCATCTTCTGGCTTTTGAAAAATAGGTAGGACAAATGGTCTTTGAATGAACACTGGATTTCCAGGGGCTGAGAGTGGGTAGAGGCTGCAGCTCCTAATGTATTGCACTTCAGTGAGTGTAGCCTGACACAGGGCACAGCCACAAGACCTAGATTTGGTCCAGAACAGCTCAATTTTGCAGCAATCTTTTAGTTATCCAGTTCTAACTGGAACAGGGAGGGCAAGTGACTTGCTGAGGGTCACATGAGAGTCAGTGGTGGGGTCGGGACTGGTCATTCACTGAGAAGGGCCATGTCCTGCTTTCCTGGCATAGTGCTTCTTCCCTCGAGGTCTCTTCCCTAGGGCTGACTCAGGCTGGCTTTGCTGGGAGTGTTTGGAAGGAATTTACCCCAGGGATCCAGCTGTACTTGAGCCACAGGAGGAGGGGTTGTGGCTGTGTCCCACCTACACTGTATGTCTAGTCCCCTCTGCTCACAGATAGAAGCAGCGAGTGCTTCCACATCTATATAACACCCTGTTGAACTGTTTTTGATATAAAAAAAAACCAGTCCAGAGCTCCTGCAGTCCTATAATGCAGCCGGCACCATCCAGGACTATGTGGTTGCCATGCTGTGTGGCTTGCGAAGACCACTGATGTCCGACCAGAATGCTGCTAGCTGGGGATATTTCAACACTCAGAGCCAAAGCTGGAACTTGGAGATGTAAGTGTAACCTTACAGGGTGGTTCTTGGCATAGGGCACCTCCCAGAGAGAGCTTCATGGAGAGTTTTCCCATCTGGAACTTTCACTGCTTGATATATTTTAAACTAAGATTAAGAATGGGAGGTAACAGGCTGGAGGGCTACCTTTTAAATTCTTTTTAAACAATCATTTGCCTTTTCAGGTGCAGGAGTCCAGTGCCCTTTAAGTGCATTTCCTTCAGGGCCCAAATTCTGAGCTTTGAAACAAAGCAAAAAACACTTAGTAGTTCAGGTAAAGGACTTTCTAGCATGTCTTATAAAACTGGAAGTCCCGTATTCACTAACCTTGAGTGATGAATGCATTTGATATTCAGGAGGCTGGTGGGTTTGACTTTGGTCTGGATTGTGCTAACCACCTCTAACTTCACACCGAATCTCTGGCTGCCTCCTGGTGTTCTTTGGAGGCCGGAGTATGGGAATGTCCATAGACTCTGGCTCTTATCTAACCCTTCTTGATGGCTGCTATTTAAACTGGTGGTCTTCTTCTGTGGAAGGTGAATCCCAAGCTTTTGGTCTAAAACAAGTCCAAGAGGCAGTCAGTGACAACACTGGCTTCTATCCTCCCCTCTCTTATGTGTGACCCATAGTACTTTCCCTTGGCAAATTTCCTGGAAACAACAAGAAACAGAAAACTGGAAAACTAGCTAAGTGCAAGTGTCCATTTTTGTTTTGCAGACTGAGGAGCTCGGGCTTTCCTGTCCACCTTCTCCCTGACATTGCCCAGCCAGGCAGTGCAGCAGGCAGAACGTCCCACATGTGGTTTGAAATCCCAAAGGGGACACAGGTGGGCGTGGCCATGGGTGATTTACAGGCCTCTGTCTATTCTTGCATGGGCCAAAAGACAGATGCAGGTAAGTGTTCCTTTTTTCTCTCCTTAGTTTTTCACTGGTGTCTCTTAAGTGCTAGCTCTGAGTGAGGATCTGAGAGGCTCACCTAACTCAGCAGCTCACTGTTTTGTAAAGATGAGAGATACCCTCATCCCTGCAGGTGAACCTCTCTGCTCAGGGAGTGTACACGCCAGCTTGCTAGTTGTGTCCTTATACACTGACCATCTATGCATAACCACTGTTTGGCCAGGGGAAGGAAATTGCTCTCTCTGGCTGGCTGCTTCCTGTGTGCTTCGTAACCAAAAAATAGATGAGTAGGCTGGGGTATAGCTCAATGGCAAAGTGTATGTTCAGCATGCATAAGGCCCTGTGTTTGATCCTAATATCACACACACACACACACACACACACACACACACACACAGAGAGGAGATTAGGGTTATTATCATTGTAGGGTCAGTGAAAGTTATGTCAGATCTGATTAGAAGTGCAGAATCTTGTCTGTATTTGGGGTAAGGGAATCACAGTGAGGTGGAGGTAGCAGTGTAGGACAGAGGTTGGCATACTTTTTAAATTTTATTTTATTTTATTTTTTTATTTTTATTTTTATTTTTTTTTTTGGTACCAGGGATCGAACTCGGGTCCTTGCGCTTGCGCAGCAGGTGGCAAAACCACTGAGCTAAATCCCTGGCCCTGGCACACTTTTTTTATAAAGGACCAGCTAGTACATATTTTCCAATGTGTGAACCATATAATCTCTTAATATTGCCATTAGGATTCAAAAGCAGCCATGGACAATGTATAAACAAATGGGCATAGCTGTGTTCTAAAAAGAGTTATTCATAGACACTGAGATGTGAATTTCATATTGTATTTATTGTGTTATGAAATTTTCTTCATCCATTTGATTTCTTCTCAATTTAAAAACACGAGGACATGCTAGTGTGATTGTAAAATGGTGCAGCCTCTTGGGAAAACAGTCTGGCAGTTCCCCACATATGAAACATGGAGTTACCATAGGACCCAGCAGTGTTCTCCAACAATCATAGCAGCACTATTCATAACAGCCCTTAAGTAGAAACAACCCAGATGTCCTCAAACTGATAAATGGATCTTTTTTTGGTACCGAGGATCGAACTCAGACCTTCCACTGGCGAGGCAGGCGCGGTGCCACTGAGCTAAATCCCCAGCCAGATAAATGGATTTTTAAAAACTGTGTTATATCCATGTAGCTAAAAGGGAATTAAATACTGAGGAATACTACAAAATGTAAGTGACAGTGAAAGGAATAAAAGAAACCAGACACAAAAGCCATGCATGATGTGATTCCATTCATATGGATTATCTAGAATAGGCAAATTCATGGAGGCAGGAAGAGGACAAATGGTTGCTAAGGGCTGAGAGGAGCGACTGCTAAAAAGTACAGTGTTACTTTCTGGTGCCATAAAAATGTTCTAAACTGAGACAGTGGTAGTGGTTGTTCTGAGGATATGTTGGAAAAGCTAATTCTAGGTCAGTTTCTCCTCACAACACACATCACTTTCGATATCAGATGTGTTTCGATCCCCCTTCCCCCAACACACACACACTGAGTGGGCACCGCAGCCTGGCATCCTCTAATTAAGTTCAGCTCTGACCTTGTCTGCCTGGAGACAGCATCACATTCCACAGCTTGAGGGCTCAATCCCCAAGACTGTTTGCCCACCTACTTCAGAAGCCTAGGTTGTTTCCCCTGTGCTTGTAATCAACCAGCTAATAAACCCACAAACCCCTCTTTGGATTTAGTTAATTTGTTTGAGCACTCACAGGATTTAAAGACACACAATTACTGCTTTATTATAAAGGATATTTCAAAAGATACGGGTGTGTACAGATGAAGAGATGTGTAAGGTGAGGAATGGGAGAAAGGAGTTTCCATGCCCTCTTCTGGTGCACCGCCCCTCCAGGAACCCCTGTGTGTTCACCTCAGGATTCTTGCAACCCTATCTTACTGAGGTGTTTTGATTTGTTTGTTTTTGGTGCTGGGGATAATACCCTGGGTGTCACACTTGCTAGGCATGCACTCTACCATTGAGCTGCACCCCCAGCCCTTCCTTTTGGGTTTTTAGTGGAGAATTAATACATATCTAACACTGATAGACTGGGTGAAGAAACCCAGCGAGGCTTGTCTGTTCAGATTCTTCTCGACCTCTGGGGAAGGTTCTTTCCTCTCTGGCCTGTGGTAGGATCCCTTCTGAATTGAGGTCTTTATGATGTACTTCTGTACCTTGGGTTTTCTTTGTTTTTCTTTTTGGTACCGGGTATTGAACTCGGGACCTTGCGCTTTCGAGGCAGGCGGCAGAACCACTGAGCTAAATCCCCGGTCCCTATGATGTACTTCTGGACAAAGTAGGTCAGAGAAGGGTGGGGAAGGTTAGAGCTTCTGTGATTTACCCTGGGGAAGAGAAATTCTAGTTTTTGTTTTTGTTTTTTTGGTACCGGGGATCAAACTCGGGTCCTTGTGCTTGTGCAGCAGGCGGCAAAACCACTGAGCTAAATCCCCGGCCCGAGAAATTCTAGTTTTTATGGCATGCCTTGGGGAGGGAGTTGTGAGTCAGGAACAATGGGCAACAAGCAAAAAAAAAAATTATGTCATAGTTTTACAAATGCGAATATGTTAAAGACCACTGGATTGTACATTTTAAAGAGTTTGTTTTACATTGGATTCATGTGATTTGTATCTCAACAAAGCTGTTATTTATTTATTTGAGACAGGATCTCACTGTGTAGCTCAGGCCAGCCTTGAACTCACTATGTAACCTAGGCTGGCCTTGAACTCATGGCAATCCTCCTACCTCAGCCTCCTGAGTACTGGGATTACAGGTGTGCATCACCATGACTGGTGATTTAAAAAATGGAAAAGCCATTTTCAGCTCAAAAACAGATGGTGGACTGGCCATGGCTTGTGGAAGATAGGCTGCAGTTTGCCCACCCAGGTCTAGGGTAGCATCTGGGTCTGGCCCAGTGGGGTGGTTGACAGTATAGCCACTGTCACCCTGATTAACGGGTATGTTTTGTTTGATGCTCAGGACATCCTGGCTGAGGGAGTCCCCTTTAGGGACTCATTTGGAGTCCTCATCTCAATGGAGAACTCATTCATCTTACCCAGGGTTTTTTCTTGGTTGTGATATCTTTTTTGTTTAGGAATGTAAAACAATGTTTATTTCATGGAATCAGTTTATTTTATTTTGTGAGTGTGTGATACTGGAGACGGAACCCAGGGCCTTGGGCATGCTAGACAAAGCATTCTGCCACAGAGCTACACCTCATCCCTTGTTTAAAATTTTATTTTGAGATAGGGTCTTGCTAAATTGCCTAGGCAGACCTTGAACTTGCGATCTTCCTGCCTCAGCCTCCTGAGTGCTAGGATTACAGGCATGTATCACCACACCCAGCCATGGAGTCAATTTTAAAGGAAATGTTATGCCTAACAGTTTGAAGTCTTTTAGAATTTGTGTATAAAACAGGCCAAAAGAATTCAGATACTACACTTGATCTTAGCCAAAAGTCTGAGAAGTGATTGCCAAAAGAATTCAGGAATGAGACCATACCAAGCAGCCTACAGAAAGAAGTATGTGAAGCAACACAATCATGACGATTGTGGCCATCGAAATGCGCCGGTTATCCTCACAAACAGCTGGCCAGAATGTCATTGCCAAGACAGATCCTGAGATGCCCAGGGCAATCATGACTAGAATCCAACGAACTGCTTTCTGGGGAATAATCCATAGTATTGCTGTGGGGTTGTGATATCTTTTTATCCCCTCTCTGCATCAGTTAGAATTTTTTTTTTTTTTTTTTGGTACTGGGTATCGAACTTGGGACCTTGCGCTTTCGAGGCAGGCGCTGGAACCACTGAGCTAAATCCCCAGCCCTCAGTTAGAAATATTATAACTCAACCCTGAGTTAAAAAATTCTGGCTAGCATTATCCTCTGTGTAGTAATTTATTCTCCCCTTTCATTATATTCTTAAGTAAATGTCAAGCGTCTCTTTTGTTTTGTTTTGCTCTTGATTGTAATTTCCCTTTGTAAGCAACTTTATTCTTTTTTTATTGAATATACTGAGATAACAAAGATGCAGACATTTCAAAGAGAGGTATTGATCTGTGTTCATCACCAGTGTAGTCAGTACATGAAAAAAGCACAAGATGAACTGATAGGGACAGATGAAATTCTGCCAGTTTTGTTTGCACATACTTGTGGTAAACTCTTCTCCAATGAAAAAGGTTCAACATCACCTTTTTTCCCTCTCAAAGTTTCAGCTACAATCAATGCCCCAGGAAAACATTCTAAGTTTATCTTGTGACTTTCTACTAATATACCATCTTTTTGCCTTATATCTCTTCCTCTCAAAGCAAGGGAATCCAGAAACAAGTAGGCCTCAGAGTCTAGCCCACAGGATTGGGATCAGGTTTTCTTCCTCTTCTTTGTGACCTTAGGCAGGCTGAATTTCTTCCCTGTGGCTTTATCAATATCCCAAATGTGGGTAACAATCATTGCCTTGCTTGGGGGCATTGGTAGCCATTGCAATGGTGCCTGTAAAGGGCCTGGCTCTCTCCTCCTACTTAGTGGTTGTCTGCCTGGCTGTTTCCCCTTCGGTGGGTGATGACCCTGTGCCTGGATGTCAGGGTGCTTTCTAACTGTTGGTGGGCTAGTTCAGTGGGAAGAAGGTGACATTATCCTGGTCTTAGTCTGTTTTCTATTGCTGTGAATGAATCCCACAGACTGAGTAATTTATAAAAAATAAAGGTTTATTCAGCTCATGGTTCTGGAGGTTAGGAGGTCCGAGGCTGAGGGGCAACATCTAGTGAGGACTTTCCTGCTGGGTCATGTCATGGTACCACATGGGGAGACAGAGCAGCCAGACAAAGTGAGCTCACTTTTATAACAAAAGCTATTCCCTCCAGGACCCATTGATCTATGGATTAATCCAGGAGAGCAGGGCTCTCATGACCCAGTCACCTCATAAACTCCTGCCTGGACCCTCTTTTCAATACCTTAATGGGGGCTAAAGTCCAACATGAGTTTTGGTGGGAACGTGTAAACCACCACAGGGCCCCCTCTTCCCTGGAAGTGGTCGGAGGCTCTGGTTCCAGTCTGGGGCTGCTGGCCTGTGCTCCACGTGACCTGTCCGTGGACAGTGCTAGCTGCCCCCTCTCTGACCCCTACCCCAAAGGAGCAGGTAGAAGGCCTGTTGCTTCTGGCTTATAGTCATGGCAGGAGGCTCGATGTGGAAGAAATGAAAAGTTATTGGTTTTCTGAGAATTTTTTTACTCATTGCTTCTGACATTGTGGTAGGGGGAAAATTGAATGCCAATCTTGGATGGTTTGGTCCCTGAACATAGGGGTTCCCAAAGTCACACATCATCACTTTTTTGTTTTATTTATTAGAAGCATGTCATTAGGTTCAGTCTTCATGCAAGGGAAGGGGAATCACACTCTACCTCTTGAGAGGAGGAATTATTATTATTAAAACCACTGCATCTTCCACTGCCCTGTTGTGTTTTTGACCATTGAGTTAGCCCAGCAGGCTCACCTGTGCTCTCTTTGGACCTCAGTTCTCAACATCAGCACCTCGGTTCAGCTGGCAGCCTCTATGCCTTCTGGATTCCAGCCCACGCAGACTCCGGACCCTGCATCCCCTGTTGCCTACTTCCCCTACTTTGACAGGACCTACCTGGGGGTGGCGGCATCACTCAATGGGGGCAATGTGCTGGCCACATTTGTCCACATGCTGATTCAGTGGATGGCAGATCTAGGTAAGAAGTGGCCCACACAGTGTTGTGTTCTTTGCTTGTCCTGTCCTTTCTGTGTGGTGGTGTCTTGGAGCTTCGTGTGCTATTTCCGTGTTCAGGTTCAACTCTCAGACCCAGCTGGGTCCTGGCATGTTCCTTCCTGCCTTTGGGGTATGAGCTTGCAGCTTCTTTTCTTGCCTACTCTCTTCTCTGTGGCGGGTGGCAGGTGGCAAGTAACCTTCACCCTTGCCTGGATATGCAGTATTCCTCAGCTTTCCCTGACCCTTACAATCTTATTTTCTCTGCCAGAAAGTCCCTGTGATCCATGCATTTAAAGTTTTTCTTTTGATGACTACAGATAGCTGAAATTGAATGATCAAACTGCATCAGTGAAAAAGATTCCTGGTATTTGACAATATTATAAAATCCTGATAGCACTTGTTCCTGGAAAGTAATTTTTATCTCACTCTCTTGGAAGGTTTCCTGGAAACTTTGAAGTCTTCCTGCTCCCTTCTTTTATTCATCAGGTCTTCCTCTGTTCTGCATGTATAGCAGCACATGTAACCCCCTTCTCCTATGAAAGATTTGCCTTGCAACCACTGAAGGTAGAAATGACATTTCAGGTCAGCAGTCCAGGCCTAGGGAAACCATGGCTGTCACATGCAGAGGTCATTTGGAGGGACTCAAAGTCAAGTAACTGCAAGAAATGCTCAACACAGAAAAAGGCGAACCCAAGCAGCAGAGAATTAAGTGTGAAGCTCCTGCTAGTTGTGTGGACAAGTGCTGCTGGCTGATGTCAGTGTTTTCAGCGTGCCCAGGATGTCTGGATCACCAGGCAAGTTCCATCCCCTGTGGGGCGTCCTCTCAGGGATGCTCTGTTGAAAACCCAGGGAAGATTTTTCAGTTGCAGAACCAGTCATCGGAACCTCCAGGCAGACCCTTTAACCAGGTGCTGGTGTCACTGGGTTGTGTATATGTTGTCAGCAGGCCAGTGTTTTTCATACCCCTGAAAGAATTTGTCATGTTTAATTTATTTTTCTGTGACATTCTTTTGCATATTTATGGCTTGTGTTTTGATGAGACAAGAAGTGCTTTGGAGGTTAGTATTTTTATGTAATTTAACCTTTTAAGAAATATCTGAGTATTATTAGTTAGCTTTCCTATCCCTGGGAGAAAATATCTGACACTCAAAACTGAAAGAAGGAGAGGTTTAATTTTGGCTTGTGGTTTCAGGAGTTTCAGTGAGCTGGCTCCTAGGCAGGAACATCATGGAGGACGGGCATGGCAGGTGTCTTAGTCACTTTGTCATTGCTGAGGCACAATACTTGGCACATACAACTTAAAGGAGGAGGGGTTTATTTTGGCTCACAGTTTGTAGAGGTTTCAGTTCACAGTCTCAGCTGGCTCCAAGACAGGGCAGCATGGCAGAGGAAAAGGAGCTCATGGCATGGCAGTAGGAAGCAGAGAGATCAAGGGAGGAGGGTGAGAGCTAGACATTTACAGGCTCTGACCAGGCTTCACCTCCCAACATCCCATTTAGCTGTAAACTAATCAGTGGACTAATCCACTGATAAGTGTCACAACCCTATGATCCAGTCGCCTCCCCAAAGCCCTTATGAGTGCATGTGGCTTTGAGCAGGCATCTAGATATAAACCAAAGCAGCAGGGGAAAGCTACTTACCTCATGGTGGCCAGAAGCCGAGCGAGTAGGAAGAGAGCCAGAGCGAGAGAAAGAGTGAAAGTGAGAGGAGAGAGCAAGAGAGGGAGCGAGAGCAAGAGAAAGATAAAGAGAAAGAAGAGAGAGGAGAGAGGAGAGAGGAAGGTGCTGGGATAAGTATATAACCTCAAAGGCCATGCCCCCATGATTCACCTCCTCCATCCAGCTCTCAATTCCTAATCGCACATTCAGGTACGAACTCTTGAATAGACCAATCCACTGCCGAGTATCTCACCCCCGTGGTACAGATCACTTTCCAAAAGCCCCACCTCTGGACACATGAGACTTTTAGAGGACATACTAGATCCAAACCATAACAGCCTATACTTATGTAACTTAACTTTTTATAAAATCTCTACAGTTACAGAAGTACTCTCCAAGACCTAGGTCATAGCCTAAGTGATTTTTTGTTTTGCCAGTGAGCAAGATGACTTTGTGTATATTTTAATCTTTCCTCAACTTTTTGAATTTTTATTAAAGAAATACAATCACATGACTTTACAAACCACACAAAACTAAACTCTAGACTTTATTCGGTTTTACCAGCTTTTCCACTGTTTTTTTTTTTGTCCTAGATTCAATACTCATTGCATTCATATCTCCTTAGCCTTCTGCTTTCTATTGGATTGATCCTCCCCTTCTTTATCTTCTCCTTTTTTCCCTCTTTAACTTAGAGGGTTTACATTCTGTATCTGTGCTTTTAGAAGTTGCTGGTGCACTGTTTCCAAGGCTATGGAGGGTTTGTCACTTTTACATGCTTTGTGGTATATAAATTGTTACCATTCCTAAGGAGTTACCCTTGAAAGAGGTAATGTTTCATTTACTTTTCTGTAAGATCCTCTTGCATATTCATGGTCTTTCTTTTGATGAAACAAGGAGTGCTTTAAAGGCTAGTATTTTTATGTAACTCAGGCTTTTATGAAATTTCTGCTATTATGTATGTGCATGAATTTTGATCTAGAAGTTCCCATCCACAGACTGAATCTAGAGATTATACACTTGTACACACCTACTAGGTTATTTACTAAGAACAGTTTTTTATAATTTTTATTTTTTATCTTTGTAGTGCTGGGGATCAAATCCAGGGCCTTGCACATACCAACCAAACAGCATTATTTTTACAAAAGCAATAATGCAGGAACGTTTTTGTTGTTGTTGTTTATTTATTTATTTTTTTGTACCGGGGATCAAACTCGGGATCTTGCACTTTCGAGGCAGGTGCTGGAACCACTGAGCTAAATTCCCGGCCTGTTGTTGTTTATTTTTGAGACAAAGGTCTCACTGTGTGGTTCAGGCTGGCCTTGAACTCACTATGTAGCCCAGGCTGGCCTCAAACTCATGGTAATCCTCCTGGTTTAACCTCCTAAGTGCTGAGATTATAGGCATGTGCCATCACACCTGGCCTCTCCATGTGCTTTTATTTTTTTAAATTAATTTTATTGGTACATTTGAGGTATACAGTATAATGACATTCATCTTTGGAAATTTGCACCTCTACATAATCTCTCTTGGTTTTTATTTTTTCCCCATTCCCCTGCCCTCCCTTCAACCCCTGTCTCTCTATGTGCTTTTTAGAAACTCCAGCCTGTGTTTTGGCTTGGAGATCAGATTTTTAACTGGGCCACTGTGTGTCAGCCAGAGAATTTGGGCTGGTATAGTCCCTCGACATCAAAGCAGGGCTGTGAAGCACTCGGTTCTGTGTTGCAACAGTGAGGGACTGGATGAAGTCAGCAGAGTATACAGAGTGCCTGGAGCCGGTATTCAGCCACAGGCTGAATTTTGTATCATTGCAAATGTGGGCTAGAAGAATTTTTTGGCATAAAAGTAGAGACACCCATGTTGCACTAGCCAGTTGAGTGCCTAAGGGCTTGCAGATTTTTGGTTTTAGCCCTGGTACACTTCTGCCTCCTGAAGAATCTCGGACCTCTCAGGCTCCAGTCCCTATGGAAGAGGAATTGGTTTCTCTTCAGCATTTTCCTTTGTAGATTCCAAGGCAGTGGCTCCCAGTCTCTCTTCAAAAAGTCACTTTTCACTCTGTATCTGCTTGTCTTTCAAAGATGGGTCAAAATGTTTCAGTCCTTGTCATTTCCTCTCCTGTGTTCTTTGTCCTTGGTTTTTCTTACTTAAGAAAGAAATTTGGGGTTGGAGGTATAGCTAGTGGTAGAGTGCTTGTTGAACATGCTTCAGGGCCTGGGTTCCATCCCAGAACTGCAAAAGAAAAAAAAAGTTGGTGATATTTTAGTGGAATTTCTAGAGAAGGAATTCTGACCCAGAGTCATGCTGATTAAATTTTACTAGTTGCCTGTGATATTGACATTATTTTTCTCTCTGCCATTCCTGAGTATGTGTAGTTGATTTGTATAAGTTAAATGTTTTGATGATATGACTGTACTGTAACTCTCTGGGTTAGTGGTTTTCAGCATCAGATGCGCATTTGAATTAATTATGAAGTTGTAAAACAATATTGACATCCTGGTTCCATGCTGACTTGTTTAGGCTGGGGGTAGGGTAATGCTGAGCATGGCCTTTTATACATGCTCCTTAGGTGATTCTGATGCTTGTTGATCAGCATCACTCTAGTTGGAGCCAGCAGTACTCGATTCCTCTAGAAGCCTTTAATAAATGCAGGACCTCAGGGTCTGGCCTAGGAGCAGAGTCAGATGCAGACTTCTAACAAGAGTCCTTAGGGATTTATTCATACATTCATGTTTGAGAAGTACCTATAGGTCTAAGCTGGTGGCTGTCCAGCCTGGTTCCATTTCAGAATCACCTGGGAAATGTTTAAAAATTATAGCACTCAGGCTGTAGCCAAGACCAATTCCATCAGAATGTCTGGGGAGGGGACCTAGCACTTTGAAAGTCGTTCAGGTGATTACAATGTGTCACAGTAGTAGAGAGCCCCTAGCCTGGACAGCTTTCTTCCTGTCAAAGCCAGGTTTACTTTCTCTCAGTTAATGCCAAGCTAGAGATGAAAGTGATACATTTTCTTCTTATCTTCCTTCCCCTGCTGCTTTTTCTTCTTCATCTTCCAGGTACGCTATAACTGAGCTATGCCCCAGCCCCAAAAGTGAGTCTAGGATCAAAGGGTATTGAAATCAAAGATGTACATCATCATCATCATCTAGAATGTAGAGCTTATATAGTGTAGGGGAGGAAAATTTGACTGGACTCTGGTTTGATAACAACCAGCTGTTGGATGGTCAACAGATCACTTCTCCCTGGGCCTCAGGTGCCCCATGAATATAATTAGGGTTGCCTAGACTGTGATAAGCTTGGACTCCTGGGATTGTTGTGATGCTGGTAATGGCTTGAATAGCAGCTTTGGTGATACTTGTGAACTAGTGCATGTTTTATGCCCCCTTTGGAAGTAAGGGCCTCATAACTGTGACATGGTTATGATGCCCAACTTAGGGTTGGGTCGCACAATGACACTGATGAGAGAGCTCCCTGAAATCTGCCTGGGGGCTGTAATGAGACAGCTGGCTGGGGTCCAGGGCAGAGTCTAGCTAGTCAGATGGTATGAGTCCCTGAGCATGAAAACTTCTAGCCACAGTGGAGAAGAAGCAGTAAGCAGACCTGTCCTTGCCCCTCGGGAATTCTTTTTTTTTTCCCCATTAACTTTATTGGTACTTTTTTGGTATAAAATACAGTTACGTTCATCATTTGGATCTCGTACCATTACATGAGTCTCTTGGTTCTTATTTTTTTTCCCCTTCCCTTGCCCTCCCTTCACCCCCTCCACCCTTCCCTATTTGCAAAGACCTTGTTTCCATTTTTTTCCTTTTCTCATATTTTTTCTTTTCCCTTTTTTGCTTTCCCCTACCCCTTCCACTTCCCCTGCACCTTTAGACCTTTTCTTCCTGTTACACAATATCAATTATACATTTTTTAAATTACAATATCAAGATCTAGGAGACATTACCACAGATTTTACAGAATTTAAAAGGATATAGAAAGAATATTTCAAAAATCTTTTTTGAAATAAATTTGACAACTTCTAAGAAGTACCTTGGAAGACAAATTAATGAAACTAACTCTGAAGGAAATATAAAATTTGAACAGCACCTATTAAAGAAAGTATATTCCTAGCTTGAAAACCTACCTATATGACAACAGCAGGCTCATAAACGTTTTAACTGATAAATTATATCAAACAATCAAAGCAGAAAAAAGAAGGAACACTTCTCCCCTCATTTTAGGAACTCAACATTGTGCTAATCCTAAAACTGGATAAAGATAATAGAAGAAAAAAGTATGAACATAGATAGAAATTTGTTTAACAAAACAAACTATTGGAAGTCAGATCTGGCAGGATGTAGAAAGTGGTTTTGTTATAGGAATGGCAGTGTTGGTTCAGCATTGGAAGATCCACCCCCAAAAGTCATCGTTTTAACAGAGGAAAGGAAAAAGCCATATGATCCTGTCACTAGTTGGAGAAAAAGTATTGGACTAAATTCTACAGCTGTTCATGGTAAAAGCTATCAGGAGACTAGAAGTAGAACAGAACCTTCTCAACAGATTAAAGACATGTACTCCATACTTCCAGTGAGAATGCCTTATATGAATAGAGAAAATACAATGCTTTCTCCTTAAGGTGGGGAACAAGGGCAGATATGCTTACTCTTTATCTGTCCATTAAACTTCGAAACCTAGGCCCCACCAAAATAGTCTGGCAATAAAATGACACAATTAGGATAGGACTGGCAAGGTAGAAGCAAAATCTTTATATGTAGATGAAATGATCATCTACAGAGAAAATACTAAGAAATCTCTAGGAGACCCTAGAACTTGTATTTGAATTTAGCAGGATTAGAAAACACAAGCTATATATAAAAATTCAGGTCTGTGTATACTTGCTATAAATGAAGAATTGGATATTGAAATTTAAAAGTTATATAGGAGTACAAAGGACCTAGAAAAGTTAAAAACAAAAACAAAAACAGTGTTGGAAGATGTTTAGCACCTAATTTTAAGACTTCTTCTAAAGCTACAGTCATCAAGGCAGTATTAGTGTAAGGAAAGACATATAGATCATTGGAATAAAACAGAGAATCTAGAAATAGAACCACACATATATGGTCCACTGAGTTTTGAAAGATTATTTAACATTAGCATTTTATAGAATATAAACTCGATTCAAGAGCTGAGGAAGAGATAGTGTTTTCAGCAAACGGCACTAGAACACCTGGTATCCATATATAAAAAATTAACCTCAACCCTTTTTTTCCATACATGAAAATAACTTGAAGGGATCTGTGAACCTAAATAAGAAAGCCTAAAAGTATAAAACTTTAAGAAGAAATTATAAGGGAAAATATTTATGAATTCAGGGTAGGCAAGAACTACCTAGGATACAAAAAACATGATTTATAAAAGAAAAAAATTGATAAATGAGATTCTATCAAAATTTAGAACTTTAAATGACATCATTAAAATGAAAAGTAGTCCTTAAACAGACCATATTTACAATGCATATAACCTATGACCAGAATATATAAAGAATTCTTAGCACTCATTAATAGACAACCCAATTAAAATGTAGACATAAGAAGATGATAAATAGCCAGTATAGCACAAGGAATGGTGTGCAACTCTAGAATCAGAAAAATACTAATCAGTACAATGATAAGATTGAATTATACACTCATTAGGGAGATGAAATTAAAAGTTTTAAAAGCCTTGTCATGACTTTTTCTTTTTGTTAGATTCTCCCCCTTTGCGTTTAATTTGTCACGCCCAATGGATTCATTCTGCTGGGTTTCCTGGGGTTGTGATCCTCATTGTCTTTTCCTAGGGTATTGTCTAAAATTTTTTGGAGTGCTGGTTTGATATTCATGAAGTTCCTGAGGTGTTCTTTGTCATGAAAGTATCTTATTTCTCCATCAATTTTGAAAGATATTTTTGCAGGGTACATCAATCTGGGTTGGAGGCTGTTTTCCTTTAGGGCTTGAAATACATCACTCCAAGCTCTTCTTGCCTTGAGGGTTTGCATTGAGACGTCTGCTGTGATTCTGATGGGCTTTCCTTTGTATGTGATTTGTTTCTTTTCTCTCACTGCTTGTAGAATTTTATTCTTCTGTTGGATTTCTGGAATCCTAGCTATTATATGCCTATGTGTAGATGTTTTTTTGATTAAGGCTAGCTGGAGTCCCATATGCCTCACTTATCTGTATGTCAAGTTCTTTTCCCCTCCTTGGGAAATTTTCTGCCATCACTTCTGTGAAAAGTTTTTTTTATGTCATCTGCACTCTCTCCTGTTTCTTCATTGACTCCAATCAGTCTTATGTTATTCTTCTTTGCATTGTCTAGCAGCTGCTGGATTGATTTCTCATGTTCCCTCACAATTTTAAAGCAATTTTTCTTTTCCTCCTCACTAATTGCAATCTTATCTTCTATATGTGAAATTCTGTCCTCACATTGGTTCATTCTGCTGCGCAGATTTTCGATGAAGTTTTTAATCTCTTGGAAATCTGTTTGTATCTGTTTTATGGATTCCATTGGTTTCCTATGTTGGGATTCCATCATGTTCCTCAGATCCTCTGTTTTTTTTATCTGTGTCCTCTCTAGATTTATTAATCATGTCTTGCACCATGAGCAAAATCTTTGCTGTTATCTGAGTAATTATTTCTGATTTCATTTTTCCCAGATCCTCTTTTGTTGCCCGTTCAGAGAGTCCAGGTGGTTGAGTATCAGAGTGTTCCATCTCGTTTCCCTTTGGGGTTGCTGTAGGTGATCTGGAAGTCTGTTTTTGAGGCTTGTTTATGTGTTTTCTCATTTCCATGGGGGTTGCTTCTGGCGCCCACGTGGCTCACCTTCTCTGCCCTAGGAGCTTGGTATGGCAGCGGGGGAGCTTCCTTCCAGGTTCTGGGACCGGCTCAGCTTCTCTGCCCTAGGAGCTTGGGATGGCAGTGGGGGAGCTTCCTTCCGGGTGCTGGGACTGGCTGAGCTTCTCTGCCCTAGGAGCCTGGGATGGAGGCAGGGAGCTTCCTTCCGGGTCCCCTTGGGAATTCTATACAGTGTCAGCCCAGGTCCAGGGGCCACATGAACTCATAGAGATCTTTCTTGTTTCTGGCAGGCCTGGAAGTTGAAGAAACCACTGTGTATTCACGCATGATCCATGCAGCTGTGCAGCAGAGAGACACCTGCCTAACCATTACCCCAACGGTGCTGGGGGAGAGGCACCTGCCAGACCAATTGGCTTCAGTGACCAGAATCTCCTCCTCTGATCTCTCCCTGGGACATGTGACTCGGGCCCTGTGCAGAGGCATTGTTCAGAACTTGCACTCAATGCTTCCATTTCAGCAGCTCAAAGAGTGGGGTGTGGAGCACGTGATGGGATGTGGGAGTGCGCTGTCCAGGAATGAGGTGCTGAAGCAGGAGGTGCAAAGGGCTTTCCCTTTGCCAGTGTCCTTTGGGCAAGATGTGGATGCAGCTGTAGGGGCAGCTCTCATTATGCTCAAGAGGAACCTCAACCAGATGGACTCCTAGTCAGTAAACTGTCGTCTCTTTGTAAATGTCATTTTACAAGTTCTGTGATTGCTGAAAGCGATGGATTGTTTTCCATCTTATTGGCGTGTAGCTTAGATGGTGAATCTAAGCTTTCAATGACTAAAAACAGCCCACTGCACCACACATGCAATGGGTTCACCACCACTGCCTTAGATGAATTTGCCTTGTTGTGCTATTTGCATTTCAGATATTAAATAAATGTCATTCTTTCAGAGCCTTGACCATTTCATGTTGCATCCCCTGAGGAAGACCTTGAGAGGGAAGGGAAGGCTGAGGGATTGCAAATAGCCCTGCTCAGTGGAGCAGCCTCCTCTCCTCCCTGACAGCAGGCAGTCCATCTTGTATGCTCAGGGTGCTATGGATGGAGTGTGTAAATATAAGATTAGGAATTGGATGGGTGCCCTGCAAACAGCCCTGTGACCAGCATGGCACTCTGTCCCCTTTCCAGACCAAGTGCCTATTCTATCTCTGAGGGCTGAGTCTTGCAGAGTCCAAGTCTGTCAATGAAAGGTCCTGTTGCTACTTCCATTGCATGTGTGGTCTTCTGTGGGAGTGGGGAATTATGTGCCGCTGCCAAGGCCTCATTTCTCCAGCCTGAAGTCACAAACTACTTACTGCTTCTTTCCTCCTTTTTTTTTTGAGGGCCACAGTCTGAGACAGGATCTCACTATATAATTCAGGCTGGCTTTGACCTCACTGTGTAGCCCAGGCTGGTCTTGAACTTGCAGTGATCCTCCTGCCTCAGCCTCTGAGTGCTGGGAATACAGGCATGCACCGTAAAACCTGGCTTCTTTCTTCATTCTTGGGAGGTGCTAGTAAGTGTTTGAAGCCATCAGCTTGCTCCTCAGATGATGCACTAGGTGACAATGCTGACATTAGGGCTGCATGCTCAATATCCTGGTCTTACCAGCACATGGTAGAGATGTGGACTTTCTATCCAAATTAAAATGTGTACAGAAGCTTGTCATTTCTGGGCAGAGGTCTTTAGGAGCCAGTGTTCTATTTGGTACAAGTGGCTTGTAGTGTTTCAGAGGAGGAAGGGTCTGCCATCCTGGGGTCCTGAGCAAGGATATTGTGGTGTCAAACTCTTACCAACCAATGAGGGACACAGTGTAAGTGATAAGTAAGCTTTTGATGTTTGAAGTCATTAAGCTTTGGCAGATGTTTGTTATGAGAGCATACCTGAGTTCTTCCTGACTGTTATAGCCACAATAGAGACTGTGTGTACAAAGTCTCCTATATCCCCAGCACAGACCACATTAGATGTGAAGCATCTAGTGGAAGATGAATGACCTGTCAAGGATGATCGTGTGTTGAATTTCCATCATTAGGGAGTGAAATAAACACTGTGACTGTTACCCACATACCCTAAGGGCAACCAATTCATTCTCCATACAAATAAAATTCAACTAAACCCTGGTGGGTTTCAATCCATTGCAATTAACAACAGTTAACATGTTTTGAGTACCTACTGTGACCTGAGAACTGATATAAACTTACTTGAATTCATTTGATCATTACAAGAATCCTAGAAGGGGGATATTGTTGTCATCACTTCACATGTGGAGAAATCGACACACCAAAAATTAAGTAACTTATAGTGAGATCACAATGCTAGGAATGCTTAGGCATTCTAGGGAAAGGAGTTAAGCTAGGTTTATGTTAAAGTGTTGGCATGCCTAGGGTGTGACAAACTGTCTGGAGTAACTTGGTTATAGGGCAAATGAAAATGTTGGGTAGTTCCTTTAGAAATGGCTTGCCAGGCCAGGTGTGGTGGTGCATGCTTGTAATCTCAGCACAAGGGAGGCTGAGGCAGGAGGATCGCCACAAGTTTGATGCCAGCCTGGGCTACATAGTGGGTTCAAGGCCAGCTTGAACTACATAGTGACACCCTGTGTTACAAACAAAACAAAACAACAAGAAATTGTTCATCAGACAAAAGTATTCCAGGTCCTTTTTGGCGGAGACAAGCCAAAAATGGTGCAAAAAGTTTATTTGAAAATGAAGGGTGAAGGGATAAGGGAAGAACTAGCTCTGCAGAGCAAACTTAAGCCAAACAGAGAAAGAAAAGGATAAAAGGTAAAAACAAAAATACAATCTGTATCTAGAAGCCGGGTAGGCTATTGTGATGAGTCACAATAACAGGCTTCTCCTGGCATCTTGTCTCTTTTCTGCCATCCAGATCTCATAGGAGCTCACTAGAAGTTCTACATATAGGTCCTGAGAGTTATCTGGCAGGACCTGGGATCTTGAAATTGACAGATCCCACTCACTATGTCACCATTGTAGGGCAGATCCTGCATCTTGTCCACACCCCTGCCCAAATGCTATCTGCCTGCTGCCTGGAGTCTTTCCGGCACCATAACTGCCATTAGAATAAAAATGCAACTGGAAGCCAGGACCTTGCTTAATGCTCATTGTTGGCTTGGGGCCCCTGGCTTGTGCCTGGCACAGCGTGTCCTGCTCTGCCTGATGTCAGTGAACTTGTGCAGGTCTTCTCATCCATCATGGGCTCCTTGCAGGCAGAAACCATTGTGTACATCCTACCACACCACTATAAAGTACATGGCCAGACCTAAGGGAGGAGGGTCCAACCTGACCTCCTGTCTCAGCCCTAAGTAGATGGCTGAGCTGTCTTTGACAGCGAGATAGCCTTGTTATAGAAATGCTCACTTGCCTGACTCATGAAACATTAAGCAAATCTTGTTTTTTCATCATTAAAAGACAATTAGTCACAACCTCTAGCTAATGGCCGGATACAACTCGGCATCAGTAGATGTGGCTCTGAGAACAATAATCCCTCCTGTCTGTCTGGGGATACACAAGCTTCCAGAGCCCATTCCCAGCCAGGATTCACTTTTTTTTATCCTTTTATTGGTACATTTTAGGTGTACAATATAATGACATATATCATTGGAGATATGCACCTTTACATACTCTCTTGGTTCTTATCTTTTCCCCCTTCCCCTGCCCTCCCTTCAAACCCTCCATCCCTCCCTATTTACAAAGACTTTATTTCCTTTTTTTCATTTTCTCATATTAATTCCATTCCCTTCTTAACTTTCTCCTACACCTCCCACTTCCCCTTCCCCTTTGCCACTTTTCTTCCTATTTCACATTATCTATTATACTTTTTAGTCCTTGTTTACACTTTCAGTTTCTCACAGTAGAGAAACTATTTGGTATTTATACATGTGTGTCCTATTTATTTCACTTAAGAGTATCACACCCATTTAGCAATAAATGTCTTTAATTTCTCATTTTTGAGGGCTGAGTAGTACTCCATTTTATAAAAAATCCACATTTTCTTTATCCAGTCTCCAGTTGATGGGTATTTGGGATGTTTCCAAGTTTTAGCTATTACAAACTGTGCTGCTATGAACATGAGTGCACATATATCACTGTGGTATGATTCTTTTAATTCTTTTGGGAAGATACCCAGCAGGGGAATAGCTAGTCAAAGAACTAGAGAGTTCCAGTCCTAGTTCTTTGAGGTATCTCCATACTGATTTCCACAGTGGTTGCACCAGTTTACACTCCCACTAGCAGTGGAGCAGTGTTCCTCTTTCCCCACTGCCCTGCCAGCATTATTGGTTAATTTAATGACAGCAGCCATTCTTTTTGGAGTGAGGTGGAATCTCAGTGGTGTTTTCATTTGCATCTCTCGAATGACCAGTGATGTTGAACATTTTTTCATATGTTTATTTGCCATTTCTACTTCTTTGTGTGAGAAATGTCTGTTCATTTCAGATGCTCATCTTCAGATTGGGTCTTTATATTTAGGAGGTCTGATTTTTTTAAAGTTCTTTATAGATTTGAGATAGTAGACCTTTGTCTGAGGGACCGCTGGTGAAAATTTTTTCCCACATTGTGGGTTGTCTCTTCACACTGCTGGTGGTTTCTCTTGCTGTGCAGAAGCTTTTTAGTAAGAAGAGATCCCACTTGTTGATTGTTTCTGCTAGTTCACAGGCAATTGAGGTTTTGTCATAAAGTCTTTTCCTACACCAATGTCTTCAAGAGTTCTACCTAACCTCTATTCCAGCTGGTTCAGCGTTTCTGTTTTAATATTTACATCTTTAATCCATTTTGATTTTAGTTTAGTGCATGGTGATAGATATAGGTCTAGTTTTAGTCTTTGTCAAGTTGAAACCCAGTTTCTCCAGCACCATTTATTAAAGAGGCTATCTTTCCTCCAGTGAGGGGGTTTGGCTCCTTTGTCAAAGATGAGGTAGCTGAGTGTGTCTGGAGTTGTTTCTGCATCTTCTAATCTGTTCCACTGCTCCTCAGGTCTGTTTCTTTGCCAGTACCATGCTATTTTTATCACAGTAGCTTTGTAGTATAGTTTCAAGTTGGGGGTTGTGATATCCCCTGCCATGTCTCTGTTACCTAGAATTGCTTTTGCTATTCTGGGTCTCTTCTTGTTCCAAACGAAGTTTTGGATTGTTTTCTCAAGGTCCATGAAGTATGCTGCTGGGATTTCAATTGGGATTGCATTGAATCTATATAGCAATTTTGGAAGTATGGCCATTTTCCCTATGTTGATCCTTCCTACCCAGGAGCAAGGGATGTCTTTCCATTTTCTGATATCCTCTTCAATCTCTGTTTTCAAAGTGCTATAGTTTTCAGAGAAGAGGTCTTTGATTTCTTTTGTTAGGTTGATTCCTAGGTATTTCAGTTTTTTGGATGCTATTGTGAAAGGAATTATTTGCCCTATTTCTCTCTCAGTGAGTCTGTCATTTGTGTAGAGGAAAGCTATTGATTTTTGTGTGTTGACCTTGTAACCAGCTACTTGACTGAATTTGGTTATTAAGTCTAGAAGTCTTTTGGTGGAGTTCTTGGGGTCTTCTATATAGAGTATCATGTCATCTGCAAATAATGACAATTTGACTTCTTCATTTCCTATCTTTATTCCTTTTATTTCTTTCTCTTGTCTAATTGCCATGGTTAATGTTTCCAGAACTATATTGAACAAGAGTGGTGATAGTGGACATCCTTGTCTTGTTCCTGATTTTAGTGTGAAGGATTTCAGGTTTTTTTCGCCATTTGGTATGATATTGGCTGTTGGTTTTTCATAGATGGCTTTTATCAGATTGAGGTAGAGACCATCTATTCCGATTTTTTGTAGGGTTTTTATCGTAAATGCATGTTGGATTTTGTCAAATGCTTTTTCTGCATCTATTGAGATGATCATATGGGTTTTGTCCTTGGCTCTATTGATATAGTGTATTACATTGATTGATTTGTGTATGTTGAACCATACCTGCATCCTTGGGATGAATCTCACTTGATCAGGGTGTATGATCTTCTTGATGATCTTTTGCATTCTATGTGCCAGTATCTTAGTAAGGATTTTTGCATCTATGTTCATTAGTGAGATTGGCCTATAGTTCTTTTCGGTTGGGTCTTTCTTTGCTTTGGGGATCAAGGTGATGCTTGCTTCTAGAAGTGAATTTGGGAGTATTGCTTCCCTTTCAATTTCATTGAAAAGTTTAAACAGCAGTGGCAGTAGTTCCTCTCTAAATGTTTTGTAGAATTCAGCAGTGAAGCCATCAGGACCCGGGCTTTTCTTGGTTGGTAAGTTTTTAATTACATTTTCAATTTCATTGATTGATATTGGGTTGTTTAGAACTTTTAGATCTTCTTCATTCAACTTTGATAATTCCTACATGTCTAGGAATCAGTCCATTTCTTCTGTGTTTTCCATCTTATTGGCGTATAGGTTCTCGAAGTAGGTATTGACAAGCCTCTGGATTTCTGCTGGGTCTGTTATAATTTCACCCTTTTCATTCCTAATCCCATGGATTTGGGCCTTTTCTTTCCTTTTCCTGATAAGGTTGGCTAAGGGTTTGTCAATTTTGTTTATTCTTTCGAAGAACCAACTCTTGGTTTCATTGTTTTCTTAGTCTCCATTGTATTGATTTCTGCCCTGATCTTTATAATTTTCTCCTTTCTATGGGCTTTGGGTTTGTCCTGCTCTTCTTTTTCTAGAAGCTTGTGGTTCAGCATCAGATTATTTAATTGGCCTAACTCTGTGTTCCTAATATGAGTATTTACTGCTATGGATTTCCCGCGTAGGACTGCTTTCATTGTGTCCCATAGATTCCGATATGTTGTATTGTCATTGTCATTTATTTGAAGGAACTGTCTGATTTTTTAATTTCCTCTGTGACCCAGAAGAAGTGTGTTGTTCAGTTTCCATGTATTTATGTAATTTTTGCGGTTTCTTTTGCTATTGATCTCCAATTTCATTGCACTATGGTCTGATAATATACAGGGGATAACTTCATTTCCTTTGCACTTACCTAAATATGTTCTATGAGCGAATATGTGGTGTATTTTGGAGAATGACTCATGTGCAGCTGAAAAGAATGTGTATTCTGATTTTGTCGGGTGAAACACTCTGTAAACATCTGTTAAGTTCATTTGTTCAAGAGTTTGATTGAGTTCTAGTTATTTTGGTGTTTGTTTTTTGTCTAATTGATCTATTTGTGACAATGGGGTATTGAGGACCCCCACTACTACTGTATTAGTGCTTATGTGGTTTTTCATGTCCGTTAGTATTTGTTTTGTATAGTTGGGTGCACTAGTGTTTGGTGCATACATATTTATGATTGTCATCTCTTCCTCTTGGATTGTTCCCTTTACAAGGGTATATTGTCCTCCTTTGTCTCTCTTAATCAGTGTGGGTTTGAAATTCACTTGGTCTGCGAAGAGGACAGCTACTCCTGCTTTTTTTCAGGTTCCCATCGCATGGAGTATTGTTTTCCACCCTTTAACTTTCAGTCTATGAGTTTCTTTTTGAATTAAGTGTGTTTCTTGTATGCAGAATATTGTTGGATATTGCTTCTTGACCCATTCTGCCAGTCTATTTCTTTTGATTGGTGGGTTGAGACCATTAATATTGATGGTTATAACTGATATGTATTGAGTTATCATTGTCCTGACTTTTTCTTTTTGTTTGATTCTCCCTCTTTGCTTTTAATTTCTTGTCATGCCCAGTGGATTCATTCTGCTGGTCTTCCTGGGGTTGTAATCCTCATTGTTTTTTCCTAGGATTTTGTCTAAAATTTTTTGGAGTGTTAGTTTGGTATTCATGAAGTTCTTAAGGTGCTCTTTGTCATGAAAGTATCTTATTTCTCCATCAGTTTTGAAAGACAGTTTCCCCTGCTTGGGAAGTTTTCTGCCATTATTTCTGTGAAGAGATTTTTTTATGTCATCTCCACTCTCTCCAGTTTCTTCATTGAGCCCAATCAGTCTTATGTTATTCTTCTTTGCATCATCTAGCAGCTGCTGGATTGATTTCTCATGTTCCCTTATAATTTTGAAGCAATTTTTCTTTTCCTGGTCACTAATTGCAATCTTATCTTCTATATCTGAAATTCTGTCCTCACATTGGCTCATTCTGCTGGATAGACTTTCAATGGAGTTTTTCATGTCCTGGAAATCTATTTGCATCTGTTTTATGGATTCCATTTGTTTCTCATGTTGGGATTCCATCATGTTCCTGAGCTCCTCTCTAGATTTATTAATCATGTCTTGCACTAAGGGCACAATTTCTCCTGTTATCTGAGAAATTATTTCTGATTTCATTTTTTCCAGATCCCCTTTTGTTGCCAGTTCAGTGGGTCCAGGTGGTTGATTATCAGAGTGTTCCATCTCATTTCCCTTTGGGGTTGCTGTAGGTGATCTGGAAGTCTGGTTTTGAGACTTATTTACGTGTTTTCTCATTTCTACTAGGGCAGGGGGCTGTTAGCGCCTGAACTGATTAACTCCTCTGAGCTGGGTGAAGTGGGACAGGGGCTGGGAGCAGCAGTAGGGATGGTGACCCAAAAGCCCTTTCCTGTGGGCTGGGAGCAGTGGGAGGGATGGTGGCCTGGAAGCCCCTTGCTCTGGACCAGGAGCATTGGGATGGCAGCTCACAAGCCCCTCCCTCTGGCCCGGGAGTGGTGGGAGGGATGGTGGCCTGGAAGCTCCTTCCTCTGGGCCAGGAGCAGTGGGACGAAGGCTCAGAAGCCCCTACCTCTGGGCCGGGAACAGCGGGACTCAGTACCTTGGTCTGGTGGTCTGGTGTCCTCTGCGTCTTTGTAGTGTGGAACCAGGTGGCTGCTTGTCTGCAGCGGGGTGATTTGGTGTCTCTTGAAAGATAGTTTTAAAGGGTACTTCAATCTGGGTTGGAGGTTGTTTTCCTTTAGGGCTTGAAATACATCATTCCAAGCTCCTCTTGCCTTGAGGGTTTGCACTGAGAAGTCTGTTGTGATTCTGATGGGCTTTCCTTTGTAATGTGATTTGTTTCTTTTCTCTCACTGCTTGTAGAATTTTGTTCTTCTGTTTGGTTTCTGGAATCTTAACAATTATATGCCTATGTGTAGATTTTTTTTGGTCAAGGCTAGTTGGAGTCCTATATGCCTCACTTATCTGTACATCAAATTCTTTTCCCCTCCTTGGTAAGTTTCTGCCATCACTTCTGTGAACAGTTTTTTTATGTCATCTGCACTCTCTTCTGTTTCTTTGTTGATTTTGATCAGTCTTATGTTTTTCTTCTTTGCATCATCTAGCAGCTGCTGGATTGATTTCTTGTGGCCCCTTACAATTTTAAAGAAAAATTTTTTTCCTGGTCACTAATTGCAATCTTATCTTCTATGTCTGAAATTCTGCCCTCACATTGGGTCATTCTGCTGTGTAAGCTTTCAGTGGAGTTTTTAATGTCCTGTAAATCTGTTTGCATCTGTTTTATGGATTCCATTTGTTTCCTGTGTTGGGATTCCATCATGTTCCTCAGCTCCTCTATTTTTTTTACCTGTGTCCTCTCTAGATTTATTAATCATATCTTGCACTATGGGTACAATCTCTGCTGTTATCTGAGAAATTATTTCTGATTTCATTTTTTCCAGATCCCCTTTTGTTGCCAGTTCAGGGAGTCCAGGTGGTTGAGTATCAGAGTGTTCCATCTTGTTTCCCTTTGGGGTTGCTTTAGGTGATCTGGAAGTCTGGTTCTGAGGCTTGTTTACATATCTTCTCATTTCGAAGGTGTGCGCGCGCATGTGTGTGTGTGTGGTGTTTCACTTTCTCCCCGCTGGGAGCTGTGGCTCACCTACCTGGAAGCCTCCTCTGGGCTGGGAGCTGTGGGACACAGACCTGGAAGCCTCCTCTGGGCTGGCAGCCATGGCATACCAAACCAGAAGCCTCCTCTGGGCCGGGAGCTGTCTCAGTCAGGATTCTTATGAGGGAGGCAGGACAAGTGGATAAAGAAGCAGCCCCAGAGATGTGACTACCAGCCTGAATTCATACAACCAGCATCTAGCACAGTTGGGCGTCTTTAATCCAGAGTGGCAACCTCTATTTTTTGGCCCACGTGTTAGAAGAAAAGTGATTCCAGAGGACTTGTGAGTTGAGGGATCACAGCTGGCAAGTCTTAATCAGTTTATTTATTTATTTATTTATTTGGTACTGGGGATTGAACTTGGGTCCTTGTGCTTGTGAAGCAGGCGGCGAAACCCCTGAGCTAAATCCCCAACCCTGGCAAGTCTTTTTTGTTTTTGTTTTTTTTTGGTACTGGGGATCGAACTCAGGTCTTGAGCTTGCTAGGCAGGCAGCGAAACCACTGAGCTAAATCCCTGGCCCTGGCAAGTCTTATATACCATAGATTCTACTTCTGGATATATAGGGTGTTCAGAAGAATCAAAGACAGGGACAGGAACAGATATCTGTACACTGGTGTTCATAGCAGCATTATTCACAGTAGCTAACAGATGGAAACTACCCCTAGTGTCCATTGATCAATGAATTGTTAAACACAATAGGGTATAGACATATGATGGAATATCATTAAGCCTTAAAAGGGAAGGAAATTCTGACACATGTTACAACATGGATGAGCATTGAGGTCATCATGCTAAGTGAAGGAAGCTGGTCACAAAAAGGCAAATATTGTGTAATTTCATTTATGAGAGGTACTTAGAATAGCTAACTTCATAGACAGAAAGTAGAATGGTGATTGCCAGGGGCTGGGGAAAGGGGAATGGAGACTTGTTATTTAACAGGTACAGAGTTTCAGTTTGGGATGATGAAAAAGTCCTGGAGATGGATGGTGGTGATTGATGTTGCACAACCATGTGAACGTGCTTGACAACACTGCACTGCACACCTCTAAGTGGTGATGATGGTAAATTTTAGGGGATGTGTATATATATTTAGAATTTAAAAACAAGAGTGAATTCCAACAATTGTATTAACGGAAGCTAAATGACACGTATCATAGGAAAAGATATCTAAGCAAGGAGTGTAGCATGGCACGGAGCCACAGGCCTTCCTTTCATGCCCCGATCAGTAGTGTGACCTCAGCAATTGTCTAATTGCTTGGTGTCACAGATGTCTTACCTGCAAACTGGGTATGACAGTCTCTACCCTCCTACTGGTGGGGTCATCATGTGGTCCTAGAGGGTAGGTTTGGAAAACTTCTTTTTGGTACCAGGGATGGAACTCAGGACCTTGTGCTTACCAGGGAGGTGCTGTGCCACTGAGCTAAATCCCCAGCCCTGGTTTGGAAAACTCTTTGGAAATTGTCCTGCAGAACTGATGGGGTGACTTCATCTTTTAATTCATATTATAATTTTATTCATTTTTACTATGAAACGGATCATATATCCATTTAGAAAATATTATTATTTTTCAAAATAATGTATGACCTTGCTTAAATGCCTGGACTTGGGTCAGAGCTTTGGGGACTGCTCCAGCCAGGGCTGCCACAGGCTCTGTGGTATGTGGCTGGCTGTTTCTATTAGTACCTGACCCATGGCTTACTGAAATCCTGTGGGGTTCCTAGGGGCAGTTGCTCTGATGGCCCCTGCAGGGCACTGTGGGGCTCAGCCTGTGCACACTCTGTCTCTCCACTCTGTCTCTCTACTGCATGTGAAGAATGAATTTGTCTGGTGTGCATTTAGGGTGGCATGAAGGGAAGGGAGGAAGTAGATGCTCACAGTTTTTAGTGTTCTGTCATTCACTGAGAAACCCCAAATGAGAAAGACTAGGACCTGGCACATTTAGAAGCTCTCTCTCCCCAACCCTGATCTCCACCCTACATTTGGGTACACAGGAAATAAGAGGCAGGGGCTGGGCCAAATTTTCTCACTGTCTCAAGACAGGTCCCTAAAGGCCAGGCCAGGATTGTGCAATGGGTGAGCATGATGGTCCCATTCCTTTTTCATTTTGAAAACAGGGGAGCTCCAGGATGCTGGTTTTACATCTCTGGTTGTAGCAGTGCATTTGGGGAGCTGCTTGGCAGGCCATGAAGTGCAGAAGAGGTGTATTTGGAAGGCTGAACAGCACCTTCCTTCTCTGGGAGCTGAGGTCACTCCTCAGACTGGTCTGGGCTGCATGTGGCTAAGTGCATTTCAGCCCTGGCATGGCTGGAGGAGGGGCAGTGGCTAAGTGGTTTCTGAAAAAGGGCAAAAATGATGGGAAAAGCTTTGGGGTCCTCTGGGAATCAGAGCTGTGGCAACAGCAGCTGCTACCCTTGCTGGAAATGTTTCCTTGAGTGCCAGCGTGTACCCACAGCCCACCCCTGCAGCGTGGCCGGGAGGGGCAAGGACCCTCTCAGAGGTAGGTAAACCACTCTTCTTCCACACCAGCCCAGCTCACCCTTCAAGTAGCCACCACCTTGGAGTTCCCAGGCACCCATCGGGTCTCAGGTGTGCCTGCATCTAGCTGGTGAGTCCCTTTAGTTGTCTGTTGGCCAGTGCATATGTTAGCATTTAGGATGGCATTGTGAGTGATCACAAGCTGGGACCTGTCACTTCCAGTTGTGTAATTATGGGAAGTTTAACTAGGCTCAGAGCCTCAGTAATCTCATCTGAAAACTAAGGATAGTAATGGTGTGTTGTTGTGAGACTGAAGTGTTTTTTTTTTTTTTTTTAGTTTAACATAAGACGGTTTATTTGGGGAGAAAAAATGGAAAAGAAAGAGGATAGGCAGCTACTGTGAGGTAGTAGGAGGCTTCAGAACTGAAAGTCCCCTGAAGTGAAATTGAAATTGACGTGCACTTAGTGTGGCTAATCATAAACAATTGGTAAATGATAGTGGTGGTTGTTATTATCAACACTTGTTACATTTGCTCCTGCAAAGAGGTGAGCAGGCTGCAGCTGCTGCTGAAGCCAGAGGTTTGTGGCTGGTGGATTTCAATGCATCGCCCTTAGGCTCTGTTCAGTGGATGGAGGGCTGGGTGGAAGTAGTCCTGGCTTCTCCTTCTGGCTCTCATCTCTTTGTTCTTGTCAGAGCCTCTCTATTCTTCACTCCTGGTCCTCAGATCTTGTCCCTTCTGGGGAGATGCTCAAGTCAGATGTGGGGATGAGAATAAGGGGGCTGGGTCTCGGACCAGCATTGTTCTAGCTTCTCTGAAAGTCACAGGCAGCAAGAGGGAGGTGCTCCCAAGATCCTGCGTGGATGCCTGCTTCAGACACAGAGGCAGGAGAACTATACTGGGCACATCTCACCTGGGCTGGGGAGAAGGAAGGGAGTCTTCCAAGGTGGTGGGCAGTGTCTCATTGAGCTGTGGAGGTGAGATAGAACCAGGAGGTCAAACCAGGTATTGGTGGGCAGGGTCAGGTTTTCAGAACCATGCTTTAGAACATCTTGATTAATTTGTGAATCCTCATCTCCATCAGACAACCAACATGTGTCTGCCTAAAACATGGTAGGAAATTCCCTCCATCACTCCAAGTCACTGTGCTGTGACAGGTGCATCACTGTGGGGCCCATACACAGGTCACACCCCAGGCCTGGCAGTGACAGACTATCCTGTCCCCATTTTCCTGCCCATCTTATAGCAGACGGCTCCTCAGTACCTATCCTGCCCTCAGTCCTGGGAAAAGATTGGTTTCCAATAGAGAATTGGGTGCAGAGTGTGCAGTGCTGATTTGGGGTTTGTTGATCGACTGAAAGGAGGTAACTTTTGAGCTGACTCCTGTTTATTGGGTTTGGTTAGATTGGGACCAGTTAGAGAAAGAGGCAAAGAGTGTCACTAAAAGGTTCATGGAGGCTTCTACTAATAAGTACTCTCTTGTTGGGATATTGGAGCTGCTTGTCATCAGTTTATTCTTGCTTTTGTAGCTAGTCTTGCTTGAGGTGGGGGAACATAGACATTTCAGGGAGATGCAGGTATGGGATATGAGCCTGGGTCTTATTGATACTTTGTTTTGGGGGTTGTGAGATCCTTAGGATGCTCATTTGAGGAGGAGGATGCTGCAGGTCTGGAGCTTATGCCTGGCCTCAGGGGTGGGAATGTCTGGTCTGCTCAGCCTCCAGGCCCAGTGTGTGGTCTTTAGAAAGAGTCCTGAGCCTTCCAGAGAGGTGGGAGAACTGGAGATGTTCTGGAGCTAGGTAGCTACAGATCATATCCAGGCTCCATGGAAGAAGGGACATGTGAGCTGTCATCATTTAAAAGGCACAGGAGAGTTCAGTGGCTCTGGGTTCTAAATAAATAAATACATACATACATACATACATACATACATACTGACAAATCCCTAGACTGAACAATTTTTGACAGTAATCTATCTTCTGAAGGCACACTGTAGCTCTTGGTCTCCAGGCTTCTGAAATCACTCCTGGCTTCCTACTGTTCATGCAATTGTGCCTACATTATTTCTTGGCCTTCAAAGCCTCCAGCCATTAGGTTCTAATCTGCCACCTGTCCTGCAGTCCCTCTGACTTTCTCTTCACCAGCTGATCCAGAGTACCACCCTCTCCTCCAGCTTCAGCCTGATCTGCTCCCCTTTCAGGTCCAGCTCATGTGTCCCTTCCTCCGTGGAGCCCCCTTCAGCACCCCGATCCCTCCTTGGTTCCTCTGGCCCAGCCAGAACCCCTCTCTGAGCCCCCAGCACTGTGCTAGGCTCCTAGAAGGACTCAGCAGATGGGTGCTAAGTGATGAAATGAACAGATGGGGGAGTGGGACTTTCTGTGGTTGGGAACACTCCCTGCTGCAGGGGGTTCACCAGATGGGTGAATTGGAGACTGACTCAGGTCATCCTGAGAGCAGACTAACAGGGGGAACAGGCGGGGGTTGGGGGGGGTGGTCAGCTACCTGCTCTGTTCATATCCTGGCCATGTGCTCTGGGTTTTCACTGCCTGAACTTTCCCTTGAAAATAGGACTTGAGAGGCCTCTTAACTCCCTTAGTGGTTGTTTTCCAAAATGCAGTTGCTATTGGAGCATTAATTTCCCTAACTAACTACAGAAATGAGAATGAGGAAGGTCTATGTCTGATCTCTCTCATCTCTTCCATCAACACCAAAACAGTTTTTTTTCAATAAAGATGGGTCAGTCAAGGTCCCTGCCCAGGAGGAGATCACAGGGCATGGGGGAGAAAAAGCAGTGACAATAGAAATTGTTAGATCACATGGCAGACTGTGTGAGGAAGGCCATGAGGGATGGATGGACAATAGGCTGGGCCACTCTGGAGGAGGGAGGGGACATAACTGGTATAAGGATTTGGGGTGCTTTGTGGAGGTGGCTGTACCAGTGGTCCATCCCAAAGAGAGGTGGCATCTGAGAGGGGGTGGGGTTTAGGCAAGGAGAGAAGGAGGAAAAAGTACCACAGTGGAGGCTACATGGAAGCAAAGGCCTCTTAGATGGGGCAGCCCAGGGTATCAGGGAGCGGGTGGGGGTTAGCACTGGTTGGACTTTTGGGGTGTCCTGCTTCACAGGGGTCTTGACAAGAAATGCAGGTAGGGTTAAGTATGTATAGTGCTCAAGCTAGCTCTGTGACTGCCAATAGGTACTATATTGGGTTACAGAGGATCTGCAAAGATGAAGAAATGGGCGAGTATAGACTCAAGGGAGTCTGAGCACCCACCCCAAGAGGAGGACTCCAGCCTGGACCCCCCAGATACAGATGCTAACTCCAAGACACCTCCAGCCAAGCCCCATATTTTCTCTGTGAGCAAGAGCCGTACCCGGCTCTTTGGGAAAGGTGACTCGGAGGAGTTGTCACCTATGGATTGCTCTTACGAGGAAGGAGAACCAGTTTCCTGCCCGACCATCACAGTCAGCTCTGTGGTCATCAGTCCAAGGCCTGGGGACGGTCCCACCTGTGCCAGGTAAGACTGAAGTTCCCTCCTTGCCAGAGTCCACTTGCTCTGCTGGTGGAGACTCTGCAAGGTAATCCCACTTCTGGGCAAAAGGTCCCAGAGCTGGGGTGCTGGGGAGTCTTCTGAGGTGGTCTGGTCCAGCATCTGCACTCAGAAGACTCACAGGACACATGGTTACTGACTTGGTACATATGGTGATCCCAGCTGCCAGCTGATTACTAGGTGTCCAGCTCTGGAATGCTCACCAGCCTCAAACACTTAGATGTCAAGTTTAAGGCCAGGAGCTTTTAGACAGGGAGGACAAAATAGCTCCAGGAAGAGCCATCAGCCCTCCAGACTCCTTGAGGGCACCCTGGCTGGCTGACTTCTGGAGCAGTGTGAGGATGCCTTGCATTGAGCAGGGGCCGTGTAAATTCCTATCTTTAGCCCCTCCGGGTGCCTGCCTCCTGAGCCTGAGCAGAGAGGCAAGTGGGCTGGATGCAAGAGGAAGCAGTATCGAGGACATTCTAGATAGTGCCAAAGATGGAATGGGAATGGAATGGAGACATGTGGGCTCATGGTTACATTGGCTTCCTGGAGGGTTATCAAACAGAGGGGTGGCCTTGTTCTTCCCTTTTGAATAATCTTGAATTTAGTTGTGTTCCCTTGACAAGCCCCTACGGCCTCAGGGCTGAGGGGAGACCAGGGCATGAGGTGAAGGTATTGTCTGGTCCCTAGGCAGCTGTCCCAGGACTCCATCCCTGCCAGTGCTGAAAAGCCACTCAAGCTCTATGATCGGAGGAGCATCTTTGATGCTGTCGCTCAGAACAACTGCCAGGAACTGGACAGCCTGCTGCCCTTCCTGAAGAAGAGCAAGAAACGCCTCACTGACACTGAGTTCAAAGGTGCCCACAAGGACTGGCTTTCTGGGTGGGGGGACTGCTCTGGCTGGGCTCTCACTCTCCCTCTGCCCTTCAGACCCTGAGACAGGCAAGACCTGCCTGCTGAAAGCCATGCTCAACCTGCACAATGGGCAGAATGACACCATCTCTCTGCTCCTGGACATTGCCCAGGAGACAGACAGCCTGAGGGAGTTTGTCAATGCCAGCTACACGGACAGCTACTACAAGGGTGAGGAGGGTGGCAGGCTCAGCCTGACTCTGTCCATGGATGTGCCCGAAACCCAAAGGTTCAGGGGTCTGGGGCTTCCTTATTTCTCTAAGCTTCTTACTCCCTCCCAGACACTATGCTGGGTTCTGATCCCTGCCTTCTGCATCTACATCTCCTTCCTGGGCCCTGGGGTCCCTGCCTCCTCCCTGCTGATTTGGTGGTCCCTGTCTCTGGCCACCTCTGGCCTCTTTCTGCTACCTTTCCTTGCCCCTGGGTAGTTTTGACTCCTCTCCCTTGAAGTCTGATATTTCTTGTTGCCAGGAACCTCTACTTCTGTCTTGGGACCTCCTTGGGCTTCCTAGGGATCCTGGCCTGGTCTCCTATAGTGGGAGGGGCAATTCAGGCATCTTCTCTTCAGTTTCTCCTCTAGCAGCAGCTGCTGCCAGCCAGGGCCCTTGCCTGGGTGTAACTGTCTGGGTACCCTGCAGGGCTGTGATCACAAAACCAACAGTGAGCATCCTCCATAGGCCAGACTGCACTGCACATAGCCATCGAGAGACGGAACATGGCATTGGTGACCCTCCTGGTAGAGAATGGAGCAGATGTCCAGGCTGCAGCCAATGGGGACTTCTTTAAGAAAACCAAAGGGCGGCCCGGCTTCTACTTTGGTAGGGAGATCACATGGCAGACACTTGGCATTTTGACTTTTGTTAAGGGGAGGTTTGGAGCATAGATAGAGGGAGTTGGAGGTCCTGTGGTTCAAGGACCTTCAGTCTCATTCCAGGGCCTACCATGGCCCTGTGTTGGCTGCAGGTGAGCTGCCCCTCTCCCTGGCTGCGTGCACTAACCAGCTGGCCATCGTGAAGTTCTTGCTGCAGAACTCCTGGCAACCAGCAGACATCAGTGCCAGGGACTCGGTGGGCAACACAGTGCTGCATGCCCTGGTGGAGGTGGCCGACAACACAGCTGACAACACTAAGTTTGTGACAAGCATGTACAACGATATTCTCATCCTGGGAGCCAAACTCTACCCTACACTGAAGTTGGAGGAAATCACCAACAAGAAAGGGTTCACACCACTGGCTCTGGCTGCCAGCAGTGGGAAGATTGGGGTAGGGGAGGAGCCTTGTCCCTGAGCTGGGGGCTCCATGTGGTGAGGGTGGTATGGGAGAGGATGGCAGGTACAGGACTCTCATTTCCCAAATGAGTAATCAGAGGAATCGTGAGCTGCCGAGCAGAACCTGACAGGGCAGACACAGCCATTTCTGATTTCCAGCTCTCAGTGTCACCAAGAAGACCCTGGGTAGTGGTGCGTGCAGGGAACTGGGGATGGATGGGGTAGGGGAAACTCAGGGTGAGATAGAAAAAGAGGCTTTCTGGTGAGCAAGAATTTTGAATGACAGGGAGTTTCCCTTAAGGAGATAGTTTGAGGTAGGCCAGGTCCAAGCCCATTCAGGGGTCTGCCGGCGATGTTGGGCCATAGAAGGCTGATGGTGAGGTTGGGATTCCTGGGAAATGGACTGGAAAGGGTTCCTCAGTGCCAGAGATTCTGGAAGTTGTCCCTGCTTATCTGGGCCTCTTTAGGAACCTGACTTTATGACCGTAGTTTCATTCCTTGGATTTTCTTTGTTTATTTCCTTTTGGCTTGAGATTTTCTAGAATGGACCAAGGCTGCCCTTCAGTGGTGGATGCTAGAGTTAGGGGCTCAGGTACATTGGGCCTGTAGCTGTTGGAGTTGGAGGCAGCAGGCAGTGGATCTTGTTGGTGATCAGGAGCAGGTGGAGGCTTGCCAGAAGCTCGGGTAGGGTCTCTGCTGGGCCAGGAAGCAGAGTTGTTCTCTAAGCAGAGATGGTGGCCTGCATGTAGATGCAGTCTTTGGCTGGGCCCCCAGCTGACTTCTGATGAGCTCTTGCACCACTGCAGGTCTTGGCCTATATTCTGCAGAGGGAGATCCCGGAACCTGAGTGCAGGCACCTCTCCAGGAAGTTCACAGAGTGGGCCTATGGGCCTGTGCACTCCTCACTCTATGACCTGTCCTGCATCGACACTTGTGAGAAGAACTCGGTGCTGGAGGTGATCGCCTATAGCAGCAGTGAGACCCCTGTGAGTGGCCAGAGCTGTCCCCAGGCGGGGAGGATACCAGGTCTAAATGCCCACCCTTACTCTCACCCCAGCTTTCCCTGGTTTCTTACTAGTGAAAACTTACGGCCAGGGGGCCCAGGACCTGCAACCTCACTTTCTTCATTCCCATTGAATGTTTTCTTTTTTTTTTGGTACCGGGGATCAAACTTGGGTCCTTGTGCTTGCGAGGCAGGCGGTGGAACCACTGAGCTAAATCCCCGGCCCTTGAATGTTTTCTTTAAGTACATAAACAACAGATAATTATCATCCCATAAAATGGAAATAGTTCAAAGTACATAGAAAAAAATGACCCTCCTTTTATATCATATAAAATATGTAGTTGCATTTTGTTTACATAATTGGGAATCATACTACACATAATATAGGACAAGTGATCTTTTCACTTAATGGCACATCTTGTGGTTTTTAGATTAGTACATATGGGTCCATCTCATTTAAAAAATTGCTGCATCATATTCCATAGTAGAGATGAGGAGTAAATGTCTATAGGACACTCAAGGTATTTGAAGTTTTTTGCCACCACAGTGCTGAAGGCCACTTGGCATGGGTTTGAGAATTGTTCAATGAAAGATACCTAGAACTGCCAAATCTAAAAGAATAGTCATTTAATATTTTAATAGCTACTGAGTCTGTCTACATGACCATCACCAGTGGATGCACAGATGCCTGTATCTCTGTCAAGTCTGGACATTATCAAATTTTTAGAAGCTAATTTAAATCCATTTACCCCAAATACTACCTCGTTAATGTCTTAACTCTCATTTTTTGGATTACTGTGAGGTAGAGCATTTTTATATTGTTACTGACCTTTGATACTTCTTTGGTGAATTTCCTATTCATTGTCCTTTGCCATTTCTTCTTCTGCACAGTTTGTCTCCTTATGGTTTGTAAATGCTCTTGTTACAGAATGAACAGATCCTTTCTCTATTACACATGTTGCAAATATTTTATTTTCTCCCAGTCTGGCTCTTGCCTTTTTACTTCATTTATGGCATCATTTTACTTACAAAAGGTTTTCATTTTGATAGTGTCAAACTGATTAGCCCTTTTCATACATAGCTTCTGTGATAGTGAGGAAGGCCTTTTCCACTTTAAGATTAAACACATATCCTTCTATATTTTCTTTTACCTCTTTTATAGGTATTTTATGTTTGGTGCTTTATCTAGATTTAATTTTGAATGATTCTCAATGCAAGTCTCAGTGCCATTTATTGAAAAGTCAATGCAGTTCCCATTTGCTTTCAGATGTCACCTCTCTTGTCCTGTCTTTCTTTCTTTCTCTTTTTTTTTGGTACCAGGGATCGAACTCAGGTCCTTGTGCTTGTGCAGCAGGTGGCGAAACCACTGAAGTGACACTCCAAGCTCCTAAAACCAACTTGGTGGGTGGAGTCTGTGGGACTGACAAAAAGGACCTGCTGCAGTGTTTTTTTCAAGTCGGAGATTACTTTTAAGAGATGCAATCAAAATATTCAGTTCATATTTAAATTTTTAAAAATATAGTAAAAGATACATTGACACTAACCCGCCTCAAAACATTGCCCATCACTTCAAACACACTATCTCATCATTCTTGCCACTTTGTGAAGGTCTTCGGAAGTTCTCTTTCATGAGTGTCTTTATGAGGTATGATAAAAAAATACAGTGCGAGATGTGGCTGAGTACCATCCAACGGAAAGGCAGGCTTTCAAAAATGTTGCAGTGTGTCCTCATCCACTTTATTCACCAGATCTGGCACTGCGTGACTTCTGGCTCTTACCCAAAGTCAAAATGACCATGAAAGATAAATGTTTTGAATTGATTCAGCATATCATGGCAGCTGTAACAGCGCAACGAAAGACACTCACAGAAGAGGACACTCAGAACTACTTCAGCAAGTGTCAAGAATGATGTGTGTTCAAAGTGAGAGTGACTGATGGCAATGTGTCTTTTAATGTAATAAATTTAAAAAATCAAACATTCACTATATTTTTCAATCACCTTGTATGGGAAGGGTCAAGGGAGAGCAAAGCCTGACCTGTCCAGCCCTGTTGGTCCCCACCTGGACTGTAGGCTGAATCTAGCTTCTGACTCAGAGTCCCAGATACAAGAGTTCCTAGAGTGGTGGTCTGGATAGTAAATGGCCTCCGAAAGGACCAAGATGTTTGACGTGGAGAAGAGAAGGCTCTGGGGCCTCTACTGACAGCTTCGTGTCTCCAAAGGCTCTTACGGGTCAGGAGTGTGGGGTTGTCCTGGGACTACTGATGGAAAGTAGAGAAAACCAACTTTATTCCAAAGAATGGCTCTTTTCTACAGGCTTCTTCATAGGCTTCTTCTTTTTTTTTTTTGGTATCGGGGATCGAACTCAGGTCCTTGTGCTTGCGCAGCAGGCGACGAAACCACTGAGCTAAATCCCCGGCCCCCTTCATAGGCTTCTTGAAGGACTAGGGAGCTTCTAGTCCCCAAAGATATTTAAAGTTTGGGTGGGGCTTGGACTTGATGGCCAGAGAGAGGCTAGGATGAGCTTATTTTATCTCATCTGTCCTAGGGACACTTGAACCTTAACAAAGTCTTCGGATGTGAGACTTTTGCCCCAGAGCCTATTTATAATACAATTCCTGGGTACCAGGCCTCTTACTACAGTAAAGACTGCCCAGGTCCGCTCATCTATCATGCATATGTAATTGCCACCCCAGCCTGATCAATGGCTAGAAATGTGACCCAGAGGCTCCTTCCTGCCCCACCTCCAAAGCAGCCTCCTGGCTGGTTCTACTTTAGCCAGCTTCTTCTGGTTGTGATGGGAATGATAAGGATGATGGCTCTTGGGAATGAGTTATTAGATATAAATGGGGATAGGATGTTGGGCAATGCCATGGGCCCTTAAGTGAGCATTTAGGGCTTGTTCAGTTTTACCTCTATCCATTGTACCCACGCAACACAGCCCAAGAGGATGGTTTACTCAGTGAGCCAAACACAACTGGGATCACCCCAAGGCCCTGTCTGCCTGCTGGTTCAGACATCTGGTGATACTCAGCTGCTTCGCAGGCTGAGGTGTGATCATGCCAGGCCTGAGCAGGTGACATGAATGTAAGGAGCACCAGGTGCTGGAATAGGGGTACAAGGCAGCTCCTGGCTAGGAGTGAGCTTGCTTCTGTTTGCTCTTTCAGAATCGCCATGACATGCTCCTGGTGGAGCCTTTGAACCGACTTCTACAGGACAAGTGGGACAGATTCGTCAAGCGCATCTTCTACTTCAACTTCTTCATCTACTGCTTGTATATGATCATCTTCACCACGGCCGCCTACTACAGGCCAGTGGATGGCTTGGTACGGCCAGAGACTTGGGCCTTGGCAGCCAGGATGCTGGGTATGGGGAGTGGTGTGGATGTTCCCATAAGATCCCCAGGCTTCAGGCCCACATGTTGCCCTGGGCTCCTTTTTGGCTTCCTGGAGAGATTGAGGGGTTGTTAAGAGGTCCTTATTTCACTGGGCTCTCTTTCAGGCTAACTGGAAAACCCAACTCCTTTCCTAATTCAGCCCCCTCCCCCTCTTCTTTTTTTTTGCGGTACTGGGGATTGAACTCAGGACCCTGCACTTGCAAGGCAGGTGGTGGTGCCACTGGCCCCTCTTTTTTTTCTGTTTATTTTTCCAGTACCGGGGATCGAACTCCGGTCCTTGCGTTTGCGAGGCAGGCGGTGGAACCACTGAGCTAAATCCTCAGCCCCTTGGCCCCTCTTCTTTAGCTTTGTGGTCCAGGGAGGCTGAGTATGTGATCACTCAGGTCCCTGCTTTCAGGAGCGGGTGCACTCAGAAAGAATGCAGGAATTAGGGCAGCTTGCTCTGGGCTGGATGTTTGTAGGGTCATGGCATGGCATAAGACCCTATCGAGTTCCTACCCAGCTTGCCTGCTCTGCTTTGTTCACTCAGTTGCTCATAATTCATTTCCTGGGCCTACACTTTTGAGTGCTTCTTCTGTGCCAGGCCCTGGGCCCACCATAAAATCAGCTTAAGATAAGAGTTTTCCTTCTATCCAAAGTGATGGGCTCCATGGAGTTTCTGGATTGAGTCCTCTTGTTAAGTACTCAGGGCACTTCATTTTCTGCCTTTATATCCAGGATGCCTTGCTGTTGGTTCTGTCTTTATTGTACAGGGGATTGAACCAGGGGCCTTAACACTGAGCTACACGCCCAATTATTTATTATTTATTTATTTTTATTTTTGAGTCAGGATCTCTTTTAGTTGCTAAGTTGCTTAGGCAGGGTTTGAACTTGTGATCCTCCTGCCTCAGCCTCTCAGCTGGGATTACTGGTGTGTGCCACCATGCTCAGTTTGGTTTAAAAACTAAATTTCCCTAGTTAGGGGCTCTTGATTTCCATTGGCATGCGGAGGCTGCCACTTTGGGGAAACTAGGTCCTCCTTGCATGTGTCATCATAATAATGTGTTGCCTTTAATGTGTTGTCATCATAATAATGTGTGTCTCTTTCTTAGCGGAGGCTGTGCCTCTGAGGCAGGGGCTGGGTCTTTATTATAGGGCTTGGCACCAGGTGAATGTTGAATAAATGAATGAGTGAATGAATGAATGAGTGGAGTCACCAACTTCTCTGCATCTCACAGCCTCCCTATAAGCTGAAAAACACAGTTGAAGACTATTTCCGAGTCACAGGAGAGATTCTGTCTGTAACAGGAGGAGTCTACTTTTTTTTCCGAGGGGTAAGCTTTCCTTCCCATGCTGTCAGTTTCCATTATCACCAAAACAAAAGCTAATAGAAATCACTCCTTGATCACTCACTTTTATGTATCAGAAACATAATGGCCCCATTTGAGTTTGTGAGAAATATACAGGGGAAGCCGAGAGTCATTCAGTGTTCATGGCTGGGGGTGGGGGGACTGCCCAGTGTGCCCCATGAGCCCAGAGCAGTACAACCTTGAAGTTAGCCAGGGCTCTCCACTGTGATCCTCTCACCATATTTTTATTTAGTTACAAGCCTGGAGTGGAACCTTCTTAAATGGTAGGATCATAACTGGTAGTTTAATAGTTTAACTCACCCAACAGACCATTAAAACTCAGGACAATGAAGGAAATCTACAAGTAAAATGGAACTATTTTATTTTAACTGAAAATGTATGCGTGTGTATCCCTTGGGGATTCTTCTTATCTAACACTGGTCTTTTCGTTGAATGTGGAAAGGCCGTTTGGAATTTTACATTACCTTCCTTGCAAAAACCAAACCTATAATGAATGTGTGTTTTATGATTTCTAGTTTCAGCTTCTTTAAAGAGAAATAAGAACTTAGATGATACAAAGAGCTCTGAATGCAGAATTTGAGATCATTATGATTTTTAACCTCCAATCTTTTGGGGGGCTAAGTTACATCTAATTTTTCTTTTCTCTTGCTTTCTCTCTCTCTCTCTCTCTCTCTCTCTCTCTCTGTCTCTCTCTCTCTCTTTGTCACTCACTTTTATGGAGTCTTTTACAAATCATTGGACTTGGTCTTCACAGAAACAACTGTCTTGTTTTCACAGTCATAGTTTGCATTATAATAAAGTAAAGCCACAGCAGCAAGGGCCACTCTTGGCAAACAGAGTATTAACCTATGGTAGTGGTAAAAAATATCTGGGTGTCTGGAGGGGACATCCTAGTGCCAGTAGTTAATCTGTTGAGTTAGTTCAGTGGAGGCTGGATAAAAGAATTTATTGTAATAATTATTGGCAGAAAATGCAAAAAAGCATTAATTAGAAGAAAAAAATTTCCCAATCCCACCATTAAATTACAGCAATTGATGACATTTTGGTGATTTTTTTTTTTTTCTTCTTGAACTTAACTTCTGGGTAAAGTTGAATTTCCCTCTGGGTATAGTTGTAACTCTGCCCTAGATTGGAAAAAAATCTCTTATCACACAACATCATCTCATTATCCACACGGTTCCACTGTTGCTAATCTTTGCTTTAACACATTCTGGTGTTTCATCATGCTGACATTTAGGAGGCACCTTGGGTGGTCACCATTTAACCACATGTAATATTTCCTGGGAACTTGCTCTGTTTATCTGTAGATTCAATATTTCCTGCAGAGGCGGCCAACCATGAAGACCTTATTTGTGGACAGCTACAGTGAGATACTTTTGTAAGTGACACTTTGATTCTTCTGTCTCTTTTGCCCCAGTCCCGAGGTGACAATAGTCATTTTTCACTCATTCTCTCACTTGAACTGGGCCTGGCACATAGTAGGGTTTAGTAAACATGTTGAAGCAATCATAAAAGGTACTCAAGAGATATTTATTGGATGGGTGAATACAAAAGGTCATCTACCCTATGCCAGATAAGTGCTGGAGTTGACAACTGTCGTGGGCTCAAAGGACCTATTGTCTGAGTTAGATGCACCCTTGTCCACTTTTTCCAGCCATTGATGAAACAGACATGGTTCTTGGCTTGAAGAAATTTCATCTTTAAAGGAGGATTCTTTAACCTTGGCTGCATTGACAGTTTGGACTGAATAATTCTCAGTTGTGTAGGGGAGAGGCTGGGTTGTGCATTGTGAAATATTTAGCCACATCACTGTTCTCTACCTACTAGGTACTGGTAGCTCTTCTTCCATGTTCCAGGCAATCAAAAATGTTGCAGAAATTCCCAAAGGCTCCCCACTTGGTGTGAGGGAACTGTGTGTCCCCGCTTGTACATTCTGGAATTGTTCCTAATTAAGAACCATCTAATGTATGTATAAATGTCAGAAGAAAGAACTAAAAGAATGGAAAATGCCTAAGGAAGGAGAATTTGAGAGAATAAGGAGGGTTGGACAAGAAACTTCCATGTTTGGTTATGAGCTTTTTGTACTCTAAATTTTTACCTATGTGTGTGAATAGCTTTGATAAAATCAAAATGTTACATGTACGTATAGAGTATCTTTTCCTGGGCTAGCTGTATACCATATAATCCTCTTTCATGATACTGGGCAGTCAGGGAGCCACTGGTCCCAGTCACCCTACCATCACAAGGGGAAACAGCTGACACTATAGTGTGCTGTGTTGCTAAGCTAGTGTGTTCAGTTGGTTAAGCGTATTCAATGAAGTTTTGACTTACAATATTTTCAATTTATGATGGGTTCTTCAGGATGCATCCCCATCGTAAGTCAAGGAACATCTGTACTATATTTATGCTTGTGCTTGAGACATAAGATTTTGCACCCTCAACCAGCTTTTGGCCCTTGAGAGGGTCGCTATTGCTTCCTCTGAGAATGTGTGGGGTACAGGAAGCGGAGCAGCCCAGCCTGAGCTCCTACAGTGGCCTGAAGTCTATCTTCAGATACAAGCAGACCTGGGCCTTTTGTTCACGGGCTTGCTAGGCCTCTCATATGCCCAGAGAGTTTCCTGTCTCCCCACCCCAGCTTTGTGCAATCGCTGTTCATGCTGGTGTCCGTGGTGCTGTACTTCAGCCACCGCAAGGAGTATGTGGCTTCCATGGTGTTCTCCCTGGCCTTGGGCTGGACCAACATGCTCTACTACACCCGAGGCTTCCAGCAGATGGGCATCTATGCCGTCATGATTGAAAAGGTGGGTGCACTGTGCCCAAGTAGGTTTTTCACAGAGCCCTGTTGGCCTCATGGGTGGGAGACACTGTCCTACAGACTGTCCAGCTTCTCTGTATCATCTGGGGAAGCAAAATTTAGCTGCTATCCCATTCCTTAAGATTCAAGTGATCTGGCCTTGAGCCATATGTGGGAATCCCCTGAAGCCTGACTCTGCATCCCAGACCCCTCTCTCCTGACCAGATCAAAGGCCACAGGGAGAGGTGTAGGTGAGTCCTTCATGACACCTGAGCTGAGAACCATCACACCTACCCCTCCTGCCTGTTCTCTCATTTGACATCAGGCTAATGCAATCCTAGCCCCTCCTTTGCTCCTCCCAGGGCGCAGAAGTGTCTGTGATAAACCTGCTTTCTCTTGCAGATGATCCTGAGAGACCTGTGTCGATTCATGTTTGTCTACCTCGTTTTCTTGTTTGGATTTTCCACAGGTAATGGGCATGGTTGGAGCTGGTAGGAAGGGAAGGCTGCTGCTCACTCTGGCCACCTGAGGACTTTGCTGAAGGCTGGGTGGGGGAGATAGATGCATGCCTGCAGGTGACAGAGTGAATGGACAAAGAACAAACTAAAATGAACCCAAGAACTAGGAAATGTGATTTGTAAAATATTTTCAGTGATTTTTAAGACAGAAAGTGGTGCTTTCCTGTATTATACCAGCATTTTGGCTCATTTTACCCCCTTTAAAAATTTTTGACATTTTTTTCTGACTTACAGGAAATTTTCAAGAGTAGTACAAATAACTTCTATTCTCCTTACCCAGATCCCTCAATTTTGCTACATTTTAAAATAACTGTGTCTCCCTTATGCACAATTGCATATGCACATACACATGTGCACACGTGCACACACACACACACACCTCACACTTAAAAAATTTACTTCTGGGGAGTGAGTTGCATGATCACCCTTTTACCACTAAATACTTCAGTGTATATTTCCTAAAAACAAGAACATTTCCTTACCCAAACACAGTGTAATTATCAAAATCAAAAAAGTAACACTGGTGCTTACTATTAGCTAATCTATATTCCTATTCCTATTTTCACCAGTTGTCCTAACAATGTTCTTCTATGAAAAATGAACATCCTGGATCATGAGCTCTACGATCTTTCATGCCTCCTTGGTTTCCTTTCACCTTGAACAGGTCTTTCTGATTTTAGTATTTTTAAGGAGTAAAGCCAGTTGTTTTGTCCAGTGTCTCTTGTCCATTTAGATATGTCTGATGTGTCCTCTGGGTGGAGTCTAGAATTTTTGGGCCAGAATATCAAGGAAGTGATGCACATCTTCAACAGTGCATTGTCTGGAGTTGCATGATTATTGTCCCACATCTGCTGAAGTGAATTTGATTACTTGTTTTTGGTGAATGTGCTAGATTTTCTATTGTAACTACTTTCCCTTTGTAACTGACAAGTGATTTGGGAAAAATGTTTAGAGATTATGTAAATATCCTGTTTCCCATCAGACTTCCACCCACTAGTTTTAACTTCCATTGATTATTCTAACCTAAATCACTAAAATTTGTTTGAATATTATCGCTGAGCAACAATATTCTTACTCCATCACTCCTTCTACATTTATTCACTGAAGTTTTTATCTCTTGTACACTAGAATGGCCTCATGGATTCTTTTTTTCTTCATGGAGTCTCACTTTGTTTACTGAGTTATAATCCTTACTATCATTTAGTTTGATGCTCAAATTATCTGAGGTTTAGTCATTGGGAACCCCTTCAGGCTGGCTCCTGTGTCCTTTTGACATGTCTACATTATTTTTTTTTTTGTATGTGACTCTGCTTTGATCCTCATTGAGTCCTACAGGTACAGAGTTCACGTGGTGGCATTCTTCTCCTTTTGCACCCTGCACTTTGGGATTTATGTCTGGAGGGATGGGCAGCTGTGACTAAGTGGCACCTGATAGGAGTGGGCTCTGACACCTGGATATGAAGTCCCTGGACATCAATCACCACAGGAAAGGATTAGGCCAGGGGGATTAGTGGGTATGGACATGCAGTAGCCATGGTGCACAACTGTTACAGAAGCTCTCAGGCTCTGGACTAAACTTCCAAAGAGCACAGAAGGCGGGAAGAGGCGACTCTCCTCTGAGCTGCTTGATACCCTTGATTCTGGAGTAGACCTCTCAGGGACACAGACAGGATGTGTGGCTGACAAAGTGGGTGTGAAGCCAGGGCCCACATATAAGGTTAAGAAGGCTGTACATTGCATGAAGGTGTATTGACATTGTACAGATACATTGTATTTTTATGCTACATATTTTTCTAGCATATAACAACAAAGGTATTGTTACAACTAAGTGGTAAATTTTGACAAATTTTCAACAGTCTGGAAGAAGGGCTGCTTTAGAAAACATCACACAAGGGCCGGGGATTTAGCTCAGTGGTTTTGTTGCCTGCTGCACAAGCTCAAGGACCCGAGTTCGATCCCTGGTTCCCCCCCCCCAAAAAAAAACCCCACATCACACAAAAGTGCTTTGTGGCTGAGCAGCATCCCTGATATAGACCCATCCTGGGGTGAAGGGTATGTGTCAGGGAGCCTGGGGCATTGGCTTCCATCTAGTTGCACCCTCCCTTTCTATGGCCTGTAGCGGTAGTGACACTGATTGAGGATGGGAAGAATGACTCCTTGCCGATAGAGTCACACCGGTGGCGGGGACCTAGCTGCAGGACAAGCAGCAACTCCTACAATAGCCTGTACTCCACGTGTCTGGAGCTGTTCAAGTTCACCATCGGCATGGGTGACCTGGAGTTCACTGAGAACTATGACTTCAAGGCCGTCTTCATCATCCTGTTACTGGCCTATGTGATTCTCACTTATATTCTCCTGCTCAACATGCTCATTGCTCTCATGGGGGAGACTGTCAATAAGATTGCGCAAGAGAGCAAGAACATCTGGAAACTGCAGGTGAGTGGGCCAGTGGGGTGGGTGGCCTGGAGGGCGTTGGTACTCTGTCTTCCGCGTTACCAAGCTGAGCGCCTGAGCCCTACAGGACTTGGGGAGGGGGAAGAAATTCCAACCAGTCTGGGATTGAGCAGAAGCACCTTCCTCAGTGGGCTCCTTTCCAGCATCTTTCCCTGTTGAGCATGGTCTGCACAGAGTCACAGCAGCTTAGCTGGTGTTCATAGATGCTGTGTTTGGCTGTGGGCTGGACAGTCCTGAAGAGAGGGAGGCAGAGGCCTCAGCCCATGTGATGTCCACAGCAGAGGACAATGGTCTTGGGTGAGCACCAGAGGTCAGACTTGGGGGTACAGGTAACAGAAGATGAGGTCCTGAGAATTCCTTTTCTGAGTCACGTGGTCCCCACCTGCCTCTCTTAACTCCTACAGTGAAAATATCACTCTTATTAAGTAGCACTTACTCCATAATAGGTCCTGGTCCAGGTGTTTTGCTTACCTGATCCCATTTAATCTTCCTGTGATCCTCTGTTAGTGCTCTGTTACTAGCCGTGTTTGAATGAAAGCACTGAGACAAAATGACATTAGGTGTCTATGTTATGGGACATCCAGCTGGGAGGTAGCAGAGCCAGGACACATGCTGGGCAATCTTACTCCTGAGGCCCTGCTCATACCTAGTACCTTATATTGTCCCTTTGTGAGGGTCCAGACAGATCTGGGCTGCACAGGCTGAGCTCCCTCTGTGGAGTGTGCACCTGGCAGGCTGTGGAAACCCACGCAGTGTAGAAGGCCCTGGAGGTCCAGTGTGGAGGCTTCAGGGGCTGGGAGACACCTTGGAGAGGCTGATCCTAGAAGCAAGCGCCAGTAGCCCCTGGATGAACTCTCTGCCCTTCTACTCTATGTGCTCTTCCTCAGAGAGCCATCACCATCCTGGACACAGAGAAGAGCTTCCTGAAGTGCATGAGGAAGGCCTTCCGCTCAGGCAAGCTGCTGCAGGTGGGGTACACCCCTGATGGCAAGGATGACTACCGCTGGTGCTTCAGGTAAGGCTTAAACAGGAGTTAGGTCTGGTGGGACTCTGGGACGCAGCTGTGGGCATGGGGCACCCTTCTGGAGTCAGTTGTGCGTACAGAGGCTGCCTCAGGACCTTTTGAAGCCAGTCATGAACTTAGGGGACTCCCCTAAGGCCAGCTGTAGGAACACGGGCCAACCCAGGGCTCAGCTGTGGGCATAGGAGACTCACCTTAGTCTCAAAAAGTAGGGCCCAGACAGAAATATTGGGCAACATGAGATGTCCAGAAGGGACCACCTAATGAGCTGGGTCAGAGCCAGGAATCCAATATTTAGAGTCCCTGCCACACATGGTGTGGGCAGGGAAAAGTGGTGTCCAAAAAACAGGTCTTATCTGCTTTCCCCACCAGATAGGTGGTTTCCATCTGGATCTGTGAGCATTCCAGACTGGAAGCTGGATGTGGCCTTTGGTGCCCAGCTCCATGACCCCTTGTTCCCTCATCTGCAGGGTGGATGAGGTGAACTGGACTACCTGGAACACCAACGTGGGCATCATCAATGAGGACCCCGGCAACTGTGAGGGTGTCAAGCGCACACTGAGCTTCTCCCTGAGGTCAGGCCGAGGTAAGAGGGAAGGGCAGGGTTGCAGCACAGAGGGGGCTCTTTGGCTTGTGGGTCTCTCACTTCTTGCAGGCCTTCTTCACCTCCTCCCTCCACAGGACCTGGGTTCTGTAACAGCCCCAAATGCCAGCCATCTATGCACACTCATTTGCAAACACTCTGTGTGGCCTCACACATGCCCACTCAGTGGAGCATTTAGCAGGGCCCTGCAGGGCAGCTGGGCCAGCACCCCTGGTGCAGGCACTGTCCTCAGTGCCTAAAGGAAGCAGCTCAGGCCACATCCAACCCTTGGAATGCCAGCTTGGGAAGCTGCCCTGCTTCCTCAGCCCTATTCCTCTTGCCCCATGTGAGCAGTCATAGCCATTTACATTGCACTTTCACTGTGATATTAATAAAGACACTGACCCAGTCACAGGGATAGACACATTAATGTTAATTGGAGTAGGACTAGGGAACAGCAGAGGTCCCCTTATTTCACTCTTAGGATTAAGGATTATTTCTTGAGGATTGTACATCTCTACCCAACTTTGTAACAGTAGAAACTCCAGTAATGAATAGCCAGATAATTCAGACAACAAGGACCTTTCCCCACAGTATGTGTGATAGGAGGGAGTGAGGGAATGCAAGAGGGAAAGGCCAGGGAAGGAAAGTAGTCAGTAGAGGAGCTGGGGGAGTGTGTGGAAGGGGCCTTGGCATCAGAACTGTGGGGAATAGCACTGGGAATCCCATTTCTCTTCCTTTAAGGGCTCTGGACCTGGGGCTAGACCAAACAATCCCTGAGGCTTAATGTTCCCACCACCCAACCAGCCATTAGATGGTATCCTGATGGGTACCTGATCTGTCTTCCCATGGAACCTCCTGCATCTATGCCCAGATTCTGCAAGGGACCCTCCTTCAGCTTGGTATCAGCTTGGGGTTGGGGGACAGGCCAGTGCTAATAGGGGTAGCATCAGCCTGCAAGGCCTGGAGAATTCAGGTGGAACAGTCACAAGGGACCAGCCTCCAGCACTTCTGATGCCTGTGAGATATGGCCAGGGTTGAATACCAGCAGAGGGCACTGGATCATAGCTCTAGGCCAGGAGGTATGTGTTTAGGCTGGTTTTCTGGATAGATTGGATCCAAGGTGGCCAACCAGAGAACTTGGCTGACTGGGGCTCTGGCAAATGGAAGAACATACACAGCTTGTCCTCTTGGCTGTCATTCCTCTGAGGTTGTCAGAGGGTGGAGGTGGCTATGGGGTGACAACTGAGTCTTCCTCAGGAGCTCCCTGGGATTTCAGGACACACCTGAGGGCCTCATTTGAGGTCTAGTGTCACCATGCTTCTCTTGGCATCATTCCCCATCTGCTATGCCCCGATGGGGCTTGGACTCCAAATCCTAATTTTTTGACTGGTGTTCCTCACCATAGAGCTGACCCACTGTGGGGCCACTCATGAGGCAGTACCTAGGGTTGCTTGTGTGATCATCTCCTTGCTTTCCCACTTGGGAAGGGAGGAAATGCAGGGGAGAGAGGTGAGCAATGGAGTCTCATGAGGTATGAGCAAGTCAGGGTGGGGCAGAGGGAGAGGAATTGAGGGTGTAACTTGAGTGGAGGAGTTTCCTTGATCAGCTGAGGAAAGAGGAAATTGTACCAACCAGGAGCCCCAGGAAATTCCATTCCTGGGTCTCTTTGTATCTGAAGACTTGTTTTGCTGCATTCAGTGTAGTAATTATGTTTTGCTCTTCAGTTTCAGGGAGAAACTGGAAGAACTTTGCCCTGGTTCCCCTTTTAAGGGATGCAAGTACTCGAGATAGGCATTCCAGTCACCCTGATGAAGTTCATCTGAAGCACTTCTCAGGGTCTCTTAAGCCAGAGGATGCTGAGGTCTTTAAGGATTCCGTGGCTCCAGGGGAGAAGTGAGGGGTCCCATGTGGGGTGCTCTCCATGCTGGACCTTTGGACCTTTGGACTTTTGGACGCCAGACTACCATTGGGAAGCTGTTCAGAGAACACCAGTGCCCTCTCTGCAGCCTGACCTGCTCTGTGCCAGCCTAGGCACAGCCCTAAGACTGCCCTGGACATGCCATGTGAGGTGTGGTTGGGTCCATGTGAAGAGATCTGTATCCAACCATCACTGTCCCCAGGTGAATTTTCAAACAAAAAATAATCTGCCTTTGTACTTTTTACTGACTTCATTAAACAGTATGAATGGTAAATCTTCACTTGGATATACATTAGCTCCTTGTTTTCCTTTTCTTTCCTTTCCTTTTTTTTCTTTTCTTTTTCTTTGGAGACATGGTCTTGCTGTGTAGTACAGGCTGGACTTGAACTCATTATATAGCCCAGGCTGACCTTGAACTAGTGATCCTCCTGCCTCAGTCTCCTGGGTTTCTGGGGTTATAGGTATGTACCATCTCTTTGATTTTTATATTTCTGGGAGTACAAGTAAATGAACCCCAGGAAAATACCTTTGAGAACACAGTATTTCCTTTGATGTTAAATGCTGAGGCTCTTCCTTTCTGTATTGTGTTAATATCTCACCTACCAAGAGTGGTCTTGGGGGCGTTTGTCATTTGCTCCCCAGAGGAGTTGGAAGAGGCCGGTCCCATTCCCAGCTCTGGCAGAATGAGGTTTTCTCAAAAATGACTTTGTCCTTTGGCATGAAATACTGAAGTCCCCAAAATGCAGCTCTATTACCGGTCAGATAAAAGTACAGGACCACACTTCAAAGGACATGGAGAGGAATTTTCAGCGAACTTTTATTTGTTGTGATGAAAGTCTTGTTCTCCTGCAGTGCTAAGTGCTTCCACCCGCCTCAGCTTGTCATTCTCCAAATAAATAAATATATGTATATATATACATATATATATCATAACAATTGTGAACTTTGTGGCAGTCATTGGGCTGGCTTGGCTAGTTGGCACTGTGCCTTCTTTTTACGCATCTGGGAGTGTGTACATGAGTGTGTGCTTGTACTACCCTTTATATCTGGATGGCTCTGGTTGTTCTTTAGTTATTACCCACAGGTGAGGACACTCCCTCAGAAATATACCTACCATAATCAGCAAACTATAGTCCACGGACCACAGCCACCCTGTCATCTATTTTTGTAAAATAACTTTCACTGGAACACAGCCTCAGCCACTTGTTAGCCTGCTTTCATGCTTCAATTCATAGTGGAGTGGTTGCAGTAGAGACCAAATAGTTTGCAAAGCCTAAAGTATTTATGATCTGGCCTTTTTGCCGAAAGGTTTGTTGGCCTTTTCTTTATGGAATAGAACTTAAACAATCCAGGAGAGATCTGTCCCAGACATGGCGGGGGCGGGGGGGGGCTGTGTTAATGTCTGCAGATTGTGGTATGAGCTGCTTAATTGTGAAACTGTTGGCCACATGTTCATGAAAGGAAGGGTAACTTTAGCTGTGGCCCGGGGCTTAGGCCCTAGCATGAGAGGTAAATCTGGAGGAAATGCTGAGACCCCTCCTTCATGTTCCCCAGCAACACATGTGCCTCACAAATGAGGCCTGACAGAGGAGTCTGAGGGCTGGTGCAAGAGGTGCCTGTGTGTGCAGTGAGGTACATGCAGACCACATGGCTGGTGAGTGTGGAGGAGGAATACAGACCATGAGGATGTGCGGAGTGTGTTGATGAAAGTGCTTGATGTACATTATCCTTTATGCCTCTTAACAGCTCATGCAGGAGCTATTATTAGCTTTATTTTATAGATAAGAAAATTGAGGCTCCGACAATTAGTAAGGTTACACAGGCAATAAACAGCGTGGCCTGGGTCTGACCCCAGGGAGTCTGACTCCAAAGGCCCAGTCTTAAATGCAGTGCCGGGCCACCTGGGCATGCCAGCCTATCGCCAGGTTAGAAGGGAGACAGGAAGGCTTGCCACCTGTTCTGAGCCTGGACTTCATGCTTTACTTGGAGGCCTTTCTTAGAAAATGTGTGGGTGTCACATATCTGCAAATTTCTGCAAATTGGATCAGCTTTTGAACGCATGCAGAGCTGGAAAGAATCCTTGGCTGTTCCTCTGAATGATCAAAACCTTTTGTGTAAACTTGAGGTGGCTTAAAGAAAGAAATACTTGCATCTGGCTCATTTTCTCCTTTCTTTTCTTTTTAAATCAATAAACTATTTTTAGACCAGTTTTATGTTCAAAACAAAATTGATCCCCACACATGCACAGCTTTCTCTACTTTTGATATCCTGCTCCAGAGTGGTACTTTTATTAAGATAAGTGAACCTACACTGACATATCCTTATCACCCGAAGTCTGTTAGCATTCACTCTTGGTAATGTACATTCTATGGGTTTTGACAAATATATAAATATGGTATCCAGAATTATAGTATCACACAGAATAGTTTTACTGCCCTAAAAATCCTCTGTGCTCTACTAATTCATCCTTCTCTGCCTAGCTTTTGGTAATCACTCATCTTTTTACTGCCACCACAGTTTTTCACCTTTCCCAGAGTGCCATGTACTTGAAATTACACAATAAGCAGCCTTTGGGAATTGGCTTCTTTCAATTAGTATTATGCACTCAAGTTTCCTTCATGTCTTCATTTCTTTTTGGCACTGAATAATATTCCATTATCTGGATTTACCACAGTTTTTGTATCCACTCAACTACTGAAGGTCATCTTGGCTTCAGTTTTGGCAATTATGAGTAAAGCAGGGGCCGGGGATTTAGCTCAGTGGTTCCGGCCCCTGCTGCATAAGTGCAAGCTCCCGAGTTTGATCCCCAGTACCAAAAAACAAAAACAAACAAACAAAAATTACGAGTAAAGCTGCTGTTAAACATCCATGCATAGGTTTTAGTGTCAATATAAGTTTTCAGATCCTTTAAGTAAGTCCCAAGGAGTGTGATTGTTGGATTATTTGGTGAGAGTATCTTAGTTTTGTAAGAAATCTCACAATAGGCTTACAAACTATTTCAAACATCTTACATTTCTACCAGTAGTGATGAGAATTCTAGTTTCACATCCTCATCAGCATTTAATATCAGAACTTTGACCACTCTAATAAAGTGTGAAGTAAGTAGTCTTACTCTTTTTTCTGTATCTCTTTTTCTTTAATGTTTCCACTTAAACTTAGCTGTATTGACCAATATTTAATATGCATTTACATTTTAGGATATTATATTTTTGTTATGGCCATGTTCTTTTGTACTTTTCTGTACCTTTTCTTTTCTAATCCTCCCATAAGGCAAAATGGTAAAGAAGGGAATAAAAGAAAACAAAATGTTTTACACGTTGTTATTGTTGACATATATTTATGTTTTTCAAACTATTTATTTATGTATTTGTGTGTACTTTTTGGTGCTGGGGATTGATCCCAGCGCCTCATGCATGCTAAGTATATGCTCTACCATCGAGTATTGGCAAATATAATTTGCATACATTATGGTGCATAACATGATATTTTGATATATATGTATGTTGTGGAAAGGCTAAGACAGCTATTTAAGATATGTATCATCTCATCTGCTCATCATTTTTTGGTGTGTGTGGCGAGAACATTAAAATCTACTCTCTTAGCAATTTTTCTAGTCTGTCGCTGTTTCTTTGTCTCTGTCTCCAAGTCCTTCCTCGATCACCTGGAAGCAGGATGAGCCACATCCAGAACCCCTGATGGGACTGCTGCTCAGGTCTCCTAGTCCACGAATGAAGGTGTCCTGCCATGCTGCTGACCAGGGACCTCAGGGTGGCCAGTGCCAAGGCTTAGCATTCATCTTCAAAGCCAGTCCCAAAGAGCACATACACAGAGGAAGCCCCAGTCAATGCTTCCCACCAGCAGTCACGCATCACTGACCTTAGTGTCAGACAGCCTCGCCCTCTTCTGGCCATATGACCTTGGGAAAATAATTTCTCCCAAGCCTCACTTTCCTCACCCGTGAGATGGGTACAGCCCAGTTTGCAAGGTTACTGTGGGGCTTAAATGAGTGAATGGAAGGGCTAGACCAAGGTACAGAGTGCACAAAGAACTCAATGACAGCTGCTAATCTGGATTGTTTTTACCGTGCTCATTTATTCTCCCACTGACTGCCATGGCTGCCTTTCTCCAAGGTCAGAAGATGGAAGAAGATGGTCCTCCTCCTTGGACCAGGCCTCTTCTGGGAAGGGCATGAGGTGAAGCTTGACTAAGGCACTACACACTTGTTCCCACTGGAAGATGTGGGCAAGACATGACAGGGTCAGTCTGCTCGGGTTCGAGGCAGGCAGTGGAGTTCTTCCTGGCTCCTGGCTCCTTCTTCACGGCACCAAGTGTGTAGGAAAGTGTTGGCCCTTGCCTGCCTGCACCCACTTCACAGAGAACCCCTGCCCCATGGTGGTAAACCCTGTAGGCTTGGTGCCTGGGCCTGATGCCTGTGGGACTTGGATGGTGCAGGGAGCTGGGAGGGTCTGCTTCTAGCTTCCTGCTATGTCTTCTGAGGGTGTTCCGTGACAGGCTGGAAGACTGCCTCTGTAGACAGACCCTGCTACAGGGGTCTGGGCAGGATGGGGGCAGACAGGATATCTTGGCAGATGTCTAGCCTCTGGGGCAGGGGCAGGGCTGGGGTAGGAATACCCAGAGGCTGACCTTTCACTCTCCCACTGCACCCCCATTCCAGGTCCTGGCCCCATTTCCTCCACTTACACAACCAATCTGGAAGGACCTTTCTGGGGCTGATATGTGTTCTACTCACTGTCCCTGAGAATTTGAGTCACTGAGGAAGGGTTAACACAGCCTGGCTCATGGTCGCTACAAGGAACCCGGGGCCTGGTAGAGGAGGGCACTTGTTAATTCCTCCAAGCTTCAGGTGTTGGGGGCTCTGGGAATGAGCCTTAAAGATCATCCATGTGGCTGTCAAGACTACACAGGCCATGTAGGATTCTGTAAGGGCTACAATCTTAATACAAAGAGGTGGAACTTCTGGGCCCCCTACTCCTGTGACTGTGCTTTGAGAACCCCAAGAGCACCAGAGACACTGGTTCATTCAGGCTGGGTCAGTTCCCTGCCTGATCTCAGTGGTGACAGCATCCTGCTAGGCCACAGGCCATGTGTCTGTGAGTCTTGGCAAACCCAGCCCTGTGTGACTAAGCATCAGGGTTGACCCAGTGGCTTGGGGCCACTCAGCCAGCTGTACCTCACTCTGAAGCCCCAGGTCTGAGCACCCTGTGGAGTTCACGTGTTGCCCCAGTAATGTCACCACACATGGAACATGCCAGGGTCTCTGACCTGAGACTCTGCTGATGTGGCTTTCCTCCTGTAGCTACCTCTCTCTTCCCTGCTCTCTTTCTGCTCTGTCTGCCTTCAACCCATTACCCCCTCTTCAGTGGAGGCCCATCCCTCCTTGGTTGGGCCCTATCACTTGCCTGATGGGTTATGGTTCTTGCCTGTTCTGGTCTCCCCTGAGGCCCTACTTTCATGTGGGTTCTTATGCTGTGTTGGATTCATTGGAACCGCATGTGGACCAGCTCATAGAGTTGCTGCTTCCACGTGTTAGGGGTGAGACTCTCTCCTGAAGCAGTGCCTCTTTCTCTGTTGGGTGACCTGGCTCCTGCTGCTGCTTATAGCAGAGTGGGGCTTCTCACTGGGCACAGTACAGGTCTTTGGGTGAGAGACAAGGGACATTTTAGCCAGCTCCCTCCTGGTCCCTAAGAAAAATCACCAACACAGGGAAATTAAAACACCGAGACAGGTAGTCAGGAGGGTTCATACACAGGTGGGAGTAAGCTGGGAGGAGTGAGGGCTGCATCAGGGGCAGGTTGGGGAGTTACAGAGGGAGACCCTGCTTCCCCAAGGGTTGGGCTGTAATGGTGTTTCATGATGAGACTGAATTGTGAATGGGAACTTCAGGCCTCTCACTGGCTAAAGCTGTGAAAGCAGCCCCTCACTCTATCTCACTTGAAAGCCTGCTCTGTCCTGTCCTGGCCACATGTCCTGCTCTCTTGTGGCCTGGGAGCCTGACCCTGCACCCTACTGCCTCCCCAGGTCTCGTGGGTTATGTGACAAGGGATCAAGGGGCTTGCCTCCAGGAAACTGCCGGGGAAGTCTCTGCTGCCTCAGCCAGCAGCACTGGCACAGTCAGCAGAGACTTCTGCTCATCCCTGTCATCTCTTGGCCACATCTGGCCTGGGGGAGCAGGTGTGCAGCTCCTGAGTCAAGCCTCACTCCACCCTCTCTCCAGTGGCAGCCTGGGCCAGGGGAAGGAGGGCACACAGTCTTCTTGGGAGGCGCTGGCCTTGGAGAAAGGTGGCCTGGACAGTTGCTGGGAAAATAAATTGGCACGATACAAACAATCCTAGTGAATAGCGATTACTGAATTCTTTCTTTACTCTGGACCTTGTTCCAGCCCTTTGTATTCACTCAATTAAGCCCTATAGTGACCTTGTAAAGAGGCTCATGTACACCTCACAGGTAAGGAAATTGAAGCTTAAGAGAAATGATTTTCCCAAGGTCATATGGGAGGCTGTCTGATGCTAAGATCAATAGTGCATGTTTGCTGGTGGGAAGCACTGAGTGGGGGCTTTTTCTGTGTCTGAGGGACCTGATCTCGGGGACTAGTTTTGAAAGATGGATGTCAAGTCTTCCGGCCAACCATGCTAAGGTCAACCAGGCCAGTTCTTGGCTGAGCCTTTCTTCCCAGAGGTCAGGGTAGAGCCCTTGACTGTTTACTAGGCCTTCCCATCTTCATGATCTCTTCGACTCCAATGGCATCCTTGGGGAGTAAAGTCTACATTATGATTCCCATTTCCCAGTTGAGGAAACTGAGGCTTTTGAGGGGAAGCACTTGTTGAGCATCAAATACAAGAGAGGGAAGAGTTGGGGCCAGAAATTCAGCCTTGTGCATTAGTAGGTGCCTCATTTGCCTTTTCCCTTGTGGGGTAAGGCACTGGGCGGGTATGGGGGTGACTCACACAGGGCACGTGGGTGGTAGGCAGGGCTTGCCTGGCGCCGAGGGCAGGTAACCCAGCCAGTTCTGCCTCTGCCCCCTCAATCCAGTCATCAGCCATCCCCAGGCCTGAGATGGAAGCCTCTTGCTGCCCCAGCCACTGTCCCATGGGGGGGCCTTGGGCCCCAGACATGCGGTGATATTAGAGCAAAGGCCGTCATCATCACCCGGTACCTCACAAGGTAAGTCCTCGCCACATGGGGCAACCAGTGCCATCCAAGCCCCCTGGGGAGCCCAGAGCATGGACTTGGGGTTCTCTGGGCCATGTCTGATCTTTGCCCATAAGCTTCCATGAAGGTTGGGAGGGAGCTGGGTTCTAGCAGGGGAAACAGAGTCGTGAGCTCTTGGCTGTAGGGCTGTGAGAGCGCAGGCCCTAATGGAGACAGGAACCCTCTCTGAGTCTGGAATCCTTCTTTGGAAAGGGAAAGGTCTTACGGCTACTCGGGGCAGAGGTGAGGGTGCTGTCTCCCTCAGCAGGCTTGCAGATGTCTCTCTCCAGGGCATGAGTGTGATGAGATTTAGGACTGTACGAGATGGCCCAAAGGTGGAGAGGTACAGGGCCTAGGTACCTTACAGGTGGCCCTCCCAGGTGCCTGTAGTCTTTGCCATTCAAATTAGGAAGAAAGTCCATTTCCATCAGCTTGAGGGCTTGGGAAGCATGACATTCCCCTGGCTGGGTGTGGAAACTGAACTGGGAGAGAGGGAGGGCGGGGCAGCTGAGAGTCCGCAGGGGAGAAGCAGGGTTTATGGGGGTGATTCAGGAGCTAATTACAGCTGCTGCAGTCCTGATCCTGATTTTCCTGGCCCTCTTCTGGGCTGGCTACCCGGGACAGCCCACAGTCACGGGCAAGGCAAACGAAACAGCTGGTGTCATAGGTCAGAAGTAAGGAGTCCTTAGGGACCATTCAACACACTTTTCAGGAGAGAAACCAGAGACCCAGGGAGGGGTAAGACACATGCCTCCATCCTTCTCTCTCCCTCTTGGCCCAGCCCAGCCTTTTAGCCCTGTCTGTTCAGATATCTCTTTGGGCTGGGGCAGTCAATGAAGGCCGCCTGTCCTGCTCAGGCTGTGACTAGATACAGGTAGGGACCCAGGTGTGCGGAGGCCCTCTCTGTGGGCTTCCCCACCTGGGTGGCCTTCAAGCCCCTCCTGAGTGCCCCTGGCATCAAAGTGCCTGCGCGTCAGGGACAGTGTCCTCCCCTGTCCTAACACCCCTCATCCTAAGCCTACTCGCTTTCCGTAGGGGCAGGCACCGTCCTACTTCCAAACCTCTCTCCAACCTGATGGCAGCCTGCTCAGGACACTTCCTTAGGAAGATTTCCTACTGGAGCAGGGTCACCAGTGACCCCAAGTTCATCCATCCAGCTAGGTTTTTACAGACACTCACCCTCTTCCTCTGTATCTGTGACTCAAGCTGAGGTTGGCCCCTCACTGCATCACCTCCTGTCCACTCCTCCCTTTCTACATCACACATTCTATATGGCCAGCTGGTCCTCATCCCCATGGCCCCCACAGCAGCCTCCTCCTGACCCCCAAGCCACCGGCCTCCTCCATGCCCCATGCCTGTCCTCCCCAAGGTGTCTGTCCCTATGTAACCCCAAGTCCACCCTATTCCTTGCTGCCTTGGGATAAGCTTCTACATGGAGCCTCTCACAATGTGATCCAAACTGCTTCCAAGGTCCTCCCTGACACGGGCCCCAGGATCTCCCACCCTAGGCTCTTCAGCCCCACCAATTCCTTGCTGCTCACTGACCTATCATGACCCCATGTCTTTGCCCAGACTGTACCCTGCCCAAATTGCCCTTCCTTCTCATAGAAGCCTTTAGGGTTTCCTCTGAGATGCCTTTTCTATCTCCTTGGAAAACATCTCAGGCTCTCTTCCCAGCATCCCTATGCCCTTTGGAGCTCAGCTCAGTGCCTAGCCCACAGTGAACAACAGCAAAGTAAGTCTGGACCAGGGAATGGGCCTCCTCTGCCTTGCGGCAAGGGACTCATCTACTTCCTCTAGGCCAGTGAGAGTTCAGCATACACAGCCACAGGCTGGTTATGCTCAGCTTTGTGAAGAGGATGAGAGAGAGAGATGATCAGTGTCTTAGCTTCAGAGGCCATCCAGATTTTGAGAAATCTAAAACACCAGAGGAGCCCTAGGCTGTGCTACTAGAAGCATAGTGTCTAGAGAAAAGGAGGTCAAACTTGATGCTAAGGTCAAACATCTTGGAGAAGAGATCTGAACACAAAATCTGAGTGACATCAAGAAAGCAGAGCTAGTTTTCAGATTCCATACAAAGATCACTGGGGCTTGGGGCTGGGAGATGGTGATGGTGACTGGGGGAGAGGCTGGGACATGGTGGTCTCTACCTGGATGCCTTTGCTGGGCTTTCCTAGGACCAAAGGATCAGGCAATAGGGAAAACTGCAGGGGCAGTCTCCCTGATATCAGGAAGGATTGGGAACCTGGGAATATAGAGAGGGAGCTCCCTGTCCTAGGAGGTATGAGCAGTAGCTAGATAGTACCATGTGGGGGTCTGAAGGCCCTTGAAGCTCCTCCATGCCCTTAACATCCGCCTTGTGAATGTGTTACAGCTATGAATGCCCACCCCAAGGAGATGGTGCCCCTCATGGGCAGGAAAGTCAATGTCGCCAGTGGGAACCCTGCTGTTCTGACAGAAAAGAGGCCAGCAGAGGTCACTCCCACCAAGAAGAGGTAGGATTAACAAACTTGGGACCAGATTCTGTGCAGTGAAGGCACAGGAGATCCCCACACCAGGGAGGGCGGTCCACTTCCTTTTGGTGGACCAAGATTCTCAAGTGTCATTTAGGGTGGCATGGCACCCAGCCAGGTCTAACTGAGGAAAAGGCACTCTATACTTGGGTTTTGCAGGGGAGGTCTGTAGACTGGAACAATCAGGGAGCTCTCCCCCAAGGTGCCAAGGGGCACTGAGGCAAGAACATTCAGGAAGGCTCCTGGAGGAGGTGAGGGATTTCTGGAGCCATCCTCAAGACAAGGAGCCAAAAGATGGGTGGACATTCTAGGTAGCTGGGTATGTCTTTACCCACACTGACGGCTTTCAGTCCACTGTGCACCTGGTGGGTTACTCCAGCTGCCTAACCCACCTGTGTAATGGATACTTTGGGAAAACCCAGTCCTGTGTACAAGAATCATCTGCCAAAGGCAGAAGGGGGTGTGAGACCCAAGAAAGAGGCAGACAGATCCAAGAATGCACAAAAGTGTTATTTATTGGGGACTTATGGGCAGATGTGTGTCTTGTGAGGCAGCAAGAGAGAAGGATTGCAGCCTTGGAGGTAGGAGGAGAGGGTTTATATGCTAAACTGGACAAAGGTGGGTTGTGGCCAACCAGAGTGTACCTTGGTTTTCTTAAAAATTACCAATTTCCAATGTCAGTTTAGAAATAGTCTGAGTGTTCATGGCCAGCACAATACTCTTGGGTGACTATCTTAATGGCTTTTTTGTTCTATAGGACCAGGGTCACCTGGTGGGGAAAATAGAGGCTATGATCAAGATGGCTGTAATCACATCAAACTGGGTCCCTACACAGGGACACCAGCAATCGTACCAACTTACTGGATGATGAATTGGGATTATGTCAACAAAGTGCTCAGCACAGTGCCTGGTATTTGTTAGGTGCTCAGGACATGTTCACGTTGGTAGTATTTTTTGTAACCTTTATCATCATCATTGCTGTTGTCACTCAGTGGGCTCTTGGGACTTAGGCAGGGCTGGGGTGGTTAGTTCCGCTTTCAAGGTGCAAACACAGAGGAAGCTGGGAGCAGAGGAGAAGCTTCTCTAGGCTCACACCTTCCTTCCCTTGAGCTGCTTCTAAGGCAGGTCCCTCTCAGATCTCTTGGCTGATTGGGTGCCTCCTACATGGGCCTTCTTAGACCAGAGAACCACCTCAGCTGTGTTTCCCTTGGACAGCAGAGAACCCCTAGCCTAGGCTGACCCATTTGCTTGCCTCCTCTGCCACAACCCAGGCCTCCTCTTGGGCCAGAGGTAAGCTTAGTACTTTCCTTCCATCTGTTGGTTCAAGTCCTAATCGTTGAGGTCCTGTGTACCAGGTCCAGGGCTGGATCAGGATGGGGAGATATAGAGAAAAAGAATACCCACTTCTGCTCAGTCTGGAGGGAGAGACACAAAGGACAAGGTAGGAAGTACATGGGGAGGGGCAAGCTAGGCAGAGTAAGGCTTGAAGAGAGCAGATCAGTCTGATTCTATGGGCAGTCTCAGGCTGCTTCCTGCAGGAGGTAGCGTTAAAGTGGACATTGGTAGGCAGAGAGGAAGAGAAAGGGCATGCCAGGCACAGGGATGTGAAGTAGGGGCTTGGGCATGGACCAGTGAGAAGTCCGGGGTGGCTGAGATATCAGTGAGTAGAGTCTTTGGGGAGATGAGCCCCATTGGGCCTAGGACTTGGGGGGTCAGTTAAGGAACTTGAACAATTTTAAGGGAAGTAGGGAGCCATGGAGAGATTTTTCTTGGGAGGGAGGGCATGGTGAGATTTGCATTTTAGAAAGATTACGCTTGGATTGGAGGGGAGACTGGGGGCAGGGAGATCATGAAGAGGGTGTTGGGAAGCCCAAGTGACAGGTGGTGAGGTCTGATCCTGGGTGGTGAAAGGTGGAGAGGTGGGGGGGGATCAGAGAGGTATTAGTGTCATGGGATCTGTTACGGGAGGTAAGGGAAGAAAGAAGGGACAAGACACACTTCTTTCTTCTGGTTCAGTGACTTGGAGGGATGGTGAGGCCACCTCTGATATGGCCCCCAAAGAGGAGAAGGAACAAAGTCAGGAAGAATGAGCCAAAGTCAGGTATGAAATATTGGCTATGGGTGCTTGTGGGACACCCAGATAGATGATCTATCCTGGTGGGCAGGAGAGAGAGAGAGAGAGAGAGAGAGAGAGAGAGAGAGAGAGAGAGAGAGAGAGAGAGAGAGAGAGAATGTGCTGTGGAGAAATGGAGATGCAACAGGTGTTAAAGAAGCATGAGGACCACATGGAAGGAGCAGATATATCCCTGATCTGGGCCAACAAGGACCCTCCTCCCCGGGTCTCTTCCTACTCCCCCTCCTTTCCCACTTTCCTAGGGAGATTTAGACATCCTGGCAGGGCTGAGGACAGGCTTTGGAGGAATCCCAGGTGTTCCTAAGCCAGCCCTGTCCACCTGCCTCTTTGGAGTCCATCCCTGTTCATGAACTTGACTCCAAGCTCAACACTACTGACTATACTGGTCACCTTTCCATCACTCAGTTAAAATACCTCATATGTACAACTTAAAGAAAGACAGGTTTATTTTGGCTCAGTTTGTGGTGGAGGAAAGCTTCTTACCTCATAGTAGTTGGGAAGCAAATAGAAAAGAAAAGAATGAGAGAGATATAGAAAGAGAGGGAGAGGGGTGAGAGAGAGAGAGAGAAAGAGAGAGAGAGAGATGAGTTGGTGTCAAGATATTCCCTTCAAACACATACCCTCAGTACCTTCCTCCAACTGAGCCCCACCTCCTAACAGCCCATTCGGCTATAAATTCATCAATAGGTTGCTCCAGTGATGAAGTTAGTATCTTCATGATCCAGTCACCCCTCTATGCTCCACATATGAACATTACTGATTTAGGGATCCAGCCCCCAGTACACAAATCTTTGTGGAACACTTCATATGTAAACTGTAACACTGACTAACTCATTGCCAGCCAGGGGTACGAGGTACAATGTTTTTCCTCCTAAATTGGTGGCTCCAAAGACTCTCCGTGGCCCGCATGTAAAGGTTTGGACATCTCCCTGAGAACTGGTATAAGACTTGGTCTTAGAGAGAAAACAAAAAGTATACATTATATGCAAAGAAAGAGGGCAATACTGACCACTAAGGAACCATGTATTAATGGTGGAATTGAAGGCACCAGTAGGTAGGAGTGTGTGTGTGTGTATTTGTGGACCTGAACTATGATGCCATTCCCCATGTGGTAAAATGCAGGGCCAGAGATGCAGGCTGACAGAGGCTGTGAAGGAGCTGGCCTTCTAGAGCTCAGAATACTTGGGCATTTCTTGGCACAAAGAAGGTGGCCAGATAAGCTCTTCCCTAGCCCTGGGATTGGTTCCCAATCCTGGAGTTATCTACTCCAAGGGACAGAAATGCAGGAGAAAGGGCTAAGTGCTGTCTGCATACCTGAATTAATAACACCCAGGTGACCTAGGCTAAAGGTAGGAATAAACAATCAGCACCTGCAGCAGGTAGAAGCCCAGATGTCACGTGGCCGAGACCGTACTGTGTGGTTATGATGGTGGGTGGGAAGTGGGTGTGCATGGTAAGCAGGGCAGTCATGGTTCAGGGTCTCAGGCGCTTGTAGTTGCTTTGCCCAACAGTTAGGTCCTTGCTAACCATAGAGTTCTCCCAGCCTGGCTCTAATTACTCTTCTCACATCCTGTGCCCCTTTCTCAGCATAGCCCTTCCATTCCTGCCCTGGAAGATTTTCTCTTGCTGCTTTCTTTGCTTCTGGGCTTTCCCTAAACCACAGGCCCACTCAAGACCCAGATTGTATCCTACCATGGAAAAGCAGTCTTCCCCATCAGTGTCCTATCCTTTGCCCTTCCCTTGAGCTCCTATAGCCCAGTCCCTCTCCAGAGAGGTGGAAGCTGTCATCAGAATGATGTCTTGGCCCTGCTTGAGGTCTCTGAGGATGAGGTTCCTGGAATGGTCATGTGTTCCCTCCCTGCCCCCTAAAAAGTGTCCTATCATGAGCACCCGGGTAGTTTTGAGTAAGGGGACAGGTCAATGAAGGAGTAGGCTGGAAAATGAGAGGAGTGGGTAAGCTGACAGGTAAGCAGCCTCGTGGCCCAGCCCAGCCACTCAACACCCATGAGGGTATGGCGTGGTGAAATGATGCTTCTCCTTTTTCCTTGGGCCCCTGGCCTCAGGCATGGGCTGGACAGATGTGCTCATGACCTGGCTTCTTAGACCATCCTGAGATCTCTGTGGAGCCTTGTAAGAGGCTTAAGAAGTCAGGAAGGTGGAGAAAATACAAATAACTCCTTTCCAGCTCCTTGAGCAAGACTGGGCTTAGGAGAAGTGAGAGCTTTGGGAAACTGAGAGTACAGTAAGAGTCACACGAAAGATGCAACCTTCCAGCAATGTTTACAGATTAGGGTTGTGTTGATCTGTTTGTGCACTAGTCCTGTCAGCAGATATCTCCAATTATCCACCCCGTCTACCCTCCTGACTACTCATTATCCATCCATCCATCCATCATCTATTATCTACCCGTCCACTTATCTATCCATCTGTCTGACCAGCCATTCTCCCTTCTGCTCACTTATCTTTCCCTCATCACCTATCCTCCAACTCATTTGTTCAGTGAGGTCTTCTGATTGTCACCATCACTGTTGGAGAGTCCAGGAAGATTCTAGGGAATCAAGGATGATGCAGTTGTAGTCCCTGCCATTGAGGAACATATAGGAGAGGATAATGTATAGGCTGGAGCCAAAAATGTGGCCCCATGGCACGACACTGTGGTCTTCCCTAGGGACCAGTTCTGGCCAACCCACTGGAACAATGGTTCATTTTAACATTGTATTTCTGAGCTTCAGGAGCAATGCCTGGCACATTGTAGGTGCTTGACAGGGGCCAGACCACTGTCTTAGAGAAGAACAGCATGGATTGTGGTTTGGACACCAGCCATCACATTCTCTGATCAATTTGGCTTCTACCCTGGGGAGTGACCATGGATGAGCTGCTTCTGCACATCAAGTTTCAGTTGCCTAATCTGTAGAATGGGACCAGCATCCTTTCTCTGCTGCTGTCCTTCTGAACTTCATACAGCTGGATTGCCCTTTGGGAGTTCTTCCAGGGTTTTGTGAGGAAGAGAGGGAGCATGGTGGTCATTCTGGGCCTGGGAAGAAAGAAAGCAGGCAGCAAAGCAGCCTGTGCACGGGGAGAGAGGCCTGGCAGCTAGGAGGCCACTGTTCTGGAGAGGTCACAGGGTAGACAACCATGCTGCAGCGGTTGCTGCAACTGAGGTCGCTCAGTGTGATCTTCCCCCTCGTAGCTGTCACCAGAAGGCTTGAGTGTGCAATTGCAGTTTCCAAGGTCATGCATGTCTGCATTTGGGGTGTGTCTGCAGGTGTGGCTGGGCTGTGCCTAGCCAGGAATCAGGTCTCCAGTGCTCCAGTGTGGATCTTGCCTCTCCTGGGGCAGTGTTTCCCCTTCTGTGGAGCTCAGCCGGGTCACAGGGGCCCAGACCCCTCTCTCCCCTCCCAGGCCCCAAGGAGAAGCTGACTCCAGGCCCTGTCTTTCCCTTCCACTGCCTAACCCGGTTTCTGGGTTTTCCTTCTTGATGATGGAGGTTCCCAGCCCTAATCCCTGACCTCTCAAGTCCTCCCTGCTCTACAGCAGCCTTCTCAGCCCATTTTCTATTGTGAGAAACAGCACAGGTGCTGATCAAGGTAGTTGAGAGTAAAGAAGCAGCCAGACTCCTTCAGGAGCTGGAAAGGCGCCTGTGGAGTGGTCTAGAGGCTTCTCTCTGGGGCCTTCACTTCCTACCTGCATTCTGAGGGGCAGTGGGGCAGGAAGGGGGATCTAGCTCTTGTTGCTCTCTTCCAACCTTTGAAGAGCCTTTCATACCTGGAGGCAGCTGCGGTCCTCAGGTGTTAGGCACTCACCCCAGGGGTGACTCTTAGGGTCATCTAACTAGTATTTCTAGAAACAAGAGTCACCCAGGCTTTGCCACATCCCTGTGAGTGGCCTTAGGCAAATTGTTTTACCCTGGAGCCTTCCAGGGCCAGCTGTGAAATGTGAACGAGGAGAGTGCCCATACCTAGGCCTGCTGTGAGGGCTGGGTGAGACTGGCACAGAGTTGGCTGAGGGTGAATGGTCAGTGTGGCTGTGACACACAGGTGGACAGAACCTGCCCCAGCTCTAATGACTTTGTCTGGGCATTCCCTCAGCGCTCACTTCTTCCTGGAGATAGAAGGGTTTGAGCCCAACCCCACTATTACCAAGACCTCCCCGCCCATCTTCTCCAAGCCAATGGACTCCAATATCCGACAGTGGTGAGTACTGGCTCTGGCCAAGCCCTCTGCTCCAGCAGGTGGCCAACGGTGTGCCCTGGACCATCACTGTGGCTGTGGCATGCTGCCATTGTCTATTTTAAAATTTGTCCTCCCCATTCCCCCTACTTCCAGCCTCTCTGGTAACTGTGAAGACATGGACTCCCCTCAGTCTCCTCAGGATGATGTGACTGAGACTCCTTCCAATCCCAACAGTCCAAGGTGAGTCAGGTCCTTCCCCTCTTCCCATTGGGCCCACCAAAGGCAGTGTCAGAGGGACAGGCTCCAGGGACCTACAGGAAAGGAAAAGAAGCCACCATTTATGAGGTGTTAGGACAAATGTCTGGAGATCTGGACCCATGTACAATGATACTCTTTCATTATAAAACATTCAAAGCCTTCCCTTAGTCCTATATTTTGAGGTAGTCACTATGAACAGTTTGACATATACCTTTCTTGATCATTCCCCCATGTATCTAGATATGTGTTTCAATACATGTGATTGCATGTGGACAGGAACAGGAGTCTGACAGGGCAACAGGGAGTCCAGGGCCAGAGCACGCATGCAGGGATGGCAGGCATTGTGAGTCATGTGAGATGTTAGAGGGCTAGTGTTTGGCCCTGGGGGGCCAGTGGCTCTGATGGGGAAGAAAGAGTGGGGGGGGTGAGTTGGAAACATTTTCTAGCCTTAGTGCAAACCAGGCCAAGGAAGAGCAGAGGCGGAAAAAGAAGCGGCTAAAAAAGTGCATCTTCACGGCTGTGTCTGAGGGCTGCGTGGAGGAGCTGGTAGAGCTGCTGGTGGAACTGCAAGAGCTTTGCAAACGTCGCTGTGGCCTGGATGTGTCGGGTTAGTCCCTGGTCCTGCAAGAGGATTCAGGTCTGGGGGTCCCCATTTGACTCTACTTGGCTCCTGCTCTGTCTCTTGTGGGCCTGGAGTGTGAATGCTAGTGACCTTGAACTTGACTCTGAAAGCAACAGGGAGCCATGGATGGGCCTGGACAAGTGAGGGTCATGGTCTGGCTAGTGCATGGAGGATGGGGTAAAACTGGAGAAGGCTGCTAGAGAAGCAGGATTGAGACTCTGAAGCAGGGCTAGAGGAGGGGGAGACCGTTCTGGAGAGTTCTTCAGGCAGAACTCCAGGACATGGGAAGTGAGGGAGAGGGAGGAGTCCTTGGTAGTGCCATTTGGATATGGGTAACTTGGTGGGGCCCTGACTGTCCAGGGGATCAGGAGAGAAGCAGGTTGTAAGGGAGAGGATAAGTTTTATAGGCCTTGAAGAGGAAAGAGCCAGGGTGGGAATGGAGATTCCAGGGTGTCAGCACTGAGCTGGACAGTGGGAAGCTAGGCAGGGATGAGACTGCCCCTAAAAGGGAGAAGACGCACACGGTGAGAACCAAAGGCCTTGGATAGGGCTCTCATGGGCAGGAAGAGGGAAGAAAGAACCAGAGGAAGAACAGTTGAAGAGGAAGGAGGAGTCCAGGGAGTGTGGGGTCAGGGAGACTTGTGCAGAGGGGATGGAGCAGAATCTTGAGGTGTGAGGCTGTGGCTCCCACCTCTTTCAGGCTGGGGGGGTCAAGGGTGGCCACTCAGTCCTGCCTGTGCCTCTATCCTGTGACCTGCCTGCAGACTTCCTCATGCACAAGCTGACAGCCTCAGACACAGGGAAGACCTGCCTGATGAAGGCCTTGCTAAACATCAACCCCAACACAAAGGAGATTGTGCGTATCCTGCTCACCTTTGCAGATGAGAACGACATCCTGGACCAATTCATCAATGCTGAGTACACTGAGGAGGCCTACGAAGGTACCCTGCCCAAAGGGGCTGTGGGGTTTCCAAGGCCACTGCCAGCCATGCCACACAGAGGCTTTGCTGCCAGCAAAAAGCCCCAGCATGCATCTCTTGTCCTTTCTTCTTTCTGCAAATGACTGCGAGTAATAGACATTGTTGTTTTTTTTGGTACCAGGGATCAAACTCAGATCCTTGCGCTTGTGAGGCAGGTGGTGGAACCACTGAGCTAAATCCCTGGCCTCTAGGCATTGTGGTTGATACTGGGGTATGGTGGGGGAACAAATCAGATTAAGGCCACTACTCTAAGGTAATTTTAGACAGAAAATTCTATGAAAATAAAATAAAAGAAGGTAATGGGGCAGAAAGAAACTGAGAATGGGTAACTTTAGAGTGGATGGACACAGAGGCACTTTGAACTTCGGGATGAGAACGATCTAAAGCAAAATGAGGACTGAGCCTGGCATGTTCCAACCATGCAAAGGAGGCTGGAGAGCCAGGCAGGGGCCAGTAGAAGGCAACTATTTGTGTCATTATCACCATCATTAACTGTCTCCTTTGGGTGTCAGTTTTGTGGCTTCCCTTGTAGGTGGGTCATGGAGACAAAATTTGGGCTAAGACTGGGAAGAGTGAAGAGAGCTAGGCTAGCAGTACGACGCCCTGGCTTTGATTCCTAGCACTGAAAAAAAAAAAAAAAAAGAAAGGGAAATCCATGGTGAATAGTCTATAAGATGTGTGCTCAATGGGGTCATCTGAGGTTTTGGAGTCAGTAACTGCCCATTAAGGTTCAGTACTTTGGTAAAAATGATGTCTCATGATTGGCCATCCAGCTGATATGCCAGGGGCCACTAAACATTGCAGTTTTTCCAGGTAGGAGTCTAGCCTGGGCCTTGACCCTTCTCATAGGACAAAGTCATTCTGACTCATTATTTGAACTCTACAGACTTTCAAACAGGATTTTGTTATATATAAGAAAAATCCAAGGATTGTGATAACCTAGAAGAAATGCAGGGAGGGAGAAGAAACCCAGGAAAGATTGCTGTAATTGAGTGGTGAATGCACACAGAGCTGGCTGGTAGTCAAAGCAAAGAGAGAGACTGGATGAGTCATGTAGTGTTCTTAGCCTGTCACAAGGGAGTTGACACTAGTCCTGCAGACAGCAAGGTGTCAGACCAGTGTCTCAAGCTTGCTCGTCCTGATCCTATTCCCTTGACAGTCTCTTGTGTTCTCTCCTTCTTGTCAGTACTGCAGGAACATACATATGTGCAGGCTGGCCTTGTACTCACTGTGTAGCCCAGGTTGGCCTCAAACTCGTGGTGATCCTCCTGCCTCAGCCTCCTGAGTGCTGGGATTACAGGTTTATACCACTACCCCCATTCAGTGGGCTCTGAGGGCAGGGATTCTTGGATATCCTTGAGGACAGGGTGGGATGAAGACAGTCTGCTGCCCAGAGGTGATTCACTAGTGCTCCTGGGGTCTCACTTGGGCGACTCTGGATTTTTTTGTTTGTTTGTTTGAGTGAACGAATGGAAGTTACTAGTGTCTCTATTAAGGCTTTGCTGCCCTGGCCTCAGATCCTTACCTCTCTCTTTTCTCAGTCTCCCCTTGCCTCCTTCTCCTTTCTCAAATTTGCGTCTTGCCAATGGGCTTGCAGCGGGCGACACTCTGGTCTCTGAGAGGGGAAGAACAGTTGCTCCTGTCTTCCCAGAAACCCACGTTACGGCCACCACTTTACTCTTGATGTTATTACCATGGGTGATTTAAGGCAGTCCGCACTCCCTGGGGCTGAGGGGCTTCAGGGCCAGCGGGCCTGGTGTCTCCAGGGTCCCCTGCTCTAAGTGAAGCCCCCTGCACATCCCCGTCGTCGGGTCCATAGGGCAGACGGCACTCAACATCGCCATCGAGCGGCGCCAAGGAGACATCGCCGCTGTGCTCATCGCGGCGGGTGCCGACGTCAACGCCCACGCCAAGGGGGTCTTCTTCAACCCCAAGTCCCAGCACGAAGGCTTCTACTTCGGTAGGTGCAGCCAGGCCTATGGGAGGGGATGAAGGGAAGGGGAGTGGGGAGGGGGAGGAAGGGGTCGCTCTGCGCTCTGCTGGACAGAAGGTCCCTGTCCCAAGTGGCGCTGGCGGGGTGGAGAGCCCTCTCCTGGGTAGATGGTCTGAGCCTGATGGGGAGGCGGCTGGGGGTGACCCATCTGAGAAGACCCCAGGGCCAACCGGAGAGCGGGGTTTGGGAGGTAGGGTGGGGTGCTGCGGTGTCCCCTGATGGCCTTAGAGGGCATATGGGCATCCGCCTGGGCAGCCAGAGACCTGAAGGGGAATCAAGGGGGATCTTTACAGGGAAGCAGTGGTTCAGGTGGGGCGACGACTTGCTTTGCCTAGTAAGGCCTTGGGCTTGGTGTAGGTGAATGTCCTAGCTTCCAACTCTGGCCTCTCAGGACTGTAGACAGGGAGTAACAGGTGAGAGGAGGAAAATTTCGGACCCACAAATTGGGGAGTCTCAAAGCAATTGGAATCAGATATGTCAACTTAAAAAAAAATCAGAGAGTCTCCAAAAAATACTGATACTTATTTGAGAAGAGTAGAGCTTTGCAATGGGATGCCATAGCAAACGAAAGGTGTATTGGCTGAAGAAAGCCCAAGTTCTTAAAGACAGAAACAAGGAGGGTTACATCAGACATTTTGAAACAGTAATCTTTGGCCACAGTAATTAATAACAAGAGCAGAGTCAGTCCAAGGGTGGACAGAAGGCAGGTCTCGGGTAGATGTCTTTGTATAAGTACTTTCTGCGTAAGGTCACTGTGGCCTCTATGCAATTTGTGGCTCTGGCAGTCTATTGTTGATAGTTACTCTCAAGACATCATGTGTAAACGGCCCTCTTTCTTAACCTCCCACCTTTATCTATTTTGGGGGGTTTTTTGGATGGGATTGACGCAAGCGATTTCATTTTGATTCTGTCAAGGGTCACGTTTCTTTCACAGATGTTCTGATTGAAAAAAGTTCAAGTGTATGATTTAGATATGGTGAAATTCTCCCACTTTAGTGTATCAAGTGCTGTTACTTTCACAAATGCTTAGATTTGTGTGACCACCACCAGACTCCATTAGGGGCTCCATTAGGCCAAAACAATTTCTCCAAGCAATTTATACAAAATCCCCCCCACCCCCTGTTTTTTTTTTGGCACCAGGGATTGAACTTGGGACCTTGTGCTTGCAAGGCAAGCAGCAGAACCACTGAGCTAAATCCCCGGCCCCACAGAAATCCCTTTTATCCCACCCCAGCTATTATCCACTAACCGCTGATTTGTTTTCTCCCCTGGGTGGCTTTTTAATCAGTAGGACTAGATTGGTCTGGATATCCTGGAGGACAGGGTGAGAGGAAGAGGGGGCCAGGAGGGAAGCAGGAGCCCTGGCACCCAGTCCTAGTGCTGCTCCAGGTGTGTGAGACCACTTGGGAGTCTCTCGTCTTCTCTTTTCTTAGCAAAAATGTATCAGGTACTTACTATCTGCATCAGGCCATGTTCTAGGTGCTTGAAATGTATCATAAACAAAACAAAGGTCTCTGCCTTCATAGGACTTATATTCTAGGTGTGGAGAAAGACCATCCATAATAAACATTATAAATAAGAATTTATAGACTATGTTATAAAAAGGCAAGTGGTATTGAAAAACATGTGACGTAAAGCAGAGGAAGAGGAACTGGAAATTCTGTCTGGAATTGGGAGGGAGGAAGACTTTCAATTGTAAATAAGGTGACATTTGAACCAAGAATCAAAGGAAGTGAAAGGGTGGGCAATGTGATGCAGATCTATACAGGCAGAGGGAGCAGCCTGTGCAAAGGCCCTGAGGTAGGAAAGTGCTCAGTGTATTTGAGGAAAAGGAAGAAGGGCATTGTAGGGGAGGTGGTTAGGAGATATTGGGCTTTGAGGACTGTTTTGGAACTTGGGTTTTTATTCTGTGTAAGGTTGAACATGTGAACAGAGTCAGTCCAGCTGCTGTGCTGAGGACAAAGTGATGGAGAGCCAGAGGGTAGGTGGTGGTGGTGGGGACCAGGAGACCAGTTAGGTAGCCATTGCAGGGATCTAGCATTGGCCTTCCCTGTGACAAGGAGCAGATAAGAAGGTCAGGTAATGTCAGGAGCAGTGCTGCTGACATGGTCAGTTTATGGGCTTTAATCCTGAGCCTGGGAGACACTGCCTCTGGCTCATGGAAGGAACGAGCCCTAGTGCTCCCTTTCCTCCAGGTGAGACGCCCCTGGCCCTGGCGGCATGCACCAACCAACCTGAGATTGTGCAGCTGCTGATGGAGAATGAGCAGACGGACATCACTTCGCAGGACTCTCGGGGAAACAACATCCTGCATGCACTGGTGACGGTGGCTGAGGACTTCAAGACCCAGAACGACTTCGTAAAGCGCATGTATGACATGATCCTGCTAAGGAGTGGCAACTGGGAGCTGGAGACCATGCGCAACAATGATGGCCTCACACCGCTGCAACTGGCTGCCAAGATGGGCAAAGCCGAGGTGGGGCCATGGCTGCAGGGTGGCCAGAGGTCAGGGAGGCACAGCTGCCCCTCTGCCAGCCCTGGGGCCTTTCTGAGGATCCCACAGTCCACAGCCTCAGCCCCCGGAAGGTTCCATCCTTAGGTCTAGAATGGAGTTGTAGCTCCAGGTGGGTTTACTCTGAGTAACCACACGGAGCCAGGGACATGCACCCTGTGGATTCCTACTCTGGATTTTGATCCCATACTCTGTGGCTCTAACTCTTGTCCTGGGACTTCCTTGCTGGGTCCAGACTGGGGTAGCCCTGAAGCTGAGGTGACACATATCTCATATGCTTTGCAGCTGAGCATTCCTACATGGTGAAGCACCCAAGCAGAGCCTGGGTGTCTGACCCTTGAGTTCTTTGGCTTCTTATGAGGGCAGGAATTTTGCATGGCTGTTCTGGATCCAGAGCCAATGGGCTGCTTCTCTGAGGTTATGGAGAGACCCCAGCCTGTGGATCAGGACAGAACTCCTAGCCACAACATCTCTAGCAAAGAGTGTGGCTGCAGGCCCTTTTGCCTTCTGTGATGTGTCTGAAAAACTGAGAGCCGAGAGCTGAGAGCTTTGGTGAAGACTTGGGCTGTGCTGGGCTCAGATCTTTTTTTTTTTTTTTCCATTAATTTTATTGGTACATTTTAGGAAATCAATATGGAGACACCTCAAACAACTAGGATTGGAAGTCCCCTTTGACCCAGCTATTCCCCTGCTGGATATCTTCCCCAAAGAATTAAAAAGAATCATACCACAGTGATATATGCTCATCCATGTTCATAGCAGCACAGTTTGTAATAGCTAAAGCTTGGAAACAGCCCGAGTGCCCATCAACTGGAGACTGGATAAAGAAGATGGGCTCAGATCTTTATCAGTGACTGGAGCTGTGTCTTGGTCTGAGATCAAAGACAAGGCTCAGGTGCTTCTCGGGACAGATCCAGGCATCTGAGCCTTTTCTGCAGCCTCCGAGACTGGGAGGGGTCTGTGGTTCTGTGGAGGCTGCCAGAGAACACTGTGTACCCACCCATCTCCCAAGTCAGCTGCCCTGAGGGCCTTGGGTCTGTCCCAGTGGCTAGGGCTGGGGACCATAAGGGATCTTTTTATTCTCTCATGGAGGGAGGAAGAGTTGGAGAATAGCTGCAACAGAGACGGAGTTGTGTGCCTGCCTCCTTTCCCTTCACCTCCCATCCCCAGGTCATAGCTTTCTGGGGCTTTGAGTCAAGTCAGATGGTGATTGTAGATTGAGCTTCCTCTAAGGGCTTCACCCCTCCCTGTCACTGTGATGTGTGCTCTCCCTGCTTTCCCAGCCCAGGGAGGATGCTTCCTGCGTGGAGATGGCCCAGGACCCCAACCCCCATTCAGTGGCTGACAGTTGTTCCTCTTCCTGTCTCCAGATCCTGAAGTACATCCTCAGTCGTGAGATCAAGGAGAAACCGCTCCGGAGCCTATCCAGGAAGTTCACAGACTGGGCATATGGGCCTGTGTCATCCTCACTCTATGACCTCACCAATGTGGATACCACAACAGACAACTCTGTGCTGGAAATTATTGTCTACAACACCAACATTGATGTGGGTCTCCTGCATGGGCCAGGAGGAGCAGGGAGCAAGGGCTAGACATCAGGCCAGGGGCTCAGGGGGCACTGGAAGGACCTGATGCAGCAGCCCCACAGTGTCTGTGGTCTCCCAGTCCTTTGTCTCAGTGGCAGAGCCAGGCACAGGAAGGTCAGGGCCTGGGGCAGAAGCTGGGCTCAGGTGTTCCTGGGCAACCTCAGATTGTAGACCCTAGCATTAGGGTTTTTTTGGGTCCCAGAATCCTGGCATGTTTGAGTATGGGTGAGGGTGGATGGTGTTGATCTTCTCCATCTTGTTTCTCTCACATCTCCCCTGCTGGTTTATACAGCCTGGCTTGGAATCCTTTCTTCTCCCAGTTCTAGTTCCACATGAAGGTCATGGAGTACACAGCTGGAGCAATTCAAGGGCCTTCCTGGAGGAGCCTGGAGAGGGGAGATAGTAAAGCTGGAGGTGAAGAGAAAGGGTCAACTCCAGGAGATTTTCAGCTTTTGGGCAAAGCGAGGAAGCAGGCTGGGTCTTCATCTGTCATATCTTGCCAACAATTCTGCTTCCCAGAGCCTGCCTTGTCCAGGGTCTCCATGGACCTTCACAGCAGTCTGGTCGGGAGGACAGGGATTGTACAGTTTTATAGATGAGGATTCTGAGGCCTAGAGAGGATTAAGGGCTGTCCTGAGGTCACACAGGGAAGGGGGCAAATTGGAACTGGAATCTTTTCCTAGCCCTCACTGTGCATTAGATTCTCTTGCCGGAAGTCCCAGGCTCCTGGGGGATTTGGCTGCTGCCAGCACACACTGGAAAGAGCCCCAGGAGCTGGAAATTACCCTCCCAACATTTCCAGCTTAACCAGTCCACAGCACATCATGACTGGCCCTGTTCTGCCTGGAGCCCCAGTGACTCAGAGCTCCTTTGCAAACAACCCCTCCCTGCCTCCTTCATCTCCATGGTGACTGGTGGCATTCTACTCCCCCAGAACCGGCATGAGATGCTGACCCTGGAGCCCCTGCACACTCTGCTGCATATGAAGTGGAAGAAGTTTGCCAAGTACATGTTCTTCCTGTCCTTCTGCTTCTATTTCTTCTACAACATCACTCTGACTCTTGTCTCTTACTACCGGCCCCGGGAGAAAGAGGTATGTGGGTCTTGGGGATAGATAGGGAGGTCAGAGCTGGCGTAGCTTGGAGCTGCCCCATTTATAGATAGGGAAACCGAGGCCCAGAGAGGCCAAGAGATTTGGATGATGTCCTCCAATAGTCATCCTTCAGAGTTCCTGGGGAACTGAATACATCTTTGGAGGTTAGTAGGGATAAGCTCTATATGCTCAGCCCTGGGCGCTCAGCCCCAGGCTGACTCAGGTTACAGGGAGAGTTGAGGAATTAGGAACTCCAAGCTCTGCCAGGATTTCTGTCTGACTCTAGAAAGGATTGGGTGTTTCTGCTGTGAAGGTTACAGGAAATGTGTGTGTGTGTGTGTGTGTGTGTGTGTGTGTATGTGTGGTATGATTGGTTGGTCAACCTCCTCAAGACTTTGGGCATTGGTTTCCCATCTATCACTGGGGCACAGTCTGGGCTTTATTTACCCGTGTTAGGAGGTAATGTGTGGTTCTGGGAAGGACAAACGGAGCATATGGGCTTCTTAGCACAGACTGGTTTGATCTCCTAACCAGGGAGTTCTGAGTTCTCATTGAGGGAGGGGGAAGCGATGCCATACCTTCTCTTGCCCTCTATGGAGCTAAGGTTTCATGCTGCCCCTGGCCCAGCTTGAGGTTGTGCCTATACGTCACAGTTCCTCTGGAGGGACACTGCCCTTCCTGCTGACTCCCATGCTGTCTTCCTTCCTTCCTTCCTTCCCAGGACCTCCCACACCCGTTGGCCCTGTCACACAAGATGGGGTGGCTTCAGCTCTTAGGAAGGATGTTTGTTCTCATCTGGGCAACATGCATCTCTGTGAAAGAGGTGAGTGAACATCTAAGCCCTTCCAGACTGCCCTGCGAGGCAGGCAGGGTGAGAATTGCTTGGCTCCCAGCGTTCCCTGCTCTGCCAACACTGCTGGGGACTTTGGAGAGGAATTTTGTTTCTAAACCTTAGATTCCTGAGTTATAACACAAGAGCAAATGAGTGAGGAAGGCCTATCCTACTTATGTCACCCCCTCCATCCAGCCATCCAACCATCCACTATTTATCTATACTTCCAGCCACTCACTGTCCATACTCCTCTCCTAAATCCTGTCCACTGATCTGATCACCTACATCCATTCACATATCCATGTAGCCTTACCTGCCATCCTTCTATTCATTATACAACCATCTTTCCATCATCCATCCATCCATCCATCCATCCATCCATCCATCCATCGATCTGTCAGTTCAACCAATTAACCACTGAATTAACTGATATATTCTGAGCACTCTCTCTGTGGGGCTCTGGAGGAGGTGGTAGGGATGGGGGAAGTGTTTCCTCTTTGAGTTCACAATCCAAAAGGGATGTTATATGGGCACAAACATCTAGATTTTAAGGTAGACTTTGAAAAGGTCCCTGAGTTGGGTTCATACCAGTGCTTAGAGGAAAGGAGATAACTTTTGTCTGGAAGCAAGGGAGGGAGGAAAGCCTTAAAGATAGAGATGACACTTACTCTGTAAGGGTAGGGTAGGGTATGAGGGTGTTGGGGATAATGAACAGCACGAACAGAAAATTTGGCCGTATTTGGGAAATGGTAGGTAACTGTAGTGGTTGGTTTTGTAGGTTCTGTGGTGAGGATAGGGATGAAGAATTAGAGAGGTAAGAAGATTTGAGGGAGGATTCACCATCACTGTGAGGTAACCTTTGTTTTCCAGGCACAGGTCCCTTCCCTCCCTGGGCTCTGGCCAGGCCTTCACATACTCACCCTGCACTGAGTTTCAGTCCTGGGGAAGCACCCCCTTCCCACAGTCTCAACCGAGGGGGATGGAGAGGGTGCAGTTTTTCTTTCCTCTCTGCCCATAGGGCATTGCGATCTTCCTGCTGAGACCCTCAGATCTGCAGTCCATCCTGTCGGATGCCTGGTTTCACTTCGTCTTGTAAGTAGGTCTGTCCCCTTGGTCACCACCTCCCAGGCAAGGCCAAAGTTCTCTTTTGTGGCTACTATATCCCTCTGGAACATCACCTACCTAGTAAGGGAGGCACACAGATACCTGTGGAAAGGATCAGAAACTCCCAGGACAGTGCCCAGTGTCTGGTGGCAGTGATGGCTGACTCCACCGTCACAGAGCCCCAGGAACATGGAAAAGGCATGAGAAGGATTAGCAGTCCTGTTCACTTTTTTACAAAACAATGTTCCAGGGCAGCCTTTCCTAGTTACACAGGGCCTCAGAAAGTCGCCATCTGGGACCTTGGCAGACTAGAATTGAGAGGTACCTGAGAAAGTACTGAGCCTTGTGTATAGATACCCTGAAAGATCTCAGAGCAGCGAAGGGAGTTCCCACAATCTTATGGTGCTTCAGTGGTGTGGAAGACCCAGACTCTTAGTCATCTGCACTCCCAGCTAGCGCAGGGTTGGGGCCACAGTGCCCCAGCCATAAAGCTCAGTTCTGAATGAGATCATGTGCAGCTCACGACAAAGTCTCATGTGACCTCCATCTCTAAGTGAACAGAGGCTGATTCAGCTTTACTGCTGTGGAAATGGAATAGAATCTGCCGCTTGGGGTGAGGAATGCTGGGCTCCTCAGCGGTGTCCACCCTACTGAAATCTCTCCTCTGAGCATGTAGGAGGTTGGTCTATGGGACTGAGAATCTTGGCCTGATGTTTCCAAATGCCTAGGTGTTTCATTATGTGTGTATCTGCCTTCCAGATACATGAACAGTTCTTCATCCCTGTGGGCAGGTGGGGTACCCAGATACTGCAGTAGATAGTTGGGCAGCTGTGACACTGCCCCATTATGTAAGACACATGGGCATCTGTCACCTTTGAGGATGTATGATGATTCCAGGAAAACATCTATTTCTATATGCAGTGGTTTTAGGGCATTGTCCTGCTCTTTTGCTCCTCATTTATTTTGCTAAGGTAGAGGAAGGTGGTAACATCTTTCCTCATTTCAGTCCCAAATGTAGTTGATCAATCAGATGTTTTTTCTTCATGGCACCAGAAAAACAAGCTTGCCTGTGTCCTAACTTTGATTAGCTTGTAATTGTGGAAACTCCCTGATGTTATAAGCAAGAGTATTTTTAATGAGATGTCTGCAAAAGTGGGAGTGTGTGCACTATTTAGGAGTACATTTTAATCTTGTATCTTCAGTATAGATTGTACTTTAAAAAATTTAATTATGGCAAAGTACACAGAACACAAACATTACCATCCTGACCATTTTTAAGTGTACATCTCAAAGCTGTGGAGTTAATTGACAATCTCTAGTATGCTTTTTTTTTTTTTTGTGCTGGGGATTGAACGCGGGACCTTGCACTTGCAAGGCAGGCGCCGGAACCACTGAGCTAAATCCCCGGGGCCTCTATTATGCTTTTAATCTTGCAAAATTGAAACTCTGTGCCTAGCAAACATCTCTCGATTCTCTCTTCCCTGGTAACCAACATTCTACTTTCTGTCTCTATGTGTTTGCCTACCCTGGGTATCATATAAATGGAGTCACATATTATTTTTTTTTTGTGACTAGCTCATTTCAGTTAGCATATATCATACTTTTTTTTTTAAACTGAAAAAGAGTAGGCTTTGGGGGAATTTTATTTTAATTGGCTTATAAGCATAAATAATGGCAGCTTTTGTTATTTTGGTTAAAAATGGAGTCATTCACCACATCCTTAGTCTACTCCAGTATCTCCCAAATCTAGGTGAGAATCATACATCGTATGGGTGATTTAAAGACTATTTATTGGCTCCTGGGCTGCATGCCAGAATCTGCTGGAGTCCTGGGAAGATCTGTATTTTTTTAAAAAAGTACCTATCAGCTTCAACTAGCTAACCACTGGCCTCAACTCACATCTGATGATGTCCCCTACAAAGCTGGAGTTCAGATGTAGTTGGATGGATCTGAGGCAGCCTTAAGTATCCAGTCAGAATTAGTCACCAGGGTGACCATCAGGGATTGAAGTTTGTGAAATCTGGATGTTTGTGCCCTGCTGCTGAGAAGTAAGTAAGGTCTGTCTCCTGTGTCTCCTGAACAGTTTTATCCAAGCTGTGCTTGTGATACTGTCTGTCTTCTTGTACTTGTTTGCCTACAAAGAGTACCTCGCCTGCCTCGTGCTGGCCATGGCCCTGGGCTGGGCGAACATGCTCTACTACACACGCGGCTTCCAGTCCATGGGCATGTACAGCGTCATGATCCAGAAGGTGTGTGGGAGCTGTGGATGGGGGTGGGGTAGGGCGCAGAGGGTGTTCGTTTTTTCAGATGGGAAATTGAGGTCCAGAGAATAGGGGCTTAACAAGGGGCAGCTCACTGCTCTTTCTTCTGAATGCCACAGTCTCCTTTTGCCTTTGGTCAGAATTTACATGTCCAGACCTTAAAATGCTCAGGTTTGTTGGGCATTGAGGAAGGACACACTTTTGTAAAAAAAAGTTCTCATCCCTGGGCAGTGGTGTGCTGGAAACTATTTAACAGTTGTTTGCTGTCACTGTGTGTATGGGAGTGTATACATAATATATATTATGTATATATATATATGTGTGTGTGTGTGTGTGTGTGTGTGCGTGCATGCATACATGTATATATGTGTGTGTATACAGATAACACACAGACCAGTACATTGCATATAGATATACAAACATGCATTTATTAGAAATTATAAAATTACAAATTTTAGCATACAAAGGATGTGTAACATACAATTTGCAAATAATAAAATATGCAATACACTTTATTGTAAATTCCATGTAACCGGTTGAATCTCACAGAATAATTTGTTGCTTTTATAGAATTTTTACATTCGTTGCCAGCCTTATGGTTGAATTTGACAAATTAATGTTGTTCTCTTCTGGAGTGAATGTTGGTTCATATTTTATAAGCAGTAAGATGAAAGTGAAACAGTGAAGATTTATGTTGAAACTTTACTTGTTTGTCAATGATGTGAGCAATTTCTTTGCTGAATTGGATAATTGTTTGCAAATACTAGAAGGATATCTTGTTAATATTTGTGTGTTATTCATAATGTAATGGTATAGAAGGACATACTTTATTTTATTTTATTTATTTTTTTGTTTTTTTGAGACAAGATCTCGCTATGTAGTTCAGGCTAGCCTCAAACTCCCTATGTAGCCTGGGCTGGCCTTGAACTCATGGCAATCCTCCTGCCTTAGCCTGCTGGGATTACAGGCATGTGCCACCATGCCAGGTGATTAGAAGGACATATTTAAAAATTTAATCTGCCTTAACATTTCTTTTATCACTGTCTTAAATCTAGATGTAGACATCAGCAAAACAGTGAGTCAATCTTTGATTTGTAGCATTTACCAATTTTCATGAAATGCTACAAATATTCCCCCCACAGGCAATTTCCAGCTACCACTGGACATCAATTTAGGAAGAGATGTGCAGTTATGCATCATTACAGCTTTTCCATCATACGGCTACAGTAGATGTAAGAAAACTCAAAGCATAGGTAGTTGAAAAATACAGTATATGAACTAGGAAGTGATCAGTTTTGAACATTTATTATCTTTGTTTGAAATATAATTTACTTAATTGTTTCTATGATTAAACTTTTAAACATGTTCTTAACAAGTTGTTCTCTGTCACTGTGTGTATGAGACACTATGTGTCTGTGTGCATGCACATGTGGATATATGTGTCATTATACAAATAATTATAAATTATACAAATAATTTCTTTTTTCCTCTGCTTTATTGATGTACAATTGATAAATAAGAATGTATAAACTTTAGGTGTACAGTATGAGGACTGGGTATATATTGTAAAATGATCACCAATTTCAAGTTGGTTAACACACCCATCACATTGCATAGTTTTCATTTTTGTGCATGTGTGGTAAGAACATTTAAGATCTCTCCACACATTTCAAGTATGCAATTTGATATTGTTAACTACAGTCATCATGTTTTACATTAGATCCCTAGAACTTATTCATCTTCTAACTGAAAGTTTGATTTAGTTCTTAATAATGGCTGTGTTGCCTTTATTAATGATAATGTAATAATTTATTATATATTAATTATTAATGCACAAAACTCATTAAAATTCAACAATCAGCTCTTGTGAACTGGCATGAGCTGGCTCCAGCATGCCACTGTCTGCAGAAGTGTGAGGACTCCAGGTGTGAGACCCTGTGGAGAAAGGTAGGGTGAGGCAGAGACTGAGTCCCAGGAGGGGGAAGAGAGAACCTGGGGCTGGTGCAGAACTGGAAGGCTTTCTGGGGGAGGTGGGCCCAAAACTGAGCCTGGGAGCATCAGGAGGAGTCTACTGGGTAAAGACAGAGTAGCCTGAGTGAAGGCAGGATTAGGGTGAGGGGCTAGGAGAGGGCAGGAGGAGGCAAGTAGATCAGTTTACAATGAATATGTATCCATATCTTACACTTGAATCATGTTTGTTTCTTTGTAGGTCATTTTGCATGATGTTCTGAAGTTCTTGTTTGTATATATCGTGTTCTTACTTGGATTTGGAGTAGGTAATTGATTCATAATTAATAACTCCCATAAGTATAAAGCACTTTATGCAGATGTTATAATTACAAAGCACATACCTAGCAGTGGGGCACCTGCCATTTTAGTATTTTCCAGGTAGTATCTTTTTTTTTTTTTTTTTGGTACCAGAGATCGAACTCAGGTCCTTGTGCTTGCGAAGCAGGTGGCAAAACCACTGAGCTAAATCCCCAGCCCTAGGCAGTATCTTTTTACTTCTGTCAACAACTTGATCAAGGAGGAATCATCACCCCTGGTCCCAAGGTAACTGAGGCACAGAGACTCAGGGCCATCATTCTTACCCATCCACGCTGTGTAATCTGCCACCCTCTTTCTTTTTTTAATATATATATTAATTGGTACATTTTAGGTATAAAATACATTTACATTTATCATTGGGTACTTGTACCTGTACATGATGTATCTTAGTTCTTATTTTTTCTCCCATTACTTGTGTGCCCTTCACCCCTCCACCCTTCCCTATTTACACAGACTTTGTTTCCATTTTTTTTTCTTTCTCATAATTTTTCCTTTCCCTTCTTCCCTTTTCCCTTCCCCTCCCGCCATCCCCAAACCCTTGGACCTTTTCCTATTTCAAATTATCAATTATTCATTTTAATCATTTTCATCCTTATTTACACTTTCAATTTCTCACACTAGAGATACTATTCGGTATTCACACATGTGTGTCCTATTTATTTCACTTAAGAGTGTGGCCTCAGTATGCATCCATTTGGATATAAATGTCTCTAGTTTCTCATTCTTTATGGCTGAGTAGTACTCCATTTTATTAAAAAACCACATCTTCTTTATCCAGTTTCCAGTCGATGGGCACTTGGGCTGTTTCCAAGCTTTAGCTATTACAAACTGTGCCGCTATAAACATAGGTGCACATATATCACTGTGGTATGATTCTTTTAATTCTTTGGGGAAGATTCCCAGTAGAGGAATAGCTGGGTCAAATGGGACCTCTAGTCCTAGTTCTTTGAGGTATCTCCATACTGATTTCCACAGTGATTGCACCAGTCTGCACTCCCACCAACAATGGAGAAGGGTTCCTTTCTCTCCACACCCCCACCAGCATTTGTTATTGGTTGATTTCTTGATAGCAGCCATTCTTTGCTGCCACCCTCTTTCATACTCATTGTTTCCTGTGGCCCTCAGATCTTGAGGCAGGCTTAGCAGGTGTTTTCAGCCTACTTTACAGATGAGAAAACTGAAGTGCACAGAAATTTGACTGATGACCTTCAGAAACAGTAGTACAGTAACACACTGGGGTAACATCCTTTGACCTTCCATATCTTGTTACCACCACAATTTGCTTCAGATAGGTCTGTGAGAACCTCACGTCAGCCAGGGACCAGGAATGGGGAGCCCCTTCTTTAAAACTTTCCATTTACAATGGACAGAATTGTATGACTTGATTTTATTTCTAACATCTGGATAGAGAGGTATGGTTCCCTGCTCCACCCCATGATAGTTTTTTTTTCCCTCAGTGATCATTGACATTTGAAATTAGGCAGCTGTTACCAACTGCCTGGTACCATTTCTGGGTTAAAATTTGCTCATTCACTGGCTCCTTCATCTGCTCATCCATGGATCCATGCATTCGCTCACACATTAATTTACCTATTCATTTACCCAGCAATGAACCACTACTGTGGTGTGTTGGAATGAAGAGGCCTGGGTCTCGCTTCTCCATTAGAAAGAGACACAGAATCTTCCACTCTTGGGGGAGGCAACCCAGGATACAGGAAATCAGGAGCTCAAAGAATAGCCAGAGAGTGAGGAACATGCATGTAGATTACAATAGGTAGTTCTTTCTGCAAGGCCATGAGGAAGCAAGGCTGAACCCTGGGGCAGAGAAGGAAGAACAAAGGGAGCTCTTTTGGGCAGGTAGGGCATTCTGTAGGAGATCAAGGTAGAGAAACCAGTGTTAGAAGGCTTCTGAGGGCCCTAGGCTGGAGATAGGAGTTAAGAGGACAGAAAGAAGGAAGCAAAAGGCTTGTTCTGTGTGAGTGAGTGTGTGTGTGTGTGTGTGTGTGTGTGTGTACACATTTACATGGGTTGTCAAATAGCCAACCAGGCAAAGAGGGCAAGAGAACACCTGTTATGTCCTCCCAGCCCTGGCCTCGCTGATTGAGAAGTGTTCCGATGACAGCGAGGACTGCAGCTCCTATGGCAGCTTCAGTGATGCCGTGCTGGAGCTCTTTAAGCTCACCATAGGCCTGGGCGACCTGAAAATCCAGCAGAACTCCACCTATCCCATCCTCTTTCTGTTCCTGCTCATCACCTATGTCATCCTCACCTTCGTCCTCCTCCTGAACATGCTCATTGCCCTGATGGGGGAGACCGTAGAGAACGTCTCCAAGGAGAGTGAGCGCATCTGGCGTTTGCAGGTGAGCTAGGAACAGGGACTTGGTTTAGCACATGGTCAGGGATGACTCAGCACTGGCAAGTTTGGGGTGGGGTCTGGGGATCTGCATAAGCCATGTTTGAAGAAGCCCTTGTCTAGGTTCTTTGAGTACAGGGTCTAGGAAGTGTGAGAGAAACCCAGGCTTGTGGGGATGCTCTGCTCTTTGTCAACAGTGTGATATGTGAATGCTGAAGGGTGACCTTAGGCTTCATTAAGGGGAGTCTAGGGCTTAGGACAATGAAAGTAACTGCTCTGCTCCACCCTGGCTTTAACACTCCTTACCTACTGAGGACACAGTCTTCTGGATGGGTCCTGATGTGGTGACCAGGTTTGGGAGAGGAATGGAGACTATGTCTCAGAAGAAATGGTTGTTGGAACTAGGGCTGAAGAAGGGGAGAGTGAGTTCCTTCAGATATCTGTAGAGCTACCGGGAAAGAGGGTTCAGCTCCATTCCGTGGCTCCAAAAGGCAGAACTGAGGTACATGGGAGAATTACAGGGAGAAAAGCTTTGATTTGTCACAAGAAAGTTTCTCATTATTGCAATCTTCTTCTTTTTTTTTTTTTTTTTTTGGTATCGGGGCTCAAACTCAGGACCTTGTACTTCCCAGGCAGGCGAGGCGCCACTGAGCTGAATCCCCAGCATACAACCTTCTTAATTGGATTGTTGATAATATTCCGGAGAGACTGGATTTAATATGGCCAGGAGAACTGCTGGGGGAATTCCAGTCCCGGGAAGGGGCATGGCACTATGTGATATCTGAACTTCCCCCTGTTGTGGGATTTCAGGGCCCTAACATTTCCGTTAGGAGGCTCCTGGACTTTCAGAGACATTATATCATGCTTAAACATTTGGAACATCTCTCTCAAACTTTCTGCTCTTTTATTTTTGAATTCTGTAGATCAGGTGAGTGCTCAGGATCTGTCATTAAGCAGCCAGCCAGGGTGGAGGGGTTGTTTGATGGCGTGTGTGTGTGTGTGTGTGTGTGTGTATGCAACACTCCTATGGAGGGCTGGCTCTGAGCAAGGAGCTTAGGCTTGTTTATGTCCCCAGAGAGCCAGGACAATCTTGGAGTTTGAGAAAATGTTACCAGAATGCCTGAGGAGCAGATTCCGGATGGGAGAGCTGTGCAAAGTAGCAGAGGATGACTTCCGTCTGTGTCTTCGGTAACAAAGAGGAAGGGCCCTCCTGTGGCAGTCTTTGGGGTGGGTAAAGGGACCATGTTAGAGAAACAAAGCTGCCACTCACTTGCATGACCACCCTGCTGTCTCCTCTGACCTCAGAAGATGATACTTGCTCTTGTGGAGTCCTGCGCCTGGGATGAGGGTTCGTGAGCTTCAGAAGGGAGAGAGGAGACTGCCACTAGTGGGTCCTGCTCTGCCCTTTGGGAGCTGCCTCTATGGCCTTCCCTGTCCACTGTCTGGCATAGAAAAGGTGTGCCAACCTGATAATCTTTGTCCTTCTGTCTACCCTATGGGTTTCTACCCTGTATGGGTTCCCACCCTGTATGGGTTCCCGTGTCACTAGGGAAACTGGGGCACATGTTTCCCCACCAGACAGAAAATGAGACAGCTACTTTCCACAGACTTCAAGCTTTCTGATTTTTAAAAAAGTCTTGACATATCCCAAGACCACCTTTTCAGAAAAGTGTTCTTCCTACCTCCTACCTGAATACTTAATCCTACAGATGCTTTTTTTTTTAGTATAACCTAAATAGTCTTAGTCTACTTTTCTGACTGTTATTCTCACCCCTGGAAACCATCACTTCTGACTGTAATATGTACTCTAACAAAAATGTCTGATTTGAACACTTTTTCTCTAGAGATGGTCTTTTAGTATTAACTCAAATCAAACTAGTGTTTCCAGCTGTGCTTTAACATTGTAGGCACTGCCTGCTTGCACTGGGGCATGAACCACAAACACCTTCCCTCAGCGCATCTTTCCTCATGGCTGAACTTTCACTAATTCAAGGCTCATGCCTTCTCAGCCCAGCCCTCCCTCTGTCCATCCTTCTTCCCTGTGAGCTCACTCTCATCAGTCAGGCACAGTTGTTGGTGTCTGAAGATGTACGCTTTACACCTGTCTGAGCAACTTCCAGGATTTCTGGGTTCCTGGGCATGGGACTATGTGAACTTCCCCCTACAATGGAAGAAGAACTCATCCTTTGAGGCTGGGAAATGGAGGCTTGGACAGGTTTCAAACCCTAGTAATTCTGATGTGACTGTGCTGGGTAGGAGTATTCCATCTCTAGGAGGGACAGAAGGGGGGCCTATGTAGTAGCTAAGACATCTGAATGCAGCACTAGTATCTGTTTGTACTTAATAAGGTTCAATTGTGAAGTAGTGAGAACAATAATCACACTTGCAGGATCAATGAGGTGAAGTGGACTGAATGGAAAACACACGTCTCATTCCTCAATGAAGATCCGGGGCCCATCAGACGGACAGGTACTGTTGCCTTGAGGCACTGTGTGGGGTGTGTTCCTGTTTGACCATGTGACCTTGTGCAAATCAAGTCTGAGGGCCCTGATTTTCCCTACCTGTGAAATGGAAGTGTTGACTTAGATTGGTTCTTAGGTCCCTTCCAGCTCTAACATTTTATAGTCCTACTCAATACAAGTTTTAAAAATTAGGTGGTAGGGCGTAGGGTTGAGGCTCAGAAGTAGAGCATGTGCTAATTATTTGTGAGGTCCTAGGTTCCAATCTCAGCATCACCACCAGAAAAAAAATTATACTAACATGTTGAAACATGAAATGTAGAGTGATGCACTTCTAAAATTTTTTTTTTTAAAGTGGATTTCAACAAAATCCAAGACTCTTCCAGGAGCAATAGCAAAACGACCCTCAATGCATTTGAGGAAATAGATGAGTTTCCAGAAACTTCAGTGTAGAAGCAGAACCCAGAACTGATGCGAGAGTCGTATGCTGCAGGTGGAGTCCTTCCTGAACTCTGCTGAGGGACTGTGCAGAGCGGTGGTCTGGAAGCAAGCGACATCCTCATGCTGAGCAGGTAGCTCTACCCAGAGGCAGCTGTCAGCATTGGAGAGGGAAACACCTTGGGTTCTGTTACTCAGTGGATTTAGTGTAAACCCATGGCCAACTGTCCTGAGCATGGGAGTCTCCTAAAGTCCAGGTTGAAATCCTTGGTTTGACTAATTGCAGGTCAGCTTCACTAGGAGACAGAGAAGTTGGGGAAGGGGCCTGAGGAGTGGGGAGGGAGTCTCTTCTCTTGCCAGCGTCTTCTTGTCAGCCCAACTCCAGCCCACAGATCTCAGTCTCCCTATGGTGACTGGGTCTTCTGAATTTATGAGAGAATTTTGATCACATCCCAGGATGTGCAGAGGACTGAGCTAAGCTGGATATCCTGGGGGAGGAGGGATATGAGATACAGAAATGCCCTTCCAGAACCTTCAGGAAACAGGAAACCACCCTTGGAATGAAACCCAAGGCTCAAACTGTCTCAAACTGAGAGATATTTTTTAGTAGCGTAATTAACACAGGGTTTTAATTTTTAATAGAGAAGACATTTCACTTTTGAATGAAAATTACTTCAGATGAAGTATGTGATTTTAAAAGCTGAGAAATAGATCTTGGGCTTTTGGGCTGGATGTAAGTATTATATACTTGGTTTTAGGGTGGCCAGAGCAAAGACAAACAGCTTTTTTCATGCACATGCAAGTCCACAGGAGACAGGCTGCCATCTGGGTGAAAGGGCTTGGCTCGTCTCCTGTTTTGCCATAGTGTAGGCCTCTGTGCTGGGGCTGTGGCTTCATCTGAAACAGAAATAGCAGCCACTCTATTTATGTGGTCTTAATCTCAGAAGTGACTAGTACACATTAGTATTTCTCATTGGGGGAATTTAGCAAAATACCTGACCTGCTCTGGTAGCAAGTATTTTTGTTAACTGTGAATTTTGAAGCTGAAGGGGAAGGCTTGTGAGAGACACTTTTGCCAAGACTTAGAGTTTATTTTTAGATCCTCATCCTGAGATTTTCTGCCTGGTGAAATTCCACAGAGTTAGTTTGAGAATTCATGTGGGGATTTTTGAGATGTAATTATTGAGATAGTCACTGTGAATTTTAATTTTAAATGGGGCCTTCAGATGACTTGGCAATGGGTGAGTTAATCTGATTTGAGGAAAACCTGATCCCAGGCCCAACAGAGTAGTCTGGGCCCCGTCCCTACTTTGGGCTGCTCTGTGTCTCTGCTTGGCTAGATGAGTAGAAACATGGGCTGTGTGTCCCTGATGGGCCAGGTGGGGGTGGGGGTGGGAAGGTTGGTGCAGTCCTGAGAATAGCCTTGTCTGCAGCAGCCCTTGCATGACTAGCTTTCCAGGGAGTCATTAGTCCTCTCAGTGTAGTAGTCAGACCAAGTTCAGATGTGAGCGGAGAAGATTTGAAGGAGACGTCATGGGAGCAAAAGGGTCAGATGTTTCCTGATGAGCAAAACTAGTGAAAGAACTAGAGAAAATTTTTGGTTGAACTCAGTCTTCAACTGCTCCAGATATTGGAGATATTTAAGCAGAAGCTGGTTGAACACTTATTTGAGATGTTATTGAAGAAAGTGGCTGGATGAATTTTAAGGTCCTTTTTGGCCTAGAGATTGTACAAATCAGCATTCCTTAGCTGGAGTCACCTCCTTAAATTTATCATGAGCAGAAGTCCTGGGTTGAAGGAGAGCCATTTAGGTCCGTGATGCCATGTACTACACTGTGGAGCTGGGAATTCCAGAATTGCTTAGACTGGGATATTAACAGATAAAGTCCAAAGACTCCATTTTCCACTTGGTTAAAAGGAAGGTTAGGCAAATAGAAATTAATAATTGGATCTTTGTCTTCTCACATATCATGGAGAGCTGCTTTCTGTAGATCTGGATTGAATTTGTTGGCAAGATCATTTTCTTTTCTTTTTTTTTGGTACCAGGGATTGAACTCAGGACCTTGTGCTTGCGAGGCAGGTGTGGCATCACTGAGCTAAATCCCCGGCTCCAAGATCATTTTCTATACTGGATATTTTCCTCAAAAGTGGAATTCCCCAAAGGCTTTCAGCCTAGAAGGCCTGAGCCTACATAAATTTGCTAAGGCAGAGAGAAGCAATGAATCAAAAAGCATCCTAGTAAAAAGGACTAATTCCTTCATTTTATACTTGGAGATTAAACCTCTGAAAAGAACATGAACTTATTAAAAATCATGGAGGAAGTCATGTAAGAGTAGTTGAGGCCAGAAAGTTCTAATTCCTAGACCATAGATATCCCCCTTTACCATTATTTTTAGCACAGTTATTCAGTACATTTGAGTTTATTTTTGTGGTTGGCACATACCAGGGGCTTGACTTTTTGCTCAGATGACTTGTTTGGCAGTCAGCATTGTCCTCATGATTCCTATGACTGGTCTAAAATTCAAGTGTGCATACACATGTGCACAAAACTACACATGTGTACACCTCACTGAACCCCTGGATCTATCAGAGCATATTAAAACTCTACAATTTACATTTCAGAAACATAAGGGGAAGATTATTTTAAAGCATGGGATCTCCCATGCTCAGACAGTGCTTTTTGGCTGCAAATGGTGTTTTGGCTCAACTTTTCCTTGGGAAGAATTCATTATTATAGACATTATGTCATGTGACTGTTTGGAATAAAAAATTTGCTTATCTTCCTTCCTGGGATGGGGGAGAAGATGTGAAAGGTTGTACTGTGAAGTCACTAAGCTCTTAGAAGGCATCTGCCTAAGAGAGTACAGTATTATTGACATTGTTTTTCTTCCTCAAGGCCTGGTGGAACTGTGTCCTTTTGCTCTGGGCAGGGCCCAGGTAGATCAGTGGTCATCCAAGCCATACTTGACTTCTACATTGATTTACATGCTTTAACTGTGATCTTGGTTCCAAACACAGAATTGTCATCCTACTCTCATTGAATGTTCCTAATTTTTAAATTCTCATTTATAGATGTGTTCTTAGTGTTGTGTATGTGAGACTCTGTGTTCAAGAAAGAAATCATGAAAAGAGTAAGACTATTTTAGTCTCATTATTTTGATTTCTAATAAATATTTATTTTGCCTTGTTATGCCTCTGTTTTATTCTTGTCTTGTGTGTGTGCGAAAATGAAGACTGACTAGAAACCCTCGCGTGTTGCTTCATAGGAATGGATAAAAGTAAAGCTGGCTTTTGGATCGAAAGTATTCTTACTAGTCCTGGCTCAGGGATGGAGCAAGCAGCATGTCACCTTCATGCAGTGTCTACATCTCAAAGTCTATGCATGTCTGGTACCCTATTTAAACCACTCAGCAACTTTGGAAGCAGTTTGAGTAAAGGACTTGGAGCCAGATAATATTAGTGGTTCAGGGTGACGCCCAGGCAGTGCTCTATCCAGGTCCTGCTGGCTCTCAATTTATTTTTCATGAATATAAACACATGGCTCCACCTGGAGACCAGGAGATATAAATCCCTCCAGCCTACCTCACAGGATTTTCATGAAGAAGCAATGAAAGAATGGATCTGAAAGGGGTGATATTGTTAGTATCCTTGTTACTCACCAGCCCAACTCATATGTATATTTTTCATTTGATTAAAATATTTCATAAGGGTAGCAGTTCTTACCTGGAATCCCAGGACATTGCTTTGTCATGATGGGCTGTGGAATTTACAATCCATTCATTAATAAGTGAAATACTGACTTGTTCATTTAATTCAAATGAATCCCATAATGCCTTCCTTCACTGGGATGTGGCTTGTTGGTAGCAAATAAATTTTATACCAATCACATCCTTAGCTTGAATAGGTTTTAGTACATAATCTAGGAATGTGTCATCCATGAGAATATTCTGAGTAGGCTGGTAGAAAAAGAATGTAAACCCCTCCTGTCAGATATATTCCTGGTACTGGGACCCTTATGTCAATGGACTTGAATATTTTTATGGCTCTTGATAATGTGAAAAATTACTTTCTGCACTATGAAACTCTCTCTTTAATATTACACTATTTTGTAGGTTTGGTACTACATCCCAGACAGGGAAGCTGAGACTTGGAGACAAATGACAGGCAAAAGTCACAATGCTCTTTTCTTGCCTAGGATCTAGGTTCTCTGAAGTTTAGTTAGACTGGTATCAAAAGATACCACTTTTATTACTGCACCAGGCTGCCTCTTTGACAATAACAGCAACGTTCTGCAAAGAGGAAGGGATCCAGTGCAGCGCTACAAAAATATATCTTCCCTACTCTCCTTTGAGATACCACGATAGGTTGAAAAGTGTAGAATGGAGTGAATTCACTTGGGAGTCATAGGGAGAACACTTGGTGACAGAGAAAGAAGACGTAGGTGGAATGTGAAGACATTTCCATAGAGAAAGGATGCCTGAGCACACTCATTTATTCAACTAAACTTTATTGGGCACTTATTAGATTGCAGACGCCAAAAAAGATGCTGTTAATGTCCTCAAGATGGGATAGAGGGCAAGGAGGGCAAAGGGGCAACCAAGTCAGGTAAAGGGAGACCAAGAAGTACATGACAGCTGCGTTACATTTTGAAGGAAACACAGGAATTAGCTAGAGGAAGGTCTGGGATGGGGGAGACGAATGAAGGTGAGAAAATTCTAGGGCAAGACTCAGTCTGGATAAAGGCATAGAAGAATAAATCAGTGGGAAGGGCATGGGAACAGAGAGAAAGGGAAGGGGGATGTGTCTGGAGAGAATGGGGGAGGAAGGGGTGGATCATAAAGGGGCTTTTGTGCTAGGTTGAACTTGAATAATGTATTAAGTACAAACTCTGTACCAGGCACTGAGCTAAGTGCTTACGTACATTAGGCTGCTTAATCCTCACAATGACCCCACAAGTGAAGCACTATTATTATGATCATCCTCATTTTATAAATGAGAGAACCGAGTGTGTAGATTGTTAGAAATAATCAAAACAAAACTGAAAGTGGCTAAAACCACACAGAGATGTGTTACAGATTTTAAAAAATCACATCTAATTAGAAACACTAAAGATTTTATGAAGATTAAGCCAGTGAAAAATTAGACTTGATAGAAGTAATAAAAAACCTGATATCACTGTGACCTAAATTCACATTACATATTTTTCAAAAAATTTTAATTTTTTGATGAATTAAAATTTAAGGGAAGAACTGAGCGTCCTTGCCAAAACTTACATTTGGAAAAACTGATCTAGGGAAGGAAGCTGGACTCTGAAATAAAATAAAATGGAATCCTCACAGTGGGAGAAGGGAGCATGGTAAAACGTACATATGAAAGCTGTTGAACAAATCAGATGTTTACTACAACATTCAGAAAGTAGAGAGTTTATTTTTATAGAGTACACTTTAAATGCTGAAAAATTTAAAAAATGTTTAATTGTGTCTTATAAAACATTAAAAATAGAGTGAAATTGCTTTAGTGGAGTTTACTCTGGGAGAATGAGAATGTTTGTGTGTGTATGTTCCAGGTAATGTTAGTGGAGTTTTTTTTTTTTTTTTTTTTTGGTACCGGGGATTGAACTCAGGTCCTTGTGCTTGTGCAGCAGGCGGCAAAACCACTGAGCTAAATCCCTGGCCCAAGTGATTTGAAGCCATAAACATGGGTTTCTTGGGGTCCAGACTGTGGGATAAAAATGCTTCTTATTCAGCTGTTGTGGCCTGAGAGAGGAGGGAGTCACCCTAGCGAGGTTGGAGAAGGAGGCACGCAGTGTTTGGCCACAGGTCCTGCAAGGAGAAGAATCACAGGAGGCGAGAATGTTCTTTCAAAATATGAAGTGACAGCTGCAAAGAGTTTGCTTCTTGCAGATTGTCCATGTTGAGAATAGGTAGCTTCTCAAGGGGTGTGTGAAACATCAGAGTTTTTGGATGTATTCATATGCAACTTTAAAATTAGCCCTCATTTCTTTTTCACATTTTGCCTGCAAAATAACATTTTAAAATCTCCTACAGATATCACAACTATTGAGAAAGTTAATAGACTGGATACTTAATATATTGTCATTAATTCAAATAGAAAATTCAAAAAAATAACAAGTCTGTACCATTAGTTTCTAGCACTTATATATTACTTGAAAACATACATTTCAAGTTAATTACTTTGCATATAATATATAATTTAATTTTATATGTTGAGTGTGAAGTCTGTTTAGAATGTTAAACTATCAAAATGTCATGTCTAAAAGCTATATAGAAACAGGAAGCACACTTTTCTGAATAAACTACATACATAAAATATAATACCTTTAAAAGAGATTCATTCATTTATTCTCTTTTTAAAGAAACTGGTCTGGATGCCTACCGTGTCAGGCATGGGGGTGGAGGTACAGACTTGTAGAGTTTTTCAAGATACCCTATTATAATTGTTGCACTAGCAAGGATTTCTAGTGGAAAGAGGAACGAATGCTCTTTGCATTGAGTGTGAGTTTAGTTGTCTTTGCGAAAGCTTCTTTCTTTTCATAATACGCGACCTCATTCACAAACACTGGGTACACGGTGCAGTCTCCACCCAATAGAATAGTCTTTCCGTCAAGAGTCACAAACACAGGGTCCCCAGGGTGTAATGGTTTCCAGTCTTGATCCTTTTAGGAGACAGTTACAATAAGAAAAAATTACACTTGGTTTTTCTCCTGCTTTAAAAAGTTTTACATCGGACCCTAAGCAACTAACAATAAATAGCATTAAAAGAGATAGTTGAAGGATGCATTGAGAGACAAGTGAGTGACCTGACCACAATGAGATTGTATTATTAATTTTGGCAGCACTATTAAGAATTTCACTTTTGATATCATCTTCAATCTCTCTTTTCAGAGTGCTATAGTTTTCAGAGAAGAGGTCTTTGATTTCTTTTGTTACATTGATTCCTAGGTATTGCAGGTTTTTGGATGCTATTGTGAAAGGAATTGTTTGCCCTATTTCTCTCAGTGAGTCTATTGTTCGTGTAGAGAAAAGCTATTGATTTTCGTGTGTTGACCTTGTATCCAGCTACTCTACTGAATTTGGTTATTAAGTCTAGAAGACTTTTGGTGGAGTTCTTGAGGCTTTCTATATAGAGTATCATATCATCTGCCAATAATGACAATTTGACTTCTTTGTTTCCTATCTTTATTCCTTTTCTTTCTTTCTCTTGACCAATTGCCGTGGCTAATATTTCCAAAACTATATTGAACAAGAGTGGTGATAGTGGACATCCTTGTCTTGTTCCTGATTTTGATGTGAAGGAGTTCAGTTTTTGGCCATTTAGTATGATAGTGGCTGTCGGTTTTTCATAGACGGCTTTTATCAGATTGAGGTAGACTGTCTATTCCAATTTTTGTAGGGTTTTTAACATAAATTCGGGTTGGATTTTGTCAAATGCTTTTTCTGCATTTATTGAGATGATCATATGGTTTTTGTTCTTGGCTCTATTGATATAGTGTATAACATTGATTGATTTGCACATGTTGAACCATCCCTGCATCCCTGGGGTGAATCCCACTTGGTCAGGGTGTATGATCTTGATGATCTTCTGCATTCTTTTTGCCAGAATCTTATTAAGGATTTTTGCATCTATGTTCATTAGTGAGATTGGCCTATAGTTCTTTTTCAGTTGGGTCTCTCTCTGCTTTGGGATCAAGGTGATGCTTGCTTCCAGGAATGAATTGCTTCCCTTTCAATTTCACTGAAGAGTTTAAACAGTAGTGGCAGTAATTTCTCTCTAAATGTCTTGTAGAATTCAGCAGTGAAGCCATCAGGATCTGGGCTTTTCTTAGTAAGTTTTTAATTACATTTTCAATTTCATTGATTGATATTGCGTTGTTTAGAATTTTTAGGTCTTCTCCATTCAACTTTGGTAATTCATACGTGTCTAGGAATCTGTCCATTTCTTCTGTGATTTCCATCTTATTGGTATATAGGTTCTCAAAGTAGGTATTGATGATCCTCTGGATTTCTGCTTGGTCTGTTGTAATTTCATTCCTAATTGCATGGATTTGGGCCTTTTCTTTCCTTTTTTTGATAAGGTTGGCTAAGGTTGGCTTTTAATTTTTATGGTTGAGACATATGATTAAAGTTTGTTTCAATATCAAGTTTGCCTTGAATGCTGCCAAAGAGATTCATAATATTAAAAGGCAAAACTAAATTTATGCTGAGTTAAGTGCATATTTTACTTCCTGCCAGTGGAAGCGAAATTTTGTTCAGTAAAATTTAGGAAATATCTATTCAGAGCCTTCTGTATGTGAGACAGTCTATTGCTGGGGATGTAAAAATGAGTCACAATGTACTTGCATACAAGGAAATTCTATTCCAATTGGAACTGGAGAGGTGGGTGGCCTTGAGAAAAGTCTAAAATAAGATAGATATGTTCAAAATGTGCCCCACATTAAGATAACAACTGTGTTATCTGAAAGGTTCCAAACCAGCAATGTGGCCCTTTTAGCTTTTGAACACCAGGGTTGTCCCACCGTGGAATCCCTAAAACAGTTCTTCTCCAACATGAGTGTACTTGCAGATCATTTGGGGATTTTGTTAAAATGCAGATTCTCATCCTATAGATCAGGTGCAGCCTGAGGTCCTGAATTTCTAACATTTCCCATCAGCGTCAGTGTCACCCAGGAGTTTGATGTGATCAACACCAACCAAGTTAGAGCAAAATTTGCAACCTGTTTCTGTAGGATGTTCCTGCCATCGTTCTCTGACTCTCTTCAGAACCCCAGTATTTAAACCTTGATTGGGTTAATCAATAATAACAAGTGAAGGAGGAAGGAAGGGCTCTTGGGAGAGTTAAGAGATTTATGGCTGGAAAAGGCAAGGGAAAAAGGAGGAATGAAGATTGTGATATCTAAGATGTCCATTCCCCATCATGAGTACCCCCTACACATTCTCAGACCTCAGAGAAGAGGAGATGTGGTAAGTTTCCTAGTGTGGGGCTTTCAACCTTGACCACACATTACTTAGAAAGCTTTTAAAAAAATAACAGTGCCAGGAGTCCACTCTGAGATAATCTGATCTCAATTGACTTGAGTAATCATGGTTGAAAACCACTGATCCATTTCAAATCTCTGTTTAATGACTCTAATAGTCACTCAAACTTGCAACTTAATAAAGCATCTTGCCCACAAATACAGACTAGTGGATCAAATCTGGCTTTGTGGCTTAATGGTATCCAGGAGGAAACCAAAAAGAGCCTTAGGCAGCATTTTAAGGGAAAGATAAAGACTAGGAGCGAGAAAGGAAGAAAGTACTGTATATGACAAAAATGTCAAGTATAAGACATTTAAGGCTAAAATACTTGAGATTTTAAAAATTTTAGGAGTATAAAAATAATCTTGGGGAGGCTGAGGCATGAGATTAATGAGATTAGTAACCAACAAGTTGGGTAGTAGGTCCTGGAAGTTCAGGAAAGATAGTTTGGATTTGATAGACAGTTAGGAGTTGCTCAATATTCCACAGGAGAGATTGATTGGTTGATTATCTCAGTATTTTAAATAACTACTAAGCCTGTTCTCAGCCCTGAGGTTTAAGATAGGCAAGGTCCCTCACGGAGCTACCCCACTAGTTAAGTAAATTATATATACTAATTAAATAAATTATATATAAACATATATAAATATATAAATCAGCCCATTTTAAACTGTATTAAGTGCTATAAAAGAAATAAACAGAAAAATATAGCAGAGGATAACAAAGGACTCCAGTTAGATGGAGTGATTAGAGTTAGCTGTCTCTGAGATGACAGCAGGGAAGCTGGAAATAGAAAGGTGAGAAGTCAGCCGCAGTGAAAACAAAGGCAAATTCCCTGGGGCTGGAACAAACAGAGAGTTTGAGAAACAGCAAGACTAGCAGTATCAGTGCAGCGCAGGGGTGAGCAGTGAGCACAGTGGCCCTGGAGCCAGAGTCACTGGCAGGGACCTGGTCCCCAGTCTAGATTTTGTTCTAAGGGTGGTGGTTCTTCATCAGGGATGCTCATTGGAATTACTTAGGGAATTTTCTCCCTGAATTCCTGGAGCCCAAAACAATCTTACAAAATCAGTGCTTCTCAAACTCAGGCCATATGAAAACTACCCGGGGAGCATTTAAAAAATCCCAATTCCCAGGTCCCACCCCTAGATGGTTCCAGAATACATACAGTGGCAGGGTGGAACTCCAGGCATGACTGACAATGCCAGGGATAGCTCCTAGCAAAGCCAGAGGTGGTAACAATGACGCAGAAGGCCAGGACTGTGAGAAGATCGCTCTGCACAGCTAGCTCTCAGTCTTAGCTGCTGTCTAGAAGCATCTGAGAGATTTTACTGGGCCTGGGCCTCATCCCACATGTTCCGATTTATTTTTCCTGAGGTAGCACCTGAGAAATAGCCATTTTATAGACTGTTCAGGTGATTCTAATAAAGACTGGGGTGAAACGTCACCATAAAAAAGCATCATTTGCTGATTCCAGAAAAGAAATGTTTACTCTGCTATTTACTAAAGAAGTTAAAATTCAGAGACTTTTTAAAAGGTCAAAACTAGGAGTGAGTAGGGGGCACCCATATGTGAACTGGGGACCTCTTGATCTACTGTCAAATGCTCTACCTTTGGTAATTAATATCTTCACACACCCAGGACACTTGTAACCTGTAAGTTGCCACTTTGGGGTGGGAGCTCTTGAGAGGCTGGTGCATCCGCAACTGATGAATTTAGTAATGAATGATTGTGATCAATTCTAACTCTCACACACCCTCAGTCTGCTTCCAGTCTTCCCCTCCAGGTTCTGCCTGTCTTGTTAGCATAGCTTCAGCCCCAGCCTCAAACTTACCTTGCCAGTTAGGAATCTGAGGATTCAGAAATACAGCTCCTCCCTCAATGCACAGCTCTGAGCTACACCAAGCAGCATTGCTCCTTGATGGGAACATGGGACAGAGGTGGGGTGTGGGAGGGCGAAAGCAAGAGGGAGGTAAAGGGAGGTGGGATGGGCTCTCCACAGGGCAGCTTTAGATGGACCATGTGTGTATGGAACTAGAGATGAGGCATTCCAAGTCAAGGTGTTGATCACAGGGAGGTAGCAGCAATGTCCCTGTTGCAAAGAGTATCAGTTCTGGATCTGTCATGGATACCTATGTGGCTATAGAACAGCTGTAAATTTCTGAGCCTCCACTTTCTTATATTAAAACAGATATAATAATTATCACTCACTGCACTTGGGCAGACTTTCACTTTTTGAAAACTCCTTGTCTGATTACCTTTCTGCCACCTCATTATTCTGTTACACCATCTGGCTCTCTTCATTCCTAGACTGTCGTTTAGACTTTAGTATACATAGACCAGCGATGGCAAAACTTTTCAAGTGCCCAAAGTACAACTCAAAATCCACTTATTTATTGCAAAGTGCCAACACTGCAATTAAACCTGAATATGATGTTTTAGTTTAGAAAAAACAACTCTTATCCAATGCTCAGTTACTGGGGTGACTTAGTTCACGTGGTGACAGGGCTTTGCGTGCCTGCTGTGGCATGAATGCCGTAAGTTCACCACCACTAATCTAGACTACAAATTCCATGAGACTGTAAACTATGGTCACTGATATATCCCCAGAGTGATCACAGATTATTGAGCAAAGGTCTGAATGTATTTTGCTATAGTTTGAATATGGCTAATGTCCTCCAAAGGCCCATGTGCTCAAGGTTTGGTCCCCTTGTGGTGCTACTGGAAGGTGCTGTGGACCTTTAGTAGGTGGGACCTTGTGAGAGCTCCTTATGTCACTGAGAACGTGCCTTTGAAGAGGATTTGGGGCCCCAGTCTCTGATGTTGCTCTCTGCTTTCTGGATGCTAATGTGGGGAGTTGCTCCACCACAATCTCCCCACCACTGCCATCCGGTGTCCACACCAGAAGCCAAAGCAATTCGACCACTTGATCTTGGACTGGAATCTCCATAACTGTGAGCTAAATTGCCCTTTTCTCTTTGTAAATTAATTGCCTCAGATATTTTGTTATAGTAACAGAAAGCTGCTTAATATACTTCCCTACATTGTAGTGTTTTGGGGAACATCAAAATTACATAATGTACGTAAAATGCTGTGTGATCAAACTCAACTCAAAGGTGGAACATTATGATTTTCAATATTTTAAAGAAATAGCAGAAGTTACCTGAAGGTTAGGATGGATAATAGCAGCAATTTCTCCATTTTCATTCCTGGGAAAATCAACTTTCTCCATTATTTTATAGGCCTCAATAGCACAGGGAGGAAATTCTTTTCCTATGATGAAATAATATATTGCAAGAGCAACTAAAAAAAGTTAATACTTTAAAGAAGGAAAAAGAACAACAGAAATGAAGACAATTATAAAGAGGACAAATCAAGTTTAGTTAAGGATGTTCATAAACAACAGAAAGCCAAAAGATGTTCTTGAATTATTACTCATACCATACTTTCCACAAATACACTGATGGAGAGACAGGGATGGAAGAGAGCTTTAAAAGGCCAGTGTGAGAGAAAAAGAGCCATGACCATGAATCAGGGCTCCTGGGCTCTCTTCTAGTTGTATCATCTTTTTATTTTCCCTAATTGTGTCATTTTGAGCAAGACACTTAACTTCTAGAGGCTTGCTTGCCTCTCTCTCTCTCCTTCCTTCCTTCCTTCCTTTTCTTTTCTTTCTTCCTTTTTTGGTACCAGGGATCAACTGCTTTCATTTCTGTCAAGTGAAGGTTTTGGATTAGCTAATCTTGGAGCACCCTTCCAATTCTGACTTTTAGAACATATGTGTTCAGGAGGACTTCCTGAAAGTTAGGTGATTTCAGTCTAGTGTCCCTTTCTTTTAACTATGTGCTTTAAACACTTGAACAGCTCCTGAGCAATGCAGGCTATCTGCCAGCAGTGGAGTCCAACTTTCAAAGACATGGCAATATCAAACAACTCAGTACCCAGAGACATGGGAAAGGAGTAGTTTACATATATACCAGACCTTCTCTCAACTCAAAGGGAAGTCTTCCTTTGCCCTTAGAGCAGAGACAGGATGAGGGAGACCGAGTAATCATGCTGAGTAATCACTTACGATCAGCTAGTTTTTGCTGCATAGCATATTACCCCAGAACTTAACAGCTTAAAACAACCAGCCCTTAATGTAGCTCATGATTCTGCATTGTTTGACAGTTTCTCTGGTTTGGACTGGCTTTGTTGATTTCTGACTGCTTTGAGCTTGTATTTGGAGTGAGCTGTCAGATCAGCTGGAGGCTGGGTGAGCTGAGGTGGCCTCATTCTCACATCTGGCATTTGACAGTTGGAGCTGCAGGACTACTGGAGGGAGGTGTCTGAGCTTTCTATCTTATGGCCTTTCATTATCTAGCAGATTAGCGTGGACTCATTCCCATAATGGCTGCACATGGTTTCCAAGAGCCACAAAAAACCAAGTCTCAGTGTGCAAGTTTTTTTTTTCCCTAAAGCTCTTCTGTGGCACAAAAATAAGTCATATGGCCAAGCCAGATTCAAGGGGTAGGGAAGAACTCCCTGATTGATGCAAAGATGGAAAATGAGGTGTACTGGATAACCATTATGGAAATCACTGTGGAGATTTCTCAAACTGAAATTAGAAATTCCATAAGACCCAGCTATTCCCCTGCTAGGTATCTTTCCCAAAGAGCTTAAATCATCATACTACAGCGATACATGCATACCAGTGTTTATAGCAACACAACTTGTAATAGCTAACTCCTGGAAGTAGCTAGTATACCCATCGACAAATGATTGGATAAAGAAAAGGTAGTATCTACTCTTAAGTGAAATAAATCAGAATGGATGTTTAAATATTGCATTGTTTCTCTGGAGTGAGGAACTGAAAGCGGAAAAAAGGACTAAAATATATAATAGATATTGGTAAGTGCGAAGAAAATGTTCAAATGGAAAGAGGAACAAGGGAGGCGGGAGGGAGAAAGGAAGGAAGGGACAAGAAAAAAAGTGAAAATAGAAGGAAAAAATGGAAACACAACTTTTGTACATAGGGAGTGGAAGGAGCTTGAGGGGAGGGGGGATGGGAAAAAAAGGGGAGGGATGTACCATGAAAAAAAAAGAATATATATATATATGCATATAGAAATAATATAAATATATTCTCATATGGATAAAAAAAGAAAATGTGGTATCTATATATAATAGAATACTACTTGGCTATAAAGAGCGAGAAATTTGAGACATTTTGTAGGAAGTGGATGCAGCTGGAAAATACAGTGTTGAGGAAAATAAACTAGACACCCAAGCTTAAATACCATATGGCGTCTCTCATTTGAGTGAGGCAAAGGACAAACTAAGAAAATGATAAAGGATGGATAGAAAGGGACAAGGGGATGGTCTCATAGGGAAGGGGTCCAAGGGAACAAGGGTGAGGGGTGAGGAGAAAGGGTAGGAGAAATAAGGAGAATAAAGATATGCCATGTACAGGAACCTAATAACCCTAGTTAATGTAAATATTATATGCCATAACATGAGATAAGACAAATAATATCAACAAGAACGAAAAATAGGATAGGGGAACTGGGGGGGGAGGGGAAGGGGATGAAAAAGAGAAAGAAACATGCTGTAACATGTAACCATTCCCCAGGACGACTGTAAACTAGACAAACTGCAACATGTATAAGTAAAATAAAAGATTTAAAAATCCCCTCAAGGAATAATAAAAAAAGAGCTGTACTGGAAATACCACTCTCTACCCCGGTAGTAGGAATCCATGGATCATGATTTGTAAACTGTTTCCATGGATTTGTGACCTTATAACTGAGTGCATCATTTCTTACCATATTGTAGTTCCACACTTAGTATTCAAGGATTTCTTGTGAATATTTTGTGACCTTCCAAACACCAGTTCTTTTAGACAGTGTAGAACCTGTCTTCAGACAAAGGCAGTGACCAGCTGATTCTCTGGTTTAATGACTGTGGAACCAAAGAATTCCCTAGCACAAAAGAAGTTCCTGTGTGTACAACCTGAGGCTAAGGAATTATTCTCCCCACCAACACTGAACTGCACACTAGCCACATTGCTCATTTCTAAACAATTCTGAAATTGTCTATGGGAATCATTATTTACATAGGATGTCTCTTGAATTTCATTTTAACTATTTTTTTCAAATTTAAAATAAACTTTTATTATAATTAATAGACTTTAATTTTTAGTACATTTTAGATTTACTCACTTATTCATGAGCAGATGTATATACAGTGTCAAACTCATTTTCATCAGTTTCCATTTAATTAATTGTTAATTACATAAATAATACATGAATGTATTATTCTTGTTGAATATAATCAAAACAAAATTAACTTGGTTTATTCTTATCCTCCTCTGTAATCACTGTTATCAGTTTGGTGTGTTTTAAGTATTCTAGTAAGTGATTATTATTACTTTAGCGTATGTGGGGCTGAAGCGAGCACTTATTATTATTTTAAAGCAAATTCATGTACTGTATTTTTTTTGTTTTGTTTTGTTTTTTGGTACCGGGGATCAAACTCAGGACCTTGCACTTGCAAGGAAGGCAGTGGTGTACTGTATGTTTTGATGTGCAATTTGTTTTCTTTTAGTTAACAATATGTTTTGAAGATTCTTTTGTTAGTTTATTTAACTCTTTACAACTGGACATCTGAGTCTTTTCCCATTTTTTTGATGTTACAAACAAAGTTGAAGTGATCACCCTTATATACAACATATTGGGTGGGCATAAGTTTCTTTGAGATGTGGAATTGCCAGGTTATAAGATTTGTGTATTTTGAGAAGTAGATACTATAAAATTATCCTTGAAAGTGTCTTTACAAATTTATTTGTTCACTAGCAGGGAATAAGACTATCCCATTTTCCTATATTTTTTTCACTAAAATTTAATATTATTAGATTTTAATATTTTCTGAATATAATGGAGGAAAATGGTTTCTCATTTTAATTTGCATTTCTCTGATTACTTGTGATATTGAACATCTTTCTGAGTTTTATTGGACATTTGCATTTCCTAGTCTTCCTTTGCTCTTTAGAATGGAAGTTAAGCTCCCAGCCAGGGGCAGACCAGTGAGGAGTGGAGCCCCACGGGTGCTCCCACCCCCCTGGTTGTGCCTGTACCCGGATCCACACCCTAGAGGCACAGGGGGTCATAAAGGCCATTGTCCTGAGCTTCAGAAGATAGAGCAGAAGTGGACAACAGAAAGAGGGCCTCTCTCAGGCTCCTTGATGAAAACTGAAGCCCACTGGAAAAGCAAAGAGAATCTCTGCAATAAAGGCACACTAGACCATCGTAATTGGTAAGCTGGAGGGATCATCACCTCCCATCGGAACCTGGATTATCTTCAGGGGAAGAGCAGCTGGAACCTGCAGTAGAACCTTGCAGAGTTCAACCCTGCAGGAAGTCAGGGAACTCAACTTGGGCCTTGCAGCCAGAAATCAGCCTGAATCTGAAGGGTCTGCTGCAGGCTTGCTGAGACTCATTGACTTAGACCGGCATACTGTGGCCCACCTTGTCTATTGTGACAGCAGAGATGTACCCTGAAGGAGGCCCTTCATTTTTATTTTTTATTTTCAAAATTTTTTTTCTCTCAGTTTTAATTTTTGTTTTTTTCTCCTCTTTTCAATTTTTTTCTGCTTTTTCTTTCTCTCTCTCACTCTGTCACTCTCCCACATTGTTCTTCATCTCCCTTTTTGTTCCTGTTTCTGCCCTAATTCGGATTTCTTCTTTCTCTTTTCTTCTCGCTGTTTCCTTCTCTGGATTGTCATTAGTTTCAAAGGAAAGTGAATACAGTTTCTAGCTTCCCTATTGCTGATAGGTTGTTCTGTTCTTATCTTTGTTCTTTCATTCTGTCTTTTCTTCTTGTCTCCAACAGTTCCCTGAGTTCGTGTGATCTTCTTTTGTCCTCTGGCCTCACTTCTAACCTCTCCCTATCCTTCTACCTATCTATCCCTTCCTCCCCAACCTCTTCTAAGTCACCATCCCAAAGGGTAAAGTTGCTATATTGAAGAGTCTGTTCATTATAAACATATTTTGGGCTGGTCCTCGATTTTGATCTAATTCACATGGTTAAAGGTGATAGATTAATAACTACCACAAATTGCTATTTTCTAAGCTATACTTTATATTATTGTTATTGCTGATTGTATCACTTGGGCTAAGGTGTTGTGATCAATCTAATCAGGTATCCTTCTGATATAATGAAAATGAGATTGCCCCAGAGTCATTTGAATGGAAATTAATAGGAAAGTAAGGATTTGATTTGGGGGCTTTATTTGGCAACTGCGTTTCTTGAATGTATCTATTCTTGATATTGAGGAATTCCTGGAGTGCATAAAAGTTTTAAAAAGCATCTAAGATTGTGAACATGACAAATTTGACCAGGATTCAAGTAGCTATTTCAGTGTTTAGTGCTTGTTTTATACATACACACAATTAAATAGTGAATATGTTTTTACACACATACATGTACATACTCACAATTAAGGAAATAACTCCCATCCACTACTTACCTTGATTGAACTGATGTATAAAATCAAGAGCATGTTTAATCATTTTTCTCATTTGATCCAAAATATCAGCTCTCAAAACACCTTGAGGCTGGGGGCCAACTTCTATACCTAGGTACAGAAAGGGGGGTAGTCATATTTGTATAAGTATTTGAAAATACTGTGAAATTAAGCATTTTAACATATCAAGGTCTAGAATGTTATTATTAAAAGTTATTTAAAAAGTAGCATCATTTAGCATCAAGGAAAATATCTGATTCACAATTTAGGTAAAATATAAAGCAGAACCTTTATATGTCTTTTTATCTTTTAAAAACATTTGTTGTGCTTGCTTTCTTGTGCATATGTATAAACATTTATTTAAGTGTATGGTATCACAAGTATGGGTAAGGTACGTACCTGTGCATAAATGATTTGTACAAATGTGCAAAACATTGTGGTCATGGATGTGTCACTCTATGTATTGTAGAATACATTGTTTGCTTACCACAAATTTATTCCACCTTCTACCCTTCTAATAGAATCAAAACTTTGGTTGGGTATACAATCTTCAAGGTAAATGAACTTTTCTTCAGTTCAAGAGTAAAGATAGGATAGTTTAAGTCACACATTGTAATTTTAAAATCTTAATGACTGATCGAAGAATGGATCTGTGGCCCAGTTCTGTCAGAATGAAAGATCTACAGGGGAGTTCTTCAGAGTCCTTTTTCTTGCTAGATTTTCACATTAACATATGATATTTGGAACTATAGTGGACATCTTGTGTCACTTAGGGACAACTGATGACATGTTAAAAATGCTAAAACAGAAAGATAAAAAGAATCCGGGCCCTCATGATGTTGGTAAACTGTTACATAAAATAACAGATCTGTATTATTGCTTAAGCCTTTTTGGGTTACCTGAACCCAAAAGTATTCTACATATTTCTGTCTTTGAGGGAGCTGGAAGGGTGTGGTTGGTTATTCCTACATGGAAAGGGAGAAGCTATGGAGGAGTGGTGGCTTCACCCAGAAAAGGCAGTTATTAAAGTTTATTTTTTTCCTGAGGAGAAAAACAAGTTGAGTGGCCATATATACAAAATGAAAAATTAACTCTGTCACAAGATCCTCTATCAGAGCAGGATATTTAAATTTGTAGGACATGGCTATGGCATTGTCAGAAGTGGAGCTGAAGGAACAATGGTCAAAGATAACTTTATTGAATTTCAAGTGACACCACAGCTTATCTGGGAAGGTTAGGGGAAGGCTGTGTCAAGCCACCCTTCCATGTGCATGAAAAAGAGAAAAAGAGGGAGATGGCAATGATCATGAGGCTGGCTACAGCAAACTGCATCTTTCTGGAATAAAGTTCACCCAGAAAGATCCTGTCACATTTCAGCCACATTAACAATAGGACACAAAGGTGGTCCTTGTAGGTGGTTAGTAGTTTAAGCAAGTTTTTAGGGGTGTTAGTCTAGTGAATTATAAAATGTCAATTCAGAAAGAATGCATCTCAATTTTCAGTGTTTTAAAATGACTTATGAAATGAAAGTATTCCAAATAATATAGCAAAGTTGGAAGGAATACTAATATTTCTAATTATTTAAAAACTTAATACTCCCTCATATTGAAATGTTTTTTAAACATTTAACTCTATATTTAAGGGTCAAACATGTGAACAGCTAGTTGGTCTAGCTAAGAACATCATTGCCCATAAATATCACAGGCCAAGATCGATATTTTAAAGTTTAGAAGCCTTTTATTTGGTGTGAAAGTGAACTATGATCTCTATCTCATATTATTATTATTATTTTTATCTGATGGTGCTAGGGATTGAACCAAGGACCTCACTCATACTAGGCAAATGCTCTACCATTGAGCTATATCGTTTAACCCTATCTCATATTATTAAGGCTTTGGTTTATTTCAGTTATGTATCTATAATTGAATATTTATCTTTCTCTAATTGTACATGATTAATTCTCTTAACTATGCATCAAAAGTATCAATGCTTGAATAACCAGGATACTTTTTAAAAATTTAATTTTATGTGCTAACTTGCTCTTAAATTACTTGGTTAGACCATCTGAGTTCTAACATCTGAGATCTAACAAAAAAGATTTTAAGTTGTAATAACAATTTTATTTTTAGTGTAGTCTGCAAATAATTAATTATGATATTAGGTCTCTTAGGAAAGAGAATGGAATTACACCCACTATGGCCATTTATCGCTCTATGCAGTAATTACCTGGTTACTTGTATATCTTCTCATTAGATATTAAGCTCTTTGAGGAAAGATGGTGTGCTGTGTTCATTATCATATCCCCAGCACCTAGCAGAGTGTTATAGTAGACACAGAATGAATAACTATTGAATGCATACATTTTTGGAGTAATTAATTATGTAGAGTGGGGTTTCATTAAAGGTGATATTTCACTTGGGTCTTAGGAATGAGAAGAATCTGCCAGACCAATTTGATGGGCCAAATATAACAGCAAGAGAAATAAAACAAAACAAAACTATATAGCTGCTCAGGGAAATTGAGAAAATTAGGATTGGAGCCTGCCTGAGGCAAATTTTCTTATTACCTGACAGTTATGAATTTTAATCATATGCAAGATATCTATAAATGTTCTTTAAAAATAATTTACTCGGCTGGGGATTTAGCTCAGTGGTTCTGCCGCCTGCCTCACAAGCACAAGGACCTGAGTTTGATCCCTGGTACCAAAAAAAAATTTCTCAAAGTTTCAGCTACGATATATTTTATTCATTCACAACAATAGCAAATACAACTTACCCACAGGATACTTGGCAATAGAACGAGTGGTTGCATATTTGAGGGAAGGATGTTCAATAAGGTAAACATAGCAGGGCAATGGGGCCAAAGAAGTCTGAAAAGAATTTAAAACATCTTTTTTATTATGTAAAGATGACATTTTGTTCTCTTTTCTACTACAGAGTCAGCAGTGCCTTCAATATGCTGTACTTCATCATCTAAGATTAGTCAGATGGCTTTATGAAACATGCTATAAAATTTGATGTTATTACAGCTTTGAAAACACACAAATGAATTTAAAGTTGAATTACATGTAGGTTTCTGGGCAAAATGTACATTCAACAAAGCTCCAGAACCATGACCAAACAACATGAAATACATTTTCCTCCTGAATAGATTTGGTTATTTTTGTTTTTATCATTGGTTATAATTATTATTTAGCTTAGTATTGGTCTCTTTAGGAATTCTATTTCTACTCCTGTGGTCCAGCTCTCTAAATATCCTGGGTGAGTTCCCCTCCTTCTGCTTATTTGAATGAGAATTTGAGTCAGAACTCCTGGTTTTTACAACTATCAGCCAAGCTACTGTCTCACAACCAAAGCATTCAGCCTCTCTTCAGTGAGCAACAAAGAACAGTTGCATTGTGATCTTCCACTAGAACCACTCTCTAGTTATTGTTAAAAACTCTATTGAGGCTAGGTATTAGGTTAAACACTTTAATGACTTTATCTCATTGAAAGTTTTTGGTTGTCATTTGGCATAAGTGCTATTATTTTGCCAATTTTATAAAATGAAAGAGGCTAAGCTCTGAGTTGAGCATTTTGTCCAAGGTTTGTGAGTGAGAAAGTCAGGATTTAAAAATCAGGTTCTCTGGGCTATGTGAGTCAAACTTTTCCTACTAAACCATACTAGCTGTCAGGAAGGAAGATCATCTATTACATAGAATTAACACACAATTCACTATTTGTGTTTTTGCTTGATTGTTATTCTTTTTAAAACAAGTATTCTTTAGCTATAGGTATTGGACTGCTGAATTTTTCATCTTACAGATTTCTGAGCCTTAAAATGATTATCTATTTGAAGTATACGCCAAAGATTAAATGTGTGTTGGGGTATCTGAATCAAATAGCAACAAGAGCAGACCTAAAGAGAGCCAGTCTTTTTTTACCATCAACATCAAATGACAATTTCTTGAGCTTCCTAATTCCTGAAATTGAGATACTTTAATCACAAAATTTACATTTTTGATATTAATTTTACTTCATATTACCAAATAGCTAATGATTTGGTGGCTACTGGGGTAAAATTTATAATTTTATAGATACAAAGATTGTTTTGCTTTTATTCATTATATTTATCATTTTCCTTATTTCCCCACCTTCTCTCCTGCATGTCGAGAGTGCCTCTGTATTCTGGTTTAGTCCCCAAACTGACCTCTCACTCTGGCTTTGGTTTTTTTGCTTTGGTACCAGGGATCGAACTCGGGTCCTTCTGCTTGCGAGGCAGGCAGTGGAACCACTGAGCTAAATCCCTGGCAGTCTGGCTTTGGAATAGATCCCATTTCTCTTAGACATTCTTTCCTTACCCTTTTCCCATTGTTTCATATCTATAATTACTTAAAAGTACAGATCCTATGCTAACTCATAAGTTAATAACATTGTAATTACCTTAATATAATGAAACATCTGAATTAAAAAGTCATTCTTGGAATCTTCAAGAATAAGAGTGCACCCCATATTAGAAGTAGTATTATGAAGGTCAAAAATAATGTCATAGGAATCTTCACTATTTTTTTGACCAAATAAATGATTTATTTCTTGAGCCCTTCTCACTTCGTATGGCAAATCCTCTGACATCTTTTTGCTGTTATTAGCAGAAAGAAAAAGATTAACAACTTCTGAGGCTAAGATAACATAAATTTATTACAAGAACAGAGTGTACAAAGTACTAGTTGCCAAACTTTTAATATAAAAAATTTGTGAGGAAAATGAAATCTTGTCTGAAGACTGTATAAGTGAAAAATCTCATTTTTTTCTCCATTTGATTCTATATAACAAATGTTGCATTGACGTGTGCAAAATAAGTTGTCTTATGGTACTTGTCATAGGTAGAATATTTCAAACAAAATTTATCTTTTGACTTCAACCTTGAACAAAATTTGTCCATTAATTTTGCAAATAATTTCTGAGTAGTTACAGCATACTTGTTACTTATTAAGGGGATAGGCCAGTGATAGTGAATCTTTTAGAGATCAAGTGCCAAACTCCAACCCCAAATCCACTTATTTATTGCATCGTGTCACCACTGCAATTAAATCTAAACATTGAAGTTTTAGCTTAGAAAAAACAACACACACATTAACATCTTTTGTCTTAAAAGAAAAACACAATAACACATGTACCATAGGCTCGCCATCCCTGGGCTGGGCCATTAAATCCACCTTGCCCTTGTCCCTTTCACCGTAGCGTGTTTTACTCCACAAAAATAGTCAAACTTAGGCACTCCCATCATCTTAATTAGGATTTTTAATTGAGGGCTAGGAGCTGCCAGTGGTCCAGGGACAAGGTTTACAGATGAGAGTCTGCAAATCTTCAAAAAATACAAAATGTTGCAGTACAGACATATATGTATTTTTTTTTAGAGAGGGCTCATGGGTTAATAGTTTTATTGTATACTCAAATGATTCTCTTTCCTCCCTCTTCTCACTTCCTGCAATGATTAGGATACATTTTTTCTTGCTATACATGATAATGGTTTAAGTTTATTTTCCTTCATTAAGCCATGAAAATGTATTTTCCTATAATTTCACCCATTTTTATTCCCTGGCTATTTTTGTTAGTATCTTCAAGGGGCCTACAGTTTGTACCTGAATTTTCCCTTCTTGGAACAGAATTGAGATGGTGGAGCAGCCATTTTGTAACTATGAGACAAAAAGCCATGAAGACAACAAGGTGCATGTGAGGAACCGTATAGTGGAGAGACAGAAGGAGCCACTGCATCAGGCCTGGACTGCCTACCTTTGGACTTACTATTTATGAACAAAAAGCTTTTATTTATTCTTGGGTTTCTATTATATGCAACCATATATATATAAGTATATATATTTACGAGTTAATTTATGAAATATGAGTGTGACCCTAATTCTATCTGTTTCTACACCATTCTACCCTTTTTAGGTAATGGCACCACTACCCACCTAGCTGCTCAGAATGAAGGCTTGGAGTTTTGAAAAATAATGGACACAGTTTCTGTGCCTGGAGGCCAAATCTCACTGAAAGATCCCAGGGAAAGAATAGACAGGTCAAGAACCTGAAAGGCACTATCAGCTATGCTAATTTGCTTAGATCTATTCTGGACCGGAAATTTGAAAAGAGTTTTCAGCAGGAGAAAGGCATGTGATTTGCATGTTAGGATGATCCCTATGGTTATCATATAGAGAAACTATGGTAGGAAGGACTATAATAAGACTGGGTGCACGAATATCCCCAGAAGAAACAAATTAACGTAGTGAACAGGGGGACGAAGACTGAGTTTGCAGTTATTGCAAATATTGGGAGGACATGGGGGAATGAAGACCTGGAAAGGTTCTAAGATGATTTCTTTTTTTTTTTTTTTGTACCAGGGATCAAACTAGGGACCTTGTGCTTGTGAGGCAGGTGGAGGCACCACTGAGCTAAATCCCTGGCCCTAAGATGATTTCTACAAGGACTTTGATGGGTAATAGTGTCATCACTATGACAAAAAACACAGGAAATGAATAAATTTAGGAGAGGAAGAATAGGATGAATTAATTAATCTCTTATAAATTTTCATAACTACCCTAAGAGAGAACTGTCTAGCCTCTGAATAGTGTTCAGAGTAGGAAGCACAGTATGAATTTATTTGGGAAGTTAATCTGATGATTGAAAGAGTTATTTTCAACATATTCATACTTGTAATATACAAGTTAGTAGTTATTTTAGGTTCATAAATGTTATTGTGTTGACACATAATCTCCGTTATGATAAAGTATTTCATAAATTAAAATTTATGCTAGTAAAATTGTTATTTGATACACAAGCATTACTACTTTAAATTGTCTTGAAAAATTTATTCCATTAAATGAGCATATCTATATTAAAAGTAGTATTTGGGCTGGGGATTTAGCTCAGTGGTTCCGGCATCTGCCTCGCAAGCACAAGGTCCTGAGTTCAATCCCCGGTACCAAAAAACAAAGTAGTATTCATCTTTTGTTCTGTGATGAGACTAAACCTAAGGAGTTTTCTAACTCAAATTAGTATTTATCAGAAAAAAGTACATAAAGCTGCACAGTTAGATGTTCCTGTGAGTATCTGATATCCTAGGCAGTGGTCTACCAACTCACTGAAGGTAAAAAGCATCTTGTACACAGCCTTGTATTCCCATAGTACCTGGTACAGTGAAAAGAACAGATGTTTGATAATAATTTTAGGTAAAAGAAGTGGTAAAAGATAAACTTAGAGGCATTTACAGTGGTCACTATTATGATATAAACAAGGGCAAAAAAATTAGTAAGGGCCCAACCAGAATAGTATGATTATTCCAACTGTCTTATAAATCAGCTGCAGTTCAAAGTCAAAAAGTTCAAGGGAAGTGTCTTTAGCTCTCATTATCCTCATTTATGGTAATGGTATCATCACCATTACCACACACAGAGTGGTCTGATGTTTTCTGGCAGTGGATACTTATTGACTCTTTCATTCAACCAATAGTAATTGAAACATTACATTTTCCTCAACTAGAACTTTATGTACTATCATAAGCCTAGTCAAATGAAAACATAGTGATTTCCTAGAAAGTTAATACATATGTACACAATCACAGTGGCCAAACACTAATTTAATACAAAGATTTATTAAATCTTTAAAGATATGATTTAAAAATAAAAACCTTTTTTATTATTTCAGTCTGTATAGAATACATGTAAAAAGATAAATCTGTTAAGTGACAGGTAGTATGTTAACAAGTTTATAAAAGACCATGTGAATACCTAGTTTTGGTAACTGCATAACTCACAATTATGATTCAACACGATTAAAAGTGAAAGTGCTCTTACTCCCTATATCCATTCCATGTGTGAACATAGGTATTTATCATACACACATATGTGTTCTTTCTCTCGCACCTACCACTTTGCACACAGGCAAGCACACACACAACATAAAAAGTAGTCTTACCCAAGATTTTCAAGGTCAAAAACACGATTCAGGTCACAGTCGATATATCTCAGACACTTCTTCACTGCTCTTGGATTGCTAATAAATGGTTTTACTTCCAGTCCTGTTCTCTGAATTTCAGCGCCATCCTGTAGCCAGTGCTTAACTAGAAATACTCCTGTTAGCTCATTCCCGTGCGTTCCTCCAAAGATAGCAATCTTTTTAATAGGTTTTTCAGTCATTTTACCAGGGAGTTTTATCTGATTTCTGCAATTCAGAAGAGAGAAGATCAAAAGAAGCTTAATTTCCTAAGAAAGGTTTAGGAATTTAAATCTAAGTGAGAATTTAACCAAAGTGCAAAGTACAGAGTTCCCTTGAGTGAGGTCTTTTTAAAACTTTCTATTACAAGTTCTGAGCTTTGTTTATTATATGGACACCAACTTCTGTAGCCCTGCCCTTTACCATATTTGGATTAAAATATGCAAAGATCAACTAGAGATACAGCTGTTAATGTCTAACTCCCTCAGATGGTCAGTAGATCTAAGTACAACAATAAATTAGGACCTCCTACTAAGACAGACATTGTTTTCCCTTTAGCTAGAATGTCATCCAATAGAGATTTTATGATTATTTATGATAATAAAATACTTTATATATTTATAATCCCCAAAATATAAAAAGAATCTACTATCTATCTAATCTCCACTGACAATTACAAACATCTCTTTTCTGAGATGAGCTCAGGCCCTTTTCATGATCTGAGAGCATTTGAGTCTCTTCTCTAGGCAGCCAGAGGCAGATGCTCACAGATTTCTTGAGCCAGGCCCCCTTCTTCCATAATGTCTTTTCACAAACAGGGACACAAGGATTCAGTCAGTGATCACTGGTAATTAAAAAGGCTACTTTGAAACATCTTTTGTTTCTCATGAACTTTTTGGTAATTCTGTGTCAACCTTGGGGGGAATAAAGGAAAAGCAAGTGTTAGTAATGCATGAAAGTCTCTGTAATGCCTGAAAAATCTCTTGGGACATACTATATACATTAACCTCATCATGTGAGTTAATATAGACACAGCCTCACTACTGGCAGCAGGGACTCTCCACTAGAATGTGTTCAAACACGGGCCTTATTAAGAGAAACAATCCAGAATACTAAAATGATTACATGCCTTTGGAAAAGTGACTCTGAGACAAATCCGATTTGATTTCATGCTCAATCACCCAGAAAGTTAGTATGTTCAAGGGCTGGAAATACTATGTATTAGTAATGCCAGGTTGTTTGATAGGAGTATTAAAAGAGTAATTTATTGCAATTTCAGGTGAGTTAATTTGTAATGTTCTTCGACATACATTAGCCCAGTTTATTTATATAACCATGTTGTAAAACAGGATAGGTTAGGTATTCACATCCACATTATAGGAGTAAAGAGAGGTTAAATAACCTGATTAAGTTTGGACAGCTATATAAGAGAAAACTAGGCCTGAGACTCACATTTCTGATTAAGTCCAGTGTTTTTCACAGGACGACAGGGTGCCTCTTGGTTATTTTTTATTTCCTCTGAAGTTCTAATTTTGCTCTTTAGGAATTCACAGTCAGTACAGTACTCAGGAAGCAAGCATACAAGCACAGTACATAATGGAAACATACACTATGAATGCTTACTAATATTTAATAAATTAATTTCTATATTTTTCCTTTAAGATATTATAATGCAGAGACACAGAAAGCAAAATAACAAAATCTAAATTTGCACATTAAAATTCCTGGTCTAACTTATGACAAAGACCCTGTTGCCTTTGATTTTCTACCTGCATCAGTGTACAGTAAACACTTCAGACAGGGTAGAGATAATGAAAACACACATAAATGTAAAGAGATGACAGTTGTGTTGCTACTTTAAAAGCAGTAACTACGGTGAATTATTAACATGCTCTGTGTTTTGTTCCTCTCCTGCTGATTTGTAGTTTGTTCTGTCCTTTGCCCTACTCTCTCTGGAAATGCTGCTTCAGTTATTTACTTGTAGCTGGCCCAAATGACTTGCATTTAGAAGCTTGTTTTATGGAATTTTAACAGATCAGCATTTTGAAGCACATTCCACATTCATAAAGTTTCCGTTATATGTCCAAATGAATAACTTAGTGGAGAATTAATGAATTGCAGTAATTATTTCCTATACATACCTTGTTTATTGTGTACAGAGTTTGTCTTCTGCCAAAAGCTTTATTAGAAAAAGGAGAGCATTTCCTTAGAACTAGAGCAACAGAGGCTTTTCATACTCTAATACCAAGTTAACTTCCAAAAGATTTTTAACTCCCTGTTTCCCAAAGCACACTTGATTTTTGAGCACACTTGGGTTTTGGACACAGTTGTATTAGTTTAGTTCTTTTTTGAGAGTTCAGAAAATTGGTAGTATACAAGATGAAACCCTATCTAGTTGTCATTGTCTCATTATTGAGAATTTAATATTTTGAAGTACTTAAGTGTGATAACTTCCAGCACTTACAAATGTTTTGTACAGATGAAGATGTCTGATTTATTAATAAAACAATGTAGTTTAAAACAAAAGGAGAGTAAATTTTCACTTCACATTTATGGCTATTCAATAGACCAATGCTAGAATTTTGGTAGGAGATAAATTTAAGATGTATTGTTTACTAAATAGTATGATTAGGGGATAAGGAGGTTTTTCTGTTCAAGAGGAAGATGTTGATAGAAAAGTTTATAAACTGTTAGCAAAGGCTTCATATTGCTCATGACTACACTCCTTAAAAATGTAGCACAAGAGGGCTGGGGATTTAGCTCAGTGGTTCCGCCACCTGCCTTGCAAGTGCAAGGACCCGAGTTCGATCCCCAGTACCAAAAAAAAAAAAAAAAAAATGTAGCACAAGATATTTGCCATAATGGGCCTAACAGCATTTTGTTGTTGTTTTCTCAAAGAAAAATCTGTCTTCTTCTTCTTTGGGGAAGGGAGTGGGTCTTTATATATGTATTCATGTATGTGTGTATGTATGTATGTATGTATGTATGTATATATATATATATATATCGGGCCAAAAGATGTTTCCTTGAAGTTTGTACTCATAGTTCGGGTAAGTCTCTCTGAAACCAGGACAGATAACAAGCCTTTTCAGATATTTTGTTATTTGAAGTCTCCATTTCAAATTTAAAAGATAACTCCATTCCTTCAAAGCTTATCCCTTAATCTACTATTATTTGATCTCAATCTACCTATGGTTGTGTCTCCTAACAGTCTTCTTTATTTGACCTAATTTTCAAGGAAATTACTAATACGTATTAGTCTTGGATCTTTACTAACAACCTTTCCTTCTGAGACCCCTTGACCTGTCTCATTCATGTATCCTAGTCTTCCAATAGCCTGAAGATAGTGTAATGGTAGAACATGGTTTTTGATTGGACACACATGTGTAAATATCACAGTGTCTCTCTGGTGTAAGAAACCAAAAGAGTAAATAAGGACAAAAATGTCTAATAGATAATATGAAATAGGAAGAAACTGTTCAAAAGGAAAGGGAAACTGTGAAGGCGGGGCCACAAAAGGAAGGAAAAAGGGAAAAAAACGAGAAAAGAAGAAAAAAATGGAAACAAACCTTTCGTAAATGGCAGGGCATTGAAGGAAGGGTAGGGGGATGAGAGCAAAAGAGGAATCAAGGGATTTCATGTACATGTAGAAATTCCATTTGATGAATGTGATTGTTAATATCTAAATTGTACCAGTAAAATTAATTTTAAAAAAAGAAGAAAAAAAGAACATGGTTTTTGAGCTCAATATAAAATTATGACACCTGGCCTATAGTAAGTACACAATAAATGGCAACTACTGTTATGAAATAAGCTAACATTTATTGAGCACTTACTATGAGTTTGGACTGTTCATTTTGGTATTTTGGGGGCAATTAAATAAATACTGTATTACTACTTTTATTTTACTGAGGAAGAAAACGTGTAGGGGATAAGTTGCTCAAAGTCACCGGGACGAGAACTCATAGGCAGAAAGTTTGGAGTGCAGAGCTTGGGGGCTTTACACCATTCTGCTTCCTTTGTAGAGTATCTCTGTGGCTTCTGTGCGCTTTTGCCCCCAAGCTTCTGCAGCACTCGCCCTGCTTTACTGACTGCTCTCACCTGACTCTAATTCTCTGACTCAGCTGTCTCAAAAATGCAGCCAGACCAAGCAACACACTCAGGCCTTGGCTTTGAGCCCTGTGGGCCATGGACTATTTAGGTACTGGTCAGGGTCCTATCAGGACCGTTAAAAGTGATGTCTAGAGCCTAAGAAATGGCCATGGGGTGCAGGAAAGGGAGAGCCACAATTTTCTGAGCCAGCCAGATCACTGGAGGGCTGGGCTGGAGATCTGCTTCCAGATCAGGTGAACACAGCAGGATCCTTTCCTTTCTGGTCAAAAGGCTAAAGAGATTAGGCTTTTTCTGCCCCACATACTTCACAGTGTAAGAACACAAAGTCCTTTCTGGCGGAGAGAAGCCTTTCTAGCTGTTCTCTGAAACTATGCCCCTACTACTGCACGTGCCTACTGCACGTGCCCACGTGCCTACTGCACGTGCCCACGTGCCTACTGCACGTGCCCACGTGCCTACTGCACGTGCCCACGTGCCTACTGCACGTGCCCACGTGCCTACTGCACGTGCCCACGTGCCTACTGCACGTGCCCACGTGCCTACTGCACGTGCCCACGTGCCTACTGCACGTGCCCACGTGCCTGCAGTCTGTGCACCCGCGTACAGCGCTCCAGGCCAAGTGCGCCTGTGCGAGTTCCACGTGCGCCTGCGCACAGTTTGATTTCCGGCGCCTTTTCGGAGACCTATAGGTCAGTCGTCGCTGACTGGCTTCTCTGGATGACGGTTGGTGGAGGTAAGCGAATGTCGGGTTAAAGCTGTGCGTCGTGTGTGGGGTGTCAAGAAAGGAAAAACAATTCGCTGATTCTAGTTACCAAACTGCTACCTATTCTTGGGTGAGTTAGGAGGGCTCTTTGGAAGAGAACATAAACAAAGTTTTTCCCCTTCCCTTCCTTGAGGGGCCAAAATAGGCCCTCCTGGCCTCTGTCAAGGACAGTGGTCTATGGGGGAATATGTTTTTGTAAGTTGAGCAAACTTTGGACATCAGTGGCAACAATCCCTTTACTAAGCCACTCAGGCCCAATCAGAAGCTGGAGTGGGTGGGGGCAGTTGGGAGGTTTCAGCCCTCAGGGTTAGTGGTCCAGGAGGATTTGGATTTTAAAAAGGGGTTTTCTTTAGTCATTTGAATGATTTTCAGAAACGTAACAGCCCTTGTATGTCTCTTCAGATTTAGGATGTGAGTTGCATTGGTATCCTGTGCCAAGAAAGAATGGCATAACCTCTACTTTGGGTCCTAGAATGGCACCAAGAATATTTTTTAAAAGGCCTACAGGATCTGGCTTCAAGCCTAAGATCAGGAAACAAAGCAGAGGAACCCCCCGATCTCATGTTTCCCCAAATTTTTATACAAGTGATATTTAGAAATTTATATGTATCTCAGTTTGATTTGCATTATTATTAGTTGTGTTCATATCTGTTTGTCTCACTGGGTAGTGAGTTTGGAGCACAAGTGTTCTCATTTAGGTTTGGATATTGGTTTTTCAGGCAGTGTGCAAGTGTTGAATTAAATTGGAGTTGAAATATATATACATGTGAAAAACAGAAAATTTGTTCCACTTGTTGACACTGTAGAAACTTGAGTGGGAACTTAATATTATTCTGGATATTAAGTGAGCATTTAGTCTTTGGTTGTCTCAAACTACTGGCCACAGTAGATGATCTGTGCAGCATCTTAGAGTTGGACACAGAGCGTATTCTCACATGACTAGTTCCATACTGTGTTTTTCTCCCTATAAGTTTACCAGTAAGTACTATAGTTCATTTGCTTCTCTATAGATCTGGTACAAAATCTTATGCTAAGTCCTTGATTCTGAAATATATTCCATAGACTATGTGAAAATCCCCCTAGATTTAGGGAGCAGGGTTATAGTCACCCCAGCCTTAATTTATTTTGAGCAGAGTTAAATTGTTGTAAATGTATTAAATGAGCTTTCCTTCTTTCACCCTCAGGCTTTTTTTTTGACTGTTACTTCTCTACCAACTCAGGCCCTCTTATTAAAAAAAAAGCAGTGTAATGACACTTTAATGATTTGCCTTGATGGCATCATTGTGTAGAAGAACGTAAAAATGGAGAAAGGAGCCATTTATCTCCATTAGTCTTTTTATATTGAATATGTTATTAAATATATGTTATTTCCCTCCCCCCTTTTAGTCAATATTATGTTTGTAGTAAAAGGAAAAATGGTGAGATAATATGGAAAATCTAAACTGTATGCTCTGGAAACACTTTTTTCAGATGCATTTGGTTTAAAAGGGTGGATATATGGCACTTTCATAATTTAAATGACCAAAAGTTACTGTAAATTCATTTGTTTTCCCTTCTCATGTAGGCAGTAACATCAAATGTGCTATACAGCTAGGTTAACATTTTTAAAAAGACAAACTTGATTGACTTTTTTTTTTGGTACAGGGGATTGAAGGACCTTGTGCTTGCGAGGCAGGTGTCAGAGGCACTGAACTAAATCCCCAGCCCTTGATTGACTTTTAATATAAACTGTTACAATGCACACTATATAAAAACCTTAGATATGACAACTTAAACTTAAGAAGAAGAAAAAAATATTTTGAACAGAGCTGGAAAAATGAGTTATGTTGTAAATTCTTACTTGAAAGGATTCCCTGAAGTGTTTACATTGTCACGTTTGAAAGTAGTTTTAAAACATAATTTTTGTAGTTAGTGGGCTGAAAATTTGATTTGGTTGTTGATATAAATTACAAGTTTCTTTCTTTGAAGGTTTAGTCAATCAGCTTCATTTTGTAAATTTGGAATGCTAAGGAAAAAATTATAGACTTTGATATTGAAGAAAATGAAGAGAAACCTTAATGAAAATTCAACTCGAAGTACTGCAGGTATTGAACAATTTTTATTTTGAAATTTTGTTTTATATATACAGTATAAAGCACATACAGTTTATAGATGGAACATTTTGAGAGGAACTTTTAAAAATAATTAAATGTTTAATATTACCTCTTTTCTGTTTAGATCCAAGGAAATAAAGTAACTTATTCAAGGCAGACTATTCATTGGGATAGGTAGAAATAAAATCAGACTTACTTAGATTTACTATGATGTTCCTTCTACAAATCCTGTGTGCTGGAGTTGTTATATGCTTTTCAGATGGAAACACATAGATATATTTTTTGTTTGTATTTGTGACTGACTTGTTCAGAATATTTCCAGAAGCACTTCTGTCTTCTGATAGCTTCTGCCATTTCTGCTTTCCCAGTTTATTAGGTAGTCTAAGGGCAGAAGGAAAGAATGAGAACTAGGAAAATGAACACGGTGTAGAATGAGGATAATAACTATTATTTGTGGTGGGTGTACTAGATTCTAGATATTTGATTCTACATATTAATTCATTTTTAATACACCAACCCTCTAGAATAGGTTATTATTATCATCCCTGTTTTCCAGATGAGAAACCATATGGCAAAAAGGTTTAATAAATAATGTGTTCAGTGGCAGGAATCTGGCTTTAGAGTCTATGCTCTTAATCACTATGTTTTTCTGCCTCTCAGCATGTGTCATATTGTCACAAAGAGTTTAAGGAAATTGCCCACCTTTACCCTTTGAAGTTGTAATTCAAAGCTACTTTGAAGTAATAATTAAAACACAAGCAGTCTGACTCAAGAGTTGATTACCCTTTCATCACTGAGTTTTCAGAGTCCCCACTCTGCAGTGCAGCAATGGTGGCTCAAGCAGACAATGGGAGCTTGGCGAGAGATCTGAACTAAGACTTAGAAAGCTTCGCTCCTCACTAGGTTCTTCCAGTGGCTTGCTTCAAAGCAGTGAGTGAGGTTTTGGGCCTCTTTTTCCTCTAAGTTCCCTTATAGGTTTTACAGTTTATGCATTACAACTTTTGACCTGACTTGAGATTGGTACTTCTTGCATCTGGAGGAAGTAGAGGTGGTATTTCTTCTTATTTGGGTTGTATATTTACCATTCTCTAACACATTCTCAAAATGACCCATAGAAAAATATCATGTCAGACACATGGGGTGCAAAATGTAGTTTTGGGTTTCAGACCAAATCTATTGAAATAAAATCCATAATAATAGGATTATGGTCTTGGAACCTGCATGTATCAGATTAAATCTTAGCTAAACTAATTTTTGAGAATCATGACCCTACAGGTTGTATCTAACCAGTGGTTAGGACTTTGGAAAGCATGGTTCAGAGTTTGGTTCTTCATCATGTCTGTTATACTCCACAAGTCCTCTCTAGTTGATAAATTAATAGTCAAGCACAGGAGAGAAATAGGGAAAACAATAAGTGAATTGGGGAAGGGTTAGAAGATGAGAAAGGAGATAGGAATTTAAAGAGGAATTAAAGCAATGTTAAAGTAAAACAAGAAAGGTCTTCTTAGACAAATTAGGCTATTTAGGGTTTTAAAAAGAATATAAAAACCAAGGACCTAGAACTATATTTATAATAAGTACATTAACGTATAGAAGTAGACATGTAAATTGTGCATATTATATATTAATAATTTTTCTATAAGTATATCTGATTATTTCCCTGTGTGTACTAATTTATTGGTACATTCAATGTAGGCTGTTTGCCCGTACCATTGTTCCATCAGAAAAAAAGGAACAGACAGCCATTAACTTCTAATCCACTTAAAAATGATCCAGGTATCAGTTCTACTTTTGACAATTATGATTTCTCTCCTCTTCCAACAGGTAAGAAAATGAATCAGATAAAAATTTTCAGGAAATAAGACCTAAGATTATAGAAAATTATAAATTTTCTTTTATTGTAATGAAAATAGAAAGTTTAAAAGTTCTTTCTTCTTCCCATTTTCTAAATATAGACATTACTTGGCTCTTTCTGAACATTCCAGTACAGGCATTTGAGTTTCCTAGTCCACAAGGGTGGCCTAGCATTTAAATGGAGTATTTTAGATCTGAAGCCATTGTGCTGATGAAGTAGTAACCTACATTACAAAGATATTTTCTCTTTTTCAAAACACATATAGATCTCATGACTTACATATTTTGTGGTAAATATTGGAAAAACTCAGCCTCAGGAATGGGCATTAAGTGTGCATTGGAACACAAGAAAAATGGAAAAAAAATAGACTTTAGGAAGAGAAGAAGCTTGAGAATTTCTGGTGCTTTGTCCTAGTCTTTTATTTCTCTTCGTATGGCATTTTTGATTTTCTTAATTTCTCTTTACTGTTTGCTATGGTCTAAAATGTCCTGTGTTGAAAATTGACAATGTAATAGTATTAGAGATGGCTTTGCCCTCATGAGTGAGATTAGTGACTTTATAAAAAGAGGTGTGAGGGCCTGGGGATTTAGCTTAGTGGTTCTGCTGCCTGCCTTGCAAGCACAAGGACCTGAGTTCGATCCCAGGTACCAAAAAAAAAAAAAAGTGGGGTGTGAGGGAGCTATTTGGTGCTTCTGTTATGTAAGGATGCAGTAAGACGTGCCATTTGTGAAGCAGTGAGCTTTCACTAGACACTGAATCTGTTGGCACCTTGATCTGGGACTTTTTAGTCTCCAGAGCTCTAAAAAATTTTATTTATAAATTACTTATAAGGTATTTTGTCTTATTAACCCAAATAGAGGAAGACTTGCGTCTATTTGCCTCCTTGTAGCTTCAAGTAACACACGAACTAAGTTGCCATTGTAAAGAATTCACAAAATCTTTTAGTTCTAGTTATTGGAGGTCATTGATTGATTACCTTCTATATTTCTTGATTAAATCCTAGAGACAAGGAACCTCTGTTTCATGTCTTCTAAATGAGACCATTGTCTTAGTTTAGGCCTCTCACCTCTGAACCAATTAGCTGTGGTAGTGAGTGCTGGGGGATCTTAATATTTACTGACTTTTCGCTTCTTTCTGGAAGAAGGCATGGTAGGCAGACATTCTGAAATATATTTGGTACATGTTGATTCTATACATTTAATTTTTTAGATCACACTTAAAAAAGTATTATTAGAATCTTGTACAACCAGAATTTAAAATTATCTTTATAGCAATTTTATTTAATTTGTTCTCGTAAACTTTTTTTGGTTCCGGGGATCAAACTTGGTTCGTTGCACTTGCAAGGCAGGCAGCGGAACCACTGAGCTAAATCCCCGGCCCTTGTTCTTGTAAACTTTAATGTAGGTTTAAATTTTTTTTTCTTTTACATTAGAGGAAGTGCAGTATAAAGTTAATACTATTACCATTTTTATGGATAGGAAATTAGAAATTCACCTGGGAATGTACAAATCAACATTTATTTGGTCATTCTCCATCATTTAAAAAAAATCTCCACCATTTAAAATATTTTTGTAAGTAGCATGAGTGTTGATCTTAAAAAAAATAGCAAATTTGAGCTATGCCATAAGGAAATGTGCATCCTCCTGAATTACTAAATTCTTCAATCTCTCACTAGAGATATATTAAGATTCTTATACTGGATAAGAGAAAAGACTGTATCAGTATTTTTCAGAGTTTTGTCTTGACCCAGTAGTTGAACTGAGATACAACAAATCTTTAAAAAACAAAGCAAAACAAGAAACAGGAGAGACCAAAGCAGAGTGGAATAGAAAATATGAGTCTGTGTCATACATAATAAGGATTAGGTTTGATGTTGAAATTTTGTTATGTTCCCCTACCTCAGTGATGGCGAACTGTTTAGAAATGAGTGCCCAAATGGTAACTCAAAACCCACTTACGTATCACAAAGTGCCAACACTGCAATTAAGCCTGAATGCTAAGATTTTAGTTTAGAAAAAACAACTCATACATTAACATCTTTTATCTTAAAAGGAAATAACACATGTGCCATAGCTTTGCCACCACTGCCCTACCTGTTTTGCCTGTTTCTTCCTTTTTGTCTCTCTCACACATACCATGCATTATGTATCTGCTATGAGTTATGATATAGTCTTTGCTGTCGGGTGGAATAAAAAAAGTTTATAAACATTAGATCAGACTGAATTCATGTTACAAAGTATAAGGTTAGGCCTGATTATGGAGAAGATACAATTAAACTATTACTTTTGCTTAAAGTACAATGGAGAAGAAAGATCTATAAAAATGTCAGGTTGTGGCAAATTCTACAACAAATTGCTGTTGAAGACTGTGTTTAAGTTTTTTAACCTCCTAGATTAAATAAATATGAAGGAATTCTTTGAAGAAATGTTACATATCTTACTTTTATCTGTGTTCTTATACTTTTGAGATTGGGCCTGGGAAGCTATGAATCCAGAGTTGGCTTCTTTAACGAAAACAGTGAACACTGGGTATGTGGAAAAATATAAACCAATGAATGTGTGTCTGTTTTTGACTGATGTTATTCTTTTTAAATTTTTTAAAAAATTAAATTTATTGGTACAATTTATATATGCATAACAATCACATTCATCATATGGAATTTGTATTTGTACATAATAAATCTTAATTCTTATTTTTTACCATTCCCTTCCCCTCCCTTCAACCCTTCTTTCCCTCTTTATTTACAGAAGCTTTGTTTCTATTTTATCTTTCTTTTTTCGTTTTTTTCCCTTTCCCTTTTCTTCCTTCTCCTCTCCCCCCTGGTGGTCCATCACATTTGAACTTTTTTTTCTTATTTCACATTATCTATTATAAATTTTGGTCCTTTTTTATGCTTTTAGTTTCTCACACCAGAGAAACAATACAATATTTACACATGGGTGTTTGATTTATTTCACTTAAGAGTATGGTCTCTAGATGCATCCATTTAGCTATAAATGTCTGAAGTTTAATCCTTCTTTACGGCTGAGTAGGACTCTATTATATAAAAAGTACCACATCTTTATCTGTTCCTTGGTTGATGGGCATTTGGGTTGTTCCTGAGATTCAGTTATTACAAACTGTGCTGCTATGAATGTGGGTATGAATATATCAGTGTGGTATGATGCTTTTAACTCTTTTGGGAAGATACCAAGGAGGGGAATAGCTGAGTCAAATGGAACTTCTAGTTTTCAGTTTTTTGATGAATCTCCACACCAATTTCCACAGTGGTTGCACCAGTCTACACTCCAACCAACAGTGGAGAAGGGTTCCTTTTTACCAACAAGCCTGCCAGCATTTGTTATTAGTTGATTTCTTGATAATAAGCCATTCTTTTTGGAGTGAGATGGAATCTCAGCATGTTGTAATTTGCATCTCTTGAATGACCAGTGATGTTAAACATTTTTTCATAGTTTCATTTTTCATATTTTCATTATTTACTGTTTCTTCTTCATCTGAGAAGTGTGTTTTCATTTCAGATGCCCATTTTTGTATTGGGTCTTTCAATTTGGGGGGTTTGATTTTTTTCAGTTCTTTATATATGCTAGATATTACTGACTGAGGTTATTCTGTGTATATTTTATGTTTCTGAATTTGAAAGCAAACTATTAATATTTAACAAGATATATTTTCTTGAAAGGCAAATAACATCTTCAGTTTCATGTCCCTTGAGAAGTCAGGATTCTATGCCTAAATCTATTCAATCAAACACTGAAACAAGACAAAGTGCTTGGAGGTGAGTCTACTTAAAATTTTTTTCTTTTATTCTTTTTTTCTCTTTCCCTCTTTTCCTTTCTGCCTGTTCCCTCTCCTTTAATCTCTTCTTCCTTTCTTAGAACTACATTTAGGAAATGTCTACATTAATAACTATTATATTTGCGTATAACCTGTGCATGTCCTCCTGTGTACCTTAAATCATCCCTAGATTATGTATAATACCTCATACAATGTTAAGTGTCATGTATACAGTTGTTATGCTGTTTTGTGTAAGGGAAAATGACAAGGAAAAAGTTTGAATATGTTCAGTACAGAGGGTATTTTTTCCAAATATTTTTTTGGTGCCGGGGATCAAACTCAGGACCTCGTGCCTATGAGGCAGGTGCGGTACCTCTGAGCTAAATCCCCTTTCCAAATATTTTTGACCCATGATTGGCCAACTCTATGAATGCAGAACTTGTGGCTATAGAAGGTTAAGTGTGTTCTGTTTTTGTCTAGATATTTACCTTTATCAATACGTTTCATATTTACTTCTAATCTAGTGTTGCTGTTCAGCATCTTGTTTCAATTTGAATTCTTGTTAGCATTTCTTACAATGTATAACCTATTGAGATCTTTAAGCATCTTAATAATTTCTGGATAACTTACACTTAAATACTTGTAGACAAGAAGTTTCCATGTTTACACAGGCATTTGATAAGGGGGAAGGTAATTTTAATTTCTTTCTCTTAAAATTAGCATGTTGTCTTTTGTGCCAATGTGTCTCTCTACTGCAACAGCTTCTAGGTCTTTACAATTTTTAGATATGTTCCATTATTTTCTGAAAGAATTTTAGGACAACCGCTTTTACAAAGTTTATTTTAGGAATTGTTCCTAAAAATGATATATATGAATTTTGGTTTTATGGTAATTTAAAGATCTCTTAATTTCCCACTGCTTTGAACTGAGGGATTGGGTATAGTCCAATAAGATATTCAAAGTGTAGTTTTCCTTAGAAGATAATTTACCATGAAATTAATAATGCTTAACCGTCAGAGCCTCATTTTCGTGTCCATTTCAAAGTTATGTCCTCATCCATAGGCCCAGAGAAGAAAGCAGCAACTTGAACAGGGTACAGGCTTTGTGAAGTGGTTTCTCCCCCTGGAATCACTCATATTCTAATAATGGTCCTGGGGCTACCAGCCTTGATAATAGGTGGCTACTTCTACCTTCTTGGTCCATCTGGTGTCAAGAACAGCTGATTCTTGAGGTCCTTGTTGAACATCTGGACCTATCCTCCCCAGAGAGAAGGATCTAAGGGAGACAATGCTTTCTGCTCTGCTCCAAAGCCACTTTAACTTAGGTTTCATGATCTAGTTGGGGTGTTGAGGACATGGCTGAGTTTGACTGGCTTGTGAAGCAGCATCTTTGAGTGTGTGTAGGGCAAAATAGAAAAGTGAAAAGCCATAGTTTTCCTAGGGATAGTCCAGACTGGGAATGCTTCCTGAACAAAAACGTTGGAGGGAATTTCAGGTGCACTATTACCAAAAAGTAGTTTTGAAGTGGAAAGAAAACCTTTCTAGGCTATAAGTAATAAAGATAATTTTATTAACTATGAGTCAGGAAAGACAAAATTGTCCGCTTGCTTAATTGAAAATAAAATGAAAATTTTCTCATATGAAAAGTTGATCATTGTAGGAAAAAGTCTTTATAGGGCAGTTAATGAATAATACATCTATTAATATTTTCCTGGATATTATGATACCTATGGTATTTATAACTTTTTGTTTTTTGTACTGGGGATCAAACTTGGGACCTTGCGCTTGTGAGGCAGGCAGCGGAACCACTGAGCTAAGTCCCCGGCCCTTATAACTTTTAAAATTTAAAATTTGTGATTTAAATTGTCATCATTTTCATGATTTAACAGTACTTTCCAAATTATACAAGGTTCAGATCCCATAAAACTTAGATTTGTTCTGGATCATATTAATCTAGAGTTTTTCAGATTATTTTCTTAAACAAGGAATGGGTTGTATTGATTGCCTTCTTGTAAGACTTGTGATATTTTTAGTAAAATTATTTAGAATTAAAAATGTATGATTCAGACTAGATTTCCCTGTGGGACTCTTACCTAGCTTTTTTTGAAAAATACACTTTTGATTTTGGCCTCATTGACCTCATGTTTAATCACAGCTTATTTAAAGTAGCTAGTAAATACTACAAAACTGATTAGTAACAGTTTTCAGCTACATGATAAAATCAGAGAATATATAATCAAATAGCTATCTACCCTGCCTATATTTATTTACCCTGTAATTTAAAATCACAGACAAGCCATAGTTAAATTTTTTTACTTTGTAGAAAATTTTAAAATAAATATGTAAAGAATTAAGCACAAGTTCACCTTGAAATCTTTCTGTTTGAATACAACTAGTGTAATATGGAAGCTGCTATAGTTTAAAAGTATACAGTAAGTCTTCAAATTACAAACATTTGAGTTGTGAATTTTCACAGATGTACTGTGTAAGACTCACTTTGTTGCATTACAAACATCCAGTTTATGAATGTTCTCCTGGAATGGAACTTGTTCCTAAGTTGGGGACTTACTGTGCTTTGTAGCTGTCTAGTCTGAGTTGGAAGATTAGCTTCCTCTGGGTTTTTATTTGTCAATAAGATGGCCACATTATTTTCTCACTAAGCCTCCATCTCCTCACCTGGAAAGAGAGGTAAATAATATATTGCAGGGTTGTGATAAGTGTGGGTTTTATAACTAGTTAGTAGTTATAAAATGTTTAATATACCATAAATTGATATGATAAATTTCAGAAATGAAATTTTCATCAATTATTTTTAATTTAAAAATGTATATAGAAATGATTTTTTTCTTTTTTTTATTGTAGCTATAGAGATGACAACAAAAATACCAGCTCAAAAACTTGGGGTAAAAATGATTTTAGGACTCAATGCAAAAGAACAAATCTAGTGGAAAATGATGGAATATATTCTTCTCCAGTGAATTTGGGAGCTCAGCAACAAAAACAATTAAGAATATCTGAACCTCATAACTTAACTTATCACAGAAAAACTGAGGTACTGAGACAAACACATTCATCAAAAATATTTGACTCCAAAATAAAAGGCCTAAACAAAAGTAGCACATTACAGGCATTTAAGCCCAGTTTTCAACAGAATCAATTTAAGAAACAAATGTTGGATGATATTCCAGAAGAAAACACTCTGAAGGTAAATAAATATTAATGAATGACTTATTAGCATTTTTTAAAAGGTGAGGTAAACACTTGGAAAGTTACAGAGATAAGAACATTTGAAATTAGTCCTATGGCATACATTATTAATGATTAGCATGTAGTACCATTACCATATAGTTCCATTGGAGTGGATGAATATTAGTTTCTAAAATATTTTCTTTCTTTTTTAAATTTCATTGGTACATTTTAGGTATACAGTATAATGACATTCATCACTGGAAATTTGCACCTTTACATAATCTCTCTTGGTTCTTATTTTTTCCCCCATTCCTCTGCCCTCCCTTCAACCCTTCCATCCCTCCCTATTTACAAAGACTTTGTTTCCATTTTTTCATTTTCTCATATTAATTCCATTCCCTTATTTCTGCTCCCCTACCCCTACCATTTCCCCTTCCCCTTTGCCCTTTTCTACCTATTTCACATTATCTATTATACCTTTTAGTCCTTATTTACACTTTCAGTTTCTCACACTAGAGAAACTATTCAGTATTTACACGTGTGTCCTATTTATTTCACTTGAGTATAGCCTCAGTGTGGATCCATTTAGCTATAAATGTCTCTAATTTCTCATTTTTTATGGCTGAATAGTACTCCATTTTATAAAAAAACCACATTTTCTTTATCCAGTTTCCAGTTGATGGGCAATTGGGTTGCTTCCAAGTTTTAGGTATTATAAATTGTGCTGCTATAAACATGGGTGCACATATATCACTGTTGTATGATTCTTTTAATTCTTTGGGGAAGATAGCCACCAGGGGAATAGCGGGGTCAAATGGGACTTCCAGTCCTAGTTCTTTGAGGTATCTCCATACTGATTTTCACAGTGGTTGCACCAGTTGACACTCCCACCAGCAGTAGAGCAGTGTTCCTCCTTCCCCACAGCCCTGGCAGCATTTGTTATTGGTTGATTTCATGATAGCAGCCATTCTTTCTGGGCTGAGGTGGAATCTCAGTATTGTTTTCATTTGCATCTCTCAAATGACCAGTGATGTTGAACATTTTTTCATATGTTTATTTGCTATTTCTACTTCTTTGTGTGAGAAATGTCTGTTCATTTTAGATGCCCATTTTCGGATTGGGTCTTTAAATTTGGGAGGTCTGATTTTTTTAAGTTCTTTATATGTTCTAGATAACTTTGTCTGAGGAACAGCAGGTGAAAATTTTTTTCCTACATCATGGGTTGTCTCTTCACACTGTTGGTGGTTTCTCTTGGTGTGCAGAAGCTTTTTAATAAGAGGTTCTACTTATTGATTGTTTATGCTAGTTCACGGGCAACTGAGGTTTTGTTTATAAAATCTTTTCCTATACCAATGTCCTCAAGAGATCTACCTAACCTCTGTTCGGGCCGGTTCAGCATTTCTGTTTTAATATTTAAATCTTTAATCCATTCGATTTTAGTTTAGTGCATGGTAAGAGATATAGGTCTAGTTTTAATCTTTGGCAAGGTGAAACTCAATTTCTCCAGCACCATTTATTAAAGAGGCTATCTTTCCTCCAGTGAGGATGTTTGGCTCCTTTGTCAAAGATGAGGTAGGTGAATGTGTCTGAAGTTGTTTCTGCATCTTCTAATCTGTTCTACTGGTCCTCAGGTTTGTTTCTTTACCAGTACCATGCTGTTTTTATCACAGTAGCTTTGTAGTATAGTTTCAAGTTGGGGGTTGTGATATCCCCTGCTGTATCTCTATTGCCTAAAATTGCTTTTGCTTTTTTAGGTCTGTTCTTGTTTCAAATGAATTTTTGGATTGTTTTATCCAGGTCTGTGAAGTATGCTGCTGGATTTCAATTGGGATTGCATTGAATCTATATAGCAGTTTTGGAAGTATGGCCATTTTCAGTATATTGATTCTTCCTATCCAGGAGCAAGGGTTGTCTTTCCATTTTCTGATATAATCTTCAATTTCTCTTTTCAGAGTGCTATAGTTTTCAGAGAAGAGGTCTTTGATTTCTTTTGTAGGTTGATTCCTAGGTATTTCAGTTTTTTGAATGCCGTTGTGAAAGGAATTGTTTGCCCTATTTCTCTCTCAGTGAGTCTGTTGTTCGTGTAGAGGGAAGCTATTGATTTTTGTGTGTTGACCTTGTATCCAGCTACTTGACTGAATTTGGTTATTAAGTCTAGAAGACTTTTGGTGGCATTCTTGGGGCCTTCTATATAGAGCATCATGTCATCTGCAAATAATGACAATTTGACTTCTTCATTTCCTATCTTTATTCCTTTTATTTCTTTCTCTTGACTAATTGCCGTGACTAGTGTTTCTAAAACTATATTGAACAAGAGTGGTGATAGTGGATATCCTTGTCTTGTTCCTGATTTTAGTGTGAAGAATTTCAGTTTTTGACCATTTAGTATGTATGATATTGGCTGTTGGTTTTTCATAGATGGCTTTTATCAGATTGAGGTAGAGACTGTCTATTCCAATTTTTTGTAGGGTTTCTATCATAAATGCATGTTGGATTTTGTCAGATGCTCTTTTATGCATCTGTTGAGATGATCATATGGTTTTTGTCCTTGGATCTATAGATGTAGTGTATTACATTGATTGATTTGTGTATGTTGAACCATCCCTGCATCACTGGGATGAATCTCACTTGGTCAGGGTGTATGATCTTCTGCATTCTATTTGTCAGTATCTTATTAAGGATTTTTGCATCTATGTTCATTAGAGAGATTGGCCTCTGGTTTCCTTTTTCAGTTGGGTCTTTGTCTGCTTTGGAGATCAAGGTAATGCTTACTTCCAGGAGTGAATTTGGGAGTATTGCTTCCCTTTCAATTTCATTGAAGAGTTTAAACAGTAGTGGCAGTAGTTCCTCTCTAAATATCTTGTAGAATTCAGCAGTGAAGGCATCGGACCTGAGCTTTCTTAGTTGGTAAGTTTTAAATTACGTTTTAAATTTCATTGATTGATATTGGGTTGTTTAGAATTTTTAGGTCCTCTTCATTCAACTTTGGTAATCCATACATGTCTAGGAATCTGTCCATTTCTTGTGTTTTCCATCTTATTGGTGTATAGGTTCTCGAAGTAGGTATTGATGAGCCTCTGGATTTCTGCTGGGTCTGTTGTAATTTCACCCTTTTCATTTTAATTGCATTGAGTTGGACCTTTTCTTTCCTTTTTCTGATAAGGTTGGCTAAGGGTTTGTCAATTTTGTTTATTCTTTCGAAGAACCAACTCTTGCCTTCATTGACTTTTTTGTATCATTCTCTTAGTCTCCATTGCACTGATTTTTGCTCTGATCTTTATAATTTCCTCCCTTGTATAAGCTTTGGGTTCGTCCTGCTCTTCTTTTTCTAGAAGCTTGAGGTGCAGCATCATGTTGTTTAATTGGCCTTGCTCTGTTTTCCCAATATGAGCGTTCACTGCTATGAATTTCCCTCATAAGACTGGTTTCATTGTGTCCCATAGATTCTGATATGTTGTATTGTCATGTCATTTAATTGTAGGAACTGTGTGATTTCTTCTTGAGTTTCCTCTGTGACCCATTTGTTATTCAGAAGTGTATTGTTCAGTTTCCATGTGTTTATGAAATTCTTGCAGTTTCTTTTGCTATTGATCTCCAAGTTCATCACACTGTGGTCTGATAATATATAGGGGAAAACTTCAATTCCTTTGCACTTACTAGAATATGTTCTCTGAGTAAGTATGTCATCTATTTTAGAGAATGACCTGTGTGCAGCTGAAAAGAATGTGTATTCTGATTTGTAGGGTAGGACACTCTGTAAACATCTGTTAAGTTCATTTGTTCAAGAGTTTGATTGAGTTCTATTATTTCATTGTTTATTTTTTGTCTAGTTGATCTATTTGTGACAGTGGGGTATTGCAGTTCCCCAAAACTATTGTATTAGTGCTTATTTGATTTTTCATGTCCATTAGTATTTGTTTTATATAGTTGGGCACACTAGTGTTTGGTGCATATATATTTATGATTATCATCTCTTCCTCTTGGATTGTTCCCTTTACAAGGATGTGGTGTCCTTCTTTGTCTCTCTTAATCAATGTTGGTTTGAAATCCACTTGATCTACAAAGAGGATAGCTACTCCTGCTTTTTTTCAGGTTCCTGTCACATGGAGTATTGTTTTCCACCCTTTAACTTTCAGTCTTTGAGTTTCTTTTTGAATTAAGTGTGTTTCCTGTATGCAGCATATTGTTGGATCTTGCTTCTTGACCCATTCTGCCAGTGTATTTCTTTTGATTGGTGAATTGTGACCATTAACATTATAAGTGATATGTATGGAGTTATCATTGTCATGACTTTTTCTTTTTGTTGGATTCTCTGTTTAATTTCTTGTCATGCCTGATGGATTCATTCTGCTGGGCTTCCTGGGGTTGTGATCCTCATTGTCTTTTCCTAGGATTTTGTCTTAAAATTTTTTGAAGTGCTGGTTTGGTGTTCATGAAGTTCCTAATGTACTCTTGTCATGAAAGCATCTTATTTCTCCATCAGCTTTGAAAGATAGTTTTGCAGTGCACATCAACCTGGGTTGGAGGCTGTTTTCCTTTAGGATTTGAAACACATCACTCCAAGCTCTTCTTGCCTTGAGGGTTTGCGTTGAGAAGTCTGCTGTGATTCTGATGGGCTTTCCTTTGTATGTGATTTGTTTCTTTTCTCTAACTGCTTATAGAATTTTATTTTTCTGTTGGGTTTCTGTAATCTTAACAATTATATGCGTATGTGTAGATTTTTTTTGATCAAGGCTATTTGGAGTCCTATATGCCTCACTTATCTGTATGTCAAGTTCTTTTCCCCTGCTTAAGAAGCTTTCTGCCATCACTTCTGTGAACAGATTTTTTTATGTCATCTTCACTCTCTTCTGTTTCTTCATTGACTCTGATTAGTCTTACGTTATTCTTTTTTGCATTGTCTAGCAGATGGTGGATTGATTTGTCATGGTCCCTTATTATTTTAAAGAAATCTTTCTTTTCCTGGTCACTAATTGCAATCTTATCTTCTCCTTCTGAAATTCTGTCCTCACATTGGCTCATTCTGCTGCGTAAACTTTCAATGGAGTTTTTAATTTCCTTGAATTCTCCTTGCCTCTCTTTTATGGATTCCATTTGTTTCCTATGTTGGAATTCCATCGTTTTCCTCAGCTCCTCAATTATTTTGTCTGTGACCTCTCTAGATTTATTAATCATGTCTTGCACTATGGGCACAGTCTCTGCTGTTATCTGAGAAATTATTTCTGATTTCATTTTTTCCAGATCCTCTTTTTGTTGCCAGTTCAGGTAGTCCAGGTGGTTGAGTATCATATTTTTCCATCTCGTTTCCTTTTGGGGTTGCTTTAGTTGATCTGGGAGTCTGGTTTTGAGACCTGTTTATGTGTCTTCTCATTTCAGTGCCAGGGGGAATTAGGGGGAGGGGTGTGTGCTGCTGAGGTCCTCGCATCTCACCACCTCGGAACTGGGATGGCTCTGCTTCTTTGCACTGGGGGTGATGGTATGGCAGACTGGAAGGCTCCTCCTCAGTGCTGGGGATGGTGGTATAGTGGCCCAGAAGGCTCACCTCCTCGGCCTCTTAAAATATTTTCTTAGGGTATGAATTGCTGCTTCTTCTCATAGTTGCTTTAGAGTTTCCTTCCGGAATCTGGCTTTCACAGCTTATTAAGATACTAGTTTATCTGTTGCTTGTAGAAATTATCCAAGCTTTTTACATGTAATTCTAAGATTATTTTCAATAGAGATCAGAAAAATGTTTCTGTAAACAGTCAGATAATAGGTGTTTTTAACCTTCTGGGCCATACTATTTCTGTTCAGCTACTCAGTTATACCATTTAGTTCTACTCCTGTAGCATGGAAGCAGCCATAGATAATTCATAAATGAGGGCCGGGGATTTAGCTCAGTGGTTCTAGTGCCTGCTGCGCAAGTGCAAGGTCCCGAGTTCAATCTCCGGTACCAAAAAAAAAAAAAAAAAAAAAGATAACAGATAATTCATAAATGAATGGACGTGACTGTTTTCTAGCCAAAGGTTATAAAAACAGATGGCAAGTTAGATTTGAAGTGTGGACCATAATTTCCTGATCTCTGCTTTATAATCTGGTCTTATTTTACCTTTCTTTCCAGATATTCCATATTCTACCAGTTTTCTGATGTGCTGGTTATTCCAGACACTATAACTTAGCCTCATTTCCTTTCTAATTTCATTGTTCTGATTGTTCTTTGTAAATATCTTCTATATATTACACATGCTAGTTACTCTCTATCTTCCCTTCCATGTTCTGTGGTCCTCCACTTGCTCTTCTCTGTGCTCTGGATGGCTAACTTGTCCTACACTGTGATGTGTCTTGGGATCCCTTGTTATATGTTGGTTTCTGCTAAAAGTCAGCCAGTGGGTGCCACTGGGAGCATATCGGGGTGGGAGGAGAAGTTTTTCCATTTTCTCCATACTGAAATGTTGTGTGGATCAAAGTGGCTGCATCCCAGCATGACACAGCCCATCTGAGTTCAGCTTTCATGAACTTGGTACTTTATTTCCTTTCCTTGTCCTTTCAGAATAGTATTAACAGCTTATTAATATTGTTAGTCTTTGAGTGCTTAAGTACCCTCTGTTTCAATATGTCATTAGGGTAAATTCTGGTTTTTTTCTGGAAATATTACTAATATAACATGTTCTACAGCAGTTCTCAAATTTGAGCTTTTTGTAAACAAAAAAGGTAGGGCATAGCAATCTTAAGTAACAGTGGCATACTATGGCAGTAATCTTCAACAAGAGGCATATTAGAATCTTTAGGAAAGAGGGAATTGGGAAAAGTAATTGTAGTTTGGGGAAAAAAGCCCCATTAGGTAAGTGTTCTTCACAGCTCTTACCAAGGAAATCCATCTCCTTTAAGAATTAGTATCTTATACTGTATTCTTAGTTCTTCTTCAAAGAAATGCCAAGGACATTTCTGTTTTGGGACCTGTATACTTGCTATTTTCTCTGTCCTCACTTAACCACCTATTTAAAATAATAACTTGTCTCTATAATTTTACTGTTTTTTCACTTTTTATTGTTTATACAGATTAATGGGTCTCATGGGTCTCATTTTAGCAGATTCATATACGCATATGACATACTTATTTTTACATCCCCCAACCTGTGCCCCTAGATTCACATTTTTTGGGGATTTCAGTGCATATAATGTATTTTGATCACATCCATCTTTCCATTACCTGCCCTTACACTCCCCTCCTTCTGCACCTTCTTCCAATTCCTCTTGTCTAATAATAGTCTCACTTCTACTTTTTTGTCATCTTTTTTAGATTCTACCTATTAAGGAGAATATGAGATGTTTGTTGTTTCTGAGTCTGGCTTATTTTGTTAAACATGGGTCTTTAGATTCATCTTTTTTTCCTGCAAATGCCAAAATTTTGTTTTCTTTATGGCTGAATAATGCTTCATTTTGTATATATATCATATTTTCTTTATCCATTTATCTATTGATGGACATCCAGGCAGGTTTTATGTCCTGGCTATTATGAATTGTTCTGCAATAGAAATAGTCTATCCTCTTTTTTAATACATAGAATATATCAATTCCTAATGTTCTATTTGTATTTATTTTATGAGTCTTCTTTTTGATTATAAAATAAGGAAAGCAGATAGCTTATTTGTTTTGTTCACTGTTAGCTCCTTAATAGCTTTACTTGGCATAGAGTAGCTGCCTAAAAAACACTTTTGAAATGAATGAATAAATGTGTAGAGTGTGAGCATGTTAGGGAAACAAATCGTTTTATTCCCCTCTTTATTACAGAATCAGCACATGATATTTATTTAATGAATGAGCAAATGAATGACTAATTGAATGCACATATAAATAATTCTGTTCTTAATTATACCCAAGTGCATCCTGGTTTCTCCTACTGTAATGTAATGATAGTGGCCTTAATTTGGGGAAGTAATTGTATGAAACTTCCTGTGGTTCTTTTTCCACATTTACTTAATATAAGGACCTAGAATTTTTACAAAGAAGGTGAAAGAGTATGATGAAACTTTTTCTGATGCTATATTTTTATTCTTTCAAAAGGAAATCCCCTTGTGTCAGTTACAATTTAAGGAAAAAAATAATTCTTTAAGAATTATTTCTGCAGTTATTGAAAGCATGAAATACTGGCGTGAACATGCACAGAAAACTGTACTTCTTTTTGAAATATTGGGTAGGTACAATACTTCAGAAATACTTCAGTAATACTATTTGGACAAGTTTTTAATGTCCGTAGGATTACCTAGGGAATCTTGAAGAAAAATAAAATTTTGCAAAGGATTATGTTTATTAGAATTTTATTCAGTTCTCGGGTCTGTTACTGATTTATGTGAAATAAGTATTAGCTTATTTATGGCAGTATTCTTGTGATTCCCTAGTGTTAAAGCTGAATAAATTCTTGCAAGTAATTTAACTTAATCCCTTGAGTTACAGAACAAATGGACCAAATAATTAAAATTGACTGAACTAAAATCACAGTTAGTTAGCAGCAGAAATGGATCTAGTCTACTCAATCTTGATCTAGTGTTCTTAATATTACTAATTTGTGTATAAATTAAATTGTATTTTAAATGATCCAAAGCATTTATTAATACCAGTAAGAGGAAGAACCCTATAATTAATCTGTTTTCTAGATTAATTTTTATTTATTTTTATGTATTTATTTTTTTGGTACTGGGGATTGAACTTGGGACCTTGTGCTTGTGAGGCAGGCAGTGGAACCACTGAGCTTTTACCCAGTCCTCTAGATTAATTTTTAAAGAGGGAGAGTTTTGCAGAATGTTTCTGGAATTTTATTTTACTTAAAACAAGTTGTAGAGACTCAAAACATCTTTTTTCCATTGTTTAACAAACATAACACTTAAATTATGAAATAATCCAAACAAAAATATAGAGCATATAATAAATATCCACATACCCATGTCATAGGTGTATTTAAAGCTCCCCCATATATTTGCTTCTGTAGAGATAACCACTATAGTAGTCCTCTCTATGGTTTTGAAATTTTATATATCTGATTCTGTAATTTTATTTATATTATTGTTTTGTATACTAAAGTTAGTCCTCCTACCAAATAAAAATTTTTCCTATTCTTTGAAGTATATTTAAAAAATTGCAACTTTAATAATAGTGCTTGCAGAAGGCAGAATAATGGCCCCCAGGATGTCTGTGTCCTAATTCTCAAAACCTGTGAATGTTATATGGCAAGAGGGAATTTGTTGATGTTGTTAAATTAAGGACCTTGAAATGGGAAGGTGATCCTGGCTTATCTCAGTCTGATTACTGTAATCACAAGGATCCTTATAAAAGGGAAGTAGAAAGGTCAGAGTCAGGAAAGGATTGGAAGATGATATCCTGCTGGCATTGAGATGGAGGAAGAGGCCATCAGTCAGAGAATGCAGGCAGTCTAGAAGCCTCTAAAAGGAACAGCCTTGCTGACATTTTAGATTTATAGTACACTATGATGTTCTTATGTAAGTTTCTTCTGGTTTCTGTTTCCCAGAAATTAACAAGCGACTCTTTGCGTATCATCTTTTCTGACTGGTAGCATGCCCATCTCTGAAACCACGAACTATGTAGCTGGGGAATGGAATATGGTGATTGGCTTAAGTCAGTCCCAGGTCATACCCAGAAATGGGTTGGCGGCAATGATGGTGGTAGTGATGGGACAAATCTCATCCAAATCTTAGGGCTAAGAGTGGAATAGGAACTGGACGTGGTGACGCACACCTAATCCCAGCACTTGGGAGGCCAAAGCAGGAGGAATCCTTTGAGTTCAAGGCCTGAAGTACATAGTGAGACCCTGGCTCAAAAAAAAGGGAATAGAAGAGGTTTCCTAAAGGAAAATCTGGGTCTTATAAGGGGAAGGTAGGCTGAATTCAAAATAACAAATACCCACTACCTGCTCAGGAAGTGGCTGTTAAAGGAATACATAATGCTATTTGCTAAAAAATTTCTAAAAATAAATATGAATTAGGGTTTTCATTTTGTAGATGAAGAAATAGCTTTGAAAGAGGTTAAACAATTTGTTCAAGGGAAAGGAAATGGGAATATATAGCTGAAATAGAATAAACTTGTAATTATGTACGATGAATAAGTCTAGAGAGCTAATGTACTGCAGGATGACTATAGTTAATTAACATTGATGCATTGTATATTGAACATTTGCTTAGAGTAGATCCTAGGTACTCTTACCTCACATGAAAAGGTAACAGTGGAAGGTAATGGATATGTTACTTTGCTTAACTATAGTAATGATTTTACGTTTTTATATGTGTGTGTCTGCATATCTTTTGTTTTGTCATGAAAATAAAATTTGCTCAAAGTCTCAAAATATTGAACTGGACTAGAATGTATGACTTCTTATTATAATTCAACTTTTCATTAAATTGATGTTTATTGTTATAACAGTGTTGTTCAATGTACAATATAGTACATTGGTCTGGGGATTCTAAGGAAAATGTTTCAGATGGCCAGACACTGTTAATTATATGAACTTGACATGCAATCTCTTCCTAAGTTGAAGGGGCTAAAAATTTTATCCTAGTATAAAATTGTTTCAGAAATGGCATTTAAAAAATGATTTCTTTATTATTGTATAAGAACTGAGAGGTTAATGTGGAAACATTATTTAAACATCAATTCTGTTTGTTAAATTTTATTTGTATTTTACTTACATTGATCCCTCCCATTTCAATGTTGTTTAGCTGTCCTTGATTCAGCTGTTACACCTGGCCCGTATTATTCAAAGGCTTTTCTTATGAGAGATGGGAAAAATACTCTGCCTTGTGTATTTTATGAAATAGTAAGTATTTTAAAAGTAGTTTTTGCAAAACCTATAGCAGCAAATTTCTGTCAACAGTTTTATAGTACTTTAAGCATTTTGTTTGGTTTTAGTTCTGGTATTAGAACTGTTTATTTGTTTAACTAATATGGAAAACCTACTGTGTGCCGGGCATTGTTCTGGGTGCAAAGGATATAATGTGGAATAGAAGTGTTAAATGGCTTCTTTTCTCAAAGCTCTTATAATTTCAGGTAGAAAGAGATAACATACATGTCACACTGTGATATGATAAATGATATGATAGATTTTTCACAAAAAGATAGTAATCTATATTATCTGGGATATTTAATGACTAATAAGAGTCAGGTAAACCAACGTGTATTGGGAAGGTAAGAGTGCATTTTAAGATAAGAAAGCAGCATATGTGAAGACATGAAGCTAAGAAGAGCCTTACTTGTTCAGTTACCTGCAAGTAGTATGCAGTTGCTGAAGTATAGAGTTAATAAGTAATGAGGGTAAGGGTAGGGTTCTAGAAATTAATGTAGGAGTGGGGTGGAATATAAATAAGACTTGCAGGGCTGGGGATTTAGCTCAGTGGTTTCGTTGCCTGCTACGCAAGCACCCGAGTTCGATCCCCAGTACCAAAAAAAAAAAAAAAAAAATAAGTAAGACTTGGAGACAAAGAAGGATGGAGATTACAGAGAAGGCAGAGACCTTATAAGACCTATGTACTTGCTGAAAGAGTTTGTCCTCACTTCTGAAATTAGCCTCACTTCTGAAATCAGATTTGGCTTCCAGTATTTATTTCATCATTTACTAGCTTTATGACCTAAATAAGATGTTTAAACTATCTGAATTTCATTTAAAAAAAATCTGTAAAAGGGGAGATCAGTTCCTGCTTTGAAAAGTTGTGGTGATTAAATGATATAAATATACAGTGTCTGACACGTAATAGATGATCAAGAAATAGTAATTTTCATGTTAATTTCTATAATATATATGTTAATTCCAGTTTATGTTTTAAAAGCTTTGTTATTGAAGTATACCATACAGAAATGTGCACAAATCATAACTGTACAGCTCTATGAACTGTCACAAAGTAAATAATACTCAGGTTAAAAAGTAGAACATTGTCATCACCCTGAAGCCCCCTTGTATCTCCTCCCATTAATTACCTCCTGAGTCCTACCTAAAAGTAACTACTATCTTGACTTTTAATGTCATAAATTAATTCTGTCTTTTAAACTATATATAAATAGTATCATAGGGTATATCTTTTTTAAACATCTATTTTCTTTCAACACAATGTAAGATTTGTCTATATTGTCGAATGTAGCTGTAGTTCATTAATTTATATTGCTATGTATTATATTTTGTTGTATGAATATACTGTGGTTTAGTTTTCCATTTTCCTATTGATGGACATTGTGTTCCTAGAATTTTTGCTATTATGAATAATGCTATACAAATATTCTTGTATATGTTTCTTAGGCATATGTATGCAATTTTGTTTGGTATATACCTAGAAGTAGAAGTACTGGATCACAGAGCATGTGTATGTCCTGATATAGTACTTTTCAGAGGGTTGTATCAATTTATATATTGACAGGCAATGTAGAAGAGTTGTGGTTTTTCTGCATCCCTACCAATTCTTAGCATAGTCAGTCAGTGCCCATCCCCCCCACCCCCCTCGTAAATTTTAATGCTATCTCATTTCTCTACGATTCCCTGGTGAGTGTGAAGTTAAGAACCTTTTCATATATTTATTGACCATTTATATAGTTTCTTTTGTAAAATCTGTTCAGGCTTAATTCTTTTAAAAATTGAATTATTTATCTTTCTCATTGATGTATGGGAGTTAAAACTTCCTGGGCAGTTCTTTTATACATTTATTATAAATATTTTCTCATACTAGATGATTTGCTTTTTCACTCTTTTTTTGTTTGTTTGAGACAGGGTTTCACTATGTAGTTCAACCTGTCCTTGAATTCACTGTTGCCCAGGCTGGCCTCACTTGAGTGATCCTGCCTCAGTCTCCTGAGTGCTGGGATTACAGGCATGTGCCACCACAGCTGGCTGCTTTTTCACTCTTCGTGGTGGCTTTTAGTGAAAAGAAATTCTGCTTTTTTATCAATCATTAGACCTTACCCATGTAATTAGTACTTTTTAATGACCTTTTATTGAAAACAATTTCAGGTTGGCTTAATTTTATTTATGGTTCAGAGGATTGGAAGATTGCTGTTTTTTTTTTTTTTCCCCCTGATTTATTAGTTGCCTTAAAGGCATAGCCCTTTTCGGTACCAACCCTTAGCCTGGGGTGAGGTAGGCTTGGTTACTATAATCTCTTTACTTGGGGGATTCAAACTGCATTTTTGGTTCTCCCAGCTCTGAGTCTGTTAGAACTTCTGCTCAGTTTCTTAGAATTTCAACTGCCTTTCTGTAATTGATAGCTATCTCAGGAGGGAAAGTCCCTCCAAATCAGGACTCATTCTGGATTCCCATACTCTTCTAGGTGAGGTGTCTATAATCCTTCATTGCATTGATAATGTCTCTGACACCTACTAGGAGATTTTTAGTGAAGTACTTTGTTTAGCTATTCTTTCTGGTTGTTCTTAGCTGGAGAGTTGAAATGAACCACCTATACTGCCATCTCTTGAAAGTGGAACTCTAGCAGCACGGGTGGATAATTGGGAATTATTACATATTTTAAGAAGCATCATCTAGCTAGGTTGTAAGAAGTCCTATCCCCATTAGGGTCTTTCTTCTGTGATAGGGCATCCATATATCCAAGACTAGATATCGTAGTATTTATGAGCGGTAGGGCTCAGGTGAGAGAGTTACAGCATTTGAGGTGCTTGGTATCTAGTTGACTATATTACTAGTTAAAAAATTGAAACTTAGATGAAGTAAAGTTTTTAATATTTATGTTTTGCAAAACAGGATCGTGAACTTCCAAGACTGATCAGAGGCCAAGTTCATAGGTGTGTTGGAAGCTATGATCTGAAAAAGAACATTTTCAGATGTGTTTCTGTCAGACCAGCATCTGTTTATGAACAGAAGACTTTTCAGGCATTTGTTAAAATTGTAGATGCTGAGATGAGGTATTATACTAAAGTAATGAATGAAATTTAAATAGTGATAAAGTGAGTTTAGTAAAAATTGAAGCATTTTCTGTTACTGTTTAATTCACTGTTTCCATGGTTTTGTAACAGCTGTTTTGTATTTTGCTTCTTGAATTAAAATATTTAAATCCTTTTAAATGTGAAAAGTGATTGAAAAATAATTTTGTTTTTATTAAAATGATTCATTTTCTAAAATTCAACAACCATTTCAGATAAAAATGCTCAATATAAGGCAAATAGATATTTCTCTAACATGGGATAATAATACATTGAGACAGTCCAAAAACCAGTGTCAGAATTAAGGGGGAAATACTGGAGCATTCCCATTATCAGGAACAAGACAAGGGTACCCACTATCAGTACTGTATTCCTTACAATTTTGAAGCAATTTTTCTTTTCCTGGTCACTAATTGCAATCTTATCTTCTGTATCTGAAATTCCATCCTCACATTGGCTCATTCTGCTGTGTAGACTTTCAGTGGAGTTTTTCATCTCCTGGAAATCTATTTGCATCTGTTTTATGGATTTCATTTGTTTCCTATGTTGGAATTCCATCATGTTCCTCAGCTCCTGTCTAGATTTATTAATCATGTCTTGTACTATGGGCACAATCTCTGCTGTTATCTGAGAAATTATTTCTGATTTCATTTTTTCCAGATCCTCTTTTGTTGCCAGTTCAGTGGGTCCAGGTGGTTGAGTATCAGAGTATTCCATCTCATTTCCCTTTGGGGTTGCTGTTGGTGATTTGGAAGTCTGGTTTTGAGACTTATTTACGTGTCTTCTCATTTCGACCTCATGGCGGGGGTGCTGTTGGCACCCACATGGCTCAACTCCTCTGAGCTGGGAGAGGTGGGACAGCGGCTCAGAAGCCCCTACCTCTGGGCCGGGAGTGGCGGGATGGACGGTGGCCAAGAAGCCCCTTCCTCTGGGCTGGTAGTGGCGGGATGGATGGTGGCTGGGAAGCCCCTTCCTCTGGGCCAGGAGCAGTGGGACAGTGGCTCAGAAGCCCCTACCTCTCTCTGGGCCAGGAGCGGCGGGACGGACCTATCAGTACTGTATTAAGCATTGTTCTGGAACTAGTGTCTGTGCAGTTCATTTACTTTATTTTTTTAGATTCTACATATAACTCTTTATTCTATTTCTGATGTATAAAATACAAAGAAAAATGTTAACTAATCAGAGATTTATTTTTCATTTTTTATTTTTTTTTAGTTCTTTTATTGGTACATTTTAGGTATATAATTTGTTTACATTTATCATTGGGTGTTTGTACCTGTACATGATATATCTTGGTTCTTATTTTTTTCCCCCATTATCTGTGCACCCTTCACCCCCTCTGCCCTTCCCTATTTACATAGATTTCATTTCCATTTTTTTATCTTTTCTCATAGTTTTTCCTTTCCCTCTTTTCCTTTCCCCTTCCCCTCCCTTCACTCCTTCGTCTTTGGACCTTTTTTCCTATTTTAAATTATCAGTTATTCATTTTAATCATTTTAACCCTTGTTTACACTATCAGGTTCTCACACTAGTGAAACTATTCAGTATTTACACATGTGTGTCCTATTTATTTCACTTAAGAGTATGGCCTTGATGTGCATCCATTTAGTTATAAATGACACTAGTTTTTCGTTCTCTATGGCTGAGTAGTACACTCCATTTTATAAAAAAACCACATTTTCTTTATCCAGTTTCCAGTTGATGGGCACTTGGACTGCTTCCAAGCTTTAGCTATTACAAACTGTGCCACTATGAACATGGCTGCACATATATCACTGTGGTATGATACTTTTTCCTTATTAAATTCTTTATTGGTACATTGTAGGTATACAACACAATTACATTTCTCATTGGAAATTGTACCTTTGCATAATACATCTTGGTTCTTATTTTTTCCCCATTCCTAGCCCTCCCTCCACCCCCTCTACCCTTCCCTATTTACAAAGACTTTATTTCCATTTTTTCCATTTCTCATCATTTTTCCTTTCCCTTCTTTCCTTTCCCCTGCCCCTCCCACTACCCCTACCCTTTGGACCTTTTCTTCCTATTTTGCATTATCGATTATTCATTCTAATCATTGGTCCATTTTAGGTATACAATATAATGACATTCATCATTGGAAATTTGCACCTTTACATAGTCTCTCTTGGTTCTTATTTTTCACCCTTGCCCAGCTCTCCCTTCAACCCTTGCATTCCTCCCTATTTACAAAGATTTTGTTTCTATTTTTCCATTTTCTCATATTAATCCCATTCCCTTCTATCCTTTCCCTTAGCCCTCCCACTTCCTTCCCCTTTGCCCCTTTTCTTCCTATTTCACATTACCTATTATACATTTAGTCCTTATTTACACTTTCAGTTTCTCACGCCAGAGAAACTATTTGGTATTTATACATGTGTGTCCTATTTATTTCACTTGAGTATTGCCTCAATGTGCATCCACTTAGCTATAAATGTCTCTAATTTCTCATTTTTTATGGCTGAGTAGTACTCCAGTTTATTTAAAAAACCACATTTTCTTTATCCAGTCTCCAGTTGATGGGCATTTGGGCTGTTTCCAAGTTTTAGCTATTACAAACTGTGCTGCTATGAACATGGGTGCACATATATCATAGTGGTATAATTCTTTTAATTCTTTGGGGAAGATCCCCAGCAGTGGAATAGCTGGTCAAATGGGACTTCCAGTCCTAGTTCTTTGAGGTATCTCCATACTGATTTCCACAGTGGTTGCACCAGTCTACACTCCCACCAGCAGTGGAGCAGGGTTCCTCTTTCCCCACAGCCCTGCCAGCATTTGTTATTGGTTGATTTCATGATAGCAGCCATTCTTTCTGGACTGAGGTGGAATCTCAGCATTGTTTTCATTTGCATCTCTCGAATGACCCGTGATGTTTAACATTTTTTCATGTATTTATTTGCTATTTCTGCTACTTTGTCTGAGAAATGTCTGTTCATTTCAGATGCCCATTTTCGGATTGGGTCTTTAAATTTGGGAGGTCTGATCTTTTTAAGTTCTTTATAGATTTGAGATAGTAGACGTTTGTCTGAGGAAGAGCAGGTGAAGATTTTTTCCCACATTGTGGGTTGTCTCTTCACACTGCTGGTGGTTTCTCTTGTTGTGCAGAAGCTTTTTAATAAGAAGAGATCCCACTTGTTGATTGTTTGTGCTAGTTCACGGGCAACTGAGGTTTTGTTCATAAAATCTTTTCCTACACCGATGTCTTCAAGAGTTCTACCTACCCTCTGTTCCAGCTGGTTCAGAGTTTCTATTTTAATATTTAGATCTTTAATCCATTATTGATTTTAGTTCAGTGCATGGCGAGAGATATAGGTCTAGTTTTAATCTTTGGCAAGTTGAAGCCCAATTTTTCCAGCACCATTTATTAAAGAGGCTATGTTTCCTCCAGTGAGGGTGTTTGGCTCCTTTATCGAAGATGAGATGGCTGAGTGATTCTGACATTGTTTCTGCATCTTCTGATCTGTTCCACTGGTCCTCAGGTCTGTTTCTTTGCCAGTACCATGCTGTTTTTATTACAGTAGCTTTGTAGTATAGTTGTGGGTTGGGGATTGTGATACCCCCTGCCATGTCTCTGTTTCCTAGAATTGCTTTTGCTCTTCTGGGTCTCTTCTTGTTCCAAATGAAATGTTTGGATTGTTTCTCTAGGTCTATGAATTATGCTGCTGGGATCTCAATTGGAATTGCATTGAATCAATATAGGAGTTTTGGAAGTATGGCCATTTTCACTATATTAATCCTTCCTACCCAGGAGCAGGGGATGTCTGTCCATCTTCTGATATCATCTTCAATCTCTCTTTTCAGAGTTCCATAGTTTTCAGAGAAGAGATCTTTGATTTCTTTCATTAGGTTGATTCCTAGGTATTTCAGTTTTTCGGATGCTATTGTGAAAGGAATTATTTGCCCTATTTCTCTCTCAGTGAGTCTGTCATTTGTGTAGAGGAAAGCTATTGATTTTTGTGTGTTGACCTTGTAACCAGCTACTTGACTGAATTTGGTTATTAAGTCTAGAAGTCTTTTGGTGGAGTTCTTGGGGTCTTCTATATAGAGTATCATGTCATCTGCAAATAATGACAATTCGACTTCTTCATTTCCTATCTTTATTCCTTTTATTTCTTTCTCTTGTCTAATTGCCATGGCTAATGTTTCCAGAACTATATTGAACAAGAGTGGTGATAGTGGACATCCTTGTCTTGTTCCTGATTTTAGTGTGAAGGATTTCAGGTTTTTTTCGCCATTTGGTATGATATTGGCTGTTGGTTTTTCATAGATGGCTTCTATCAGTTTGAGGTAGAGACCATCTATTCCAATTTTTTGTAGGGTTTTTATCATAAATGCATGTTGGATTTTGTCAAATGCTTTTTCTGCATCTATGGAGATTATCATATGGTTTTTGTCCTTGGTTCTATTGATATAGTGTATTACATTGATTGATTTTCATATATTGTCCATCCCTGCATCCCTGGGATGAATCCCACTTGATCAGGGTGTATGATCTTCTTGATGATCTTCTGCATTCTATTTGCCAGTATCTTATTAAGCATTTTTGCATCTATGTTCATTAGTGAGATTGGCCTATAGTTCTCCTTTTGGTTGGGTCTTTCTCTCCTTTGGGGATCAAGGTGATGCTTGGTTCCAGGAATGAATTTGGGAGTATTGATTCCCTTTCAATTTCATTGAAGAGTTTAAATAGTAGTGGCAGCAGTTCCTCTCTAAATGTCTTGTAGAATTCAGCAGTGAAGCCATCAGGGCCCGGGATTTTCTTAGTTGCTAAGTTTTTAATTACATTTTCAATTTCATTGGTTGATATTGGGTTGTTCAGAATTTTTAGGTCTTCTTCGTTCAACTTTGGTAATTCCTATGTATCTAGGAATTTGTGCATTTCTTCTGTGTTGTACATCTTATTAGAGTATAGGTTCTGGAAGTAGGTATTGATGATCCTCTGGATTTCTGCTGGGTCTGTTGTAATTTCACCCTTTTCATTCCTAATGGCATGGATTTGAGCCTTTTCTTTCCTTTTTTTGACGAGGTTGGCTAAGGGTTTGTCAATTTTGTTGATTCTTTCGAAGAACCAACTCTTGGCTTCATGGGTTTTTTGTATCATTCTCTTAGTCTCCATTGCATTGATTTCTCCTCTGATCTTTATAATTTCCTCCCTTGTATGAGCTCTGGGGTTGTCTGTTCTTCTTTTTGTAGAAGCTTGAGGTTCAGCATCAGGTTGTTTAATTGGGCTCGTTCTGTTTTCCTAATATGCGTATTCACTGCTATAAATTTCCCTCGTAAGACTGCTTTCATCTTGTCCCATAGATTCCGATATGTTGTATTGTCATTGTCATTGAATTGAAAGAACTGTCTGATTTCTTCTTTAATTTCCTCTGTGACCCATTGGTTATTCAGAAGTGTGTTGTTCAATTTCCACGTGTTTACGGAATTTTTTGTTTCTTTTGCTATGGATCTCCAATTTCATCGCACTATTGTCTGATAATATACAGGGGCTAACTTCAATTCCTTTGCACTTACTTAAACATGTTCTATGTGTGAGTATGTGTTCTGTTTTTGAGAATGACCCATGTGCATCTGAGAAGAATGTGTATTCTGATTTTGTGGGGTGGGAGACTCTGTAAACATCTGTTAAGTTCATTTGTTGAAGAGTTCGATTGAGTTCTTCTAGTATTTCATTACTTATTTTTAGTGTAGTTGATCTATCTATTTGTGACAGTGGGGTGTTGAGGTCCCCCACTACAATTGTATTAGTGCATATATGACTTTTCATGTCTGTTAGTATTTGTTTTATATAGTTGGGTGCACTAGTGTTTTGTGCCTAGATATTTATGATTGTCATCTCTTCCTCTTGGATGGTTCCCTTTACAAGGATGTAGTGTCCTTCTTGGTCTCTCTTAATCAGTGTTGGTTTGAAATCTACTTGATCTGCAAAGAGGATAGCTACTCCTGCTTTTTTTTGGGTTCCTGTCGCATGGAGTATTGTTTTCCACCCTTTAACTTTCAGTCTATGAGTTTCCTTTTGAATGAAGTGTGTTTCTTGTATGCAGCATATTGTTGGATTTTGCTCCTTGACCCATTCTGCCAGTCTATTTCTTTTGATTGGTGAATTGAGACCATTAACTTTGATGGTTATAACTGAAACGTATTGACTTGTCATTGGCATGACTTTTTCTTTTTGTTGGGTTCTCCCCCTTTACATTTAATTTCTTGTCATGCCAGATGGGTTCATTCTGCTTTGCTTCCTGGGGTTGTGATCCTCAATGTCTGTTCCTAGGATATTGTGTAAAATTGTTTGGAGTGCTGTTTTGGTATTCACGAAGTTCCTAAGGTGCTCTTTGTCATGAAAGTATCTTATTTCTCCATCCATTTTGAAAGATAGTTTTGCAGGGTACATCAATCTGGGTTGGAGGCTGTTTTCTTTCAGGGCTTGGAATATGTCACTCCAAGCTCTTCTTGCCTTGATGGTTTGTGTTGAAAAGTCTGCTGTGATTCTGATGGGCTTTCCTTTGTATGTGATTTGTTTCTTTTCTCTGACTGCTTATAGAACTTTGTTCTTCTGTTGAGTTTCTGGAATCTTAACAATTATATGCCTATGTGTAGATTTTTTTTGATCAAGGCTATTTGGAGTCCTATATGCCTCACTTATCTGTATGTCAAGCTCTTTTCCCCTGCTTGGGAAGTTTTCTGCCATTATTTCTGTGAGGAGCTTTTTTTTATGTCATCTGCACTCTCTCTTGTTTCTTCATTGACTCCAATCAGTCTTATGTTATTCTTCTTTGCATCACCTACCAGCTGCTGGATTGATTTCTCATGTTCCCTTATAATTTTGAAGCAATTTTTCTTTTCCTGGTCACTAATTGCAATCTTATCTTCTCTATCTGAAATTCTGTCCTCACATTGGCTCATTCTGCTGTGTAGACTTTCAGTGGAGTTTTTCATGTCCTGGAAATCTATTTGCATCTGTTTTATGGATTCCATTTGTTTCCTGTGTTGGGATTCCATCATGTTCCTGAGCTCCTGTCTAGATTTATTAATCATGTCTTTCACTAGGGGCACAACTTCTCCTGTTATGTGAGAAATTCTTTCTGATTTCATTTTTTCCAGATCCCCTTTTGTTGCCAGTTCAGTGGGTCCAGGTTGTTGAGTATCAGAGTGTTCCATCTCATTTCCCTTGGGGGTTGCTGTAGGTGATCTGGAAGTTGGTTTTGAGACTTATTTACATGTTTTCTCATTTCGACTGGGGCAGGGGGGCTGTTGGTGCCTGCACGGATTACCTCCTCTGAGCTGGGAGAGGTGGGACGGGGCTGGGAGCTGCGGTAGGGATGGTGTCCCAAAAGCCCTTTCCTGTGGCTGGGAGCAGTGGGAGGGGTAGTGGCTGGGAAACCCCTTCTTCTGGTCCAGGAGCAGTAGGCCGGCGGCTCAGAAGCCCCTACCTCTGGGCCGGGAGCAGCGGGACTCAGTACCATGTTCTGGTGGTCTGGTGTCCTCTGCATCTTTGTAGTTTGGAACCAGGTGGCTGTAGAGATGAGCGGTGTGTGTGTGTGTGTGTGTGTGTGTGTGTGTGTCCAGTGGATTGTTGCCGGGGTGTGGGCTGATTCGGTGTGTTCTGTGCAACTTGGGACCTCGGAAGGGCGTGCATAGACCTGCCTGTCTGCAGCGGGCTGATTCGGAGGGTTCCGCGCTATTCTGATTCTTTTAATTCTTTTGGGAAGATACCCAGCAGGGGAATAGCTAGATCAAGTGGGACCTCTAGTCCTAGTTCTTTGAGGTATCTCCACAGTGACTTCCACAGTGGTTGCACCAGTCTGCACTCCTACCAGCAATGGAGAAGTGTTCCTTTCTCCCCACAACCCTCCCAGCATTTGTTATTTGTTGATTTCTTGATAGCAGCCATTCTTTCTGGGATCTCATCTTATTAAAAAGCTTCTGCACTGCAAAAGAAACCACCAACAGAGCTAACAGACAACCTACAATATGGGAAAAAATTTTTAGCAGCTATACCTCAGACAAAGGACTACTATCTAAAATATATAAAGAAATGAAAAAAATCAGACCCCCCAAATTCAGAGACCCAATTCAAAAATGGGCATCTGAAATGAACAGATATTTCTCAGACAAGGAAGTAAAAGCAGCAAACAAATATTTGAAAAAATGTTCAACATCACTGGTCATTCGAGAGATGCAGATGAAAACAACACTGAGATTCCACCTCACCCCCCTAATCAGAGATTTAAAAAGATGTCTCGTTGGGTCTGGGGACTTAGCTCAGTGGTTCTGCTGCTTGCCTCACAAGTGCAAGGTTCCGAGTTGGATCCCCAGTACCCCCCGCAAAAGATGTCTGCTTAATAGAGTTTTCAGCTATAAAAGGCATATATTTGTATGAAGGCTACTCATTTTGTGTAGTTTGAATCAAGTGATACTAAAAACACATCTTGTGCTCTTTTCATTGATAACAACTCAATTCATTCCATTCACTCCTTTTTTGTCTCTAATACTTTCTTTTCTTTTTTCCATGTTTCCTGCATTTTAGATGGACTATAGTTTAGATAGTTATATCCCAGTGGGTCTCTCTCTCTCTTTTTCTTCTTCTTTTTGGTTTACAGGATAGAAGATAAATGAAGGGATATGCATTACTTATCCCTTAAAATGTTTTAACCATATGCAAAAAGGTTCAAGTTACAGGTTTAGAAATTTTGGTTCCCTTCCACTAATCACAGTTAAGTCATCAGCCATACTAACCTGTTTGCCATTTCTCAATTGGAAATGCTTCTCTCTTGTCTGCCTTTATTGAGAAACATAAAGCTATTTTTTATATTTTAATGGCATTTGTCTTTTAAGAAAAATATGAAACACTTAATGAATTTTGCATGTTATCTTGGGCAGGGGTCATGTTACTCTTCTTTTTATCACTTCAGTTTTAGTACATATGCCACTGAAGTGAGCACTATCTCAGATATCTAATGAGAATCTACTCTGGCAAGCACTGTTACCAGTGGTGGAGACAAATAAGCAACATGACAAAAATTAGGACTACCATATACCTTGAACCAGGAACACACATGGTGCTATTTCTCCCATAGCCATGATACATAAGTGTGGGACTCAAAAGGCTGGTAGCAGGACTGCTCTCAATTTCTTTTTTTTAGGACTGCTCTCAATTTTAGGTCAGCAAATAACATGCCCACAGAACTTTTGCTTCCCATCCTCAGTTTTAGATTCTGTCAGTCTGGATAGCTTACTTTCTGTCTTATCCTAGGATACTGAAAAAGCATAGACTGAAAAAAGTTTTATTTTTGAGTAGCTTATTTGAGAATGTTACTTCACTGGGAGGAGTGAGAGATAGAGGAATATTAAATAGGGAAGAAGGGAAACCTGATGCTAGGATAGCTCACTAACTTGGCCATACTAGGAGTGACTAAAACATACAGCCATTGACATCGTCTGTATAAGGGTTGACCTATAAGGCATTAACTCCCCTGCACTTTCAGATGTATATATGCATCTCAGCTGGTTTTCCACTGATTGCTACATGGAATCAGAATAACCCAGTGGCAGGACATAAGAATCAAGTAAAGCAGTCCTGAGGGAATGCTGTCAGAATGCATCTGCATAAGGCCAGTTGAAGTTTGTACAGAACTGTTTGCTGCAGCTGTGTCTGGAATGAGAGATGATGGCTGAGAGAATTGAAGTGGAATCCAAGAAGTGGCTTTTAGAACTCCCAAGAAAGGAATGCTTCCACCAAGAAAGGAATGCTTCCACCAAGAATTCTTCAGTGGGTCCATTCTACTGGAAGTTGAGATTGCCAATAAGTAATTTAGGGTTCTTTATGGTACTGAACCAACAAATAAGGTTATTATCCTGCCTGGGGTAATTCAGTTCCTGTTAAAAGAAAAGACCATGTCTGATACACAGTCTTTTTTTTTGAGTGTCACGCTAATAGACATAGCAACCCAAATAAAGGCAGTAACACTGAAGATTTAGATTCCTAAGGAATGAAGATTGAATTTAGCTGAAGTGATGAAAAAGAGAACAGACTAGATACAGAAGAATGAGTTATAAATGTCAACTGTAGTCCCATGCTCAATAAATATATATATATAGAAACTGGCTGGGATGATGGTGGTGGATGCTAATAAGGTTTTCCCAGAGAAGTAAGGAGCTAGTAGTAATTCAGTGGTATGAAAATCTACATTGTCTTTTCTGTTTTGACCTGAGGAAAAATTAAACATGATCAGGGAGTGTCCAACTTTTCTCTTATTCCTGCCTTCTATGTCTCCATATGGTTGAGTCATAAAATTCTGATCCGTATAAGTTACAAGTTTATCTCTCTACTGGGGTATGTTCATAGGGAGTTTGGTTGTAGAGAGTCTGCCACTTTTGTGTTATTTCCAAAATACATGTCTTTCATGGTGGTACTCTATTCAGAAGACCACCAATGGCTTCTTGTCCTCAGGATACAGGCTAAACTTACACTTCTAAGATATTTTAGAGCCTTCACAATGTAGACCCTGATTACTTTCATGGTTTATCCAATCATCCTTCACTTTCTGAAATGTAGGCTGCAGCCACACAGGCAATGAGTAAGCATCCGTGAGCTTTCTTTGTCCCCACTTTTTCTCAAAGTATAATTGGATGTGATCAGTAATCAGTCAGCACAACAGACTCTGAATTTGCCCTAGGGAAGACTTGGATAATTATTTTTTTTCTTTAATGAGATCTTCCAGAATCTGGACTCCCTTGAGATGCCATGTTCCTTAGGCCCAGGGATAAGTAGAATGAGAAATATGAGCAGGGTGGTCCATTCATGGGTGATGACTGCAGAAGCTTCTACTTTCTATGCCTACAGTGAATAAAGGAGAACAGGATCTTGAATGAAGATCCTGGAGTTATCCTGGGTAAGTTGGTAGGAGGGTAAATGAGCTAGTGCCTTAGTGTCCTTCCAACCTCTGGGTCTTGATTTCTCAGGCTTAATGATGTCCTGAAGGATACTTTTTCAGATATAAATTTCCTCTTCTCAGTCTGTCTCTCCAATACATTTCCATGTTGTAGAAATACTTATTAATATTCATCATTTACAATATTTTTATTAATGATAACATTCATTTTTACTATGTAGTGAATTCTCACAAGGTCATATCATTTCAACATAATATCTCTGTGAGGACAGCCATTTAATTCAGAGGTTCTTTGTATATATAATTGAATTACTCAGGGAGCTTTAAAATGCCTCAGACAGGCTCCCTTGAAGAGATTCTAATCACCTTTATTGGAGGATGGCATAGAAATCTATACTTTAAAAAAATGTATGGTCTTACTACTCAAGGTGCAATCCACACACCAGCAGAGTTAACATCACCAAATGTAAAATTTGAACTTTTCAAATGAAGAATTTTGGCTCCATACCAGAGCTACTAAATCAAAATCAGCATTTAACAGAGAACCATATACTTTATATGTAAATTAAGTTTTGGAAGCTCTGCCCTTTGTGATTCCTATGTGCAGTCCTGACTGAGAACTACACAGGTATGAGGCGAGGAAGTTGAGAGGCACCATGTGCAGGAGCACCAAACTTGTGCCTGAGCATGAAACTTGTGTCTGATCAGGGTGCTGTCTATAAGTGATGTCTTCATGGTTTGTAATTCCTACTAGGACCCTAGGTGAGTCCCACTCATTTCCCAGGGAAGCAACATTTTGAGAAATCAGGTGTATAAAATTTCATTGACTTTTTCTAATTGCAGCAAGTAAATGTGATATCCAAATGTAAAATAAACTATTAATAGTTTAATGTGGCTGGATTAAAACAACACCAGCAGGAAGAAAATTCTGGCAACTGGACAGAATTATGTTTCTTTATGGGAGAAACTTCTCTGCCTTCATGGCCATTGGCTTTCTTACCTCTGAGGTACCTAAGTATGGATATCTGTAGACAAACTGGAGTGAGGTCTCAAAGGTAGACATTACATTTATTTTTTTTTCTCTAAATTTCTGAATGTTTTTATCAGATTAATATTTTTCATACCAGAACCAATGAATCATGTGGATATAAACATGACCAAAATGTTAATAAGGTCACACACATACCAGATTTTCTGGTGGTTTAGGATGGAGAGTAGGGTGGTTGTATAATCTAAAGTTATAGCCATGAATTTTGTAACAATGTCAAGAGTTGGGTGTGATGTGGTTCAAAGCAATGAGTCCTGAAAGGATTTAGTAGGAATAGTGATTTTTAACTTAAATGGGATTTTGTTGATTTAAATTACGCTAGATGTATGTCTCAGCCTGGAAGACAGCCAACAAATACTCATGAAACACTAACCACGTCCAGGCAGTATACCATGTACTGGCCCTGCTGTAGTGATGAAGGCAGGCATCACCTTTTTTAAATGGACAGGAAAGTAACCTGTAAGTGATCAAGGGCATTGAGTGCTATGAGATGAGCACATGATGTTGTGGGAACATAGCAACAGGTCTTACAGGGATCCCTAATTTTAGCTGAGCAAGTGACATATAATATACCTGAGGTAGGACTAAGTGAGGTGAAGAAGGAGCAAATGGGAGATGAGGTTAAGCTGGAGTAACAGCAAATGTGAAAAAGACAAGTGAAAAAATGACTTATGAGTCAAACATTGCTGCATTGGGAATGAGTTACTGGTCCAGATGAGACTTGGAGGTACACAAGAGACAGATCATGAGACATCCTTAATTTCCTTTTGTACCCTTAAAGGAATTTTTCCATTACCCTAGGAACAGTAAGCACCCATGAAATTTTAGCAGGTCAATGATCAGATCTTCATCTTACAATGCCACAGTGTTAGTGTGAAGACATTGAAACAAAGCAAGCATGAAAACAGGAGACATGAAATAATAGGCTGTTCTAATAGTCCAGATAATATATAATGTCAGCCTGAGCCAGATTGTGGTAATTCACAAAAAGTTAGAAAGTGAAGTTTAGAAATTACCAGACTTGGTAGATTAGATGTTTATGGAGAGGGAAATGAATAGATAAAAAGAAAACTCTGAGATGTCTGACTTGATCCTGGATTCCTTTCATTGAGATATGAGATACTGGAGGAGTGGATTGGGAGAAGGGCAAGGTGAGTCATGATTTCATTTAGGATCTGTTAAGATGAAAATGGTTTTGATATGTCCATGGAGAGATAATCACTAAGAGGTGGTAATGGAGTACTGAAGGTGATAGAGGTTTACTTATGAGGTACAGATGCCATAGGAATAGGCAAGCTATTTCAGTGCTGTATCTGTGGCATTATAAGGGAACAGTGTTTTGTACAAAGCCTGCAAAACAGTGATATATGATAAATTGTTAGAGAAGAAAAAATTACAACTATTGAGAATGAAATGACCATGAAAATACCAGACATCAGTGTGATCACACAAGCTAACCCACGAGAGTGTCTAGAAAGAGCAGGAAGGGTCAATTCTGTGAAGTAATAAGAAGAAAGTCTGAGAGGTGGCTCAGCTCTAAATATATGGCATCTTTCAGACTGTAGAGATCGTTTCAGGTATGGAAGATGAGACAAATTATTGCATAGTCTCAGACTGATATCTAGAAATATGTTTATTTTGATTTTAAGGGAGCCTACATTTTTTCTTAAAGATTCTGGAGACAGAGTATGAAAGGAAGGAATCAAACTACCCTCTCAGGATTCCTCCTCCTGGGTCTGTCCATCTACCCAGAGCACCAGCACTTGTTCTATGCCCTGTTCCTCTCCATGTATCTTACCACCATCCTGGGGAACCTCCTCATCATCATCCTCATTCAACTGGACTCTCATCTCCACACACCCATGTATTTTTTTCTCAGCAACCTGTCCTTCTCTGACCTCTGCTTTTCCTCTGTCACAATGCCCAAGTTACTGAAGAACATGCAGAGCCAAGTCCCATCCATTCCTTATGCAGGCTGCCTGGCCCAAATGTACTTCCTCTTGCTGTTTGGAGACCTGGAGAGCTTCCTGCTTGTAGTCATGGCCTATGACCGCTATGTGGCCATCTGCTTCCCCCTGCACTACACCAGCATCATGAGCCCCAAGCTCTGTGTGTGCCTGGTGGTGCTATCCTGGGTGCTGACCACGTTCCATGCCCTGTTGCACACCCTGCTCATGGCCAGATTGTCTTTCTGTGGGAACAATGTGATCCCCCACTTCTTCTGTGACATGTCTGCACTGCTGAAGCTGGCATGCTCTGACACCAGTATAAATGAATTGGTAATATTTATCACGGGAGGCATCATTCTCATCATTCCATTTGTACTCATTATTGTTTCCTATGCACAAATTGTATCCTCCATTCTCAAGGTCCCTTCTGCTCGACATATCCATAAAGCTTTCTCCACTTGTGGTTCTCACCTCTCTGTGGTGTCACTGTTCTATGGGACAATCATCGGCCTCTACTTATGTCCATCAGCTAAGAATTCTACTATGAAGGAGACAGTCATGGCTCTGATGTACATGCTAGTGACTCCCATGCTGAACCCTTTCATCTACAGCCTGAGGAACAGAGACATGAAGGAAGCCCTGGGAAGAGTCATTTGTAAGAAAATTTGTTTCTGTCCATGATAGTAATATTTGTAACTATTATATAATTTTCCAGTAGATATATTGATTTCTAAATATCATTCTTGACCTTTTTTCTTGCAGGCAAAATATTACATAAATGCCCAATAAGTAAAACATCTCAAGTGAAGATGTGTAGTTGTTGTAGGAAGGAGTTCTCAGGGATATGGTAGGAAGGTTTTCCTATTTCTTAATTCCAAGTAACCCTGAGCAAGCTTAATGTAAATGATTTTAGTTGAATTTCTCACATGAGAGGGGCAATGCGATATTTACAGATGTGTATCCAATTTATTTCGCTTAAGAGTATAGTGTCAAGAAACAAAATGTATGATATCGTGAAATAGGAAGTTATTGTTCAAAAGGGAAAGAGGGAGGGGGAAAAGAAGGAAGGGAAAATACCGAGAAAAGGAAAAAATGGAAACAAAGCTTTTGTAAATAAAGAGGGGAGGGGGCATTTAAGGGAAGGGAGGGAATTGGGAGAAAAGAATCAAGATATACCATGTACAGGTACAAACTCCCTACGATGAATGTAATCATTATGTATATTTAAATTGTACCAATAAAATTAATTAAATTATTTTAGTTGAAATCTGCCTGCAGATGTTAAACCACTAAATTATTATGTTATCTTTAAAAATCACCTTTTATTGATATTCTGTCCTCCCAAATATATTTTCTACTCCTTATTGGAAACTATTTAGTTTTGTTGGTATCCCCCTAAGTGGTGGCATCTAAACTTGATATTTTAGTCTTCCCTTGTATGGCACTGACCTCCATATCACTATGGTTTTGACCTTCTCTGGGTCCTAATTTTTTTTTTTGGTACCGGAGATCGAACTCAGGACCTTATGCTTGCAAGGCAGGTGGTTGGCACCATTGAGCTAAATCCCCGGCTCAACATGTCCCAATTTTATTCTCATCTACCCAGTGGACTTCTTCGCTTGATGCTTTATGACATGCACAACATTGAACTCTGTTATTTACCCAGAATTGATAATTGTTTTACATTCCATTTCTTAATCATATTACCTTCCATGTAGTTACTCATGTGTTTGTCTGTGATGTGTAAGTATATATACATACACAGCTTGGTTCGTGAACTGAATTTGTTCTATGATTTTCAAAAGATGGCCAGGTTTGTGTTTGTGTGGGAAAGATGGCCATGGTCATGTTTGTCACTGAATGCAGTTTGGAAACAAAAACAAAATGTTGCCAAATGCTTTTTTTAAAAATTTTAAAAATAATTTTATTTATTAAACTTATTTAGACTTTGGGGCTAAATTAAGGATATAAAATGTGTATTGACTTGAAAGCTTCACTACATTTTTGTCGAGCTTGCATCTTCTCTAAATGTAGCAATAGTAGCAAACTAAGTGAATGACATTAATTGATCCAAAAGAAATAAAGACAACAGAGAAATCTTTTTAATTTTACTCACACCTTAGGCTTGATTTTTATAACCATAACTGATGTTTATCTGGAATTGATGGTATTTAAAATAACAATAGTATTTGTGCTATGTACAAATCAATAGTATGTACAGGCTAATCAAACAATGGAATTTTTTTTTGGTGGGGCAGGCAGTACTAAGGATGGAACTTAGGCAAACTCTAAACAATACCCCTGGTCCCTTTTATTTTTTATTCTGATACAGGGTCTCAACTAACTTGTCCAAGCAAAATTCAAACATGTGATCCTCCTGCCTCAGCTCCCTCAGTGCAGGGATTAAAAATATGTACCACCATGGCCGGGTCAAGAAATAGAATTTTCAAAACTACATTCAAAAGTAAATAATTTTTTTAAATAAAGAGAATGGAACTTAAAGCTATCAGAAGCAGTTAATGCTTTTAATATAAACATTTGTACTTTGTAGGCTTCTTAAAATATTATCACAAATCACTAAGACTAAAAAAGTTATACACAATTGCTAATAAGACTCCAAACACACTTTCCTGAAAATGTTCAAGTACCACTTTCACCATATTTTTCAACACATACAAGGAGTAACAATAGGGATGAGAATATATCTCAGCATATCACTTGTCCCCAGGACTGCCAAAAATAAAATAGAAGCAAAACCAACACCACAAAAACAACAACAAAAAAAACTAACCAAGCCAAACTAAACCAATCCAATAGACTAAAGACTCATGAAACAGGGTGAATACAGTACTTTTCACTGTTTAACCAAGTTATGAAAGACAAAGCTCAGTTTGAAAATAATTTATTATGTAAGTAAAACATGGAACATTTGTTTCAATATGATGGAATGAGAACATGTGCTTCCCACAGTCCCTTGACAAAAATCTGGAAACTGACAGTATAAAGATGAAAGAGGTATTAAATATGCAAGACAAGGTAACAGAAGAGATGACAACAAAAGATTTTAGAAATTGAAAAATAAATGCGTGAGTATTCCAACAGACTAAGAGAACTAGACTCTTAGTTCTGGATACAGGCTGCCTTGAAAGAACTCCAGTACAGCTGGTTGAAAGAGGCAGTTAAACCCCAAGCAGTTCTATCTCCTTGTAAAGTGATTACTACACTCTCACACTGAAAAAAAAAAAAAATTGAAGGGCTCACTCCCTGCAAAAGGTGAATAGGAGGGGTTAGGGCTCTGAAATTAGGGAATTCAGATATAAAGCTGAGGTAGCAGGTTGCAGAACCTTACTGGAAACTGATTGGGGAAGCCTATACTGTGAACAGTAAAATCTCCAAAACTCCTTCCCTCTTCTCTGACAAAAAAGCAAACTGGCAAAGTATATACACACAGGACAAGAGACTGGAGAATTTCTCTCTCAAAAAGGTCTACTACACAGGCTGATAATTGGGGGGTTCTCAAATACATGGCCTTGTCAGTACACTGCAATAAAATCTACATGCTGACAAGCCCTATGCATAGAATTTAGCTTTTTAGTTGTTCTCAAATCTGAAGAACAGTCAATGACCCTAAAGCATTTGAAGAAGCATACAAAATAAAAGGGACTAACAGAAGAATCACTTGAAGGAAATATACCAAGCAAAGAAACCACCACCACCCCCAAAGAAAAGAAGAAAAGAAAAGAAAAGAGAAAAAGAAAAAGCCAGGTTGTGGTGGCACACACAAGATGCTGAGGCAAGTTCAAGGTCAGCCTGGGATACACAGTGAGTTAAAGGCCAGCCACAACTACATAGCAAAACCCTGTTTAAAAAATAAAGATAAACAAAAACAGACAATATATAGTAACTTAAAATTCTGAGGAAATGATTCCTAATTAAAATCCCAAACCAAAACTATTACAATAGATGTACAATAGAAACACAGTCATATACAGAAAGTCTCAAATATTTCACTTCTTTGGAATCTTTTTCTCAGTCACTGAACAAGAAAATTCTATCAAAATGAGGGAATAAACCAAGGAAAAGGCAAGAGATCCAGTTAAAAAATGGCTCCAAAATAAGAAATAACCAATAGAAATACTTAAGTGGAGGATAAAGTGAGATTCTAGATGGAATCTGTTCTACAGTGCAGACTAAATAATGCTCTAGGGGACAGGGTGGGGATGAGATGGAATGTAGTTTTGGAGAACTTACCAATGAAATATCTGATGTATTTGAACATACAGAGGGACTCAAACTTCCAGAGTTACTGATAAGCACAAAGAGAACTATTAATAGTCAAGGGGAAAGCTTTCCAAGATTGAAAATATGAAAAAGGAAAAAAATGTCAGACATGGTAATGCATGCTTCTAATCCCAGCACTCTGGGAGACTGAGCCAAGTTTAAGCCCAGCCTGGGCAATTCAGTGACCACACCTCAGAATTTTAAAAGGTCCTGGGTTGAATATTCAGAGCTCCACCACCACCAAAAAAAAGTGAAAATGCAATCATAGCATATCCCATATCTTATTTGGAGGGTGTTTATATGGTTAAAATGACAATAACTATTGATCCAATCAAAAATTATTATACACCTGCACAAAAAGATACAGAAACATTAATACACATTAAAGTAGTGAGACATGGCAGAATTCTGGACAAATTTTAAAAGTATACTTACACTCCAATATGAGTATGAAGAAAAAGGAAGAGTAAACCATGACTCCAAAATTCTTGGTATAAACAACTCAAAGAATAAAGAGTTAGCATTTACTGGAATAAGGAAAATACAAAAGGAGCAAATTTGGACTACAGAAGATAATAAATTCAGATTGGGGTTGTCTTGAGTTATGAAGTAAAAATCATCAAGGAAGTAGCAACCCCTGCTTGGGACATTCTAATGTTTAGAGTTCAAGATGTGCAAGAAACACCAAAGAAAACTGGGAATCAGAGCAAGAGGAAGGAAATGCGAGAGAATGTGTTTACTAAAAGCCCACTAAAATTCTTTTGTGGAGGAGAGTCAGTAACAATGTGAAACGTTGACAGGTCAGGAAGTATGATTTTAGAGGTAGCGGGAGACATTAAAAACAACAATTCTACTGGAATGATAGGAACAAAAATCCAACTGGAATGAGAGGGGAAAAAATGCAAGAAGGAGAATTAAAAACAATGAATATAGACAACGGTTGCAAGTAATCTTGCAATAAAAAAAGGACTTTCACTGGGCTTTGACTAGGACAAAAAATATTGGAAGAAATGAAAGATAAATAGGAACAGATAGTTAAGTAGGATTACAGATACAGTGATGACAACTTTTAAAAGTTCTTTTTGGTTGTTCCTATTTTCTCAGTGAAACAGGGAGCAAGGTGAAATGTATCTCAGAGATATGAGGACAGAGATGAAGCTATGACAAGTCATTCAGAACAATGTAAGAAAACAAGACTGAAAAGCTTAACTACTAAGCAACTCACTGATGCCATGACCAAGTTCTGGGCAATCCTAATCAGCATGCTTATGTGACTGCTGAATAGTCTGACTTAATAAAACAAAATGAAAAACCTGTTCTATGTTTTGTTCTTTAATTGTTCTCTCAAAATAGTTTTTCTTTTGAGCCTTAGTTCCACTATCCTAAAACACTGATCTGCTTATGAATATAAAAAATAACATTTCCCATTACCCTATTTAGAAATCTATGGTTCAGGGACCATTTCCCCCTTCCCAGAGTATATTCTAGATCTCTCTTCTTCATAGCCTATGTCCTTTTATGCAGGGCCTAAACTGTTCCCCTTTTGGCTTTATGTTCCTTAATTACAGGTTTTGGGTTATTCCTAGGTCTTGTTTTCTTCTGTGCCTCACTATATTTACCCTCCTCTGTAAATTTTCAGGGTTTCTCCCTTTTTGTCATATTCTTATACTGCATATTACTACCACATACAATTTCTGGTTTGTCAAGATCCTGCAGCTTCTTCCACAGCCTTCTCTGTGTTAACTCAATGAATCTTTGTATGATATATGCTTATAGTACTAGTAAATGAAAACAAGTTGGCACAGTAACACTGAATCCCAATACTGAATCCCAATACCAGTCAAGTCTCTTGCAATTATTTCATCTGAACTATTACTTCCCTCACAAAATACTTTCATGAGGTGATCTTATAATGAAATTTTATTGGAGAACTCTCTTAAAGACTCTAACATCAAACAATTTCTTATTTCAACAATAGAAAGCATAACTCCAGTAAGCCCCCATTGAAAGCCTACTCCATAATTGAAGTATCAAACCCCCTTGAACTGCACTGCTAAAAGAAAGGGGGTAAAAAGCATTTACTAAACTTCCACAGGAAGACTGTATAAATCTGGTGATGCTTAAGTATATATCAGACCATACCCAAGAGTACTACCTAGCCTCAAAATTTAAACTTAAGATAAACTTTGTTCTTAATAAGGCTCAGGAAATTATAATCTATTAAGTATACAAGGGTACTACTTACATTATGTAAACTGATTTAGTTTAAAAAGTCAAGTGGACAATTGGATTTCAAAACCAATATAAGTAGGCTGGGGATTTAGCTCACTTGGTTCTGGCGCCTGCTGCGCAAGCGCAAGGTCCTGAGTTTGATCCCTGGTACCAAAAAAAAAAAAAAAAGAAAAAAGAAAAAAAGAAATTAGGGCAGGGGATTTGGCTCGTGGTTTCGCTGCCTGTTGTGCAAGCGAAAGGACCCAAGTTTGATCCCCGGTACCAAAAAACCCCCAAAAAACCAATATAAGTAAACCACCAGATGTAAACAGTAACTTAAGCTATTCTTCAGCTCCAGTTTAAAACAAACACTCAGGATTGGAATCTTCAGAATTTTCTAGTATCTTGAATATCCCCATCTTCTCCTTAATTGGTCCTGAGGCTTTCATTTGATCAATAAGATCACTTCAATCTAACAATAACTCTAGATCTTTATCACTGATAATTTTTTCCCTTGATCCTTTTATTTCTCTTTCATAATCTCTAGATTTTAGTAATTCCATTAATTCTTTAGGATCTAAGAAATTCTTAGATTGATTTAATCCAGATTGACCACCTTTGAAATGAGTTTTGTGGATGATCAATTTTTCCAGTTTTCTTTTAGCAGCTGCTCTTTCCACAATTTTCTGATCAATGGTATTTGCTGTAACAAGCCGATAAACAACAACTGGCTTTGTCTGACCAATTCTATGGCATCTATCCTGGGCTTGAAGATCAGACTGAGGATTCCAATCACTATCATAAATAATAACTGTATCTGCTGCAGTCAAATTAATACCCAGGCCACCAGCTTGTGTACTCACTAAGAAGATAAACACATCTGGATCTGTGTTGAAGTCATACATATTTTTTTCTCTCTCTGAATAAGACATGGACCCATCAAGTCTACTGAAGTTGAAATTTCTAAGCTGGCAATAATCCATTAAAATGTCCAACATCCGTGTCATTTGTGAAAAAAGCAATACCTTGTGACCTCTGTTTTTTTAGTTCTGGCAGCATTCAATCCAAAATTAAGAATTTTCCAGAATTTATAACCAATTCTTCATCAATCTTAAACTCTTGTGTAACAGGGTCTATAGGGTATTCAATCAGATATGCATGATTACAGCACTTACGAAGTAGCATCATTATGTTCTGTAGCTTCAAATTTATTTCAGATTCCATAGGGTTATTCACTTCCACAACAGGCCTTTCTCTGTCTACTTCTGGCTGTATTTGACTGATCAGTTTTTCCAACTCATTAGGAAAATCATGTATTTTACTGTAATTTATTGATTTTCTAGTTCGGCGTTTTGGTCATCCATTAGGACTTAGCTCAACTATTTCCTTCTCACTCGATCCAAACATGTTGGCAATTGTACAATTCACAATGGCTGTATAGAAAACCTCCTGTTTCTTTGAAAGTGGTGCATAAACAACTACTTCTCATTTAGGAGGAACTTCAAGAGCAACATCAGATTTTAGTCTTCTCAGTAAGAAAGGTGTTAGAATCTGGTGCAGCCTATGTAATACATTCTGTTCTCTTTCTTTAGCTATAATATCTTCAGCAGTTTCGGAAAGACTAGTAATGTCAAACCAAGATTCAAAGCTTTTCAAGTCATAAAATACATCTGGCAACAAAAAGTTTAGCAATGACCAAAGTTCTGATAAATTGTTTTGCAAAGGAGTACCAGCCAAAAGAAGTTTGTTATCAGCATTGAACAGCTTTAACTCCCTGATTAGACAGCACTTCATATTCTTAATCCTGTGTCCTTCATCTACAATTAAGTACTTCCAAAAGCAATGCTGTAATGCATTTCGGTCTCTCATGGCTATTTCAAATGATGTGATCACCACAGGATGAATCTGCAGTGTCCCGGTCTGTTTGTTAATGCTCTTTACCAATTTTCGACGTTCCTGCTGGCTTCCATGATATAACATAGTAGGAATATCTGGTGTAAATCTTCTGAACTCAGCAATCCAGTTAGGAAGTGTAGACAAAGGGCCACAGACAAGAAAAGGTCCAGGTACTCCTCTCTGCATCATCAATGCAATTGCAGCAATGCACTGAACAGTCTTGCCTAACCCCATTTCATCTGCTAAAATGCCATTAATTCCATTTTCCCAGAGCATCCTCAGCCATTCCATGCCTTGTACTTGGTACCACTGCATCACTCCTCCTGTGAAAAGCTTTGGTTGTTGAAAGGGTACTGGCTGTCCATTACATTTCCTAACTGGGTCAAAAAAGAACTTAGTATTCTGCCTAACGGTTTGAGCCAATCTATCTTTAATTGTGGTATTTGAGTCTTTATTTTTCTGAAGATCTTCTACACAGATATTAGTAGAGGAGGAACTTTCATCCTCATTTTCCTTTTTATTTTTTTTAGCCATAGATAAAATTTCCTCTTTTGACAGGACCTCTGAAATATTGTATGATTCATCTTCTCTTCCATGACTAGATTCTCTTCACTTGCATCAAATGAAGTTTTACCCTTTGCTACTTTTAGAGATTCCTTTTTTCTCTCTAATCTCTCTTTCTTCTTCTGTTCAGTTTGTAGAGGTTTCAGTCCATAATCGGCTGGCTCCAAGGCAGGGTGGCACATCATAGAGGGGCATCACAGAGGAGAAACAGTTCTTGGAGCTCACCAGGTAGCCGCCAAATGCTTTTATTTGCGAACCAAATCATTTGTAAACAAAAGTGTTCATGAACCAAAATTAATTGATGTTCAGGCTGTTTTTCTTTATTATTTATTATTATGGCTCTTGACTTATTTTAAGATGTTCCATGTTTTGATAAAATCATACTAGTTTCTATAGCGGATAAACTCTCAAGTCTTAATGGTGTGGTGCAATGAATTTTTTGGTGTTTTTTTCCACTCCTATACAGTGTAGTTGACACTGGGCATGGAAAGCATGTTTCATGTCATCAGGCTGATGAAGGCAATATCATCTTCAGCATATAGTTTCCAAAGACACCTCAGGTGTTGACATCCAGTTGAATAAAGGTAATGAGTAGAGAGTCACATGAAAGAGTTTAATGGACTTGGCCTGAAGGTGGCATACATCTCTTGACTGTCATGGCTTACATCTAGATGTCCCCCCTCCCCCAGCCTCCTGTGCTCATAGGTGGGGCCTTTGTTTTTTGGTACCAGGGATCGAACTCAGGTCCTTGCGCTTGTGCAGCTGGAGGCGAAACCACTGAGCTAAATCCCTGGCCCTCGGTGGGGCTTTTGAGAGTGGCTGGATCATAGGTATGTGAAACTGGATTAGTCCATTGATTGGTTTAGCATAGATCTGAGTGTGGGTAATGGACTTACTGAAGAGGGAAGACCCACTCTGTGTGTGAGTGGCACCAATCAATAGGCTTGCAGCCTGGATGAAGTAAAAAGAGGAGGTCTCACTGCCTCCTGCCTGTCACTCGATGAACTGTTTCTTCTCTGCCAAGCTGCCCTGCCTTGGGGCCAACTGACTATCAGCTGAAACTTCTATAAACTGTTAACTAAAATAAACCTTTCCTCCTTTTAACTTGTGTCAGGTATTTTGTCTCAGCAACGAGAAAGTAAGTAAGACACTGACCTGTGTTTCCTCCTGGAGAATTCAGCTGTGTAGCTCAATTTAGATACACCTAAATAACTGGACTACAGAATATGCTTAGATTCCACCAGTTTTGCACACACTCATTTTAAATGTCTTTATGTGGTGTTCATGATATTTGTTTCATGTATGGATTCATGTAACTATCACCAGAGCCAGAAGCTTGGTATATCCAAAATTGAGTAATGCACAATGGAATTTGAGGGTAAATTTATGGCTTTTATTACATACTGTAATGAGTTTGTATGTAACTGGTGGCAAAATAATGAGGCATATTTGAGGTTTTGCATAATTTCTTTGGAATTCTTGAAATATAAATTTAAAATTTAATTTAATTTTTTAACTTAAAATTTTAACATAAAAATGTACATATTTTGGGGGTACCATGGGTTGTTTGAATTTGAATATATATATATATATATATGTGTGTATTTTTTTAATGAGGTTAACCTGACTCTTCATTTATCATTTTTTATGGTAAAAACATTCAAAATTCTTTCTTGTAGCTTTTGTACAGTCCATTATGGTTGTCTATAGATAACCTACTGTGCAATAGTGAGAACTTTACTAGAACCCTACTGTGCAATAACTAGCACTTCACTAGAACTTCATTTTTTTTTGTTAAATTCTTTTACTGGTACATTTTAGGTATACAACACAATTACATTTCTCATTGGGAATTGTACCTTTATATAATGCATCTTGGTTCTTATTTTTTCCCCATTCCTAGCCCTCACTTCACCCCCTCCACGCTTCCCTATTTACAAAGACTTTATTTCCATTTTTTCCATTTCTCATCATTTTTCCTTTCCCTTCTTTCCTTTCCCCTGCCCCTCCCACTACCCCTACCCTTTGGACCTTTTCTTCCTATTTTACATTATCAATTATTCATTCTAATCATTGGTACATTTTAGGTGTACAATATAAGGACATTCATCATTGGAAATTTGTACCTTTACATAATCTCTCTTGGTTCTTATTTTTCACCCTTGCCCAGCCCTCCCTTCAGCCCTTACATTCCTTCCTATTTACAAAGATTTTGTTTCTATTTTTCCATTTTCTCATATTAATCCCATTCCCTTCTATCCTTTCCCCTAGCCCTCCCACTTCCTTCCCCTTTGCCCCTTTTCTTCCTATTTCACATTACCTATTATACATTTTAGTCCTTATTTACACTTTCAGTTTCTCACGCCAGAGAAACTATTTGGTATTTATACATGTGTGTCCTATTTATTTCACTTAAGAGTATCGCCTCAATGTGCATCCACTTAGCTATAAATGTCTCTAATTTCTCATTTTTTTATGGCTGAGTAGTACTTCATTTTATAAAAAAACCACATTTTCTTTATCCATTTTCCAGTTGATGGGCATTTGGGCTGTTTCCAAGTTTTAGCTATTACAAACTGTGCTGCTATGAACATGGGTGCACATATATCACAGTGGTATGACTCTTTTAATTCTTTGGGGAAGATCTCCAGCAGTGGAATAGTGGGGTCAAATGGGACTTCCAGTCCTAGTTCTTTGAGGTATCTCCATACTGATTTCCACAGTGGTTGCATCAGTCTACACTCCCACCAGCAGTGGAGCAGGGTTTCTCTTTCCCCACAGCCCTGGCAGCATTTGTTATTGGTTGATTTCATGATAGCAGTCATTCTTTCTGGACTGAGGTGGAATCTCAGCATTGTTTTCATTTGCATCTCTCGAATGACCCGTGATGTTTAACATTTTTTCATGTATTTATTTGCTATTTCTGCTACTTTGTCTGAGACATGTCCGTTCATTTCAGATGCCCATTTTCGGATTGGGTCTTTAAATTTGGGAGGTCTGATCTTTTTAAGTTCTTTATAGATTTGAGATAGTAGATGTTTGTCTGAAGAAGAGCAGGTGAAGATTTTTTCCCCACATTGTGGGTTGTCTCTTCACACTGCTGGTGGTTTCTCTTGTTGTGCAGAAGCTTTTTAATAAGAAGAGATCCCACTTGTTGATTGTTTGTGCTAGTTCATGGGCAACTGAGGTTTTGCTCATAAAATCTTTTCCTACACCGATGTCTTCAAGAGCTTTACCTACCCTCTGTTCCAGCTGGTTCAGAGTTTCTATTTTAATATTTAGATCTTAAATCCATTTTGATTTTAGTTTAATGCATGGTGAGAGATATAGGCCTAGTTTTAATCTTTGGCAAGTTGAAGCCCAATTTTTCCAGCACCATTTATTAACGAGGCTATCTTTCCTCCAGTGAGCGTATTTGGCCCCTTTATCGAAGATGAGATGGCTGAGTGATTCTGGCATTGTTTCTGCATCTTCTGATCTGTTCCACTGGTCCTCAGGTCTGTTTCTTTGCCAGTACCATGCTGTTTTTATCACAGTAGCTTTGTAGTATAGTTGTGGGTTGGGGATTGTGATACCCCCTGCCATGTCTCTGTTACCTAGAATTGCTTTTGCTATTCTGGGTCTCTTCTTGTTCCAAATGAAATTTTTGGATTGTTTTCTCAAGGTCCATGAAGTATGCTTCTGGGATCTCAATTGGAATTGCATTGAATCAATATAGGAGTTTTGGAAGTATGGCCATTTTCACTATATTAATCCTTCCTACCAAGGAGCAGGGGATGTCTGTCCATTTTCTGATATCATCTTCAATCTCTCTTTTCAGAGTGCCATAGTTTTCAGAGAAGAGGTCTTTGATTTCTTTCATTAGGTTGATTCCTAGGTATTTCAGTATTTTGGATGCTACTGTGAAAGGAATTATTTGCCCTATTTCTCTCTCAGTGAGTCTGTCATTTGTGTAGAGGAAAGCTATTGATTTTTGTGTGTTGACCTTGTAACCAGCTACTTGACTGAATTTGGTTATTAAGTCTAGAAGACTTTTGGTGGAGTTCTTGGGGTCTTCTATATAGAGCATCATGTCATCTGCAAATAATGACAATTTGACTTCTTCATTTCCTATCTTTATTCCTTTTATTTCTTTCTCTTGTCTAATTGCCATGGTTAATGTTTCCAGAACTATATTGAACAAGAGTGGTGATAGTGGACATCCTTGTCTTGTTCCTGATTTTAGTGTGAAGGATTTCAGTTTTTGACCATTTAGTATGATAATGGCTGTTGGTTTTTCATAGATGGCTTCTATCAGTTTGAGGTAGAGACCCTCTATTCTAATTTTTTGTAGGGTTTTTAATCATAAATGCATATTGGATTTTGTCAAATGCTTTTTCTGCATCTATGGAGATAATCATATGGTTTTTGTCCTTGGCTCTATTGATATAGTGTATTACATTGATTGATTTCCGTATATGGAACCATCCCTGCATCCCTGGGATGAATCCCACTTGATCAGGGTGTATGATCTTCTTGATGATCTTCTGCATTCTGTTTGCCAGCATCTTATTAAGGATTTTTGCATCTATATTCATTAGTGAGATTGGCCTATAGTTCTCCTTTTCGTTTGGGTCTTTCTCTGCTTTGGGGATCAAGGTGATGCTTGCTTCAGGAATGAATTTGGGAGTATTGCTTCCCTTTCAATTTCATTGAAGAGTTTAAACAGTAGTGGCAGCAGTTCCTCTCTAAATGTCTTGTAGAATTCAGCAGTGAAGCCATCAGGGCCCGGGATTTTCTTAGTTGCTAAGTTTTTAATTACATTTTCAATTTCATTGGTTGATATTGGGTTGTTCAGAATTTTTAGGTCTTCTTCGTTCAACTTCGGTAATTCCTATGTATCTAGAATCTGTCCATTTCTTCTGTGTTGTCTATATTATTGGTGTATAGGTTCTGGAAGTAGGTATTGATGATCCTCTGGACTTCTGTTGGGTCTTTGTAATTTCACCCTTTTCATTCCTAATGGCATGGATTTGAGCCTTTTCTTTCCTTTTTCTGACAAGGTTGGCTAAGGGTTTGTCAATTTTGTTGATTCTTTCGAAGAACCAACTCTTGGCTTCATTGATTTTTTGTATTGTTCTCTTAGTCTCCATTGCATTGATTTCTCCTCTGATCTTTATAATTTCCTCCCTTGTATGAGCTTTGGGGTTGTCCTGCTCTTCTTTTTCTAGAAGCTTGAGGTTCAGCATCAGGTTGTATAATTGAGCTCGTTCTGTTTTCCTAATATGTGTATTCACTGCTATGAATTTCCCTCATAAGACTGCTTTCATTGTGTCCCATAGATTCCGATATGTTGTATTGTCATTGTCATTGAATTGAAAGAACTGTCTGATTTCTTCTTTAATTTCCTCTGTGACCCATTGGTTATTCAGAAGTGTGTTGTTCAATTTCCACATGTTTATGGAATTTTTTGAGTTTCTTTTGCTATGGATCTCCAATTTCATGGCACTATGGTCTGATAATATACAGGGGCTAACTTCAATTCCTTTGCACTTACTTAAACATGTTCTATGTGTGAGTATGTTGTCTGTTTTTGAGAATGACCCATGTGCAGCTGAGAAGAATGTGTATTCTGATTTTGTGGGGTGGGAGACTCTGTAAACATCTGTTAAGTTCATTTGTTGAAGAGTTCGATTGAGTTCTAGTATTTCATTACTTATATTTTGTCTAGTTGATCTATCTATTTGTGACAGTGGGGTGTTGAGGTCCCCCACTACAATTGTATTAGTGCATACATGACTTCATGTCCATTAGTATTTGTTTTATATAGTTGGGTGCACTAGTGTTTGGTGCATAGATATTTATGATTGTCATCTCTTCCTGTTGGATTCTTCCCTTTACAAGGATGTAGTGTCCTTCTTCATCTCTCTTAATCGGTGTTGGTTTGAAATCTACTTGATCTGCAAAGAGCATAGCTACTCCTGCTTTTTTGTGGGTTCCTGTCGCATGGAGTATTGTTTTCCACCCTTTAACTTTCAGTCTATGAGTTTCCTTTTGAATTAAGTGTGTTTCTTGTATGCAGCATATTGTTGGATTTTGCTTCTTGGCCCATTCTGCCAGTCTATTTCTTTTGATTGGTGAATTGAAACCATTAACATTGATGGTTATAACTGAAACGTATTGACTTGTCATTGGCATGACTTTTTCTTTTTGTTGGGTTCTCCCCCTTTACATTTAATTTCTTGTCATGCCAGATGGGTTCATTCTGCTTTGCTTCCTGGGGTTGTGATCGTCAATGTCTGTTCCTAGGATATTGTGTAAAATTCTTTGGAGTGCTGTTTTGGTATTCACAAAGTTCCTAAGGTGCTCTTTGTCATGAAAGTATCTTATTTCTCCATCCATTTTGAAAGATAGTTTTGCAGGGTACATCAATCTGGGTTGGAGGCTGTTTTCTTTTAGGGCTTGGAATATGTCACTCCAAGCTCTTCTTGCCTTGATAGTTTGTGTTGAGAAGTCTGCTGTGATTCTGATGGGCTTTCCTTTGTATGTGATTTGTTTCTTTTCTCTAACTGCTTGTAGAACTTTGTTCTTCTGTTGTGTTTCTGGAATCTTAACAATTATATGCCTATGTGTAGATTTTTTTTGATCAAGGCTATTTGGAGTCCTATATGCCTCACTTATCTGTATGTCAAGCTCTTTTCCCCTGCTTGGGAAGTTTTCTGCCATTATTCTGTGAAGAGTTTTTTTTATGTCATCTGCACTCTCTCCTGTTTCTTCATTGACTCCAATCAGTCTTATGTTATTCTTCTTTGCATCATCTAGCAGCTGCTGGATTGATTTCTCATGTTCCCTTATAATTTTGAAGCAATTTTTCTTTTCCTGGTCACTAATTGCAATCTTATCTTCTCTATCTGAAATTCTGTCCTCACATTGGCTCATTCTGCTGTGTAGACTTTCAGTGGAGTTTTTCATGTCCTGGAAATCTATTTGCATCTGTTTTATGGATTCCATTTGTTTCTTATGTTGGGATTCCATCATGTTCCTGAGCTCCTGTCTAGATTTATTAATCATGTCTTGCACTAGGGGCACATCTTCTCCTGTTATGTGAGAAATTCTTTCTGATTTCATTTTTTCCAGATCCCCTTTTGTTGCCAGCTCAGTGGGTCCAGGTGGTTGAGTATCAGAGTGTTTCATCTCATTTCCCTTGGGGGTTGCTGTAGGTGATCTGGAAGTCTGGTTTTGAGACTTATCTACGTGTTTTCTCATTTTGACTGGGGGGGGGTGCTGTTGGCACCTGCACAGATTACCTCCTCTGTGTTGGGAGAGGTGGAATGGGCCAGGAGCAGTGGTAGGGGTGGTGTCCCAAAAGCCCTTTCCTGTGGGCTGGGAGCAGTGGGAGGGGTGGTGGCCGGGAAGCCCCTTCCTCTGGTCCAGGAGCAGTGGGATGGTGGCTCAGAAGCTCCTACCTCTGGGCCGGGAGAGGTGGGATGGATGGTTTCCTGGAAGCCCCTTCTTCTGGGCCAGGAGTGGTGGGACATAAGGTGTCCCAAAAGCCCTTTCCTCTGGGCTGGGAGCAGTGGGAGGGATGGTGGCCGGGAATCCCCTTCCTCTGGGCCAGGAGCAGTGGGATGGTGGCTCAGAAGCCCCTACCTCTGGGCTGGGAGTGATGGGACTCAGTATTGTGGTCTAGTGGTCCGGTGCCTTCTGCGTCTTTGTAGTGTGGAACCAGGTGGCTATACAGAGGAGCGTGTGTGTGTCCAGTGGATTGTTGCTGGGGTGCAGGCTGATTAGGCGTGTTCCCCAACTCGCAACCTCGGCAGGGCATGTGCAGACCTGCCTGTCTGCAGAGGGCTGATTCGGCATGTTCCACATGACTGGTGACCTCGGTAGGGTGTGCCTAGAACTTCTTATTCCTAAGTATAACTTAATATTAATTGGTCAGTCTCCACCCATCCCTCTCCTCTACTCTCCCCAGTTAGTATTGAAAATGAATTTTATATCTTTAGGGGTTCCAACATGATGGTTTGATGTACAGTCATATTCACATAGCAACATTTCAGTCCGTGATGGATTATATGTACAACAGTGGTCTCATAAGATTATATTGCTGAGTAATGCTAAATCTCTTAGGTAGTATAAGTATATTGTATAATGTTTGCCAAACAACAAAATGTCTAATAGTACACTATGGAGAACACTACCCAGCAAAGGTGTCATTAAGAATTGAAGGAGAAACATAAACTGGCAGACAAATAAACACTAGGTCTATCTTACAGAAATTGCTAAGGAAAGTCCATTAAACAGAAACCAAAGGCTACCGTCAGTTAACGTAAAACACAGGAGCATGAAACCCAATGGCATAAGTAATACACAACAGTATTCCAGTATTCAGATTATTTCAGGACTGTAAATACAGTTAGTGAAGTAATTTTATGCCTACTTCAAGAGACAGAGGACAAAATTTTTCACAGCAACTATAGCTGAATTAAACCATCAAGGTTACATATTCCAAAACGATATAAATTCACATATTAAAATAGGAATAAAAGAATAGAGTTGTTATTTACAATCCAAGTTGTTATCAGTTTGAAATTGACTACTATAAATGTAAGATGTTCTCTGTATGCTCAACCAAAAAGGAAAATATAGACAAAAGAAAAATTTAAAAAGATTCACTACTATAGAAAACTGTCAAATTACTAAGGAAGTCAGCATGTGTGGAAGAGAGAAGCAAAATATCTACAGAAACATAAAGAAAAAAAATGGCAGTAGAAAGTCTATACCTATCAATAATACCCATGAATGAAAATGCATTAAAATGTCCAGTAAAAATTAGAATGAGTGAATGTACAAGGAGGCAAAGGCAAAGGAGCAAGAACAGGAGGAGGAGCAGGAGGAGGAGGAGAAGATTCTCCTAAAAGGGACCCACCTCACTTTTATAGACACATTGAGACTGAAAATGAAGGGATGGGAAAAGATATTCTATGCAAATAGAACAAAAAAATAGCAGTACTTGTATCTAACAAAGTAGATGTTAAATAAAAACTATAAAAAGACAAGGGGCATTATGCATTAATAAAGGAGACAATTCATCAAGAGGATCTAGCAGTTGTAAATCTATATGTATACAATAGTGGGGCACCTAATTATACAAAGCAAATATTAAGCCTGAAAACAGAGGTAGACTGCAACATACTGATAGTAGGAAGCCTCAACACACCACAGATCGGGATTGGATAAATCACCCAGACAGAAAGTTAATGTGGAAACAAAGAATTTGAACAGCACATTAGTCCAAATGGAACTAACAAACAAATAGAAAATATTCTACCCCAAAGTGACAATACACATTTGTCTCAAGTGTATATGGAACACTTTCCAAGATAAATCATATATTAGACCATAAAGCAAGTCTTAGTAAGTCTAAGATGATTGAAATTGTATCAAATCCCTTTTGCTGGATACGCTGGTATAAAACTAGAAATCAGTAACAGGAGGAATTTCAGAAAATTCAAGCACTTGGACATTAAACAATATGCTTCTGAACAATGAATGGGTCAGTGAAGATATTTAAAAGGCAATTTAAAAATACCTTGAGGCAAATGAAAACAGAAGCACAACATCCCATAACAAAATTGTGTGATGCAGCAAAAGCAGTTTTAAGAGGAAAATGTATAGCACTAAACATTTAGCTCCAAGAAAAAGTTCATAACTGTTACATCTAAGGAAAGTATAAAAAGAAAAAATTAAACCCATTGTTGGAAAGAGATTTACTAAAGATGAGATAACAATGAATGAGGCTTTAAAAAAATACAAAATATCAGTGAAACAGGTTTTTTTTTGTTTTGAGAAAATAGACCATTAGCTAGACTAATGAAGAGAAAAAGACTCAAGTAACAACATCAGAAATGAAAGAAGCATTACAACTGACTCCACAGAAGTATAACGAATCATAAGAGACTACTGTAAACATTTTTATGCCCCAATAACCTAGAAGAAATGGATAAAGATTATACACTGAGAATCTACCAAGACTTAATCACAAACAAAACCTGAACGGACCAATAATAAAGAAGTTGATGGCGTTTGTAATATCTCCATCAAGAAAAGCCCAAGACATAATGGCTCCACTAGTGACTTCTACAAAAACACTTCAAGAACTCATACCAACACTTCATGAACTCTGAAAAAATTTATAGAAGAGGGAATACTTCCAAACTCAGCATTACCCTGAAATCATAGCCAGACAGGAACATCATATAAAAAGTAAACTGTCCAGTATCCTTTTTTCCTTTTTTTGTCTTATGAAAAAATGAAATTTTGTAATAAAACATAAGAGTAGCAATAGTTGATATACTGTATATAATTGTCTTCAAAGTAGTTACTCAGAATACAAGACATAGACCAAAAAGATTCTTACAAAGAAGAAACAAACATAATAACGCAAAACTTTCTTTTTAATGAACTAAGATAAATTAGTAGTATATACTTCCATAAGGAAAGATAAACTTGAGGCATTTGTAAGTGACTGAGGCAACCTGAGAACATAATGTTAAGTGAAATAAGGCAGACACACAAGCTTAAAAATTATATGGTTTCTCTTAACAACACACACAAAAGGAGCAAAATAGAAGAGAGAGAAATAGGAAGTAGGGAGAAGTTCCAATATTCTTTTTTTTTCACTGTGAAAACAAGAGTTTATTTAATATACCTAATAGAGGTCAAGTGCAAAACAGTTTTATTTTGGCCAGTAATTTCTTGCAATAACTACTTTATATCTTGTTAATTTCAATTAAACATGAATAGTTCAGAACTATAATTGTTTTTGTTCAATAATAATTGCCATTTGATCCAAGCAGACTAACCTAATGCTGTCATTGGGTTGATTGACCACCCTGCTGAAATGCTATTTAATTAGGTGACAGGGTTTGCACAAAACTTCAGGTAGGCAGAAGAAGGTGAGCTGGTCCCAGCACCCAGAAGGAAGTTGCCCCGCTGCCATCCCAGGCTCCTAGGGCCAAGAAGGTGAGCTGGTCCCAGCACCCAGAAGGAAGCTTCCCCGCCTCCATCCCAGGCTCCTAGGGCAGTGAAGCTCAGCCAGTCACAGCACGGAAGGAAGCTCCCCCGCTGCCATCCCAAGCTCCTAGGGCAGAGAAGGTGAGCCGCGTGGGTGCCAGAAGCAACCCCCCCGCCGTGGAAATGAGAAGACACATAAACAAGCCTCAAAAACAGACTTCCAGATCACCTACAGCAACCCCAAAGGGAAACGAGATGGAACACTCTGATACTCAACCACCTGGACTCTCTGAACGGGCAACAAAAGAGGATCTGGGAAAAATGAAATCAGAAATAATTACTCAGATAACAGCAAAGATTTTGCTCATGGTACAAGACATGATTAATAAATCTAGAGAGGACACAGATAAAAAAATAGAGGATCTGAGGAACATGATGGAATCCCAACATAGGAAACAAATGGAATCCATAAAACAGATACAAACAGATTTCCAAGAGATTAAAAACTCCATCGAAAGTCTGCACAGCAGAATGAACCAATGTGAGGATAGAATTTCACATATAGAAGATAAGATTGCAATTAGTGAGGAGGAAGAGGAAAATTGCTTTAAAATTGTGAGGGAACATGAGAAATCAATCCAGCGGCTGCTAGACGATGCAAAGAAGAATAACATAAGACTGATTGGAGTCAGTGAGGAAAGAGGAGAGAGTGCAGATGACATAAAAATCTCTTCACAAAGGTGATGGCAGAAAACTTCCCAAGGAGGGGAAAAGAACTTGACATACACATAAGGGAGGCATATAGGACTCCAGCTAGCCTTAATCAAAAAAAAATCTACACATAGGCATATAATAGTTAGGATTCCAGAAATCCAACAGAAAAATAAAATTCTACAAGCAGTGAGAGAAAAGAAACAAATCACATACAAAGGAAAGCCCATCAGAATCACAGCAGACTTCTCAATGCAAACCCTCAAGGCAAGAAGAGCTTGGAGTGATGTATTTCAAGCCCTAAAGGAAAACAGCCTCCAACCCAGATTGATGTACCCTGCAAAACTATCTTTCAAAATTGATGGAGAAATAAGATACTTTCATGATAAAGAGCACCTCAGGAACTTCATGAATACCAAACCGGCACTCCAAAAAATTTTAGACAATACCCTAGGAAAAGACAATGAGGATCACAACCCCAGGAAACCCAGCAGAATGAATCCATTGGGCGTGACAAATTAAACGCAAAGGGGGAGAATCCAACAAAAAGAAAAAGTCATGACAAGGCTTTTAAAACTTCTGACTTCATCTCCCTAATGAGTGTATAATTCAATCTTATTATTGTACTGATTAGTATTTTTCTGATTCTAGAGTTGCACACCATTCCTTTTGGTATACTGGCTCTTTATCATCTTCCTATGTCTACATTTTAATTGGGTTCTCTATTAATGAGCTCTAAGAATTCTTTATATATTCTGGTCATAGGTTATATGCATTGTAAATACGGTCTGTTTAAGGACTACTTTTCATTTTAATGATGTCATCTAAAGTTCTAAATTTTGATGGAATCTCATCAATTTTTTTCCTTTTATATATCATGTTTTTTGTATCCTAGGTAGTTCTTGCCTACTCTGAATTCATAAATATTTTCCCTTATAATTTCTTCTTAAAGTTTTATACTTTTAGGCTTTCTTATTTAGGTTCACAGATCCCTTCAAGTTATTTTCATGTATGGAAAAAAAGGGTTGAGATTAATTTTTTATATACAGATACCAGGTGTTCTAGTGCCATTTGCTGAAGACACTATCTCTTCCTTGGCTCTTGAATCGAGTTTATATTCTATAAAATGCTAATGTTAAATAATCTTTCAAAACTCAGTGGATCATATATGTGTGGTTCTATTTCTAGATTCTCTGTTTTATTCAAATGATCTCTATGTCTTTCCTTACACCAACACTGCCTTGATGACTGTACCTTTAGAAGAAGTCTTAAAATTAGGTGCTAAACATCTTCCAACACTGTTTTTGTTTTTGTTTGTCTTTTTAACTTTTCTAGGTCCTTTGTACTCCTACATAACTTTTAAATTTCAATATCCAATTCTTCATTTATAGCAAGTATACATAGACCTGAATTTTTATATATACCTTGTGTTTTCTAATCCTGCTAAATTCAAATACAAGTTCTAGGGGCTCCTAGAGATTTCTTAGTATTTTCTCTGTAGATGATCATTTCATCTACATATAAAGATTTTGCTTCTGCCATGCCAATCCTATCCTAGTTGTGTCATTTTATTGCCAGACTATTTTGGTTTAGACCTATATTTCAAAGTCTAATGGACAGATGAAGAGTAGGCATATATACCCTTGTTCCCCACTTTAGGGAGAAAGCATTGTATCATCTCCGTTCATAGAAGGAGTTTTTTTGGGAAGTCTGGAGTACATGTCTTTGATCTGTTGAGAAGTTTCTGTTCTACTTCTAGTCTCCTGATAGCTTTTACCATGAACAGCTGTAGAATTTAGTCCAATACTCTTTCTCCAACTAGTGACAGGATCATATGGCTTTCTCCTTTCCTCTGTTAAAATGATCAGTTTTGGGGGTGGATCTTCCAATGCTGAACCAACACTGCCATCCCTATAACAAAACCACTTTCTACGTACTGCCAGATCTGACTACTAAAAGTTTGTTTTGTTAAACAAATTTCTATCTATGTTCATACTTTTTTCTTCTATTATCTTTATCCAGTTTTAGGATTAGCACAATGTTGATTTCCTAAAATGAGGGGAGAAATGTTCCTTCTTTTTTCTGCTTTAAATGATTGATATAATTTATCAGTTAAAATGTTTATGAGCCTACTGTTGTCATATAGGTAGGTTTTCAAGTTAGGAATATACTTTCTTTAATAGGTGCTATTCAAATTTTATATTTCCTTCAGAGTTAGTTTCATTAATTTGTCTTCCAAGGTACTTCTTAGAAGTTGTCAAATTTATTTCAAAAAAGATTTTTGTAATATGCTTTCTATATCCTTTTAAATTCTGTAAAATCTGTGGTAATGTCTCCTAGATCTTGATATTGTAATTTAAAAAATGTATAACTGATATTGTGTAACAGGAAGAAAAGGTCTAAAAGAGCAGGGGAATTTGGAGGGGTAGGGGAAGGGAAAAAAGGGAATGGAAAAAATATGAGAAGAGGAAAAAAATGGATACAAGGTCTTTGCAAATAGGGAAGGGTGGAGGGGTGAAGGGAGGGCAAGGGAAGGGGAAAAAAAATAAGAACCAAGAGACTCATGTAATGGTACAAGATCCCAATGATGAATGTAACTGTATTTTATACCTAAAATGTACCAATAAAGTTAATGGGGGGAAAAAATCTTCAGGTAGGCAGAATCTAAGGGTAAATTTGTAGGATAGCATCCATAGCTGTAGTCAATCTAAATAATAAAAGTGATTAATCATGCATGGACACACCTTTTTAATGCACATTAAACATACGTATCTTGTGTCTAAAAAATTAGAAAGTAAAGGTCAATTAATAAATTAAAAATATTTCATTGTTTCTGCCTCCATCCATCTTTAGTGTAAAATTTAAATATACTGAGAAAGCCTTTTATCATTTTTTGTCACATTGCTAAAATAATTAAATCAGAAGAGAAACAAAAGTACTCAGCAAAGGATTGTATTTCAATAATTTTATTGAAAGGTATATCTCTTGGTGGTTTTTTGTTTGTTTGTTTGTTTGTTTTTGGTACCGAGGATCGAACTCGGGTCCTTGCACTTGTGCAGCAGGTGGCGAAACCACTGAGCTAAATCCCTGGCAACAATGTATATCTCTTAGTACCAAACATAAAGGTAGTTGGTTAGGTTACCTCTGGCCAACTCAAAATTAATACTGATGTTTTCAAAATATTGAAATATATCGGCCTTCTGGTAAAGCTGAAAGTATCCACAAAACATGGTTTACAAAAAGTTAAAGGTAGAATATACTGTGGTTCTTTGGTTTGTTTTTCAATGCTTAGTTATCTGTAACATGATGTCAAAATTGGTTACATCCATTCTGGATAGACTCAGGCTTCTGGCTGCACCAGCTGTTTACAACACTAACAATATATGTACATTTCCTTATATTGATTGGCTCATATGGAGAATTCCAAACACTACCTCATCAATCTCATAATTATGGTGGTGCCTCCTTACTTTTCTTAAGACACGTTATGGAAATTTGTGAAAGTATATTCTATTCCTTAAACAAAACAAAACAAAACTGGAAGTAATGGCAGTTTTATAGAAACAGTCCATAGTAAAACCTGTAGTGCTTTATCTAGCCAGAACTTAGGGTTAAGCAAGTTTTCAGAGTGGTAATTGATTTTGACTTAACTATGTAATATAATAGAACATATTTTTAAAAAACAGAACTAGATAAGACTGAGGAAGTAGATTCTGTGTAGAAATTTTTATCATTGATACAAATGTTACCTGTTTTTTAGAAGAAACATTAAAGATAGCTCAATGAATATGCCAAACTTAGTAGGTCTGTATTTTGGCTTAATACAAAATGTTTTAAAATTTAAATGTAATTCCCATATAGCAATAACATTCTTATCTCTGAACTATTACTTGCATTATGGGTGCCAACAAACCATTACATTATTTAGAATATAACCTTTATTATGCCTTAAAAAAGTGCATGTGTGAAATGTTGGTTTTGATGTAAACCTCATAATTTAAATTTTAACATTTAAATTAAGTAGGTTACCATTTTCCAAATCACCTAAATATAATATATTGTTCCAGTATAGAAAGTTAAATTAATGTTAGAAATGAAGATTCACAGTTCACCTTTTCAGGCTTGTATTGTTTCACATTTATGCCTTTAGCTTTACAGATTAATTCAAATCTGAACAATCTTGCTGCAGCATTATATTAATGAGGCAGTTTTCCAAAGATGGAGAACATCATACTAATCTAGGTGTGATGTTTTGAGGGATCATAATTTATTTTGTTTTTTGTTTTCTTTTTGTTACCAGGGATCTAACTCAGGCCCTTGTGCTTGTGAGGCAGGCGATGGCACCACAGAGCTAAATCTCTGGCCCAAGGGTTCACAATTTAAATCAATTATAACATTATGGAATCCATAGTTCAGGGTTGTGGAGAAAGGCTTCAAAGAAATTTTTTTGTTGCTGCAATAATACTATTTATGTAAAGAACAAAAACCCCCAACTTATCAAAAGTTTATCTAAATACTACTAGCTGTTAAAAGTAAATTTTTCATGCCTAAGTTTCATAATCATATGTGGATGGATGTATTAAATATTAACATTCAGTTTTGAGCAGGAAAAGAGAAATCATTACTGGAAGTTAATAAATTTAGATGGCAAGAACATACAGAATATATGCAGTGACTGAATTTATGTTTTTTATGAATATAATTACTTTCTATTATTCCAATTGTAATAGTAGTATATTGAGACATACTGGCAATTTTCAGAAACCCAAAAGCGATCATCTGCTTTGCATTACTTTTTCTTTAGGTGTAACATTCAAGTTCATAATGATTCTGCTTATAAGCTAACAGTCTCCAATGAGTTCATATATGGATCAAACTTTTGGTCCTATTATAACTTTAAATGAGCTAGAGCTTAGGGCTACAGTTAGCAAAATGCAATTAAAAAAGCATTACTTCAGCACTACCTTAAAAATTCAGATTATTAAAGAGGATGTTTTCTAAGCTGCTAATTTAATGAAATAGTTAACATATGTAACAGAGATTGGAAATTCCTAAGGTTTTTTTTTTTTTTTAAGTTTTTGGAGACAGGGTCTCACTATGTAATTTAGGCTGAACTTGAACTCACTATGTAGCCCAGTCTGGCCTGAAACTCATATGATGATCCTCCTGCCTCAGCATCCCAAGTACTAGGATTACAGGCATGCACCACCATGCCCAGCCCTTAGGGTACTGTACCTTATATATATAGCAAATGCCTTCAAGTATTAGCTGACTAGATTGGTGATACCAGTTTTTCCCTTTTGCTATTCCAAGTCCAGTTGGTTTATTTTGAAGATAATCTTTCAATACTTCAATTGTAGAAGAAAATTATACAATTTTCTCTATACAGAGAATAACAACCAAAATTACCAATTAAGAAACCATTTCAGGAATTGTTGGAAAGTGAGTTATTCTATAGTAACTATGCTTCAGTTGCTGTGCAGTACACCCAGAAACAATCCACTTCAACTTCTGACCATTTGGTTTGGAACACTTGTTTGATAAATATTCAGTTAAACACTTGGAATATTCAGTTAAACTCTTGCTGGAAGGTCAGATCTCTGCCATTTATCTTGGAATGTTTCTGGAGACATTCTACTCCTTCTGTTAACTCTACACACTTCTGTGCTTGGATCTCCAATGCAATGATAGATAAGGCCAACACAGAAGGCTTTGCTTTAGAAAATAGGATCCTGCAGTGACATGCCTTAAGCTGAGCTTCTAGTCTTTCAAAACTTAGGCTATTTTTCCTTTCAAATCGCAAGCTCTCCTGAATGAGAGAATAATAGAGTTGTAGAAATTGAAAGGCAGTGGTAGCTTTGACTTTCCAACACAGTACAATACAATCTTTTCCGTTCGCATCAAATCTGAAACCGTGAACCAATACTGACTTATTCAGATCAAGTCAGTTGCCAATGGGACATTTCTTTCCTCTTCTATTGATTTTACAGCCAAATAAAAGCAGCTGAGTCCAACACACTCAAGGTGCTTGAGCTGTACCTTCATTTTAGACAGGAATCTGTCCAGTAAATTCACAGCTAGAGAAAATGTTTCCGTAGCAAAGCCGAAGAACTGAGTTAGACTAAGAAGATCTTTCCCTTCAAGGTTCCTCACAATCTTGTAGTCATTCTGAGGCCATTATCATGTGCAGATTCAATTAGTCTCAAGCCACAGACCTTTGGCTGACATCTGGCCTCCTGTTCCAACAGGGTATTCAGCTGGTGTAGCAGTTTCTTGGAGTCCGTTGTTGTCAGGACTTCTATCATCTTGCTAGAGACTGCGGCTCCTCGGCGTGACCACCCTCCCTGCGCCTGCTCTCACCTCACCCCGCGGTATCGGATACGAGAGGCCTAGGAGGCGAGGACACTCGAGGGCAGGAGGGGAGAGGCCCGGGGAGGGAGAACTGTCCTGGGTGGAAGTCTCCACAGCACAGCTGAGACTACACCGCCCTCCTCCTGGTCGGACCACTGCGCAAGTTCCAATATTCTTGAACATAGACGCAAAACTCTTCAACAAAGTACTAGGAAGCTCAATTCAACAGCATATTAAAAGGACCATTCATCATGATCAAGTGAGATTTATCTCTGGGATGCAAGGATTGTTCAACATTTGCAAATCAATAATGTGATACAACTCATTAAGAAAATGAAGGCCAAAAACCATTATGATCATCTCAGTTGATGCAGAAACAGCACTTGAAAAGATCCAACATGTTTTCAAGATGAAAAACTCAATTAGGAATAGAAAAGTGTACCTCAACACTGTATTGTACAAATATGACAAATCCACAGTAATACTGAACAGAAAAAAGTTTAAAACTTTTCCTCTAAGACCCAGAACAAGAAAAAGATGCCCCCTGTTTTTACTCCAGTGTTCTAAACAGTACGGTATGTCGTAGAAATTAGGAGGAAAAAGAGGCATCCTAATTGTAAGAGAAGTCAAATTATCCCTGTTTGTATATGATATAACCTTATATAGTGAAATTCCTAAAGATTCCACATATACACAAACAGTTTGTTAGAACTGATAAATTCACTGAATTTGTAGTAAGAAAAATTAATACACAAAAATCAGTAGCACTTTTATATTAAGGACAGAATTTTCAAAACAGAACTGAGAACAATCCCACATACAGTGGCCAAAATCTCCCTTAGAAATAAATCTAATCAAGAAATTGAAAGACCTGTTCACTGAAAAGTATAAAATATTTATAAAAGACACAAAAACTAAAAGATGCAATAAAATGATAGAAGGTTCGCATTTGGAAGAATTAATATTGTTAAATGCTCACAGTACCCAGATAATACACAGATTCAATGCATTTCCTACAAAAATTATAACATCATTTTTCATATGACTATAAAAATCTTATAATTCACAAGGAGCCACAGAAAAACCTTGAATAGTCAAAGCAATCATTAGCATAAAGGAAATAGTTGGAGGCATCACACTACATTAATTTCAAACTATATTATAAAGTAATAGTCATAAAACAATATGGCTGGTCATGGTGGTGCATGCGCGTAATCCCAGCACTCAGAAGGCTGAGGCAGGGGGATCACCAATAGTTCAAGGCTAGCCTGGGCTACATAGTGAATTGAAGGCCAGCCTGGACTATAAATCAAGACCCTATCTAAAAAAACAAAACAAAACAAAAAAATACACCCTCAAATAAAATAAAAAACAGCATGACACTGGCATAAAAATAGATACATAAACTAATGGACCAAAATAGCTCAGAAAGGAATCTACACATCTATGAATATTGATATTTGGCAAAGATGCCAAGAATATACAATGGGAAAAGGGCAGTCTCTTAAATAAATGGTGCTGGGAAAAGTGGACATACATAAGCTAAAAGTGAAATTAGACACTTATCTCACTTTGTAGCCCAAAATGAACTAAAAATGTATTATCATTTCATTTACTGCTGAAAATTAATTATTATTTCAATTATACATATTGATGGCATACTGTGTGAATACAATACATGTATACAATATGTAATGATAAAATAAGGGTGAATAGCATTTCCATTTCTTTCAATATTAAAAATTTCAAAATAGCACAATGACTGTACATATTTATGGACTACACTTTAATGTTTCAAAATTTGTACACAATGTATACTGATCAATTCAGAGTGATTTACATTTCAATTTTCTTATCATTATTTTGTGTTTGGAGCTTTCACCCTGAAAGCGGGGTCACTGAAATCTGATCCTTGTTAGCAGTATGTTTATCTCTCCCAGGATCCATTTATAGGGAGTTGTATTGTAGTGAGAGAGACGCCACGTGGAATCTTTTCCAAGTATGTGTCTTTCATGGCGATACTCTGCTTCAAAACCACTGATGGCTTCTTGTGTAAACCTTTTTACTCCTAAGATATTTTGAATCATTCAAAGTCTGGCATTTGATGTCTTTTATGTCTTTTATGTTTTCTCTAACCGTGCTTCTTTACCTCCAAAAATGTAGCATCCACCAAGACAGGACTACTGTCCACTTCCTAACAGGCAAGATTAAGCATCTATCCCTGAGCTTCTCTCTACCCTCACATTCCCCAGAAATAGTCAGGCGTGATAAGTGGTTATAATCAGCCACCACTAGAGGACTCAGAGAATTTTTCTTAGGGAGGTTCTGGGTAATTATTTTGTTTTTAATGAATTCCTCCAAGATCTAGACTCCTCCGGGATGCAGAGCCTTTAGGCCCAGGGATGTGTAGAATGAGAAATGTGAGTAGGGGTGATGCAGACATAGGTGATAACTACAGCCGGTGTTACTTCCTATGCCTAGAAGAAGAGAAGGGAGCAGGATCTCTGGTCAAGGCTCTGGATTCACCCTCAGCCCATCTGGGTAAGTTGGCAAGAGGGAGAATGAACTGGTGCCTTAGTGCCCTTCCAACTTGAGGGTCTTCATTTCCCAGATTGTATGATGTTCTGCACAATACTTTTTCATATGTGATAACTTTTCTTTTCTCCATTGCTATCTCCCAAGACTTCTCCATGCTGTGAAATATTCTCATTGATGTTCAGCACTTTATAATATTTATCAATGTTTATTAATGATAACATTCATTAATATTATGATGTAATGTATTTTCCCAAGATTACATCATTTCAACATAATGATGCCTCTGTGAGAGTTGTCATTTAATAGAGAGGTCCTTAATTTCTGTTGATGTAATTGAATTATTGAAGGAGCTTCAATATGTTTTGGACATATCTCCTCCAAGATATTTTGGTCACATGTTTTGGGGGATGGCAAATCTGTTTTGCAATCCTCCTACTCCAAGTATGGTCCACTGACAAGCTGAGTTAGCATCACCAAATGTAAAAACTGAACTTTTAAAATGTAGAATTTTAGGCCCCCCACCAGTCCTACTGAATCAAAATCAGCATTTAACAGAGTAACCACGTGCTTCTGTGTAAGTTAAGTTTTGGAAGTTCTGCCGCTCGTGATTCCTGTGTGTAGTCCTGACTGCAAACTACACAGGTGTGAGGTGAGGAAGGTGAGAGGCACCATTTGCAGGAGGACTGAAGCTCATGTGCTTGATCAGAGTCACCCTCTGAAAGTAATGTCTCTGTGGTTTGTGATTCCTATTAAGACCCTAGATGCCAGCGATGAGTCCCACTCATTTCCAAAGGAAGCAACATTCTGAGAAATCAAATGTATAAAATTTCACTGATGCTTTTCCCAACTGAAATACCAGCATGCTTTCTCCAAAATTTAAAAACTCCTGTTGTAGCTAGATCAAACACCATCAGCAGGGAGAAAATTCCAGTAATTGCACTCAGTCATGTCTGTTTTGTTGAGGAAATTCCAAAGACCTAATGTCCTTTTTCATTTTTCTTAACAATGAGTTATGGATTTCTGGAGACAAATTGGGGTGAGGTCTCAGAGGTAGAAATTATTTTCATTCCTTCCTATCTCCCCAAATTACTAAACCTGTCAGATTAGTTTTTCATATCAATACCATCAATACAAGGGAAAATATCAGCGTGGCCTTGCATAAAGGGTAATCTGATTGTCTGTTTTGGATGAAGAGTAGTATGACTGGGCCATCTAGTATTTTTTATAATGGGTCTGAAGTTACATCCTGATATTCTACAACAAAGTGTCAAAAGCTAGTGCTGCAAGCTTCAGGCTTGTGAGTCCTTCTGGGAAGATATAGTTAGGAGTCATTATTATAACTTAAGGGGGAGTTTTCTGCCTTTAAATTTTGCTGTGTTTCAGCCTGGAAGGTAGCTAATAAATATTCCACTGACCACATCCAGGCATTATGCCATATACGGACCATGGTGCAGTTAAAGACAGACATGGCCTTTCTTGCATGTAGTTTCCAATGTGACAGGGAAGTCAGCTGGAAGCAAGTAAGCAAGGGCATTGAGTACTATGAGATGAGCACATGATGCTGTGGGAACATAGCAGCAGGTCTCCATATAAGGAGATAGGGAAGATTTAGTTGTGAAAGTGACATGTAATATACCTGAAGAATAAGTAGGGGGAAGCCAGGTGGAGAGGGAGCAGAGGGAAGATGGGGCTAGGCAAGAAGAACAGTAAGTGTGGAAGGCTGGAGTCAAAAATTATAATCTTTACTCCCAGTGTTTCTGGAGAAGGAGATGAAAGGGTCATTGCAGGGCTAGATGAGACTGTGGAGGTAGACAAGGGACAGATCATGCAGCACTTATTTTCTTTTGTGCCCTTAGAAGGAATTTTGTCTTTATCTGAGGCATAGCGAGCACTCATGAAATTTTCAGCCAGAACATTGTGATCAAATTTTAATTATAGATTGCCACAGTATGGCAAGACTGAAGGAGAGTAAACATAGCAGCAGTGAGGTGAAATAATATATTCTTCCAGTAATCCACACAAAATAGTGTCAGCCTGGTCCAGATCATAGCAGTTTGGATACACAGTTGGAGTTGTGGAATGAGATTTAGGATTAGCTAGAGTACGTGTTGATGGTGAGGGAAATGAGTAGATGAAAGAAAAACCTTAGCCTTACTCGAGCCTGTATTGTTTTTGATGAGATATGAGTGACTGAAGGAGTGGATTGGAAGAAGGGAAGGGTGAGTCATGATTTCATTTAGGGTATGTTGAGATGAAGATGGGAATGATGTGAAGACAGAAGTTCATCCATGTGGTTTAGATGGTAATGAAAGCCACACGAGTAGGCAAACTCTCTCAGGGCTGTATCTATATGATAATGACCATGTTAGGAAAAAGCTCAGCAAATAGTGATATATATGATGTTAGTGGAGAAACAAATTACAGTTATTCAGAACTGAAGTATCAGGAGTACCAGTGTGGTCCCTCAAAAGCTAATCCACGGGAGTGTTTTGGAAGGTGTGGGGAAATGCCAATATCATTACATCGTATTAGAAGAGATGAAATTAAGTCTGAGAGGTAGCTTGGATTTAGTGAAATGACAAATGATTATAGAGATTGTTGCTTCAGATACTGAGGGTGGGATAAATTATTGCAGAACATTTAGGAGACCGTGTATCATAGACTGATGTTCATTTTTATTTGGATTTTAAGAGACCCTATTATTTTCTCTTAAAGATGCTGGAGACAGAGCATGAAAGGAAAGAATCAAACTATGTTCTCAGAGTTCCTCCTCCTGGGTGTGCCTATCCAGCCAGAGTATGAACACCTGTTCTATGCCTTATTCCTCTCCATGTATCTTACCACCGTCCTGGGGAACCTCCTCATCATCGTCCTCATTCAACTGGACTCTCATCTCCACACACCCATGTATTCTTTTCTCAGCAACCTGTCCTTTTCTGATCTCTGCTTTTCCTCTGTCACAATGCCCAAGTTACTGAAGAACATGCAGAGTCAAGTCCCATCCATTCCCTATGCAGGCTGCCTGGCCCAAATGTACTTCTTCTTGCTCTTTGGAGACTTGGAGAGCTTCCTGCTTGTAGTCATGGCCTATGACCGCTATGTGGCCATCTGCTTCCCCCTGCACTACACCAGCATCATGAGCCCCAAGCTCTGTGTGTGCCTGGTGGTGCTATCCTGGGTGCTGACCACGTTCCATGCCCTGTTGCACACCCTGCTCATGGCCAGATTGTCTTTCTGTGGGGACAATGTGATCCCCCACTTCTTCTGTGACATGTCTGCACTGCTGAAGCTGGCATGCTCTGACACCAGTATAAATGAATTGGTGATATTTATCACGGGAGGCATCATTCTCATCATTCCATTTGTACTCGTTATTGTTTCCTATGCACGAATTGTGTCCTCCATTCTCAAGGTCCCTTCTGCTCGACAGATCCGTAAAGCTTTCTCCACCTGTGGTTCTCACCTCTCTGTGGTGTCACTGTTCTATGGGACAGTCATTGGCCTCTACTTATGTCCATCAGCTAAGAATTCTACTATGAAGGAGACAGTCATGGCTCTGATGTACACGGTGGTGACTCCCATGCTGAACCCTTTCATCTACAGCCTGAGGAACAGAGACATGAAGGAAGCCCTGGGAAGAGTCATTTGTAAGAAAATTTGTTTCTGTCCATGATAGTAATATTTGTAACTATTATATAATTTTCCAGTAGATATATTGATTTCTAAATATCATTCTTGACCTTTTTTCTTGCAGGCAAAATATTACATAAATGTCCAATAAGTAAAACATCTCAAGTGAAGATGTGTAGTTGATGTAGGAAGGTGTTCTCAGGGACATACTAGGAAGGTTTTCCTATTTCCTAATTCCAAGTGACCCTGAGCAAGCTTAATGTAAAAGATTTTAGCTGAGTTTTTCACACGAGAGAGGCAATGAGATATTTACACACGTGTATCCAATTTATTTCACTTAAGAGTATGGTGTCAAGGAACAAAATGTATGATAGATAACGTGAAATAGGAAGAAGTTTTTCAAAAGGAAGGGGGAAAAGAAGGAAGGGAAAATACTGAGAAAAGGAAAAAATGGAAACAAAGCCTTTGTAAATAAAGAGGGGAGGCATGGAAGGAGGGTTGAAGGGAAGATATACCATGTACCAGTACAAACTCCCTATGATGAATGTGATCATTATGTATATTTAAATTGTACCAATAAAGTTAATTTAAACAGATTTTAGTTGCAATCTGCCTGTAGATGTTAAACAAGTAAATTGTTATGTATTATCTTTCAAAATCACTTTTTATTGATATTCTGTCCTCTCTTGCCAATACTAATTCCGAAATATTTATTTCCTACTCCTTATTCTAATCTACACAATTAACTATTGAATAAAATACCTCTTTCTGAGTGTTTCCATCATTCCATCTTTTAACTTTTTTGTACTTTTTTATTTCAATGTTTAAATTTTTTTGGTAAAACCTGACTTTAGCCTAAAATGAACTTTCAACTTTCTTTGTTATAATAGTTTAATTTGAATTTTTGTGTGTTTAATTTAAATCGTATCTGGGGGCCCAGAAGTTGTCCCCTGACGCATGAAGAAGAAATCCAGAGTCTGCTTACCGGCCTCACTTTTAAAAATCTCTTTCCCTTCCTTGTTATTTCAGAGTTTATCAACAAATTTTCATCCATGATCTTACTAATTCTTGTGAGAAGCCAGCAATGAAAAGCGGTCTTACTATTGTGTTAAAGATTGGAAAATGTGGAATTTGAACTTAGTAAGGTCCCAGTGTGGGCCAGTAGCAAATCTCTTCAGGATTTTTCTTTTATTACCATATATGGCATCACCTAGGTTTTCAATCTTGGTTCATTAGCTTTGCTGGTGTTCCTCTAAATGGTGGCATCTAAACTTGTTATTTCAATCTTCTCTTGTATGGCACTGACCTCCACTTCACCATGGTTTTGACCTTCTCCCGGTCCCAGTATTTATTCTCATCTACCCAGTGGACTTCTTTGCTTGATACTTTATGACATGCACAACATTGAACTCTGTTATTTATCCACAATTGATAATTGTTTTACATTCCATTTCTTATGCATATTACCTTCTCTGTAGTTGCTCATGTGTATGTCTATGATGTATAAGTATATATACATACATACACAGCTTGGTTTGTGAACTTAATTTGTTCTATGATTTTGGAAAAGATGGCCAGGTTTGTGTTTTTATGGGAAAGATGACCACTGTCATGTTTGTCACTGAATGCAGAGTTTGCAAACAAAAACAAAATGTTGCTAAATGCTTTTATTTGCAAATCAAATCATTTTTAAACAAAAGTGTTCATGAACCAAAATTGATTGTTGTTCAGGTTTTTTAAATTATTTAATATTATGGCTCTTGACTTATTTTAAGATGCTCCATGTTTTGATAAAATCATACTAGTTTCTATAGCGGATAAACTCTCAAGTCTTAATGGTGTGGTGCAATGAATTTTTTGGTGTTTTTTTCCACTCCTATACAGTGTAGTTGACACTGGGCATGGAAAGCATGTTTCATGTCATCAGGCTGATGAAGGCAATATCATCTTCAGCATATAGTTTCCAAAGACACCTCAGGTGTTGACATCCAGTTGAATAAAGGTAATGAGTAGAGAGTCACATGAAAGAGTTTAATGGACTTGGCCTGAAGGTGGCATACATCTCTTGACTGTCATGGCTTACATCTAGATGTCCCCCCTCCCCCAGCCTCCTGTGCTCATAGGTGGGGCCTTTGTTTTTTGGTACCAGGGATCGAACTCAGGTCCTTGCGCTTGTGCAGCCGGCGGCGAAACCACTGAGCTAAATCCCCGGCCCTCGGTGGGGCTTTTGAGAGTGGCTGGATCATAGGTATGTGAAACTGGATTAGTCCATTGATTGGTTTAGCATAGATCTGAGTGTGGGTAATGGACTTACTGAAGAGGGAAGACCCACTCTGTGTGTGAGTGGCACCAATCAATAGGCTTGCAGCCTGGATGAAGTAAAAAGAGGAGGTCTCACTGCCTCCTGCCTGTCACTCGATGAACTGTTTCTTCTCTGCCAAGCTGCCCTGCCTTGGGGCCAACTGACTATCAGCTGAAACTTCTATAAACTGTTAACTAAAATAAACCTTTCCTCCTTTTAACTTGTGTCAGGTATTTTGTCTCAGCAACGAGAAAGTAAGTAAGACACTGACCTGTGTTTCCTCCTGGAGAATTCAGCTGTGTAGCTCAATTTAGATACACCTAAATAACTGGACTACAGAATATGCTTAGATTCCACCAGTTTTGCACACACTCATTTTAAATATGTCTTTATGATATTTGTTTCATGTATGGATACATGTAACTATCACCATAGCCAGAAGCTTGGAATATGCACAGTTGAGTAGTACACAATGGAGTCTGACGTTCAGTTCATGGCTTTCACTACATGTTGGAATGAGGAGTTTATATGTAGCTGGTGGCAAAATAATGAGGCATATTTGAGGTTTTGCATAATTTCTTTGGAATTCTTGAAATATAAATTTAAAATTTAATTTAATTTTTTAACTTAAAATTTTAACATAAAAATGTACATATTTTGGGGTACCATGGGTTGTTTGAATATATATATATATATATTTCAATGAGGTTAACCTGACTCTTCATTTACCATTTTTTATGGTAAAAACATTCAAAATTCTTTCTTGTAGCTTTTGTACAGTGCATTATGGTTGTCTATAGATACCCTACTGTGCAATAGTGAGAACTTTACTAGAACCCTACTGTGCAATAACTAGCACTTCACTAGAACTTCTTACTCCTGTCTAACTATAACTTAATACTAATTGGTCAGTCTTTCTCCACCCATTCCTCTCCTCTACTCTCCCTAGTTACTATTGAAAACTAATTTTATATCTTTAGGGGTTCCAACATGATGGTTTGATGTACGGTCATATTCACATAGCAACATTTCAGTTGTGATGGATTATATGTACAATAGTGGTCTCATAAGATTATATTGCTGAGTAATGCTAAAGCTCTTAGGTAGTATAAGTATATTGTATAATGTTTGCCAAATGACAAAATGTCTAGTAGTACATTATGGAGAACACTACCCAGCAAAAGTGTCATTAAGATTTGAAGGAGAAATATAAACTGGCAGACAAACACTAGGCCTACCTTACAGAAATTGCTAAGGAAAGTTCATTAAACAGAAACAAAAGGCTACTATTAATTAACATAAAAAACTTATAGGCGCATGAAACCCAATGCATAAGTAATACACAACAGTATTCCAGTATTCAGATTATTTCAGGACTATAAATATAGTTAGTAAAGCAATTTTATGCTTACTTCAAGAGACAGAGGACAGAATTATTCACAGCAACTATAGCTGAATCAAACCATCAAGGTTACATATTGAAAAATTATATAAATTCATATATTAAAAGAAAATAGGAGTAAAAGTGTAGAATTGTTATTTGCAATCCAATTTAAGTTATCAGTTTGAAATTGACTACTATAAATGTAAGATGTTCTCTGTACCCTCAACCACAGGAAGAAATAGACAAAAGAAAAATTAAGTGGCCGGGGATTTAGCTCAGTGGCTTCACCAACTGCTACGCAAGTGCAAGGACCCGATTTTGATCCCCGGTATCAAAAAAAAAAAAAAAAGGAAAAAGAAAAATTAAATAGATTCACTACTACAGAAAACCATCAAGTCACTAAGGAAGTCAGCAAGTGTGGAAGAGAGAAGCAAAATATCTACAAAAACCTGAAGAAACAAAATGGCAGTAGTAAGTCCATACCTATCAATAATATCCATGAATGAAAATGCAGTAAAATGTCCAGTAAAAATATAGAATGAATGTACAAGGAGGCAAAAGAGGAGGAAGAAGAGAAGGAGGAGGAAGAGGAGGAGGAGGAGGGCGGGAAAGGAGATTCTCCTAAAAGGGACCCACTTTACTTTTATAGACATTGAGACTGAAAATGAAGGGATGGGAAAAGCTATTGTATGCAAATGGAAACCAAAAAGAGAAGTAGCAATACTTGTATCTAACAAAGTAGATGTTAAATAAAAGCTATAATAAGACAGATAAGGGACATAATACATTGATAAAGGAGTCACTTTATCAAGAGGATGTAACAGTTGTAAATCTATATGTACAGAACAGGATGGTACCTAATTATACAAAGCGAAAATTAAGCAGTCTGAAAACAGAGGTAGATTATAACATACTGATAGTAGGGAGCCTCAACACAGCACTTTCAAGATTGGATAGATCACCCAGACAGAAAATTAACGTGGAAACAAAGAATTTGAACAGCACATTAGTCCAAATGGAACTAACAAACATATAGAAAATATTCTACCCCAAAGTGACAGAATACACATTTTTCTTAAGTGTATATGGAACATTCTCCAAGATAAATCATATACTAGATCATAAGGCAAGTCTTATCAAATCTAAGATGATTGAAATTATATCAAATGCCTTTTGCTGGACACGCTGGTATAAAACCAGAAATTAGTAACAGGAGGAATTTCAGAAAATTCAAATACCTGGATATTAAACAATATGCTTCTGGACAATGAATGGGTCAGTGAAGAAATTAAAAAGGCAATTCAAAAATACCCTGAGGCAAATGAAAACAGAAGCACAACATGATTATAATAATCTTAAAATTCACACAGAGCCACAAATAAACCTTGAATAGCTAAAGCAATGATTAGCAGAAAGGACATAGTTGGAGGCATCACACTACATTAATTTCAAACTATATAATAAAACAGTACTCATGAAACAGTATGGCTGGGCATGGTGGTGCATGCGTGTAATCCCAGCACTCAGAAGGCTGAGGTAGGAGGATCACCAAGAGTTCAAGGCTAGCCTGGGCTACCTAGTGAATTCAAGGCCATATCAAGACCCTGTCTCAAAAAAAAATCACCCTCAAATAAAACAAAAAACAGCATAACACTGGCATAAAAATAGATACATAAACTAATGGACCAGAATAAAGAGCTCAGAAAGGAATCTACACATCTATGAAAATTGATCTTTGGCAAAGATGCCAAGAATATACAATGGGAAAAGGGCAGTCTCTTTAATAAAGGGTGCTGGGAAAAGTGATACATAAGCTAAAAGTGAAATTAGATACTTATCTCACTTTGTAGCCCAAAATGAACTAAAAATGTATTATCATTTCATTTACTGTTGAAAATTAATTATTATTTCAATTATACATATTGATGGAATACTGTGTGAATTTGATACATATATACACTCTGTAATGACAAAATAAGGGTGAATAGCATTTCCATTTCTTTAAATATTAAAAATTTCAAAATAACATAATGACTGTACATATTTATGAGCTACCCTTTATTTATTTTTTCCCCCATTAAGATTATTGGTACATTTTAGGTATAAAATACAGTTACATACATCATTGGGATCTTGTACCATTACATGAGTATCTTGGTTCTTATTTGCAAAGATTTTGTTTCCATTTTTTTCCTTTTCTCATATTTTTTCTTTTCCCTTCTTTCTTTCCCCTACCCCTCCCACTTCCCCTGCTCCTTTAGACCTTCATTTCCTATTACACAATATCAATTATACATTTTAAAAATTACAATATCAAGATCTAGGAGACATTACCACAGATTTTACAGAATTTAAAAGGATATAGAAAGCATATTACAAAAATCTTTTTTGAAATAAATTTGACAACTTCTAAGAAGTACCTTGGAAGACAAATTAATGAAACTGACTCTGGATGAAATACAAAATTTGAATAGCACTTATTAAAGAAAGTATGTTCCTAGCTTGAAAACCTACCTATATGACAACAGGCTCATATACATTTTAACTGATAAATTATACCAAACATTTAAAGCAGAAAAAAAGGAACACTTCTCCCCTCATTTTAGGAACTCAACATTGTGCTAATCCTAAAATGGGATAAAGATATTAGAAGAAAAATGTATGAACATAGATAGAAATTTGTTTAACAAAACAAACTATTGGAAGTCAGATCTGGCAGGATGTAGAAAGTGATTTTGTTATAGGGATGGCAGTGTTGGTTCAGCATTGGAAGATCCACCCTGAAAAGTCATCATTTTAACAGAGGAAAGGAAAAAGCCATATGATCCTGTCACTAGTTGGAGAAAAAGGATTGGACTAAATTCCACAGCTGTTCATGGTAAAAGCTGTCAGGAGACTAGAAGTAGAACAGAACCTTCTCAACAGATTAAAGACATGTACTCCACACTTCCAGCGAGAACACCTTATATGAATGGAGAAGATACAATGCTTTCTCCTTAAGGTGGGGAACAAGGGCAGATATGCTTACTCTTCACCTGTCCATTAAACTTTGAAACCTAGGCCCGAACAAAAATAGTCTGGCAATAAAATGACACAATTAGGATAGGATTGGCAAGGTAGAAGTAAAATATTTACATGTAGATGAAATGAACATCTACAGAGAAAATACTAAGAAATCTCTAGGAGCCCCTAGAACTTGTATTTGAATTTAGCAGGATTAGAAAACACAAGGTATATATAAAAATTCAGGTCTATGTATACTTGTTATAAATAAAGAATTGGTTATTGAAACTTAAAAGTTATGTAGGAGTACAAAGGACCTAGAAAAACAAAACAAAACAAAACAAAACAAAACAAAACAAAAAAAAGAACAGTGTTGGAAGATATTTAGTACCTAATTTTAAGACTTCTTCTAAAGGTACAGTCATCAAGGCAGTGTTGGTGTAAGGAAAGACATAGAGATCATTGGAATAAAACAGAGAATCTAGAAATAGAACCACACATATATGGTCCACTGATTTTTGAAAGATTATTTAACATTAACATTTTATAGAATATAAACTCAATTCAAGAGCCGAGGAAAAGATAATGTTTTCAGCAAATGGCACTAGAACACCTGATATCCATATATAAAAAATTAACCCCAAGCCTTTATTTCCACACATAAAAATAACTTGAAAGGATCTATGAACCTAAATAAGAAAGACTAAAGCTATAAAATTTTAAGAAGAAATTATAAGGGAAAATATTTATGAATTCAGGGTAGGCAAGAACTACCTACAATACAAAAAAACATGATGTATAAAAGAAAAAAATTGATAAATGTGATTCCATAAAAATTTATAACTTTAAATGACATCGTTAGAATGAAAAGTAGTCCTTAAACAGACCATATTTACAATACATATAACTTATGATCAGAACATATAAAGAACTCTTATAGCTAATTAATAGACCACCCAATTAAAAAGTCGATGATACACAAGATGATAAATAGCCAGTACAGCTCAAGGAAAGGTGTGCAACACTAGAATCAGAAAAATACTAATCAGTACAATAACAAGATTGAATTATACACTCATTAGGGAGATGAAGTTAAAAGTTTTAAAAGCCTTGTCATAATGTTTTCTTTTTGTTAGATTCTCCCCCTTTGTGTTTAATTTGTCAAGCTCAACAGACTCATTCTGCTGGGCTTCCTGGGGTTGTGATCCTCATTGTCTTTTCCTAGCATATTGTCTAAAATTTTTTGGAGCGCTGGTTTGGTATTCATGAAGTTCCTAAGGTTCTCTTTATCATGAAAGTATCTTATTTCTCCATCAATTTTGAAAGATAGTTTTGCAGGGTACGTCAATCTGGGTTGGAGGCTGTTTTCCTTTAGGGGTTGAAATACGTCACTCCAAGCTCTTCTTACCTTGAGGGTTTGCATTGAGAATCTTCTGTGATTCTGATGGGCTTTCCTTTGTATGTGATTTGTTTCTTTTCTCCCACTGCTTGTAGAAGTTTATTCTTCTGTTGGATTTCTGGAATCCTAACTATTATATGCCTAGGTGTAGTTTTTTTTTTTTGATCAAGGTTAGTTGGAGTCCTATATGCCTCCCTTATGTGTATGTCAAGTTCTTTTCCCCTCCTTGGGAAGTTTTCTGCCATCACTTCTGTGAACAGTTTTTTATGTCATCTGCACTCTCTCCTGTTTCTTCGTTGACTCCAATCAGTCTTATGTTTTTCCTCTTTGCATCGTCTAGCAGCTGGTGGATTGATTTCTCATGTTCCCTTACAATTTTAAAGTAATTTTTCTTTTCCTGGTCTCTAATTGCAATCTTATCTTCTATATCTGAAATTCCATCCTCACATTGGTTCATTTTGCTGGGTAGACTTTCAATGGAGTTTTTAATCTCCTGGAAATCTGTTTGCATCTATTTTATGGATTCCATTTGTTTCCTATGTTGGGATTCCATCATGTTCCTCAGATCCTCTATTTTTTATCTGTGTCCTCTCTAGATGTATTAATCATGTCTTGCACTATGGGCACAATCTTTGCTGTTATCTGAGAAACTATTTCTGATTTCATTTTTTCCAGATCCTCTTTTGTTGCCAGTTCAGGGAGTCCAGGTGGTTGAGTATCAGAGTGTTCCATCTTGTTTCCCTTTGGGGTTGCTGTAGGTGATCTGGAAGTCTGTTTTTGAGGCTTGTTTATGGGTCTTCTCTTTTCCATGGGCTGGGGATATGTGGTGCTGACATCTGCGTGGCTCACCTCCTCTGCCCTAGGAGTGGTGGAATGGTGGCGGGGAGCCTCCTCCTGGGCGCTGGGATTGGCTCATCTCCTCTGCCCTAGGAGTGCTGGAATGGCGACGGGGAGTCTCCTCCTGGGCACTGGGCTACACTTTAATGTTTCAAAATTTGTATGTAATGTGTACTGATCAATTCAGAATTATTTACATTTCAATTTTCTTATCATTATTTTGTGGTTGGAGCTTTTACCATGAAAATTGGGTCATTGAAATCTGATCCTTGTTAGCAGTATGTTTATCTCTCCCAGGATCCACTTATAGGGAGTTGTATTGTAGTGAGAGACTGCCACCTGGAATCTTTCCCAAGTATGTGTCTTTCATGGCGATATTTTGCTTCAAAACCACTGATAGTTTCTTGTGTAAATCTTTTTAAAATTTTTTTGTGATGGGGATCAAACTCTGGTCCTTGCACTTGAGAGGCAGGCAGCGGAACCACTGAGCTAAATCCCTGGCCCCTGTGTAAATCTTTTTACTCCTAAGATATTTTGAATCATTCAAAGTCTGGCATTTGATGTCTTTTATGTCTTTTATGTTTTCTCTAACCGTGCTTCTTTACCTCCAAAAATGTAGCATCCACCAAGACAGGACTACTGTCCACTTCCTAACAGGCAAGATTAAGCATCTATCCCTGAGCTTCTCTCTACCCTCACATTCCCCAGAAATAGTCAGGCATGATAAGTGGTTATAATCAGCCACCACTAGAGGACTCAGAGAATTTTTCTTAGGGAGGTTCTGGGTAATTATTTTGTTTTTAATGAATTCCTCCAAGATCTAGACTCCTCCGGGATGCAGAGCCGTTAGGCCCGGGGATGTGTAGAATGAGAAATGTGAGTAGGGGTGATGCAGACATAGGTGATAACTACAGCCGGTGTTACTTCCTATGCCTAGAAGAAGAGAAGGGAGCAGGATCTCTGGTCAAGGCTCTGGATTCACCCTCAGCCCATCTGGGTAAGTTGGCAAGAGGGAGAATGAACTGGTGCCTTAGTGCCCTTCCAACTTGAGGGTCTTCATTTCCCAGATTGTATGATGTTCTGCACAATACTTTTTCATATGTGATAACTTTTCTTTTCTCCATTGCTATCTCCCAAGACTTCTCCATGCTGTGAAATATTCTCATTGATGTTCAGCACTTTATAATATTTATCAATGTTTATTAATGATAACATTCATTAATATTATGATGTAATGTATTTTCCCAAGATTACATCATTTCAACATAATGATGCCTCTGTGAGAGTTGTCATTTAATAGAGAGGTCCTTAATTTCTGTTGATGTAATTGAATTATTGAAGGAGCTTCAATATGTTTTGGACATATCTCCTCCAAGATATTTTGGTCACATGTTTTGGGGGATGGCAAATCTGTTTTGCAATCCTCCTACTCCAAGTATGGTCCACTGACAAGCTGAGTTAGCATCACCAAATGTAAAAACTGAACTTTTAAAATGTAGAATTTTAGGCCCCCCACCAGTCCTACTGAATCAAAATCAGCATTTAACAGAGTAACCACGTGCTTCTGTGTAAGTTAAGTTTTGGAAGTTCTGCCGCTCGTGATTCCTGTGTGTAGTCCTGACTGCAAACTACACAGGTGTGAGGTGAGGAAGGTGAGAGGCACCATTTGCAGGAGGACTGAAGCTCATGTGCTTGATCAGAGTCACCCTCTGAAAGTAATGTCTCTGTGGTTTGTGATTCCTATTAAGACCCTAGATGCCAGCGATGAGTCCCACTCATTTCCAAAGGAAGCAACATTCTGAGAAATCAAATGTATAAAATTTCACTGATGCTTTTCCCAACTGAAATACCAGCATGCTTTCTCCAAAATTTAAAAACTCCTGTTGTAGCTAGATCAAACACCATCAGCAGGGAGAAAATTCCAGTAATTGCACTCAGTCATGTCTGTTTTGTTGAGGAAATTCCAAAGACCTAATGTCCTTTTTCATTTTTCTTAACAATGAGTTATGGATTTCTGGAGACAAATTGGGGTGAGGTCTCAGAGGTAGAAATTATTTTCATTCCTTCCTATCTCCCCAAATTACTAAACCTGTCAGATTAGTTTTTCATATCAATACCATCAATACAAGGGAAAATATCAGCGTGGCCTTGCATAAAGGGTAATCTGATTGTCTGTTTTGGATGAAGAGTAGTATGACTGGGCCATCTAGTATTTTTTATAATGGGTCTGAAGTTACATCCTGATATTCTACAACAAAGTGTCAAAAGCTAGTGCTGCAAGCTTCAGGCTTGTGAGTCCTTCTGGGAAGATATAGTTAGGAGTCATTATTATAACTTAAGGGGGAGTTTTCTGCCTTTAAATTTTGCTGTGTTTCAGCCTGGAAGGTAGCTAATAGATATTCCACTGACCACATCCAGGCATTATGCCATATACGGACCATGGTGCAGTTAAAGACAGACATGGCCTTTCTTGCATGTAGTTTCCAATGTGACAGGGAAGTCAGCTGGAAGCAAGTAAGCAAGGGCATTGAGTACTATGAGATGAGCACATGATGCTGTGGGAACATAGCAGCAGGTCTCCATATAAGGAGATAGGGAAGATTTAGTTGTGAAAGTGACATGTAATATACCTGAAGAATAAGTAGGGGGAAGCCAGGTGGAGAGGGAGCAGAGGGAAGATGGGGCTAGGCAAGAAGAACAGTAAGTGTGGAAGGCTGGAGTCAAAAATTATAATCTTTACTCCCAGTGTTTCTGGAGAAGGAGATGAAAGGGTCATTGCAGGGCTAGATGAGACTGTGGAGGTAGACAAGGGACAGATCATGCAGCACTTATTTTCTTTTGTGCCCTTAGAAGGAATTTTGTCTTTATCTGAGGCATAGCGAGCACTCATGAAATTTTCAGCCAGAACATTGTGATCAAATTTTAATTATAGATTGCCACAGTATGGCAAGACTGAAGGAGAGTAAACATAGCAGCAGTGAGGTGAAATAATATATTCTTCCAGTAATCCACACAAAATAGTGTCAGCCTGGTCCAGATCATAGCAGTTTGGATACACAGTTGGAGTTGTGGAATGAGATTTAGGATTAGCTAGAGTACGTGTTGATGGTGAGGGAAATGAGTAGATGAAAGAAAAACCTTAGCCTTACTCGAGCCTGTATTGTTTTTGATGAGATATGAGTGACTGAAGGAGTGGATTGGAAGAAGGGAAGGGTGAGTCATGATTTCATTTAGGGTATGTTGAGATGAAGATGGGAATGATGTGAAGACAGAAGTTCATCCATGTGGTTTAGATGGTAATGAAAGCCACACGAGTAGGCAAACTCTCTCAGGGCTGTATCTATATGATAATGACCATGTTAGGAAAAAGCTCAGCAAATAGTGATATATATGATGTTAGTGGAGAAACAAATTACAGTTATTCAGAACTGAAGTATCAGGAGTACCAGTGTGGTCCCTCAAAAGCTAATCCACGGGAGTGTTTTGGAAGGTGTGGGGAAATGCCAATATCATTACATCGTATTAGAAGAGATGAAATTAAGTCTGAGAGGTAGCTTGGATTTAGTGAAATGACAAATGATTATAGAGATTGTTGCTTCAGATACTGAGGGTGGGATAAATTATTGCAGAACATTTAGGAGACCGTGTATCATAGACTGATGTTCATTTTTATTTGGATTTTAAGAGACCCTATTATTTTCTCTTAAAGATGCTGGAGACAGAGCATGAAAGGAAAGAATCAAACTATGTTCTCAGAGTTCCTCCTCCTGGGTGTGCCTATCCAGCCAGAGTATGAACACCTGTTCTATGCCTTATTCCTCTCCATGTATCTTACCACCGTCCTGGGGAACCTCCTCATCATCGTCCTCATTCAACTGGACTCTCATCTCCACACACCCATGTATTCTTTTCTCAGCAACCTGTCCTTTTCTGATCTCTGCTTTTCCTCTGTCACAATGCCCAAGTTACTGAAGAACATGCAGAGTCAAGTCCCATCCATTCCTTATGCAGGCTGTCTGGCCCAAATGTATTTCTTCCTGTTTTTTGCAGATCTGGAGAGCTTCCTGCTTGTAGTCATGGCCTATGACCGCTATGTGGCCATCTGCTTCCCCCTGCACTACACCAGCATCATGAGCCCCAAGCTCTGTGTGTGCCTGGTGGTGCTATCCTGGGTGCTGACCACGTTCCATGCCCTGTTGCACACCCTGCTCATGGCCAGATTGTCTTTCTGTGGGGACAATGTGATTCCCCACTTCTTCTGTGACATGTCTGCACTGCTGAAGCTGGCATGCTCTGACACCAGTATAAATGAATTGGTGATATTTATCACGGGAGGCATCATTCTCATCATTCCATTTGTACTCATTATTGTTTCCTATGCACGAATTGTATCCTCCATTCTCAAGGGCCTTTCTGCTCGAGGTATTCATACGGCCTTCTCCACCTGTGGCTCCCATATCTCTGTGGTGTCTCTGTTTTATGGTACAGTCATTGGTCTCTACTTATGTCCATCAGCTAAGAATTCCACTGTTAAAGAGACAGTCATGGCTCTGATGTACACAGTGGTGACTCCCATGCTGAACCCCTTTATCTATAGCCTGAGGAATAGAGCGTTGAAGGGAGCCTTTGGAAGAGTACTTTATAAGAAGAAAGTTTTCTTATTATGATGGAAAAACTTGTTATCTTTATATAATTTTATCCTATAGATATATTGATATTGTTTTTCGAGCATTATTCCAGACCTTCTTCCCACCATAGAAGTTTCTGTTCAAATGAAAACCTATACAATTAAGTAAATAAAGTAGCTGAAGTAGAGATATTTATTTGATAGAAAAGGTTTTTGATAATCTGCTAGGAAGATTTTTCCATTAGTTAATTCCAGATGACCCTGAATGGCATGATTTAAAAACATTTTAATTCAATGTATCTCTCTAACTTTTAAATTTTATTTTATGAAAATATAAGACAAAATTTTATAACAAATAATAAGAGAACAACAATAGTACACTGTGTATCTTTAAAAGTAATTACTCAGAGTAGAAGACATAGAGAAAAAAGATTCTCTCTTGCAAAGAAGAAACAAACAAATAGTACAAAACTGTCTTTTCAGCTCTTTTTCTAAAAGCCATAACTCTGCTTTAAATGCTATTCTTCCATGTCAATACTAGGAGTTACACAAGCTGGTCAACTTCTTGCTCTTATAATCTGAACTTTTCATTGTTTAATAAAATTTCTTGAGTCCTTCTCTTTCTGAAAAAGCATTCACATCATTCTGTCACTTAAGCTTTACTATTTCCTTTTTTCTCATGTCTTCATTGTCTTTCAGATAATCTTGGGCTGGGGATTTAGCTCAGTGGTTCCGCAGCCTGCTTTACAAGTGCAAGGTCCTGATTTCAATCCCCGGTACATTTTACCCCCCCCCCAAAATCCTCTTCTGTGCCTAAAATGAACTTTTGTTTGCTATATTACAGTAGTTTGGTTTGTATTTACCCAGGAGCAAAGTTTTGGGACCCCAGAAGTTATTCATTCAAACATGGGGAAGGAAGCCAGAGTCTGCTTGTGAGCCTCAGTTTTTAAGGGTCATGTTTCTGTCTTTCATGTTTCGATTTGTCAAGCAACTTTGTTTCTATGATTTTATTTTACTCTTGTGGTGATTCCATGAAGAAAAGGAAATCTTGTTACCATATTCAAAGATTGAAAAATGTGGAATTTCACCTTGGCAATGTTCCAGTATATGTCAGTATTGAACCTATTTCATATCTCAGACTATATGACTTTGGATTTTGTCTTATTTTCCCACCTCATAAATAGGGGGAGCAGCCATTCATTTTTAAGTTTTAGGGCCATGTGTGTCATTGTGCAGGTTTTCAACCTTGGCCTATTGATTTCCTTGTTGTCCCTTTTAAGTGATTCATTCATATCCATTATTTAAGTCTTCTCTAACTTGGTGCTGACTTTCATATCTCTGAAGTCCAGATTTTCTTCACTTCCCAGTTTTATTCTTATCTCCCAGTAGACATCCTCTCTTGATACTTTATGACATGTATAAAATCAAACTCTTTATTATTTGTCCACATCTACTATTTGTATTACCTACCATTCCTTCCATGTCATTACCCAGGAAACTGTATATCAGCATATGTATGTATGTATTATTGTTTGTATCCACATGGAAAAAATGAAGTTGGTTCCTTCATTTCACATGTCAAAATTCACTCTAAATGAATTGTACTTATGTAAAAGCCAAGACTGTAAAACATTTAGAAGATAACATGACATAAATATTCATGGCCTTGTATTTGGCTATAGTTCCTTAGATAGGACAAAAAATTTCCATATTCAACAAAAGCAAGAATAAATGAATGAAAACTTTTGTGCATCAATGGGTAATATCAGGAAAGCTAAATAATGACTCCTAAGTGGAAGAAAACATTTCCACATCTGCTGGTAAGGGTCTGGTATGTAGAAATGGATAAAGGTCTCTTACAAGTCAGCAACAAAAATGCAAATAACACAATTAAAATGTGCAAAATAATTCAACAAACATTCCTCAAAAGGAGATGTACATAGTGCAGCGGATGTATCGAGGGCTAGCATTGCCTTGGTCTTGTACTACACAGTCAGTAGTGACCAGGGGAGGCACCTGGCCTCTAGTGTTGGTGGAATAAACTTGTCCCTCTCTTGTAAAAAAAAAAAAGGAGATGTACAAATGACCAACATATACATAAAAAGATGCTCATTGTCATTAGTCATCCTCTAAGGATCTTAAAATTTTCAAAGAACATTTCTGCAATAGCTATTCTCCCACTAGGTTTTTTTCCCCTCCGGTACCAGGGTTCAAACTCAGGACCTTGAGCTTTCAAGGCAGGTGTGTTGCCACTGAGCTAAATCCCTGGCTCTCAGTAGCTTGGTTTTAGCTTTTGAAAATGGAAAATAAACAATGGGTAGAAGTTGGAACTCTTGTACATGGATGTGAAATGGAGCAGCTACCTTGGAAAACATTATTTGGCAATTCTTTTTTTTTTCCAAGTTCTTTTATTGGTACATTTTAGGTATACAATTCATTTACATTTATCATTGGATGTTTGTACCTGTACATGATGTATCTTGGTTCTTATTTTTTTCCCATTACCTGTGCACCCTTCACCCCCTCCTCCCTTCCCTATTTACACACACATCATTTATATTTTTATGTTTTTTCTTTTCTCATAGTTTATCCTTTCCCTCCTTTCCTTTTCCCTTCCCCTCCCTTCACCCCTTCATCTTTGGACCTTTTTTCCTATCTCAAATTATCAGTTATTCATTTTAATCATTTTAGCCATTTTTTACACTATCAGTTTCTCACACCAGTGAAACTATTCAGTATTTACACATGTGTGTCCTATTTACTTCACTTAAGAGTATGGCCTTGGTATGCATCCATTTAGCTATAAATGCCTCTAGTGTTTCATTCTTTATGGCTGAGTAGTACTCCATTTTATAAAAGAAACCACATCTTCTTTATCCAGTTTCCAATTGATGGGCACTTGGGCTGCTTCCAAGCTTTAGCTATTACAAACTGTGCCACTATGAACATGGGTGCACATATATCACTGTGGTATGATTCTTTTAATTCTTTTGGGAAGATATCTAGCAGGGGAATAACTGGGTCAAATGGGACCTCTAGTCCTAATTCTTTGAGGTATCTCCATACTGATTTCCACAGTGGTCACACCAGTCTACACTCCCACAAGCAATAGAGAAGGGTTCCTTTCTTGCCACACCCCCATCAGCATTTGTTATTGGTTGATTTCTTGATAGCAGCCATTCTTTGTGGGGTGAGGTGGAATCTCAGTGTTGTTTTCATCTGCATCTCTTGAATGACCAATGATGTTGAACATTTTTTCATATATTTGTTTGCTGCTTTTATTTCTTTGTCTGAGAAATGTCTGTTCATTTCAGATGCCCATTTTTGAATTGGGTCTTTGAATTTGGGGGGGTCTGAGTTTTTTCAATTCTTTGCATATTCTAGATAGTAGTCCTTTGTCTGAGGCAGCTGCTAAAATTTTTTTCCCACATTGTAGTTTGTCTGTTAGCTCTGTTGGCTTCTTTTGCAATGCAGAAGCTTTTAAATAAGATGAGATCCCAGTTGTTGATTCTTTCTGCTAGTTCCCATGCTGCTGAGGTTTTGTTCATGAAGTCTTTTCCTATGCCAATGTCTTCAAGAGTTCTACCTAACTTATATTCCATCAGGTTTAGTATTTCTGTCTTAATATTTAGATCTTTAATCCACTTCGATCTTAGTTTAGTGCATGGTGATAGGTATGGGTCTAATTTCAATCTTTGGCAGGTTGAAATCCAGTTTTTCCAACACCATTTATTAAATAGATTATCTTTCCTCCAGTGATGGTGGTTGGCTCCTTTATCAAAGATGAGGTGGCTGAGTATGTCTGGAGTTGTTTCTGCATCTTCTAATCTATTCCACTGATCCTCAGGCCTGTTCTTTTGCCAGTAGTACCATGCTGTTTAAATTACAGTAGCTTTGTAGTATAGTTTCAAGTTGGGGATTGTGATACTCCCAGCCATGTCTCTGTTGCCCAGAATTGCTTTTGCTATTCTAGGTCTCTTCTGGTTCCAAATGGATTTTTGGATTGTTTTCTCTAGTTCTGTGAAGTATATTGCTGGAATTTCAATTGGCATTGCATTGAATCTATATAGTAGTTTTGGAAGTATGGCCATTTTCACTATATTGATTCTTCCTATCCAGGAACAGGGGATATCTTTCCATTTTCTTATATCCTCCTCTATCTCCCTTTTCAGAGTGCTGTAGTTATTTGGCAATTCTTGAAAAAGTTAAACATTGAATTACCATATAACCCAGAAATTCTATTCCTAAGTATATGCTTAAAGTAATTGTGGTATTCAAACAAATATTTGTAAATGAATAGTCATAGCAGAACTATTTATAACAGTTCCAATGTGGATAGAAGCATTAACTGATGAGTAGATTAAAAAATGATATATATGGAAATATTCAGCAATAAAGATAAGTGAAGTACTGACACATATTACTGCATGTTGGGGACTGCCCTATTCATTATGCCCAAAACAGGCTGTAAGCAGTGCAGGTTGTAAAGAATTAACCCCTCAATTGGCTCATTTTAAGAAGCTAGTCTGACTGAAGGTTACATGACTTATAGAAGTATCTCATAAGCACTGCAGTAGCACATAGTTCAGCATGACCTTCCCACTAATGACCACAGCTGAGACCAGATATGGCCTGTGAAGCTGTGAGGCTCAATATGAGATTACATGGCCAAATTCCATTCCCACGACTAAAACCTTCTTAACTAGAAGGGCAAAGTTCTAATTACAACCCTGTATTTTGTCAATTCTGTTCCAAATTCAATAATGCTTTGTCTTTTCCTTTACAAGCCTTACCTGCATTAGTATCCATAGCAACTGATGACTGCACATCCTTGCAAGTAGTTACCTTTTAGCCCACTTTGATTACCAATAAAAATCAGTGGCTTGTACTGGTCAGGGCCTTTGCTAGTTGCTCAGCACTGGCCATCCTGGCTTCTCACTTTTTTCTTTAATTCTGTCTTTGAGTCTTTCTTCAACACTGCATCTTACACTGACAGGAGACTGGAACCTACTGCAGAGGTCTCTAGTAACTATATACATGTACCTGAAACATTATTCTAATTGAAAGAAAGCAGCCATAAAGACCATATATTGTATGATTTTATTTGTATAAATTATTTTTTTCCATTAAGTTTATTGGTACATTTTAGGTATAAAATAGTTACATTCATCATTGGGATCTTGTACCTTTACATGATGTATCTTAGTTTTTATTTTTTTCCCCTTCCCCTGCCCTCCCTTCACCCCCTCCACCCTTCCCTATTTGCAAAGACTTTGTTTCCATTTTTTTCCTTTTCTCATATTTTATATTTTCCCTTCTTTCCTTTCCCCTACCCTCTCACTTCCCCTACTCCTTTAGACCTTTTCTTACTATTACACAATATCAATTATACATTTTTAAAATTACAATATCAAAATTTAGAGGATATTACCACATATTTTACAGAATTTAAAAGGATATAAAAAGCATAGTACAAAAATCTTTTTTGAAATAAATTTGACAACTTCTAAGAAGTACCTTGGAAGACAAATTAATGAAACTGACTCTGGATGAAATATAAAATTTGAATAGCACCTATTAAAGAAAGTACATTCCTAGCTTGAAAACCTACCTATATGACAACAATAGACTCATATATATTTTAACTGCTGAATTATATCAAAAACTTGAAGCAGAAAAAAGAAGGAACACTTCTCCCCTCATTTCAGGAAATCAACATTGTGCCAATCCTAAAACTGGATAAAGATAATAGAAGAAAAAAGTATGAACATAAATAAAAATTTGCTTAACAGAGCAAACTATTAGAAGTCAGATCTGGCAGGATGTAGTATGTGGTTTTATTATAGGGATGATAGTGTTGGTTCAGCTTTGGAAGATCCATCCCCGGAAGTCATCATTTTAACAGAGGAAAGGAAAAAGCCATATGATCCTGTCACTAGTTAGAGAAAAAGTATTGGACTAAATTCCACAGCTGATCATGGTAAAAGCTATCAGGAAACTAGAAGTAGAACAGAACCTTCTCAACAGATTAAAGACATGTACTGCATACTTCCAGGAAAAACACCTTATATGAATGGAAAAGATACAATGCTTTCTCCCTAAGGTGGGAACAAGGGCAGATGTGCCTATGCTTCATCTGTCCATTAACCTTTGAAACATAGACCTAAACCAAAATAGTCTGGCAATAAAAAGAAAAACATAGCATAGGATTGGCAAGGTAGAAGTAAAATCTTTATATGTAGATGAAATAATCATCTACAGAGAAAATACTAAGAAATCTCTAGGAGCCCCTAGAACTTGTATTTGAATTTAGCAGGATTAGAAAACACAAGGTATATATAAAAATTCAGGTCTATGTATACTTGCTATAAATGAAGAATTGGTTATTGAATTTTAAAAGTTATGTAGGAGTACAAAGGACCTGGAAAAGTAAAAAGAAAAATAAATAAGAGTATTGAAAGACATTTAGTATCTAATTGTAAGACTTCTAAAGCTACAGTAATCAAGGCAATATTGGCATAAAGAAAGACATATAGATCAATGGACTAAAACAGAGAATCTAGAAATAGAACCACACATATGGTCCACTGATTTTTGAAAGATTATTTAATATTAACATTTTATAGAACATAAACTCAACTCAAGAGCAGAGGAAAAGATAATGTTTTCAGCAAATGGCGCTAGAACACCTGTTATCGGTATGTAAAAAATTAACCTCAACCCTTTATTTCTTTTTTTTGTTTGTTTGATTTTGTTTTTTGGTACTGGGGATCAAACTTGGGACCTTGTGCTTGTGAGGCAGGCGCCATAACCACTGAGCTAAATCCCCAGCCCCAATCCTTTATTTCTATACATAAATATAACTTGAAAGGATCTATGAAGCTAAATAGGAAAAACTAAAACCATAAAACTTCAAGAATAAATTATAAGAGAAAAAGTTCATGAATTTAGGGTAGGCAATAATTTCCTAGGACACAAAAAACATACTGTAAAAAAGAAAAAAATTGATAAATGAGATTCCATCAAAATTTAGAACTTTAAGTGACATCATTAAGAAAATGAAAAGTAGTCCTTAACCAGAACATATTTATACTACATATAACCTATGACCAGAACATATAAAGAACTCTTACAGCTCATTAATAGACAATCCAATTAAAAAGTAGACATAAGAAGATGATAAATAGCCAGTAATGCACAAGGAACGTGTACAACACTAGAATCAGAAAAATGCTAATCAGTACAATAACAACATTGTATTATACACTCATTAGGGAGATGAAGTTAAAAGTTTCAAAAGAACAAATGTCAGCTAGGTGTGACCCATTTACAACTTTCTGATACTGCTAATGTGAATGTAAAATGATAAAAGCATTTTGGAAAACAATATAAAAATTTCTTGTATTACTGTTAAGAACCAACAGTTATGTTCTTAAATTTTTACTTAAGAGGAATGAAAACACATGTTCACAATAGATTTGTACATACAGGTTGACTATCCCTTACCTGAAATTCTTGGGACTAGAAGTGTTTCAGATTTTTGTTTGAATCCACTTGATCTGCAAAGAGGATAGCGACTCCTGATTTTTTTTGGGTTCCTGTCACATGGAGTATTGGTTCCACACTTTAACATTCAGTCTATGAGTTTCTTTTTGAATTAAGTGTGTTTCTTGTATGCAGCATATTGTTGGATCTTGCTTCTTGACCCATTCTGCCAGTCTATTTCTTTTGTTTGGTGAATTGAGACCATTAACATTGATGGTTATGACTGATATGTATTTACTTATCCTTTTCATGCCTTTTTGTTTTTGTTGAATTCTCCCCCTTTGCGTTTAATTTCTTGTTGCGCCTGATGGATTCATTCTGCTAGGCTTCCTGGGGTTGTGATCCTCAATGTCTGTTCCTAGGATATTGTCTAAACTTTTTGTAGTGCTGGTTTGGTATTCATGAAGTTCCTAAGGTGCTCTTTGTCATGAAAGTATCTTATTTCTCCATGAATTTTGAAAGATAGTTTTGCAGGGTACATCAGTCTGGGTTGGAGGCTATTTTCCATTAGGGCTTGAAATATGTCACTCCAAGATCTTCTTGCTTGAGGGTTTGTGTTGAGAAGTCTGCTGTGATTCTGATGGGCTTTCCTTTGTATGTGATTTGTTTCTTTTCTCTCACTGCTTGTAGAATTTTGTTCTTCTGTTGGATTTCTGGAATCCTAACTATTATATGCCTATTTGAAGATTTTTTTTCATGAAGACTATTTGGAGTCCTATATGCCTCACTTATCTGTATGTCAAGTTCTTTTCCTCTCCTTGGGAAGTTTTCTGACATCACTTCCGGGAACAGTTTTTTTTATGTCATCTGCACTCTCTCCTCTTTCTTCATTGACTCCAATCAGTCTTATGTTACTCTTCTTTGCATCATCTAGCAGCTGCTGGATTGATTTCGCATGTTCCCTTACAATTTTGAAGCAATTTTTCTTTTCCTGGTCACTAATTGCAATCTTATCTTCTATATGTGAAATTCTGTCCTCACATTGGCTCATTCTGCTGTGTAGACTGTCAGTGGAGTTTTTCATGTCCTGGAAATCTATTTGCATCTGTTTTATGGATTCCATTTGTTTCTTATGTTGGGATTCCATCATGTTCCTGAGCTCCTGTCTAGATTTATTAATCATGTCTTGCAGTAGGGGCACAATTATATTTCTCATTGGGAATTGTACCTTTACATGATGCATCTTGGTTCTTTTTTCCCCCCATTCCTAGCCCTCCCTTCACCTCTTCCACCCTTCCCTATATACAAAGACTTTATTTCCAATTTTTCCATTTCTCATCATTTTTCCTTTCCCTTCTTTCCTTTCCCCTGCCCCTCCCACTACCTCTACCCCTTTGGAACTTTTCTTTCTATTTTGCATTATCGATTATTCATTCTAATCATTGCTACATTTTAGGTATACAATATAATGACATTCATCATTGGAAATTTGTACCTTCATATAATCTCTCTTGGTTCTTATTTTTCACCCTTGCCTAGCCCTCCCTTCAACCCCTCCAGTCCTCCCTATTTACAAAGATTTTGTTCCTATTTTTCCATTTTCTCATATTAATTCCATTCCCTTCTTTCTGCTCCCCTACCCCTCCCACCTCCTTCCCCTTTGCCCCTTTTCTTCCTATTTCACATTACCTATTGTACATTTTAGTCCCCATTTACGCTTTGAGTTTCTCACACCACAGAAACTATTCAGTATTTATACATGTGTGTCCTATTTATTTCACTTAAGAGTATTGCCTCAATGTGCATCCACTTAGCTATAAATGTCTCCAATTTCTCATTTTTTGTGGCTGAGTAGTACTCCATTTTATTAAAAAACCACATTTTCTTTATCCAGTCTCCAGTTGATGGGCATTTGGGCTGTTTCCAAGTTTTAGCTATCACAAACTGTGCTGCTATGAACATGGGCGCACATATATCACTGTGGTATGATTTTTTTAATTCTTTGGGGAAGATCCCCAGCAGTGGAATAGTGGGGTCAAATGGGACTTCCAGTCCTAGTTCTTTGAGGTATCTCCATAATGATTTCCACAGTGGTTGCACCAGTCTACACTTCCACCAGCAGTGGAACAGGGTTCCTCTTTCCCTACAGCCCTGCCAGCATTTGTTATTGGTTGATTTCATGATAGCAGCCATTCTTTCTGGAGTGAGGTGGAATCTCAGTGTTGTTTTCATTTGCATCTCTCCAATGACCAGTGATGTTGAACAATTTTTCATGTATTTATTTGCTATTTCCACTTCCTTGTCTGAGAAATGTCTGTTCATTTCAGATGCCCATTTTCGGATTGGGTCTTTAAATTTGGGAGGTCTGATCTTTTTAAGTTCTTTATAGATTAGAGATAGTAGACCTTTGTCTGAGGAAGAGTAGGTGAAGATTTTTTCCCCACATTGTGGGTTGTCTCTTCACACTGCTGGTGGTTTCTCTTGCTGTGCAGAAGCTTTTTAATAAGAAGAGATCCCATTTGTTGATTGTTTGTGCTAGTTCATGGGCAACTGAGGTTTTGTTCCTAAAATCTTTCCTACACTGATGTCTTCAAGAGTTCTACCTAACCTCTGTTCCAGCTGGTTCAGAGTTTCTATTTTAATATTTAGATCTTTAATCCATTTTGATTTTAGTTTAGTGCATGGTGAGAGATATAGGTCTAGTTTTAATCTTTGGCAAGTTGAAGCCCAATTTTTCTAGCACCATTTATTAACGAGGCTATCTTTCCTCCAGTGAGGGTATTTGGCTCCTTTATCGAAGATAAGATGGCTGAATGTGTCTGACGTTGTTTCTGCATCTTCTAATCTGTTCCACTGGTCCTCAGGTCTGTTTCTTTGCCAGTACCATGTTGTTTTTTTCACAGTAGCTTTGTAGTATAGTTTCAGGTTGGGGATTGTGATACCCCCTGCCATGTCTCTGTTACCTAGAATTGCTTTTGCTCTTCTGGGTCTCTTCTTGTTCCAAATGAAATTTTTGGATTGTTTTCTCAAGGTCTATGAAGTATGCTGCTGGGATCTCAATTGGAATTGCATTGAATCAATATAGGAGTTTTGGAAGTATGGCCATTTTCACTATATTAATCCTTCCTACCAAGGAGCAGGGGCTGTCTGTCCATTTTCTGATATCATCTTCAATCTCTCTTTTCAGAGTGCCATAGTTTTCAGAGAAGAGGTCTTTGATTTCTTTCATTAGGTTGATTCCTAGGTATTTCAGTTTTTCGGATGCTATTGTGAAAGGAGTTATTTGACCTATTTCTCTCTCAGTGCGTCTGTCATTTGTGTAGAGGAAAGCTATTGATTTTTGTGTGTGGACCTTTTACTGTGGCTACTTTACTGAATTTGGTTATTAAGTCTAGAAGACTTTTGGTGGAGTTCTTGGGGTCTTCTACATAGAGTATCATGTCATCTGCAAATAATGACAATTTGACTTCTTCATTTCCTATCTTTATTCCTTTTATTTCTTTCTCTTGTATAATTGCCATGGCTAGTGTTTCCAAAACTATATTGAACAAGAGTGGTGATAGTGGACATCCTTGTCTTGTTCCTGATTTGAGTGTGAAGGATTTCAGTTTTTTTTTGCCATTTGGTATGATATTGGCTGTTGGTTTTTCATAGATGGCTTCTATCAGTTTGAGGTAGAGACCATCTATTCTAATTTTTGTAGGGTTTTTATCATAAATGCATGTTGGATTTTGTCAAATGCTTTTTCTGCATCTATGGAGATAATAATATGGTTTTTGTCCTTGGCTCTATTGATATAGTGTATTACATTGACTGATTTTCATATATTGAACCATCCCTGCATCTCTGGGATGAATCCCACTTGATCAGGGTGTATGATCTTCTTGATGATCTTCTGCATTCTGTTTGCCATTATCTTATTAAGGATTTCTGCATCTATGTTCATTAGTGAGATTGGCCTATAGTTCTCTTTTTCAGTTGGGTCTTTCTCTGCTTTGGGGATCAAGGTGATGCTTGGTTCCAGGAATGAATTTGGGAGTATTGCTTCCCTTTCAATTTCATTGAAGAGTTTAAACATTAGTGGCAGTAGTTCCTCTCTAAATGTCTTGTAAAATTCAGCAGTGAAGCCATCAGTGCCTGGGCTTTTCTTAGTTGATAAGGTTTTAATTACATTTTCAATTTCATTGGTTGATATTGAGTTGTTCAGAATTTTTAGGTCTTCTTCGTTCAACTTTGGTAATTCCTATGTATCTAGGAATCTGTCCATTTCTTCTGTGTTGTCCATCTTATTGACGTATAGGTTCTGGAAGTAGGTATTGATGATCCTCTGGATTTCTGCTGGGTCTGTTGTAATTTCACCCTTTTCATTCCTAATTGCATGGATTTGGGCCTTTTCTTTCCTTTTCCTGATAAGGTTGGCTAAGGGTTTGTCAATTTTGTTGATTCTTTTGAAGAACCAACTCTTGGTTTCATTGATTTTTTGTATCATTCTCTTAGTCTCCATTGCATTGATTTCTCCTCTGATCTTTATAATTTCTTCCCTTGTATGAGCTTTGGGGTTGTCTTGCTCTTCTTTTTCTAGAAGCTTGAGGTGCAGCATCAGGTTGTTTAATTGGGCTCATTCTGTTTTCCTAATATGCGTACTCCAGTGCTATGAATTTCCCTCATAAGACTGCTTTCATTGTGTCCCATAGATTCCGATATGTTGTATTGTCATTGTCATTGAATTAAAGGAACTGTCTGATTTCTTCTTTAATTTCCTCTGTGACCCATTGGTTATTCAGAAGTGTGTTGTTCAATTTCCACGTGTTTATGAAATTTTTTGAGTTTCTTTTGCTATGGATCTCCAATTTCATCGCACTATGGTCTCATAATATACAGGGGCTAACTTCAATTCCTTTGCACTTACTTAAACATGTTCTATGTGTGAGTATGTGGTCTATTTTGCAGAACGACCCATGTGCAGCTGAGAAGAATGTGTATTTTGATTTTGTGGGGTGGAAGACTCTGTAAACATCTGTTAAGTTCATTTGCTGAAGAGTTCGATTGAGTTCTAGTATTTCATTACTTATTTTTAGTCTAGTTGATCTATCTATTTGTGACAGTGGGGTGTTGAGGTCCCCCACTACAATTGTATTAGTGCATATATGACTTTCATGTCCATTAGTATTTGTTTTATATAGTTGGGTGCACTAGTGTTTGGTGCCTAGATATTTATGATTGTCATCTCTTCCTCTTGGATGGTTCCCTTTACAAGGATGTAGTGTCCTTCTTGGTCTCTCTTAATCAGTGTTGGTTTGAAATCTACTTGATCTGCAAAGAGGATAGCTACTCCTGATTTTTTTTGGGTTCCCGTTGCATGGAGTATTCTTTTCCACCCTTTAACTTTGAGTCTATGAGTTTCCTTTTGAATGAAGTGTGTTTCTTGTATGCAGCATATTATTGGATTTTGCTTCTTGACCCATTCTGCCAGTCTCTTTCTGTTGATTGGTGAATTGAAACCATTAACATTGATGGTTATAACTGAAATGTACTGACTTACCATTGCTGTGACTTTTTCTTTTTGTTGGGTTCTCCCCCTTTACATTTAATTCCTTGTCATGCCTGATAGGTTCATTCTGCTTTGCTTCCTGGGGTTGTGATCCTCAGTGTCTTTTCCTAGGATATTGTGTAAAATTCTTTGGAGTGCTGTTTTGGTATTCACAAAGTTCCTAAGGTGCTCTTTGTCATGAAAGTATCTTATTTCTCCATCCATTTTGAAAGATAGTTTTGCAGGGTACATCAATCTGGGTTGGAGGCTGTTTTCTTTTAGGGTTTGGAATATGTCACTCCAAGCTCTTCTTGCTTTGATGGTTTGTGTTGAGAAGTCTGCTGTGATTCTGATGGGCTTTCCTTTGTATGTGATTTGTTTCTTTTTTTTCCTCTAACTGCTTGTAGAACTTTGTTCTTCTGTTGAGTTTCTGGAATCTTAACAATTTTATGCCTATGTGTAGATTTCTTTGATCAAGGCTATTTGGAGTCCTATATGCCTCACTTATCTGTATGTCAAGTTCTTTTCCCCTGCTTAGGAAGTTTTCTGACATTATTTCTGTGAAGAGGTTTTTTTATGTCATCTACACTCTCTCCTGTTTCTTCATTGACTCCGATCAGTCATAGGTTATTCTTTGCATCGCCTAACAGCTGCTGGATTGATTTCTTGTATTCCCTTATAATTTTGAAACAATTTTTCTTTTCCTGGTCATTAATTGTAATCTTATCTTCTATATGTGAAATTCTGTCCTCACATTGGCTCATTCTGCTGTGCAGACTTTAAATGGAGTTTTTAATCTCCTAGAAATCTATTTGCATGTGTTTTATGGATTCCATTTGTTCCCTATGTTGGGATTCCATCATGTTCCTGAGCTCCTCTCTAGATTTATTAATCATGTCTTGCACTAGGAGCACAATTTCTCCTGTTATCTGAGAAATTCTTTCTGATTTCATTTTTTCCAGATCCCCTTTTGTTGCCAGTTCAGTGGGTCCAGGTGTTTGAGTATCAGAGTGTTCCATCACATTTCCCTTTGGGGTTGCTGTAGGTGATCTGGAAGTCTGGTTTGGAGACTTATGCATGTCATTTTTGAGACTTATTTTTCTCATTTCGACTGGGGGGGGGTGAGGGGTGCTGTTCATGTCCACGTGGCTCACCTCCTCTGAGCTGGGAGAGGTGGCAAGGGGCCATGAGTGGTGGTAGGGATGGTGGCCCAAAAGCCCTTTCCTCTGGGCTGGGAGTGGCAGGATGGTTGGCAGCCCAGAAGCCTCTTCCTCTGGACCAGGAGCAGTGGGATGGCGGCTCAGAAGCCCCTACCCCTGGGCAGGAATTCTTTAAATGCTGAGAAGTTGATTAGCTCCAGTACAGTGGTCTGGTGGTCTGGTGTCCTCTGAGTCTTTGTAGTGTGGAACCAGGTGGCTGTACAAAGGAGTGTGTGTGGGGGGGTGTCCAGTGGATTGCTGCCAGGGCACGGGCTGGTTTGGTGTTTTCAGCAGGACTAGTGACCTCGGGACCGTGTCCACAGACCTGCTTGTCTGCAGCGGGCTGATTCAATGTTTTCAGAGCGACTGGCGACCTCAGGACTGCATCCGCAGACCTGCCTGTGTGCAGCAGGCTGATTACGTGTTTTCAGGGTGACTGGCGACCTTGGGACTGCATCCACAGACCTGCCTGTCTGCAGCGGGCTGATTCAGTGTTTTCAATGTGACTGGGGTTTTTGGAATCTTAACAATTATATGCCTATGTGTAGATTTTTTTTGACCAAGGCCAGTTGGAGTCCTATATGCCTCACTTATCTGTATGTCAAGTTCTTTTCCCCTGCTTGGGATGTTTTCTGCCATCACTTCTGTTTTTTTAACAGTTTGGGGTTTTTTTAAGAGTTTTTTAATGTCATCTGCACTCTCTCCTGTTTCTTCATTGACTCCTTTCAGTCTTATGTTTTTCTTCTTTGCATCGTCTAGCAGCTGGTGGATTGATTTCTTGTGGTGCCTTACAATTTTAAAGAAATTTTTCCTGCTCCCTATTTGAAGTCTTATCTTCTATATCTGAAATTCTGCCCTCACATTGGCTCATTGTGCTGTGTAAGCTTTCAATGGAGTTTTTAATGTCCTGGAAATCTGTTTGCATCTATTTTATGGATTCCATTTGTTTCCTATGTTGGGATTCGATCATTTTCCTCAGCTCCTCTATTTTTTTTGTCTGTGTCTTCTCTAGGTTTATTAATCATATCTTGCACTATGGGTACAATCTCTGCTGTTATCTGAGAAATTATTTCTGATTTCCTGTTTTCCAGCTCCTCTTTTGTTGCCAGTTCAGGGAGTCCAGGTGGTTGAGTATCAGAATGTTCCATCTCATTTCCCTTTGGGGTTGCTTTAGGTGATCTAGAAGTCTGGTTTGGAGACTTGTTTACATGTCTTCTCATTTCAACAGGGGGCGGGGTGTGGTGCTGCTCGCCATATGGCTCACCTCCTCTGCACTAGGGGTGGTGGTATGGCCATCCTGATTCTTCCTCCTGGGTGCTGGGAGCAGCTCACCTCCTCTGTGCTGGTGGTGGTGGTATGGAGGCCCAGAAGCCTCCCCTGGTTGCTGGGAATGGCTCACCTCCTCTGCGCTGGAGGGGCTGTGTAAATTATTAAGAATAGGAAATCCATAGAGATATAAAGTAGAATGGAGTTGCCTATGGCTGGGTGGTGATAAGGCTAGGGAAAAGTGCGAAGTAATTGTTAATGGGCACAGGAGCTTTTCTACAGTAATAACAGCTTCTAAAATTGTGATGATGATCGCACCAGTCTGCGAGCAATAAAATAATCTAACTGCAAACTTTAAGTGAGCATATATTAATAAATATCTAACAATAATAAGTGTTTACAATTCAGATAATTTAATTACACATTAAATATTTGTTCATTAAAGGTTAATTTTCAGTCTATTAATGGCATAGTAGTTATGTACAGGAATTTTCTTGTTCATAGGATATTCTAAATGCTGAATTAGTGAAGTATTGTCATGTAAAAAATTATCTCACATGGTTCAGCAATTGACAGGAAGAGAGAAAGGGAAAGATAGAGGAAGGAATGAGGGAAAGTGATTAATGTATGATACAAATATGAACACATGGCACATGGTCTGATTTGAGGAATTGATGAAATTTCAATTGACACTAAGTTTGTAACCTTTTATTTGAATGTCATAGGTTTGATGACATAGATTTTCATTTTTCAAAAGTGTGAGTTCAATTATACATGTTGTTTCTGCTGTGATAATACTTATATAATTAAAATATTGCAAATCCTGGTTTTCACTTTAATTTGTAAAAAAGGTAATTATCACTTTTGTTTATAGCAATTGTGGTACACAGATTTCAAACCTGCTGCAAAAATTATTGGTCTAAAGTAGAGGACCGAAAAAATTGAACAATAATAATATTCCAAGATATAATAGAAATCTCTGTTGAAATGATACAGTCATCCAAACAGAAGAGATTTCTGTGCTATAAAAACAGTATAATAAAAGTCAGGGAATGTAAAAATATATTTTGGAGTAATTTGAACTTCAGGTTTCTATAAGCACCAAGATGGGGAGATGGCCATATAAGAGATGGGAAGAAGACAGAATAGTTAGTCTTACTTTACATTTTTCCATGGGCACTTTGGAAAGTGAGATTTAAATGGCAAAACAGATATCCACAGAATTTGATGTCGATGCAAGTTGCCCTTTAGGTATAACACATACACAAAAGACTATCTCAAATATGTGAAAACAAATATATCAACCAATCAAGGAGTTAATCAAAATAAAAAATAAAAAGTTAAAAAGTTATAGAAGAATGGTGGGAAGATTTCTGTTTAAGAAAGGTAATAATAACATAACAGAATGTTATGGTAACAAATGTGTGGGGAAGTGAAATGGTACAACTACCATATGATCCAGAAATGCTGCTAGGTATATGTCTAAAATAATTATTGTATTCAAACAAATATTTGTACGTGAATGTTCATAGTAGCACTATTTACAGGGCTCCAAATATGGAAAGAGGCATCAACTGATGATTGGATAAATAAAATGTGACATAGACATCCACAGAAGAAAATATTATTTGGTAATAAAAAATAAGTAACATTCTAGCACATACTGCTGCAGAGATATGATCAAAATATACAGTAAATGGGTAAATAAAATATTTATTACAGTAAAAGACAAATTTCTATTAACCCCCCTCAAAATACAAAGTTGAATATAAGGCAAATAACATTAAAAAGAGGCAAATATCCCTTTTTGATGTAATGAAGGACACCAAAGTTGGCCTTACAGAAGTGGAATAGAATGGTGGCTCCCTGAGGGGAAGAAGGAGGTGGGAAGGGAGGATAGGGAGATGGCAAACAGGTACAGGAGTGCAGTTGGATGGGAGGAATAGTTTCTAATGTTCTGTAGCATCATATGACTAGTTGACAACAATTAATTGTATATTTTAAAATGGCTGGTAGATAGGATTTTGAATGCTAGCAACACAAAATATTATAGACAATGGAAGTGAAGGATATATCAATTTTCATGATCTGATCATTATACAATATATACATGTACTGAAATATCACACTATACCCTATAAGTATATATAATTATTATGTGATAATTTAAAAAATATTTATATAAAGCTAGGTTAGAAAAGAAAATATAAAAATACATTGCAAAAATAATGGGGAAACCAGAACATTTAGGTAAGAGATATATAGATCAATTTGCTTTATGCAACAGAGCCTGATAATTCAATGAGGGAAAGGATAGCATTTTCAAAAATTCATAATCATCATAAATGATACAACTGAAAATCTATCAAAAGGTAAGTAGGTAAATTGTGGTATAATTATACACTGGAATTCTACTCAGTAATAAAAAGAAACACATTACAGATACACATAACTACATGACTGAATCTACAAACATTATGCAGAGCTGAAAAATCTACATACAAAAGAGTACACCATGATTCCATTTATATAAAATACAAAAAGTGATAGAAATCAGATTAGTGGCAGAAGGTGGGAAAGTGCGTGGTTCACAGTGAATTGTGAGTTGATGGACTTATGTACATTTGGGCTAGAGTAGAAGTTACCTTCAAAACTCCTCAAATTCTATATTTAAAATGGTTAAATTTCTTTGTATGTAAATTCTAATTCAAGAAAACTGAAAAATTAAAATTTACAAAAGATTACTCTTATGCCCACATCCTTGCTATTATCACAGGCAGTCAAGCATTTATAAATTTGCCAATTTAATGTTCACTCAGTGATCACATATTGTTTTTCAATTTTCTTTTTCAGTAAGAATGGCTATTTTCAAGAAAGTCTAAAGATAAGAAGTGTTTGCTGGCAAGGATATGGAGAAAAAGGAATCCTTGCACACTATTGATGGGAATGTAAGTTAGCACAGCCATATGGAAAATAGTATGAAGTTCCTGAAAAAATTAAAAATAGAACTACCGTATAATCCAGAAATCCATTATTGGGTATATATCTAAAAGAAGTGAATTCAGTATGTTGAAGGGACATCTACACTCCCATGTTCACTGCAGCACTATTTACAATAGTCAAGAAAGAAATGGAAGCAGCCTGAGAATAAAGTGTGATACATATACACAATGGAATATAATTCACATATAAAAAAAGGATGAAATCTTGTCACTTGTGACTATGTGGGTGGAACTGGAGATAATTATGTTTAATGAAATCAACAAGGCACAGAAAGACAAGTACTGCATAATCTCATTCTTATTTGGAATGCAAACAAATTGATCTTATAGAAGTTGAGGCACTTACCAGAGGCTGGAAAGAATGGATGAGAAAGGTAGGGAAGGACAGGGAGAGTACAGTTAGATAGAAGCAAGAAATTCTGGTGTGCTACTGAGTATTAGAGTAAAAATATAATAATGTACCATACATTTCAAAAAGCTACATGAAAGGACTTTGAAAGTTTTTACCATATAGAAATGATGTTTGAGAATATAGGTATGCTTAACTTGATTTTACAAAATGTATAAATATATCAAAACATTACATAGTACTCCATTAATATATATAATTTAATGCTTTTATATATTATTTAAAAGTAAATAAAAATAAACAATTGAATAGTACTATTATATGATCAATTTATACCACTCCTTGTATATACCTGAGGAAATTAAAGTCAATGTACTACAGGGATACTTGCATACCCATGTTTATTGTAGCACAATTCACCCATGTTTATTGTAGTCAAGGTATGAAACCAGCCTAGGTGCCCATCAATGGATAGATGGATAAAAAGTTATATATATGGATATATATGAGTATATATGAATATATATGTATATATATATTCAAACATAAAGAGTGAAATCATGTCATTTGCAGAAAAATAAATGGAACTCAAGATTATTGTATTAGGTAAAATAAGCCAAATTGTGATGAGTATTGCATGTTTTCCCTTATATGTAAATTTAAGGAAAAGAAAAGAAGAAAGAAAAAGATGGCATGAAAGTAGAAGGGAGGCTATTAAACAACAGGAAGGGAATAGAGGTGGGGATAAGTAGTTTAAAGGAGGGCAATAGGGTTGGATATGACAAAATATGTTATATGCATGTATGAAAATACTACACTGAAACTGTAAAAATTAACAGATATTAATAAAATATACTAAAATAATTTTGAAAGAGATATTTTATGGGGTCATTGCATATGTCTCTTAAGTGTGATTTTTTTTGTATATATCAGTGAAGAGTTTGTTTCCTTTTTATAGTTCTTGCACTCAATTTTTATTGCTATTGAGTATAGGATTCATTCTTCATGTCTTGTAAAATAGGTTTTTCTGATATAGAGGAAAGTGATTTAATTTTTATTTTGTTACTGATTATTCTGTTGTACTATGCCACTGATATTTCAGAGTTTATCTATGACAAGAATTGGTGATAACAACCACATCGAGAATAATAAAATATTTCAGGAACAATATTCAGTGGAAAAGACATAATGCAAAACTGTTGAACCATGTCTTAGTTACTCTTCTCATTACTGAGACAAAATACCTGCCACCCAAAGTTAAAGGAGGAAAAGTTTATTTAGCTCACAGTTTGTAGTGGTTTCAGTTCATAGTTGCCTAGCTCCAAGGCAGGGTGGCATGGCAGAGGGACATCTCAAAGGATAAATAGTTCATGGCAAGCAGAAGGCAGAGGCAGCAAGGCAACAAGCAACAAGCGGCAATAGCAACTTCTGTCCATTTATGTTCTATCTAGGCTACTCACCCTTACAGTGAGTAGCACTCACACCCAGAACTATGCCAAACCAATCAGTGGACTAATTTAGTAATCACACACCCTTATACCCAGCATCGCACACTCTAGATCCAGCCACCTCTGAAAAAGCCCCAAATATGACCACATGAGGCTTTGAGGGGACATCTAGATACAAGCATAACAAACTATATTCTATTTTTGTGAATTATATGTGCTCATAGAGAAGTGGTTACTCACTTGCTTACCTATTGGTAAGAGGGTTAGAAGTGACAACAAAAATCAAGGTATGGAATAAAGGACAATGAGCAGATGTGGATGGAACATAAAGAATTCAAGGTTGTGCTTGTTGAGAGTGAAATGATTACAGAAGCCCAAGTGGAGATGTCTACTGGGAAGATGAGAAGAACAGCTGGGAACTGTGGAGGAAGGTCTGGGACTCAGACCGATATATAGGGGTCAGCAGAATATTCAAAAGGATGAAAGGTATGGGCTTGACTTTCATCACTTAGAGGGAACAATTAAGGAAATGAACAGACCAAGGCTGGAAGCATAGTCCATGCCATGGTGATGTTAAGAGCTTCAAACAAAATGCCTGCTCCTTTTCTTTCTAAAGTAGGAGAAAATGAAAAGAGACCATATAATCAGATGATCTGCAATCTTACACAGGATCAGTAACTCATACTGCAAAACATCAGAAGTCACTGAACTTTATATATTTTAGTATGTAAAATACTGATAGTATCTTCTCTACTTCCTTGGATTTGTCATGAGACACACACACACACACACACACACAGTCTGCAGTGTCAAAATATGAAGCAGATGGCAGGCATCCTTCAAACCTGAAAATTTTACAACTTCTAGCTTCTTTCCTTAATCTTGGAGAAATGTATTCTATAGTCCCTGGCTACTAGTTAATTCCAGATTAATGCAAAATTATGCAAATAATACTATTATACAAAAGGGGTAGAAAAATTTAGGGTCAGCATAGATCAGAAAAGACAATGTAGAAAATTAATAAGGGTTGTGGGAGAGTTAAGACAAACTGATGTCAAAATTTGTGCAGGAAGAACATGTAGGAGATATTAGAAGGAGGTTAGGAGGTTTGGACATTTGAGTGTTATAGACATTTGGGTGTTATTGAGCAAGATTATGGGGTACTATTTAAAAGCCATAATAAAAGCAGAATTCTTGATAAAATGATACAATCTTTGAGTAACTTAAGAATGTAAGAAATGGAGGTCACATAAAACATTAGCTCTCATCCTATGCTTTCTCAGGATTACCTGGACAAGACAAAGAGGAAAGCATAACCAGGTCATAAAGACCTCCTTCCCTAGTTAAACTACAAAGCTAAATGTCCTTCTTTTACATATTGAACAATTATGTAGTATAGCTTTTTTTTTTTTGGTACTGGGGATCGAACTTGGGTCCTTGCACTTGCGCAGCAGGCAGCGAAACCACTGGGCTAAATCTCTGGCCCTGTAGTATGACATTTTTAACAGAAGCTCCCATGTGAGGAGGAGAAATTTGAAATAAAATTTTAATATTGATACATTTACTGGATAAAATTATGCAAAAGTCCCAGTGTTACCGTATTAGACAGAAGAGAATTTCCTTCTTACATATGGCTCTTCTCAAGGCTCCCTTCATATCTCTGTTCCTCAGGCTGTAGATGAAGGGATTCAGCATGGGAGTCACCACCGTGTACATCATAGCCATGACAGTTTCCTTTACAGTAGAATTATTAGTGGATGGACATAAGTAGAGGCCAATGATTGTTCCATAGAACAGTGACACCACAGAGAGATGAGAACTACAGGTGGAGAAGGCCTTATAGATACCTCGTGCAGAAGGTACCTTGAGGATGGAGAACACAATTCGTCCATAGGAAATAATAATGAGTAGAAATGGAATGACAATAACTAGCCCTCCCATGATAAATATTACTAACTCATTAACATGAGTATCAGAGCAGGCCAGCTTCAGCAGAGCTGATATTTCACAGAAAAAGTGGGGGATTGTGTTGTCTTCACAGAAAGACAATCTGGCCACAAGCAGAGTGTGCAACAGGGCATGGAAAGTGGTCAGCATCCAGGACAGTGCCACCAGGTGCACACAGAGCTGGGGACTCATGATGCTGGTGTAGTGCAGGGGGAAGCAGATGGCCACATAGCGGTCATAGGCCATGGCCACAAGGAGGAAGCTCTCCAGATCTGCAAAAACCAGGAAGAAATACATTTGGGCCAGGCAGCCTGCATAAGGAATGGATGGGACTTGGCTCTGCATGTTCTTCAGTAACTTGGGCATTGTGACAGAGGAAAAGAAGAGGTCAGAGAAAGACAAGTTGCTGAGAAAAAAATACATAGGCGTGTGGAGATGAGAGTCCAGTTGAATGAGGATGATGATGAGAAGGTTCCCCAGTATGGTGATAAGATACATGGAGAGGAACAGGGCATAGAACAGGTGCTGGTGCTCTGGACAGATAGGCAGACCCAGGAGGAAGAACTCTGAGAGAAAAGTTTGGTTTCTTCCCATCTTTATCTGTCTCCAGCATCTTTAAGAGAAAATAGTAGTGTCCCTTAACAATCTAAATAAAAAAACACATTTTAGTAATACAGACTGCTATGCATTCCACAATAACTGATCTTGCCTTCATCAAAATAATTATAATCTCCAAACTCCAAATGTTGATAATCTCTATAATCATTAACGATGTTTTCTTAACTTCTCTGTAACATATTTCAACATTCTGTCCTTTCCTAAACACTTTTATATAATTGCTTCTGAGATGCAAAATACATTTGTTTTTTTCCTTACCCGCCTGATCAATCATCCTAGGCAAATGTTATTAGCATCTGTTCTATCAGTATCTAATATGCTGATGTTTTCAAAGATTTTTCCAAACTCTATCCTCTTACAATTCTATGTATACATCCAAAAAAATCATCTACTCCAATGAATGAAATCACCATTTAAAATTCAGGCATAAATGTCTTTCTAATCTATAGGACTCTGTGTCCCTTTGCTTAATGCTCCCTCGGATATACTGTACAATAGGAATCTTAAGCTCAATAGATCCCAACTCATCTCACTTTCCTCTTTCACAACTTCCTTCTCTTCTACTTGCTCATACTTCAGTAAAAGGAATTTAACATCAGATCAGCAAACTGAATTTTATTTTATTTATTCCTTTCTCTTACTATCAACTCCAACTTAGCAAGTTCTATTCTTCATTATTCTGCTACTTTATCCACTCTTTTTCACAAGATCACAGACCAGGATAACATAAGTCTCTCCTCAACTATGGAAGCAGCCTGTCGGTTTGTATCCCTGTTTTTGTTCCTCAATACCTTTCTTCAAAATGCTTCATTGACACCGTGGCATTCTAGGATGGAAATCTTATCATCTCTTTCCTGATTGGTAGTTTATGGGATTATCATTACTCTTGAGATAAAGGTGAAGTTCCTTTCAAGGGCACAAACTCTGCTTCCTTATCTGAACTGTGCCTGCCTCCACAGCCTCATCTTGCCCCATGGTGATGCTTGCATTCCACTCTGAACTAAGGTGGACTCAGAATGCTATAATTTCTTGCCATCAGCATTTCATGCTTGTTGTCTCTCCTGCCTATCACCTTCTCCCTTCTCCTGGCTCTTCACCTGGTTTACTCCCACTCAGATATATTACATGCCAGTTGCTCAGCTGTCTCCCCATACACGGTGAGACTTACTTCCACCATCCCACAGCATTCTATACTTCTCTCATAGCACCCAATGCCCTCATCACTTGTTTATAGCTGTCAGATTGGGAACTCCATGCAGGCAAGGCTATATCTGCCTTTGTGCCTGTAGCAGCACGGCGCCTGGATGTGGCTAGTGTTTCATAAACATTTGTTGGCTGTCTTTTGGGCTGAGACATGTATATCTTCAACTTGAAGGGCAGCAAATTTTCGTTAAGTAGAAAAACTAGTCTTAAATTCTCTCAGCATACAAAGTACCATCTAGCAGTAAATTTTGACACTATTACTAATTTCACAGAGGTAGTATCTATGAAAAATATTAAGGTGTGCCATACATACTACAGTGAAACCTCTGTTCATGAATTCAGTTTGTTCCACAATTCTGGAAAAGGTGGCCATGGTTCTTGACCATGTTCTTATTATCTGTAAAAGATGTTGCAGTCCTGTCAGTTACCCAATGCAGAGTTCACAAACAAAAACAAAATTTTACCAAATGCTTCTGTTTGCAAACCAAATTGTTTGCTGTCAAAAGCATTCATGAACCAAGGTACCACTGTACTTTTTTTATCTTTCTTTTTTCCTGGTACCGGGGATCAAACCCAAGGCTTTGCACTTGTGAGGCAGGCACAGCACCACTGAGCTACATCCTGGGGCCCTTTTAGTAATGCAGATGACTCAAACTAAGTATCCTTATGCTTCAGTCCACGTGCTCTCCTTGATATTAATATGGGAAAAGTAAACATGAAGAGAATTTTGTAAATTATGGGAAAAACAGAAAAAAGAAGCATATTTTAAAAAAAATCTTCAAGTTTAAATCTTCAGCTGTCCATACCATATGTGATGGTTAATTTTATGTGCTGACTTGGCTAGGCCCCAATACCAAGTTTTTGTTAAATGCCAATTCTAGATTTTGCCATGAAGATATTTTATAATGTGATTAACATTTATATCAGTAGACTTTGTGTAAAACAGATTACTCTCATTTGTAAATAGGGAGGAATGGAGGGGTTGAAGGGAGGGCTGGGCAAGGGTGAAAAATAAGAACCAAGAGAGACTATGTAAAGGTGCAAATTTCCGATGATGAATGTCATTATATTGTACACCTAAAATGTACCATTGATTAGAATGAATAACCAATAATGCAAAATAGGAAGAAAAGGTCCAAAGGGGTAGGGGTAGTGGGAGGGGCAGGGGAAAGGAAAGAAGGGAAAGGAAAAATGATGAGAAATGGAAAAAAATGGAAATAAAGTCTTTGTAAATAGGGAAGGGTGGAGGGCGTGAAGGGAGGGCTAGGAATGGGGAAAAAATAAGAAGCAAGATGCATTATGTAAAGGTCCAATTCCCAATGAGAAATGTAATTGTGTTGTATACCTACAATGTACCAATAAAAGAATTTAATTGAAACAAAAACAAAAACAAAAAACAGATTACCCTCCATATTGTGGTGAGACTCATACATTTGGTTGAAGAACTTAGAAGACTGCAGTTTCCAGAAGAATTCTGTCTCCAGACTGCCTTGGAACTCAAGTCTGTAACAGCCACCCTTCCCAGGGACTCAAGTCTGCTGATGTGACCTGTAAATATCAGACTTGTAAGTCCACAATATTGTGTGGGACTATGTGCTTACAGTAGATCACACATGCACATGTGTGCAAACACATATACACCATTAGTTTTGTGTTCTTCCTGACAACCCTAATGAATAAACCTCAGTATGTCTCAAAGCTGACAAAGAAAGAAGAAGAGGAGCACTAAGAGATGTGCTAAAAGATACAGCTGGGGATTGTCATGTTGCTGATAGTGTTTAATACAGCTGCATTAACAGTTTTGACACTTGGGCATTATGTGCTGCATTATAGCAGGAAAATGGATGTAGAGGAAATCATGCACCCAGTTCCTCAGTATTTTGCTTCCTCAGTTAATGGGACCCATCTCTGGGACCAGGAGTATGTGCAGGGATTGCAAAACAGAGTTGTCACCTGCAGATGTTGCCAGTGATGGCTCAATGAGCATCTTCTTCAGCTGCTAAGTCTGGGGTTCTCAGCCTGAATAGTGCTTAAGAATTGCCTCAGGCAGTGTTTCTAAAATTGAATATATATGCGAATCACCTAGGGGTTGTATTAAAACACCAATTGTGATTCTACAGTTCAGATTCTACATGTCAAATGGACCCCCAAGTGACATCATACTGTGGGTAATGGTCACTTGGGTAGCAAGCATATTCCAGCTATTAAAAATACAGATACTCCTACAGATAGACCTAATCATAATCTCTGCAAGGAGACCTGTGCAAAGCTTTTAAAAACTGTGGATAAATGTAAAATGAAGAAGGCTTAAAAACTACTGCATGGAACCCTACCTCACAGAGCTGTTATGTTGAGATGATATGATCTTTTGAGAACACATTGTATAGTAAGTAATATTAATGAATAATATTATTAATAAAAGTTGTAAATGGGAAATATCAATTAAAATTTTTTATAACTTGGCTATAATACATAGTGTGAAATAGGAAGAAAAGGGGCAAAGGGGAAGGGGAAGTGGGAGGGGTAGGGGAAAGGAAAGAAGGGAATGGAATTAATATGAGAAAATGAAAAAAAGGAAACAAAGCCTTTGTAAATAGGGAGGGATGGAGGGGTTGAAAGGAGGGCAGGGGAAGGGGGGAAAAATAAGAATCAAGAGAGTATGTAAAGGTGCATATCTCCAATGATGAATGTCATTATATTGTACACTTAAAATGTACCAGTAAAAGGATATGCAAGATTTTTTTTTATAACTTGGGAAAATCTAAGCAGAGAAATATAAATGAGGGAAGTTATCATACCTGAAAAATCCCATAGAACTTCATACAAACTGGGAAATAAATACATTCAAATTGGAAGAACACTAAGACACCAAGTCATTTTTTTTACCCAGGGTTTTCTAAGGGTGACTCCATGGCCCTGACCCAAGATTCTGCTCTCCTTTATTCATAGGAAGTAACAGCTTCTGTGGTCATTACCTACCTGCATTATCTTTTCTCACTTCTACCCTTCTAGCCATTCCCAGGCCTAAGTGGCTCTGCATCCCAGAGGAGTTCAGGCTCTGGAGGAACTCATTAAAGACAAAGTAATTACCCAGGCCCTCTCTGATAAATTCTCTCAGAGTCCTGCAGTGCTAACCGATTATAATCATTCACCACACCTGACTACACTTTGGGGGAAGATTGGGATGGAGAGAAGCTCATGGATGAATGCTTAATACTGACTGTTA